>NC_138528.1:40651082-42110559 GCF_964234715.1 Podarcis melisellensis
CCAGTCTATTTTGTCTTTATAATTCACAGGTTTTTTTGTCTACCTCCTCTGTGGAGCTTCGTTCCACTTATTAATGCTTTCATGCACTACATGGGGAATTACAAAGTCGATAGGAGTACTTCCTCGCCATACCTGTGTAGGCTTCATGAGTCTCCTCTTGTACCAATCATTTCCAGCGCAGGCTGTATTTGCTTCAGCTCCTACACTGCAAACCCTTATTATTTTTTGGTGTCTCTGAATTCCCATCAGGCAACACTTTAGGCAAATCAGGGAAGAACTCATTCACAAATATCAAGATAACTAGACTCAACACATTCAGAAGAAACCACAAATGAATACAGCCAACTTTCTCTTGTGAAGTATCAGAGAGTGACTAGTTTTGCAATCAGAAAACAGGTTGTTTTTTTCTCAGCTGCAAGTTAAAATGCTAGTTCTACTCTGTAAATACAAAAGCTGGGGAAGGAACATCATTTCTGTGCCTTTTTTGTAACGACAGGCATAATAAATTATATTGGTTGCTCCTTTGGCAACCTAGCAGCTGACAGAAGAGGTGGTGTGATGAGAAATCAAACAATCTAGTTTGTTGTCTCACTGAAATTAATTAAATTGTCCTCCATTATACTTCCTGTTTTCCCAGTTGCGCATTGTGAAGATAAGCCCAATATCCTTCCAATTAATCATTAGCTATTCATTCGAAAGTAACCATTGGTACAAATAACTCAACCACAATTTTATCAGAAACTACCAAACTGTTAAAGTTGCAGCACTCCTCAAGGATTGGTACATTGCTCTCTTCAGACTTTGCCTGAAGATGGTTATTAAAATCTGAAGGTAGAACAGCATCAATTTTCTTGAGCTTTAAAATGTTCGTTTCTGCCTTTCTGCTGCTCGTACACAGCTATTTTAAACAGTACTGCTGAAATTAAATTAATAAAGGCTGACAAAATTATAAAACTGGACAGTACAGAAGAAAACAAATCTAGGAAAGGGGAAATATGTTGCATTCATTAGTTTACATACGTTGTATTGGCTTCATTCTGACATTTAAGGCATTCATAAATACAGCTTTCCATACTGCCCTTCAGTAACTATGATAGTTTATAACATTTTCTCAATCATTCTCCTACTGCCAATAATATTACACCTCATGCAATTCATGCAATGAAGAATGATTTCTTTCACTTATTTCCTTCATCTGTGACCTTTAGAGAGATCTACCAAAGGTAAAAGGTTTAATTAGAAAAAAAGGTCAGCTACAGAAACAGATAGTGGGCACACAACTTTCTAATCTATGTTGTGTACATTTATGGGAGGCCAAAAAAATTACAAAAAACACTTCATCAACATTGGACACCAGGTCATTAGCTTTGACCTCATATGGAGCATAAAACAGAAAAAGTTGGTCCTTTCTTGTCCTTTTACCAATATATTGGTTCTCTCAGAAAACTAAGAAAAAGACTAGGTGACTGAATTTTGTTAACAGAACAGAAGCAACACTAATAATGTGCCTATGGATACAGATGAGGAGTTCTCCCGCCACATGTTAACATTAAATTGTGAACATAGAATCACAGAATCATAGAAATGTAAAGCTGGGAGAAATCCCAAAGGTGATCTAGTCCAACCCCCCTACAAATCAAGAATCTGCAACTCATCTGCATGTCCTATTTGTGGTTTTTGGTTTTTGGGCAGACCCAGTAACACTGCTTTACAAATAAAATAACTGCCAATTAGGATCAATGAGAGCTGAAGAACAAACATTGACCTGTGCTGTAACAGGAACCCCAGCTTTGTTCAGTCATAGACCCAGATGTACGTTAAACATCTGTGGAAGGAGGTCATATGTTTTGTTGTCACCCATCCCAAATATCACCATGCCCCATGGGCCTCACCTCAACATCTACCGGTACGCACTGTGTAGGAAATTTGAAAAGCACCAGTGTGCCTACATTTGTATGCTGGGGTCCTGATCACATGAAGGACTACAGTTGTACGAGCATTGCTTCTTGTTTTCTATTGTCTGACTTACTTAACATGAAACATCAGGTCATGACCAGAAGGACAGGGTCCCACTCCTTAACACATTTAGTACACTCTTGAAAAAACGGCTAAACAGGACTACCATTTTGCCTCCAAGATTGAAACACCTTCATCTGGTGGCTTTGCTTTCATTATCACATGGATAACCATTTGCATTACTCAGGCTCCATGTGAAAAACTGAAATGCTAGCAGTGCTGGAAAAATGCATATGCACAGATACTCTTGCTCTCCCAAATGAAAACAAAATATCACATTCTTTGTCACATTATAAATAACAGAGGCACAACTGCAGCCGGTGCTTCCAGCAATCTTGCTTTGCACATCTAGGAAGCCAGCTGTTCCCTAGGCCACCCCATATTTGTTCTACAAAGAATGGAAAATAAGAACTTGTACATGTTTTTTAAAAAAACTTGTCAAACCCCGATTTTAACCATTTTGTTCATTCTTTTAAAATATATACTATTAGAGACTAAGATTACAGCTCCTGCAGCTTCTTTCACTTGCTAATTAATTTTCAGAAAAGACAAACCAACAAAATGATTGAGGTTCAGTGTTACAGCAAACACAGCATAGAGTCTTGAGGCACATTAAATGCTAACGGATCAATCCAACCCTCAGTTAGTAGCAGCAACACTTGATGGAGTGGTGTAGCTTTGACGGTATTGCTGAAACTGGCAGGACAGAAAGTGCCAGCTCCCAAGTTGTTGCAGCAAATGGGACTCAGATCAGGGTCATTGCCATCACATGAGGGCAGCAGGGTTGGCAATGGATCTACTTGGAGTATCTCCAACCCTCCGCCACTGTTTGGACAGTGCAATGGGTGCTGCTCACTAGCAGAGCATCTAGAACAGTGGATCTCGGGGTTGGAATGCTCTACAACAAATGTGTTAGTCTGTAAGGTTCCATCAAACACTTTGTTGTTGTTTTCCTTTAAGCCTAATGTCAGTAAGGAGACATAGTTACATGCTACCTGGGTTTCAGACTTCAGAAACATTAGCAATAGAAAATATGACCACTAACGCAACTAATAGTTTTAAGAAGAAAATGTACATTCACGTGGTTTTCTAGTTTCAGCTGTTTCATTCACAACCAGCTGAAAGGGCTAATGACTCATGTTGTAAAAAACATAAAAACCAGCACTTAGGGGATCATTTACAAAGGAGTCTCCCACACCTCCCAACACATGGGCATACATGGCTACAGTTGCCTCAATCCATTTCACACACATATAAAGTCAGCTTCACACCACTATTTTCATTATCAGAAAACAAGCCTCAACAACAAAAAACAAATTTCATGCACGGCACAGTACATACATACATACATACATACATAGTATACACAAGTGGTTGTCTACTAAGTATCAAATGCAGTACTGGCTCAAGACATTTTTCTGCCGTAAGCAGAGTACAAATGGTGCTACCCTTCTGGTATGGACACTTTTAAAAAGTCTTGCTGCATCATTCAGACATTTCTGCCTTCTTCTTTTCCTCTACCACCCATGGTGTTGCAGCCTGAAGCATGTTGCTTTACCTTGCCGCATGGCAGACTAGCCCTGATCAGACACCTGCTTGCATGTATTTGACAGCAAAAGTCACACATTTAAACTTATATGCACTATTCACAAATGACACCATTCATCTGTACTTTAAAGACACTGTTGTTTGTACTCAGGAATTAATTTCCACCTGCAGAAAATGCCTTATAAAGAGGACTTAATACGAAGTTTCTCTGAAAGCAGACCTGCAAGTAGAAAAGCACTCTGTAACCTTGAATCAAAATATCACAGTGCTTACCGGTAGAGTTTGTGTGCACAATTTATTTATTAGTATTTACATCAACAGAGAAGCCTCTTCCATACGCAGTACCTCCTTTCCAAAGCACAAGAAATACCAGACACAGGTACATAAAATGCCACCATCTCCAAACCAAGGCAGTTATTGATCTATCAGTACTAGGTATCGATGGTGCTCTACAATGGCACAATAGGGTTTTAGACAGCAGTTTTCCCCAGCCCTATCTGGAGATGTCAGGGATTGAACCAGGAACTTCTGCAGGCAAAGCATTTGACCTACCCCCCCCCGAGCAAACACAACTGGTACAATCATCATAAAATTTTATTCAAAGTCCAAACTCCATGCTGTCAAACAGAAATGCCTAACTATTCATTTTTGCTGGCAATTAGTTACTTTTAAAATTTAGTTTTTACTAACATTTATAAATTATGAAAGGAGAATTTTCTACAAATAAAAGGAAGTAACAAAAAAAGCACTAAATTCTTGTGTAATGAAAAATACAGGAGAAGACAAAACTACAATATTTTCTGTGCAAACATGCATTTCCCTAAGGAATTCACAGACTCACCAAATGAAAAAACTAAGTAATGAAGAGTTAACATCATTGTTTCCCTTGCTTCCCAATTACTAGTAGTCCAACAGAAATATAAAGAGCATATGTCTGCCTTTCACAAAACCCACACCTTGGAATAAACAAGGAGGACTATACAGCCATGGGCTTCTTCATTTGTAAATAAAGTCATGCCATACTGCAAAAAAATCAGTCTTTTGTAGCATGTCCTCTAGCTACTTTCAACTTGCAGGAGTAATTTGCCAGACTTCTGAGTTATTGTACATGTTCATGTGTGTGCACAAACACACCACTTTTAATTCCAGGAAACCTTTTTTTGTGACTTCAAAAGATATGATTGAGTTAAATGTAGTAGGAAACCAGTAAGATTGTCCAATTCATTTTTCTAAGGCAGAAAATGGATGCATTCTTGCACTATCAATACATTTAAGTACCACTCTTTTTGAACAGTTACCTTTAAGCTGAGTACCTCTGCATTACTAATACCAAACATTTGGAGTCCTTTTTCCCACCTCAGAGGACCACAAATCACAGGACTACGACCACAGAAGAAGTCTGAATGGCTACTGCTATATTTGTGGCTACTCCAAACAAAGGTGGTGTGTATTAATCTTGACATGCTAATGCAAAGTTCTGCATGCATTATCCTGTCATTGGATATAGGCTCCCCATATCACCCTCAATCTATGCAACAGCACTACAGCAAATCTATGGGTCTGGGCACAGTAACTGGAAGAATTTCCATAGGGGTAGCCAAAGAGGTTGGAATGTTTCCACAGTGCATTTGGATATTGCCATTTCGGCTATCACATTTGTGTCAATGTATTATTTTGTGCAGAGTCTGTTCTGTTTGTCATATGTTGAATGCAGAGAGGAATTGTTAGTAGATATATATATATATATATATATATATAAAATATTTTAAAAACCATGCAGGGGAAAATTTCAACATCCATACTCTATAAGGCAGGCATCCCCAAACTTGGCCCTCCAGATGTTTTGGGATTACAATTCCCTTCATCCCTTACCACTGGTCATGTTAGCTAGGGATCATGGGAGTTGTAGTCCCAAAACATCTGGAGGGCTAAGTTTGGAGATGCCTGCTATAAGGGACCTTAAGGTGGCCATACTTGAATATGGGAGCTTCAAAGAGACACTGTAATGGGAAACTTCTGAATTACAATTTATCAAGTTGTAGACTCAATTGAGACAAAAGTTTTTCTCATCACCCTATTGTTTGTGAATGGCTATGCTTAATAACATAATTATCACTGTTTGTAATTCTACCTTTACTTTCTATATTTCATTTCCTTCTGACCCCCTTTTTACATTCTCTTCTCCCTAGCCCTGCCCAATTGCGTAGACACACACACACACACCACCTCAGGATAACATTTAATGCATCTGATGAAGTGGACTATAACTGACAGAAACTTATGCCATTATAAATATTAGTCTTAACGATGTCACAAAACTGTTTGCTGTGTCTGGAATAAGTCTCACTGAGTTCAGTGAGGATTGCTTGGGAATAAGTGTCCATTGGGTTACAGGCTTGAACACAATTAAAGTGGTCAGGCAAAGCACCTACTGACTTTTGCCTTTATAGCAATAATTGCAGTAGAATTCTCATTCCACTTTTTCAGAATACAAAAAATAAATAAGTTGAACAAGATGGCTTTCTCACTTTCCAGTTCTGACGCATGTTTGGTGGTTGCTAAGCAACCTCAAAGCTCTTTCACTCTAACTCAGAAGACATGCAAAGCACTTAGCCTAGCCATTGTACGTGCAGCCTCTTTGAGCAGCATGGTACAGAGCTGAAGGAATATGACATACTGTGGGGAATCAAAGAGGGTAAAACTACCCCCACTTTACGCTCCTCAGCAGTAAGACTTTAAAGCCATGCCAGAGAAAAGAAATTGCCCAGTTAAATTTAACCACATATATGTACTATCTTACGTCTTCTGCTCTATAAGGATCCAATACTAGGTCACAGCATGATCTAAAGCTGGTTGCAACAGCTGCACTGATGCTTTACAAATATATGATATAAAATTAGTAAGTGGGTCCCCAATTTGCATGTTTGGGCTAAAGGTGAATTCAAAGACTGAAAAGACTAAAAACTCCAAAATGCACAACAGAAATTGGAGAAACTGTGGTGAGAACTGTGAAAGCTTACATCACAGTCTAGGGGTTCATTGGATATTATAAGTGTGGAAGATTTAAAAATAAATAAATCTTAAAAGTACATCCAGAAGGAATTACACCCATGGAAGTGATTCGTTACATTAGAGTTCTAATCCCAGAGAAAGCCTTTTCAAAATATTGTATCACCCATGAAAGATTATACCACTTTTCCAAGGTATGGTTAGGTAATTATAGAGTTGGTTTGAAAATTTGAGCTCTAATCAAAAGCTATAAAATATTGACTTTTTAAAAAAGTATTTACTGAGAACTAGAAAAAACAAAAACAATCATTAGCTCTAATGTAGTAAAATAAAATAATTAGAGTTATTGTTTGGTGTATGGTCCACCCCTTCCTGTGGACTGCCTATCTGATCACATACTTTGCACTATATTAACTCAGCTGTTACCCTAGGTTGAATATTGCAAGAATACTTGAGTCTCAGAAATTGCAAATTAAATATTCCAGATTTTTAATTAGAGAAATTGTAAGCAGATGCCTTTCAAATTGTTAATGAACTCTGTTTCACAGACCAAATTCTCCCCATTTATTGAGTTGTTTTTATAACAGATATCCTAGTAATTGGGGGATTACATCACCAAGTTTTCTCACGACACATGAAGAATTTAGTTTCCAAGCAATCCTAGTTCAATTTTATTTATTTACTGGGGAAAGGAGGGGGTGAGTCACCTAAAATTAAGAGTACTTAGCTATAAAGATTTTCACCTGCTTGCAATCCAGAAAAGAAGCATTACAAAATTAACACTCCATTCACCAACAAGACAGGCACTGATCAAAAGATGATGTATAACACTTTTGTACAGTCAATTTAACCTTATTTTAAGAACAAATTGAAGAGTATCTTCACAAATGGGTTAACACAAAGATTAAAAATGATTTAGCTTTCAATGCATGAGATAACAAATCTTAGAAAAACATATATAAAGCACTTCAATGTTGTGATCTTATGCTTAATTACTGGAAGAAAATCCCACTTAACCCAATGAGAGTAAACCTTGCTAAGATCATTCTGTAAATTTACATGCCAATGTTATATATATATAATTTCTAACTAGGATAAAAGTTGCTCTTTTAGCCCATCCAGTCTCTTCTTTTCTGCTTAGCTCCTCTTTAGCATGCAAGTCCTACCAAGAAATGTGGGTGGGGAGTCACTGATGTCTTTTTCAGTGTTTCTTTTAGCAGTCAACTACTACTTCTGCTCTAACGCCTAGAATAACCATGTACAGCAAATATTGGATAGGATCAATACGAAAGTGAAAAGTCAACTGCCTACTCCACCTGCTGTTCATTGCTAACAGTTTCCTTTTCAGCCAGAATACTGTGTTCATTCAAAATGTGGAGTAAAATGTTTCAATAACAAAACACCCAATACTTAGTTTTTGTAGATGAATAAAAGAACAATCAAGATTACCAAGGAGCTGGAATTACTCCCCTACAAAGGTTAGAATATTTAGGGCTTTTTAGTTCAGAAAACTGGTTTATGATAATGGTTTTTAAAAATGTCCATAGTGTGGAGAAAGGGAATAGGGAGATTTTTTCCAACTCTTATTATACTAGAACCTGAGATCATACAATGTAATCTGGAAGAAACAGGACAATGAATTACACAGCACACAGTTAAATCACACAATTAATTATCCCATCAACTAACTTAAATGGACAAATGAATTGCTCCCCTGCGACCACAGCCATTTGGTCTCTTCCCCACCAATCCCCAATGCATGTAATTCCTACTTGGCACTCCTGGAATCAAGCTTCGTATAGTGGATAAGGAATCAGGACAACTGAAAAGGGTCAGAAGGTGAAAACACAAGGGAAAATCTGTGACTACCAACCTCCCAAAGCTGTAGAAGATTTAAAGTTAAATAAAGAATCTCCAGGGTGCAACCAGGCAGCCCTGCTGAAAGAAGAAATGCTCACACAGAAATAGTGTTTTGATGCTATACTGTAGCGCAACACAGTACTCTCCCAACCCTTAAGCCTTAAGCTTCCTACCATTCAACTGCTCACCCAGAGGCAATTACAATTTGTCCTAGGCAAGTAGCTAATTGCAAGGTTGATTGAATGAAACACATTTTCAAGAGGTGTTTGCTCTGATGCTTTTTATCCATATCGTAGCATGGAACAAACTGTAATGTTTGCTAACATAATGTGGTCAACATTACACAAAAGAATTGTGCAGAACTTACAGAGAAATTAGTATGCTATAATGCATAAATAAGGATACAAAATAAACAATGCAAGATGTTACCATCCATTAAAATTAACACTCTAATTGTGGTATACTCCTGTTTGCTATAGTGGATAAGGAAGGGGGAGAAAACATCTTAAAAGACTGGAAGGGGTAGAAATTGGTCAAGAAAGCTGCATTTGCCTTGTTTGCCACTACCCACCTCTGCAGTCCACACACACCACCTTCAGAAGCTGGAGCAACGCCAGCATGAAAAGCGGCCATGATATAGATGCTCCAACATGGCCAGGATCTTCCTACAATCCTAGAACATCACGAGCCGGGTACATTATCTCCTGCATTCTAAATTACATCAGAAGAACGTGTTCGAGTTTCGTGGGGATTGGGCACACTGATGTTCTGTCACAACAACATTAACATTTTGGATACTGCCCTTAACTTCTATTGGCAGCTTTTATGTTGCGAACCGCCCTGTGATCTTTGGATGAAGAGTGGTATACAAATTTAATAAATAAGTAACAAGTCCACAACACCTGGCTTCCCTGCACCATCCATTCAAAAATCAGGAAGCTTAAAGCCTGTCTAAATAGGATGTTTAGATACAATACCTGGAAAATGTTCCAATTTGAAAGCAGCGTAATTGTTGAGGCAGGAAATCTGCACCCATTTTCACGTGGGTTGCTTTATGCCTTGCATTTCAAACATATCACACCATGGATGCCAAACTTAGTGTAGACATCCAATCAGCATAGCCCACAGCAGCCCCAAAGTCCTGAGCTCAAGCGATTCACCAGCCTCAATCTCCAGTTGTAGCTGTATTGCAGGTACGCACCACCACACCAGTCTACAACTTAAAACATTAAAATCAACATGAAAAAAGCATGAAGTAAATCTAAGTAGCTTGCTGCGTGTTTCATTTTGCCACACAGATTGGCTATTCAGGTTCCATTTGCTTTTATGATAATCTTTCTTACCCAATTCATTGAATTTCACTGAATCCAAGGAGGATGCAGATATGTTGCTGCATTGTGACAAGAAATACAGTCAACAAGAAACACATCAAAAACATTTAGTTCTGTGATTTAGCTGTTTGAACTTCATTGCAAAATAATTTGTTTTGGAAATAATCTATCATGTCATTTTCTGTATTCTAACTGGCTAAACCAGTAAGTATATTCATTTCTGCAAATTAGATTTGTTTATAAAAACAAAAACATTATAGTTTGGGCCACTTGCCAGTAATTGCATTCATACTTGGTCTTTTCTCCACAAAATAATTTATATATTTTATCTTTCATCTGCATGACAATGTGGCTAGCCAATAACAGTGGCAGAAATATGATTTTAATTTAATATGACATAATCCTTACAGATTTATCCGAGCTTTCTCATAATTATAGACATATAAAACAAGAGAAGCATAATACTAGAGACAGAAATGCCAAAGTGAACAAGAGATTAAAATATCAAACATAATAGCTTTCTTTCTAAGTGATCCCTATTCACACTTTGCAATATAAATTTGTTTCCTGAAGGTGTTAGAAACCAGCTCTTATTTCCCAAATACACCATTTGTTGCATTTATGTTCAAATTACTCTGACTAAAAAGATAATTTATAACTCAAAATACTGTGCAGTGTAACTGCTATCTCTGAAAAATATGTTCAGGCCCTTATGGGCCCAAGAATAATGCCTTAATAGTTAAATACACCAGGACTACAATCCCATGCATACTTTTCTGGAAGTAAGTGCCATTGGACATAGTGGGGCTTGCATCTCAGTAAACATACAACAGGATTTGACTGAAAATCATTAAATACAAATTATTCAGATCGGTGATTAAACAATCCTCTCAGACAATTTAGGTAAAGATGGGATCTAATGCCACCAGAAGCAGTTTACCAATCATTCACATAAATAGGGAGGAATCCAGACGTTAACCAACATGATGTATCTGGAAACAAAGCCTAACAGTTAATTATTTTTACAGGTCTGGGAAGAAATGTGTCTACTAATTCAAATATGATGCTCTTAAAAGTAAACATATACAGTACAGTATAAAGTTTTATTCAAGCCTCAAAATTTGCTTGCACTCCAACTATGAAATTATGAAAAGTGGGGAACAAATATAATCAGTAAGCAATAATTTGTTTATTATTTGTTTATTGCATTTATATCCTACATTTTTTCCAGTGAGCTCCAAGTTCTTCCACTCCTCATTTAATCCCCAAAACAACCCTGTAGGTAGGTTAGGCTGAAAGGATGTGGCTGCCCCAGAGTCACCCAATGAGCTTCATGGCTCACTGGAGATTCGAACCCTGGTCTCCCACAAACTAACCACTATACCACACTGGCTATCAATAATCAATAACCTGATTGGCTAGCATGTGGATCAAATGTCCTATTGCTGCATAAGATCACTCCACAAATGATGTGGTAGTTACTCCCAATACCCAGAGGACAAACTGTATTCCAATCACTGAGCAAAAATTCATGGAACTGCATGCATATTTTATATTTCCGACCATATACATAATACTGTATAGAACATTTTGCCCTCATGTGGACAGAACCCTGTAATACAAATGCTTAAGTCAGGGCTGCCTCAGAAATCCTGTCATAATTTTTCTGTGTAGATGTAACTTCATACACCATTGTGAATGATAAGAATGCATGTATATATATTTTTGCTACCTGTACAACATGGTGTGGCAATATACATGCTTTCTTGTACCTTTACAAAGTATCTTTAACATAGCTTTCTAAAGAGTCTAACAACAGCTGTCAGAGTAAGCTGCAACTGAAGCATATACAATATTAACAATTGTGGGAGGGCCAATATGAAAGTGATTTATCAAGCTGCTTGGTGAGGCATGCAAACTCCTCTTGTGAAGATTTCTAAAAGCTGAATAAACATTTGCCAAGTACATTTTGGCGTAAGAGATTACACATGGCACATTATGTTCTACTCTGCTTTTGTACGAAGTTACTGTGACCTTCTCACAAATTATTTGATTTTAATGATAACTGCTTAACAGAGAGCTTGTGGTAATGTTGCTTCTAAGAGAACAGACCGTGGACCAGAAAGAGCCCAAATCTCACCTCAACCATTAACTTATCTCCCCTATTTGAAACATTGAGATAACATTGACCTATTTTACAAGAACGTTGTACAGTTGTACCTCGGGTTAGGAACTTAATTCATCCCAGAGGTCAGTTCTTAACCTGAAACTGTTCTTAACCTGAAGCACCACTTTAGCTAATGGGGCCTCCCACTGCCGCCGCCGCGCCGCTGCTGCGCAATTTCTGTTATTAACCTGAAGCACTATTTATGGGTTAGCGGAGTAACCTGAAGCGTATGTAACCTGAAGTGTATGTAACCCGAGGTACCACTGTATAGTACTGCCTGTTGAACTTTAAAACAAGTACAAAAGCAGCTAACAAACAGTTCATGTAATTTTCCCTAATAATCCCAGCTTTGTAGGAAAACAAATAATTTATCTATAAGTAATGCTATTAACCACTCATTTTTGCACCTTCAGCTTGGTTCCTTCATTGTATTTTTTAACCTTTGGAGACGACTATAGACTTTGGGTCTATTTTTCACTCCTGTTTTAAATGCAAAGGAAAGTATCTTTTTAAACCAAAATATTTTGCATGGGTATTACGTACATCAGATTTTGAGACTTAAGAACAGGGTTTAATTTGTGACTGAGCTCAACCACACAATCTGTTTTCAACAACTTAGCCCTGGGATGAAAAGCCACAATAAAGACATGTGACCAAGGAAGGCACCATTGAACAACTGCAGCCTATTCCTACACATTAGAAGGAGCAGAGTTTCCAAGGTGCGTGGCACGCTTCCAGGTAGGACTCATTACAAGAAATTTTAAAAGTAAACTTTAGTACCTCTTTTTAAAAGAAATGTTACCATTGTGTCTCCCTTCCTCAGTATTCCCTGTACTGTAATTAGCTGCCTACCTCTAGTTGGGACAATGATCTATCTTTTTGTACTTTGTAATAATAATTTAAGGACCACTTGAAATGCTTCATAGAAGCATCATAAAAAATAAGCTAAAACATTCAAACCAAAATACTTTAATTGCACTGCTATAAATAACTGTGCAAATATCTTAGGTTTCTCTGTTGAAAGATTAGTGATTCTATAGAACTATAAAAAAAATTAAGGGCATTACTTGTAATATTCTGAAATAATGAACACCCCTTAAAATAAATTACATTTGGTAATCCTACTTAATTTAAATTCTGTTATGAACTTTATTGCTTATAGTCAAAATCTACCACAATCCAAAATAAACAGCACAAAAATAATATAACATCACTCTCCTACAAATTTAGAGGCAAACAAAAGAAGTCTTCTTCAAGTATTACAAGACTTACAACAAAATACAATATGCCTAACTCAACAATACCCCTAAAGCAGTAAGGCCATTTACCTGGGAGTAAGCCCCAAAGAATCAACCTGCATAGGATTGCAATTGTAAAATATTAACCGTATTTATACACAACTGGATTCTATACAGGCCTACTGTGAAATAAATCCCACTGAATTCATGTAGTTGCCAGTATATATAGTGGTGCTTCCAGATAGGTCTTTGTTATGGTGTTGGTCTTTATGCACACAAGGTTTTTTGCAGTATGTACACAGCGCTATTGTGTGCCACTGTCAAAATGACCATCCATGTTCCCTCCCCCTTCTAGATTTAAGGGGATTCTAAAAAGTTTTTTTAAAAAAACTGTTGTCAATTTCCAATAATACATTAAGCCCCCATCTGGAAGCACTCAATGGTTAACATCAAGAATACCCTAGAAATCCTCTGAAGCTGAGCACTATTGATCCATTCTGGGCTGAAATATTATCAACATTCTAAGTTGCATAATCACAGTCATGGGAAGTATAATTTACCTGGAACGCTTAACCAGCAAATTAGTCACAAACATAATTTACAAATATGGAAGTCTGCCACCTAGCCAGGATTTTACTGACTCAACCTAAATTTTACTCTTCTGGCCAACTGCCAGAACGAGACTGCTACACTCGGGGTGGGGGTGATCTAGCTAATGATTTATTTTTGTAATTACTATGTGTGTGTGTTACTAAAGCACGTTCATATTTACTAAGGTGTCACATGTGACTGGCAGCTACACTTGTAGCACATCGCCTATGCACATGCTGTCAACTTTGTGTCCTGTCAATGTAACTGCATGATCACAATGCTGTCACAGTGCTTAGAGTGCATCCGACAAGACTGCACAAATCTGTTCTTCTTCCAGCTGCCATGCAAACCCAGAGCTCAGTCCAAGCTTTCCCTCTGAACAGTAACTGTCTGTCACTTTGTCCTATGCCATCTCTGAGGCAACAGTGGCTGTACAGCTGCCATCACCTTAGGCATGCTGATGACCCAGAGAAGAGATTCCACAGAACAGCTGAAGTCCCCAAACAAGCAAAGATGCATTCCCTTAACGAAAGAAAAACACTCAGGTTTTACACTTTTTGAGGAAAACTTCCCTGTCTCCTTGGCCAGGTCTGGTTTAAACATGACACCAGATGTCATGCTGTGGGCAACACATTTAAATTGGGTCATCAGTTCCTGTGTGAACAGGCTAGTTTTGCACCTGCAATCATTGCACACTGGGAGCCAACAACCCTATTTAAACCCTATTCTGGCCAATATATAGCCCCATACAGGTAATTTTTCACTCAACACCCAGAGTCACATTTAAACTGGGGTATCAGAATTTCTGTTCACAAAGGGCGGTGAACCTAATTGCTCCCAACCTAAGGCTGCCATCCTGTAAACACACTTACGTGAATAAGTCTTTTTTAATTCAATGGGGATTAATTCTGATTAACACCACACTGAGTTACCGTATTTTTTGCCCTATAGGACGCACCGTCCCATAAGGCGCACCTAGTTTTTTGGGGGGGAAATAAAGGGGGGAAATTATTTTTCCCCCCAGGCGCAGGGCTGGGGCGGGGGAGGCCCGAGCTTCCCCCGACCCCAGTACCCAAACAGGCAGCTCTCTGCAAGCCATAGGAGCGCAGCGCTGGCTCCCGCTGCTTGCGGAGAGGTCCGTGAAGCCTGGACGCGCTGAGCTCAGCGCGCGCAGGCTTCGCATGCAGACAACTCTCCGCAAGCAGCGGGAGCGCTCCCACTACTTGCGGAGAGGTCCGCGAAGCCTGGAGAGCGAGAGGGGTCGGTGCGCACCAACCCCTCTCGTTCTCCAGGCTTCAGCGAAACCCTGCATTTGCCCCATAGGACGTACACACATTTCCCCTTCATTTTTGGAGGGGGAAAAGTGTGTCCTATAGGGCGAAAAATACGGTACACTGTAGGACAAACTTCCAGCACAATTCTCTTACTTGAATAATATAATACATTGGGGCGGGGAGGTGGTGAAGGGCATGAGAACAAGTGACCTTCACCACACCTCAACAAAAATGGATCTGCGGAGACCCACTGCCACCCCTTTCATGTACGTAAGCCCAACTGTTTGTTTAAAACTTTGTTGTTTTTGTGTGTGCAACAAAGTGACAGGGAACATAAGCAGACAGTCCCATAATAAGCGCAGTGACACACACACACTAACAGGGGTCAGCAAACTTTTTCAGCAGGGGGCCGGTCCACTGTCCCACTTGTGGGGAGCCGGACTATATATTTTTGGGGGGAGGGGATGAAATAATTCCTATGCCCCACAAATAACCCAGAGATGCATTTTAAGTACTGTAAAAGCACACATTCTACTCATGTAAAAACTTGCTGATTCCTGGACCGTCCGCGGGCCAGATTGAGAAGGCCAGATCTGGCCCCCGGGCCGTTGTTTGCCTACCCATGCACTATATGTATCTATATATGCGGTGCTTTTTTCTATTAAAAAAAATGTTTAGGGGTATTCTCCTTTTGACTCAAGAAAACCACCATTTTATAGTTCAAAACAGGAAAAATAAATACAGTAAATGGACCAAAGTACAAAGATTCACAAAATGTTTAGGGGGTATGAGTACCCCTGCTTACCCCCAGAAAAAGCACTGTATATATGTATATATAAATATATAATACACCCCCCCCCCCGCCACACACAAACAATGTATGTATGTAACTCCTAACATATTAGATAGAACCTGGTTGCTAAGGGAGAGGGAGATAGTAACAGCCTCGGCGGAGGCTCAGATAAGAAAGCTTTGCCACAGAGAAGCCGTGAGGGGGGAGGGGAATCTACTTTAGCTCCGCCTCGGCCTCGTGTGTGTCTCTTTTTCCTTACCGATTCATAACCGGGAGGGGCGGAGGCAGGCGCGGCGGGCCCTTTGCCGCGAGCGTCCCGCCTGCCTCTTCCTCTCCCCCCGCCTCTCCCCCGGCTCCCGCCTCCTCGGCCGGGACCGGCCTCGCTGCTGCCGCTGCCTTCGGCACCTTCCGCCGGCCTCTCGCGACCGCCCGGCCGCCGACGATGGGGTTGCCGGCCGCCGCCTCCCCGTTGGGGCCTGCCGCCGCCGCCGCCGCGTTCGGGCTGCTGCATGGCAGCTACTTCGGTTCCGGCCCGCTCCTCCTGGCAGCCGCCTTTCTCCAGGCCCGTCTCCCCGCCTCCTGCGGGAAGCTGGCTGCCTCCCTCGGGCGAGGAGGAACTGGGGGCTGCGCCAGGCTTGGGCCTAGCGATCCTGACTCCTCTCGGAAGTCCCGGCGAAGCCTCGCGAAGCGCGCCGCCCCGTCTGCAGTGAACGGGAAACGGTCGCAAACGTGGCGCGTTTGATGCAAGCGCAACAAAACCTCCGCTCTTTGCGGCCGCATCGTTTAGTTGCTGTGGTTTTTCTAGACTTCCAAGATTAATTATAAGATTTGTTTTTAACGGGGGGATATCACCAGCTCAGAGCTCCTCGATCCTAAAACTACATACTTGGGAGTAAATCCCATTGGAATGTGACTTGGTAAATGCAATAGTAATATCTGGCTTGCAGCTCTTTCACAAATGAAAGTTCCCTGAAATAATCCCTAAAGAAATGCCTCACAAATCAGGTAACATAATCCACAATTGAACATAATGAAAGTAGCAATATATCCACATTAAGCTGTTGAAAAAACAACCACAAACAGCATCCTAAATAATCTGTCATGCGGATTCCAGAACGCTAGCCTCGGGAGCTGATTCATAACAATTTTGAGGTGCTTCGCCCGCCCCCCCCAATTTGGCAGTAACTTTTGTGGTCACTACATATTTAAAGTTGCCATGGTGAATTATGCATGAGCATGCCACTGTGCGTGTTAATCAGTAGCTGTGACCATGGTGATGTGCTCAGACAGATCTGCCCAACATGCCACTAAAATCAAAGCAGAAATGCTTATTGCGTGCAGCTGCTCCAAATCTGTGTTGGGAGTGAGAACCCACTGGATGGTTTTAGGATTGATCACAGGAAAATTTGTTAATGCCTGTGCCTCCTTTTCTGCTTCTCTCCAAAGCGCATTGCAGTTACATGGGACTTAGGCACCTCAGAGAAGTTCTCCCCTGGGGTGAAACAGCAGCCAGGCCCAACCTCAGCAAAGTTCCTGAGCAAGCCTCACAGACTAACAAAAAAACTTGACCTGAGAAACTACCACCATCTTGGTTAAATCGTGTGCACATGCTCAGAAAGGCAATCAAGAGGAGCAATATTATGTGTGATATGACAGCAGCAGTTTTTGAACGAAGGAGGCAGCTGCTCACTACCTTGTCACATCCAGTTTTTGCAGCAGCCACCTACCTCACTGACAGTCATTACTTGCCTGCCTAACTACTTGCCTGGCAGCTCATTCCTAGTCCAATCCCCACTATAGGATGGCAGCAACAAAACAGCAAGGAGGATCAGAAACAATAGTCAATGGGAAAGGGGAATTCATGAGTACTGTGATTCCCACAAAACCCTGAAGCTAATGCTAATGGCTTGGTTCCAGAGCAAAGGAATGCAGTGCCCACTTGATCTCTGTATCTGATGGAGTAACCTCTTAATCTGAGTGCGGTCCTATGCTCTGTGACGGAGTCAAATGTGGTGCCTTCTAGATGCTATAGGCAGTGGTCTCAAATTTCAGGGGCAGCATTAAAATTCAGTGCCAACCCCACAACATCTAACCTTTCATTTTACATCATAATTGTGGCGCCCCCAGCAGCACTCCCAAGGTAAAGGTAAAGGGACCCCTGACCATCAGGTCCAGTTGTGACCGACTCTGGGGTTGCGGCGCTCATCTCGCTTTATTGGCTGAGAGAGCCGGCGTACAGCTTCTGGGTCACGTGGCCAGCATGACAAGCCACTTCTGGCGAACCAGAGCAGCGCACAGAAATGTTGTTTACCTTCCCGCTGGAGCGGTACCTATTTATCTACTTGCACTTTGACGTGCTTTCGAACTGCTAGGTTGGTAGGAGCAAGGACCGAGCAACGGGAGCTCACCCTGTCGCGGGGATTTGAACCGCCGACCTTCTGATCAGCAAGTCCTAGGCTCTGTGGTTTAACCCACAGCGCCACCCGCATCCCTTAGCACTCCCAAGGCTCCACACCAAATGCACCCAAACCAGTTGCACTCCCCCCAAATCCACTTCTGCTATGTGCTACAATTTTATGGGATGAACCAGACATTTTTTCTAAGAACCATTTCACACACAGCTCTAAAAACTACATCTGAATCTCTTGCACACTATTTTTTTCATGTATAAAAGGTACTTTCATCTGCTTCAGAATTTGGAGAGGGGAGCCATCTTGGCCATATGCATTATGGCCATGAAAGTGCATTAAGAACTAATTTAAGCACTATTTAGGCTTTACAATTGAAATAGTCCTAGAGCAATCCAAACATTGTACAGAATCCTCTGGGAAGCTGATCCAAAAGAAAGGAATTCACTGCTTCCTAGAATAGATAGGAATCTTACAGTAAATCCAATAGTACTGGTGCGATAACTGGCTATTTAGTCAAAAATACCCTGCTCAAATGAACATTAACCCAAATATAGTACAATCAGTTGCAAACTACATGTAGTTATTACTCAGGCATTGCATGTACTTTTTCTTCTTCTTTGCATTGCACGTAGCTACTGTGCACTGCTTTCATAACGTGGGAACCAAGTTGAAAAGTTTTAAAGCTATAGCGATGTCTAACATTTTGCTATGCCTCTTGGTTGTATTGGAAACAAACCCATCAGCAGAAATTACTTTTATAAGGCAAAATAGTCTCAGAGAACTTGATCATTTGGAATTGATGCAGATAGCTGACACTTTAAGATCTTAACAGCCAAATATGATTAACAGTCACTCCTCCATTACAGTGAGCTCATTGCTTTTCTTCCCCTGCAGTCCTTAGTCAGCTAGGACTTATTAGAAAATAAAGGGGTGATTTATTTATTTTTTAATTGTGGAAAATGACCTGAGTTGGCCTTTCCATTAAGAGTCTGTAGTCAATCATGTATGATAGCTTTGTTTAGGGAACCACTTTTGCTGTAGCTGAAATGAAGAAACTGCATTCTTGCATCAAGAAGGAACCTTACTGCATTTTTAAATATGAACCTCTGCAGCTCAGAACAATAAATAGCAACAATGGATGGCCAGATTTGTGCTTTAGAGAAGAGTTGTGAAAGTTACAAGCAAAGAATTCTAGTTGCAATGAGCAGGAGAAGGTGAGGAGTCCAGTGGGCTACCAGTATTTAAGTATGAAAGACAGAAGACATAGAATAGGAAATACTGTGTATATTTTAGTTGCTAAAATCCCACAAGGAGTGGGATTTTTTGTTATTGTTTTTATTATGTATTTTGTGTTTTTATATTGCATTTTATGTTGTGAACCACCATGAGATCTACAGATGTAGTGTGGTGTACAAATTAAATAAATAAATAGAATAAAAATATTTCTGCTACTGAACAGCACATACTCCACTTGTCTCTTTACCAGGACTTTAGTCTTCCATTGCCTTCTTTAAAAAATTCTGCATATTATGCCACTCTTCAAATTTTTCTTTCATTGCAGCAGGGGTGGCAAACATGTCGTTAGACATGTCGTTAGACTGTATAATTAAAAACCACATCAAGACTTTATTTTAACAGCAAATGCAGGGAATTAATTTCTTCAGGACCCATATTGAATTGAAAGGAGATTGACCCCTGTGTCACAACTTTTGTGTGTGTGGACTTTTAAAATAGTGGTTCCTTTATGCGTTTACCTACCTGTGAAACACTGTCAATACAACTTGTTCCCTGAATGTATGGTACCATTAAACATCACATCTAGAGTCCATTGGTATCATAGGTTATATGTGCCCTGCCTCACTGTTGTCCGACTGCAAATTGGGGGCCCTATGTCTAATACTAGTTGATTTTTTAAACCACAGTAGATATTTAACTGTTCATATTAAATAGTTAAAGTAAGAATTCAACAATTAATATTGAATATTTCAGTTATGTCAGAAGCCTTTCCTAAATCTGGTGCTCTCCAGATATTTTTGGACTACAAGTCCCATAAATCCCAGGCAGTATGGCCAATGGTCAGGAACGATGGGAGTTGTATTCCAAAATATCTGGAGTGCACCAAGTTAGGGAAGGCTCTCCTATAGCAGCAAAGGTTGGCTAGGAAATATTACCAAGCCTATTTTGTGTCTCTAAACTTGAATACATAATATTTAAATACCTTTATTGCTCTTACAATTTGCTTGTGCTTAATAAATCTGGCAGGAGTCCATTATTCTTTTACGAGCTTTCTTTCTCTTTATTTGTCATTAAAAAGGTGTCTTCAAAGTACAGATGAAGAAGCAACTTAAAAGGGACTGATGTTAATACGCCAAGAAAAAGAATGGAAGAAAAATTGCACAGCAATTCAACCATTGTCAATGGTACAACCCCTAACCATAAGCATTTAGAAGGTCATAGCCTTTGGGAAGTAATTACCATTGCTACAGTGACGGCCATTTTAAGCTTAATAACTATAGTGGGGAATGTTCTTGTGATGATATCCTTCAAAGTCAACAGCCAGCTCAAGACGGTGAACAATTACTATTTACTCAGTCTTGCGTGTGCAGACCTTATCATTGGAATATTTTCTATGAATCTTTATACATCCTACATATTAATAGGGTACTGGTCTCTTGGAAGTCTAGCATGTGACTTGTGGCTAGCCCTGGATTATGTAGCTAGCAATGCCTCAGTAATGAATTTACTGGTTATCAGCTTCGACCGATATTTTTCTATTACACGGCCATTAACCTACAGGGCTAAACGCACACCGAAAAGGGCTGGCATCATGATTGGCCTAGCTTGGCTAATTTCATTTATCCTGTGGGCACCAGTAATCTTATGTTGGCAGTATTTCGTCGGGGAACGAACTGTCCCGCCTGGAGAATGCCAGATTCAATTTTTGTATGAACCCATCATCACCTTTGGTACTGCGATTGCTGCTTTCTATATCCCAGTTTCTGTGATGACTATTTTGTATTGCCGTATTTATAGAGAGACTGAGAAACGGACCAAGGACCTGGCCGAACTTCAAGGATCCAGTTCTGTGGCCGAGTTCGAAATGATAAAGCCTCAGAAAGCGCTGCTAAAGTCCTGCTTTAGCTGCAAGCAACAAAATTTAGCCAAAAGGGAGAGATGTCAGGCTTCATGGTCTTCATCCAGCCGAAGTACTTCGGCAACAGCAAAGGCATGTCAGATTCAAAATACTTGTCATGACTGGTCTAAGGTGGAACAGCTAACCACTTGCAGCAGCTATGCATCCTCAGAAGAGGAGGATAAACATGCCTCTGATCCCGTTTTTCAAGTAGCTTATAAGTCTCCAGTAAAAAGCAAGGATGATGAGCATAAAGAGGAGAAAAAGGAAGCCTTTATCAAAGACCATCCTGGGGAAAATGACTATGAGACCCCCAAATATTTTCTAACCCCAACCAAAGGCCACGTTAAAAAAAGTAGTAAATGTGTAGCTTACAAGTTCCGATTGGTGGTTAAAGCTGATGGTGCCAAAGAAACTAACAATGGCTGCCGAAAAGTAAAGATCACTCCTTGTTCTGCCACTTTATCTAAGGACACGACTTCCGTCAAAAACATGGATCCAAATATAAACAATCAAATTACTAAAAGGAAAAGAATGGTCCTTATAAAGGAGCGCAAAGCAGCCCAAACTTTAAGCGCCATTCTTCTAGCTTTCATAATCACTTGGACACCCTACAATATCATGGTTTTGGTCTCCACATTCTGCTCAGATTGTATTCCCCCAACGCTCTGGCACCTTGGCTATTGGCTGTGCTATGTGAATAGTACTGTTAACCCAATCTGCTATGCTCTCTGTAACAAAACTTTCAGAAAGACATTTAAGTTGTTGCTGTTCTGTCAGTGGAAGAAGAAGAAAATGGAAGAAAAATTATACTGGCAGGGTAATACTAAACTGCCTTAATTTAAAGTGTTTAGGGGGGGAACAGACCTTGGCCAAGCACTGTAAATCAAATTGGCTGCAAGTCTTTCATTGTAAAGTTGTTGCTTTGCATGTCTGGAGACAAAAGAAGCACAATTTGTGTGGTGATAAAGATACGCCTATGGCCATGAAGAAAGCAGCCACAATGATGAACATTTCTATAATTGTCTGTGACTACTAAATAGAGCATTATTTATGTTTCTGTCATAGAAAGTTTCTTTCCACATGTTTGCCAAATAAAATGGCACACCAACAGACCTTAATGGTTGGGTATGGAATAGACCCTTCATTCATTAGGTCCCCTACCTGAAAAGTAACATTATGCCTTCCTGCACATTTTTTCTAAGGCTTTGTCCAGTTTAGTTATAGGTCTACAATAGAATGACACTTGCATCAACTTCCCATACAGAATTGTTTCTAAACTGGATGGAAACAAAAGGAAGGCAAGTACCACTGGTCAACGATTAATGTCTGAGATTTTTTTCTCAATGGACAAATTTGCTCTTGGAATTAGTTGTGAGGCCATGAACATTGTTTGAGTTTGTATTGTTCTTTTTCTCTGGCTGAGAGATGGCTTATATGATGTAAACTGTGTGGTTGGGGGTTTTTGTTGTTTTTTTTTGCAAATTAAGAAGCCAATGAGGGTACCAAGTTTGTCAGAGATGTTTACACTGCCTACAAACAAGGGTACTAGTTAATTGTCTTTTTGCATTTTATTTGTTCATATTGAAGCTGCTCTGAAGGAGTTTTATTTTTTAAATCCTGTACAGTGTATTGATGCAATCCGATGTATGGCTTCTAAGAAAAAGATAAAATCGCTTCTTTATTACCATTCTGAAGAACTATCTTAGCACCCAAATGTGCAAAAGATTCCTGCATTGCAGAGGGTTGGATTAGATGACCCTCTTGGTTCCTTCCAACTCTACAATTCTATGATTCTGTGTGGGTTGCATTTTATTTCCTACACTGTGAATCAGCAATCCTACCTCACTTGCCTGGGAGTAAGCCCCATTGAATTCAAATGACTTACTTTGGAGTAGTCATGGTTAGGATTGCACTGTGAGTTGCCTTCCGTGTAGGTGTTTTGCAGCACATTAAGCAACATCTTAATCCTTTTGATTTCTGTACAACTTCCAAGTATAGGAGTTCAGGACTGCAATCTTAAGTTATGAGCTGAAACTTGCTTATGAATGAGGTTAAGTACTACACATTACCAGTGCTTTTTTTCCTGAGGTTACACAGGGGTACACATACCCTAAACATTTTGTGAATCTAAGTTTGGCCTCATTGAGGGGCAGTATTTCAATATGAGTAGGAAAATGAGAGTACCCCTAAACATTTTATTAGAAAGAAAAGCACTGCACTTACTTTTATTTAATTTATCCATAGGCTCCTCATTTTAGGTCTAAGATTTTACATCCTGATCTTGAAATGTATTTATTGGCAGTAAATCATTTTAAATCAATGAATTAGGTTGCCAGTATTAAAAAAAAAGATATGGTACTGCTTCAAGATGCAACAGGTCCTGCTTCTGAAACATGTATTTCAGCTAGCACTTAACACTACACAATTTACATCAATAACCTTACAAACATACACTCATTGAATAGTTTGAGTCACCTTTCTCCATGAATCACATAGCCCATACCAGTCAAAAGCAACAACAGCAATTTGAAAAAGAGAGAGGAGTAAAATCACCTACCTTTCTGTCCTGTGTTTTTTTGGGTGGCAATACTTGAATGCCTAAATCCCTAACACAAAGTAGGTAACTCTATCAGGAATTTGCTGAGGATATGTCTGGATAGAAATGTTGTATACATAATGGCTATTATAGTGCCTCTTTTTATACCGCAGACTACATACGACAACACGAGCATTTCAGTAGAGATGATGATCTGACAAAATAAAGGCAGTAACTGGGATAATTACAGAGTAACTGGTCTGAGAACTGCAATTAAAATCAGCTATCAAAATAAACTGATGGGACAGAAAGAAAACAACGGCAATGGGAAGTCAGGATGCACAAACTACGGTGAAAATATGGAAACAAACTGATATTTATATAAGAGTTTAGTAAGTTCATGATTTAACATGTTAAAAGGCCTAGAAATTCCACCCCAGTACCCTGATTTACTGTATTGTCAAGTTTTGGAAATAGGATGTGCACCCAGAGCTCCCCACCAGCGTGGGCATATACATACTATATCTTTAAAGCACATTTGAAGCACATTAGCCCCTCACAGAGTTTCAATTCTCAGCAACCCTTATCAAACTACAGTGACCAAAATTCTTTGAGAGGGAAAATAAATGTGCTTTGTATGGAAATGTCCCCTCCGCTGAAGTGAAGAAGGAATGTGGTCCATATGGGGTGCATATGGGGCTCAGTTGGGAACTAATATTCAGGTGCAATGCAGCATTAAGATACATTCCAGCAAACACTGAACAGCCAGGTTTGCATTATTGACTATAGACCTGTAAAGATGCAAAGCTTCATGGGACACATGGATTACTGTAGTTCAATAGCGCAGTGTTTCCCAACCTTGGGTCTCCAGCTGTTTTGGGACTACAATTCCCGTTATTCCTGACAACTGGTCCTGCTAGCTAGGAATGATGGGAGTTGTAGTCCCAAAACAGCTGGACACCCAAGGTTGGGAAACACTGCAATAGCGGACAGTGCACTGACTCATGCACTCATGGTTTGCTGAACTTCAGTTTAAAGATGGACTATAACAATGTCTATGTATGCATTTGTTATATATATATATCCTGCCTAAATTTCAAAGAAATGCAAAGCAGCTGCAATCTAAAAACACAAAACCATAGTAAAATATATAACAATTCCCATTTAAATCACAAATATTGTCACCAAGGCCAAACCCCCACAACAAAATACAAAACACCCATTGAAACTAAGACATCAAAAGTAAGCCAGCAGAAGGAGAACAATTGGTCAGAAACCTTTTTAAACAGATATATATATATATATATATATATATATATATATATATATATATGCAGGTTTTGGTGTCCTCGGGTGTCTTCCCGTGTAAAAGTTGGGGTGTCTAGGCGACGTTTCGACGAGGTCTCACTCGTCATCTTCAGGCTGGTGCTTTCGGCTTCTTGTTACTGGAACAGAGCAGGATCTCAGTGTTTGAGTTCCTATAAATACTGTTGAGGGGGTGTGGTGTATAGCCTCCAATGTTCTGGGCAGAGAGGAAGTTCCCAGGCTAGTGTGCCTTTTCTTCTTTTGTTCCTTAATTACTTGAGGGATATCTTGAGTGATTTCTTGAGTGATATCCTGAGTACCACTTAGGTGGGTCATTAGGTGTGGATTAGTTGTTAAAGTCTTTGTGTCTTGACCTCTTGAACTTTGTGAAGAGTTTTTCTGAGAAGATGGCTGTACTGCACTTAGTTGTGCTCTGGCTTGGCTTCGTGTATAGGGGCGAGCTGTGGTTTTGTGGCCTGTGTCAGCCAGATCTGTGTAGGGATTGCAGGGGGGTGCAGCATCCGGAGGTGCCACCATGGTTTGGCTACTGGATGGTGTCTGTAATTTATCTGTGGAGAGGGTCTGGGTTTGGGTCTGGTGTGGTTGATTGGTGATGGCGTTCTGTGTGCCTCTGGATCTGGTGTCTGGATCACTCAAGATATCCCTCAAGTAATTAAGGAACAAAAGAAGAAAAGGCACACTAGCCTGGGAACTTCCTCTCTGCCCAGAACATTGGAGGCTATACACCACACCCCCTCAACAGTATTTATAGGAACTCAAACACTGAGATCCTGCTCTGTTCCAGTAACAAGAAGCCGAAAGCACCAGCCTGAAGATGACGAGTGAGACCTCGTCGAAACGTCGCCTAGACACCCCAACTTTTACACGGGAAGACACCCGAGGACACCAAAACCTGCATTCCTGTACCCGTGAAAATCTACGAAAGCATATATATATATATATATATATATATATATATATATATATATATTAGCCATCTAAAACAATACAGTCATGGGGTCTATGGAAAGCCATTCCCTAGGATGGGCAGCACAACAGAAAAGGCCCTCATCCTGATTATTGCCAGATGTGCTTCCCAGGGTCAATGGACCTGGACTAGGGCTTTGCATGATGCTGCTGCTTTGGTCTTCAAGAATGTACGAGAGCACAGCTTGAGTGTTAGGCTGCATCTCTATCATATCATCCGCATTCATAGCTTAGTATGGTAATAATACAGTTGTAAAATATAGTGTTGCATAGTTCAGAGATAACACAGCACATTTCATGAGAGTTATTGTGTATTTGTCATTGCTTCCACTGAAGTAAAAAATATTTTCATTAAGAACTAGAGAAGCAGGAAAGAAAGGGTTTCTCCACAGCTATAGAAATAAGCAATGTTGTGAATATCTTGACGGTTAAGTGAGTTGTTTGCAAAAGATTGAATTTTTTGCAGGGGTACTGGATATTATTTAAACTCACTGTATAATAATGTGAAAATGTGTATTCTGGAATCAATATGATTGATTTTAAGTATATTGTATTGTGCCAACTGTTTTTGGTGCTTTTGCATATAATTGTTAAAGGAAAATGCAAGTTACTATAGAGACCTCTGTTTCTTTTCTTCAGTCACCATCAAAGCATTTTCTGTGTATAGTGTATACTTTGAGTTATACTGGCTTCAAACAAACATACATATGCATATGATATGTGTGTTTGGTTCAAACGAACCTGCATTTCTATAATACAAGCTATGTAATAATGACTATATAAGACTGTAAAAGTTTTCTGCTAGCTGCAATGGTATTGCTAAAGAAAAGCTTTGCCTTCTATTATTGAAGTTAAATGGGAAGCTATTTTTGTCACAGTTTCTGTTGAACAGGAATGTTTTATAAATGTTTATGGTCCGTTTGTTGAGTAGATGTATAAGACTACACAGTGATGGATGCCAAAGTATCAGTTAAGTGTAACTGTTAAGTATGTGCTCAACCTATGCTGCTAAAAACTCAGACATGACACTGCCAAACTCTGGGATACATTGTAAATATCTGGAACTGTATTAAAAATGGTGTGTGTTTATTGCTTTTTTAATACTGGAGTTTCATAACAAAAAAGGCAAGGGGGACAGTTGAGAGCCATCCAACGGCAATATAGAGGCACAACTTTTATTTTTTTATTTTTTAAAGAACAGGAAGAGCAGAAACAAAAACCATTCGAAATTATTTCTTAAAATGTATACATTTTAAATTTTTTTGCAGACACTTGTAAGTTATTGCTCTAGAACCTGTGACCCTTAAGATCATGTTGGGTTCCACCACATCGGCCTCAGCCTGCACGGCCAATGGACAACGATGATGGGGGTTGTAGTTTGACAACTTCTGTAGGGCTGTAGGTTCCCCATCCTCTAAAATCAGGATTCTTAAAGACTCCATTTACCGTATTTTTTGCTCTATAAGACTCACTTTTTCCCTCCTAAAAAGTAAGGGGAAATGTGTGTGCGTCTTATGGAGCGAATGCAGGCTGCGCAGCTATCCCAGAAGCCAGAACAGCAAGAGGGATTGCTGCTTTCACTGCACAGCGATCCCTCTTGCTGTTCTGGCTTCTGAGATTCAGAATATTTTTTCTTGTTTTCCTCCTCCAAAAACTAGGTGCGTCTTGTGGTCTGGTGCGTCTTATAGAGTGAAAAATACAGTATATGTTTAGTAACATAGAGTTGCATGGGAACTATTATGGGGTAACTGTACAGTATTCCAGACCACTATGGTCATGTTTATAGGAAAAAGCTAACTGTGGTGATTAAACAGTGTGGTTATTTCCCATCGGAGTCCCATTCTTCTCTGAAACAAAGGTCAAAAGACTCCCGACTCGGAGGTTATGCTAAGGGCACTGCTGACTTGTGAAACTAAAGATGGGCAGCAAAAGCAGTCAAGCTCTTCTAGGGCAGAGAATCAAAAGGGAGCTGGACTGCATAGCGCTGTTTGATGACACTTCAACATTGTTTCCAAAATGGGAGAGGAGGAGGACAATCTGCCTTGTATTTGCAAATATGTCTGCTGTGACCATAGAGGACCTAGAACCGAGCTCAAGAAGAGCTGGCCTTAAAATAGCTAGACTAGGAGCAGATGCATGGACATTATTGAATCAGAATCTTACCGACAATAACTGAGGGTTCAGCTACTCAAATTAGATCCCCCTTCCTGGTGTATTGGCACACCCAGTTGGGGCACATTAGGTTCCTTAATTCTGCTGGTTTCCTGAATATGGGGTATTGTCCTAGGGTATGGTCGTAGGGGTTGCCTCCAAGGTTCCCTTGTCTTCCCTGGTTCTGGTTCATGCTTGGGGCTGAAATCTCGTCTGATTCCATGTCTGGGAGCTATACTGACAAGTACTAACATCTTGGGGACAGCATGAAAGTGCTGAGTGAAGGCTGGAGATAGTAATCTATCAGCTTTATGCACAAGCAGAAATGAGGCCACATGCTTCTTCCAAAGCCATTATAACAAGTAGGTTAAGTCCAAGGGGCAGGGAACAGAAGAATGAAGTGAAAAATGGTGGGTCAAAAGACTGCCAGGGCAGCTACAGCATCAGGTTCCAGTAAGAACAGATTCTACCTTCAGCACAAATAACACTGGTCAACAACAAATTTGTTGTCTGCATTTTTTCAGTTGATTTAGGATGAATCTGATGCGCTGAATCCAAAAATCACATTGGTTTTGCTCAATCAGGTCAAGTTTTTAAGCTATGGCCACATGTCGTTTTTTAACGTTTTTGTTCACATGTGTGGAGCATTTTAGAAGAAGTTGGTGGGGGTAAAATGCCATGTCGAATAATTGTTTTGATTGGAAATGATTATTTTAATGACAAGAAGTATTCAGGTCCGATAGTTCTGGGTGATTATGTCGAAAAGGGATCAGTTTGAAATCATAAAACCTTGAAATCTTCCATAAATTGGTGCGGCTGGGATCAACAGCCTCAAGTATCCTGATCTTCAATCAGCACGTCGTCCTGTAGCTCATTGTGATGAAATTCCAGTGCCTATCTTCGGAGAACTTCCTGACATTAGTGACGAAGATGTCTCCAGTGTTGAAGGACATGAAGAAGAAGAAATGGTTCTTGAAGATCCATTTTCCCAAAAGGAGTTGAATGATCTAGTTCACGACCTCAGCTTGTCAAAGGACTCTGCCGAACTGTTGGCATCCAGATTGAAGGAAAAAACCTCCTCTCTGACAGTGCTCGCATCAGCTTCTTCCGCAACAGGCATCAAGAGTACCTCCGTTTTTTCTCGGAAGAGAAGGACTTGGTGTACTGTGCAGATATTGCGCAGCTTCTGCTCAAGCTTGGAGTGCCACAGTATGAACCCAAAGATTGGAGACTGTTCACTGACAGCAGCAAGCGATCACTGAAATGTGTTCTGCTACACAACGGCAACCAGTTGCCTCTATACCCCTGGCTCACTCGATTACACTGAAGGAGAACTATGAAGCAGTGAAGTATGTGCTGGAGAAAATTGGTTATGATCAGCATAAGTGGTTTATTTGTGTTGACCTGAAGATGGTGAACTTTTTGTTGGGGCAACAGTCTGGCTTCACCAAGTACCCATGTTTTCTGTGCATGTGGGATAGTAGGGACCATTCTCAGCATTACACGAAGAAGGACTGGCCTGTGAGGGAGGAATTGGTGCCTTGCAAAGAAAGGAACGTCATCAATGCCTCTGGTGGACAGAGACAGAATACTCTTCCCACCGCTGCACATCAAGCTCGGCTTAATCAAGCAGTTCACCGAGGCTCTGGACAAGGATGGTGACTGCTTCACTTACTTGTGCCAGGCTTTTCCAGGATTGACCATGGAGAAGTTGAAAGCTGGCATCTTTGACAGTCCTCAGATCCGTCAGCTCATCAGAGATCCAGAGTTCGGAAACTCAATGAACGAAGTGGAACTGGAAGCGTGGAAGGCATTTGTTCTGGTAGTGAATAACTTTCTTGGCAACAATAAGGCCAGAAACTACGCAGAACTGGTCAACAACATGCTAACTGCTTTCAGAAACCTGGGCTGCAACATGAGCGTCAAGATGCACTACCTATTTTCACATCTGGACCGGTTTCCTGAGAACCTGGGTTCAATGAGTGACGAGCAGGAGGAGAGATTCCATCAGGACATGAAAGAGATGGAGACCAGGTATCAGGGTCGCAGGGATGCAGTCATGATGGCTGACTACTGTTGGACTCTGAAGAGAGACCTCCCTGCCGCTGAGCATTCCAGGAGTTCCAAGAAACGCAAGTTCAAGCCCTGAAGTTTGCAAAATGGTGAAGCAACATGCAATTTACGTGTACTTACCTTGATCAATGCCCACCATTCAGTTTACAGTAAACCTGACCTGATGGAGAGAAACGGATGCCATTTCCGGATTCAGCAGTGCAAAAATACCCTAAATCAGTTGTAGAAATCTAGACAACATTCAAAAAGTAAAAAATTGTTGCCCAGTGTAATTTTTCAATTGCAATGTGTCCCTCTACTAATTTGAGCCTTGGTCAAACTGGTGTTCTAGTGTTTCACAGATGGATAATATAAGAGCCTTCAGCAACAGACCCCTTAAAGAACATTCTCTTTCCATCTGAGACTTCCCATTCATTCAGATCATCAAGAGAGGTCCTGGTTTGTCTCCCAGGTACAGTTGGTGAGAACAAGAGAAATACCTCTTTCTGTTATAGCACCCAGACTTCGGAGCTCTTTGTCCTGCGTGATTTGTCTGCACCCGATAGAAGAGTTCAAATATAGAGTTTAAGGATTGTCTGTTCCTGCAGGCCTTTGACCCAACTGGCTTCTCCTTATGGATTTTTAAAGTTCTTTTTTAAAAAAAAAACTTATTGCATCATCACCTGTTTTTGCTGCTTTAATATTATATGATTGTATTAAACTTACATGATGTTAGTATCCTTGGGTAACAGAAGTGAGAGGAAAAAGTGGGATATATATATTTGGATATGTCTAAACAGATTATATTTAAAGTTTCAGAAGCACTTTCCTGAGCCAGAGCTCCAGGAGAGCCACTTCCTACAGTACAGTGATAACATTTACTGGAGGAGAAATCTGTGGGGTATAAGTAGGGTCTTGGGCAGAACAGAAGAACAGGAGCTAATCCCATTCCACTATAGCTGGAATACTGCAGTGTAAATAAACTCTTTCCAGCTCTCCATACATACTGTCAAGCCCTGAGGCAGCCCCCCATACTGATGGCTAAATCTTGCCAAGGTGCTCTAGGAAAACACCTCTGGCTCACCCTCTCATGTTACAGATCCCACTCCACTCCTTTGTGGAGTGATCCATGATGGCTGATCCATGACTAGGACCAATCCATATATTTAGAAAAAGTACATGGTAGGGCCATCCTAGCAGAATACCCTTTCAGAATGCAGGAAGGGTAGAACAATGCAAAAACTCCTAACAAGCCACTCGTATCCATGGAAATCTAGTATGTCAGGAAGAAAGGTTAATCCTTGCTGTAATGTGCTTACTATGTGTGTTAAATTTTTACATGGAGGAGCATCCAGACATGTGCCTTTCTTGCCTGTGTTCTGAAAGGGTATGGTCCTCAGACACCTGAACCATATACTTTTTTTAACTGTTTAGACTAGTAGTCTTCAAACTTTCCAGATCTTTAACCCAAACATGGATTTGGAAGACTCATTTTTTCATTCTCAATTTGCCTAGTGGTACTGCTGCCATTGCAACTCACCTTAGATCAGGCTATGATCCAGTTTTGGGTCATGTTGAAGATCAGTGGTTTATACTGACTCTTTAGCATGCATAACTCTCTTCCTTAAAAAGCAGTACTTTGCATCCTGAGTAGTACTAATCCTCTTCATGGAATGTGACTTTCCTGTCTTTCCCTTCCTATTGCGATCCCTTGCATCTTCCCAAAAGCAGTTCGTGAGGACTGGAAAACCTTTTAAAAATGGCATGAGGTGTGTTGTAGGCAAAGAGATGGAGAGGAAAAGGGAACTTGGCTAAAATATTGGTCAACCATGAGCACCTTTGTATCCAAATCAGTGAATAATTTTGACTAGATTATGTTTGATGTGTGTAAACAGTGCATATCCATGTGTACTTGTCCACACAATAGGCCCAATTCTTAATTCACCTGTTCAAAGTAAATCACGTGTGAGTCCATTTATACTGGGGTTTTTAAATTATCTTCATCCCCTCTTTGTTTCCCTATTAAAGAAGAATTATTGGACATACAGACTCCCCCCCTCTACATTTTGTGATTGTTAATCTAAAATCTTTGTAGATGTTGCTGTAGTTTACACACACACACACACACACACACACACACACACACACACACTTAACAATCCATTTTAAAATGAATTGATTCACAATAGCTGGACATCTTTCAAAGAAGAGGCAAAACACTATGAAAGGCTTTCCATTAATTAATTGCCTAGAGATTAATCACAGAGTTCACACCTCCAACTATCTCATCTGCTCATGAAAGGAACTTGTACTTATGGGCTCAGTTGAGAACTAGGCTGCAGTTACTCACATTAATTTTATATATAAAATGTTGTATTTTGCAGTAGTAAGAATACAGACTACTTTTATTAAATGTTCCCGGTGTTGAGTACAGCAAACTATATATACCATTGTTGTTTATAGAGAAAGTATAACTACCAGAGAGGTCTGTAATAGTAATAATCTGGGGCCTGTAATCAGAAATGAGAGAATGGTAGAATGTTGCCATTAAATAAGAACAACAACAAAAATCTTGTTTTTGCTATTTTACAAATATAGGCTAGCAAGTAAGTGACAATAGAGATACATTTAGACTCATCTGAAAGAATCTAAAACAAGGAATGAAAATGCCAGCGAAGATATAGGTAATGATGAGAGCTCTGAAAATACATGCTAATTACACTTTTTAAAAGATATTAGCTGAAAATAGATGACAAGGGAAAGACAGTAAAAGATTGTTTTGTACCTTTACAATGAAACTACAGCACATGCATTCACAAACAGGTGTTGTGAAATTATGATTCATTTGCAACTGTCCCTGCACAAAAGATGAATCTTTAACTGTGTTGCAGTACAATATTCTTGATAATACTCATATACATCACTGCCCTCTGTTGGATGGAATATCTCAGATACACACATTAGCGCATCCAATCTCCTTCAACATTCATGAAGTGGAACTGTCTTGAAAATAATGCCTATTATCAGCTACCATTTCTTCTGCCTTTATGAAGTATTTGGTGATTAATTACAGGAGGATTTAGTGCTGCAATCTTCCTGACAACAAGCAACCCTGTTTTTGCTCACAATAGCAGCCAAACTGCCATATGGACAAAAAAAGATATATTGTTGTGGCCTCTCAACTCTTTTGCTGTGCTGTGAACTTTTATCATTAAGAGCCTAATTTATCACTTCATGAACCTGAGGAACCTCATACAGCAAACTGTTTCGATGGGATCATGCAGCTTTGTGACTTTAAAGTAATTGCTTTTGTTTTTCCTCCCTTCCTCCCTTCCTTTGAAGACAGCAACAGCTCAAACAACACTATTTGAATGAACTGTTGAAGATGAAAGGCAAGAGAAAATATGTATTTTCATGGGCAACAGTGGGGAAAAGCAGAGGAAATAATTGCAAGTCTCGTGATTTTTCAAGGTCCCTAATGTATACCCTTTCCCTTTAAGCATATGTAATATCCATATATTACTAAATATATCTTACGGATTTATATGTTTAATTGTCTCTCCATATTTTCAATTTATCACTTATCCTTTGTTACTTATGCTCGCAACCGCTTGGTAATCTTATCAGCACACTATAATTTGTGAATTTAACTCACATCTCACCAGAATGTTAATAATGTCTAGACCTCTCTCACACTATTGGGCCATCACTCAAGATTAACTACTAGAATGGGAGGAACAGGGGAATTAAATTCTGGGGTCCTCCATTTTTCACATCTTGTCATGTGGTCTTTATTTTTGTTCTGGGTCTAATTTCATTTATGTATTCAAACACAATCCCAGCAAAGGAAAAAGGGGGCTTCTACATACAAGCTGAAGAAACAGCAGCTTTCCACCTGGATTTAATTTCTTACTGTTGCTTACAATTCTTCCTTCTCAGCAGGGCAAGCCTTGAGCCACTCCTGGCTGTGGTCCACTGGCTTGACCATCATCCAGGCATACTTGCACAGGTGCTCTTTGTTGCAGTCCTGCTGCCAGTAGATGACATTCCTGCGATTTAGATTCGCTCCAGCACAAGCATCATACCACCAGCCTCCCCCAGCAATCCCATTGTACTCAAGTTTGGCACAGTTCTGAAAATAGTTGTCATTATCTCTATCTTTTGTTGTGAACATCTGGTTATCGTGGAGATATGCTTCTGTGTCACGACACAGAGCGTCAACGGCATTACCTTTATACAGACCAAGCCTGATTCGGTATTGAGAAGCTTCATCTTCAATGCGGAAGGGCTCATATTCTCCCCACTTGATATTGGCATTTAGGTCTACAAGTTTAATCCTAAGCGCATATGGCCTTGGAGAACTGGTTAGCTGATGCATGTATTCATTGCCTAACCAGTAGTTGTCGTTAATTGTGCCAAATCCATGTTTGTAGTCCTGCCATGTCCTATCGAAGTCCACCGTACTGTTGGCAGTAATGTGCTGAATTACTGTCCAGCCACCATCTTGCATGTTGCAGTACACGCCAATAGGCTCCTTTGCTGGCTGAATGACATATAGACCATCTCTGGAGTTTTCTTCAGACTGCTTAAAGATCTCACTGCAGTCTCGTGGATATTCTGCATGGAAATAAATGAATGCTTAACATTATAATCCCGTAAGCTTAGCTTAAAAGCTTCCACAAGAATGGACTTTTGCCCTCAAATGTAAGGAATTGATAATTAGTCAGGATCTGAGGCACATATATTGTGCAGTTCTACATAGTTTCTTTTTGTGATGTGACTACAATTTTAAAAATATTATTAAGCACCGTCGTAAACAAAAGGTAATAACAATGATGGATAAGAATAGAAATATTTGCTCACACAATATCATACAGGTTGACAAGTAGAAATCCATATGAAAAGACTGATGTAAGCATCAAAGAGTAAATACAATTCATCATAAATAATCTATTAATTATTAAAATTAATTATTAAAAGGAAATGGAGAAAATCCAGAACAAAACACAAACTGTTAATTTCAAAACACTGGAAAAAAGCATTGTGTACATTACTTAAAGGTAAAGGGACCCCTGACCATTAGGTCCAGTCATGGCCGACTTTGGGGTTGCGGCACTCATCTCACTTTATTGGCCGAGGGAGCCGGCGTACAGCTTCTGGGTCATGTGGTCAGCATGACTAAGCAACTTCTGGCAAACCAGAGCAGCACACGGAAATGCAGTTTACCTTCCTGCTGGAGTGGTATCTATTTATCTACTTGCACTTTGACGTGCTTTTGAACTGCTAGGTTGGCAGGAGCAGGGTCCGAGCAACAGGAGCTCACCCCATCCCAGGGATTTGAACCGCCAGCCTTCTGATCAGCAAGTCCTAGGCTCTGTAGTTTAACCCACAGCGCCATCCGCATCCCGTACATTACTTAAAGGTAAAGGTACCCCTGCCAGTACGGGCCAGTCTTGACAGACTCTGGGGTTGTGCGCCCATCTCACTCAAGAGGCCAGGGGCCAGCGCTGTCCGAAGACACTTCCGGGTCATGTGGCCAGCGTGACATCGCTGCTCTGGCGAGCCAGAGCTGCACACAGAAACGCCGTTTACCTTCCCGCTGGTAAGCGGTCCCTATTTATCTACTTGCACCCGGAGGTGCTTTCGAACTGCTAGGTTGGCAGGCGCTGGGACCGAGCAGCGGGAGCGCACCCCGCCGCAGGGATTCGAACCGCCGACCTTTTGATCGGCAAGTCCTAGGCGCTGAGGCTTTAACCCACAGCGCCACCTGCGTCCCTGAAGTACATTACTTAGGAAGGGCTTAAAATGACATTGAAGGGACAAAAGCTTTGTTTAAAGTTCTGCAGATTGAAAAGAAAATTTATATAGTCACATACATATATTGACAAGTCAGAAAATTGTTCAAAGCAAGATCAGTTGTGAAGTGTGAAGTTTTACACACACAAAGTTCACTGTGGTCAAGTCTAGGTTTAACATTAGAGAAAGAGAAACAGATCCACAATGTACATTTAAAGCACATCCAATACACATTTAAAATGTATTTCCCCAGAGAATCCTGGGAACTGTAGTTCCTCCCCTCATAGAGCTACAATTCCCATCACCCCAACACACTACAGTTCCCAGGAGTCTTTGGAGGAAGTCATATGCTTAAAATGTGTGTTGGATAGCTTTAAATGCATGGTGTGTAGGTGGGGGAAGAAACTGCTCTATTCTCGAAACTGGGCATGTGCCTTTTGTTTAGCTACAGAGATGTGCAAATAGGAAACAGTACACCATGTGTCCCCTGTTTGCTGGTTGTCGCAACTTTGAGAGCTGGAAGAGTTACGGTTGATTAGAGCTAATTTTTCAATCTCTGTAAGTGGAGGAGGAGGAGATGACTCAGCCTATCGTTAGAGATTCTGAGGATGTGTTACAAAGCTCCCCTTCATCCGTGTCTCTTAACAAAGAAATAATAGTTCTTGCAGAAATCTCCTCTCTGACAACTATTATTTGTCTCCCAGTACAGAACCCCCAACTCCTAAGAACTCCGATACACACTTAAGGAATGGAACAGTTCGTAATTGCTTGGCACTGCATCTACCCATCAGTGAAAAGTACCCTGAACTGGCTGTGCGGTATGGGTGCCTCTTTCCTCTCAGAAGGAAAAACAGCTATTTCCATATTAGACATGGCCAACATATGGAGCTGTATCACAGTGGAGAATCAGTGGAGGCTGGTGCTCCCTGAGACACAGAAGGCAGGAAGGACAACAGTAGGTAGAGATGGCGTCAATAATAGCCAAGGCCGGCTAATTCTGGTTTTGTCCCCATCCTCTTCCTGCTGAGTTCTACAAGGGCAACACTGAAACTAAGGCGGAGGAGGAAGCTGGAAGTCAATGCCACCCACTAGACTGGATGTAGGGAAGGATACCGGGCTGAGTTTGTTGAGTGTCTCAATGGACCAACCTCCACTGTATTTGTCTTAGCCCTAGGTTCCAGATAATTGAACACCAAGGAATGTGGCTGTGAGAAGAAAAGGGAACTATAAGCTACCCATAGAAAAGGAACAGAGATCCTTATAATAAATTGAAAATGAAAACCATCACATTTGTTATGAAATAAAACCAGTTTTATGCTTAGATTACAAAATGCTGTTCAGGAAGCCCCCTGCTTCTATGGTGATGAGCACAAGAAAAAATATAAATTGAGGTTAGTGGCTCCTGGAAATAGGGCATGATCTCCACTGTGCTGAAAGAGGCGGTGGTGAAGTCACGCTTGACAAAGCAGCTTTGGACTGAACCCTCTGTGACAAACTTTGCCCATCTTTATCCTATCATTTTTGGACAAGGTGATATAAAGCATGGTGGCCTCACAACTCAAGGCCATGTTGAAAGAAACTGGTTATTTTTTTCCATTCCAACCGGGCTTTCAGACTAGTTTTGAGACAGAAACAGTCTTGGTCACCCTTGTGGAGGATCAGGGGAACTGGACAAGGGGACTTCAACCTTATTGATTCTCTTTGACCTTTCAATGACATTCATTACTATTGGCCAGGCTATCTTTCTGGACCATCCTGCTAGGTTGGGTATGGAAGGCACTGTATTACTTTGGCTCTATTCCTTCCTGGAGGATCAGTACCAGAAGGTGGTGCTGGAGGACTTTGATTCTACCCCAAGCCCTCTGGCCTTTGGGGTGCCTCGGGTTTATGGCCTCCATGTTGTATAATACCTACTGTACCATGTGTGTGCTGGGTGGGGGAAATAATCTGGAGGTTTGTTCTTCAAAATCACCAGTATGTGATTGACAACCAGCTCTAACTCTAATTTCTGCCTGCAAATCCTAGGGAGTCTTGGAAAAAGATGTCTCAAGGTATTTTTGGAGTGGATGAGGGTAAACAAACTGAGGTGTGAATTCAGATGAGACAGAGGTGCTGCAGGTTATAAAGCTGGGAGATCTGGGTGGAGTGATAAAATTTATTCTGAATGGGGTTGCACTTTCCCCTGTATTTATTGTTAGAATTTATTAAATTTAAACCTTGCCCTTCTTCCCAAATGAGCCCATGATGGCAAACAGCAAGTGATAAAATAATAAAAACTTCTTAAAAACAATTCTAGTACATATGCTGACTGGGGAAAATATCAGTTTAAAAGGCTTATTGTAGATGAAGGTCTTCAGCAGACAACAGAGGTGGTGCCTGTCTAATATTCCAGGAGGACAGCCCAGGAGGACTCCCCTGAGTGCCGAGGGCCCTGCTCTTGCCACTTACCATCTGGCCTGGGACGGGGCCTGAAGCCTCACAAGGACTGCTTGCTGCCTGCTGCCTAGGAGGACTCCCCTGAGTGAGTGCTTGAGGGCCCTGCTCTTGCCACTTACCACCTGGCCCAGGGCGGGGCCTGAAGCCTCATAAGGACTGCTTGGTGCTTGCTGCCTGCTGCCCAGGGGAACTACCCTGAGTGAGTGCCGAGGGCCCTGCTCCTTTCTGCCACTTACCATCTGGCCTGGGGTGGGGCCTGAAGCCTCATAAGGACTGCTTGGTGCTTGCTGCCTGCTGCCCAGGAGGACTCCCCTGAGTGAGTGCTTGAGGGCCCTGCTCTTGCCACTTACCATCTGGCCTGGGCCGGGGCCTGAAGCCTCACAAGGACTGCTTGGTGCTTGCTGCCTGCTGCCCAGGAGGACTCCCCTGAGTGAGTGCCGAGGGCCCTGCTCCTTTCTGCCACTTACCATCTGGCCTAGGGTGGGGCCTAAAGCCTCATAAGGACTGCGTGCTGCTTGCTGCCTGCTGCCCAGGAGGACTCCCCTGAGTGAGTGCCTGAGGGCCCTGCTCTTGCCACTTACCACCTGGCCCAGGGCGGGGCCTGACAGCCCTCACTAGGACAGTGTTACTGCAGGAGGGGCACAGAGTGTTTTTAAAATGTTTTTTAAAAAATTCTTTTGGATTTTTTGTATGTGGGGGGTGGGGTGGGATGGATGTTTGGCTGGGTTTGGGAAATTATTTTTTTTATTTTGATGTTTTTGTAATTTTTACATTTTTTTGTTTGTATTGTTTTATTGGTTTTGTTTGTTTGTATAAGTTGTTATTTTGTTCTTAGGGGGAGGGGTCAGGGCTGCCGGGGAGTGGGCCCCAGCCCACAAAATGGCTGGGGCATGTTCCACAGGGGGGAATGCACTGGGAAGTTGGGCAATAGGGGCAGTACAGGATTCCTTTTGGTGTACCGACCTCCCCGCTGCACCAAGGATTCCCTGCCCGAGCTGCTTCAGGTCGTGGCGGATGTTCTCCTGGAGACACCTAGCTTGGTCGTCCTAGGGGATTTTAACATCCATGCCGACACAACCTTACAAGGGGCAGCTCGGGACTTCGTGGAAAGCATGGCCTCCATGGGGCTGTCCCTGAATAAGTCTGGCCCAACCCATAGCCGCGGACATGCCTTGGACCTGGTGTTTACCTCTATGGATGTTGGTGATCTGACACTAAGTAAAAGTGAAACAAAAGAAGTGCCATGGTCAGATCACTTCCTGGTGCAACTGGACTTCTCTGCGACCCATCCCCTCTGCAGGGAGGTGGGACCAATTCGGATGGTCCGCCCCCGCCACTTAATGGATCCAAATGGTTTCCAGAGAGTGGTAGGGGATGCTTTATCCCATGTTGATGGCCTTTCAGCCGACTCCCTGGTGGCCCGCTGGAATGTGGAGCTAACCAGGGCTATTGACTGTTTGGCTCCGAAGCGCCCTCTCCGATTGCATGGAGCCCGGAGAGCCCCGTGGTTTTCCACGGATCTGAGGGCAATGAAACAATCGTTGAGACGGCTAGAGCGCCGGTGGCGGATAACTCATTCCGAATCTGACCGGACACAGGTTAGAGCTCAATGTCGAGCCTACCAAGTGGCGATAGCGACGGCGAAGAAGAATTTCTTCACCGCCTCTATTGCATCTGCAGAAAACAGCAGCAGGAGACTTTTTCAGGTGGTTCACAATTTAGCGGAACCACCTGTAACATCGGGGCCCAGTACGGGCCACATATTCTCCTGCAATGATTTTGCAAAGTTTTTTGCAGATAAAATCGCTCAGATTCGGGAAGAAGTAGACTCCACCGTGGGAGCAGGGCCGGGGCGGGAGAGTGCTAGAGCTCTGTCTAGTCAAGTTGAGTGGGATCAATTCCAATCTGTTACCTCCGAGGATGTGGACAGGCTGCTTGGACAAGTGAAACCAACCACCTGTCTCCTGGATCCTTGCCCATCCTGGCTTATAAAAGCTAGCCGGGAAGGACTGGGCGATGGGCTTCGTGGGGTGGTGAATGCTTCCCTCCGTGAGGGAGCCTTCCCAGACCCACTGAAAGAGGCGGTTATTAAACCGCTTCTTAAAAAACCATCTTTAGATGCGGCCACAATGGCCAACTATCGCCCAGTCTCAAATCTTCCATTCTTGGGCAAGGTGATAGAGCGAGCGGTTGCTGAACAACTCCAGGCACGCCTGGAAGAAGCGGACCATTTGGATCCCTTCCAGTCGGGATTCAGGCCTCATCATGGGACTGAAACTGCCTTGGTCGCACTGGTTGATGATCTCCGGCGGGCTAGGGACAAAGGTGAGAGCTGTTTCCTAGTTCTGCTGGATCTCTCAGCGGCGTTTGATACTATCGACCATAACATCCTTCTGAACCGTCTTGAGGGGCTGGGAGCTGGGGGCACTGTCCTACAGTGGTTCCGCTCCTTCCTCCTGGGCCGTATTCAGAAAGTGGTGGTGGGGGATGAGTGTTCAGACCCCTGGGCTCTCACTTGTGGGGTGCCTCAGGGTTCTGTCCTCTCCCCCATGCTTTTCAACATCTACATGCAGCCACTGGGAGAGATCATCAGGAGGTTTGGGCTGGGTGTTCATCAGTATGCAGATGATACCCAGCTCTACCTCTCTTTTAAATCAGAACCAGTGAGGGCAGTGAAGGTCCTGTGTGAGTGTCTGGAGGCGGTTGGAGGATGGATGGCGGCTAACAGATTGAGGTTGAATCCTGACAAGACAGAAGTACTGTTTCTGGGGGACAGGAGGCGGGCAGGTGTGGAGGATTCCCTGGTCCTGAATGGGGTAACTGTGCCCCTGAAGGACCAGGTGCGCAGCCTGGGAGTCATTTTGGACTCACAGCTGTCCATGGAGGCACAGGTTAAATCTGTGTCCAGGGCAGCTGTTTACCAGCTCCATCTGGTACGTAGGCTGAGACCCTATCTGCCTGCGGACTGTCTCGCCAGAGTGGTGCATGCTCTGGTTATCTCCCGCTTGGACTACTGCAATGCACTCTACGTGGGGCTACCTTTGAAGGTGACTCGGAAACTACAACTAATCCAGAATGCGGCAGCTAGACTGGTGACTGGGAGCGGCCGCCGAGACCATATAACACCGGTCTTGAAAGACCTACATTGGCTCCCAGTATGTTTCCGAGCACAATTCAAAGTGTTGGTGCTGACCTTTAAAGCCCTAAACGGCCTCGGTCCAGTATACCTGAAGGAGTGTCTCCACCCCCATCATTCTGCCCGGACGCTGAGGTCCAGCGCCGAGGGCCTTCTGGCGGTTCCCTCATTGCGAGAAGCAAAGCTACAGGGAACCAGGCAGAGGGCCTTCTCGGTAGTGGCGCCCACCCTGTGGAACGCCCTTCCAGCAGATGTCAAAGCGATAAACAACTACCTGACATTCAGAAGACATCTTAAGGCAGCCCTGTTCAGGGAAGTTTTTAACGTGTGATTTTACTGTATTTTTGGTTTTTATGGAAGCCGCCCAGAGTGGCTGGGGAGGCCCAGCCAGATGGGCGGGGTATAAATAATAAATTATTATTATTATTATTATTATTATTATTATTATTATTCAAGAGCAGGGGATTCCAAAGGGTAGGTACCACAACACGAAATGCCTGATTCCTCCATTGTATGGAATAGGTAAAGGTAAAGGGACCCTGACCATTAGGTCCAGTCGTGGCCAGCTCTGGGGTTGCAGCGCTCATCTTGCTTTATTGGCCGAGGGAGCCGGCGTACAGCTTCCGGGTCATGTGGCCAGCATGACTAAGCCGCGCAGTGCACAGAAACACTGTTTACCTTCCCGCTGGAGTGGTACCTATTTATCTACTTGCACTTTGACGTGCTTTCGAACTACTAGGTTGGCAGGAGCAGGGACCGAGTAATGGAAGCTCACCCCGTCGTGGGGATTCAAACCGCCGACCTTCTGATCGGCAAGTCCTGGGCTCTGTAGTTTAACCCACAGCACCACCTGCGTCCCTATTGTATGGAATAGACCTCCTGATAAGACGGTATCTGTAGGAGGCCCTCACCTGCAGAGCCCAGTGATTGGCAGGGTGTATAAGAGGTGAGATGACCAAGTTTGTAGCTTGGAGGCCCTCCTGCACTCATCACTGTAGGTAGAAGCTCAGGTGGTATCTGTGGCAAGGAGCTTCCTGCCTTTGTATATATGAAGGTTCTATTTAGCTAAATAATAGCCCCTGTCCTCCATGGGTTTGCCCAATCCTCCTTTTAAAGCCATCTAAGCCAGAGGTCACCATCACCACATCTTCTGGAAGTGCTTTCTTTAAGTTAGTGTAAGTGAAAAAGGACTTCCTGAATTTACTGTCAATCTATTTCATCTTGAGATCCTGAGTTCTAGTATTATGGGGGAGGGATCAAACACATTTTTGTCAAAAGTATTGGAAGACACAAGATTTGCCCACCCTGGAAGAATGGCAGATGCAAGTGATAGACTATATGGAATTGGCAGAAATGACTGGCAGAATCCGAGACCTGGGAGAAGAGTCGGTGGAAGAGGACTGGAAGAAGTTCAAAGAATATCTCCAAAAACATTGTAAAATGTATGAATGTTAAAATGATGTTGGATATAAAGATAATATGGCATTAGTGACATAGTAAAAAGAAATATATAAAAATGTTTTAAGAAAAAAGGGTAAGACCAGAGTAAAATTATGTCGAAATCAAACAAAGGATATAAGTGATTAAGTTATAAAGAATATTTAAGAAGGTATTTAAAATAGAAAGGGAAGATAGAAGACATAATAGGCTGGAATGTATAATATTGATTAAGATTTGAAAGAGGTTAAGGAGCTGCTAAATTTGATTGAACAAAAGGGAACGCAGAAAAGGGAGATGTGAGGAAGTCAGGAAAGAGGGTTATAAAGTTAAGAATTAAAAAACTAATTTTTCTTTAACTTTTGTTCTTTTTTACTCTTTTTGTTATATGTTTTATACTGTGTTTTTTATGTTGTTTTCTATTGTATTTTTCTGTTGTTCTGATTGATTGTAATACATAAAACCAAAATAAATATTTTAAAAAAAACAACAAACACATTTTTGTCAATGTTCTCTGTACCAATTTTCTGCACACATCCTGAAAGTACTTTTTTTTCTAAGCTAAAAATCTCCACTTTTGCATTTCTTCATAGGGAACATTCATCAATCCCTCCGTGATTTTGATTGCCCTTTCCTAAATCACACACATACCCGGCATACCACAATTACCTTCTGCGTTAATGTTGATCAGTCTCTTATAGCCTCCTGGCGGAATCAGATGAGAATTAGCAAGTTCAAAGGCCTTTTCTGCAGTTGTCCATAGTCCACATTGAAAGAGTAGCAGCAGAAAACATCCCGCTGACTTTTCCAGATTCATTCTCTCCCTTGAAGATGCCTTTTACTCAGGTCTATGGATGCTGCAAACATAATAGAGGCTGGCATTTAGCATTAAAAGATTGATTGCATCCAGAGAGAAATTCTTGAAGAGAAATTGAAACACCTGGTTTCAGCATTCAAGATCTGCCAAAAAGGGGGGCTTTCCCCCCTCTCTTTGGCAACACAGGGCTTTTTTTAAACATGTCGAAGTGCATTTGTGACAGACTACTTCTTTGACATGTAGAACTTTCCTGTCACACAGAAGTTGTTTCATCTTGTTTTGCTATCAATCAGTGTGATATAGCACAATTGAGTGCACGGTAAGAGCTGATAGAAAATAATGTCATGTCAAGGTTTCCATTTTAAAAAGCCCACCTCTCCTTTATCAGAACTGATGTGCTGTATTCCCTGGACCACATCTGAAAGGAAGCCTTTGCACAGAAATAAAGAACTTAAGCATCCAGAAACATCAGCTCTGGACAAGCTGTCTGTGGAGATGATTGTTACTCCACAGCATAATGTCCAGGTGACAGTGTTTTCAAGCCTCAACACTTCAGTCTTTTATGTATGGACAAGTGCCCATCAGGGTTCATGTTTTGTTGCTCATTAAGAGACATCACCTTGCCAACAAAGGTCCGTATAGTTAAAGCTATGGTTTTCCCAGTAGTGATGTATGGAAGTGAGAGCTGGACCATAAAGAAGGCTGATTGCCGAAGAATGGATGCTTTTGAATTATGGTGCTGGAGGAGACTCTTGAGAGTCCCATGAACTGCAAGAAGATCAAACCTATCCATTCTTAAGGAAATCAGCCTTGAGTGCTCACTGGAAGGACAGGTCGTGAAGCTGAGAGAGAGAAGACTCCCTGGAAAAGACCCTGATGTTGGGAAGGATTGAGGGCACAAGGAGAAGGGGACGACAGAGGACGAGATGGTTGGATGGTTTTTGCGAAGCTACCAGCATGAGTTTGACCAAACTGTGGGAGGCAGTGGAAGACAGGAGTGCCTGGCGTGCTCTGGTCCATGGGGTCACAAAGAGTCGGACATGACTAAACGACTAAACAACAACAAGAAGTACAAACCACTACTTGCACTTTAAAAAACCCTTTGGATTCCATGAAGCTTTAAAATGTACTTTGACCCAACTTGTTCTTAATTTCAACACCTTTCAAACTGTTAACTTAATCCCAAGCAGTAATATACAATTTCCTATCATATTTGGGAGGGAGCTGTCTCTTCCCTATGCAGAAATTACTCTTTTGGCATATTTCCAAAAGCAATGTGTGCCCCCTCTCCCCAAATATTGAATATATTTTCACATAAAGCACCAGCAGTGATCTCAAAATGAGCTCATGATTTTCTATGACTAAGGCTGCAATCCTGTACAAAATTATAGTTCCACTGTATGAATTTGACCCAAGATTCAAATTCTCATTAATTTTGAGAAATTTAATCCTATATACTGTATGTCCACTCAGAAGTAAGTTCCAAAGAGTTCAGCGAGACTTTTTTCCAGTTAAGTGTGTATAAGACTGCAACCCTAGAAGAGAGTTCTTACATTGATTGATTGATTGATTGATTGATTGACTGAATTACTTGTAAAATTTCTTACCTAACCTTCACCCTTGGTTCCCATGGCAGTTTACAAAAAGATAATAAGCATTATGAAAACCAGTAAAACACATAAATTCATTACAACCAAAACAAGATTGCATAAAGGGTGGAAAGACAGGGTCAAATGCTTTTCCTCCCCAGAATAAAGAATACCTCTTTACTGTTTCTGACATTAAAGTTCTTCAGTAAATATAGAAGGAAGCATTAGATTAGGGAACTGAACAAAATAAAGAGAATAGAATAATCTTACCTTTCTTGTTTAAACTGACAACTGGCCAGGTGAGAGCTGCACATTAATCTATAGGATAGTTATTTGAATATGCACTTTGCCTACTGCTGCAGTCTAGGTAAACAGCTCAGCCCACGATCTCTATCTTAACTGTGGAAAAGGCAGCAGTCTTCACAAAGCTTTACATTTCCAGTGTATCAGTCTTCTGGTCGGTGGACTTTACTCTGACACGTATCCACAAATAGGCATCTTTAAAGGCCAAAGTTCCCTTCATTGTAAGAAAGTTATCACTAATGAAATTATTCTGAATAGTGAATCTCAGCAGGGGGTGGGGGTGGTGGGTGGCGGCGCACTGGTGTGGAATCACCTGGTTTGGGGAGGGAGGGACAACAGAATAATCCCTGTTCCAATTCCTGTCCAAAAATAGCTAGGAGGATCAATACGGAAGGAAGAGATGCAAGGGCTAGTGTCAAGGCTTGGCATCTTTGTCAAGGACCACACCCCAGCACCGGTGAGAAACAGTACATTAATTTAGGACAAGTATTAAAGATGCATAAATAACACACAACACATATACTGTAAAAAGAAAATGCATGAGTTTAATATTACTGTATATTGTGCCTGAACTATTTATCGATTAGAGGGAAATGGGGCATGCTAGAGAGCACTACTAGTTTCCTTCATGTGCACTGATGGCTGACTATTGTGGAAAAGCTACAATATTACCCACCCTGTCACCTTTGCTTCTTCCTCCTGCATCCAGAGCTATTGTCACCTCATGATCTGTCAAGTGCTTAAGTTTGTTTGCAGACAAATGTGTTTGTGAGTGATCCATACTTTGGTTCACTGGGGAGAAACAGCAGAGGGGAGCTATGGCCTCCCCTTTCAATATGTATTTTATGTGAAGATTTGTATGTGAAGGTTGTATCAGCACCTCCGAAGCCAGGAGAGACCATGGACCAGAAACTCAAAAAGTTTACTTTTCATCGTCTTTGCAGCTCTGTCTGTGACTTCCTCCATGGCCACGGGATTGGGTCTCCTCTGCTCAACCTCCCTCCCTTCTTCCATGGGTCTGCCTGCCTGCCTTCCTCTGCTTGCTGCTTTCACTTCTGCCTCCTTCCTCCCTTCCTTCATTTCCCCCCTCCTGCAACTCTCACTTGCTCTCTCCATATTTCTTCCCTCTGAGCCAGCTAGGGTGGGGCCCCCACAGGTCTGCTGTGACAGCCCATGCCAGCAACTAGATTACTCTGCTGAGGTAGCTTGCCCAGCCGCCCAGAGCAGTGGCCCAGGAAACATGTGGACAGGCAGTCAGATTCCTATCCACTGTGGAGAGGCATGATATTTGTCATCCTCCTATATAGGAACCTGATGACCCTCAGACTGAAATATGAAGTGGTACTGCCCACTGTATCACCTCTTTCCCACCTCATTCTGCTACATGTGTAGACCAGAACTGAAACACAGCAAAATAAAATAAAATGGTGGCACTGGTGTGGTCCATCTTAAGTCATGAACCACTTGTGAGTCAGTCATGGCACAACTTTTGAAGACTCTAGGAAGGTCTCAGTATAGGGTGGGCCTAGGTACATCATCACCACAGCTTTCTTGAGCAGTCTGGGGACTGCCGGACTTTGTAATAATTATTTCAGTTACAGGGTCCACATTTTCCTGGTGCTGAACAACTCATTAACACACAAGAAAATATTTTTATGCTTCTGCCTCTGGTCTCATAGGAATAAAAGGAGCAAATGGGCTGTGATTTCTAAAGTACTAAGGCTGTAGCAAAAAGCAAGAGGAATAATTTCCTATTAATGTCCTACTTCAGCACTGAATATACTACTTTAATATCCCACACGTCTGCTTCTAGATAGCTTATGTGAACTCTTGTCTTAGAAAGTGATATAAAAATTAGGCAATAAAAATATAGAGATGTTAACTTCAGGGAGAACATTAAATATACAACAGAGAATAAGCAGCATGAATCCATTTAAAAGAAAACCAATGCCGAAATCCTGCAAGCAATTGTCTTTGAAACAGTCATTTTGTCCTATCAGGGGAGCAGCAGGTACAGGACAAAGTTTAGCTGGAAAGACACTGATAGCAAATGACTGCAATCTGGCTCATTAACCATTTATTACAAAGGTATAGAAATGGGGCCACCAAATGAGTTCCAAAGTGTAGGGTTTATTTGTGGTTCATCATAGAAAATAGCTTTTATCAGAAGAGACTCAGTAGGGAAAGATGATTTGTAAATTGCCTGCGAAATTGTCCTTTTTAGCAGCGGGTTCCTAAAGGTAGACCTTTTTTATTGGCTTTCATTTTTAATGAGGGCAACAGAAGGGGAAAGTGTAACATTTACCCACAAAAGACAGACAAAGGACATTGCCTTGACTACACTGAAGCCCTTTTCCTTTCTCTGCTGTTTTTTTTGTTCTTAAACAAATTGCAAATCATTCTTCACATGTCAATATGAGGCCACCTAACGTTCTTGAATGGACTAGCAAACATACCAATGTTCTTTCCCTTGTGTACACACACACACACACACACACGCCTGCTCGCTCTGCAAACCAACCCTGACACCTTTGCAACCCCCTTTCCCCACACCTGGCCACTACCCCTTCTCAAACACAGTGACGGCCACCAACCTGGATGGCTTTAAAACAGAATTTGACAAATTCACAGATGACAAGTCTATCAAATATTATTCTTATTAATTTCTATTCTGTCCTTCATTTGCAGATTTCAGACTACTAATTATTATTATTATTATTATTATTATTATTATTATTATTATTATTATTATTTATACCCCGCCCATCTGTCTGAGTTTCCCCAGCCACTGTGGGCGGCTCCCAATTGAGTGTTAAAAACAATACAGCATTAAATATTAAAAACTTCCCTAAACAGGGCTGCCTTCAGATGTCTTTTAAAGATAAGATAGCTACTTATTTCCTTCATATCTGAAGGGAGGGTGTTCCACAGGGTGGGCACCACTACCGAGAAGGCCCTCTGTCTGGTTCCCTGTAACCTCACTTCTCGCAATGAGGGAACTGCCAGAAGGCCCTCAGCGCTGGACCTCAGTGTCTGGGCTGGATGATGGGGGTGGAGACGCTCCTTCAGGTATACTGGGACGAGGCCGTTTCGGGCTTTAAAGGTCAGCACCAACACTTTGAATTGTGCCCAGAAAGGTACTGGGAGCCAATGCAGATCTCTCAGGACCAGATGATGGAGGCTATGCTCTGTTCCCATGGATCATGGAAGCAATATGCTTCTGAATACCAGTTGCTGGAAACCATGGAAGGGGAGAGTGTTCTTGTGCTTGGATCCTGCTTGCAGGTTTTCACACAGGCGTCTCATTGGCCACTGTGAGAACAGGATGCTGCACTAGATGGGACACATGCCTGATCCTCCAGGCTCTTCCTATCTTCTTATGTCCTTGTTATGCAATATAATATGATTTAATTAAAATAATATATTCAGCTTCTTACTGAGATTTTACTGGTAATTAATGCATTTCGGTGATTAGTCTTCAGCCCATGTATAGAATCCAGGTCCCACTTGTGGGTCGTGGAGGCTCCCACTGAAAGGATGGACCTTTGGTCTGATCCAGCAACACTATTCTTATGATGTTATGGAATGGGGGACTTGTGGCCCTACAAAATTTGTTGGCCATGCTAGTTGGGGATAATGGGATCTGGGTCCCAGCAACACCTGGAATAGCACAGGTTCTCCATCCCTGCCTTATAGGGTTACCTGTGTGTCTGTCTGAACTACTAGGTCAGGCTCACATGGAGGCACCATTTGCAATCAGCTACTGCCTCATCTAAGGGATGCGGGTGGCGCTGTGGGTTAAACCACAGAGCCTAAGACTTGTCGATCAGAAGGTCGGCAGTTTGAATCCCCATGACAGGGTGAGCTCCCATTGCTCAGTCCCTGCTCCTGCCAACCTAGCAGTTCGAAAGCCCGTCAGAGTGCAAGTAGATAAATAGGTACCACTCCAGCAGGAAGGTAAATGGCGTTTCATGCGCTGCTCTGGTTCACCAGAAGCGGCTTAGTCATGCTGGCCACATGACCCGGAAGCTGTACGCCGGCTCCCTCGGCCAGTAAAGCGAGATAAGCACCGCAACCCCAGTCGGTCACAACTGGACCTAATGGTCAGGGGTCCCTTTACCTTTACTGCATCGTTATTGGAATACATGTGGTCACCCTAATTCCTGCAACAGCATGGGCTCAAAAAGCGCTGCTATTATAAGAGAAGTTAAGAGCGGCAGCTGCATATATGCCATCAAAATGTAGAATTATATAACTGTAGAGATGGAAGGTATCCCAAGGCCCATCTAGCCCAACCTCCTGCAATGCAGGAATTATAGCTAAAGAATCCCTGACAGATGACCATCCAACCCCTGTTTAAAAACCTTCAGTGAATGAGAGTCCATTGCCTATGGGCCCTGGATAACACAAATAGCTCTTTCATTCCAGCCTCGCTCAGCAATAAGCCCAGGTAGTCTCAATATGAACCGATCCACCTTTTATGTCAACTGACACAATTTCTTTAAGGCAGGCTTTTTCAATCTCGAGTTCCTAGATGTTGTTGGACTACAGCTCCCATCATCTCCTGATCCCTGATCCTACTAGCTAGGAATTATGGAAGTTGTAGTCCAACAACATCTAAGAACCGAAAGTTGAAAAAGGCTGCTTTAAGACGTTAGTAGTGAAAAGTCATGGAACCACCATAGGAGCTTCACATTTCATTAGCCAAACCCACTAGTCCATTTGCTTGCCACAAAAGCTAATTGCTAGTTCTCGCAGCTCTTGTAGGGCTATGTCTGCTTTGTGCCATACTACCCAAGTGAAGAGAAGGCTAGACATGTCACAGCTAGCTGAGTAAGTATATATTTGCCTGGAACGCCTACGCCTATGAAAGAAGCAGGCAGGACAAGATAATTGCTACAAGATAAACGCATTTCCAAGGGCAGCTGCTTTACAGATTGCATGGGAAGGTGGGGTCCTATATCCAAGCCTGCTAGAATTTTGATAAATTATTTTCTTGCTGAATGGAATGGGGAAGCAACTCCATATGTTAGGAGTACTAGCTAGGGAGGATTAAACAGGGTAAATTGTTTTAACTTTATCATCAATTATGAACAATTTTTAATCTCAACCTAGATAATTAAATTAACAATCTCTTAAAGATCTCTTTTGAGATACAATATTAAACAATCAGTAGAACAATTTCATACCTTCCAATCCAATGATTCTCAAGCTTTTAATAATTGAGGCACACTTCCTTTCTGAATTAAACCTGGAAGCAAAATTCACTGCAAGCCTAGGTAGTGTGTATGGAGGTGCTGGGCCGTCCAGGTGACACAACCCTCCTCTCAGCCTTGCTGATGTGGTCCAAAGGAAACCAGAGCAATACATTGCTGTCCTATTCTATTGGACAGTGGAACATTCCCATGCTTTCTGATGTAAATGCAGCTAAGTACATTTAGCTTAACTGACCACCTCTTTTTCTTCTTATTATTCTTCAGTTATAAACTCCAGGCAGAGACCTATTTCATTCAGCTCTGTAAAACACTGTGCATATTGATGGCACAAACAAGCAAACTGCCATACTTTGACCCACAGATTTTAATTGAACATTAAATCACATTGGCTGTGATCAAGATTGGCCCATGTATGCATGAGAAACAATTCCAGGTGTGAATGTATGTGAGGGAGGTGGTTGATACCCATGTACCTAACTGGGTTTTGCTTTAAAGGGTCTGATTTTCAGGGGACTTTTTGCAGAGGGTGAGGGAGAGTCACTGGAAGGAGAAAGCTGAAGATTCCCCGCACATACCCATAACACAATGCCTGCCACTTGTTACAATGCAGTCAGTTACATTAGAAATGATGATGCTTTTAATGTCCAGTGTCTTTACTGGCCAAGTTTGTATATACCATTAACTAAGAGTGATCCCACTCCCTGCAAAGAAAGAGACAGTTACATATAAAGAAATTATTACATGATTGTTTATGCTGAATGGGATGAATGGTATCTAGGAAACACAAACAAGGACTCCAGTAGGGTAGCTTTAGGGAGTCAGGATGGTGGAGAATACAACTCTTTGTAGATTAGAATTGCTGGAAAAATTTACTCTGCCTTGTTCAAAGATAGTGCATGTCTAAGAAGTGAACACCTTCCATATCTGGAATACAATGCCATAGTTCACATCCTTCTTTCTTGTAAACATCATCATCATCTTGCAATTGCTATGTATGCAGTAGGAGCAGTAGGAGCAATAATAAAAAATAAATACATTCATAAAGACCAATTCTGCCTCTGCAAGTGAGGTGTTCCGAATCTGCTTTGCAGTGCTTTTGGTCTCTTTTCTCCATCCACTTCATAATTATTTGTCCTATTCAGATTCCTCCAGTTTGCACACCTACCCTTGGCAAGTGCCAGGAGACACTTGCATTCTGAACAGAACCTCTGTTACCAACATCATGTGAATGAGTTTGGAATGTTGTCTCATTTCCTTGGAAGGCTCTGTTTACTGATCTGATCTGTTATCAACAAGGTGTAATTTGAAAAACATGCCCGCGCAGCAAAGAGCCACGCCAATGAATTCGGTGCTAGCCCACCGTTCCACATGTTGCTATGTGAGAGATCGCAGAGCGCATCTGTGTGCTTCTTCCATAACTGCCTCCCACTGGCTATCTTGAGCAGGTCAATGGAGTTTGTTCTCCTACCCATTTCTCCATATGACTCCTTCAACCACTCTAGAATGCAAGCGTAGGAACATTCCATCATATGGACCCACCACACCAACCAATGCAGAAGGGCTGGAAACCTGTGGCCCTCCAGCTCTTGTTGAATTAAAACTCCCATCATCCCATGCTTGCTGGGGCTGATGGGAGTTGGGAGTCAACAGCATCTGAAGGGCCACAGGTTCCACAGCACACCAGCAAACGGAAAGCTTTTGCAATTAGCCTTTCCTATGGAAGACATTGAGAGTCCTGTCCAGCCACTATTTTTTGAAATCCTGTCTAAGAATGCTCTATGCTCATTTGAGAGCAAATGAACTTCTATGAAGACATGTAGATTTATATATCTGGATTCATTTGAATTCGAGTCACAGGCAGCACTGTAATAAGCTTCAAATGCTTCAATTGCTCCCTGCCCCCACCAACTTCTTCAATGAGCAGTTGTGATAAATGGCATATTGGTTCAGTGCTGGTCTTCATGCTAAAAGGCAGTGAGCTTTGTTCTCCTTTCTGCAATAAGCGTGATTTGTATAAACCAGCACCTTTTCTATTTTGTGTCTCAGATATAAAACTTCTCCCCTGCTGCTATTAATGTTTGATTAAGTTATTTCAGCCTGTGAAAACACTCCAGATGATATAGTTGTTCAATTAATTCCACCCCTTCATGTTAAAGGCTAATGCTGATTACATGGCCCCAGCAGACCCTTTAAAAGTATCCCAAATTGAGACAATTTAGTCATGGGTAGAATTAATCTCAAAACAACTCTTAAAGTCTCATTATCAGCTTTGGACTGAGCAATTCATTCTGTAATAATAATCAGTTTAGGGTCCAATTGCTCTAGATGCAGCACAACATATAATTCTTCTAGAAAAAGACTATGGGATCAGCCTAGAATTTTGGAAGAAAAGACTTTGGGTCCCACACATTCATGTTGCTGATACCACCACTTCCCTAGGTCTCAAGCTTTGCAGTGGAAAGACATACATGCAATCCCAAGCAACCATCTATGCTGAGATATAGAAAGAGTGGGTGCAACAAATTCCCAAGACCTTCAATACCATCAAATATTGATAGCATAACTTCTGGACATACCATGTATTCAAAGGGCCTTTGAAAGTTACCTTCATGAACTTGTCCTTTAAAATGTGTGGCACTTTGCTTCAAAATGCCAAGCTGTTATACCCACTGCCTTGAAAGAGGTGGTGTAACCCCTCTTGAAGAGGTTTTAAAAAGCTTCCACCCAATCTCCAATGATCTTTTCCTGGGCAAGGCTAGCCAGCTGCAGGTACTGAGGGAGAAAGCAAATTATCCATTCTAATTTTCTTTCAGGCTTGGGTTTGGCACAGAGGCAGCCGTAGTTGTCCTAATGGATGGCCTCTGTCAAGAGAGAGTCCAGAGGGCAGGGGTGCAACTTTGTTGGTTCTCCCTGACTTCTCAGTGGCTCTAGATCATCATTGAGTTGTTCTTCATTAGCAACTCAAGGAGGTGTGAGTTGGAGGATTGCTACCAGAAAGTAACACTAGGATATTGTTGCTTGGCTCCATGGCTTTGGGGTCCAACAAATGTCAATTCTGTTTCCCACGCTGTTTAACATCTAGGCCAGTGGTGGCCAAACTTGGCCCTCCAGCTGTTTTGGAACTACAATTCTCATCATCCCTGACCACTGGTCCTGTTAGCTAGGGATGATGGGAGTTGTAGTCCCAAAACAGCTGGAGGGCCATGTTTGGCCATGCCTGATCTAGGCTGTTGGGTGTCCAAGCCTACTGGCTATGCACTGCATTTTAGAGGCTCTAGCCAAGAGTGGAATGATGCCTCTCTCACAAGGCAAAAACTAAACTTCCTGTCCTTCAGCACTTCATCTACCATTTATACTCTCTAGCCCAGGCTTCCTCAGCCTCGGCCCTCTAGATCAGTGTTTCCCAACCTTGGGCCTCCAGCTGTTTTTGAACTACAATTCCCATCATCCCTGACCACTGGTCTTGCTAGCTAGGGATGATGGGAGTTGTAGGCCAAAAACATCTGGAGGCCCAAGGTTGGGAAACACTGCTCTAGATGTTTTTGGCCTACAACTCCCATGATCCCTAGCTAGGACCAGTGGTCAGGGATGATGGGAATTGTAGTCTCAAAACATCTGGAGGGCTGAGGTTGAGGAAGCCTGCTCTAGCCCATGAATCAAGAACTTGTGGAGCTCCAGATGTGTCTGTACTACTACTCCCATCATTCCTGGCCAGCTTGACCACAGGTCAGAGCTGATAGGAATTTAAGTCCACCACCATCTTAGAGGGCCACAGGTTTAGAATCCCTATAAAACATGTGAGATTAGGGTATCAGTTTCCTTTGCCTGCCAGCATTCTTGTCTGTTGATTGTTGCGCATACTTGCTACAGCATTAAGTTCTTCTGTTGTTTCTGCTAAGAAGGCGCAAGGTAACAACTAGTGTCTCAAGCACAGAAATGGTCAACAATTTTTATCCAAAACATTTTAGATGAACCAGTGTAGACTTACATTCACAAAGCTTTTGTTAATATGTTATAGTGGTGGAAGGTAGGCAAGAGAATGTGTGGTTTCTAAGCAGCGAGGGATCGTACGTGAGGGCACTCCCAGTAGGACAGTTTCCCCTCAAAAATGCTTCCATGACGAAAAGGAAAACCACAAGTACTCCACAAAAACTAGCATGGCAATTTAAGAACTGGTACCAAAGGAAAGAGAGAAGGGAATCAGGGCCACTATATTTGCTGTTACAGGCAGTTCTCAGCTCCTTGAATTGCTTCTATTCCTGCTTCCAATTTTAAGAACATTGTAATTTTGAAGTTCTGCCTGGATTTATCTTTTTTCTCCTCCCTTTTCTTTACATTGTTGTATGTTCCAGATTCTATGCCCAAAGTCAGGAGCTGTCTTCTTACTGACCTTTGTAAGCAGCTATGGGACACTTTTTCACCCGAGGAGCAGTGTAAAAATGCTTCAAATAAAAACAAATCAATCAAAAGAGGTTCTCTTTCAATAAGCACAAGTAATGTTAGGTTAAGAAAAATATTGTGCATTTATAGACTACGTAAGTTAAGAACAGTGGGTTAAAGACACTTGGTTTCTTGAAATCAGATGCTTTACAGTGATGTTTTAAGAATCATCAATATATTTCACATAATTTAAATTCTTTAATGTCATTCTCTACAAAGGAGTTAACTCTTCATCGGTCTTTACAGAGATACAGAAGTGAAGCAATGTCCCCATGTGTTTAAAGAACAAGATATTTAAATAGGTTAAAAAGCTACAGCACACACAACAGTTGTATCATGTCCAATTTCACATTGGATTTAGGTTACAGTAGTGGCTTTTTTGTTCTTCCACAGAACATATAGATGATACCACATAACAGAGCTGTGCAAATTGTGGCTCCAGAGAAACAAACAACTACCTCCTTTTTCCTGCCCCACTTTTTCCTGTTTTACTGCTACTACCACTGGACTTGCTAGAAGATTTTGAAGAGAAAAGTCTTGTCATGAACTCTGACACATCAGGCAGCTCATGGTTAGAATTCAACATATTCATTGATTGCTCCATTTCCTAAATGCATACAAAAAGAGAAGAATGTATTAAGTAAAACCATTTCCAAATCGTAAAGATACGCCAATTTGGTTAATTGTTCTGTCAGTAGTGGTGTCATTTTGCAGCTGCTCTCTACCCATATACCCCTGCTATAGACTCTTTATACAGCCACAGCCTAAACTACAACTAAAAAAAACTCTTGTGTTATATTGATATAAATAAATGAAAAGGAAGTTCTAAAAGCAAAAAACAGAGATAACCATGTCTAAAGTAGTGTTACAGGATAAAGGATTGCCATATTAAAATTTTAAAAGATGAGTTTGGTTAAAATCTCTCCCAATTTCAAATTTAAAAAGTTTCTTTTTAAATGCTAAAAAATTTGGCACACTAGTTCTTAAAAATTGTTTAAAACAAATTGAACTATCATGGCAATGTATGTCAAGCATCTTTTTGAAAAGCCATTTCCTTCCAACAGTTGCCTTCTATTAAAATATGTCTGCTAAAAGATCTGGGCCCGATTTGAGGTAGGTCATTTAATTTTTCCTAGCCTTTCAAAATTGAACAGAACATTTTACAACTATTGCAGCCTACCCAATGTCTTCCACAGAGGACATGGTCCATGATTCTGTCAACTACACTTTTCCATTAGGCAATCAATTTCTTGCCCAAGAGAGCAGATCACATGTTGATTCACATCAGCAAATGCATCAGATCAAGCAGTTGATCTGCCTCCACTTTTAACCTTATATTAAACATTTACAATGCAATCTTTTGCAAGTTTTCAGAGGTAAGTTCCACTTTATTCTCAGATGAGTGTGCAGCCAGAGTTAAAATGGAAGATTTAAACATCTATCTCATGATCTAGAATGCTATACCTATTAACTCAAAAATAATGTGAAACCTGTAAGGAACTACTGAAGACAGTGGTCATTTAGAAGGAAAGGAAATTAATACCAACTGAACCCCAAAAAGCAGCAGCCAAAGACAAACAGTAGATACTGCTAAATAAAGAAGATTTAAGTAAACACCTTGAATCTCCATTTTGTTCTAGCCTTCCGCTATTCGGCATAACGCATGGTGAAAGGACAATAAATTAGGATAATTTAATAAATATCATATTTAAAACTTTCTGTCATAATGGATTTGTCACAGAAGAACGTGACTAGGATGTGAATTCTTGTTTTAATTGCAATAGGCAAGAAAAGGAGACGATAACACAAATTATCAGAAATAGTCTCAGAGACATTCATTCAACATAGGAAGAGACTGGTAGATTATTTTTGTAACTCAAAATGAGTGCCTCTGTTTTCAATGACAAACTAGTGGCGAAATGGCCATAGCACTGAATGGGCAGATGAAGGAATCAGTGCAGCCCAAGAAATCAAAATGATGGTAGAAAACTACCCCATCCAGAACCAAGACATACTTATTTTTCTGCCCAGTGGGCTCTGCTTTAACATTTTTCACCACCTATAAGCCAACAGGCTCATGCTAATTCCTAATATCAGCAGCAAGGAATCTTTAGGCAGCCTCTGCCAGCAGGAAAAAGAGTGGATGCTGTTGGCTCACACCCAAAGAGGTTTGGCAGAAATTGAGGCTGTTGCAACAGCCTCTACTGCTCCTAGAACCAAACCGGAAAGGCAACCTAAAACTGATGAAAGATGTCCAAGTACAACTCTCTGTTGCTTCTCAATAACGGCATGAGTGGGCAGCTAAGAGTTATCTTGTATGATTGTGTCTGGGTGGGATCAAACAGATCTTGGTCCCTTTTGTGGGCTGGAATGGAAAGTTGTTGAGATGAAGCAGACTGTCCTAACACACACCAGCTCTCAGACACTAGTTTCATTCAGTCCAATGACACTAAGGCTGCGGCTTCCTGGTCTCCTCATATTACATCTCTCTCCATCCTCTTAATGCCCTCTCTTTGTGTTCTTTCACTTTCTACCTTATCCCTGACTGAAAATAATACATTGAATACATTATACAAAGTTTACACTGCACACAATTTAGATTTACCATCTCTTAGAATTTGATGTTTTCTGTATAAAGATTTGAATAATTAAGCATTATTAGAGAGCTTGTACTTCTGGCCCACAGCTGTATTTCTATCTTAGTGGTAATAGAAAAACCATCCCCAGACACTTTCTGGACTGTAATATTTATTTGGACTGGTTTGGTTTCTTCAGATACAATATTTGCAGTGTTAACCCTCGCAAAGCTTACTCACCCGCCTCATGTCAGGATCACTTGTGTTGACAACCTTAGGAAGTAATACGAAGATCAGCAATGGAAGGATCATCATCATAACCTTAAACAGGAGATTTTAAAAAATATGTTAGTATTTCTTCTGTTATGCAGCAGTTCTAGTACTGCCGTATTGTACCATAGATAATAAAAGAAGAATCCCTCAAAAGTTATATTGTGAATGGCCACCAGGAAACAAACTATGACTCCGTGAATCAGATTAATACCCAAACCTAGGATTGTGGGTAAAATATTAACCATGGTTTACAGTGATATACAAGTGGCGCATCTCAGTGACATACTTAGATGGGGTCAACAGCTCCAAAGGCAGCTACATATGCCTGAGGCTGCATAGAAATTCCAATATTTAGAAATATCACCAAAAATGAAAAATATGGTGAAAACACTCCATGTTGGGGCTCAATGACCATAGTCTTGAGCCAGTCAAGATCTACTCTCCTTGAGTAGATCCTTTGATTACTACTGCAGCAGAGAAATCATTTCTTCTGGCAGGGTTTTAGCAGTCAAAATAGACACTAACTTATTATTCAACAATATACAAATAAAGGGGAGAGTGGATCTATATCCAAGTATCACAGCGTGTGGTATTTTAATTTTTTTTAATGTGCTGCATAACTGAAGCATCTGTATCTAGGCTAGTTCAATTATTCCATTTAACAAGTCCGACCATATGCATTGGGACGCGGGTGGCACTGTGATCTAAACCACAGAGCCTAGGGCTTGCCAATCAGAAGGTAGGTGGTTCAAATCCCCGCGACAGGATGAGCTCCTGTTGTTCGGTCCCAGCTCCTGCCCACCTAGCAGTTTGAAAGCATGTCAAAGTGCAAGTAGATAAATAGGTACTGCTCTGGCGGGAAGGTAAACAGCATTTCTGTGTGCTGTTCTGGTTCGCCAGAAGTGGCTTAGTCATGCTAGCCGCATGACCCAGAAGCTGTCTGCAGACAAACGCCGGCTCCCTCGGCCTATAGAGAGAGATGAGTGCCGCAACCCCAGAGTCGTCTGCGACTGGACCTAATGGTCAGGCGTACCTTTACCTTTACCATATGCACTGAGCCAGGATTAATGAGTACCTGTGGTTACTTTAGCAACCTCAAAACAACAACAAACCTATAACACATTCCTCTGCCACACACTCTGCCTTCCAGTTTCAACTGAAATTTCTAGCTGAAGCAAGCTAGAAATCAACACACTTTTAAGACTCCTACTACAAAACACAGTTACACATTCGTAGTTTACTTCAGAAATATTATATACAATAGGGCTGGAGGGTTGTTTTTTTTTTTTGCAAATGCATAGCAAATTAACTGGAGTTGGGGATGCTAATTTAGGTCTACAATGCTTCATAATTTCCCCCCAGCTGATTGTATGACAAGAAAACCCTGTTAAGATGATGTAACCATCCCTCCCTCTAGAGATGCCTCTCCTGCACCAAGAGATACCTGCCTGAAAACAAGCCTTGTTTAATGATTATCTTCTAACAGTGACATATTAACATATAATCTGTTTAATGTTTACCCTTAAATCTTACAAATAGGGTCCTTAAATAGGTTTTGAAACATAGGCAATAAACAGCTAATCAGTGGCAAACAAGCAGTTCATATGCACCTGTTTCCATACATACCATGGGGTTCATTAAGAAGTCTGTCCATCCCCAAGACTCTCTCTTTATGAAATAAGAAGGTGGTCCAGAAGATTTCATCTGAAGCGGGTATGGCAATCGGACAACTTCTGATGTTTTGATGTAATTCACAAATCTTGCCCTGAAGAAGACATTTAGAAGTATCTTTTTCCATTAAAGCCCAACAAATTATCTTGGTTAGATATTTTCTCTATCACTGCATTTGAACTGAAGTGATAATCCTGTGAATAGTTAAGCAGCTTAAAATCTGATTGTAAGAAAGTACCATAATTGTATATAGGATCGTGGCTTGGTTGCCTGCTCATATAAGAGATTCTGCATTAGATGTGCATCTATATCCCAGCAAATGTGTTTACTTGGTGAAACTTTATTTTCCCAAGAGAGGCCTGAAAATAGTTTATTCTGCATGTCCTTGGAGATAGCAACTAGAACAGGTGCTACTGAAAAACAGCAACCCATTTTACACACACACACACACACACACACACTCATCACAGATTTAGCAAAATCCAGTATCAGACAAATTAAGTTTGACAGATCTCACAAATGTAACAAATTAGCAGTGATCATATGTCTAGCATTAAATGTCAAAGATTATAGACTCAAAAGAACTTTGTAAGACACTGTAATCACTGTGCAGATATTCTCAGTGAGGAAAACATAGCTGAAAAACATTCTGTAAACTATTAGCACCAAACAGAAACTGAGTTAAGCTTAGCTTAACCAGGTGGCTTTAACTTGTGGATAGAAAGCTCTGTTAAAGTAAAGAGGTTATTTTAGTCAGTTCCCCATTAGCCAGTTCCTACAGCACTGCTGAGAAGGTACTCTGGAGGGGTTTTTTTTTTAGGGGGGCATCTGGAAATGTGGAAATGGGTGCTGGGGCCTGCAGGGAGAAAGGGAAGTCTATTAAAATGACCACCTCCTTATTTCAGCAGAAGCCACCAATGGATCTTGGTCCTTTCCATGAACAAATGTGCAAGCCTAGATCCAACCCCTTCAGATATAGTTTGTGTATCTTTAAAAGTAAATTTTTCATGATATATCACACCACACCTGGCAGAAGTTTTGTTTTCAGATACATTAATTTAGGAGCTTGGTTCACAACTAACACTAAGCCACAGTCTGTTTAAAAAATCATATTAACCACAAATTTGTCCCCAAGATGATCAAACAAAGCATGGCTTGTTTCTCTAAAGCTTGATTTCTTTCTAGCCCTATGCCTTTCTAGCTTGGTGAACATCTGTGATGTGCAAACAAACCATGGTTATGGAAGGATGTTGGGTTTGTACATAACAGCAAGCCAAAGTTAAAACAAAACAAGGTTCGTAAACCACCACCAATCCAAGGCTTCAGATTGTGGTTTGCCAGCAGTAAACGAGCTGTAGTGAAGGCAACTGTGGAGTATTCAAATAATTATGGAGTTTTAAGGCCTATTTATTTATTTGAGAGAGCATCAAAAATGTTTAAGGCCTTACCAACAGACCAACCAGCCCTGTTTTCCATAGCAAATCAGTTTGGTTTAGTATTCTATATAAAAAAAGCTGTAGCCGCTCACCTCATTTTCCCTTTTGAAGTGATGTCCACTCGCACTGGTTCAAATTTATAAGCTGGAGATATGACTTCAACTACATATGATCCAGAAGGAACATCATGAACCACAAAGCTTCCATCTGTCCTGAAAAATAAAAATTATCATATATTTAATTGCATCACAGAACAGTTACAATAATTTAAAATGTGCTACAGATGTTTTACATGTCAGAACTCAAAAAAGCTTTATTAGACCAAAGAGCTATCATCCTATCAAGAGGGGGATTACCAACTCTACCTATTAATTCATAACACAATGCTCTATTTCACTAACTTACAATGCCACTAAGCTGGTGCTGCATAGTACTTAAGAGTGGGAGCTGGATGTTTCCATTGAAAATCTTGGCTCAGCCATGATACACTGAGTGTTCGCAATCCTCATAAGTACAGAATGGCTTTTTCAAACCATCTTATGTGTATATATGTATGGAAAAGACAGTTTTGTTGGATGCAGTTTCTCAACCAGAAAAGTCTTGAGAAGGATCCAAGAAAAATCTTGCTCTCAATATTAACCTGCCTATACATAAAGAGCAGGAGCATAATCTTTGCTATAGAAAGGATAGCCATTGCTTTCTCTTGACTGCACATATCGTCTGTCATTTTTTAAAATACAGGATGATGTTCAGTCTAAACATATGTGATACAGAGCACTCGAGTCTCCAAAGAGGAGCTGGAACTGACAACACTCAAAGTATGTACATATGTTTCTGTGCTCCAGGACACCTCCTTGCAGGATGAGGTCACAACACCACAAGGTGGAAAAGGAGTTGTGCAAGACTGGCCATTACTGAAATAGGCACAACCTATTAGGTAGTAGAGATACCTGTAGAACTACATTCTAGAATCTAGAAAGCACTCACCCCCCCCAAAAAAAACACCCAGTGACCCTGCTGTCTCAGAAAAATAATGTTATCTAGCAATTAGATGTGCACACTACTGCACAAGCTAACTTTAAGAATCGGGATGCACATTCTACGGTAAACAACAGACAGGATTCATGCTTGCACATTACAGGGTGCAGGTAGAAGAAGAAGAGTTTTGATTTGATATCCCGCTTTATCACTACCCGAAGGAGTCTCAAAGCGGCTCACATTCTCCTTTCCCTTCCTCCCCCACAACAAACACTCTGTGAGGTGAGTGGGGCTGAGAGACTTCAGAAAAGTGTGACTAGCCCAAGGTCACCCAGCAGCTGCATGTGGAGGAGCGGAGACGCGAACCCGGTTCCCCAGATTATGAGACTACCGCTCTTAACCACTACACCACACTGGCAACTGCAGGTACCTGCAGGTGTTTCTGTACACAGCAGAAACCAAGAAGCTGGAAAACAGAAACTACAGAAATAAAGAGGAGGTGTTTGGTGATTGCTTAACGGTGCTTTTTGAGTTCAGGAAAAAGAGCAGTATCCTTAAAGGCTTGAGGAAAAGTTTCCCAGTTCTTTGTCCTTTGAAAGGAGCAACATTTGTTGCATTCAACTAAGTGGCAACAAGCATGCCCTAAGATTGACTGCTCCGCGCTCAAGAAAGGTGACTCTTTTCTGAACTAAGATTTTAAACAGGTAGGTAGCTGTGTGGTAGATTTCCAAAAAATAGCAAGGAGAGACAAGAAGGCCTACTTAAATGAGCAATGCAAAGAAATAGAGGAAAACAACAGAATGGGAAGAACCACAGATCTGTTCAAGAAAATTGGAGATATGAAAGGAACATTTCGTTCAAAGATTGCCATAATAAAGGACAAAAGTGGTAAGGACCTAACAGAAGCAGAAGACATCAAGAAGAGGTGGCAAGAATACACAGAGGAATTATACCAGAAAGATATGGATGTCTCGCAAACCCCAGGTAGTGGGGTTGCTGACCTTGAGCCAGACATCCTGGAGAGTGAAGTCAAATGGGCCTTAGAAAGCACTGCTGGAGGAGACTCTTGAGAGTCCCATGGCTACCAACATGAGTCTGACCAAACTGCGGGAGGCAATGGAAGACAGAAGTGCCTGGCGTGCTCTGGTCCATGGGGTCACGAAGAGTTGGACACGACTAAATGACTAAACAACAACAGGTAGCTGTGTTGGTCTGCCGTACTTGGAACAAAATAAAAAAAATCATTTCAGTAGCACCTTAGAGGCCAGCTTTTGTGTGCATGCACACTTCATCAGATACCAAGCATGCAGACAAAAGCTCATACCAATAACAAACTTAGTTCGCCTCTAAGGTGTATTGGAAGGAATTTTTTTATTAAGACTTTAAACATGTGGGGGAAATCAGAAGAAAAAGACAGTCATCTCTTCAAGTAAATTTGTCTGTCTCTGTAGGCACACGTTGGTGGTGATGCAACTTCGTACTATGATGCAGTGGTTAGTAGTCTCAGACGAGGAATGGGGAGGCCCGAGTTGGAATTTCCCCTAAACAACCTCGGGGGGGGCTCACTTTCTGTCAGGCTAGCCTACCTGGCAAGGTTGTTGTGGGGACCAAACGGGAGAGAGACCGAGGGTTGGGGTTCGAATCAAAAAAGGCAAACAAATCCGTTCCCTCCCCCCGCAAAGCCTTCCGCTCCCGGCAGCCTCTCTCCCCGGCTGCTACTCACTTGAGGAAGCCGACGTGCTCCTCGCCGTCCACCAGCACCCGGGCCCCCGAGATCCAGTCCTGGGGCTTCACCCCCGGCACCACCGCCCGGCCCTCGATCTTAAACCGCTCGCTGGCGCCCACAGCCTCCCCGCTAGCGGCGCCCCCGGCCACCTCCGAAGCCCGCGAGCCGGCGGCCAAGAGAAAGGCCGCCACCAGCAGCCGCAACATCGCCGTCGTCGTCCCCGGGAGGCCGCCGGGCCGGGCCGCCATTACAGCAACCGCCGGAGGTGCCGGGAAGGAGGGGGAGGAGGCGGCGACAGAGCAGACCGGGAGAAAGGAAGGGCCGCTCTCGTCGTCCCCGGCGGCGCATGCGCCAAGTGGAGGGGTGCGCCGTGACGAACGAGGATACGAGAGCTCAACTTCCGGGTTTCTTCTGAAGACGTTTCTTAAAGGAGCCGCAGGGCGAAAAGCAGGGAGCTGCCCATGGAGAGCGTTGCTGGGTTTCAGGGTAGTTATGATTGGGCAGCAGTATTTCTATTATTATTATTATTATTATTATTATTATTATTATTATTATTATTAATAATAGTAGAAGAGAGCATTGCTGGGTTTCAGGGTAGTTAGGATTGGGCAACAGTATTTCTGTTATTATCATTATTATCATATGATTATTATGATTATAATATTATTATTAGTAGTAGTAGTAGTAGTAGTAGTAGTAGAGAGCATTGCTGGGTTTCAGGGTACTTTTGATTGGGCAACAGCATTTCTATTATTATTAATAATTAATAATAATAATAATCTGGGTTTCCCCAGCCACTCGTCAAACGCCAAAAACATCTGATACAGCAATTTTAATAATAATAATAATAATAATAATAATATAATAATAATAATAATAATAATATAATAATAATAATAATAATAATAATAATAATAATAATAATAATAATAATTTTTTATTATTATTTATATCCCACCCATCTGGCTGGGCTTCTCCAGCCACTCTAGACGGCTCCCAGCAGAATATTAAAAACACAGTAAAACATCAAACATTAAAAACTTCACTAAACAGGGCTGCCTTCAGCTGTCTTCTAAAATAAAGAGAGGAGTAATAAGTTACAGCATCGGGATGAGCGCCTACTTTTCGTAATTTAAGTCTTGTTTAATGTGGGGGGGGGCGGAATGTATTTTTCAAGAGAACTTATTTTTGCTCAGTGCAAACTCAGTGCAAGGTATAACACTTCTACTGAAGGCTGGATATGGGCTGCGAGTGGGGCCTGAGTGGGCAACGTTAATCTTTGCTGTTGCCTGTAACGGGAGGGGTGTTTAGGGAAGCTTTTAATGTTTGATGTATCACAGTATTTTAATATTCTTTTGGAAGCCTCCCAGAGTGGCTGGGGAAACCTGGCCATATGGGCGGGGTATAAATAATAATAATTATTATTATTATGGAGTGGAGTGGGGTGGGGTGGGGGATATTTAGCTAAAAATCTAAACCAACCACAGCCCCACCAATGCTGGCTTTTCACGCAGTTCATATTCTGCAGTAGTGTAGCATTTCTACTGCCCCCCATATACATTCACATAAAATCTGAATTAGATGGTGGACTTGCAGAAAGGGGTCAAACCCTATAAAAAAACCCTCTGTTCTCAATAAGACTGAGGAACCTGGAGGAGATAGAGCCCAGCTATTTTATTACTTAGGAAGCAATAGGTTACAGTCGGATCCATAGCTGTCAACTTTTCCCTTTTCTTGTGAGGAATCCTATTCAAACTAAGGGAATTTCCCTTTAAAAAAGGGAAAGGTTGACAGCTATGGTCGGACCCTTCCGCAAGAACTGTAACCCCCAGCTAGCAGTCTAGGGAGGTTAATTATAAGTTTCTACACAAAGCCCTTTCCAATCATATGCATATAAGTATTTCACATTACCTCATCCTAATTGTTGGATACATTTCAGGTTAGTATGCTTGCGCAATAAGCATAAGCATTGGCTGTTTTGCTGTCCATACAGAAACATTGTTACATGAAGCTATTGTGCTTTGTAAACCTGCGTGTTTAGCTGCGTATGTTCTGTGATAAAAATGTTAGCTTCTTCTCTTCCTGTGGGAAAGGGCTTTTGCATTCTCAGCAGGTTCAAAGCTTTAGCATTCTTAACAGTTTCATAGCTTTTTCTCAAAGTGATGTAGCATTTTCTTAAAGCATTATCAATTTTTGTGGCCCTTGGGGTCCTCCCTCAGACTCATGCCTCTGTTTCTACATGGCATCACAGGTATGCTAAAATCCTGGATTCTTCTTCAGGTAACATACGCTTCAGGTTACAGACTCCACTAACCCAGAAATATTACCTCGGGTTAAGAACTTTGCTTCAGGATGAGAACAGAAATCGTGCTCCGGTGGCGCGTGTGGCGGCAGCGGGAGGCCCCATTAGCAAAAGTGGTGCTTCAGGTTAAGAACAGTTTCAGGTTAAGAACGGACCTCCAGAACGAATTACGTACTTAACCAGAGGTACCACTGTAAGTATAAATGTTGGGGAAATGGATGCAAATGAAACTATTGTTTTTTCTCTCTGACCCTACAAGCAGTTTTTCTTCTTCTTCTGATTCCATTTCAAGCACTTTGTCCGATATAATAAATGTAGCTCCATTGCTATTTCTAGCATTTAAGAGTACTAAATATATTATTTAGGCAATAGTGTGGAACCTGGTAGTGTGGGAGATTTCAAGCTATTTTGTGTATCTATTCTAACAGCTACAATAGAAGAAACCATTTAGCATTTTTATTGCTAGCATTTATTACATTGTAGTCTCCCAGCATAATGTTCCAGGCAGCTATATAAGAATTGGTTTTGGCTCAGCAAGTATATTCCATTTTGGCTCTATTTAATCTCTCTGTCCCCAAGTTTCTGGAATCAGTCAAAGCTTAAGCAGGTGTTATTTCTAACAATGCCATGCTGACCATCAGTTCTCTTATAAATCAAACTTATCAGTAAATGCTGACCTCTTAATTTCAAAATAAGGATTTGCTCTGGTCTGCTTAAACTAATCTAACAGTATAATTGTAGCCTGCTGTTCTTTAACTGTAACCATTGGAAATTGGGCACTGACCCCTAATGGCCTAAATCCTGCATCTCATAAGGATTGTCCTTCTATTAAAATCCACATATCATCAAGATCATCTATGTGTAATATCTGTGCACAGTAAGAACTGGTAGAGTGAAAAAGAGAATGTCTACCCTTCATTATGTGGACTTCTTCCCACAAAGGGTGTGTTCACATTACTGCCTTAGAGCGCAGTGAAGTTGTTTTTCTCCTGGTGCGTTTCACAGCTCTTTCCCCTCTAGCTGTTCACATCAGCACAGTTTCCGTTCCTGTTTGTGTGCAAACCAGGGGGTGTTGACGGGGTGGAGATGTCTCCACCCTATTCCAAGGTGTTTACATCTAGTTATTGTACATTTTCATTGTACGTTCATTTTATTGTACATTTTCAATAGCATTGTTGTTGTTGTTTAGTCATGTCCGACTCTTCGTGACCCCATGGACCAGAGCATGCCAGGCACTCCTGTCTTCCACTGCCTCCTGCAGTTTGGTCAAACTCATGCTGGTAGCTTCGAGAACACTGTCCAACCATCTCGTCCTCTGCTGTCCCCTTCTCCTTGTGCCCTCCATCTTTCCCAACATCAGGGTCTTCTCCAGGGAGTCTTCTCTTCTCATGAGGTGGCCAAAGTATTGGAGTCTCCGCTTCAGGATCTGTCCTTCCAGTGAGCACTCAGGGCTGATTTCCTTCAGAATGGATAGGTATGATCTTCTTGCAGTCCATGGGACTCTCAAGAGTCTCCTCCAGCACCATAATTCAAAAGCATCAATTCTTCGACGATCAACCTTTTTTATGGTCCAGCTCTCACTTCCATACATCACTACTGGTTTCAATAGCATAGGCATTTTTAAAACATTACTTTTAAAACAAAATCTCATCTCTGTTACTTGTGTTTCAAATGATTTTCAAGAGAAAGCAAGTAACCTGCCCTGGAAACATCTTTATCCTCCAAGCTACTCCTGGCTAAACAGCACTACTTCATCCATCCCTTCCACACCAACTCTAGGTATCGCAAGCTGCACTTCTCTACCTTTGATGCCTGCTAAAGCCCACTCCTCTACTCCCCACTTCCTCTCTCTGGTCAAGATTTGGCCTCCTCCTCCAATGGTAAGATAGAACCAGTCTACTCTGCCCTTCATTCTGCCCCTTCTCATGCCCCTTTCCAACTTCCAGTTATCTCCCCTTATGCACCATCTCCTGCGAGTATCCAAACACACCATTTCCCCTATTCTCAAAAAAGAACACATTTCTAGGCTCATTGTCCCTTCTCCAAGTACTACTCTCCCCCCCCCCCCCCTTATCTCTGAACTTCTGGACTGTGCTGCTTACTCCTATATAACAACGATATTTCCTCCAATTCTACTTTTGACCATCTCCAATCTGGCTTTCACCTCTTTCACTCCACTGAACTACCCTCATGAAAATCATGGATGACCTCCTCACTGCCAGATCTATGAGCCTCTTCTCTGTACTTATCTCCTTGATCTTTCTGTCATGTTTGGTAGTTAATAGTTCCTTCCGGTTAGATTCCTATTATGCCCTGGGGATCCTTGCTGCTGTCCTCCACTGGCTCTCTTCCTGTCTAATCACTTTTTCAGTGTCTCCATATACTGCTTTCCCCTCTTGGTGGGATTCCTCAGAAGGCTTGGCTGCCTACTATTCTTTCTCACCATACTTTGTCCCTCGGCAAGCTTACCACTTTTCCATGACTTTCAGTATCACCTATACAGTGGTACCTCGGGTTACATACGCTTCAGGTTACAGACTCCGCTAACCCAGAAATAGTACCTCGGGTTAAGAACTTTGCTTCAGGATGAGAACAGAAATCGTGCTCTGGTGGCGCGGCAGCAGCGGGAGGCCCCATTAGCTAAAGTGGTGCTTCAAGTTAAGAACAGTTTAAGGTTAAGAACAGACCTCCGGAACGAATTAAATACTTAACCCGAGGTACCACTGTACATTGATGACACTCAGCTCCATCCCTCTCATCCAATTCTCCACCTCCAGCTGCCTCTCTAGTGTTTCTGTGTAATCTACTATAGTATTACCTTGGATTTAAAATCTAAGCAGAAACCCCTTAAAACCAGAATCTAGGCAAGTATTCTGTAACATAGGGGAGAACGTATGATTTAAACAAGCCTCTATTTCCTGTTATTTCAGTACACTACTGACATTCTTAATGCATCTGACCCTAAGGACGTAAGACCATCTCCTCACAGCTATAAGGCCTTGTAAACCAAGACAAGAGAATTAGGCCTTCTTGGTTTTCCTCCCCTTCCCCCTTGATTTACTGAAGCTTGGTATAAATTGAGGCAAGTGTCTTTACAGTACACTTATATAGAGAAATATTGCTTCCTTGCTTTTGACCATAAATGTTCTCATGGCACAATACATGAAAAGAGACCTATTTCTAACAGTGTATAGAAGCAGCTGGTGTATAATCACAAAGCACACTGAAGACCAAAATTACCGGTAAATCCGGTGATCAACTTGGTTGGCATGCTGCAAAAATACATTTCAATTTGTTTTGTGCACAGCTGGCACTCGATAGAATTTTATTTAGACAAACATATTTACTAGTAACATAAGACACAGGTGCCATCCCACAAACCCATCAACCTGTTTTCCTTTTTTAATATAGCTGATAAACCATAGCAGATTGAACTAAAATATCGCAAATGAGCAAAACGAAACACAACTGTAAACTTTTGCACTGGATGTATTGCATTAATCTTCCAGTTAAGATTAAATGTTAAGTCAGGAGTATGGCAACTACATTTGCAAGAGCTGCGGCAATATTAATTAGAGGAGGTAGCAGATGCATTGTCAAATCTGAAAAGCATAGGCCTACCATGGCCGTAAACATTTCTAGGAGCTTGGAGTTATAAATATCAGAAGATGTCCTAAGCGGAGTGAGAGAACCAGGTAAAGTTATGCGAACTTAATTAAAGCAGTAGTAACATTTAGTATGTTTACTCGACACATTTAAATGAAACACAACAGAATATATTAGAAAATTTAAGTATTAAAAATGCTAGGTGTACATATTCACCATTTTGCTAACAACCTCCCTCTATGCCTAAATTTTAGTACTCTTAGGTCACACAGGTATTTAAGTAGTCAGTCAGTGGAAATATCCACTTAAATATATTTAAGTGTGCAAAATGTTTCAAAATGATTTGTACACAATTTGTGTAAACACCCTGATTTTTAATAAAGAGTTTCCATCCCTCTATACAGCATCTTTATATATTGGCTATAATGGTTTCTTACTACATTGGCTATTTGCAATACTAGTAGTTAAGGCCCCTTGCTATATACAGTTTCTCAGTAGTGCAACAAAAATAGTCTTTAATATCTTGATTAATATAGCAGACATATATCAGAGTTTCAATACAGCAAAATTGCAAAATTTCATAATATCTTGAAAATATACACATTTTTACAATTCATAAGAAAAACAAAGTTTAAAAAATATTTATGGCGACTGGTCTCTTGTGGTTCCTAGTAACTGGTTCTGCAATTCTGTCTTCACAATTAAGTTTTGCTGTTTTATACCATTATGCAGTAGAAACACTTTCATGACTTCATCCAGTAACTGAACAATCCCAAAATGCAGCAAAGGCATACGTAGAGTTTTCATAGTGCACTTTCACCTCATTGAAGTAAAGGTTGCTCCTATTAAAAAAAATTCCACTTCAATGTGAAGCAGATGGATTTTAGTGGTTGAATTAAACAGTCTGGCGGTCTAGTCCTCTCCTGCCAAAGACAGTTCTCAGAAGAGATGTCCTTTTGGAAACAGTACATAGTTCAGGATTACTTGAAGGGCTTCTTAGCCAACACACACTACATGTACACATACACTTGTCCTCCAGGAATGTCAGTGCAGCTGTGATAAATAAGCATCCACATCCTTAAAAAAAAGAGAGAGAAAAATTAGTTCAAAGAGCCATTCACTGCACAAAGTAGGGCTAGAATCTAAGAAGAGGCAACCACTGACTGTTTGAATTGATGCAGCCATGTATCATTTGCTTCTGGACAAAAATGTCACTTTTGAAGAATCTCTTTTACATAGATATTGCTAGAATTTAGTGAAAGTGTTCTACATGAGTATCTCACCTTGCTCATAGAAAGCCATAGGAATAGGAGTGTACCCCACCCCACTGCAGGCGCCACCCCAAGAATCTGAAATGTTATATGGGAATTGCTGCTCTAGGGTGAGATGCTGAACTATTCACTTCCCCTGTACAAACCGTCCCCTGCTTCTTCCAGCAATAGATGCTATGCTAAGGCACGTATCTTGGGAAATCCTTCCCTTCTGCACATGGATTCTTTTATTATCCCTTCTAGAATTGTTCCAAGCCCTTGAGCAAGTGCTATTGAAAAGAGAAAAGTGCATCTTTTGTTTTTGTGTCCTCCACTTTGGAGAGCGAGAGCGCGATACAAGCCCTCTTCAGGCATTACTGACAAAGGTTAAGTTACCATGCAGGGAGTAGGGGGAGATCAGAGAGTATACTCTAGCTCTGCCTTCCTTGTAGATGTCAACCTTGTGATATAACCCTGGAAAGCTGGGGGGTGGGTACCAAGAATGGCCAAGAGGGGACAAGTGCACTGAGATGCTGTCAGTCGTTTTGCACTCTGAACATGCTTAGAAACACCGGGCCCATAACCGGCTCTGACCTCCCTTTGTTGCCTCAGCCTGATCCTCAGACCCTTGTTGGTATAAAAGAGTCCACGAGAAGAATATCCTTGCAGAGTACTTTCTGCTTTTATTCTTAAAAGGCTTTCTGCAAAAGCGACTGACCAACTGTACACACAACACTATCAGCTTTCACTAACCAACCAACCCAACCACAAACTAACATTTCTCACTCTATATACAGTGGTGCCCCGCAAGACGAACGCCTCGCAAGACGAAAAACCCGCTAGACGAAAGGGTTTTCCGTTTTGGAGGCGCGTCGCAAGACGAATTTCCCTATGGGCTTGCTTCGCAAGACGACAGCCCATAGGGAAATCTCCGGGACAGTGGGGAAGCGCAGCGCGTCTTCCCCGCTGTCCTCGGACCTCCTCCAAAGCCTGGCGGCGGGGCGGGGACACCTCCTCCCGCCGCCGGGCTTCGGAAGGATGCCCCGATGCCGGGCGGCGGGGCGGGAAATCCTCCCTCCGCCGCCCGGCATCGGAACGATGCCCCGATGCCGCCCGGCTTCGGGGCGGGAAAGCCTCCCCCCGCCGCCCGGCTTTGGGGCGGGAACGCCTCCCCCCGCCGCCCGGCATCGGGGCATCGTCCCGATGCCGGGCGGCGGGGCCGCAAAGCCTGGGCGCGCTGGCAACTCTCCGCAAGGAGCGCTCCCGCTGCTTGCGGAGAGGTCCGCGAAGCCTGTCCTGGACCTCTTCTGAAGGCAGGCGGGGGGCAAAAGTCTTTGTCCCCCCGCCTGCCTTCCCAGGGGCTTTTAAATCGCCCCGGACAGCGGAGAAGTCCTCCGCTGTCCCGGGCGATTTTAAAATGCCGCCCGCCAGAAGAGGTCGGGGGAAGGCGGTTTCCATAGGAACGCATTAATTGATTTTCAATGCATTCCTATGGAAAACCGTGCATCGCAAGACGAAAAACTCGCAAGACGAAGAGACTTGCGGAACGAATTAATTTCGTCTTGCGAGGCACCACTGTATACAACCTGGTGTAGGCCGCTAACTCATGCTGACCCAGCTTTTTAAGCATTAAAGAAACAGCGGCCAATTTTTAGCCGTGACAGCCCCCTCATATGTGGCAACTTAATAACACCTGAAGTCTGCAGGCAGGAGGAGCTTCAGTAATGCATGGGCAAGGATAAAATTCTTTCCTCCTCAACCATGCATGTTTCTTTCATGAGAGCTGGTGCGGAATCAGCGCTAGGAAACTGAGACAGAACCAGAAAGTCTCTAGTTTGAATTTCACCTGTACAAGGAGCTCACTAAGCTGATTAAGTACTTCACACTCGATCTCAGCCCTCTATCTGCAATACAGACATAATACTACAATTGCTTCTCACAGGGCTATGGCAAGGTTGACAAGATAATGTGAAGCCTTTGGAATTGCTTCAAGGATTGTTATGATTATGTCTTCTCTTCCTGTTCATTTGAGCCACGTACACGGCTCCCTCCTCTAATAGAAAGGAAAGCATTTGATACTTCTGCAGCTGGTCCAGAATAAAGAAAACAAGGATCAGGCTGATGATCAAGCAAAAGAGCCAAGGGATGAGAAATGGTTACCAAGCAAAGACTGAGGAGCAGACCCACAATAAAGAATAAGCCAAATTTATTCAATCCAACTTACTAATGGGCTACTTTAAAAGTGACAAAGACTGAGGAGAGCAGGAGCAGTTTGATGAATTAATACAAGGGGAAGTCACCCCAATACTTTGCAGGCCCCAGTCACATTAACTAAACAAAGAGAAATAGTTGGTTGCTGCTTACATAGAGAATCAGACTTCCGAATGCTTAGTAGCACCCCACAAAATAAATCAGCTCACTACAACTTAACTGTAATGGAGGCTGTATAACATTGAGACCACGAAAGAACACCACAAACACATTACCTTTGCTATATTACCCGTATATCCTGGAACCAAAGTAAGATGATTTTCTTGCTTCCACAATCCACTTAATTGTGTCTTTAAAATCTGAATATTTCTATGAAAGAAAGACACATGGAATTATATTTTGGGTATCCCTAAAATTGAGCACCCCTTTACTATGGTAGTTTTTCCAACTTCAGTTCAGGAAATTAAAAATACATATAGGTAAAAGCTAAAAATATTTTTTCAAAGATTGGGGGGGGATCTTAGTCTAAGGAGAAAGTTCTCCCAGTTTTTATGGATAGAACTGTTAGTTAATAGAGAAAGCAAAATGTAATGAAACATCCTGGGAGAAAAAGAATCTCAAACTATATTGTTTAATTTGATCGATTTCAGTGCTGCTCCAAGCAATCTGACCCCAAAAATCTAGTTCTGACCTGAGAACAGGAGGGTACATTGTAGTGATTTTAAAAATATGTAAAAAATGTTTCAGGCACTCAATTTTTTAATGATTTCCTCAATAATCCAGTTGTTAAAATTATTGCTAGTGCTTTGATTAGGGCTTTATCTTTCAAATAATCACCCCAAATGCATTTAGACCCCCCCGCCATCAAAACACATTATCTACATCTGCAATTGAGATGTGGGATATTTTAAATATTGTCTGGTGGTTTGATTCTACATATATTATTTAAGGAAATTTTTTTTTAAAATGTTTTAAAGAAACCAACTGAATATACTGAAAAACCTATTGTCCTATATCATGCTAAACTATCCCATTCAGTTGGAAGCTTCTTGCATTTCTGATCCAGGCTCATGAACACGTTAGTAGGTATTAACAGATTTAAACTATGCTACATACTTACTATATGTTTAATATAATTTTTCCTGTCATAGCTTCCGCCAAAGAATGCCAAGAACTGTAGTTTGAAGAGCTTCTGAGATGATCCTATTAGAGATCACTGTCTCCTCAGAGAACCAGTTTTCCTCAAAGCTGAATGGCATGTTAAAGCAGTTTAAGTCTATAGTGTGGACATGTCCTTAGACATATTTTCATTTAGTCCATGGATTATTCTATTTTCAAAAATAAACTTGTAAAACTAGGTTTTCAATGTGTGTGTATGGGGGGGGGGGAATATAGCAAAATATTTTTAAAGCATTCAAAGACAGTGAAGTATCCCTGCGTTTTTGCAACAACAGCCAATTTCAAGCAGTTACCTAATAAGTTACAAAACCATATTTTTCTTTTGAAACACTAGTTGCCATATTCTTTCAACATTTTATTAAAAGAAGATCTGAGATTAAATTAAACTCTCTTTTACAAAGCCTCAGTTGTGTATTAAAGCTGAAGTATTTTATGTTTGTAAACTGCCATGGGGCTCCTTTGAGGGCCACAAGGTAGCATATAAATATTTTTATAAAGACTAACAAATTCAATATTTGGGGCCCTTTCACTGATGCCCACCCAATTGTGCAATGGATTTCTGCTTGCGTAATGGGACGTACCCTTCATCTCTCTTCCCTATAACCTGCTGGTGAACCCGCCCCCCCCAAAAAAAAAATCTGGTCCAGAAGAAGGGAAGAGAAGAAGAAATCACACAACATGAGTGGAAGTTAACAGCATAATATCTGTAAATGTCTTGACATCATCTCCTATGAACAATGACTGCCACTCTATTACAGTTTCTAGCTATAAACCATGCTTGGAGTTTGACATTTTAAGAATATTACTTATAGTACACTGTGGGTATTAGATTAAACAAAGCATTTCCAGGTACTATGGCTGTTTCAACAATTGCTAATCTGCAAAGCCTTGGAATGTTCTGCAGCTGTAAAGCAAAAAACAGAGTGAATTTAAAAAGCAAGAAATGTAAGTCATATTAAGTGCCATACTGTCATGAGCTTTAAAAAGCATAACTTACCCATCCTCTATTTTTTCTGCATGGGCAGAAAGCTCTGGCCACCACCTCTTAATAACAGCTTGGAGCCAATTTAAGCCAACGATCACATATCTGAAATGATTTTATTTTGAATTACAAAAAATGCTGCAGAGGAGTTTAAACCCAAGAAGACAGAAAATTTGTTTGCAAAATGTTCCTCCATAGAAACAGGAGGAAAATGGAATTAAGAAAGCTGTTACAGAAGGAACTTTCCACAATATGTGAATAAGTGCCATAGGCATTTTCTCCTCATAAGCAAAGTAGAAGAGTTTTGCTTCATACACTAAATCCAATTGATTACTTTATTTGGTACTTGGGAGGAATTTTGTTCTGGATTGCTTTGGCTAGCTACCTGAGGGTTTCATTCTTTGTGCATCTTTCTTTGTAAACGGGATTAAGCAAAATGAATCTATTGCTTGATTAGAGCTACAGGTGGCAACCTTTTTTGCACATATCAATTAGCCTTGCATATCATTTTATAAATAATAAGTCTTAAATCAATTTACTATATAAATACAATAAATCATAAATGAAAATGTATAAACCAATACACAATATCAATACAGTAACAATGATAAAACCCCACCAAAGCTTGGATTAAGTAACTATAACATCAATATAATCAAAACTGCCCATATACCTGGGAGAATGAAAATGCTTTAACCTGGCACTGAAATTACAGCAAAGTGGGCACCAGGAGTATCCCCCTGGGAGCAACATTCCAAAGACTGGAGGCAGCTATTACAGAGAAGACTTGCAGTGCTTTTTTGGCTGGGGGGGGGGTAGGGTGGAGAGATGGAAAAACAGAGAAGAGCCTCAGATGGCAAACACAGTGTCTGAGAGGGTTCATATGAGACAAAGTGGTCCTTTAGGTAAGTGGGTTCTGACCTGCATGGAACTTTAATAATGGTGAAAACCAGTGCTTTGAACTGAGCTCAGAAGCTAGTTGAAAGCCAATGCAGTTGGGCCAAAACAGATGCTCTAGGTTTACGCCTTCCAGTTTTTGTTAACAGTCCGGCATTTCAAACAGTCCTCAAAGGAAGCCCCACATACAACACATTGCAGTAATCCAGCCTAGACCAGAATGTAGACAGCTGAAGTAAAGCTATCCCCATCCAGAAAAGGTCATAGTTGGACAACAGCCAAAGTTGATGAAAGATACTCTATCCCATGGATGTCACGTGGGCTTCTAGTAGCAATGTTGGAGCTAAGAATACCCTCAAGATGTGGACCTGCTTCTTCAGGGAGAGTGAGATGGCATCCAGAACAGGATCCACTTCACTCATCCAGTCAGAGGAATCAACTTGCAGTGTCTCAAATCTTGTCTCAAATCAGATTCAGTTTATTGGCTCTCGCCTAGTCCATTACTGAGGCCAGACAGCATATCCACTGCCACACCTACTCGAGCTATAAAGGAAAAACAGTGCTGCGTGTGATCAGTAGTGATGGCAGCACACTCTAAAACTCTGGATAATTCCCACTCGGCTGTATCATAAAGACGCCAAATAGAATGGATTCTAAGACTGAACCCTGTAGAGCTCTTGACCATGGCATTGTTCTGGAGTTGGCAATCCAGATAGGAGCAGAACCGCTGCAAAATAGTGCCTCCAGCTCCCGTCCTGGCTAGGCACTCTAGAACAATGTCATTGTCAAGAATACCGGAGGAAGAGAAGTCTCAGTAGGAAGAGACTCCCGCCCTGTTTTTCTCCCAACACAGGCCATTATCTAGGGTGACCAAGGCAGTCTCAGTACTGAAGCCCGCAGGCCCCTTAGCACAAAGAGGGCTTAAAAAATTGGACCGGCCAGTGAAAGAAGATTAACCTTTACTTTGTCAGCATCTAAACATTCATATGAAGAGAATTTTATTTTAAAACTTACTCTTCAAATTTGCTCTTAAGCAGTGATCTAACTAATGGTAGAAGGTCTACACAGCAGCCCACAGAAATATATGGTTTTTCTTCCTGTAAACTGAAACAAGATAATGTCAGTATACATAAACTTGCTCTTATAAATCTGAGCTCCACAAACCCCTACCCCTAGGTGTATTTTTTACCTGCTGGTAAGAACAGGAAGGCAGTCTACCACTACACCCAGATCTTGTATCCTGGAAACATCAGTAAAAAAAAAATGTACACTATTAGACACAGCTCTATGTAATTCTTCTAGACTTGAAACTTTTAAGCTCAGGAATTCATGAGCCAGCACATGCATTTAAATACAGCAGACTAAGAATAGCTGCAGTAAAAAAAGAAAAGAGAAAAGACAACATGCTAACTTTACACAGCATCTGTATTTGAGTCCAACAAGTTTTAGAGTCCTGCTGTCTTCTTTCAGTGGATACTTGCAAAAGTAGTACATGGGCCAATGAGGTGAATGGGAGGTCTGTGCATGATTTCTACATTCCCATCCAGCCCTCTGCCTCTGAGGGAGTGGGAATCCTCCACATACAAGCACTGAAACCATTGTGGACTGGATTATACCAGTAATATTTTTCATATTTACCTTATTAAATAGGCTACGAGCTCGCTTATACTTCTTCTCCTCCAGAAAGTTAAAGCTACATTCAACCGGAGGTTTCTGCTGAAGAGAACCTGTGCCATAGTATCATGATCTTCTGAAACCTAGAGACATGGGAACAATTTAGCCACTATGAACCAACAACTGTCAACCTATACTGCTTGTATCCTGCTGGTTCTCATTACCATTACCAGCTATCATGTACAGTTCCTTACAGGCTATCTGACCAACATTTTAAAATATAATGGTTACAAAATCCAAGCCCTACTAAACAACTAAGACTGGAAGTAAGCCAGCAATCTTAAGATTCCAGCTTTTCATTTTAAAACAAGTATCACGTAACATTTAACTTACCTCTGAAAAAAATCCACTGTACTTTGATGATGGACTTTCTGTTTGAGATCGGCCAGAATCACTGGAGTTTAGTAAGAAAGTACGACCGTCAGCAGGCAGTTTTGCTGGCAGATCAGCTGCACATGCCAGTTCATTTTCCTTATTTGCCATGTCACGGCTCTTGACTTTCGGGAGCTGTTTCTTTCTGAAACAAGGCTTTGGAGTATAATAGTGAGCTTTTCTTCTGCAATATACTACTTTGAACAGAGGATGGGGGCTGGTCAATGTTTGCCCAGCAGTTGTTCTGCAAAAAGAAAACAATGAGTTTAGATTAGTATCTAGTCAAAATCATTAAGTATAGTGCATGCTGTGTTATGATATTTTACAGTAAGATTTTATCTACCATAGTAGCATCCTGCATTGAGTTTTATATTTTGTATTCAAGGAGGACTGAACTGACACAATTTAAATCTGCAATCTGACTTACATGAGAAACACTTTTATCAATTACTTTGGTAATATGAGTGTCAGGATCTGAACAATCTTTAATGTATCATACTGATGCAAAATGGGCACTTGGATAGTGATGCGGGGGTATTAAACACTGCATTAACTCATTTACTAGAAAGCCAAAGATACTGGTCCAGTTCACACATAATGCTAACCCAAACCATGGCTAAACGCAAACATGCAAGCATGTAAAAACTGTGGCTGCTTTGCCCCTCCCCAAGTCATTCTGCTGTTACATAACCCAGAGCTAAGCCATGGTTTGCTTTGCTCCAGACAAACCAAGTGGTAACTAAAAAAACCCCGAGTTATTGCTAAACTAACTTCTAAGAAACTGGGCTAAAAGATGCTCATTCAATATTCTTCACTGATAATCGGAAAAGGGACTTGTCTAAATTGATCAGTTGTAGAATTCTGTCTCCAAGATTAAGAGAAGCAGCTCTTACCTGCCTGTGGAAGAAGCCAAATGTTTTGCAGATTTCTTACCCTAGAAATAAACAGCATATATGTTATAAGCAAGAATGAAAAAAAACATACTATTAATTTTCTATGTGTCTGATTTTCTGTTTTTTTCCTCCTTGTTTCAATTGTTGTATACAACAAGCATTTGGGGAAAATACATTTATGGCTGCTCTGAGCATCTAGCTGAAGGACATGATATTGTGACATCCATGGCAAGAGGTGGGATTATGACATCAGAGAAAACTTTGTATTACAACCTGTGTTATAATATCAGTCTTTACTAATAAAATGTGGCGGAAAGAGTACACTTGATTGCCAGGGTCTTAGATAAGTCTGCCAACAGCTTGAGAAGGTAATATGGTAGAGGATGATTTCTTCAGCACACCAAGTGAGCTATTATCTGTCATATTATCAATATGTTTATAGTGAGACTGTTCAGCATTTGAATGTTCTAACATTTGATATTCTGACTCATCGGGACTCCCCACAAAAAGGTAAGGTATCAATACAAACCACTTTTCTGCTGCTACCTTTGGTGTTATAAATTAAAAGGGCATTTTCACTCACACTCCTTTTGGTAGTGGACAGCATGGTTTTGGAAGAAAATGGTTTCTCATGTTTTAACTGTGTTGCTATCAAACATGTAGAATTCATCACCTATCCCCATTGCTTTTAATTTGTTTAGGCTCTTTTTTGTGCTTTTCACATTTTACCCCAAATGTGGAAAGCTTCCTTCTTCAACTGAATGCACAATCACAATCATGCTCCATGAATTGAATCACCTCAGACTGACTCAAAATAATGCAAGAGTGCAATAGATGGATGGGTTACAAGGAGGGGTGTAGAAGGAAAAAGAAGCTATTTGTCAAGTAGATCTTACCCCTGAAGGTTCAGTTATAAAGAAGGGCTCATGCTAATGCAATACTACTTGGCAAATTAGTGAGAACACCTTCCCCATGTTGAAATGGGTAGATAGGTAGATCTATCAGAATATTTCTAGAAATTAGCAGCCATTTTCTGTATTTGCCTCTTCTGGATGGGCTAAGCATGTTCTTTCTAAGCCCATCATTTCATTCTGTTTAGAAACATAAGCTAGTGAATCATGACAACCACACACTCTTTATATATAAGACAATATTTATGAAGGTTGTCAACCACACCCCCTTCACGATGGCATCTGGTTTGGCTGAAGTGGTTCTTATACATGTTGTCAGTGATGTGGAGCAGCAAGTTTTCCAGTGCTTATTTTTTCTCATGGAAATTTTTCTATTTTATAAATTCATTGGTAACAATGAATGGATGCCAGTTTAATATAGAATATTTGGCAGCCTTGACTGTTTTAATGTTTTTTCTCTTTGTTTACTAAATACAAATAAAATAAACACGTTATATTATATAACTCTCTAGGGCAGGCTGTCTCAACCTTGGGTCCTCCAATGTTGTTTGACTACAACTCCCATCATCTCTAGCTAGCAGGACCAGTGGTCAAGTATGATGGAAATTGTAGTTCAACAACTAGGGACCCATGGTTGAGAAAGGCTGTCCTAAGGTGCCTGGAAATTTCCCAATGCAAGGCTGATAAAAAAATAAATAAAAATAGAACAGTTATACGTGTTTTATAATTCTAATAGTTTTATTTGTTTTTATAAACTGTAAATAAAAAACCAACTGGAGCTACTGGGTATTTGTTGCTCTTGCTGATTATAATATTGGAACTAATGACCCTTTACAGCTCTGAATGGGAGGTCACGCACAACACACAACACAACAATAGAACTAGCTGTGTATGTCTTGCATTAGAAAACTAGTTATATGATCTAGATGAAAATGTAAAAGCTTACCTCCTTCATGTTCTCATTAATGGAATAAGAACTCCTTTTTCTAGGGAGATCAACAGGACGACCGTCACTATACAATAGCATTCGTTTTCTAACATTTTGGGCTTCAGTTGCCATAATATCCAAAATCCCTGGTTTTCAAGACAAAGGTAAAGTTAATTTTCATTCTTAACATTATCTGTCAATCCCACAGTAATCTGAATGAGATTTAATGAAGACATTATTTATTTAGCACATTAGATGCAATCTACAGGGAAGTCTATAAAACTGTATCAGCTGTAAGTGATAAATACTTAACTAATACATGTCCTGTGGATACTATGATAGAGATTTTGAAAAACCTCATCAGGACACCTGAAGTTTATTATTATTTAAATATTTATACACTTTCTAAAAAACACAGCAAGGTGCTGAACAACATGGAATATTCACACAATTAAGATTCAAAATATGTCAATGCACATTGGTTAATTCAGTCTAAAGATCTGGTAACACCTAAGGCCAATCTCACTGCTGCCATCATAAAAAAAAAAATCTTCAAATGGATCCATCAGGATACTATTATCTGCCATAGGCTATACAGTGCCAACCTTTTAACTAAGCGCTTGACAGTTTCTTCTCTTCAGCACTTGCTTACAACTCCTCAGTTAATAAATAACTAATATAAATTGGTTTCAGAAACATAAGAACCACAGACTATTTGAAGTCTAGCATAAAGGCCATTAAGTTTGGTATTTTATTTTTAATAAATCAGCATTAAATAAAATTAGTTAGTGATTTGTGGTCCTCATCTCATAAGCTTTTGTTTCCTTCTCTCAAAATAATCCCTGGGATTACTTATAAATCAATTTCGGATCTGCCCAACCATCCTCTGGAGCCTAAGGTAGAAGCATACTATGGAGGGCAATGTTCCATTGCAAAGATGCTTTGTGCACAGTCTATAAATAGGTAATCAGCTCTTCAGTCTTACTGGACTGAAGTACAGCTGCTGCTGCTTCCTTAAAAATGCTCCTTCAGAACAAGTGCATTAGGTAAAGAAAACAGGAAAGTAGAAATTCACACCAATGTAATACCTTTTTCTGAATGTTAATATCCATGCAGCATTACAGAAGTACTGCACAAACCATCTGGTTTACCTATCCTGACCACTTTATTGCACAGAATATCACAATGTGACACAGTCTAGTTCAGCCTTCTATGTAAGTTACTAACTTGCAAAAATGTTATTAGCCTGCTGGGGGCTGGCTGGAAAGATGCACAGCATTTCTAAGCCAGGTGGGAAAGAGGGCTGGAGTGTTTCATCTCTCTTCCATCAGCCTACTCAATTGCCTGAGCAGAATTCTTGGTCACCTACAGCAGCTACCAAACTAGGGCTCAAATACTAGAGTGAGGGCATAACCCAGTGAATATGTAAAGAAGTCTTTAAAATACAGCGGTACCTCTAGTTGCGGACTTAATCCGTTTCGGGGTGCTGTTCGCACCCCAAAAAGTCCGCAACTAGAGCGCCTCTTCTGCACATGTGCGTGGCATGATCAAGCACTTCTGCGCATGTGCAGGTGGCGAACCCGGAAGTAAACACTTCCAGGTTTGCCACATTCGTAAGCTGAAAGTCCGTAAGAAGAGTGGAACGCAACACGAGGTATGACCGTACCAACAAATATTACAATAAAACAGTTACTAGGTACTGCTTCAGATTTGTTTGAATATCTAAGCTATAAGTGTACAGTGGTACCTTGGTTTACGAACGTAATTTGTTCCGGAAGTTCGTTCTTAAACCAAAACAGTTCTTAAACCAAGGCGTGCTTTCCCTAACGAGGCCTCCCACTGCTGGTGCCCTTCCACCGTTCAACTTCTATTCGTAGACCAAGGTAAAGTTCGCTAACCGGAACACTACTTCCGGATGCCGAGTTCTTATACCAAATAGTTCGTAAACAGGGCTGTTCTTAAACCAAGGTACCACTGGACTGCATTTTAGATATTATCAAATATTTCATTTCAAGCACTTTTGGCTCTTGGAAGACATTTGAGATATTTATATGGTTCTTAAAGTCAACACGGGGCATTTCCTCATCTTGCACAATGGGTTGCAAATTCTGTAGCTACCAATTCCTCTGTATATCCTGAAGGACCAATCTTGTTTTGAATATAGCTGTTTTGTGCAAGTGCAGTTTTGCATAAAACAGCTGTATTAGAAATAAAAAACATACATAGGTACTGTGGATGTCTTCAGCAGCCACCAGCAGAAACAGGCATGCTTATCCTCTGAGATAAATGGAAACAAAATGGCTAGTTTGCGCTCAGGCAAGGAGCAAACAGAAGTAGGTGGTGTAGCAATAGAGAAAGGACGCAAGGAAACATCACCACACATGCAAAGAACCAGAAACAAAAACATGATGTCACAGTAAGCTTCAGTATGCACCAGTGGCGTAGCGTGGGTTGTCAGCACCCGGGGCAAGGCAAGTAATTTGCGCCCCCTAACCCCCAGATGTTGCGCCCGGTGCGGCCGCCCCCCCCTGCACCCCCCACCACTGGTATGCACAGCATTCAGGTAATTGTGCATTTTTTATGTTTGATAATTGCAGATCAGGAAAACTTGGATTAAATGACCAAAACCTATAGGTTGGCAATTGGCATTTGGACAAGGATGGCACACAGATGCCAAAAAAACCCAAATAGCTCTGAATTCACATTAAACTTCAGGTGCCACATGGATGGGCCCCTCAAGTATTTGTTCATTTTATTTTTCCAGATATAACTCAAACTAACCAGATCCTAATAAATTTAGAGCACTGGAAATTAGTATTACATCAATTAACTACCATCCCCAGGCATATGTTGCAATGAGATTAGATTCCCCCCCCCCTTTCAAATTTTAATACAATTTATAAGGATAGGAGCAAAAGCTGATAAGGGCACTATTGTGCTCAAGGCAATTTGCACGCCTACTAATGCTGAGGAAATCAAACAATAAATTTAACAGTTATGTCTGAAGCTTGACTACTTCTAATATGGTATGACCATGAATTGTTTTTTCGTTTACCCCACCATTTTTACAGCTGTGATCGTTACACCATTGAAATTTGGTAAAATTGCAAAGATTACAAGTTTGATATCTAACAGCAGCTCTCAGGATGTGGCTGATGTGCTTGTATACAAAAGAAACCTCATAATGCAAAAATGTTGCTTTTAAGTAACTGTATTACTTCAGCAGCAGAAATTGGAATCAAACCTGTATTTTGGGGAAAGCATAAATCATGGTAGCACGTGTGCTTGTTGTTGTTTTTCTTCCCCAAATCAGAAAAATCCTGAATACTTTACAATGACAGTGCACTTCTGTGTACGTCTTCTCAACTGATGTCCCACTGAGTTCAATGGGATTTACTCATGTGAAGTGTGTATAAGATTGCAGCCTAAATGAAATTCAGAGCTGTTCACTCCCTCTAAATCTGCGTCTCTTTCAAAACAAAACCTTAATTATCTTAATTAGCAAATTAAAAGTTGTCTAGCCAAAATCCTCAGCTCAGCTGAAATGATTAGTTATTATCACATGAGTAATCTACTGCAGTACCAATCAGCCTTTTCACAACTGAACCCTACACCCATCAAATTAGTTATCAGAGATGGAATTCTGACACTACTTTTTGTTATCAATTCAGCTTCATACATAAATCGCTCCAGTTCCTAGAAGAGCAATCCTAGTTTATAGCACATTGTGAAAATCATATCAACATTAAGCCTATAGCAGTCTTCAAAAGATAACAATATGCAGTTTTCTAGAGCTTGGAGTAGACATACAGTGGTACCTCGGGTTAAGTACTTAATTCATTCTGGAGGTCTGTTCTTAACCTGAAACTGTTCTTAACCTGAAGAACTACTTTAGCTAACGGGGCCTCCTGCTGCCGCTGTGCCGCTGCTACACAATTTCTGTTCTCATTCTGAAACAAAGCTCTTAACCCAAGGTACTATTTCTGGGTTAGAGGAGTCTGTAACCTGAAGCGTATGTAACCCGAGGTACCACTGTATCAGAAAACCTGGTGCTTGAGTTTGTTTATTTCATTTGGGTGGGCGGGAGACACCTCTCTGGCTCATGGATCAAATATCGTCCTCCAGTTCTCTCTATCAAGCTCTTAAGCCGGCTTCCTCCACCTCGGCCCTCCAGATGTTTTTGGCCTACAACTCCCATGATCCCTAGCTAGCAGGACCAGTGGTCAGGGATGGTGGGAACTGTAGTCTCAAAACATCTGGAGGGCCGAGGTTGAGGAAGCCTGCACTTGAGACACTCTCAAGCACAAATCCCTCACTGGCCCTGTTCACTCGCGCCTTCCTCACATGCTTCTGCCTGGCTGGAATGTGCTCCTGAACCATGATATTGTATCTTGTTTTCCAGAGTAGCAGTGTGCATGTAGACATGTATGTAACTTTGGACGTTTGTGTACTGTAGGTGAATTGCAGGCTTTGTACAGAACTAAGTCACATTTGTTGCTCTGTCCAATTTTTCCTCTAGCCTTATCCATGCAGCCCCCAGAATGTCGTCCATGAGGAAATATGGCTCCTGGGCTGAATAGGGTTCCCTACCTCTGACTTACTTCCTCCTCCCTTCCAATCCCTTTCCTTCTGGGTTGTGATTTTTTAGATAGCTTCAGGTTGATCTGTAATCCACATAGTTCTCTCCCCACCCCCGCCTACCAATCAAGGGGGTACTCTGCCAATTTCACAGCTAACTATGGTTAACACTAAATGTATAGCTACAGCTGGCACCAAACCCAAGTTGGCAAACTCTTTGCAGTCTGAAATGATCAGTGGCCTTGTTTACACGTAGCACAAAACCATAATTAAATGCCTCCTTCCCTAACCTGGTACCATCTGGGTGTTTCAGACTAAAAAACTTGCATAATCTCTGACCACTGGCCATTTTGGTCGAGACTAATTGTAGACCAAAACATTTAGAAGGCTCTGATTTGGGGAAGACTGGTTTAGTACTGTGTGTTCAAGCCTTGGGCTTGTGCATTTCCCTTTACCCTCCCTTATCACACATTCAAGGAGATCAAAAGCATCCATTTCTGTTTTGAGCTAATCACAGCTTTTAAGGTCCTGACAGAACCCAGCCAAATTGTACTTAGGTAACTATGGTTTACTGTAACAAGCCAGGTTCATTAACCACAATGTTGGCTAATTTCAATAAACTACAGGCAGTTATTCTGTGACAGGCAAGTACAAGAAGATGGGTAAAGTGCTGCAATTATCCACAAGACTGTCTATATGGAATGCACATAGTAACACTTTTAAAGTAATTGATCAGGCAGCATTATATCTGAAGGGTTTCAAAAGTTAACAAAATAGACAATCCTCAGAAGAGAGACTTCATGAACTTTTTGCAGTGCACTTCCATGATGTGCATCTTTTCCTATCACCATCAGACATCTGAAGCCCAGGTTATCCTCCTTTTGGTAGATGGATGCAGGTCTTCTGCACCAAAACTGAAGGAAAGGGAAGGTCAAGAGAAGCACTAAAGTAAGCAACTTCTGGAAGTCAGGAAAAAAGCTGGCCTCACACGATTAATTAGATCATGCTGCTTTCTATGTCATCTTAAAAATAAATAAAAATCAATACTTGCCATTTTGGAAAGCATTTTTTTTTCTTGTTCAGTTTTCAAGCTAATGCCAAAGGCAGACTTGCTCCCTAAATGCAGATTTTTTTAAAAATATGGACCTTTTAAAAATACAATCTTGTACTTGCTGCCCAAAATTATATAGTCAACCAAAAACCTCACCATGTGATCACATGAAACTCAAACACTATGAGCAGCGTGTAATGTGGACAACCTATGTCTGCTTTGTAGGGGGCATCAAAAGGGGGGAAAAGAGCTAAGGAGGTTTGTGGGCTGAAGTACTTCTAAAATTAGTGAAAGTAATAAAAATGAAAAGGATAACAAAAAGGATAACAAAACACAGATAAACAGCAAAATTATTCCTTATGTTCAGGGAAGTTTTTAATATGTAATGCTGTATTGTGTTTTAATATTTGGTTGGGAGCCGCCCAGAGTGGCTGGGGAAACCCAGCCAGATGGGCAGGGTACAAATAATTTATTATTATTATTATTATTCCCAAATCCATTTATTTAATGCAGATAATCCACTGATGGTCAAGAATTTATGGTAACACATGGATAGATGTTTTCAACATAGTACTTTACCACAGAATTAAAAACCTTCTGAGAAAAATGTTAGCATCCATATGCTACAGTGATCAGTATCCCATTAAACCTGACAGTGCAAAGATTTATGCTTGCACAGTGGGAGTTCCCCCCTCTCCCTCTCTATCTGCAGCCCCTAAATCTTTTATGGATTTCCCCCTAACCACTGAGAACAGATTTGGGGAGGGCACAGGGAGCACATAGAGGGATGAAACAGAGAAGTCTTATTGTGTAAGGAGAAGTCATTGTACTGACAGGATGGTCACTTAGTGCTACATTGGATACAAGCCATGGGATATTCAACTGTGCTGTAGCACTTTTTAAAATCTTTCATGGTAAGAGAGGGATGTGCATTATCATTTCTTTAGTGGGTCAGATGAAGATCTTGTGAACCATGTGATGACGTACTGGTCACTGTAGCATAAGGACATGAGGCTTACTAATACACACCTATTAATTTGATCAACCACTTTTAAACTGACTCTCTTCAGGCACACTGACACTAGTGGCTCCCCCTCAGCATAGCAAACCATGCATTGTTGCACAGGTAAACCGGAGAGGCGGTACATGCCCTCAAGAAGTACTTGGAATAAGGATAGATTACAAAATGTAAAACATACTGAAAAAGAAAGTATGTTAGATTCTGCACATAAAGGTTGGAATACTATAATGATGATGATAATAATAATAATAATAATAATAATAATAATAATAATAATAATAATTATTATTATTATTATTATTAATTCTTTATACCCCGCCCATCTGGCTGGGCCTCCCCAGCCACTCTGGGCGGCTTCCATAAAAACCAAAAATACAGTAAAATATCACACGTTAAAAACTTCCCTGAACAGGGCTGCCTTAAGATGTCTTCTGAATGTCAGGTAGTTGTTTATCGCTTTGACATCTACTGGAAGGGCGTTCCACAGGGTGGGCGCCACTACCGAGAAGGCCCTCTGCCTGGTTCCCTGTAGCTTCGCTTCTCGCAATGAGGGAACCGCCAGAAGGCCCTCGGCGCTGGACCTCAGCATACTGGAGTTAAATCTATGGCAACATAATAATAGTGTGAACTACAGCAAAATGTTAAAGATTCTTAGGTATTGGTAGAATTAGCAAGGTCCAGCAAACAAAGTTGGAGGAATGAAACTACCTGGATGTGAAACAGGTTCAAGTTCTCCTGTTAACAGAAAGTGGCTTTGAGGAATGCCCCTGGCTATGTTTCTATTGCTCCACCTGCTATGAGTTTGGAATACTTAGGCACCTTGCATATAAAGTTTTAGGGAACTACCATCTAATCACTGTCCCACTTGCCTGACTGCATTGTCTCTAACCCTATATGATTTACTTGCATTTCCACCTTCTCATCTCCACCCCAATACACTCTTCCCCCTTGTCAAAATCTATTAAAAAATTATCCAGTAGCACCTTAGAGACCAACTAAGTTTGTTCTTGGTATAAGCTTTCATGTATATATTTCGACAGCGTCAGAACAACATGGCTACCAACCTGAATCTTCCCCCTTGTGTTACACCTCTCCCCTCCTCCAGATCGAAGAAGAAGCCACAAGGCAAAGTGAGCCCTTGCACTATTTTACACTGCATGACACTACTGGCAGGTATCTGTTATGTTGCATATTGGTCTCACGATGCCATCCTTCTGTTAAATAGGAACATCCCCTAAAATTAAGTTGCAAAGTCATTTCTTCGAACAGCTCTGAGTTACCCAAGGGTTCCCCACCCGCAAAAGCACTAATATCACCTGGTGGATTAAGACCTAAAAGGCATTGGTGCGGGTATTGTCCTGCCTAATATAGAACAGTAGAGGAACCCCATTTTAGGAGACAACCACACTATGCAAAATGAGAGTACTGGCACTGCAATTCATGGAAGGCATCATAGTTCAGGGGCAGCGCATCCACTCTGCGTGCAGATTCAATCCCTAAGCATCTCAAGGTAGTTCTGAGAGACTCCTACCCAAAATCCTAGAGAGCCACTGCCCATCGGCATAGACAACACTGAAGTTAGATGGACCAGTCTGTCCACCGGTTTCCTACGGTCCCCATTCTAAGCATGGTTACTCAGAACCTAATTTCATCCAGCCCAATAGGGTTTTACTTGCTTGTAAGAGTGCACAGGGATGCAACCTTAAACACGTGGTTGTTGTTGTTTAGTCGTGTCTGACTCTTCGTGACCCCATGGACCAAACATGTGGTACGTCCAAAATAAAGTTCCTGGTTTAAATGCAGGAGGGAAGGGAGCCTGAAAGAAAACCGGTGTGTGTGTGTGTCATCCTTCTGTCTCTCCCGAATTAGGTGCTTGAGGATTAAAAGAATAGTGCACCTCAATTTCTTCAAATAGTTTTACAGCGCATACTCACGAGCTGGGGGGTGGGGTGGGGGAATGGGGAATCCAACACAAATGCAGCCTCCTCAGCTGGCAGCATGATAGTGGGTGGCTCGCAGGCAGGTAGGAACTAGCTCACCCCCGCCCATGAGCACTCCTCCCAACATGGGAAGAGAGCGAGGTGGGCCTTCCCCGCCCAGGGCGAATGAAAGCGAGGAAGAAGCAGGGGAAGGGGCGGCGGCGGAACTGGCTCTTTCTCCCTGCGGCCCCCGCTGCTCCTTCGCACCTGACCCGGGCCTGCGTGCATCAGCAGGGAGGAAGAAGAAGGGGAACGCCTGGCTGGGACGGCCCGGTGGCAGCCACCGCCACCGCCGGCTCCTCGGCCAGGGCCCACCTGGCGGGCGACCGCTCGCTCACCTGCGAGTGCTGCTCATGGTCCAGGCGCCGCGGGTTCTGCTGCTGGACGGGCCTTAAATGGGAGTCGCCGGGCGCGGCGGCGGCGGAGTCCTAGCGCCGGGGCCCACTCGGCGTAGCGAGCGCCATTCAAACGCCGCCGCAGTGCACGCTGGGACCGGAAAGTCCGGACAGGCGGGACGGTGAGGGAGGCGCCGCCACCAGCAGCGCTGCTCCCTCCCTCCACCCCCCCTCTCTCTCTCCCCGGCTGACTCGCGCTCCGGTCACGTGCAGCGCACCCGACGCGGCGGGCCGGGGGACTTGGCCCTCGAGGCGCGCTCGGCTCTGCAAACTCGGAGATGGCGGGAGGCGGCGTGTATTGTTAAAGGAGTCAATAACGCGACTGCCTTGTTTTGCGACGAGGATAGCCCGTGGGGAACCCAGAGGCGGGTGCCTCAGGCGCCCCCGCTGCCTCCGGAGAAGTGGCAGGGAGTTCCGGGGACCTCTGGTGAGATCTCGCCGCCGTCTCTGCCGCCTCTCACTTCTCCAGCGACTGGGGTGGGAGGCACCTGCAGTGGTGCTGAGAAGCTCCTCCATTGGATGCCGGTCCAACAGGAGTACCTGCAGCCAGTCAGGGCGGACTTTGGGCTTCCGAAAGTTCAGTGGCGCCCTGTGCGAAAGCCAAAAATTGCCCCCCCTTCCTCTCTCGCCTTCCTAAGTCAAAGTTGAGGCACCTTCCCATTCTGCCTCAAGCAGCAAAATGAATTGTGCCAGCCCTGCGGTCACCACCTCCCTTCCAAGGTTGCTACGTACTGACATTCGTTAGCCAAAGGCAGCCTCCCTCTCTGGTCAACAGGCGCTTTGCTCTGTGGAGCTGTAGGAGCATGAAGTGGCTGTGGAAAGGCGCTCCTGAGCATCTTTGAGATTTCCCCGGCCAGCCTCCTGTGTAATCAGTCCTTCTTCACGTTGTCCGTGAAGCTTGCTCCGCTCCTCCTCTGTCTTGCTTTCGTGCTCATGTGCTCTTTGCCTTACAGGCAAATAGTCAGAAAGTCGTCACACCACAGGGCTTTCAGGGCTCACTGCTTCTCTAGATCCTAGTGTTCAGACATCACAGGTTCATTATACAGCACAGTCAACAGGATATTGTGCATAGTTACACTCAGAAGTCTGTCCCAGGTTAGTATCCATCTGCCTCTGGAGACAATGGAGGGTAAAGTCGAACTGTTGGAGAGTTATATAGCGCCTGTTGTGAATGTAGAGACCTATATGGGAGAGACATGTTTTGTTGCAGTTAGGGCAGATGAAAGCATCCGGTTGTGCCGATTCAGGTATACCATGGTTTTTCTTCTTTCTGTGCTCCTCCCAGTGGTCATTCCTCAATAATCCTGTATGCATAGAACTGTAACTGTAAGTGCTTTAAGAATAAAGTGGACATATTTTGGGGTGGTTAAATCAAGCATCGTTATGATGTATCGTTGTCAGATGCCTTGTTCTCTCACTGTGTGTGCTAGCCTTGTGATGTTGCATCTGCATGTGGTATTGTAAGGTAACATATGTATCATCAAGTTGCTATGCAGTGTCATGAGGTGATGAAATTCCTCTGGTGACTAAACATCCTGAAAAGTAATTTGTTGTATTTGTGAACAATGGGCATACTATCCATAGATTTCCAGGTATTCAAAACTAGTACAGAATCCAGTGAAAAGGCTTCCTTTATGGTATTTCTAGAGACTGAGACTCAATCCCTGTACATTTAATGTCAGGCAACACCCTATAGTCACAGAGTGCTTTCATTTCAGAATCAGTTGTGCTGTGGGCAAGATCAGGGTCCCTAACCAGGTGATCAGGATAATGTAACTCTTGTGTTACTGAAGGAAACTTCAAATTACAGCACAATTTAAATACAGTTTGCACAAAGGTTTGGGGGCATGGCTACCAAATGGTGGTGTTCAGGACAATCCAAAGTACAGCAATGAGTCATAGTGAAGACAAGTAATCTGGGGATGCCAGCAGGCCTGCTAGGCAGCAGAAGCTGTAGTGGCCTGGCGGCAGAAACAACAACAACTTTGCAGGCCACACCATGCTGGCAGGAGGCAGTGACAGAAGTGGCAACAGCCTGCCAGGTCTTGTCGTGGTGGCGGGAAGCAGTGGCAGCCTGTGAGGCCTCGTGGCGGCGGCAGGAGGCAATGGCAGAAGCGGAGGTGTCCTGCAGGCCTTGCAGTGGCAGTGGCAAAAGCAGCAGCAGCTGCCTGTGAGGCCATGTTGTGGCAGCAAGAGATGGAAGCAGCAGCAGCCTGCCAGGCCATGTCGTGGTGGCAGGTAACAGTGGCAGAAGCATGAGCTCAGGATGGGTAAGTATCATGAAGAGACCACAATCTCTGCTGTCCCTCATTCTGAAAAGAATGAATCCAGGGTAAGTGACTGGAATTCCTGGAATCTCGCACCACTTGGAGATTGGGGTGGTGTGCAACAATATTATGGGTACACTCTTTTAACAAATTGGAAAATTTGCAAAAATGAACAAACAAAATGGACTCTATTTTAAAAAACAAGCAACCCATGATGCTTCAAACTTAGCCATAATGCCAAGCATACAGATAAATCAGGATATTGCAAGCATTCATTTTAGCAGAAAACTTCACATGACCTTGCATTTATCATTTAGTTCTCAGGGTAACAGAGTAGAACTGGTTTATTTAGTTGGGACTGCCAGTATAATTAACACTTTCCCCCCCATAATAAGCCCTGGTAATGAGATGCCTTAGAAAATGATTTGTAGCACCATTAAATGACAAGAGTGCTGTGGTGTTTGCTTTGCTTAGATGTCAAAATATTTATTTTGCCCTCCTGGATTAAATATTGAAACTCATATTGACAGAATTTAAATATTTACAAGTTAGCACAAGTTTTTATTGAAATAAAAGCCTGATGCATTCAGGTGTTCTTTCGATGTTCTTTGTGCCTATGGTTGCTTCAGTAAGAAAATCTATCCCAAAATACACAAACCCACAGTATTTTATTGTAATGTATGGTTCTATTAGGCAGGAGGGTGATGGATGCTTTTAATTAGATAAGCATGAGAGCGGTTTCCATGTGGGGGCACTGGAGTACATAGAGTATATGTAACATAGGAGCCAGAATATTTGAGGGGGGGCACACACACAACCCAGTTGGTGGGCATTGCCATTCAAATGATGTGCATGCACCATATTGTGTGATCATGGGTCTTTCCTGCCCCTCCATATTTTATTCACGTTGGCACTGCTGACATGCTTAATTTCACTAAAATTCTATGTTCAGGACCTGCACTCATTTGCCTTGAAGGTGTTTTTTTGTGCCCTCATGGGATTTTACACTGTTCTGCCCTATAGTGTAGTAGGATTCCACAGAAAGCAGCCAGCACCACAGGATAAGATCAAGGATCTGTTGGCTCTGGTGTCTGACTCACCAGCCAAAATGCTATTAAGGAAATGAAGCCACCTATCCAAATCAGTGCCTAGAGGTGCATTGCATCAGACACTCTTGCACTAATATCTTTGGACTGGAACTCTTTTGCCATTACCCTAACTCAGGGGTCGGCAAAGTTTTTGTGGCTTGGGCCGGTTCACGATGCCGCAGACACCGTGGTGGGCTGGAGTGTGTGCGTGCGCACGAATGCGCAAATGCTATTTCCGGCGCAGAGGAGGCATGCACAGCTTCCCATTGGCTGCAGTTCCTGGCCGTCCAGCATCGTGGAAGATGGTCCCTGCTCTGCTCTGTGCTGGTTTAGTGTGGCACATGGGAGCCAACTGAGTTGATGGTGGGGGTCCCCAAGAGGGCAGCGGGGGTCCATGGGCCAGTTAAACAGCCCCCATGGGCCGCTTGTGGCCCATGGGCCTTAGGTTGCCGACCCCTGCTCTAACTGATCTCTGCTTTGCATGTAACCCTATTGAAGTCAACTACATTGTAGGATAGTATCAGTTCCCCAAATCTACTTTTGTATCATGGCCTCACTTTGTGTTCCTTGTCTCTGACTGATCCAAATTCTTCATTCCAATTTCATGCCTTGCCCTTATTCCAGCTGGTAGCTGCTCTACTTACTTCCCTAATTTGGTTGGTTTGGTCCTCCTTCATCCTGGACAGATCCCCTGATTAGAAACATTAAACTCTTTACTTTGCCTTTGGATTCTGCACTTCACTTCTCACATTGGTTTGATCGCCAGGCTATAATTTCTATATAGAAGAGGGGACACGGACACACCACCAGCCTTGGATGCAAAGCTTTCCCTATCTCCCAAAGGGTCTCTTCCCCTTACTGAAATTAGGTTTTAAAGAAGCATTCTATTATAGCCAATAGAGTAAGTTATTGTGTGTTCTTGGTTGTGCTGTGTTTGTGGTGCCCATGACCACACACAGGTTTGCAAACATGCCATACTTGTTCCATGTGGTAGCTTGCCAAATGTACCACTATGGAAAAGAAATTTGATTTTCTATCCATTTTTATGTGAATCCCTAATTCATAATTCTAGAACCAATTTGTGATTGGAAACACACCTAGCCTTCAAAATGTGCACTTTGAAATTCACACTTTTCAATTTTATGAGGCAGTTCTTCAACCAAACAATATGTACAAAATGCATATTTAAGGGGGAAATGTGAATGAAAATGCATATATTAGTGAAAAATAGCATACAAAACTGCATTGTTAGGAAAAATTGCTTGGAAAAATATCTACACTAGTTAGATCTGCATAGAATAATGTATTCATTAGGATAAATTCATGAAAAAAAGATTTTTTATGAGGATTTAAAATAAAAATCACAAGTTGTTGCAGAAAAGTGTTTAAGACTGGGGAAAGGAGAACGTAGAAAACAGAAATGGACAGATTCCCCCACCCCTACATACAACCTAGCAGGACGCAGGTGGAGCTATGGGTTAAATCACAGAGCCTAGGACTTGCTGATCAGAAGGTCGGTGGTTCGAATACCCGCGACGGGGTGAGCTCCCGTTGCTCAGTCCCTGCTCCTGCCAACCTAGCAGTTCGAAAGCACATCAGAAGTGCAAGTAGATAAATAGGCACCGCTTTGGTGGGAAGGTAAATGGCATTTCTGTGTGCTGCTCTGGTTCGCCAGAAGCGGCTTAGTCATGCTGGCCACATGACCCGGAAGCTGTACGCTGGCTCCCTCGGCCAGTAAAGTGAGATGAGTGCTGCAACTCCAGAGTTGGCCACGACTGGACCTAATGGTCAGGGGTCCCTTTACCTTTACCTTTACATACAACCTAAGTTGTGTAGTGATACAGAAACATGAAAAAGGGCTTAAAAGTATGGGTGCAAATAGGAGAACTGGTAATATTTTGGGTCCTTATCCACAGACTTTCCGCATAATTCCACATAACAGTGCCACTTAATAACTCTGGAGCTTCAAATGGCATAGTAATCTAAGTTTTTGCTGAAGAGTCACATTTACATAGACATACAGTAGCAGTGAAATGTAGCAGAGTTTGGTAGCAAACAGTCACTCCATTGTGAAGTCTGCTCTGACAAGTATGGCCCTGATTAGGAGAAGCATTAAGGAGGGTGACTTCTCTTTATCAGAAAAAAGCTATTCTATGACAACATGAAGCAATAATGATATTCTGATCTCTTACTTTGAAATAATGTAAAATTACATATTTAATCTCTGAGCCTGTTCAGCATAAAGTATATGTTCCTCATCCATCTCTGTATTTTTCCTGATTGCTTTTTTATACAAAGCAAGGCTGCCTCTGCCTTTCTCACTTCCCCTTTCATTTTGCCCTTTGCCAATTCCCCTTCATTAATTATCTGCATAAGGCTCTACCAGACCAACTGGTTTTCTTAGCTTTCCAGCACAACTTCCTTTCGTTCTCAGATAAGACATTCAGCAGAATTAAATGTCTTGGCAGTTATGCATCTGAGCTCCTGTTAAGATCAAACTGTACTCTGAAATGTGACAGAAATTAGTTATCCGAGGGGATGGTAACAGCCGCCATGCTTATCTGATAATCTTTAGCTTGCCAGTTGGAGGCAAGATGGCTCAAGGGACTACTAATAGGATAGAGTCATTCACCTCTATATTGCCAATTGAACTCTAGCCCAGATTAACGGAGACAGAATGTTAACCATCTGTTATGTGTATAATGGTCTGTGTGGAATAAATTGTAGATCTCCAGTTTCCCGTAGACAGGTGTCTACCAGAGATTACAGATGGAACCAGTACAGAGTATTAATGGACAAGGTTATATTTATGATGGGCGTTTTTCTATAAAATCTATCCAGTTGCACTTTATATTTTGTTTATGGAATGGGCAATACTTGGGAAATATGTTATCTAATGCTTAGGAAATATGTTGTCATGTCTGTTGCTGTTTTTGTGGAAGCAGTACAGAAGCCACAGGGAACTGCCTGATTTAGAGTGGTCTGTGTGTTGGATTCTACTTATTATTTATTTGTTTATATATTGGCGTTCCATAGCTACCCAGCACTATGCATTCCCGGGGCAGCTTACAAGCTCACCAATCAGCCAACTTTTATACATAAATAACACAGAATTTTACAAATATGTGTTAAACTAAGGAAGGAGGAAGGTTCTGCATGCTTATTTGGAAGTATCATTAAATTAAGTGATATTTAGGGAACATAGGAAGGTGCCTTATATTAAATATATTAAGTTGTATGTTGTGAACCACCCTGAGATCTACAGATGAAGGGCTGTATACTATATATACTGGTGTGTGTGTGTGTGTGTGTGCAGGGGCACCGACTTAAAAAAAATATTGGGGGGGGCGGGGGCCCATACCGACTTATAAAAAAATATTGGGGGGCCCAAGACCTCCAAACCACTGCTGCTGGGGGAAGGAAAGGGGCGAGCCCCGGGCTGCCCCGACCTTAAGTGAACCTGTGAGGGCCCGCCCCTTGCAGCAGCCGATTGGCTGCCGCCGTGGGCGGTGAATATTAATGAGCTAGGGGGAATCCCCGCTTCTTGCGGGGCTGCCGCCAGCACCGCGAGATTGTTGATGGGTCGAGAGCCCGCAACCCCACCCCCTCTCTAGATCGGGAGTGGCTTTGTTTTAACTCATTACTGAATGTATTTTAAAAGGTAACTATCATCAAACAAGGAAAATAAAAAATACCAACATAATTTGGTGATTTTACAAAGCATAATATAACTAATAATTTTCTTAAATTATTGGGGGGGCAGAGCCCCCCAAACGAATTTTTGAGGGGGCTCGGGCCCCCTCAGGCCCCATGGAGTCGGCCCCTGTGTGTATGTGTGTGTGTGTGTATACAGTATATACTGTATATGGCAGCAGCCTTTTCCCAACCCCTCCTGGAAATTGTAGGAATCAAACCTGGGACCAGGGCTTGGATCCTAACTAGTTTTCTTACTCATGTAGGATCCTGTTAGTGGAGGGCAGGCACTATGACACAGAGCTACAGTCCACCATCTGCTCAATTGCTGTTTTTCTTTTTTGGGGGGGAGGCACAAACCCCTAACATATTTCTCCCAATTATGCATCTGCTGCACAGAAATTGTATTTTCATATTGAATTTCAGGAAAATTCCATCCCTACTACTGAAGTATGCATGCCCTAGTAGAAGCAGGCTACTTCTTCAGGCACCTGCTATGAGTCCACTGCTTCAGACACCACTAGCCCATAGCTGTCAACTTTTCCCTTTTCTTGCGAGGAATTCTATTCGGAATAAGGGAATTTCCCTTTAAAAAAAGGGAAAAGTTGACAGCTATGTACTAGCCCCATCTCCCTTTTCCGGGGCTCCAGTGAAGATAGGGTCGTCACCATCTAATTGCCCACAATGATGTTATGTTGATGCAGGCCATTATGGTCAGTCTCCATGGTGTCTGCCTGGTGCTCACTGGAAGAGTGTTGCATTGCCATTCTCTGTCCTTAAGTCTGCAGGAGGGGAAAAAAAGGGGAGCGGCTGTTCACCACCTGCCGATATAGGGGGGACGACTCATTAGAAGGCCTCAAAGGTCCCCTCACTCCAGCCTGGTCTTGAGTCTGCACAGCTAGCATGGCTGTGTCAGTGCTGTACAGAGAATGTTTATACAGTGGTACCTTGGGTTATAGACACTTTAGGTTACAGATGCTTCAGGTTACAGACTCCGCTAACCAAGAAATAGTACCTTGGGTTAAGAACTTTGCTTCAGGATGAGAACAGAAATCGTTCTGGTGGCACGGCAGCAGCAGGAGGCCCCATTGGCTAAAGTGGTGCTTCAGGTTAAGAACAGTTTCAGGTTAAGAACGGACCTCTGGAACGACTTAAGCTCTTAACCCGAGGTACCACTGTATCAGTATCGGGAACCTGTTGAATGGCGCATGTGCTGTCATGTCGATGACATGCAAGTATTCACCTCTAGCTGCTCTTTTATGTGGCCTTCAAAAACCTTTTATAATGCCTTTCTCTGTGGCATTTTAGAGGCTGCGCTTGTGTCAAGGAAAATGCTTGTGCCAGATGTTCAACCCACTACTGCTCACAGCAAAAGGGAAAACCCAACAAAACTACAATGGTACCTCAGGTTGCATATGCTTCAGGTTACATACGCTTCCGGTTACAGACTCTGCTAACCCAGAAATAGTATCTCGGGTTAAGAACTTTGCTTTAGGATGAGAACAGAAATCGTGCGGCAGTGGGAGGCCCCATAAGCTAAAGTGGTACCTCAGGTTAAGAACAGTTTCAGGTTAAGAATGGACCTCCGGAACAAATTAAGTACGTAACCAGAGGTACCGCTGTACTTCCATTTCCTTGGCTGTTTCCCCTTAGCCACAGCCCCCACCCCTGCAGCTCTCATTGTTCTGAGCTGTTGACACAGCTGCAGCAATGCTCCGTTGTTGCTAGCTTGGGCTGACCGGCTACTCCATCTAATCCCCTTCTCCTAACAGATCACAGACAATGCCCTGCAAAAGTCTTCAAGCTGTCCAAGCAGGCAGAGAGGCAGCCAGCCCAGTCACATACTCCAGCAGGTGTCACATGTGCGCATGTGGTGCTCTGCTCATATAATGCATGCTGGTGTCATCACTTCTGCATTGCAACATTTGTTTGAAGGGGCAGTGCGAAGGCACCAGGGTGGAGTTAGTGAGCAAGCAGTAGTGAGTTGTTTGAGGACAGAACAGCGTGTGCCATGTGGCCTGCCTCTCATTCCCTAAGCAGTCATCTGTTTATGTATTAGTCTGGTATGAATTAGAATAAGGAATAATTAGAATAACTATGAATGAATTAGAATTAAAATTAGAATAATTATGAATTAATTAATTTCAAAATGCAGTGAGGTTTTGGTATTAATGACTTCTATCTCTCTTTGTTTCTTGAAACATTTAAAATGAACCTGTCTGCCGTACAACTGGTTTTTTTGTGTGTTGTTAGGTTTTTTGGGCAAACATGCCTAAAGCGCAACAACCTCTAGTAAACAATCATGTTAACTACTGGTACAAATTTTCAAGGCCCAGCCAATTTCTGGTCTTCATTGTGCCATGTTTAGTCTGTAGCATAACACTTTTAAAGTACCCTTAGTGAAGTAAATCTGTGGTTAGCATAAGGAATGTGAAAGTATCCCAACAGTTTTACATAGGTATGCCGTGACAAAATGTGAGTTTCCTCCATAACATTTGCAAATTGGGAGAGAATTTTCTGTTGGATTTGTGCGAAATTCCAGACCAGGTGTTTATTGATTATTCGTGCTGTCTGTTTGGACAAAATCTGTATGGAGATTATATGACATTACCTATTTATCGAGCATGCATTCTGATATATTCATGCAGAGATTGCATGACGTGTGTGTGTGTGTGTGTATGTGTGTGTGCACATACTGTTTTACAATTTAGAATATTCATTTAGACCACCTTAAACTATCAATGACTTCTTCTCTTTCCATGGTTCATTTTGCATAGCCTTAATCCCTGCATATTTTATATAAACTAAACCATTCAGTATTCCATTATTACTTCCATCAAAACTTATTTACACTGTTGAATTTATCTTAATGCTGCCAATGTTTTCAAGTGTACGCAATTTCCCCCCATATATTCAATAAACATTTTCCAATCTTCTTTAAACGAATGTTCTTCTTGTTCTCTTATTCTATAAGTTAGATCTGCAAGCTGTGCATATTCTGTTGGTTAAGTGAGATAGCATGACATTGTTTTGCAGCTAGAAAAGTGATGAGATAATTGCACTAGAAAGAGTGGGGTAACAATAAATTTTTGGGCAAATAAACACCCCACCTGAAAGCTTCTTCTGTTGATTGCCCAGTGTAACATTTAAATAGGACTTAAAGAACTTGTTGCTTATATACAATTCCTTGTTCTACACAAAACACAGTTGGTGCCTTGACATTCATTTCCATGTGGTTACTCCATATTTTTACAGCACAATACTGCCTGAATGAATATTGTTTGGCGGAAATAAAGATCTCAGTACTATCAAGCATTAATAGAAAGCACTGAGGTTTAGTATCACTCATGTGTTACCTTGCTGTTCTGTTTTCTTCCACAAGATGGCTGCATTTAATATAAAATCGCTACAAAAAGTAACCACTGTTCTATGTTTACACTTTTCCCTGCCCTATTTAATTTTTTATTTTTAAAACTTTGCTCACATATCCCAATACCGACTATTTAAACCAGATGTGCACTTTTCTGGATTTAGAGCTGTTTACCTTGAAAACGTGATGTTTTATTTTAAAAAATGTAAGAAATGTGACATTGAATTAATTCTCTGCATTGCCTGCTAGAATCAACTCTATGAAAGAGACTGGTGTTCCCATTTTATTGCTGCTTATTCTGTATTTATTTACTTTGCATGTATGTCTATATTCAAAAATCTAGCAAAACCAATTTGGAAAGAGAACAATCACTGCATTAATAGTAATTTTAAATGTTATACCATAAAATATTGGTGGGGATGAGTAGAAGCCATGTCATTTATACATTTTGTAATAATCAAATGAAGTGATAACTCTCATAATAAATGTATGATTAAATATATATTAACAGGACTCCAGAGACTGATACAGTAAACAGAAGTAATTGCTGAGATCCAGAGTCTCAGGCTGCAAAAACAGCCTGAAAATGCTTTTTTAAAAAACGTTTTAAAGCACACAATGGAAAATTTCATAAGTTCCGATTTCAACTCTACAGCGCCATCTGGTGTCACAGCGTTCTAACACACACACACACACACACACAAAAACTCTCTCTCTCTCTCTCTCTCTCTCTCTCTCTCTCTCTCTCTCTCTTCTAATGTAGCTGAGCTGGGCATATGTACTTTTAATAGAATACATTTCCATTTGCAAATAGGACCATTCACATATATCAATCATGCCCACTGTGGGATTTTGGCCATTGTGTGCTTGAATAATTTTCATTCAACTATGTAGCCTCCATTTTCTCCCCCATTCCCAGTCTACTTTGTTCCCTTCTTCCAACTTCCTTGCCTCTGTTTCTCATTGTTCTAACTTACAGTTAACTCTATGGTACACAAGGTAGCAGGTGTGTTTTAAAGTGCAGTGATTTCTAAAAACACAAATTGCAAGCATGGGCCCACTGATCTACATTGGGACCCTGTTTGTGTGGGGGGGGGAGGTTGGGGCCTTTAACCCTTTACCAACCAGTGTAGCCCCAATTGGAATTGCGGGTCTTGTGCCTGCATTTTATATTCAGGGAGAAAACTCTTAATTGCTTCAGTTTTCCTGTTGTCCATCCATCTCCCTCTTCCCCAGGCCTGTGCAGTTTTAATTTTAATTTTAATTTAATTTAATGTTGTTCTAGAGGTTGGACAGCATTAGAACATTCCGTTTCATTTCTTTAGAAGTTACAGTGTTGATGAAAATTCCATAACATCACTGTACTGCAGTCAGTTGGTACCTGATGTTTTAACTGCTATTGCCTGTTTATCTTTAGTACATTATTAGTTTTATTGCAATTAAGAAACATTATTAATCTGAACAGTGCACACCTGTGAGCTACTTAGCAACTGAAATTTAGTAAATCATATTAAAATGCACATGAGCTGTGAAACTTGTAGAAGAACTGAGTTGTACTTCATTGTGTTTTCCCTTTATGTAAACTCAGCTCAGCTCTTAGGCAATTTATCATAATCATTACCCCCCCCCCCAAAAAAAAAACCTATGAAAGTGGCCAGAACCCAGGCAGCAGCAGAAAAAGAAAGTGTATGCCTTGATTTAGGCAAAGCGTGTTCTCCTTCATGGAGAGCACGTGTTGCAGTAGGGTCTGCTGAGCCACCCCTCTGTTACCAGGCAGGGTCTCTAAAGATGGCCTGGGGCAGTGATTGGTTCATTGGGTTGCTGGGGTAAAAGTTATGTTGCAATTTTGGTGGGAGGGGTAAAATGTTTAAATACTCTGCACACAGCCTGGAGCTTTCTCTTTGCTGTGTGCAACGGATCACCCGCCCACCCACCCTTGAGTAAGGGGTTGTTGCATTGACCTTGCTATGCCTGTCATGGGGTCGTCTGCAGTTGAGCCCGGGGGTTGGTAGGAATTTTGTCCATCTGGCTGATTGGCTGGGCCATTTGGTTTTTGCCTAGTGCGTAGCAAATAGTCACAACTTGTAAGGTTGCGGTTAGGCATTGGTTATAAATTGGTGGAGGAGGGGTTAGGATAGGCTGGGCCTGCCCCTCCATGGTTGCTGCGGAAAGGGAATTCCGTTAAAGGAATCCTGGGCTTGCCATCTTTTCGTCCAATTCCTGGAACGGGACTAGGGCCGGCAAGCCTTCGGGGAGCATGCAGATGAGAATTGAGGGTCTATGACTCAGCTCCATTTCTCCCCGACTTGCTTTCCCCTGCACTGTCTTTCGGTGGTGCCCGGAAGTCAGTTCTGTCCCCAGGCGGGGGGACAGATAGTCTTAACCAATGCCTAAACAACCACTCACGGTTTTGTATTTAAATAAAGTTGTGGCCAAAATTATGCCAAAAAGCTTAAACAAAAATTAAGTGTGCGTTGTGAGTTATTTGGGGGTGGCTTGGGGACCTCAACACGCAAGATGGTGAGAGGAAGTCAATATAGAAACATTCAGTTTCTGGTTTGTTCACAAACGACAGTAGAAACAAACCACAGTTCCCTGAATTTGGACACCACAGGGAATCGTGGCTAGTTTAAATGTGAAAACAGAAGCTTCTGAAGCATGTGAAAGAGCAGGACTCAGTCTTGACAACCTGTTTTCTCCTATCCAAAGTAGAACACTTTCTTGATCTGGATAAGTAGTATATGATCACAAATAAACTATGTACCTTCATTGTTTGAGGAACTTTCATATTTAAGCAAGGCCTAGCACTTTCTAGTTACCAGAAGAAAAGGGAGGAAAAGGGAAATGTTAAATATCCAACAAATACAGTCATACCTTGGGTATACTTATACCTTCGGGATAAGTATTTTTGGGTTGCGCGCTGCGGCAACCTGGAAGTAACGGAGTGTGTTACTTCCGGGTCTTGCTGCTCGCGCATGCGCAGACGGTCAAAACGACATCACGCGCATGCACGGAAGTGGCGAATCGTGATCCGCACATGCGCAGATGCGGGTTGCGTTCGCTTCTGGATGCGAACAGGGTTCCGGAACGGATCCTGTTCGCACCCAGTGGTACCACTGTAACATTTTCCTGATTAGGTCTTCTATGCAAAATCTACTGCTGTACACCGTACAGCTCAAGCCCTGTAATGTATACAGTGGTACCTCTGGTCACATGCTTAATTCGCTCTGGAGGTCCGTTCTTAACCTGAAACTGTTCTTAACCTGAAGCACCACTTTAGCTAATGGGGCCTCCCACTGCCACTGCTGCACGATTTCTGCTCTCATCCTGAAGCAAAGTTCTTAACCCGAGGTAGTATTTATGGGTTAGCAGAGTCTATAACTTGAAGCATATGTAACCTGAGGTACCACTGTACTGTTGTTACTACTGCTTTTCAACCAATAAAGATGCAGTATGGTCCTACACTGCTGTCTCCCTCTATCCTTTGGACAAACCCACGGCAAAGGGAAGCTCTCGAATTTCTTATGGTGGCTAGTAGAGCCAACAGAAGCAGAAACTCGATACTTATATCACTAGGTACATGCTGGAAAGAAGTATTCCTAAAGATTAGTTCAGTATTTTACTCTATGTTTTACTGGATGCTTTTCCTGGGCAAAGCTGCTTTTTTGACCTGTAAAAGGAATGCCTGGGGGTTATTAAAGCGCTGAGAGATGTTTCTGAAACGTAAACAATCTGAAGCAACTGTAAAATGTCAGCATTCAGGCCTTCAGCTTCCCCCCACTGCGCTATCATTGGTTCACTGGAAGATTCCCAAGGCTTCTAAAATGTTTGTCGGTGATCTTATAGTTGCTTTTTATGTCATTTCCCCATGACATATGTTTTAATCTGCTTTTAGTTTACTGCTGATTTCATTTTTTTAAAAATGTTTTTAATAGTTGCTTTTAAATATTTTACTGATAATGTTAAGGTTTATTCTTTTGGTAAACTGTGTTTTTTTAAAATAAAAAAAAATCATGCAGTGTCTAAATTTTGTTAAATAAATAAATAATGGCGATGGCTGTCACTTGGAAGCTTTCCATTAAGTTATACCACAAGTTCTTAATAAAGTGGCAGTGAAACAGTTCATCTTTTTATAGCTTTATGTAAATAAATTGGTAATTCCCTTGAAAGGTGTTTACACAAAGTCAAAACATAAGCTCCTTCAAGGTAGATTTAGCCCACAATTCCAGAGAAAATATCCATGCGCAGCATTTTTTTTCCTCCCAGAGGTTGTCGCAAAGACCACCTTTCCTCCACATCTGCAAGAAAAAACAGTTTGTTTTAACCTTTGATGTTTTAAAAACCTCTTGAGATTAAAAATGAAAGAAATTGCCGGCATTACTGCTGGAGCTGAATGCATGCACACTAGTTTATATTATAGGAAAACTTAAAAAAATAAAATACCCTGGCTTCTTTAAATATCTATTTTAATTAGTGTTTTATTTTTATCTAGAGTAGCCGTGCCAAAGTCAAATTACTACCTACAGACTGACTGATTTGGATGTTAGAGTAGGTCCAGCCATTCATAGAGGAATTTTGTTATGGCCAACTCTATTACAAGGTTTTGTGCGCTCCAAAAGACAGACAAACATTTAAGTCTGCTAAGCGGAGAAATCATTTGAAGAGAATGTTATTCTTCATGATTCTATTACTTCGTATTACTTAATGAGATCAAAAAGAATTCAATTACATATTTATTCTGCCCTACTTTTCAATGTTTTTTAAAACAATAACTATAATACTGAATTCACAAGTAGTGATTTTTTTTTTAATCCCTCACTTTTTAAGATACTGATGTATACTATGGCCTATGAGCTGTAGATTTTTTTGTTTTTGTTTAACTTCAGTCAGATAATAAAGCCAATAGTCGTTATGCACAACTAAAACATAGTGGTCTGGATTCAGCTAAGTAATCCTGCCAGCAGAAGCCCACACAAGTACTTCTGCTAGCGAAATAGGGCTCCCTCCACCAAATCTCCCCTCCCTGGACCCCCAATTGGTGGGGTGGGAGTACCCCTTGGAAAACCATGTGGAGGGGAGGAGATGGCAGATTACTCTGTCAGGGCAATCATTTCTGCTTGCCTGATGGAACAATCTGCTTAGCACTACATGGAATCCCTCCCAATATTCTGTGTAAAGGTAAAGGGACCCCTGACTGTTAGGTCCAGTTGTGGACAACTCTGGGGTTGCGGCGCTCATCTCGTTTTATTGCCTGAGGGAGCCGGCGTACAGCTTCCAGGTCATGTGGCCAGCATGACTAAGCCGCTTCTGGCAAACCAGAGCAGTGCATGGAAACGCCGTTTACTTTCCTGCCGGAGTGGTACCTATTTATCTACTTGCACTTTGACGTGCTTTTGAACTGCTAGGTTGGCAGGAGCAGGCACCGAGCAATGGGAGCTCACCCTGTTGCAGGGATTTGAACCGCCGACCTTCTGATCGGCAAGCCCTAAACTCAGTGTTTTAGACCACAGTGCCAGCAGCGTCAATTGACTAATCTACATAGCACTTTTAGTGGTGGTCTCCAAAGCAAGGGTGGGGAAGCTGTGGCTCTCCAGATGCTGTTGTACTTCCGGTGACATATGGACAGTGACATAACGCTGTTTGCTGGTGCCCAGGGAGGGTGTGTGCGCACGTGCCCCAGGTGGGGGGGAGTGCGCTTGTTTAGCCCCGCCTCTGCCACTGCTGGGATGGGCTGCAGATGGTGCTCTTCACCCTTCATGCACTCGCCTGTCGCTGGTGGGGGCTTGGGAGTGCAGAGGGTGAACAGCACCATCTGTGCCCTGTCCCCACCCAGAGCATGAACGCTTGCCCATCACTGGCAGAGGTTGTTTCCTCCCAAAACATCACATGCCTCCTTGAGCCACACGCTTGATGTCATGTGCACAATCCAGCCCCCTCAATCTTCGGTGCAAGTTGGTGCCTTTGTTTGGGTGGCAGACATTTTGGAGTACCAGAGGGGAAACCACCCCCAGTGTCTTCCTGTAGTATATGTGGAACAGATGGGGCTGTGTCTTTGTTCATTAATGTTTTCTATACATTGATTGAATGGACCTGTATCTATTCATGTATGACAGCAGCTGGTAACCTGATGTAAGCATTAGAAATGCTATTAGACTTCTTTCCTTTGGGATTTAGAATAACCTGTAGGTGCAACTTTTGCTTTTAAATCCTTCCTGATGAAGACCCTTTAAATGTTTAAATGTATTTGAGCCTTTGAAATCTTGATATATATATATATGCACAATACTATTATTATTAAGTTCATCAATGTAATTTATTGTATATCAATATACAGAATATTGATATTTTGACTCTCTCTCTCTCTCTCTCTCTCTCTCTCTCTCTCTCTCTCTCTCTCTCTCTGTCTCTCCCTCTAGTTTATTACATGTTATTTTTGCTTGCTTGCTGCTTCATCATTCCCATGTGTCAACATAAGAATGGCACATCTGAATTACAGCCTACTCATGTAGAAACATCATGATTTTATGCATAGAGGCCACAGTTCAGACATGCTATTTCAGTGTGGACTGGACATGTTGGATAGCAAGCTGCTATAAGCGAAGGGTGAGATTGGTGTTGCTTAAGTTAGTCCAAAGTAAACAAGCATTCACTCAAATAATAATAGAATCATAAAATTGTAGGGTCGGAAGGAGCCACAAGGGTCATCTAGTCCAACCCCCTGAAATGCAGGAATCTTTTTGCTCAACATGGGGCAAATCAAGGACTTGCTCTACTACAATCAGAGTCAATCACACTCAGAACGATCATAAAAGTGTAGAGTTGGAAGGGTCCTCATGGATCATTTAGTTCAACCTCCTGCAGGAATATCTCTCTCTTTTTTTTTTTAAAAGATATTTATTAAAGTTTTCAATATTAATACAATAAAAATCAAAAAGAAAAAAAGAAAAAAATAACAAAAATACAAAAATAAAAATAATTAAAAACACACAAAGTTTCCATTACTTATTTTCCATTAACATATTTCCCAGACCTCCTCATAACTCCCTTTTTTGTATTCCAATTCAGATTGTTAGTTCAGCAAATCCTTATCAATAAATTTTTACCCTGCTTCTAGACCTTTTTCCCCCTCCATATTCTCTTAAAAAATTACAGGTGGAAACCACTTAATCTCTATCCAACATCTTTCTAACATTCATTAATTTTACAATATTTCTGTAGATAGTCTTTAAATTTCTTCCAGTCTTCTTCCGCCGACTCTTCTCCCTTGTCTCGGATTCTGCCAGTCATTTCTGCCAGTCCCATATAGTCCATCACCTTCATCTGCCATTCTTCCAGAGTGGGTAGATCCTGTGTCTTCCAGTACTTTGCAATGAGTATTCTTGCTGCTGTTGTAGCATACATAAAGAAAGTTCTATCCTTCTTTGACACCAATTGGCCGACCATGCCCAGGAGAAAGGCCTCTGGTTTCTTCAGGAAGGTATATTTAAATACCTTTTTCATTTCATTATAGATCATTTCCTAGAAAGCCTTAATCCTTGGGCACGTCCACCAAAGGTGAAAGAATGTACCTTCATTTTCTTTGCATTTCCAACATTTATTTTCGGGCAAATGATAAATTTTTGCAAGCTTGACTGGAGTCAGGAATCTCAACTGGATCATACATGACAGATGGCCATCCAACCTCTCTATAAAATCCTCAAATGAAGGAGAGTCTACCACCTTCCAAGGGAGTCTGTTCCACTGTTGAACAGCTCTTACTGTCAAAAAGTCCTTTCTAATGTTTAGTTGGAATCTCCTTTCTCGTAACTTGAAGCCATTGGTTTGGGTCCTACCCTTCAGAGCAGGAGAAAACAAGCTTGCTCCATCTTCCATGTGACAGCCCTTTAGATGATGGCTGTTAAGATTTTCCATTACTTTTAAAAGAAGCCTACTTATGGCTGCTCTTTCCTGCAGGCAGCATATTATGTTTGCTCAGACACACACAGTTCTGGCTTCACAAAAAAAAAAAAACCACCTGGACGAGCTCCACGCATAACATATTTTCTGCTAATTGTGGACAGAGCTCCCAGAATGGGATAAGATTATAAAAATGATGAATGGGTGGCAATGTTGCATGAAAAACGCCCTTGCTTTTGCTTCCTATCAAAGTTGTGGCTAGGAGGAAGTGGCTTTTGGGGAGCTGATTGAAGCAGAAGGCTTGGCACAGCCAGGTCCTAAAGTTCTGCCTTAAAAACAAAAGAAAAAACAAGGAATCCTGGAGCACTAGAGGTCCAGGACTCATAGGAAAGGAATGCACTTGGGAACTACAGAGCACTGGCATAAAGGATACTAAGGAATGCTTGCATGCACTCAGCTCCAGCAATTTGGGATCTCCAGCACTTTGCCCCCAGAACCAAAAGCATAAACTGTGGGAGACCCAAGTATTCATGTGATTTTTGAGGGTTGGCTCTTCAGCACTTTAGGCTGCAATCCTGCATGTGTTTCTTTGGGACTCCATGGTGATGGCGCATGAGAAATTGGGAACTGCCACACTATGGATATTTCCTTATGTATTGCAGGTTTTGGTGTCCTCGGGTGTCTTCCCGTGTAAAAGTTGGGGTGTCTAGGCGACGTTTCGACGAGGTCTCACTCGTCATCTTCAGGCTGGTGCTTTCGGCTTCTTGTTACTGGAACAGAGCAGGATCTTATGTATTCCTTATGTATTTTGTCAATTTTTTTTTATTAAATGTTGAAAACTAGTGAGATTTCAGAAAAGCTACCTGGTGTACCCTTTATTATTGCCTAACCTCTACATTTCTCATTAATATATCCATTTGTAGCAACTGGGCATGAACAACCAAAATTTAAACCCTGTTAATTTAGCTGAGAGAGTTTGGCTACAATTCTACGTACACATACATGGGAGTAAGAGCAAATGGACCCAGGGGAGATTGATGCTTGAGTAAACATACTTAGGATTTCACTGTTATAAACATGTTTAGCCATGAAATACTTACTTCTTAATTGACATACATAGGGCAATATGGTTAACTAGGGTTAATCTGAAGGCAGCCCTATTTAGGGAAGTTTTTAGTGTTTAATGCTGTATCATGTTTTAAATATTTGGTCGTGAGTCGCCCAGAGTGGCTGGGGAAACCCAGCCAGATGGGTGGGCTATAAATAAATAAATTATTATTATTATTATTATTATTGAATTCTAGACACATTTACTCAAGAACACCTCACTGAGATCAGTGGGGTGACTCTTTGAAAAATGTGTTTAGGAATATAGTCTAATCATTTTATTGAAATCTATGGGACTTATTTATAAGGTGGTACCTCGGGTTAAAGGGACACAGGTGGCGCTGTGGGTTAAAGCCTCAGCGCCTAGGACTTGCTGATCGAAAGGTCGGCGGTTCGAATCCCTGCGGCGGGGTGCGCTCCCGCTGCTCGGTCCCAGCGCCTGCCAACCTAGCAGTTCGAAAGCACCTCTGGGTGCAAGTAGATAAATAGGGACCGCTTACCAGCGGGAAGGTAAACGGCGTTTCCGTGTGCGGCTCTGGCTCGCCAGAGCAGCGATGTCACACTGGCCATGTGACCCGGAAGTGTCTCCGGACAGCGCTGGCCCCTGGCCTCTTAAGTGAGATGGGCGCACAACCCCAGAGTCTGTCAAGACTGGCCCGTACGGGCAGGGGTACCTTTACCTTACCTTTACCTTACCTCGGGTTAAGTACTTAATTCGTTCCGGAGGTCCGTTCTTAACCTGAAACTGTTCTTAACCCGAAGCACTACTTTAGCTAATGGGGCCTCCCACTGCTGCTGCGCCACTGGAGCACGATTTCTGTTCTCATCCTGAAGCAAAGTTCTTAACCCGAGGTACTATTTCTGGGTTAGCGGAGTCTGTAACCTGAAGCGTATGTAACCCGAGGTACCACTGTAGTTCCTAACTTTGGCTTGTTCATGCCTTTATATTGTGAATTACAAGGAGGTTATTATTTTATTTTTGCAAAGCTGGCTTTTCCTAGACAGTTTGGTTTTTAAAGCCAAAGTCAAAGGGCTTTCTAAATACAGTGTGACACCATACTATGATGTTTATTATTTTCCAACCAAGATTTAGGTGGCCAAAACATCTTAGGAAGCAATCCTATGCACACTTACCTGAAAGTAAACCCAATTAACTACTTCTGAGTAAGTGGTTACTTCTGAGTAAATATGCACAGGATTGCATTGGTCCTGAAACTTTCTTGGTCCTTTCCCAGTTCAGTTTCCAATAAGACTCTCACTAACACTCTAGAAAATATTGCTGAGTCCAAGTATTACCTTGTGTTTTATACATCATATTATAATAAGCATATTGTGCCATATAATCACCAGCACAAAACCTTGAGGCAGCCAAAATAGCTGTTAACAACCTAACAAATTTAGTGCAAAATCCATAAGGAACCACATGAGAGAAACAAATCAGGTGCACTGTCTTCATCTTTTTCTGATACTTCATGTTATGCGTATAGCAGCTTTTTCCACCTATGGATGCTCCCACAATGTGATTTTCACATGTATTCTTCATTATTTAGCTCTGAATAACTATCACCCCAATGCCCTATGCTTGCAATAACTAATACTGATTAGATGTGCTATGCACATGAAAATGTATTCCTTTACTGTTCTTTAACATTTGTGTAAGCATGTGGTAAAAATGTGTTGAAGGATATTATTATTATTATCACCATCATCCTTAAATTTATTACCTACCATTCACCAGCATGTCCCAGGGTGGTTACAACCGATAAAACTCGGACGTAAAAGTAACTGAAACAAATTGCAGTAACAATAAGAGGCGGTTCTGTTATCTAAGCAACATCATGTGATCCCCAGTTTGCTCGTGAAAATGACAGGGAGTATGAATTTAAAATAACTAATTTTCTGAACTATTTCCTTAGCTGAGAAAGGCAAACAAGGCTTTCAAGTATGAAGCAAAAAGGGAAATAAAAGTCATTTAACACTTGCCCCAGCTTTTGCTAGCCTGCCGCTTTCCAGATGTTCTGGACCACAACTCCCATCAGCCAGCAGTTAGGGCTGGTGTGAATCATTGTCCAAATAATCTAGAGGGCACCACTTGGGGAAGGCAGACGTTCTTTATGTTAGATTAAAGAGTCTTCAGGAGAATTATACTCATTTGGAGGAGTACGGGATGTACAAATCTAAATAACAAAAACTAAAGAAATAATAAAATCCCTGTATTGAACAGAATACTCTGTTTTGGAAATTTCTGTGGGATAAATATTTTGATGCTTTCTAACTAGGATTTCAATAGCTGTCACTTGAAAAACTCTGAAATAAAGCAGGTCTTCTAGTTTTTCAGTCTTCCACACATGTAATCTTAAGAAACTATATGGCTGTTGACAGTAGGTTTATTTTATTTTTTCAGAACTGAGGTATCATTTTGCTATTCTAATTTGTAGGGAACATTTCAGGGTTGTTTTTTTATATAAAAAAAATCCAACCCCTTTTTCAAAAGAGCTCTCATCTTTGATTGAGGAATGAATCATACTACACTATTGAAATTGCAAACCAGAAATGGATTCTTTTAAAAGTACGTCTTCTTGCTTATTTTCACTCTAACATTTATGCAATTCTGGGTGGATTTATATTATCAACCCCTTGCACTTGCAGCATTTTAATCTTATTCTTTCATTATCCCCTCTAATCCTGATTTACTTCCAGTTACAACAGTAACCCCAGAGCTTTTAAAAATAATGCATCCAGATAATTGCTTCATTTGGATTTACTATTAATTATTATAGAAAACATGTTTCTGGCATCCACATGCATTTCTGTTAGGAGATGAGGCCATGGTAAGTACTTTACTTAACTGACTCTCTTGGATGATTCTTCCACTGGTTCAACTATCCCTAACTGCTCCATACAACAGAGTTCCTTTTCTACTTTAGGCTTCCTTATATTAGTGTTGTGTGAATCACTGGCCCTTCATTTTCAGATAGCTTAATCATTAGGTAATGGTAAAGGTAAAGGACCCATGGATGGTTAAGTCCAGTTAAAGGCGACTGTAGGATGCTCATCTGGCTTTTCAGGCCAAGGGCGCCAGCGTTTGTCCACAGACATCTTTCCACATCATGTGGCCAGCATGACTAAACCACTTCTGGGTCAACAGGACACCGTGATGAGTGCCAGAGCGCACTGAAATGCTGTTTACCTTCCCGCCCCAGTGGTACCTACTTGCACTGGTGTGCTTTCAAACTGTTAGGTTGGCAGGAGCTGGAACAGAGCAACGGGAGCTCATCCTGTTGTGTGGATTTGAACCGCCAACCTTCTGATTGGCAAGCCCTAGAGGCTCAGTGGTTTAGACCAGAGTGCCACCTGCACCCCCCTAGCTTAATTTTACACTATCCTGGTAGACATCCCGTGCCTTCCTCTGCATCTGGAAATTCTTTCTTTACCATTTGATGATTCCACTGTCAATTACACACACACACACACACACACAGCTTTTTCGGGGGGGAGGGGTATGCAGGGGTATACATACCCCTAAACATTTTGTGAATCTTTGTACTTATGTCCATTTACTATATTTTCCCCAATTTGAACTACAAAATGGTGATTTTCTTGAGTCAAAATGAAAGTACACCTAAACATTTTTTAAAGAAAAAAAGCAGTGTGTGTGTGTGTGTGTGTGTGTGTGTGTGTGCATGTATAAATGTTTTAAGGATTACAAAGCCTTTAGCCCCAGTATGGGTTTTGTAGGGGTGTTTATAACAAAGAAGCCCAGATGTTGGTATCTGTCTGCCAAGTGTTGAATGGATCCTCTGCACATGGCTAATGTGGAGGGTGTCATCGGCATGCAACACTAACTAGCAGGCAGTGGTAGTGTGATGTCAGAAGCTTTGAGTGTGTTTGTCAGTTTTGTTACATTATATTTTTCTACAGGAGGTTCATAAGTACCCCTAGTGCGTTGAAAGAATGCATGAGGTGCCTTGGGGTAGTGATGAAGCACACACCATCTGTGTCTCCCACCAGATGTGCATCCTATTCAACAACAACAACAACAACAACCTTATTTATACCCTGCCCATCTGACTGGGTTGCCCCAGCCACTCTTGGCAGCTTCCAACTTATATAAAAAAAAAAGTAAAGCATTAAACTAAACTTGTTGCGTAATGATTGGATTACTTAGATTATAGTTATAGGTGTTCAGCTTCTTTATTGAGATAGCTATGTTTGGGGGGGGGAGGACCCTTCTGTCAGTTATCTGGGTCTGTGGCCAATGTTAGAGTAAAAAAATTGGGGTGCAACATAGCAGAAAGGCCAAAAATATATCAGAATCTTAATTAACTTATAGCTAAAGCCAAAATAATACTTAAGTCAATAAATCAGGTCAGAGTTTTGTGCCAAGCTGAGGGTTAGAGCTGAGGTCACACTAATTAAAGCCAAAGTGTCACAATGGCAAATTGAAGACTGGATAAGAACAGCAATCTTATGCATGTTTTCTCAGAAAACACTATTTTATTTACTGGAGCTGACACACAAAGTGTCTATAGTTCTCAGACGTGATGACTTGGGCCCCAGATTTTGGGTGCTCAGTGGCGCATGTGTGTGTGCAAGCCATCACGCCATGATGTCACTCGCGCCATCACATGCATGCGATGTGATGTCATGATCCGCTGCCCACTGCCTTGCCTCCGCTGGCTCTCCAACGCTGCCATGGCTAGTGGGCCTCTGCTGCAGGGCCTCTGTTGGGGCCCCCTGCAGCCCCGGACGTGCTTGGGGACCCACGGTGAAAATTTTGTGTGTGCAGAGGCACCCAGGGCCCCCCAGAGATGGCACTTATTGCTCCAAGACACCTGGGTCTCAGTCCAACCGCTGCATTACCATGTGTGACAGTGCAGCACCAAGTCTTATTTTCCCTAAACATGACCCTCTTTTGAGGTGCTAGCTTTAAATATACATGAGCTGATGGCTGCTCCTCCTGAGAAGATGGTTGTAGCTCTTAGCTGCAGCCATTCTAGCGATTCTTTTTGTGGGTACTTTATGTACATTTGAAGTCAACATTTGAGTTGGAGTGTTTCCCCTGCTCATTCTCCTATTGTTTGAGTGTTACTGGAAGCATCTTGGTGAAAGCTATAGGGCAGGGCCCTCCAGATGTTGTTGTACTATAGCTCCCATCATCCTTGGCCACTGGCCACCCTAGCTGGGACTGATGGGAATTAGAGTCTAACAACATTCCAGGCACAGGAATGACCTGCCCATGTAGCACTGAACTGCATGGTTGGGGAAGCAGAAGATAACTAATGGGAAGTTTGTGCAGGACTAAAAATGCCAGCCATGCCAGGAAAATACTTTAGTTTCAGTTGTTTGTTTCCTGAATTAAAAAGGTAATTTAGAAGCAGAGAATGTTATCAATGGCTGCATATTTTTGAAGTTTACCCTGGGACTTAGATCAAGTTTTTAATTTTAAATCAAGAGCAAAGAAAGGCATTGGCAAGCAATCAAAGGAACAGATCAGCTCACTTCTCTTTCATGAGCTTTTGGTTGAGAGTTAGTTTTATAATGTGTTAATTAGACAGCAGGTCTGTTTTTCATAGGCTCTCGATTAACCAGCCTTGGAATAAGAGATGCAAAGGCATTTCTTAAGTGCTGAACTTAATGGGCGGTTAGCTTGCTATTGGCCTGCGGTAAAACAGTGATGGGTCATGGAGCGATGTTGAAACTTGTTATGACATTTGGTTAAACTATTGAGGGAAGGGCACTGGAATGTTTCTCCTTCAATTGTTTTTCATAGGAAGAATGCAGAGATGTATGTGAACATAATGTGAATAAAAGGAAAGGACTTAATTTGAAGCGGGGCTTGCCTGGGCTCTATCATGGAGTCTGTTGCAATGTCAGAGATCAGTTTGATTATTTTTGCCTTTCCTATTTTAAGGGGTTTCCTTGCTTGGGGGGGGGGGACCCCAGGCGTTGTTATGGTGGTTATTGTGCTGTCTCTCTGCAGTCCATCCTTTACAGAACCTCACATGAGGATACAATGTGTATATGTGCTCAGAATACACAAAGGTACAATGAGCACTCCAGGGGTTTCCTGCAATAGGATGGGTATTTCTATGACCTGGAATTATATACATGCACACTTTGCCTCCGTGTCCTGATATGTTAGGAGGAATCTGAACCATCTGAGAGATCTTTCTTAAGAAAAGTGAAAAGCAATGGATGCAGACCAATAGTTTTCCCCCAGCATGCATTGACTTCTATAGTTACCTTGCGATAAGAATCAAATGGGAATCAATCTGTTCCCCAGCCCTTTTGTTTTTGCCTACTCTAATGAAACATTTTTTAAAATGCCATGCACCATGCCAAAAATAAGTATTATGGATTTAGATTCCACATGCTATCTTGACTAAACATCAGTTTTTGTTTCACATAGTGAATGGAATTGTTTAGAAGCTTGTGGTGTCCAACTGCCCCTTAGTTTGATGTGTAGAGAACAAAGAGATGGCTATAAGCAGGCATAGGCAAACTCGGCCCCCCAGATGTTTTGGGACTACAACTCCCATCATCCCTAGCTAACAGGAGCAGTGCTCAGGGATGTTGGGAATTGTAGTCCCAAAACATCTGGAGGGCTGAGTTTGCCTATGCCTGGATATAAGAATGTGAGAATAGCCTGAGAGATCAGGCTGGTTGCCCATCTGGTCCAGCATCCTATTCTCATAGTGGCTAACTAGATGCCTATGGGAAACTCTCCCCGCCTGTGGTTTTCAGCAATTGGTGTTCAGAATCGTATTGCCTCTGATAGTGGAGAAAGATGTCAAGAGTGCATGCAGGAGCCAGGCCCTGTGACCAGTAGGGCTTCGCAGGACTGGGACCTTCCTAAGTTTGTTCTGGAGAGGCAAGGTGTGGCCACTTGGTAACTCACTGCACCTGGTGGCAAGATATAAGGTGGAAGGTATATAAGGTCATCATTTCCCTTCGGCTCTTGGCCACAGCAACACGCTTCTGGTCTTGCTGCATTTGGCTTCTTGACTCTTTGCTTCCTGACCCTCGGACCCTTGGCTTCCAGACTCCCATTCCTGCTCCCACTCTGCCGTCTTGCCCCCGGTCCCGACATCCTCAGCCGGGACTTTGACTGCCCATAAACCAGACCGTGATAGAAGAACATAGCCATCAGGAATAGTATCCATTGATAGCCTCATCCTCCATGAACTTGTCTAACTCTCTTTAAAGCTATCCAAGTTGGTGGCCATCACTGCCTCGTATGGGATGGACAGTGGTGCTCTCTGCTCCCATGCTGAAGCATCTCCCCTGCCAATACCTAGAATTAGTTTGCTTCCTGAGTTTCCTTTTCAAGGGCTAGCCATTCTATGGTCAGTCCCAAACTTATAGGAACTTAGGAAATGGCATTATTTCAAGTCAAAGTGTTCATTTATTTTGCCCAGTATTGTCTACTGAGACTGGCATTGGCTGTCCAGGATCTTAGGCAGTCTTTCATATCCCCTGCTCCTAAGTCCTAGTCTGACACTTTAAACAGTACACCACACTGGCTCTGTTTAATCATTGCCATGGATAATGGTGCTGTGCAATGAGGTTTACATCCCTGTTATACATCCGTGTTACTTTTACCCTTAATTATTTTAGGGGGAGAGGTTTGTTGCTTGAAAGTGCATATACCAGACACACACACCTGGAAGGATCCTTTCCATTCCATTAACCACATTTGTCAGTTGAGAAAAATATACATCAAAATAGTTCATAGTGGTGTTTAATCAAGATCCTTTTTATCCTGTAAAAGCCACACACCTGAATTTTATTTCCAGGATTAAAGTCTGGCTGTGTGACTCTGTTTGAGACAAATTAGATTCGCAGTTGGTAAGTACTTGGAAAAGTAGCCCAGTTATATAACTTGCCTTCCTTCAGATCATGCCAAGTACAGCTTGTATATGCCACGGCACTTTGCAGATTTTTTGGAGAGACTGTCACAAGAAGTAATAGTTGGGAAATTAGCAGCAGCATTTTTAATACTTTTTTTAATTGAGCCCATTAATGAAAATTAATGTATTAGTTTCACTTTAGAAACTAACGCAGTGCATTCTCCATGTAACACATACTGCTCATGTTAGGCAACGTGGCTTATTATCTATGACCGTAGTCCATGACTAAAGGCTCATTCCAGGGATATCCTTTCAGGGAGTACTACCTACAGTAGTGCAGGCAAATCACCTGTGGTAATTTGATGCAGATTTGCATTCACATCTGGACCCAGAGGCAGAAAACCATTTACAGCTGATAATGGGCACAGGTAACAATGCACTATCCAAACTGAACTGATTCCAGCTAGCACTGGTTTACAATCACATGTGGAAAGTCATTCTCTTGATTGCCCCCAAAGCCTACGTATGTATATCATATAACCTGATTGCAACTAATCAGTCTGATAATGGGAAATGGATATGCTCTTTCTTCAATGTTTGTCATTGATCAGACATGTGGTTTTATAATGCTAGTGAGGACAGAACCAGGTTATACAGTGGTACCTCGGGTTACATATGCTTCAGGTTACATACGCTTCAGGTTACACACTCCGCTAATCCAGAAAGAGTGCTTCGGGTTAAGAACTTTGCTTCAGGATAAGAACAGAAATCGTGCTCCGGCGGCGTGGCAGCAGCAGGAGGCCCCATTAGCTAAAGTGGTGCTTCAGGTTAAGAACAGTTTCAGGTTAAGAACGGACCTCCGGAATGAACTAAGTACTTAACCCGAGATACCACTGTAGTAAGTAAGAAAGATTGATATTTTGAATGGAGCATAAATCCAGCATTTATAAAGCCTATCTTTTGTATCAGGTAAACTGAGAATCATAAAATAATAGAACTATAGGGTTGGAACAGACCCAAAGATCATCTAGTTTAACCTCCAACAGTGCAAGAATTAAATTAAGAATTAAATTAAATTAAATTTAAATTTAAATTTAAATTTAAATTAAATTAAGAATTAAAAAATCCCTGACAGATGGCCCCCCAGTTTCTGTTTTTAAAAACTTCCAATGAAGGAGAGCTTCACCACCTTCTTATGCAGGTGAGCTCTTGCTTGGTTTGCAACGTCTTGTGAAAGAACATCGCTGCTGCTTAATGGTCTCACTATCCAAGTCTTTGCCTCTGATTTTTTTTTTTTTTGCTTTAAGTAAGCTGATGGGGCCTGAAACTGGAACCTGACAGGGCTGAAAGAGCTGGTTTGAAGCCTGTGGGAACTCTGCCATTACTGAAGGACTAAATATTTATAGTCTGCAAAGAACACTACTTCTCCCAGGTGGCTTTTACCAGCCAAGATGAGTGGCGGTCCAACTTGGAACTGGTTCTGCATGCATGCCCTCAAACTCTCCCTTCATAGTGTAAATGACAGGGATTGAAATGGAGCCCAATAAGGAGGGTAAACAGGACTCTTGTATGTCAAATTTGGCTCTGTGATAAAACATATATTCCTCTGCCCCAATACAGAGGACTTGGTCTGCAAAGTAGCAAATTTTTCATAGTGAGCAGACGGGGACTCAGTTTTTCTGGACAGCAAAAGTTTCGACTTCATAGGTCATTTCCTATATGCATTGTTGGACAAAATTCTGAAGATACTTATTGGCAGCAGAGAATAAAAATCATTGTTGCCCTCAATCACTGTTACATTTGAATATGCCATGCCTCTAATGTGGCTAAGAGTTCTTCAGTTCTGCAATTATGTTTACCTTGTTTTTTAATTTATGCATTTGTGTGATATGCCAACATATTATAAATCAGTATAGAAGGTATGCTTGCTTCAATTATAGCAAATGTTTGAACTGTAAAAGAGATGGTTCAGAAGGCTTTGATGAGTAGGACAAGCTAGAACTGCATCAAATCCTGTCCACAGAGGGGGCTGTGTCAGTGTTTTATGTGTGCAATCCAGCTGGCGAGAATCTGAATCAGTGCTAGCATTCTATAGTGTGTGAGTTTTGTGTTTGGCTTGCATATCTTATCTGAGGATGTTAAAGCTAAGGCTAAACATTAATGGCATTTAGATACTGATCTGATTAAGATTCACAATCCTTTGACAGTGAAAATTTTAATAAAAAATTGATGCCCTCAAACATAGGGCTGCCATATGTCCAGATTTTTCTGGACATTATTGGGATTTCAAAGGTGGAATTTATGTCCAAGGGGGGAAAAGCTCAACAGCTTCCAGGCTGTCCTGATTTTTTACTTTTTGAAATATGGCAACCCTACTCAAACATTCAGAGCAGCCCTTGTTAATATTTGTCTCGAGCATGTAAATATTACTTTTGGGTGACTAGTGTGATATAATTGCTGTTTGACCCAAGATTTTTAAGCACAAAATTGTAGCTGATGGTCTGCAGCTTTGATCACATGTCTCTGTTATTAGAGAGTGAGTGCAAGGATTTCCTTTCCACACTAATGGTGGGTTATGCATGAATTGAGACATCTTCTATGGCTATAGATGCTTCCTATGTACACTCATGTTTCTCTAGCTAGTAAATGTCAGAGTTATGAGCATGCTCATGGGGATAGCCCTTTCACAGCTTTATTTATTTATTTAATGCCTAGCATCCCAAAATCCTATTCTTGTGGGCAGTGCTTTTTTGTGATAGAACTCACCAATACAAAGTACCATAGCCTTTCCCCCCTTTTTTCTTCTTTGCCCAGGACAGCCCTTTTGTGCTGGCACCCATGGCACTTTTATCAATATGTGAGTATCAGCACCTCGTTTTTTTTTTTAATAAGAAGAATCACTGTTTGCAGGAACATGGGAGAGGAACTACATGTTTGCCTGAGCTTTGGTGAACCTGGTTATTGTGATGACATTTTGTCTAGAGCTAATGATTGCTGTTATGGGTAGTACATCTTCTCCATCTTCCATATCTCTCCTCCGAACTGAGCTAAAAAAACTGACGCTTTGTATCAATGGCACAAAACAGATGTGCCCCAAACCACAGCCACCAACCTCTACCCTCTAGGCACACAAATAAAACAGGGGAGACAAATGAAAATACTGCAGATCCATCATTATTCTGGTCACAGTATTTTCATGAAGGTTTCATTCATAAGGAGCAAAAGTAGTACATTTCTTGGGCATAGGCCTTCGCTGGTATCTGAGGAGCTAAATCTTGGACATTCATGACATCTCTGCCATACCCTCAAGGGCTATTGTTTACAGGAACACACTCTTCATGACTGCAACTTTGCTGGTCCAAGGAGAAGGGGGTTCACAGATCCTCTGTTATCTAGGAAAATGGCCAACCTAAGGATTGACATGGTTGTCATAGGCAGTTGATTATGGAGAGCTATGGCAGCCACAGCCATGCGTGGCTTGCATAGGATTGGAAAGAAAAGACAGAGGCTCAGGATCGAAGGTAATGAATAACGCCATACCTAAAGGAAAGGAGAAATAGCAATTTGCTGTGATGAAAACTGAACAGGAGAATACAGCCAGAATCGCATGCAGAATATAAAAATGGACAGACTTGTACCTAAAATGTTTTCAGCCAACTTCTATCCCAGAAGAAAACAAGCTTTGTTTGATTCCCCTGTATTGTGTTGAAAATAATACAGTCAGAAGTCTTTACATTTCATTAAATATGGTCGGTTCTATTAGTGTTGTCAGTTTAACCATATTTTGTGTATTCTGGCTATACTTGAGTTAGAACTTCAAAGTCTTGTCAGTTAACATTACAAGGTAGCAGAGTCGTTGGCATTCATAGTGGTGTACACCAGGAAAGATTAGGCACTGCCAGTTTTATTTCAGATTTGACAAATAACTTCCTGAATTGAAAGTTTGATGTTAAATTACATTTGGCAAAAAAAAGTACATTCTCAAATGTGGAGTCCACAAATGTCTATACAGTAGTTAACAGTTTCTTCTTACTGCTAAGGAATTTTCAAATCAAAATGGAGGTGGCTGGCTTAATCGTTATATCTGCTTTTCTCAGATATAAACCCATAACTTTACCAAGTTTCTTTTTTATAAACATTACTTTCAATATGTCTAATATGTGAACACACGTTATTTTATTTCCCACCCTACCACTTGAACACAGGGTAGGATACTGTTATTATGCACCAATGGGCTGGTGGTCTGGAACTGGGGGCTCCTCTGGTCATCCTTTGCTGCCTTGTCTCTTGAACATTCCAGATTTTCAACCTATTGGTCAGGCTGGGTTCTATAAATCAAGGGTGCCCTTTGGCTGCAGTGCAGGTCTGAAAGTAGGTTCACATCCTAAAGTTGGCCAGTTGACCTCCTAAAGCAACAGAGAGGTGCCAGGTCCTGTAAAACTTTTTCTTCTAGTCTCTCCCAGTAGTCTGAGCATCTTGTTGCATCATGTAACAATGCAGACACTGGTTTTCCTCCCTTCACTGGTATTTGAACTCCAGCCATCCTGACCTGCAGCATACTCATGGCCACACCTCCTGCATCTGGCCCCATCGACATCACCTGTGTCAGACCCAGGCTCTGTAGCAGCCTGTCACAAACAAGAGCCTAGACCTGACAGTAAAGTAGCCCTTTAATCAGTGATATATTTGTCTTGTCTGCATATTTCTCTCTCATTCAGCAGGAACAAAATGTTTCCAGAATTCATGTGAACTCTGTGGAACCATCTTCATGTGAGGAACCACGATGCCTTAAGTGCTCTGAGGTAATTATACAAAATAGGCATCATTTAGTTTTTTTATTTTGATTGCAACCTTGGCCTCTCTTCGTATTGTTGTAAGTTTCCTTGAGCAGCTTGATTGGAAAGGTAGTACAGAACTTTTAAAAATAAAGAGATAACATTTCATGAATAGTTGCTGCCATGAATAAAAAAAAACTTGAAATAAAGCTTGCATCTTTCTTACTGCTTTTGAACAAATAATGGCCATAGACCAAGAAGAAGCAGGTGAGAAAAGGACCACAGCTTCATTCAGCAGGAAATGGTTGAGAGCTGACAAAGAGATGATGGAATAATTAAAATCTTGCAAAATAGTCAGCCTTGTCAATCACTAAGCTAACACCCTGATCTATTATACAAAGCACTGGCCAACCTCTCATCTGGACTTGGCCTGACCCCAGTGCTGCTGTTGGGAAATTTGGATCTGACCCCATCTTTGACTGTTTTCCTGACCTTCAGCTGCTTGGTGAGTAAAAAAATAAAAATAAATAAAAATAAAAAAGCCGGTGGTGGTGAGTGGAAAAAGAAAGAAACCCCCTTTCTATCTGGATGTAATCATAAATTAATTTTTTGATTTAACATTGGCTGTGTGGCAAAGTTTACTAGGAATTTGCATTGAACAGCAGCTCATATAAATACTGACGACACACTGTAACTGAACTGGGTGGGCAAATGATGGAATTTTGGAAAGATACAGAAGGTTGTTCTCCTGTATACTATGTTGAGAAATCCACATAGGCAAATAAATCAGGAAGTTGGAGATGTAGAACTGAATAACAGAAAAAGGCCTTGCACAGAGATTAAAAGCTGGATGTCAATGTTACTGAAAATACGTGTGCATATATCTATACTCTCTCTCTCTCTCCCTCCCTCCCTCCCTCCCCCCCCCTCTCACACACACTTACTAAAAGCCCATTTTTCTCTCAAGCTGGCAGGGAGGCATAGGTGAAGGGAAAACTGAGGTTAGGTGGAGGTGAAGGGGATGCAAGGTAGAGATGAAAGTCATTTATCAGAGGAGGAAGAAAAATAGCAGCAAGAATTAATTAAATCAACAACTTTATTAAGCTCAAGATTTTATAAAGAAACTTTGAGGAGCTGGTTCATAGTTATTTGCTTTATAGAAAGAGTGCTAGGACTTTTGGATATGAGGGATGAATTTGTGGTTTGTTTGTTTTTAAAGAAAATTATACCACTGCAATTACATACGGACAGATAAATTAGCTTTGCATTTGTCATTAATGTGTGACTTTCATATCTTGTTTAATCTGTGCTCACATGCTTGTTCTCCTTTTGTAAAGGTAAAGGGCCCCCTGACCATTAGGTCCAGTCGTGGCTGACTCTGGAGTTGCAGCGCTCATCTCACTTTACTGGCCAAGGGAGCCGGCGTACAGCTGGTCATGTGGCCAGCATGACTAAGCCGCTTCTGGTGAACCAGAGCAGTGCACGAAAATGCCGTTTACCTTCCCGCCGGAGTGGTAACTATTTATCTACTTGCACTTTGACGTGCTTTCGAACTGCTAGGTTGGCAGGAGTCTCCTTTTGTACTTGCATAATAAAAAGTAAAAGCAAGCAAACAAGGGGTTAAAGGATGGTCAGCTTTATCTCAATCTGTGTAAGGCACCGTAGAATGAACCTATAATTCAGCCTATGTTTTTCTTTTTAAGGTTCCAAATACATTATTTACTCTTTGCCCAATGTGAGAGTAAAATTTCTACCTTGCTGTCAGTGGTTACTGTGGTTTCACCTTGGCCATTTCACTGGAAGATGCCTCTGTCCAGTAACAGAAAACAAAGTCAAATATTTTGTTTTCATCCTAGTCATGTTTAGGGAAGGAAAATAAGCTTTTAAAATAAAACAACCAGCTACAGTGGAACCTCGGGTTACGTACCGTCCTCCTTGCGAACACTTCGGGTAACAAGCTCTGCTAACCTGGAAGTAGATGCCCCTGGCTGCGAACTTTTCCCTAGGATGTGAGCGGAAGTCACGAGCTGGCGGCCCCATTAGCGAAAGCGCACCTCAGGTTAAGAACGGTTTCAGGTTAAGAACGGACCTCCGGAACAAATTAAGTTTGTAACCGGAGGTACCACTGTACTTCACTGTTTTCAACACAATGGAAATTGTGTATGAGCAGTCATATATAATATTTTTTATTTCATTGCATTTATACCCCACTTTTTTCTCTAATGAGCTCAAGGTGGTTCTCCCTTCCTCATTTAATCCCCAGAGCAACCCTGTGAGGTAGGTTAGGCTGAGAGAGACAGTTTGACATTGTGGTGGTTTCCTGTTGAGTTCAACCCATGTAATATTCCCCAACAAGTGCAACTTTCACTGGGATGCCACAGTTCCCCAGTCTTCAAACTGGAATCCTGAATTGCCATGAATTTGTTATTTCCCTTGCACTGGAGTAATGGAGTAATGGCTTTTGAGGAGTTTCAACACAAGCTAATGAGGTGGAGGAATAAGGTCCCTGCTATCCACTGATGAAAATAATGAAAGCCACGAAAGATTCCTCAGGGGTTTGGAAATTGCAAACTGCTTTGAAGAATGATGTCATGTGTGTTTTCAAGGCAGCCACTTAAATCTATTTTTCAGTTCTGCAATATTTTCACCAGAAAGGCTGGAAAATCAGGCGTCACTAGCTCATCTTTTGGATAAGGATACATTTTGAAGCCACATGGGATATTCATAGCTTCCCTGGATAAGCAGAATAAAAAATGACAGTTCCGTACAGATAATTCAGTGCTGCAGATAGTGAATTTCAGCACAGCTGGGCACAGCCGTTGGTGAGATTCCCCATCTTGCCTTTCTTCGTGCAAGGAAATGTTGCCAACTAAACATATTACTCCTTGTCCAAGGTGCTATTAGACTTACGTGCTTTCCCTGGAATGTAACCCTCCTTATACTGGGGAATCATACTGGAACTCTTGTTTGTTTGTGTATTTATGTATATATATGCCTTTATAGTCCACATGCAGTGCCATGACAGGTTCTTACATACAAGAAAACAATGCTCTGTATAAAAATTTCTAGACCATAAATTAATCTCAGCCTACCACCGTCAACACTGCAATGGGAAGGATATTCTCTATCCCCAAAGGCCCTATTGGTTCTTACATCATTTTGTGTCTTTCTTCACTTATTTCAAACTGTGGCAAGCCAGCGCAGCTGCCTGGAGAGGAACTCCTCTTCATTCAACTAAAGCGGAGGGTGGGGGTTGGACATTTGCCCTACAGTCCTGTCCTGATGGCACCACTGTGTAGTAATAAATCAATATGATGTATAGCCTGAATTCTGTAGTCAAGGTTTCAGAGGCAACACCAGGCAGGCCTCAATCAAGTGTGGCCATAAAGGTTTCTGAGGAAAGCAGGGTAAATGTGTATGTTTAAAAAAGACTAGTGAAGACCCATACCATATTTCCTGAGCATATTTATGCTAAATAAAGTATCTGGAAGTCACCTGAACTAAAAACATTTTATGTTACAGTACATGAGAGAAAAGAAGTGAGGGATACCAAAATTATTGCATCTGAATAAATCCAATTCCAATCTCACAAATTAATATATGGTTTCATTTTAACCCAGGAGCTCTCACAGAGGACTAAAATGCTGCCTTTTGTAACTCTTTTGATGTTTAATTTTTGCTTACTTAAATATATAATAATAATACATTAAAACAGTAATGCAAAACAGTAGGGGAAACCCTGGAAATAAAGTATCAGTTTGGGTCATGGAATAACATGATCAGGAGGACACAAGGAATTGGGACAACATTTCCTTGAAATGAGAGTTTTATTTATTTTTGATCCAAAGTATTCTCATGGCTCTACTTGAGCTCTCCATATGCAACAGGTGCGTAATACAAGTCCATCAAAACAATGAGGTAGACAGAATCGAACTTGACATTTTCCATTATGTGTTTTGGTCTCTCCAATTTAAGTCCCTTGCGAAAACAGACAGACCCAGGCTGTAGACACTTCTTTCTGAAGCGTTCCACGATTACTTCATGGAACAACATAAATACACATTTTGTTTCAGACAGCTGTTCTCCATTCTTAATAAAGCAATACAGCTTTCCTATGAATTATTAGCCCATGTGGTCAATAAATATCTCAGATAAATGGGTAGGATGAACCACAAAGTGTTTTCATAATCCTGAATATGAGTACATAAAAATAAGCACAGCAGTAAATATGAAAACCGTTTCATTACAGAATTTCCCTGTCAGGATATGATTCCTAGAAACTGTTTGTCAGGGCTCTGTTCTGTGGGTTCCACAGAAAGTGGCAGGACACTCAAGTATGCTCAGGGCATGACCTGAAGGTACGTGTTTGGTTTGTGCCTGGATTGGTGACTACGCATGCCATATTTGGCTTCCTGGTGGAAGAAAGGCAAGACGTAAATATAAAATAAATGTATGAACTTCCTTTCCCCTTAGTTCTAGGTCCCATTTGGTGTAAAGGGTTGAAAATATATTCCACAAAGTAACCTGATTTAAAATATCTTAATGGTGGTTAAGAGCAGTGGACTTGTAATCTGGTGAACAGGGTTCGCGTCTCCGCTCCTCCACATGCAGCTGCTGGGTGACCTTGGGCCAGTCACACTTCTCTGAAGTCTCTCAGCCTCACTCACCTCACAGAGTGTTTGTTGTGGGGGAGGAAGGGAAAGGAGATTGTTAGCCGCTTTGAGACTCCTTAGGGTAGTGATAAGGCGGGATATCAAATCCAAACTCTTCTTCTTCTTTCTTTCATTTTCTTTCTTTCATCACTTCCTATGACGCATTTTAGAGTGACTGAACCAACAAGCCCTCTTCCCAGGTAACTCTGGGAAATGTAGTTGTGCGAGAGGGATTAGGGGTCTCCTTACAACTCTCAGAACAGTTAACAAACTACAGTTCCCAGGATTCTTATAGGCAGTGCTCCCCCCCCCTTAAAAATGTGTAGGGGTACTATCATTTTGACTCAAGAAAATCACCAAATAAATACAGTAAATGGACAAAAGTACAAAGATTTATAAAATGTTTAGGGGTATGTGTACCCCTATTCCCCCCCAAAGCACTGCTTATAGGGAAGCCACGACTATTTAAAGTGGTATATATAGTACAGATGGGGTCTAGGAGAGCTCCAGTAACACTATTTGGCTACACAATCCTATTTGCCCAGATTTTGGTACAGCCTACCCTCAAACTTTGACTTTTCAAGAATGTTTTGAATGGAGGAAGTGAAATGGTACGGGTATATTTTTAGACACCATATTTGTAAAACCGGGATATGTGACCTGCTAAGTGAAAACACACTAAAGATGTGAAAACAGATCTAAAATTAGCACTGGTTATGTGATTATATCGGGCTCAAGTCCTTTTTGACACACCTATTGGAAAGAACCAAAGGGGTGACTCCTATTGCAAGCGCGTGTCGTTTCACTTAGCGGAAACTACTGAAGTAGTAAAAAATTTCCTTTAAGGCAGTTGCTGACCACTTTGTCATCTTTCGTCTGGGGCAGCAAATGTTTTATTTAACCTGTCCTGCCCTTATTTGGGCCGACATTTTTGAATTTGAAAACAACCCTTTTCAATGAATCGTCTACAGTCTGATTATTCTAGCAGAAGTTGTTTTGTGAAACTGGCAGCATTCAGAGCCTTCTTTTGGTCTCTGGTCAGTAGCAATTCAACAGCTTGTTAAAAATGTGAAGTAGCCTTTTATGGAGTATATACAGTCGCCTCCTGTCTCAGGTGGTTGAAACACGTGCAATTAATCTTGCCGCCTGTCTGCAGCTAAAGGTTTACGCTAAATCTGCGTTGCCTTGGGCATTAACTAGTGCCATGTCTGCACTTCTTTTTGGCTTTTTATAGCCTCTAACTGAAATGATCATGGAAATGCTTTGGTATGTGATGGTCCCAGGAAACACAGTGCCACTTCGAACCTATTGTAAAGCAATCCTGAGCGTCTACTGCCACACCCAGGATTCAGCTTCCAATTCAGTAGCACACCCAGCTCAACTATCTTGCTTTCCCTGTCCTGCTTCTTGGGGAATGATTTCAGGTGGAAGAATTGGTCTGCAGTAACCCCGCTCCTCCTTGATTTCAACTGCTCTGGCATGATTTGGGGTTACTGCTCATTTTTGGATTTCCTCCATGTACAGTCACCATTTTCCAGTTCCAGTATTATTGTTATTATCTCACCTTCCCTCCAGTGAATTCAAGGCTGCGCACATGTTTCTCACTCTCTCATCCTCACAAGAACCCTGTGAGGTAGGTTAGGCTGAGAGACAGTCATTGGCCCAAGGTCACCCATTGTCAGGGCCTGGGCAGAGGAGGAATGGTGGAGACTGCCTCCCCCTCCTGACTCTTCCAGGGAGGAGGAAGAGGAAGACAGTGTAGATTTACAACAGGGGGTTGAGGGAGGTGGCAGCTCAGAGGTAAATGAGGGGGAAAGCTGGGAAATCATGGGAGAGCTGGAACAACACCCAGCTGATACATTGTCATTAGAAAGCATTCCAGACCCTCCATCTCCCAGAAACCGGCAAGCCTTAAAAGTAGGAGAGCAAAGAGCTCAAAGACAGAGGGCCCATAGCAGCACCTATAGAAGTGGTGAATGAGGAAGTGGGAGAGATGAGGGTGGAGATTCACTCGGGACAACACCATTATACAAGAGGCTGGGCTCTATAGCCTCTCTCTGTAAAAAATGAAATAAAAAAGATGTTAATAAACTTTTCCTTGTCTTTAATACTGTACTTTCCTGGGCAACAAGCCAGGAGCCGCTGACAGCATCCTGACACCCATGGAATGTATGAGTAAGTGGGGAATTGAACCTTGGTCCTCAGGTCCTACATCAACACTTTAACCACTATACTACACTAGCTATTATTATCTAGTACTCACCATGCTCTCCTGCTTTTGCTGGTCAACATGTTCTTCTTCCTCTCTCTTTCTGCAGCTTTTGCTGTCACAACCTGAACTAGATTTCAGTCCTGCTGATTTACGACATAATTCTCATCATTTTCCATATTGCTCATCTTCACAACCTTCCTTGTCAGGCCAAGCTACCACATTCCAATTCTACTTGCACGTGAAAAATCACTCCAATTCATATTCCAGAACTCAAATTTTGCATGTGGGTAGGAATCAACATGAACAAAGATTTCCCCATCACACGCCCATATATTGAAATATATATTTTTTGTAAAAAAATGCTCCCCCCCTTTAATCTGGAAGAAAGAAGCTCTGATTTATAGGCCCATATAGTAACCATTCAAACACACTGCAAAATGTGCTGCTACTAAGTCAGAGTACAGGACTTTGTATTTTTCTTTTTACAAAAAAGAGAGGGCCGAGAAAGAGGGAATTGGCTGTACTCAGTCAGCTGTAGCAGTCTACAAATATAAGATGCACATATAGACAATAAATTAAAAACCTAGTGTGCCAATTCTGTTGAGGCCACATGCAACTTGCATATTGAACTGATTCATCATGTGAAGTCTGGAAGAGAGGCTGACATCCTGACAATCTTAGTTTTATTTTTGTTAACAATTAAATATCTAATCCTTATTAGTTTTAGAAGATAGCTTGGTAATATGTGTGTAATGCCTTAACTGGAGTACAGAAACTGGAGCAGGGCTTTCATGGGTCATGCAGGTGGAATTTATTCCATTGTTCATACTTCTCTGGGCTTTTCTCTCCACCAGTCCATTATCCCCATCTGCATCGTGTCACCTCCAGTTCTGCTAAACATTATCGGGAAACCTAAAACTCAATTGTACAAAAACAAACTATACATATTTGCAGTCAGACAATACCATTCTGAACTTGGAATTTCATTTATTTGGAGTGGAATGTATTGGGTGCTGTTTTCAAATGTCAGCTGCAAGACTAAAAAATGAACCTTTTAATGCTTCCCTCCACCTGCCATATACAATCAACATCTGATCGTACTACATATTAAGAAACAAATAAAAAAATAACATGCAAGCTTGCCACAGATTTACTATCAGAAACATGCAGCCAGCTGGAATTTCCCCCATTAGAATCCCTAATGAATCTCCTGTGTTGGCAAAATAAGTCAATACAGCTTCCAGGATAGCACATCACGATGGCTGGTAGCTGCAGAGCTGGTTAAAGCTACCCACAGGAAAAAAATAAAGCCCAGTCTCCTCCCTCCAGATGCAGACAGCATTGTTATGAAAAAGGTTCGAAATGCACTAGTAATGGAAAATTAAAACAAGCCAGACAGCAGGGGCTAGAGAATTCATATGAAGCATAGCTTCTGCTCATTCAGTTCTCAGAAAAAGAATTTTCCCCAGTGCTGAAATTGCACTTTGGAAGGGAGTTGTATTTAATAGATGCTTATAAGCCAGAAAATTCACAGAAGGTATTTGTGCAGCCTTTCATTTAGGAGCATATGCTCATGGGTGGGATTGTTTTGTCTCCCAGGAAATGGAGGAACCAACCAATGATAACCTAGGTAAATGTAAGATGCCACAGAGCTCCCAGTACGTTTCCGAGTACAATTCAAAGTGTTGGTGCTGACCTTTAAAACCCTGAATGGCCGCTCCACCCTCACCATCCAGCCCGGACACTGAGGTCCAGCTCCAAGGGCCTTCTGGCAGTTTCCTCACTGCAAGAAGTGAGGTTACAGGGAACCAGGCAGAGGGCCTTCTCGTTAGTGGCGCCTGCCCTGTGGAACGCCCTCCCACCAGATGTCAAGGCAATAAGCAACTATTTTACTTTTAAAAGACAACTGAACTTCCCTGTTTAGAGAAGTTTTTAATGTCTGATGCTGTATTGTTTTTAATATTCGGTTGGAAGCCGTCCAGAATGGCTGCGGAAACCCAGCCAGATGGGTGGGGTATAAATAAATAAATAAATTGTTGTTGTTATTGTTATTTAGATCTGGCTGACTTCCTCTTCCCAATTCTGGCAGGCAACTGCAATGTGATTGTTGTAATCTTAAAGGATTGGCATGAGCTTTCCCCTGAGGACGGCAACACATTGTGGTCTTCTAGCATCTGGAATGACATAGCATGAATTCAAAGACTGCCTCAGTTTGGTAAACTTTATATAAAACAAAATAGTACATATTATATATTTAAAACACGTGTCTTCCTCCAAAGAATCTTGGGATGTGTAGTTGGTTAAGGTTGCTGGGAATTATAACTCCCAGTGGCTTCATTCAGGTTCCGGCAAGCCCATCTTCTACTTTTGGGGGCCATTGCCAAGGTTTTGTTTTGTTTTTTTGTATTTAAAATACGGTATATACTGCTGTATCATTTTTTAAAAATCAAAGCAGTTTAGAGCAACACTACATAAAACATATAATAAAAACCATGTAAAAGAGTTAAAAACAGACAATAATTATTGTGGAAAGCTATATATTCTTAAGAGAAAATTTATCAGTGGGCATTTAAATTAAACTTATGATTTCCTGCTGCTACTGACCCATCTCTCTGGCTACCATGGGACATTGTTCAACCCTGTTTCATTAGCAGACCAACCTGTTGATGGTGACAGGCAGCAGTGTTCCTAGCAACCCTGGGCAGCTAGGTCTAGTGCATGGGTAGGCAAACTAAGGCCCGGGGGCCAGATCTTTTTTTATATATATATAATTTTTTATTAAGGTTTTTTCATACAAAAACACATTTAACAAACAAAATAAGTTTTATAACATCTTTTCATTCTACTATTCTACTATGGACTCCCTCACGCCTCCTGCTTCCACTTGCATCATTAAAGAGAAAATTTTTCCAAGCAAATTATCATTTTGTTTATAATCTTAAATCCAATAATTTAGATTAAACTCAAATATAAAATATAATTTAGTGGTAGACAGTTGTTTCTACTCTAACATCCTTGTTAGCATTCAACCAAGTTACAGTACTTTTGTAAATAAATCTTGAATTTCTTCCAGTCTTCTTCAACCCTTTCCTCTCCCAGGTCACGGATCCGTGGCCCGGGGGCCAGATCAAGCCCAATCGCCTTCTAAATCCGGCCCACAGATGGTCAGGGAATCAGCGTGTTTTTACATGAATAGAAGGTGTGCTTTTATTTAAAATGCATCTCTGGGTTATTTGTGGGGCATAGGAATTTGTTCATCCCCCCCCAAAAAATAGTCCGGCCACCCACAAGGTCTGAGGGACAGTGGACTGGCCCCCTGCTGAAAAAGTTTGCTGACCTCTGGTCTAGTGTCTACTTATATATCTCGTATTGCTTGGTGGCAATGCTACATTTAAAACAGAAGGCAAAGGGGAACTCAGGGCAGGTAGCAGTTGCTCTGCCAGGATGCTGGGGCACAGATATATGCCTGAGGGTGCCAGGTACTGATATTGGCCCTGGGTTCCAAATATGGATATGGAGCTGTGACATCCGTGGTTCTGCATTATAGGACTCCATTTCATTTTTAGATTATGTTGGGGGTGGAGATGAAGAATCCAGACCCGGTTCCATTATGAATGTTGACATTACAGTGGTACCTCGGGGTAAGTACTTAATTTGTTCCGGAGGTCCGTTCTTAACCTGAAACTGTTCTTAACCTGAAGCATCACTTTAGCTAATGGGATCTCCTGCTGCTGCTGCGCCACCAAAGCACGATTTCTGTTCTCATCCTAAGCAAAGTTCTTTTTTTTTTAAAGAAAATTTATTAAAGTTTTTTTTTAAATACAAATGCATAAATAACAACCAACTTCATTTACATAACATACTTTCATCACTTATTTGGACTCCCTCACGTCTCCCGCACCCACTTACATCGTAAATAAATTTTTTTCAAACAAATTATCATCTTATTTAGAATCTTATATCCCTTCATTTTAATACAATCTAACAGTTCTCTAACAAAAGAGAATATGTAATCTTCTTGATCTCACTTATCGTCAAATTAAAATCTAATTTAGTGGTGGACAGTTATTTATGATCAGCATCCTTCTTAACATTCAACCAAGTTACAATGTTTTTGTAGGTATGTCTTGAATTTCTTCCAATCTTCTTCAACCCTCTCTTCTCCCAGGTCTCGGATTCTGCCAGTCATCTCAGCTAGTTGCATATAGTCCATCAGCTGCATCTGCCATTCTTCCAGTGTGGGTAGATCTTGAGTCTTCCAATTCTTAGCAATAAGTATCCTTGCTGCCGTTGTTGCATACATAAAAAATGTTCGATCCTTCTTTAACACATTCTGGCCGACAATGCCCAGAAGGAAGGCCTCTGGTTTCTTGGTAAAGGTATACTTAAATACCTTTTTCAACTCATTATATATCATTTCCCAGAAGGCCTTCACTTTAGGACAAGTCCACCAGAGGTGAAAGAATGTTCCTTCATTTTCCTTACATTTCCAACATTTATTGTCAGACAAATGGTATATTTTGGCAAGGGTCATGTACCATCTATATATCATTTTCATTATATTTTCCTTCAGAGCATTACATGCAGTGAAGTTCAACCCAGTGGTCCACAACCTAAGCAAAGTTCTTAACCTGAAGCACTGGGTTAGGGGAGTGTGTAACCTAAAGCGTATGTAACCTGAGGTACCACTGTATATACATTTGGGGTACTGAAGCAAATTTTGTAATTTAGGACTCTTGTGCCCGGGGATATTTCTAAACTAAATAATAATAATAATAAGTTATTGAAAGAAATCTTGAGAAACAGGATTTTGAAATAATTGATCTGTTGGTTACTAGTTTGCTTTATAAACCCCTGTGGTCACTGCCACAGAGTTAAGAATTCAAGTTCTGATACAGAGATGGAAGAGGGTGGCAGCATAACAGAGCAAGTAAAGCAATTATGAATTCACAGGAATACCACTCCAGTGAAGTAAGGGGATTGACAAAATGTCAAACCCGTGGCCTAAAGGAAACATTTTGCTAATGAAAAGAGCACTTTTTCATGACATCGCATCCAGGAACTTACTGTAATACTCTGTCGCCTTGCCATAAACCTTATTAACTTACCAAATGTTTTTTAGACACAAAGTCTTGACAGTTGTGTCTGGTTTGCCCCCACCCTTATTGGTAAGAATCAAACATTGCCTTTTGGCCTGTCTAATTGGGCTGGAGGAAATGGAGTTGAGGAAAGCAATATGAGAGATACAAAGTACAATGAGTTTTTGAGGCAGGAACAGAGCAACACGTGACATGCACTTGTGCAGGCAAAGTATCCCTCCTGGTACAGGGAACCATAATTTCCATGTACACTTAGGGGAAGGACAATGGTTTGCATTCTGCCTGGGCCCCAAGAAGCACACTGCAACTATTGAGAGAAGGTGTTGAACACCTACTTAACATTATATAGGACTGGCCTATCCCACCCAAACATACCTGGACCCTAAAGTCAGAGGCTCTTCTCCATTTGCTTTGTCTAAGGAATGTGCAGAGAGTGGCATTAAGAGAACAGGCTTTTTCCGTGGTGGCTCCCCATTTGTGGAATTATCCCGTGAAAAACATCTGGCACCATCACTGTCAGTTTTCAGGTGCCAGACTAGGACCTTCTTGTTTGTCCTGTCTTTTGGCTGTTAATTTGGATCGCACCTTGATATGATTGTGGCTTTTTTGTGGTGCTCATCTTTTCTTGGGCAGGCAGGGTTTTTCCGCCTTCTAGTTATTGTTGGGTGAGCACTTTAGAAATTCTGCTTGCTGGATTCTGTTTTCTTTTTCCTTCGGGTTTTTAACTGCTTGTATTTTATGGATTTGTAAGTTGCTTTGAGACATTTTCGTTGCTTTTGAGACATTCACAACAAATGAACGCAATTAGTAATACTTAAGATAAATAAATAATAGTATAGATCTGGGTGGCCAACTCCCAAGAGACTGCAATCTACTCGCAGAGTTAAAAACTGGCAGGTCAAAGTTGCTGAGCTTTTTTTTTTTAAGGAAGAAGACCCTTTTTAGGATTTCAGGGCAAAAATGTTGAGATTTCTTTAAGGGAGCCAAACTTGTTGAGCTTCTTTGGGGGGAAGCCAGTGATCTACCACAGATGTTCAGTGATCACAATCTACCTGTTGGATGTGCCTGGTATAGATCAAGCAACATTGTAGGATCCTTGATACTACAACTGCAACACAAGCTCATTTGTCTGAGAGGTGACTAAAATGTTTAGAAAAACCACAGAGTACTCTCTTCCTAGACTACATCATGTCAGAATGCAACTGGGTGGTGACATGGCTAAATGCTTTCACATGTAAAATAACAACAACACACCTTCCTGCAAATGAATAAGCTCCTCAAGGGAAAGGCAATGCCAGAATGTAATGAATTCAGTTGGACCCCTTTCACTAGGTACTATGGTTCCAGAGGAATCAGAAGAACAGTTTGCAAGGTCCATTTAGTTTCCCCAGCAGTGGCCGTGCTTCTGTATACTAAAGCTGTTTTGCATGTTTATATATACCTCTTCATCAGTTTGTTAAGGCAAAGTGGCACAAGCACAAGAGGCAGTGGCATCATGTCACTGGGCCCTCCATTGAGGTTCCCCAGCTGGCCGCATGTCCAAATATTGAGCATGTTGTTGTTGTTTAGTCGTTTAGTCATGTCCGACTCTTCGTGACCCCATGAACAAGAGCACGCCAGGCACTCCTGTCTTCCACTGCCTCCCACAGTTTGGTCAAACTCATGCTGGTAGCCTCAAGAACACTATCCAACCATCTCGTCCTCTGCCGTCCCCTTCTCCTTGTGCCCTCCATCTTTCCCAACATCAGGGTCTTCTCCAGGGAGTCTTCTCTTCTCATGAGGTGGCCAAAGTATTGGAGCCTCAGCTTCACAACTTGTCCTTCCAGTGAGCACTCAGGGCTGATTTCCTTAAGAATGGATAGGTTTGATCTTCTTGCAGTCCATGGGACTCTCAAGAGTCTCCTCCAGCACCATAATTCAAAAGCATCAATTCTTCGGCGATCAGCCTTCTTTATGGTCCAGCTCTCACTTCCATACATCTGCAAATGGAAGCCTATATGCACAGAATTCAACATGCATAGGCTTCTATAGGATAGGGAAATCTGAGCAAGCAGGTTTCACAATCCCATGGAAGCCTATGTGCATGAGCAGGCTTCTCTTCCTTGGACATCCATGCTCAACATGGCAGCATGCTCACATCAGCAGCTGCCCATAATATACATGGAGCCACTTTTGCATGCTAAATGCATGAAAGGGGCTTGTGTGTTTAACCTTCTTTTTATAACCCACGGGAATAACCTTCTTTTTATAACCCATGGGAAAATATACCCAGGTAACTAGGGATGGATGATTGTCAATTTCAATTTCTCTCAATTTCTGTTTTCTAATCTTAATTTCAATTTGCCGCATATGTTAATTTCTATTTTTAAAAAAAGCCATGTGGAAATATGTAAGGATTTTTTGTGCATGTTTCTCCTAATGTGTGCATTTCCATGTGCAATTTTGTATCTCATGTGCAATTTTATGCAGTTCTGCAAACAATTTTCCTGTAACATAATGCATTTTTGTTCACTATCATTACGGATACCTGTATTTCTACATGCACTTTTCACTAATATGTGCTTTTGTATGCATTCTTTGGTTGAAGAAATGCATCACAAAATTCAGAGAAATGCAATTTTTGAAGGCGATATATATGCATATATGTGGTTTGGGAAGTGTATATTTTATCAGTTTGTATTAAAATGTGAAATGAATGAATCCCTGTCTCCCATCCCTAAAGACAAGGAAGGCACAAGGAAGCCATGAAATTATTGGTGAAGACAACTATTACTCATATTCACATGGACATCTCAGGATGGAGAAATTCAACATAGGATGGCAGACTGGACAATTTTTGCTTTATTCAGACATTTACTCCAGCAATAGAGTTTGTGTGGGAGAGGAACAATGCAAGGGTTTCTACAACCCCAAATACATGGCTACTGCAGGCTGCCCTGCCATTGCAATCTTCCCCCATTACTCCCACATATGACACCCATTGCCACTAAGGAAACATTGGAACCAGTGTTAAGATTTGAGACTCCTGTAAGCGTTTTAAGAAGTTACACATGCATTCCACCTCAATACATGATGCTTCCAGGCTGTTTTCAGTTGGAGTTCAACCACATTCCACCAGATTTAGGTTGCACTGTCAAAGTTGTTTAGGGAAACTTGCACAACAAATCCACTTCCCCAAAAGATCGGATGTTTTGTGATTAGGAAATTGATGGAGAAAATGCACTGGAATGTGTGGGATACAATGGATGCAAGGCCATTTGACCTTCCTATAAGCAAATCAGAATGAATGCTTAATGAATAGGTTATCTGTAAGGGACCAATAGTAAAATGGAATGCATCAAGGCAGAAAACTGGTACTTTTTCTTAATGACTGAGTAGGCTGTGCCACTTATCCAGAGAAAACTGGACAAAATCATTTTAATAAACTGAAGTATTTTCATTTGGCATACAAGAAAATTGGCTCACAAGAAAATTGGTACAGCATCATCTGTGATCTGCATAGTATCACCAGTCCATTGCATGTAACTAGTTTTATTCCCAATCGACTGAAGATAAACTATAGCTCCTTATAAGTGCAACTTTGAATCCCTGTAGCCTCAAGACTGGCAATGTTTTAATCTTTAAGCTATCTTAAAGCTGGCAATTAATCTTCGTGATTAATTCTAACTGGGAAAATGTACAACTTTGGCAATTTTGTACACAGCCAACGGAAGGTTCTGGTGGTGACTCACCCATCCTGGAAGTTGTGCAGTTTTAAGAAGCCTCCAAGTCAAAAGATCACAAGTATGAGTGGAAAAGGTCAATAAACAGCACTGCTGCAGACTGGCTCCAACTTTTGGTAGTCTCACCCGCTAGTGCTGACTGATATCTCAGCACCTGCCTACACTTAAGCCTTCTCTCCCTCCCTCCCAGACCTAGCCAACAGTAGAAGTACACTGCAGGGCCGCAACTGAGTAATAACACAGGAGGCCAGATGTACGGAGGTGATTCACACTGACCACTCCTGATCATTACTGAACCATGATGATCACTGGGTGAACTTGGGCCATCCAATATTTCTCAGTATAACCTACATACATTACCAGGTTGCTGTGTGAACATAAAAAGTCTCTCTCTCTCTCTCTCTCTCTCTCTCTCTCTCTCTCTCTCTCTCTCTGTGTGTGTGTGTGTAGGGATTCTTATATGCAGCATTGAGCTTCTGAGAGGAAATAAAGTCAGCCAAGGGATTTCATTCTACATCTCTGCTGCCCCACTGTGTTCCACTGATTCACAAAATGCACTTCAAAAATATTTATTTCAGTCATCGCTTTTTGATTCTATAAGGCAATGGTTGCACTCCAGGCTTAGTTGTTTGTTGTGCTTGGGGGGGGGGAATGAAGTTTATTTGTGAAGTCTGTATATTTAAAACTCATGAAAAAAATCAGTAATAACAACAGATATTTTGTCTCTACTATCCAAATGTATTCTGATCTATACAATATAGTCAAACAAATATGAAAATTCCTTCCTTAAAAGGCTTGAACTTCTCTGAAGTTAATCTATATTAACTTCATGAAAAACAGCTCGCAATTGACTCACGCTTGTGTGTGTGTGTGTGTGTGTGTGTGTGTATATAACTGGCTACTATTTGCAAGCAATGGTTTCCATACTACAATTTGTGGCATATTTAAAACAGATGGAGGCATCTCCAGGCCTGCATTGTCCATGGCCAAGAACATTTTTTCAGCCAGAACTCTGAACTTGTTGCCACATAAACAAAACGAGTGATTTAAGCTAACCGTCTACATACTTTGGACAGATGAAAAGTGCTGAAGAAAAGACCAAAGCCAAAAGGAATGGCACTGCAAAAATAGAAAGGACGGAAGAAAGAGAGAAAGATAAATGTTGGCAGCAACCCACTGCGAGTGTTTGTGTGGAGAAGCTCTGAGCAAGCACTAGTACATCTGGAAATACTTTCTCTAACACTTTGGCCCCATAAGTGCACAGATAAATGTGCATGCTGCAGATAAGATGTGGGACCATTTCCATGATATCCCTTAGAAATCACATAAAATACTATGCTGTGCTGGAGTACATACATGCTGTATGCAGCATTGTCTCACTCAAACTCTGTGAACAACTTGCCAGAAATGTCAGACATGAGTTATTGTGCTCTGGTTGCAATTGGTTTGAAATATTATTTGATTATAAACATGTTATTTGTCCCAAGGCTTTTGGTGATCAGAATTCCATGAAGCAGAGGACTTTAAAAAAAATCAAAACAAAACCTTCTATTTCGTGGAACTATGATTAGTATCTTTGGAATAATTGTCAGCATAGGTAAGGAAGAAATGAGCCTAAGTAACAAATAGACTCACTGGAGTGCAATAAAATAAAAGGATCTGTGGATAAGCTATTGCTTTAGCTCTGAATCACGGTGCAGGTAGTGCTTGAACCCTTTACTACCTAAATATCCACTTGAACAGCTCCAGCAGAAAATATGGTTCGTAGAATCCTACACCTAACAACTGTGTTAGAACATTCCAGTTTTGCTTCACTTACCAAGAGCAAGAGAACCCTTACAAAAATGCAGAACAGGTGCAAAAATAGGGCAGCGATCCATCTCTTGGATCATATGAATTGCTTTCAGGATGCTACCTCAGAAGCTGTGGCTGCGCCCTTCCCACACTAGCAGCAGTGCAGAAACACATGTCCTCAGATCTGTATATTGCAAATACTTACAGCTGTGAGATGTGATTTGTTAGTTGCCATGGATTCCCCCCCCCCCCCAATTTTTTAAATTCCCGTAGTTTGCAAATACTGTAAATGCAAATCTTCTAAACCTGTTACATAATCACAGTTTCTAATTCAGATAATCCTACATTTCAAAGCAGACATGGGGGACCTCAGGCCAGTCTTGGCCTGCACAGAGATCCAAGTTGGCCTGCAAGTCTATTTCTCCCAAACTACACCCACCTGCATGATGTCATTGGGTGATGTCAGTTTAGGGAATGTGTTGGTGAAGCACACCTTTCCCACTAACCCATGGGTCAAATTTGCCACTTGGGTGGGACTGCCTTACTATTAGTCACCTGATATAATGATTGACAGTTGGGTGGCTCAATAAAGATCTAGCCTGCTAGCCAAAAAGGTCCACCACTTCCATTTTAAGGAAACTTTGGAAGCTTTTCTATATATTTTTACTCAGATAGGTTTCAGCTATTTTAAATGCATCACAATGTAGCAGCTTTATATGGAAACATAATACAAAAGTATAATACAAAAGCATAGTGATTGTTTTATTTAAGGCAACAATTCCCAAAGTATTCATCAGCTTGTTCAGTTGGTTATTATTTCAAAATCAGCACTAAAAATGAAACATGGAATTATGAAAATCTTATGGGAGAGGCATCTTAGCTGATTTAGATGAAGTTGAAAAGAACACTGGTCAAGGCAGCCAAGGGAAATATCCATCCTGCTTACATTAGCAAACTTGTAAACTGTACTCCGCCCACCATCTTAGGTCTGAAACTGGCTCCTTGCTCCATTGAGATAATCAAATAAGAGACGGTCTAAACCTGCGCTACTAATCACCACCAGCAGGTTTGTGTCCCTCTGGGACCCCCACCCTATTCCCCCGCCTGCCTTGTTTAGCCTCATTTTCTGATGGGCTCTCATCTGTCTTTATTTAATCTAAACAGAACACTTAGTGATCTGTGAATCAACATTTTAGCTGATGGGGTATATGAAGATACACAAATTTGGGGCATGTAAATTTATAACATCTGCCTTGTTTGGGATTCTGTTTTGTATATGTTTTGTGATACAGCTCTATGCTCCAGAGTGCATTCCAAGTACATGCTATAAAATCCTCTTGAGAATTTAATTGCATTGGTTGAATTTTTGTGGTGTAAGGAGCTGCAAGTAATAATGGAAAAGGAGTTTGTTTCATAGCCCTGCCAAATGAATATGCACATGGAAAAAGAAAGTTTGGTGCAAGGAATGATTTTGCTGATTCTTAAGTTTACTGTAAAAATAAAAGAGCTTAGGGATAAAAAAAATGAAATAATGCCAAGGCTATGCACTTGGACCATTATCTGTGAACTGCCCTGAGACCTCCAGGTATAGGGCAGTATAGAAATTCAATTAATCATCATCATCATCACCACCGCCACCGCCACCATCTTTTAAAATGATAATGTATTGATCAATGGCAAGTGGGAGATGGTTTAATAGGGATAAACAATGCTGTGCCCTTCAGATATTGTTGAACTCCAATTCCCATCAGCTCCAGCCAATATGGCCAATGATAAGGCATGAGGAGACATCTCTGGGATATACCAAAATTCTATAAGATGCTGTCACAAATTGTCTGTTTTTTTTCTGCTGGCTATTTACTTGCCCTGGTATTATTACTGGCCTATATTCAGCCAGCACAAGATGTCTCTAATCTTTGTCACTAACATTTGTATGTACATTTGGCAAAACATATTACATTAGCTTGCATCCAAAGAGTAAAAATATATATAATGTATACACACATACATACCGGCAGCCTTGGGAGAGAACCACAAATGCGGCCAGAGCTTTATCTTCACTTTTAATAGAATCAATTCATTTTGCCAAACGGAAAAGTCATTATTTAAAAACTTATTCTACGGTTAGTGTATTCAAGCTGTGGGAACTGCTGCAGTGGAAAGCGAAAAGCAATGTTCCAACTGCATGGGCTCTTCTCCCCTACACGTACATGTCCATTCTTTGGATCCCAGCCATTGCATACAAAATGCTTATAGCATCTCTACTGCAACATCACAGAGTCCCAGCTGGGCCTGTCATCTGACCGTTATCAACACATGTATATAGCTAACATGAGTTAAGTTTGCACTTTTAGCTTTGCATTCAGGACTTTCTGCCTCCCAGTTCTTTTAAGAATTATGTTTTTTTTTAGCCTCCCATTTCACACTTCTGTATGCTTGAAAGTGGATGAGAAAGAAAGAAAGAAACATTGCTAAACATTGTAAGAATACAGTACCCAAAACACTATTTTGGGTGTTTGACTATGAACGGTCTTGCACAATACGTGCCAAATTAAATATTTTACTTCTCTTTCAAGATAGCTATGAGCCATAGTGTGTCCAGTTTCTGTAACCATGATAAAACTCCAGTGATTAACTCTAAAATACACTAGTGCAGGCCAAGCTACACGGACTTCAGTGTTCATTGTTTATTCAAGGGATTTTACAGGTTGTCCTACAGCAGGGATTCCCAAACTTTGCCATGAACTGCTTCAGAGGTTCAGACTTCCTGCAGTTGTGCTTCCCTCTGCTGTTTCTGCCTGTGAGATGAGAAAACAATATTCATATCCTGCCTACCCACTCAGTATATTCTCTAGTTGTTTGCCACTCACTCCTGTGTTGCCAGTACAATTCAGTCACATCTCAGCTAGCTACAATATTGTTTTTCTAGTAGGCATCAAGATTGGAGATAAGTGCTATGTTCAGTGTTGTGTTGCTTAGCACTAAGACCTTGTGCTTAACACAGAGATAACTGCTCTTTGCATCAGCTGACTGACAAATGGGTGTGGTTTGCCCAAAGTCATTGTGGGTCAAATTCAGAGGCCTGGTGGGCTTAATTAGACTCAATGGTCAGAGGTTTGCCACCACTGTTTTACAGTTCCCTGGTGATGATTTTCATTATAGCTCTAAACATATTGATATTTTTGGTGGAATAGCGGTAGAGGATTCCACTAAAAAGTGCAAGCTAAGGGTTAACTTGTACTTGGGGCTTTAACGCATTTGTGGGTGTGTTGTCAGGGGTCACTGAGGCTACAGCTCTAGTTAACAGTGCCCATTGCATTTAGAGGATCCCACTCAGCTACATTAGTCAAAAAACAGTGTTTTGAGTGTGTTATAAACATGCAACACCACATGGCGATGGACAGCAAAAAAAAAAATTGAAGTGATTTTCCATAGTGTTTTTTCTTTTGTTATAATAATTTAATTTCTGACTTATTCATAGCATCCCCCCCCCCGGTGTGTAGATCCACCCCCTGCCTGGAGATTGGGTAAAAAAGGGAGAGGGGGATAGAATAGCAACTGTGTAGAGCCACAGAATATTTGTTCAGCCTTGGTTTTATATAATAAAAAAGCTATAATACCAAGTAGGTGTTTTAGTTGTGTTATATTTGCCTGAGAAGGGGTTTGTGGAATAACCACCCTCATGTAACCAACATGCTTAAAGGTAAAGGTAACGGTACCCCTGACCATTAGGTCTAGTCGCGGTCAACTCTGGGGTTGCGGCGCTCATCTCGCTCTATAGACTGAGGGAGCCGGTGTCTGTCTGCAGACAGCTTCCGGGTCATGTGGCCAGCCTGACTAAGCCGCTTTTGGCGAACCAGAGCAGCGCACAGAAATGCCGTTTACCTTCCCGCTGGAGCGGTACCTATTTATCTACTTGCACTTGACGTGCTTTTGAACTGTTAGGTGGGCAGGAGCTGGGACCAAACAACGGGAGCTCACCCCGTTGCAGGGATTCGAACCGCCAACCTTCTGATCGGCAAGCCCTAGGCTCTGTGATTTAGACCACAGCACCACCTGTGTCCCTTACCAACATGCTTGAGTCTAATTAATGCATGAAGGGCTTAATGCCATAGATTAAGCTGTCTTACTAGGCTTAGTGAGGTCACTTCCCCTTACCTTGGAAAGAAATGGGCATACAAGCCTATTCTTCAACCTCCAGTCTAAACTTGAGAAGTTCGAGGTGTGAAGAGGTCTGAGCTGGTTATCCTAAGCTCAGACCGCATGGCTCTCACACACCACCTGAGCACCTATACCAATAATATAGGAACTTACACCAATGTAATTATGCCAAGTTTTACTGCCTGTGCACATGAATCTGACATTTGCAGAGTTTGTAAGTAAGCCAATTTTTAACTTACCAAATGTGTTGTCTTTTTCCTATGCTGTGGCAAGGGAAATGTTGAAAGTCAACAGAGCATATTTTAAGCCCATACAGCCTATATTTCCATGCTTTACTTTGCTGCAAGTTTTGAGATTTTAAATTTCTGCTAGGGTTCTCTCACCAAGGTGTACTTGACTCAAACATGGATCCTGCCCTCCAGGAGTTTCTCCTTTTATATATCTCTCCCCCCCCCTTACCACTTACATGTTACAGTTGTGCACCTGCTGGATGTATGTCTTGATCTGTTTTGTTCACTTTTATCTGCTGCTTTAATCAGCCACTTCTGCAAACAATTTAAACCACATTTTGTATGCTCCAAAATAATGGAGCTGAAACAAAAGATTTTTCAAAACTTCAAAATCCATCCAAATGTCCAATTGCTATGTGGTTTTTGATAAAATTCAAATTTTGAATGTGCAATTTTACCTCAGAATATGACAGCAGAGTTCATTAGCATCAATGAAGCTTAATGTTTTGCCATGGTTAAAGCAAATCCAATGAATGGACAAGGATGAGGAGGGGAGAGGGGATTCATGCTGGAAGAAGGGAAAGAAGAGGAGGGATACTGTTCACAAAGAGACAGCACACTCCTAATTTCTAATCATAGTAAAGTCTGCACCAGGCTTTCTAGGTTGGCTCATGGTAGCTGTGTTGGTTTTTTTTAAAGCTGTGGGTCTCTGTGATTTGATTAAACATAGAATCCTATACAACAACAACAAAGAATCCTATACATATGAAATCCTTTCAAATCAAGAGGAAAAGAAGTGTGAGATGAGCTATGTTTGTTCGTGGGATGGATTCTTCCAAGAAAGCCACACACAAAACCGCACAATCTCAACACATTTTGATTCATGTTTAAAGAGTTCTGGTGGTCTTGGAGACTTTCATAATCCTCTCAGTCTCTCCCTCACAAATAATATCACTGAATTTGCAAGCAGACAAGTTGGCAGCCCTCAAGCATTCTTAAACAAATGGGGATGAATTAGCATTTTAAAATACAAGCTCTTCCTCAATTTTAAAGGAGAATATTTTTTTTAAAAAAGAAGTCTAGATCACCAGTGTCAGGAAACAGAACCATTTAGCTGTAAACACCAGTAGGGACTGGTTTGTACAGTGTGGTTTTGAATTCTTCTGTGCACAAAGGAAAGGCACTTTAAACACTTCATTTTCTCCATTGCATCATTAACTGCTACATAATTTTAGGCAGATTAATATTTCCAAACATTTTAATAGTTGCTGTAAGAGAAAATGTAGAAATTCATGTCTGCTATTGCTTATACAATGCCACTGAAAATGCCTGGATCCAGGGCCGGATTTAGGTTTGATGAGGCACTAAGCTACTGAAGGTAATGGGGCCTTTTATATGTCCAGCTGTTCTTTGTCAACAATAAATTGTTGCTGTTTTTTCTGTTGAATATATGCTATATGGTAATTTATGGACCTAATAGGTATCTAAAGCCATTTGCACATAACAAAATATGTATTTTATCAAAGTAATTGTTGAACTGAAATACAATTAAGAAGAACTATATTAATAGTGATTTTTTTGGGGGGGGCCAAGAAAGTGGGGCCCTAAGCTATAACTTGTTTAGCTTATACATAAATCTGGCACTGCCTGTATCAAATGTGTCTCTGGAAAAATCATAATTAACACATTTGCGACAGAATAGCTTAATCAACCTATTTGGTCCTTGCAATGGCTGAGGTAATTTTGTGTGTGGAGTATATGCTAGTTATTATCAAATAATAATTACTGCACTTAGTTGATGGGACTTTGTATCCCTTAGAAATGGAAGGTGACTTTAAGCATCACACATATCTCTTATACCATCTAGGGATGAGGCATTTAGTGGACTGAGGCAAGCACCTCACCTCAGTGGATCTAATCCTCACTTGAGGATTAGATCAGATTCACACGTAGTATTAGCTAAGAGTTTGCTAAACAACCCAAAATGGAACAAGTCATCTTTCCTGCCATAAAAGCAAACTTTAAAAAATATTACGCTTTGGTGCATGTTCTGTACCTCTATGACGTCTTTGAGTTCTGTACTAGAAAGTGATATACAGTGGTACCTTGGGTTAAAAACTTAATTTGTTCTGGAGGTCTGTTCTTAACCTGAAACTGTTCTTAACCTGAAACACCACTTTAGCTAATGGGGCCTCCTGCTGCTGCCGCTGCACGATTTCTGTTCTCATCCTGAAGCAAAGTTCTTAACCCGAGGTAATATTTCTGGGTTAGCGGAGTCTGTAACCTGAAGCATATGTAACCTGAAGCGTATGTAACGTGAGGTACCACTGTAATTTTTGTTTCTTATGCAGCTGGTCCTCCTTGTGATGTGGCCATCTAGTGTTTATTTACCTCTGTTCAAAGAAGATTAATTAAGTTTTTTAAGCCACCTCTGGTCTACATAGTTGAAGCTGTCATCCTAGTAGCTTTTACATCCTCTACATCACAACTATTACTTCATGTTGGGCATATTTGCTGCACAGATCCCTCTCCCCACTGGTCAATAATTGGTTCTAATAGTATAATCCTATGCATGCCTACTCAGAAGTAAGACGCACTGAATTCAATGAAACTTACTCCCAGGTAAATCTATATATATGATTGTGCTGCTAGACAGTTTCCTGAATGCCTTCAAGTGTCCTGTAAAATATTTGTAAAAAGTTGTTTACTACTTTCAGTTCCCAAAGAGTGCTATTTCATTTATATTAGCTCAATAAGCAGTTTATTTTAAGGGATTAATATAGATTAAACAGAACTCTGAAGAAGCTGAAATATGGATTTAAAATACCAACTTTGCTCAATAATGGAGTCTTTCCCCTCTAAATGAAGATTTGGATTTCAAATATACATATGGATTTGGATTTCAAATATACATATTTGATTTGGATTTGGATTTCAAATATACATATGAGATATGAATTCTATAGCACTTCATACTCTGAAAAGTGATATTTTGATTTATTATAATATAGCTCAAAAAAGCCTTAGCAAAAAATTGATAATATGTTAACTGGTTTAAAATGAAAAGAACAATTACATAAGTTGTTATTCTTGTCTAAAATGTAACCTTAAGGTAAACGCTTTCCCCTGTCCAAGACACTTTTCAAGGCTTGCATGAACCTAATTATATTTTGGCTGTACTTTTTTCCTCTCTTAAAAAAAATATTTAGTTTTCTGCTTTCTTTTCTGTTAAATGCCTTCATTTTGCAAAACACTTTTCCTCTTAATTTAAATCATATTCTTTTCAAGGAAACATGTGTGCTTCCCTGTCCCTTGTGTTGCTATGGAAATCAAAGCATGTGTTATATAAGTAAATATATTTTGTGCCTACAGATAATTATTTAACCCTTCCTAAAACTCTTAAGATGGTCAAAGAAAAGCACCTGCACCTACCTAAGATTGTCCAAGAAATATTTCAATAGTAACAGAGAGACCAGATTGTTATTCTCCATGTCGCTGCCTGCATTCTTTCAACTGAGGAGCGTACAAGCCCTTGTTGTACAACTATATGGAGGGATGGGAGAGCAGGAGAAGGTGTGACTCACTTTCACATGTTCCTAAGATTAAAAGCAGTTTTGCACATAGTATTGCAAACATGGAGGGTTCTCTCAATGAAGTTCGGATCCCTGAAAATGCAGTGTTCCTGATCATGTGCAGAGAGTTCTCCATTCATACGTGCAGAATCTGAGGATGATTCAAATACAAATTTTATAAACAAACAAACAAATAAAAACACATCAAACAAATAAAAACACACAGGTTGGGACTCATAGCCCAACTTCTCAAACCCATGACATTTGAAAAGGGCTCTAGAGCATGTTTAAGGAGTATCTAAAATGTCCACATCTATTGTACATGTGTGCCCACAAAGTTATTTGTTTTCTGTGTTTAAATAGGGTGGCCATGTGTGTTACTTTACAGAGGACAGCCTTCTTGTCGAAGAGCTGTGAGAGGGCAGTCCTCTGTTTGAAGGAGCCCTCTGCTTGAAGAGCTGTCTGGTCACAAGAAATGTGAGCAGAATCCTTGAAGTTGCCCATCAATAGCTAACACCTGGACAACAGGCTTATCTGCCACACTGTACACCTGGTTACCCTCTTCCTCATCATGGTGAGATATATTGTATTTCAGTTTAAATCATAGTGGTAATTTTTCAGTTGGAACCTTTAATATAAATTGTTGTTGTTGTTGTTGTTTAGTCGCTTAGTCATGTCCGACTCTTCATGACCCCATGGACCAGAGCACGCCAGGCACATAAATTATAATATAATAATATAATATAAATCAGCACATGCCAATTTTATTGAAATCTGTGTCACCCTGTGGTCCTCTGCTTTGGTGATCCGTAAGTGTTCACACTGTATTGAATTCATTTGTGTCTTTTCACACCAGCCAGCGGTATTTAAGGGCTGCACCAAATGCAATTTGCACATTGGGGTTCATTCACACATGCATGGACCTTATCGTTTTGACTTTCAGCTGAACTGTCTTTATTGAACATTTTTGCATGTGAGGTTATATGAAAGTTCTCATGGCAGTCTTTGATGTGGGATGGTTGTTTCACACATGGAAGTAAACCTTGATCTTTTGGTCAGTGAAAAAGATGGATATGGTTGCAGAAGAACATCAGTAGTTCATTGTAAATCAGAAAGAGAAACCGCTAGTCCACAGGTTTGACATATAGGAGGGAAGAAGAGGGGTGGTTAGGCTATGAATAATTTTCTCCTGCTACAGCAACTACTGGGTAGGCCAGCGGAGGTCATCTTATTATGGACACAACTTTTAGATGCCACTGCATTCACCTCTATTGTCACAGAGGCTAGAGATATGATCCTTATAGAAATGAAAGCGGATTGTTAGCGATCAGAAGCCTGTATTGCATTTTGGGGCTGGAAATCAAATTCTGCACTTCACAGTTCATTATTGTCCCCTGTAGATCTTTGGCTGAAGTTTTCCATTCTACCTCCTGAAGCATTTCCTACTGTACATGTTCTTTTTTTTACAGCAGGGGATATAGAATGTTGTTACAGAACTTCTTATGTTCCTAAGACCTTGGAAGCAGCCAATAAATCTTTCATGCCATTAGAAATCTGCAATGTAATCGCCGATGATGTACAGATTGCAGCTTGCCTCCAGATGTTTAACTTGCAATGGGAAGCCATCCCCTACCTGTATGATTCAAACAATGCAAGAAGTAAATATTTGCCAATAGCGGGAGGGCCGAAGGAAAGCGGGTGCTGAATGCCTGAAGCTGGGTAAATAACAGCCGTGACTTTATTAAGCATACTTCCCAATGCCCAGTTTTGAGGTCTCTTGGGCAATATGCCTTCAGTGGGGCTTTCTCCTCCCAAGTTGCTGCTCCATGTCCTCACTTGTAGCATAGCTTGCATACTCAGTGAGGGCTGGTGATCAGGCAGTGATAGCAAGGAGGAGGAGCTTCAGTATATAAAAGCTCCAGTGAATGGCAGTGGATTCCCCTTTAGTGGGGGGTGCGCTTCAGCAGGTGCTCAAGGAAGTCTACTCTTGATGCTGAGCATCATACTTCAAACTGGTTTGGTGTACAAAGAAAGGGACGTCAACTGTAGCCTGCCTGCTAGAAAGGTAGTCACACTGAACTCATGTGGAAAGAATGGAAGACATTAGAAGACATTGGAAGAATGTTGATGGGCAGAGAGACCAGACGTATTTGGGTCTGCACACCTTTAACTTGGTGGTGGGACCACTTTCAGCCTTGAGGCTGGATTCCAACTTATCCAACCTTCTGGATACTGCATTCAGGTGGTGGCAGACCAGAGGCAAAAGTGAGTGGGTCAAAAAGTTTACTTATTTCTGTGCATTTTACAAATATTTTACATAATTTGTGTTCAGTTCCATCATAGGCCAAATTAGGCCTCTGGCCAGAGGTTCCCCTACCACTGTATTTTAACCATATCCCTGGGTATGGGATTGAACCCTATTCCAGTTGCCAGGCATGGAATTTATTGAGGAATGCCAAACCATGCTCATCCCTAAAATCTAGCCGCTGCCCAAAAGAAAGACACCAGGATCACTCTGAGGAAGGGAAAAAATATATAAAAGGAATAAAATCAAACCTGTTTCTGCCAATGCAAAGATGGAGAGCTGAGAAGTCCCGGTTTTTGAACCTAGGGACCAACTGAAGGCCATTCTGAGGCGCAGTAATTACGCAGGATGGTAGAAAGATCCAATAAGAACTGCAGCCAAGCACAGTCCTTAACACCTCCCACACCCCAAAAAGCTTTAGAGCTTTTTGCAAAGCAACTTGAAGGAAGGCCCCTTGCCAGTTTTGTGCAGACACACAGACCAATTTGGGCCGTGAATGTTAAGATATTACCTTGCACCTAGAGTGAAACTGACCGCCCAGAGACTTGTCTTCTCCATTCTTTGGCTTGTTTGTGATGGGTTTCAGCTCCCATAAAACTTCCAGCTTTAGGAACAACACCAAGATATATTGTCTTGCTGTTTAAATCACAGCAATTATTTAAGAATTTGCAGGTATGCATGTCCATCTCCATCAGCATAAAATATGCATCTCCCTTTGTCCTCCTTTTTGGCAATACAGTCCCGCTTTTTAAAAGATGTATAAGCTATTTCAGACCTACCGTTTGTTGGGAATTGCTAACAGTGGGTGGATTTCTCCAAGAACCTATATCCATCTTGAAGGGTGATTCCTATGTTTGCTCTAGCCTGCAATGCAAATTGTATTCTGAAATGAGAGCTGACATTAGAACTCCTTTAGACACTGAAGCCTCCTTGTTATATCCTTTGAACCCAGAAGTCACCAAACTTCTGCATTTCCCTTCCTGTCTTGACTTGTCACGTGTCTCAGACATTGTGTGTTTTCCTTGCCGTTGAGCACATGTCTCTGTGGTAGCTTAGCAAGAAAAACAGCTGAAAAAATATGTTTTTGTAAGTGAATATTTTTTGTAAGTGAATAACATGTTATTAGAGGTACGAAGTACATCTCCAATGTAATCTTCATGAAATAATATTTTTTCCCTCAGTAATAAAAATCATTCTAAACTTTTTTTGCTTGCCAATCAAAGCAAGAGAAAAATAAAATAAGGAATCTAAAGAAAAACACAGGGCTCTCCAGTTCCCTTTTGGGATCTTGTGGAAGGATGTGACTTCAGTCAATGGTCCTGAGATCTTATTTATCGCATCCATTTCACCAATGCCTTCCTGTTGGTTAGAAGCCATTACTATGTGGAGATTAATCTTCATCCAGTGTTTCTATACAGAATTCAATGTGAGCAGGGGATCTCCAGCATTTGCAGGCTGGTGTTTTTGCCTTTCCTTTTAAATTTTTTGGTTAGCACTACTTTAAAGAAAAAATAACAGGAAAGGTAGGTTTTATAAAATGGTAACAAACTGAAAATTAAAATCTTCACCTCCAGGAAAAAATTCTTAACTTTTAATTTAAAGAGCTCTTAGATTCCCAAACTACTTTAAAAACAAACAAACAAACAAACAAACAAACAAACAAACAAACAGATTTCATATATTCAATACATTTTACTCAGTGTTACATCCTGTGGTGGAAATTGATATAAATGGACATGCAGGTGAGTGAAGGGCCAGCAAACATTATGGAGTTTAAATCCCTCACCCCTGTAATGCATTTGTAATGAAGTTGACAGCATTCTTTTATTATATTATGGTGTTTCCAGAATCTCTCCCATTCTTTTAATCTGCTTGTATCACCAAGAACATTATTTGATGCCTCATCACAGCATACCACTACCAGGCCCTTTCACTCCATTAACTCCATACAATATATTAAATGTGTTGAGGGGGAGCAGGGCACACTTACTGGCCTCAACCCTGACATTGCTGGGCCTCACTGGCCATGCCTTCATTTTGTATGTATTCACTGAGACGTTTGCAGGCCTTCCTTGGCAGATGTCCCACTGAAGACACAGATATCAGAGTCGCTCCAGGGTTACAGTTTAAAAAATGCAGTATAAACACTGACAACTGGGAAAACACTGGCCTGCGAGTGCTCCAGTTGGAGAACAGCCTTTACCAAAGGTGTCATGGGCTTTGAAGACACTCAAACTCAGGACGCAAGGGAGAAACGTGCTAGGAGGAAGGCACGCTTGGCAAATCCACACCGTGATCAACTCCCGACCGGAAACCAATGTCCCCACTGTGGAAGGATGTGTGGATCCAGAATTGGCCTCCATAGTCACTTACAGACTCATTGTTAAAATTGTGTTTATGGAAGACAATCTTACTTGGCTACGAGTGATTGCTAAAGAAGAAGAAGAAGGAGGAGGAGGAGGAGGAGGAGGAGGAGGAGGTTATTGGCTCAATGGGTTTGATGCAGCTCCCCACTCTGGTATTTAATGTATACATGGAGGGAACAGTGGGGATGGGGGGGGGAGCCTTCTTTCTCAACTGCAGGCAAGCTGTCATCAAGCAAAAAGCATTGTATCTGAAAGGAGATGAGAGCTGTTTGTGGAGTTCGATCCTCAATGGCTGTTTCACACATGCAGGCATTACTTGATGTTGCAGTCATTGGTGATGAATATGCAGATGTGAAAGGGGAGATGGAGAAGCAGCTTTTTGAATGAATTTGCATGTTCCTCTCGATTGCAGCTTGCATTTCCAAATATAACTTTACAAGGCTAATGTTGAAATGTGGATCCATTCACTGCTTCTGGCACACCTGTCAGATGTGAAAGTTCTGCCAGTGGTAGTTTATTTCATGGCTAAGAGGGTTCTAGCTCCCTCTCTTTGAATAAGTAACTAATGATATCACAGTTTTCTTAGCTTGCATCGGCTCGCCTTCATACAAATTATTTAGTTCTTTCATGACTGCTGGTTCCTAAATGTTACAGGCAATTAAGGTTTCATCTATAAGGAACTTACTTGACTTTGCAAATTATTTATACTATAGTGCCATGCCTGCCTACTCAGAAGTAGGCCCATTGTTCAACTTGAAGTGTCCACTAGATTGTTTTATTGTTTTGTTCACATCTTCCTCAATTACAGGATAGGGAACCGATGGTAACCAGATGCTGTTGGACCATAGCTCCCATCATCCCTAGCTAGTGGCTATGCTGGCTGGAAGTTATGGGAGCTGAAGTCCAACAGCATCTGTATGGCTACAGTTTCCTCACCCTACTGCGCTGAGTAGATAACTTGAAGCATTACCCCACCAGCAGCCAGAAGCCTAGGGATGGCTGAAATGGTCTTCCAGGCATCTGTTTTGTTTCTAGAGGGTGTCACTAAATGGCTAAAGGAGCAGCAGTCTGAAGCATAAATCCATTCCAAGCTAATGTGTCTTTTGCAACATCTGGGGCCGGCAGGATGGCAAAGGCAGCTTTCCTGTCATCATATAATGCACAATTAACTTGCAGAATTCTTGCCTCCACAGGTAGCGATAGCCACCAACTTGGATGGCTTTAAAGAAGGATTAGACGAATTAATGGATACTAGTTTCTAGGAATCACAGGTGGGCAGACTGCTGATGTGCTCATGTCCTGCCTGCAGTCTTCCCACAGACATCTTGTTGACAACTGTGAGAACAGGATGTTGGACTAGAGGGGGCACTGGTTTGATCCACCAGGCTCATCTTAGGTTATTTGTCATAAGATGTAGTGATTTCCAACAGGCTTAGAGGAGTTTAGTCAAATTCATGGGTCTGTCAATAACTGGTTACTAGGCGCAATTGTTGTATGGAATCTCCTGGCCCTTCAAAAGCATACGACTCATTGTTAAAACTGTGTTTATGGAAGACAATCTTACTCGTCTACGAGTGATTGCCAAAGAAGAAGAAGAAGATGGCTGGCTTCTATGCAGGATGCTGGGCTAGGTGCATTCTGAAGCTCTTTTTAAGTTAACCGTGGTGATATGACTTTTAAACTTTGTTATAGAAATAGGAGTATAAGTGTAAGTTTAAGTGTAAAAGTCTGACAGCATCAGATCTGAGTGATAATAGTCTCATGCCCTATGAAGTTCATATTTTTGTATCTGTTGTAAATCCATTATTTGGAGGCACTCTGATGGCCTAGAGAGGACAAGTGTTGTTGTCTCATACTTACATTTCAGTTACTCTAATGGATGAAAAGGCACTTATTATTTCTAATAACCTTATTATAACTCCCCACCCCACCAAGTATTTTTGAGATTGCAAGACTGCCAGGAAAAAATAGATAAAGGCAGGTGCAACAGGAACAGACACAAAATATATATGTACCAATATAAGCCAGGAGGTGGCATCAACACACAGCTTAAATGCAAGGAATCTTTTTTTTTTCCTTGTTGAAAATGATGGTTAGGTGCTTTTAAGGTGTGTTTTATCCAGAGGGTAGTATGCTGAGAAAACAGTGGGAATATCTGGTAGCCCGTTAGCTGGGATGGAAAGCAGTAAATGGCTGATGCAGATCCTCCAAGTGTCCCTATTTTGCAGAGACGTCCCTGATTTAGAGAAGCTGCTCCGGTTTCTGATTTGATCCCAGAATGTCCCACTTTTCCTAAGGATGTCCCTATTTTCATTGGAGAAATGTTGGAGGGTATGGAGTTATCTGACCCCCGAGCTGTCTGAAGGCAATCCTGTATAGGGAAGTTGTGTTTTTTTTTAATGTTTCATTATTATTTTTATATATGTTGGAAGCTGCCCAGAGTGGCTGGGGTGGGGCAACCCAGTAAGATGTGTGAGGTATAAATAGTAAAATTATCGTTATGGAATGGGGCATTCCTATTTTCATGGGATATATGTTGGAGGGTATGCTAATGCTGATTAAGAGTTACAGATAGGTAGCCGTGTTGGTCTGCCATAGTCAAAACAAAAAAAATCCTTCCAGTAGCACCTTAAAGACCAACTAAGTTAGTTCTTGGTATGAGCTTTCGTGTGCATGCACACTTCTTCAGATAAGAAGAATCTGAAGAAGTATCTGAAGAAGTGTGCATGCACATGAAAGCTCATACCAAGAACTAACTTAGTTGGTCTTTAAGGTGCTACTGGAAGGATTTTTTTTGTGCTGATTAAGAGTGACTGAGAAATCTGTGGAGGCCAGTCCCTTGCTGGAGGGACTTTGGGCAGGGAGTGGATTGGCAGTACTATGCAGACCTATGGCTGGTGATAGTGTCTCAAAAGGGTTTGGGTGTAACCCCACTGACCACTACTGGTGGGAACGCTCTGACACATGGCAGGGCATGCAGTGGAAAGCAATATATGTCTAATTTTGAAATGGTTGACCAGCTTATGCTGAAGAACCTCAGCTTTCTTCCCTGCATCCCTGTCCAATATGTTCATCTATTTTAAGTAATGTTGCATGGTGCTGGGAAGAACAACATACTATGCACAGTAAGGTGTGTGTGTGATTTAAAAAGCATGAAGTTCTACATTTCACTTTTTTTAAATAAAAAAGTGCAATAATATTAAGAAAAAGATTTTCGGTGAATTTTTCCAAGTAAAATCCACTAAGCAGGAAAATCTAAACGTTAAAACAAATATCAATGGAATAACAGTCCTGAAACATTATGTTTTCACAGCTTCCCAAAATAACCAATGAGAAACACGTGAAATTAATGAAATGATGGTTATTTTACTAAGGCAACAGCTTGTGGGCAGTGCTGCCGATGTCCTACTTCTCGCAGCTGGCGTATGCTGGCATGTGTATCTTCTGAAAGCCTCAGTTCTAATCATGATTCAGCTAAGCTGGTCCCAAAGGCCAGAGGTAGCCCCTGGGCAGTTCCAGAGAGGTCCTCTCCCTAGGTAGGGTCAGTAAGAGGAGAGTCACCGGTCAGGTTTCCCAAGCACCTTCCACAAAGGCATCTCCTCACCTGCTTTTCCTTCTCTGGTGGTAATAGGCCTGATGGATGGAGCAGGTGCCTGTCTTCACCTGCCTGCCTCTGCAAGGATAGTGACAATATTGTTCCTGTTACTTGGTGGATCGCATCCTGAGTAGCCAGAGCTTTAGGAGGTTTCAACATCTCAACACTATTATCCTAGACATCACAACATTTTTATTTACATTCAATATTTATAATTTTAAGGACATACAATGACATGGATTTGTGTGTATGGGTCCCGACTGATTCCCACTACATTGTGTGGGCCAGTGGCCCTTGATATATAAAAAATGACCCCACCACTACTTCATATCAATGCTGCTCAGCTTCAAATAACAGATGTTTGATGGCTCAAGAGAAGCAATTTATAGATCGCAGCAAAGTGTTTATGTGGCAGGGTGCGTTTCATCACAGTCTGGGACAGGCTTCCTCAAACTCAGCCCTCCAGATGTTTTTGAGACTACAATTCCCATCATCCCTGACCACTGGTCCTGCTAGCTAGGGATCATGGGAGTTGTAGTCTCAAAACATCTGGAGGGCAGAGTTTGAGGAAGCCTGGGACAACTGTGGAACAAAAATAGCTTTGTTAGCCTAACATGGCCTGTAAGCATAGTGCTTTCAAATTAACACACTGCTTTGCTTTGCTTAGCTTTTGTTGATGGCTTTCTTGTGATGCTGGAGCAGTGCTCTGATTTTGCCTTTATGTGCTTTTGCTTAAAAACAAAAAGCAATTGCAGTGTTGGCTACAATAAGCACCATGCTAGATGTTGTGGTGTTTTACAATTACCAGGTTACACTGTGTGCGCATGGTGTTTTGTTTTTTTAAAAAATCAATATGTTAACTTACAAAATAAATGGCAGGTTTCAAACTAAGGAGCTATATTTATACCCACACACTGAGAGCTTCAAATGACATCATAATAAGCCACAAGAGTAAAAGAGGTAGATTTTTTTCCTTAAATCATAGCCTTTCATGAGACTTCCTGTTCTTGTTTTATAATGTAGGGACAAAGCTAGCAATTTTAGCGGGGAAATGTCTTCAGCAGATATCTGACTTGTTGCAACTTTATCAGTTATTGTTTCCACAGATGGATGCAACACAGGGCTGAGCCAGTTCTGCTATCTCATGCATTTTTTAAAAAAGAGTGTGGCACTTCTTGGTCTTCCTTTGCACCTGTAGTTTGAATGGCTCCTTTGCATCCAAGGCTTGATTCTTTCGTTTGTTGCTCTGTAAGGTGACAGAAAAAGTGCCAAATTCAAAATTTTGCCTGCAGTTGGGACTGCACCTAAATTGTGATCCTTCTTTTTCTTCCTTTAGCTGCCACTTGAAGTTTCAAGCCATTGCATGGTCGTTCCCCCCTTGTTCTGAATTTCTGAAACAATACATGAACCAAAATGCACCCATCCTTCAAAAGTCAAACTTCTCAATGCATAAATTACCGAAAATAACATGAGGGGGGAAGAGTTGAATTAGGAGAAATTGGTTTGCAAAAATGTGTGTATCAGGAGATATTTACAATATGGTTATCTGAATATCCTTAAAATGAGCAGGAGAAGGCTGGAAAATCCTTGCAACGTGCACAATTTCTACTCTATGTCTAACATCTGTACAGGAAACAGTCTTGGTGTGTGCAGTATCAGATATGATCATGTCTATTTTTCTGCATTTACAAATTACAGAAAGCCAGCACGGATTTCTCAGTTTATTTATAAGCTTGCTCCTTTTCCACAGTGTATAAGGTTGCTTAATGGACGATGGCATAGTGACCAATGTGTGGAACCACTCCTTGCCTGAGTGGTTTGGTTCAGGAGTTAACCAGGCAGACCAAATCATGGCTGCTTGGTTCACCCACCCCAAACCTGACCTCTAAAGTTTTGTAGCCCCCATGTAATCACTGTTTCCAGTTTTGCATTTCCTCACTATGATTATCTAAAAATGCATTGTTTGACATACTTTTCTTGCTGAACCACTGGAGAAAACACCACTTCTTCCAAAAGTATGAGTCATTAAAAGATTATTCTGTATATATAGTTTGTTATTCTTAAAGAAAATGTTGGCAAGTGTCAAAACTGCTGCAACATCTGTACTCATTCTTACTATAGTACTGTAATTGCAGTTAATCATGATTTATTATAAACCTTCCATGATAGCACAGTAACTACAAATACACAGACCATATGGATGTGGTAACAAGTTATCCTTTAGCTCTGAAAACTGGAAATGTCATTACTGAGTTTTTGTAGCTTAGTGTAGATCTATTATTTCTCAAGGCAAATGTTTTGTGTTTGCTGTAGATGAACAAATCCAGCCCCCCCAAACAGAAAATATATTCTGAAAGACAAGGAGGGATGTTCTAAAATTAGCAGTTATAAAATGGTTACAGTAATAACTGGGGTGGAGGAGGGGGGGAAACTAACACTCTGAATATGGACGAGTGGCGGTGGACTCTCTTTGGAGGTTTTTAAGCAGAGGTTGGGTGGCCACCTATCATGTAGTGGAAATTTCTGCATTGCAGAGGTTGGACTGGATGACTCCCAGAGACCCTTCCAGCTGTACAGTTCTTTGATTTTGTGGCAGTTATGGTTTGGGTAAAATTGACTAGTTAGAACAAGAAAAGGAAGACAAATTAATGACACGTTTATTGAAAAGTGGAGCTTTCTTATTGTGTATTAGACTAATAGAGTACAAGATCATGTCAAACCAACCATATATACTTCATTAGGAACTTTGAGAATTAACACCATGGAACTTTAACACCATGTATTATTGGGTGGCACTGTGGTTTATACCACAGAGCCTAGGGCTTGTTGATCAGAAGGTCGGCGGTTCGAATCCCCGTGACGGGGTGAGCTCCTGTTGTTCGGTCCCAGCTCCGGCCCACCTAGCAGTTCAAAGTGCAAGTAGATAAATAGGTGGAAAGGTGGAAAGGTAAACAGAATTTCTGTGCGCTGCTCTGGTTTCACCAGAAGCAGCTTAGTCATGCTGGCCACATGACCCAGAAGCTGGCTCTGGACAAACGCTGGCTCCCTTGGCTTATAGAGTGAGATGAGCACGCAACCCCAGAGTCGTCTGCATCTGGACCTAATGGTCAGTGGTACCTTTACCTTTACCTTTTTATTATCATCACAATCATTCATCTTTTGCTATTTTGGTTGCTTAGGAACATACAGGGTGTTTGAAAAGTAACTATACACCTATGGACAATGCATGGACTGTAGGTGTATGGTCACTTTTCATACACCCTGTACAGGAGCATCTCCAGTTGGATCTAGAGAATTTCTGAAAGCACCCCAGATTTAAACTGCACTTGGGATGTTTTATTGTATTTTTAATATTTTTAATATTTTGTTGGAAGCCACCCAGAGTGGTGGGGAAACCCAGCCAGATGGGCGGGGTATAAATTCTTCTTCTTCTTCTTCTTCTTCTTCTTCTTCTTCTTCTTCTTCTTCTTCTTCTTCTTCTTCTTCTTCTTCTTCTTCTTCTTCTTCTAGTGCAAGGTCAGATCCAATGCCACATAAAGGAACTGTCAGTTACAAAGATCTTCATATCCAAGAAGTTCTGAAACTTGCATCAAAGCAGTTAATCATTCCCCCCCCCCACCAAAAGTGAAGGTGGTCTATAGTTAAGTGATGAGAGATTGCTTGAAAGACGAAGGAATGCTTGATTGAAAAAATGAAAAGAAAATCTCTCTAAATTTGGAAGTAATTATTAAATGATACTTGTCTTGCAGTATATCTTCTGGAACAATGTCCTTGGAATGCCAGTTCTGAACTTTTGTATATCTGTGATACACTCCACTGCAACACTGCTTATATTGTGACCTCTTGACTGTAACTTCTACTGTCAGTCATACCCATTCTACAGTAAGCACTGATGTGCCAAAGTCACAAGATTAAACTTTAGATGCTAACCACAAAAAGTTCCCACATAACCAGAAAAGCAACATAGGGTACATTTTTCAGTTTTCACTGTTCTGAAGATGTTTAACTGCACTGCTTTGAAGCAGGAAATCATTAAAAAATAATATTAGGGAAATGGATCATTCACAACATACCCAGGAAACCTGCCAAAGCACAGACATAATGATGGGGGAAGAGCAACTTATTTCTCAATGTCATACATTGTTATTGCACTACAAATGACATTGTAAAAAACAACAGTCATATCTATGAACTTCCTTTTCCTTGCAGATTCTTCTCTAAGGGGTGGTTCAAAGGGGACCCATTTTTTTCAGCTTAGATATATGCTTTCAGCAATCCTTTTTTCAACAACAACACCAGAATCCATGTAAAATCCAGCCTTCAAAAAACCCAAAACTTTTTCTCTTTTGCTAATTTATAATATCTGTATGATAAATCCATTGTGCATGATGGAACAGATCTTTTAACAAAATGATTATTTAAAAGTCATTTCCTGGTAGAAAAACACTACTGTGAGTGATAAAGACCCATGGGAGCAGAAAGCCATCACTTTTTACATTAAGAAGCTTACAACTTTTATTACCGTTGCAAAGAGTGACTCTAGTTTTTAAATAATGCAGTTTATTTAATTTAAAAGCATTTGTAACCCATGATGTCTCCTCTCCTTGGCCAATTTCTACTTGAATACCCTTTTCACATAACTGTACCTTAATGGTTCCAGTGGCTTCTACATTTGCTCCCGTCTTGATCCAGATATTTACAAAATGGCCTCTGAGGGTCAAGGGTTACTTAGCCTGCCATGTAAACATGCCATAAGGAGAAGAGGCCCATGGCTAGGAGTCTTTACATATGCAGTAATTCTATGGGGGTAGAAAATATTGTGGATATAGCAGCAAACAGATCTGTAGTATGTATTGCAGATATTAATATTGCAAAATCTGAAGCAACTGAATGCATGAAAACTGAATCCCTTTAGAAGAAAAACATTGTCAAGGTCCAATTGTCAAGTCCATTGTCAAGTTTTATTCAAAAGTTTACTCACAGAACTTTCTTCAAAACAAAACATCTAATTATATATCCAAAACATCCGTATACAGTGGTACCTCGGGTCACAGATGCTTCAGGTTACAGACTCTTCTAACCCAGAAATAGTACCTTGGGTTAAGAATTTTTCTTCAGGATGAGAACAGAAATTGCATGGCGGCGGTGCAGCGGCAGCGGGAGGCCCAATTAGCTAACGTGGTACCTCAGGTTAAGAACAGTTTCAGGTTAAGAATGGACCTCCAGAACGAATTAAGTGCTTAACCCGAGGTACCACTGTAATGTCTTGTGCTGTCCAGCACAAGCTCAGTATCCTATAAATGAAATAAACTAGAGCTGACAAACATGGCGCACTCGGCCTCTGTCTCTCAGGCATTATTGCCTGCATTTCAGGCTGCATCTTTTTTGTAGGCTATTTACCTGGAGAGCTTCATTTACATCCATACTTCTGTTTGTGCTGTGATCCATAGACGCAGGTCTGTAATTTGCAGGCACAGGTCCGAGTGTTGTTGTTGTTGTTGTGTCCCACAGCTTTTGTTGGGAAAACCAACTGTTTACCACTGAATAGGAATAAATGTCAATCCATGGAAAACTCGGTTGCCATTTGTTCAGATTCAGTGGTAGACAGCAGGTTTTCCTGGTTAAAGTTGAGGGACCTCCCCCATCTGTGCCTAGAAATTGTGACACAAATCTGTATGAGCCTATGACTCCCATCATCCCTAACCACTGGCCATGCTGGCTGAAGGTGATGGGAGTCCAGTAACATCTGGAGGGCCACAGGTTCATCATATGATGACCTTTGCTACTTCAGAATTGTTGAGGTTTTGCATGTGTCACAAAATTAAATACTCCATGAAGAAAAGAATCTAAAATCCCCACACATAGAATATTAGCACTTCCAGGGGGAAACACTAAACTAAAACCCCTGTCCCTGGTTCCAAATTTTCTATGTGTAAGAAGTTGTTTCATATGGGGTTTTTTGGGGGGGGGTGCATATTACTGTTTAGTACTGTGTTTTCCTCCACTAGCAGCCTGAAGTGGGGCAGGCCAGAATCAGTTTTACCATGTGATGCAACTATTTGTCTAGAAACTCTGTTATAAACAAGTAAAACCATTTGTATTACAAAGGGACAAACTCCTCAATCTGCAACTTGGCTACTTAGAACAAACTTACTGGTATTTTGAAAGACTTGAGGAGCATGACATAGTGACCTTCTGCGACTGGTAAACAGAGCAAGAATTTGGCAGCAACCTCGTCATTTGACATACATTTGCTTCAGTGGAAAACAACAGATACGATCAATGCCTGGGAGGTTACTTATTCTAGACTTCTCACAGGAGCCAGATTGCAGAGAAAAGGAGGAGAGGTTTCTTGGCGTTAAATGGTATCAAAAGGCTTTTGCTGTATTGTATACTCGGATATGTAGCATTCACTGCAGGTTACTAAAAGAAGAGTTTATTGCAAAAGCAAGAAGAGGAGAAAAGGAGGGAAAAGATGGCACACAATAATGATGAAGAATCGTACAGCACCTAGCACAGCAAATTACAATTGCTATAACAGGGAGAGAGAGAAAAAATCATAAAGTGGTCTGCCAGGTCCCTTGGCAATTTTCAAGTGGTTCATGGGGGGAACTGATTGGGTACCACTGCCTTATGCTCACCAAGATACGAAAATGTTGTGCAATGTTTCATTTTACAATATACAGAGCCCAATAAAGGATGGGGATCTACAATGAAATGCATTAGTTTATTATGAAAAGGCTTTTGGCATCTTGTTAGAATTTTGGATGTCTAGACAGAGCTCATGGCACAGTAGTATAGTATAGTGCCCTTCAAAAGCATGGAAAAATATTCATGGCATTCTGTAACAACCATGAAGTGGTTATGAGATCTTGTCTGTCTTTAACACCAAATAAATATAAACCAATGCAACAATGCATCCAATTAAAAAGTGATGTGAAAACACTAACTTTTAAAATCACGATTCAAATATGGTGATCATGACATTTTAGAAGAAGAAGAAGAAGAAGAAGAAGAAGAAGAAGAAGAAGAGGAGGAGGAGTTTGGATTTGATATCCTGCTTTATCACTACCCGAAGGAGTCTCAAAGCAGCTATCATTCTCCTTTCTGATTTATTTTTTAAAACAGATGACTACCTTTTAGGTTGTGCAGAAATGCTTGAAGCATGGCTCTTTTGAACCCAGAAAATAAAATTCCTTATAGTGAAGGTTTTCTGGGTTCATTTGACTAAGAGGCAGAGAGAGCAATAGACTTATTTCGAACCTAGCAAAATACCTATCGTACAATAAAAACAGCAAAACTGCTCAACTGCACATTTGTGTGGAGGAAGCAGGGAAAACACCCCCCCCCCAAATAAAAATCTGTTTGGAGGAAAAAGCAACAAATGCAACACAAGAGAAAAGAAATGCTCATGCAGCCAAGTTGTGCTTGAAAAATGGAATCACATGACTTTTACATCACACTTGCCTGTGACCCTGGCACAATGTCATGCCCTCCCTCCGGCTGTCATTGAAGGCTGATACAGGAAGATTGCTTACTCAGAGACACAATGCCCCTGTGACCCTGGACAAATAGAAACAACAGAGCATGTGCTTCTCCAGTGCCTACACTATAGAGACATTCGTATTAGCCTCATCTCCCCACTACTCCAAAAGTACCCAGGGCGCACAGGATAATTCTATACCTCCCTGCTGCTGTCAGATACCAATCCTGCTACAACATACAATGTTGCCAGATTCTGCACAGCTGCATTCAAAATTTTTCAGAGGATGACCTGTGCCACAAACTAGATCTAATGAACACTCACATCAGAGTGCTCTCTAAACTGATGGTTGTAGTCTTTTATATACTAACCTTTTATGCTCTTCCATATCCGTTTAATGTTCCTAACCCTTCTTTTATATTCTTTTAGTTTCTTTTATATTCTTTTAGTTTCGTTTAGATTCTTATAGTCTTTTAGGTATACCTTCTGCTTTAATACTTTTCAGATTTCCAAAATGTTGAAGAAGAAGAAGAAGAAGAAGAAGAAGAAGAAGAAGAAGAAGAAGAGGAGGAGGAGGAGGAGGAGGAGGAGGAGGAGTTTGGATTCGATACCCCGCTTTATCACTATCCTAAGGAGTCTCAAAGCGGCTAACAATCTCCTTTCCCTTCCTCCCCCACAACAAACACTCTGTGAGGTGAGTGGGGCTGAGAGAATTCAGAGAAGTGTGACAAGCCAAGGTCACCCAGCAGCTGCATGTGGAGGAGCGGGGACGCGAACCCAGTTCACCAGATTACGAGACTACCGCTCTTAATCACTACTCCACACTGGCTCTTACAGATTCTAAATGATTGTACCCCACTCTAATTAAGCTGGTCTATGACTGTAATAAAGATTTGATTGATTGATTGATACATCACACTAGCCCAGGATGTTTTCTGAAAATAAATCTTCAAAGACATCTGCCACTCCACTCTCTTATACAGAAATACCTGATGCCCTATTGCTGCACCAATGCCTCATCTAACCTTCAAATATGCTGGTAAACCCAGGATCTGCCAGAGCAGCACCACTGCCCTCTAGAGAGCCACCTGCTTCCCTGTGTGTGTGTGTGTGAGGTAGATGGTGGAGCCTTGGTGGCGTTCACAGAGTTCATCATTCATAGGGTTGGTTATGTGTTCCTGCTCTCCACCATGTTCACTGAAAATTAGACCGAATGCAAACCTGGCAAGAGTGGATTTCTTCTCCATGTGTGAAGAATGAGAAAATAAATATGAGAATTACAACCCAGCGTTGTTACTGGTGGGCACTGAATTTCCAGGACTTTACAGCACAGTTTAATGTTGTTTTAAGGAGCCCAGCACCAGCTCGGCTGCAACACTGCAGGTAACGAACAGGGGCGCATTGTCAGGGACATTTGTGCCAATTACATTATTAACTGAGGAATCTGAGGCATGTGTTTGGATTACCTACTCATTTCATTCCTTTTCCTGTTGTTGATCCTTTCAAGCAGTAGCAATTTTTCCAATTACAGGAATCGCTGGGGCCACGTCTGCGGACACTGGGCCTTCAGTCTTGGTAGGAAAAGATTCTGTAAGATGGTTTACATTGCCGTTTCCTCCGAGGGAGCCTGCAGCACACAGTATATGGCTTAAGGCTTAGCAGAGCACATACCACAGCTATAGGATGTAGTGCATCTCAAGGGGCTTTGTGGCTGTTGAATTCTTAAAATAAACGGTTCCTTCCAGCCTGAGACGAGCATTAAAAATATATGTTTGCTTGCCAAAGCTGTGCAAACACACTAATTCAAATAAACCTGATCAATTATGTAAAAAGACAAGGCTTTGGGGAAGCAAGTAAGGATGGATGGATGAAGGGAAGAGGTTTGATTCCAGCCCCCCACCCCCCGCTCATCACTTTTTCCTCAGCTGCACACATGCGAGGCAAAGCCAGCTGCTGTGGTGAGTATATTCTAACTATACAGAAGTAGGCAAGGTTCTTCTTTGATTTGAGGTTTGCGAAGCATGACTTGAAATGTTGAAAAACAAATAGGATAGTCCCAGGAGCACATGTTTGCTTTCTGGAGATGGAGATGGAGGCACTGTTGTTTTTGCAACACCTTCACTTCTCCAACCTTGGCTGCAGGTTGGGCCACCAGGGGTTTATTGAGATCAGTGTCTGGGTTCACAGTAAAGGGATCTTTTTGTACACATATCTGAATCCTAAATATATTATTTGGAAGTAAGTCCCATCGTGTGTGGGACTTATTTGGACATGCCCCAAATAAATATTTGTTTCTCAGTAAAGTGTTTGGGGATTACACACTTTGTGTCTCTGAGCCATGGATGAGAGAAACCACCTGTGTCTTCAGAGGTAGAGGGTGAGTTAGTTATAACTCCAGGACAGGGAAATGCAAGAGCACAGCATATTATGAGAAGGTTGCTGCAGCTATCATCTTTCTTTGCAGAGACCATCAGCAGATGAGGAGAACCATGAAGAACCACTTCTTTTCCCAGCAGCATTTTGCATGGTATTGTTATGTACACTGCAATCTATGAGTGGCAAGAGATTTCAGGGTTCTCAACATGTACCTTTGGTTTGGATTCCTTGGAATGAAGGTCACTGGAGTCAGGTGATGTTTCTGGGATGCACAGTTTATCCATATATACGGGTTGAGCAAGAGATGGAAGGCTCATAGCATTAACACTCTTGTTCCCCATTAGGTTTCTAGATGCCACCAATTCTATAGCTTCGGTTCCCCACACAGAGCAAGTCAAGCCTCTGGCTTTCTTTTGGGCACAGTTCCATTGTTTTGCTCTCTTTCATGCATGGAAAACCAGATCATATCACCCTCAGCCAGGGCATGGGTGGGGAGAAGAAAGATGTGCCCGCTTCCAGAAAGAACTCTAGCTTCTGCAGCAACAGTTTCTCTGTACTTGGTCATCTCTTTCATTATGCAAAGGCCCATTCTCCTAACAAAAGGGATTGTGCCAGAAGTGTGCATGCACATGAAAGCTCATACCAATAACATAACAAACTTAGTTGGTCTCTAAGGTGCTACTGGAAGGATTATTTTTTTTATCTTGATCACCCTGTTTGATCTTCAAGAGCCAGACTCAAACACACATTTATTCTAACCCCAATCTCATTACAATATTTTACAGTTTTAGAGCTGTTTTGGAAGCCTTTCCCCCCTATAAAGGCATACATGATTTTTTGACTAAAGAGGGTAAAATATTACACCTTAAAAAATTCAATAAAGGAATATATATATTTTAAAAGCTACTCCTCCTCCAGACCTCAAGGCTGCCCCAGAGCTTGACTGTAACCTGACAATAATTGGCTGGGGTCCAATTAGGCCCCGAATGTCCTGTAAAAAGCAATGGGAGGTGGGCTGAGTTTGAAATGTCTATGACTTTTAAGTTGGACCTGCTAGCTAAGGCTTCTGCTTCTAGCGATAGAAAGTTCTGGTTCTAGTATAGGAATCTGTCCTTGAAACAAATAGAAGGGGAGCAGTAATTCACTTCAGTGAAAATATGGCCAAACATTAGGAACAAGTTCTCTTTTGGAGGAGATATGCCTTCTTGAGGCTCAGGAGAAAAGTTCATACCCCGAGTCTGTTTACCCAAGAACTGAATGTGGTTGGCACTTCATATTTTTGGCTGTGCTTGGAGATATCTGAAGGGAAGTTTCTGACAGCTCCCACAAATTCAGTGTATAACAAGATCCATCATAATGTATATATTCCAGATTCCCCCTTCCCCAATATATTTTAAACTGTAAAGTTAGCTGCAAACTGAAGTTAGCATTAAACATTGGATGGCTTTGGAGCTAGGCCATGAAGTCAACTTTGTTTTTAATCTGATGGTTTGCTTAACCTGTGATACTCTGAAATGAAAAGTGCAATAAAGGCAGTCTGTGGTAGGTGGTGATAAACCTGGAGTCATACAGACTACAATGTTGTCTAGAGGGAACGGAAAGGTTTGGTACTCCTCAAAGAGTTGACACTAGATGATATGTTTAGGATTATAGCCTTGTGCATAGTTTCCTTTTGGCTCCCTCCTGTTTCCATGGCACAAATTTGTGCCATTAACTGCTAGTTTATTACCACGGTGACTATATCCCAGTATTATTGTGTTTAGATTATTAACATCCTAAAATATTAAAAGGTGCATTTAAAGATTCCATGTTAGTAACTTGAGGAAAGTCCTTACCTTGCTAAATGTTGGCTGGAAGCTGTCAGCTAGGGGTAGGGATACGGAGCAAAATTTTGTTTACAAGTTCCCACTTGTAACTATATATAAGTAATTAGGATCTTTAAGAAAAGAACAGCTTTGGTGAAAAAGTCTGGCCAGAGATCAAAGATGAGGTTCTGTTCTTATCCTTTCCAATTAGTCTCTCCTGAATATGGGGCAGATCACATAGCACAGGTCTGGGCAGGGCATTTTTTTCAGCCGGAAATCACCGGAACTCAATTCCAGCACCTCTCAGGTGGGTTCCAACACCTCTCAGGTGGGTGTATTGCCATTCTAAAGAGAACAAAGGAAGCATTCAGAGTGAGTTCTGGCACCTCTTTTTCTAGAAAAATAGCACAGAGTCTGGGCAACTTCTCTCAGTCCAAAGGCCACATTCCTTCATAGGGAACTTTCTGAGGGCTACATGCCAGTGATTAGAGGGGACACAGGCAAAGGTGGGAAGGACCAGAGGCAACAGTATTTGGAACATGGGATGTAGCTCCTCATTTGTATAATAGGTTATATTATTGCCACACAAAAGTGAGAGGTTTATATATGCAGACCTCTCCGTTTGCTATCCAGGCAAGCAAGAGGCTTTGTCACAGTTTCCTGAGGTTTCCCATCCCTGTCACAGCACAAGGTTGCTGTGGAAAATTGGCTTCCCCAATAAGCATTCCCATCCTAGCCACAATTTTTTACAAGTGCTTATTATATGACTTCTTCCAATTGTGTTGCAAGGCTCCATGTTCCTGCTGTCCGATATCAGCAGTCACAGGGAATGAGCCATGGAGACTTCAGATACAATGGCTGGGGTTTTATCAATGGAAAAAGGAAGGCCATTTCTGATAGCATCCCCATGCAAATATTATGTGTGCTGTCTCTCTTACTCAAGTCACTAATAGAGTTCCACAGGTGTGGAAGAGTTTGACACCTGTGAATTGCTTCTTAGAAGCAGCCTACACAACCCCAGCATGACACGAGGTGCCCCTTCCTTCACCCAAGTTCTCAACCTGTTGTAAGAAGAAGGGTTCCCTTGGTTTGTGGTTGGTGGGAGAACACACACAACCCTTCTGCACCCTTCTCCATGTTGGGATTTACAGGCACTTGGAAGCAGCAGGAGAACCTTCCTTCAAAGCCCAGTGAGTAAACATTGTACTGGTACTCCATCCCATGCTTTGAAGGCACTCAATGGTGGTGGAAAGTTTTCTCTCCTTCCAACCACCCAAAAGTCCTGGTGGGAGGCAGATCTTTTCCTCCCTCTTCTCTTGTTGTTGTTTAGTCGTTTAGTCGTGTCCGACTCTTCGTGACCCCATGGACCAGAGAACGCCAGGCACCTCTGTCCTCTACTGCCCTCTGCCCTCTTCTCTTGAGTCCTATGCATATGCCAGAAGACTTAAGAAAGAGAGAAGAGGTAATTACAAATTATGGCTGACTGGCAAAACCAGATACAAATTTTGGACCCCTGATAACAGCTCATGCTCCTAGGTCAGGGTACAGTGGTACCTCGGGTTACATACGCTTCAGGTTACATATGCTTCAGGTTACAGACTCCGCTAACCTCGAAATAGTACCTCAGGTTAAGAACTTTGCTTCAGGATGAGAAGAGAAATCATGCTCTGGTGGTGTGGTGGCAGCAGGAGGCCCCATTAGCTAAAGTGGTACCTCAGGTTAAGAACAGTTTCAGGTTAAGAACGGACCTCCGGAACGAATTAAGTACTTAACCTGAGGTACCACTGTATATCATTGGCTGTAATTTGAGCTGGCTAAGGATCTCAGGGCAGCTGTGGGATATGGAACTGCTTTGATCAAAAGGAAATCTGTACCTTGGGAGCATAACGTCTACTATTAGCTCACTGAAACTTTGTTTTCTCTGTGCTGTATTAACAAAAAAAATTGCCTTGTTGTTCTAATGTCCTCAAATCACCCCTTGGCACCTTCTTATTTTAGCAGCACCACACCCAGACTATGGACCTCCCCGGCTACCACATTTTCTCTACCAGAGGCAGCTGGATACTCAGAGGTTGATCTCACTGCCCACTGTGGAGACTGTCAGTGTTCAATTGTCAGCTGGAAATAGAGTCACTGTGCCAACCATTCCAAAGGAATAGCACAGCACAATTAGTATGCTTCAAATATTTTACTGTGGGTAAGGGTTGGCCAACCTCCATAAAAATCCAGTGTTTTAAGAGGTGTTTGGTGACTCACTTGATTGTTAGAGGCCAGTGGTGGCTAGTCGCATCTTCCCCCTGATTTTTTTTTTTTTGTTATTTTGTTACGTAACACTCTTAAATTCAAAAATGTCAAGTTTGAGTAAGAAAGGAAGCGGATCAAATGTGTGTGTGGTGTTATCACAAAACGGCTGCATTGCTCACATGCAGGAACACTTGGCAGCCTGCCATTTGCATCAAATAGTACAAGGAGGGAAAAGGAGCCGAGTGCTGCAATTTTCTCAGACTGTCATCGTGAAAGCTTGCCAAGAAGATAACGACGTGCTAATTGTTCTTATTTCTCCCATCTCTGAATCTCTAGGGACAATAAAAAAAATAGAGACAGTAATGTACGTTCACAGGAAAAACAATCCAAAATTTACAGCCATACAGTACATAATGACTCTGTTTTGTGACACTTTAGTTCCTCTCACTACAAGCATTTCTGTAGATTACAGACATTTAGCTCCTAAAGGAAAGATAATTTTCTTGCACACCATCCCAACCCATGAGGAGTGTGAGATTCCAGGAGTTCAGGCGCTTATCCAGGTTTCATGTTTCCTTTGGAATAAAGGACAACATAGACTGTGGGGTCTTTATGATACATGGTTTATTTGCACATATATACAACCTGAGCCTGCGATGGAGGGGTTCACAGCATTAGCATCCCAAGAGAGTCCTGCTTCTTCCATAGCCACCGCCTTGGAATCTGTCTGGCACAGAGCCACTTCCTTTCATACCAGAATGGCTCATACATAACTCACCAGGGAGCTAGCTTGGCTATTTGAGGAAGTGAATCTGTGCCAGACAGATTCAAGGCTGTGGCTCCACCTCACCAAACACAGAGAAAGGCAGCCAGAGCCCCAATTTCTCTGCCTCGAATCTCCTTCAGCATCCTCTGACCTTCTCTGGGGAAGCTTCAGAATTTTCAGAGCTCAGAAGCCCATCCAGGTATTCAGCTCATTCATGTGAGGGGTGGTGGTGGTTGTGCACCTCCAGTGTGTCCCTCTTGCCATCCTCTGCATATTAGAGTTATCCCTCTTACACAGTGGGAATCATGTGATGCTGAGGTTTCAGCTAGGACTAGAGGCTGAGTGATGCTTACATGTGGCTGCTGATACCCCTCCGCCTTGATATTTGAAAGTGACATTGCCACTTCCACAGGGGCCTAATAAAGAAGCATTTATTACAGTGCTGTGTCCAGTAGTAAAGTTTACACCCATAAAAGCAACTTTTCAAAACCTTGCAAAGCAAGATTGTACATTTAGATATAGTACAGTGGTACCTCGAGTTACAAATGCCTCAGGTTACAAACGCTACAGGTTACAAACTCCGCTAACCTGGAAGAGTTACCTCGAGTTGAGAACTTTGCCCCAGGACAAGAACGGAAATTGTGTGCTGGTGGTGCAGTGGCAGCAGCAGCAGCAGCAGCAGCAGTGGGAGGCCCCATTAGCAAAAGCACACCTCTAGTTAAGAACAGTTTCAGGTTAAGAACGGACCTCCGGAACGAATGAAGTTCGTAACTAGAAGTACCACTGCAAATCATCTTTACAATATTCCATTTTCCAGTTCATATGAAATTATGACTTGTCACTGTCTCTTTCCTTTCATAGGGAGTTGTTTTAGCTATCAAGGTAAACTTTCAGAGTTTGTCCACCTGTTCTTTTGTGGAAGATCAAATTAGTAATCTCTAAAACATTTTTACATTTATATCCAATGAGTTCAGTGTGGTGTACGTAGTTCTCCTCCTCACCAATTAAATTCTTGCAACAACTCAATAACAATCTCATTGATCCACCCAAAATGACCTCCTTGTGATGTCTGATTTTGATTGTAGGTTGGCAGATACACACCCAATGGACTGGACCACCATACTTTGAATATAAAAAAAGAGAGCATGGATACTCAAAGTATTAGCAGAACATCATCTTGGCTCATTCCACAATAATCTCCTGAAATCCTCAGCCACTTCCTACTCTGACTTATGCTGAGGATATTAGCCTGATGCAAAATTGGCCTGAGATAATAAATACAAATGTAGCCTCCTATATTTGTGCATGGAGTATTAAGTCTTTTGCTCCATTCAAATAGATTTTGGTATTAATAAACAACAAATACAAGTACAACCACAGTGGTTGAGCAGTCAGCAGATTTCATTTAGTTCCAAAAAGGTCTGCTCAAGTGTCATTGTCAATTTATTACAGTAGCTTTGATTCTTCTCACTTCTGTACCAACTGGCACTCAGCAGAATGTGGATCTATTAAATATGATTGATGCTTGGTATCCTTGCTTGAAATGGGAAAGATACAACTTTTTCATTTCATTGTTTGATTAGCTTTGGCAATTTCCTCCAAAGGCTTGAGGCACATAAGATAGTCACATAGTCACGAAGTACGATTGTGTGACTCATGGTAGCAGAAATTATTGTAGCGTCTCGCAGGAGAAACACAGCTGCAACGCATTTCAATCTGTTTAAATGGTTGAGAAACAGATTGGAAGCAGCAGTTCAGTTTTTAGCCGCTCCATTTCCCTGGTGTGTTGATGGAGTCATATTTACTTAATGATGTTAGTTATGAGTATTTCATCTGCTTTAATTCCAGTGGCTTTGATTCTCTGAACTGTCAACCTGGGGAAGCTATCAAGCTGCCTGAGGTTGCATATTGATTTTACAGGGCAATACAAAATGAAAGGTTCTGTACTTATTATTATTTTTATTTATCTGCTGTAGTTCAGTACCACATACTTAACTGTCAAAGGAGCAAAGAGTGGATGGTTGGCACTTATATTTCAATTGCTTGAGCTTCAGTTACAAATCAGTGACACTCTGGAGACTACGCTTCCCCTCTAGCACCCATCCTGCAGCATTCTGTCCTACTGCTCCTGGAAGTTCCTGACATAGACTTGTTTATCTGTGCCCTTAGGCTGGGGGAAGTTTTCCATCGGAGGCAGTCTAAAAATGCAATGGATTACACACGTGCAGGTTCTTCCTTCTAATTTTGATTTTGATTTGGCTCAATGTTCTGTGTGGTTTTCCTTATTTCTCAAAGGCCTATCAGTACCCTGTGATCATCTCAAGTTGCTGCACGGAGAGATTTGGTTAGGTTTCCTCTGCGGCTGTCTTTGTAGCAAATTCAGCATTGCTGAAAGCAGTTTCCTTAAAAAAATGTAAAGAATAGTGGTAATCAGACCTAACTTCTGCATATGAGCTGTTGACTGTCTGCCACACCAGACACTCACACGGTGGCTTGGTAGAAGAACTTCTTGTACTAGTCTTGCATGGAGGAACATGTGAAAGGAGTATCTGAGAATACTTCTGGTTGTCTTAATTTGCTTCATCTTGTTTTGTTTGGGGCCAGCCAAGATCAAGGTAACTATTCACAAGGTGGAAGATTCTGTATTTTATTGCTGGTTCTTTCTCTGCACTACATGCTGCTTTTTAGGGCCATTTCACACACTAAATTATGAAAGTAATGCCTCTTGATGGAGACTGGTTGCAGCACTAATGGGAGGTAAAGAAGCTTTGGTGTTTTTCCCATACTTTCATCTGGTGGGAGGTGGGAACGTCCATGTTAAGAGCATTACAACCATAAGGATGTTGAATTCTTAAAGAATAGAAACCTTTCCTAGTGAACACAACCCGAAAAAACACAACCTGAAGCGGCTATAACCCGAGGTATGACTGTAGTAATAATAATAATTGTTGTTGTTGTTGTTAAAGTCTGCATCATTGTGAGGCACTAAATAACATCTATTAGGCATTCAACCAGAGTTCACTTCCCTCATCCCCATAAGGAGAATTGGATACAGTGGTACCTCAGGTTAAATACCTTAATTCGTTCTGGAGGTCCGTACTTAACCTGAAACTGTTCTTAACCTGAAGCACCACTTTAGCTAATGGGGCCTCCTGCTGCTGCCGCGCCGCCGGAACACGATTTCTGTTCTCATCCTGAAGCAAAGTTCTTAACCTAAAGCACTATTTCTGGGTTAGCAGAGTCTGTAACCTGAAGCGTATGTAACCTGAAGCGTATGTAACCCGAGGTACCACTGTACTATTATTTCTTTTAGTGGGCCATTCGATCTGTGATTGTTCGCTCACACTTGCAACTCATTATTTTACACAATGTATAATTAACTTCTGGACTGTGCTGTAACAAGATGTGCTGATGACTCTTGGTTTAGTTGGTATTAAAGGAAGATCAGGCAAAATTCATGGAGGATAGCTCGATCTGTCAATTGCCATCAGCTACAATAGGTACGTGAAAGCTCCATGCTCAGAAGCAATGTACTTCTGAATGCCAATTAAGGGGGGGGGACAAACAACTAATGGGGTTCCTGTGTTCATGCCCCACATGTGGTCCTCCTGTATGCACCCAACTGGCCTCCATGGGCAACAGGATGGTGCCCTTGTCCTTATTCTGCAAGTCTTATGTTATTCTCTGTAAAACAGGTGCCTGTTGTAACTTTGCTGCGTTGGCAAGCTGGCAGTCAGCTATGCGTTACAAGAAAAAGAAAACAGAACTGGTAATAACAGATTTGGTGGTAAGGATTGCCCTTTTTTAAGGTTAAAGGAGGAACCAAATTTCAGTGTATATCAACCACATATATAATTATCATTCCAGCTGCAAATAAATATATCCCCATGGTGGTTAGAAAAGGGTGTCTCTTTGTTAGGGTCTCATTTCTTCATATGAGACTACAGACAATAATAATGCTGGCATTTTTGCCATCAGCTGTCACATTTCCAGAAAACGATATAAATATGCAACCGTTTTCAAGGCAGTTACTTTGTGTGCACAGCTCAGTGATTTCCAAATCCTTTGGTTGGTTTACTCATTTGAAGCCAACGCTTTTAGCTGAAATTCTTCCATCTCTCTGTCTCCCCAATTGCAGACGTCAATACCAATTTGATTTCTTGAACACCCACAATGATGGAACTTCACCTTATTCCAAATAGTGTGTGATTGAAGATGCAGGTCACCTCCAAATGACATACTTATTGAGCATTCATCCTGATTTCTTTGCAAAGAGTTTGCACAAAAATTATACAACCCACTGTTTTACAGAGCATTCATCATGATTGGTTTGTGTTAGAGTTGTACATTTGTTATACTACTCTAGTGCATTTTCCCCTCCCTTATTATATTGTACAACGAGTGTTTCAGTTCTCTTTAATTGGGCAAACCCGAATTTTCTGATATGCGATTGAATCCCTTCTGCAAAATAGGGGCAGTCTGAACATAACCTAGGACACAATGTCCCAGATGTCGTGCGCATGTATTAAAAATGTTGAAAACCAAAATTGAGAACCCGTGTGTAAGGGGCACTTAATGACCTCTGCATCAAATAATGAATTGCAAGGTTTAGTAAGGAGAGAACATAAGAATTAGTCTCATGAACACGATAACAGCAGACCGCTATTATATGCTGGGAAGTGGTATTTCTAAACCAAACCAAAAGTAAGTGAATGGATGGGAAATTCTGGTAATTAATTGTTGTGACAAAAGGGAAAAAAGGCAACGACAAGGTAATTTTACAGCAAGTTAGAATCCACTTATTGAATATTATAGGAATCTATCTATCTCTATCTATCTATCATCTATCTATCTATCTATCTATCTATCTATCTATCTATCTATCTATCATCTATCTATCTATCTATCTATCTATCATCTATCTATCTATCTATCTATCTATCTATCTATCTATCTATCATCTATCATCTATCTATCTATCTATCATCTATCTATCTATATCTATCATCTATCTATCATCTATCTATCATCTATCTATCATCTATCTATCTATCTATCTATCTATCTATCTATCTATCTATCTATCATCTATCTATCATCTATCTATCTATCTATCTATCTATCTATCTATCTATCTATCTATCTATCTATCTATCTATCTATCATCTCTATCTATCATCTATCTATCTATCTATCTATCTATCTATCTATCTATCTAATCTATCTATCATCTATCTATCTATCTATCTATCTATGAAGTAAAATTGCATGAATGCATGAGCTATAATGGGTCAAATACCACTGAGAACTTTTAGATCATCTTCTCAAAGCATCTCAAATGCAGTGTCATTTAGTGGGGGGTAGGGCACACAATCAGAGCTAATCTACATACCATATTTTGGCTGGGGAAACTCAACCAGATGGTTGGGAAATAAATAAATAAATAAATAAATAAATAATAAATAAATTTTAAATCAGTACTTTACCAACTACTGTCTTTCTTAATGCTGCAACACACAAATCATGCAAACTGGTATTACCACACTGCAAAACTAAGTTTTGAAGAATTTGTACAGTTTGACCTGTTCTTTCCTTGTGAGAACTGAAAGCCAAATGTTGCCAGTGGTCATGAAGCAATGCACCATTAGAACCACCCAGTATATAAGTTCATGCTGAGAATAGGATGGCTGCCAAAAATTAAGCAGCTACATTTTTGCTGCGTATTAAGCCAACTGCCCATTGGTTACCTGAATGAAAGAACTTTGTTTTCCCTCTCTCCTGTATTTTCCTTAAACTGGTATTGCAGCAAAAATGGGGGAAAATCCAAGTACAATATATCCTTGAGAGTGGACACTCAAAGGAGCACACTGTGCACCTTCATAAAACATACTGAAATAATTAGTTTTATTTATCAGAGAACAAATACATACCCCAAAGAAGTTGACTGCTGCAACGATTGCCAAGAACATCTGAACTTGGATTTTCCATACCTCAGGCCTACCTTAAACAAAAGCTACCAAACAAGGTTCAGCCAGAATTTAACAGAGCATGCAATACTAGAAGACAAATAACAATAAAAAATAATCCAATTTTCAAAATAACAATTAATTGATCCACCATCAAGGACTGGTGGATCACTTTCTTTGTTTTTAAGGTATGCTCAAGCCTTCTAAAAGTAACATTAGATTTTAGCAATGTTTTTTTTTTGGTTGGGCAGTATGAAAGCTGTATTAAAAATGCTTTGCTGGTGTGGATAGCATAATGCATAGCTGTCAACTTTTCCCTTTTCTTGCGAGGAATCCTATTCGGAATAAGGGAATTTCCCTTAAAAAAGGGGGAAAGTTGACAGCTATGATAATGGGGAAAATATGTGTTGAATGAAATAAGAAAATGATGTTTCTATGTCCGTGAAAAAAATCTATTTATTTCTATCAGCTCTGTTTCATGTGGATTGTTTGAGTTTTAACCAATCTGAAAGGTTTGGACGCAGCAAACAGAAAAAGTAGTTCTTCCCCTGTGGCCTATCTCATGTCTTATCATGGCCTCTGTGAACAGCTAGGTAAATAAGCCTCTTTCAGGCTATTTCCTATGAACCTCTGATCCTTAATCATGCAAAAGAGAAAGAAAGCAGAGGAAAGGCATTTGTAATGCAAAGGAATACTCTGGAAAATGGTAAAACTTCACACTTGCATTGAAGCAAGAGCTGCTTTGAGCTTCATACTTGGATATACCCTTGCCATATGCTCTTTGTTTGGCAATAGGCAAGCCTAGAAGGGAAGTTTCAAAAGCTTTGGAAAGGCTGGCCACTCCAGAGGCTTATGAAAACACAAATAACTTGAGGGTTGAGTGCATGGGTAGGCAAACTAAGGCCCAATCACCTTCTAAATCCAGCCCGTGGATAGTCCGGCCCACAGCGTGTTTTTACATGAGTAGAATGTGTTCTTTTATTTAAAATGCATCTCTGGGTTATTTGTGGGGCATAGGAATTCGTTCATCCCCCCTCAATATAGCCCCCCCAAGGTCTGAGGGACAGTGGACCAGCCCCCTGCTGAAAAAGTTTGCTGACCCCTGGTTGAGTGTTTCAAAACAGATTCAGGCTGTTTTGTGTGGGTTGTTGGTGGCCAGTTTAATGCTAGTAAGAGGATGGGGTGGAGGTGGTGGCTTCTAGCATTTCTGCATTTGTTACCTGCCTTGCAATGCAATCATTTGCAGATTACACAGAAGTAAGCTCCTCTATGTTCTGTGAACCTTACTCCTTACTCCTTAGTGTCTTTGGGATTGCAGCTTGAATGTGGTACCTCGAGTTAAGAACTTAATTCGTTCTGGAGGTCCGTTTTTAACCTGAAACTGTTCTCAACCTGAGGTACCACTTTAGCTAATGGGGGCCTCCCGCTGCCGCCGCCGCACGATTTCTGTTCCTGAAGCAAAGTTCTTAACCCGAGGTACTATTTCTGGGTTAGCTGAGTCTGTAACCCAAAGTGCCTGTAACCTGAAGCATCTGTAACCTGAGACACCACTGTATCTGTATGCGCTAAACAAAAACCAGATTTGTCACTGACCTTGACAGTGTATGCTACCTCAGGTGGGTTGTGGTCACTACCCCTCCCCCGCTTTCCCCTCCTCACCCAGTCCTTGCTGCTGAGGCAGACTTTAGTTATATGGTGCACTGAGTGAGGACAAAACTTGGCACTCCTTAACTTTGAGTAGGTACGTGTATAAATATAGGTGGTGGTTATTATTTTGCATGCCCTTGGATCTGCACCTTATGCAGGGAAACTTCCTGCACTGCTCTAAATCTGGCGCTGCTTCCACCACCACTTTCCCCCACCTTTTCCATTCCCTGCTGCCTCTCCCTCAGTCATCCTCCTTCCGGCTGTGCATCCCTGCTGTGTCATAGGCGCCATCTATGCGGGGATCTGGGGGCCCAGGCATCCCCAAATTTTCAACGAAGGGGCTGGGCCCAACAAAGTTCTATGCAGCAGCGCATGCATGCCATGGGGCGTGCCGACCCCAACCGTGCACATGTTCATGCCACGGTGATGTCGGCATGCCCCGGACGTGCAACGTAAATTGACAATGCAGAGTTTTTAATTGAATCAAAGACTGCTAACCTGTCTTTGCTGCAGATGGTGATGCTTTGGCAGTGATGCAGGCATTCTCTGTTTCCACCTTGACCACAATGTTTCCCTTTGAGGAAGGGCTCCTACCTCAAAGTGAGGAGTATTGGACCTGGAGACGTCTTTAGGACTACTGCTGACTGCATCGCTGCAGCAGTAGCAGTAGCAGCAGCAGCAGCAGCAGTGGTGTTCCATAGTTAGCACACAAGGCAACAGGTGACGGAGTGGCGGTTGGCTGACAGCCATGGTGTTGGCGGCAGTGGCAGGCAGACAAGACCATGGGAGCCTCACCCGCCACTCTGTGTCACATGCCTCACCTGACCTTGCAGCGGAGAAAAAGGGCACAATATTTTATTTAAGTGCTTCAATGCTGTATGTTTTTTTTGTATTGTGTCCAAATTTCTTCTGAAAGCCAGTGTCTTCAAGTATAAAAAGGCTATACTGAGCTACTTGGCAGTTTTGGAACAAATCCGTTATGCTGGATGACTCATGACTCTAGCTCTTTTCTTTGGGGGGTGGGAGTCCTAATTCAGTAAAAAAAAAATACTCAATTTCATCTTATCCCAAGAGTAGTAGTAAAAATGAAAGTTTTTACATGAACAAAATGGCCACTTTCAAACACTTGCTCTAAGAACTAATTACTTAAAAAAGATTCCTGTTTAGCCGACTGCAGATTATCTCATTTTCCATTTTTAGAGATTTTTCTCCCCCTTAGATTTATGCTGGAAACAAACAATTATGCAAGGCTCCCCTTGCCCTGCAGTATCTGCCTCATTGCCAGTGGAAGTCCAGCAACATATTATTTCAGCTTAACACTCCAACATACTTGCATATAGGGTTCTCGCATGTGGACGCCCTAATGTTGTTTCCCCACTGCCTTCTTGCATTTGCATATTGAACATGCAAGTTTGAAAAAGCTATTAAAAATGCCTTGACATCGGTCCTCTTCTAGATGCTTATTCTGGAGGCCTCTGGGGAACGCAGCTCAAACGACTGGCAGGCTAAGGAGAGAATGATGGATTACTCTTCAGCTGTCCACACAAAATATGACCTCCATTCAAATAGCCAACTTTGGTTTCTGTCACTGACATAACCCTCATCACACTTTTCTTCCAAGCTCTTAAAAATAATGGGAAAGATTATTCTAGTCTGATCCCATTAGGTAGATATTACACTTTTCATAACGTTCTGAGATCATTGATATGAGGTGTTTTGTTTCTTTATTTTTATATAAAAAATATCTCTCCCATAGAAAAAAAAGGGATGCAGTTTCAGGCCCTTGGTGCTCTGAATGCTTTGGTTTGGCAAGTCTCACTGTGGTGCATTCCAATTGCTTTCTGTTTTCTTCTTGGCTGCATTGTTCTTGGAAAAGTATGAGTTTGACATTAGTAATACAACCAAAACAGAACTTTTCCATGTGGCTTTTACATTGTTGAGCCGGCGTGCTGTGGCTTTGAAAGCCCAATAAAAGAGGTTGCGTAACAGGGATTACAGATTAATCGGTGGCATGAAATACCGAGATTGAAGAGTATGATTATTATTTTTTATAGTGGTCATTTATGTTGTCAATGTGTCTGCCGCAGACTCCCAAGTATTATTTTTTCAATTTCACCTTGGGTCGTAATGTTCTTTGTGGAATCCTTTAGGTAAATGGTTGCTGCAGGGTGCTGATGTAACTTTATTCAGTACTGCAGAATAAACTGACGTAGCGGGGGGCGGGGGGGAATGTATAATCTGTTCATTGCACAGATGCATTGTGTTGGCATTTTGCCTAGTGACACACAATTTTAAACAAATCTGGCAATATGTGAAATGTAACAATATTTCAATATTGGTGAAATGCAACAATATGATATGCAGAATGGGGCATTCCCCCATGTGCCGTGCCCCTGAAATTGGTTTTGGAGAGGTCAAGAGAGCCCCCAGAGCAGTGGGGAGGGGGAGAAAGAGAGGGGGAAAGTCTTCTGACCGGCAAGGTGATATGGTTTCTCCGTCAGAACATTTGCAATCGTGCATCACTGAATTCCAGCTGTATATTTCAGGCACCCACTTAATGCTTGGACAGTAGGGGCAGGAGCCAGATGAGCCAGATGTCATCAGGGCAGGGCCAGAGTTGCAGCCCCTTAGCAGCTTTCTGTATGCTTTGCTCCCACACAAGGTAATATTTGAAGGGGTCCATACAGTGAATGGGAAAGGCAGGAGTCAAGCAATTGCCTTGGCAAATAAATATTGTTATAAGTTTGTGTGTGCCAGATTCTTCTAAATTCCTGGATTCAGTAAGCGTTAGAATTTAATCAAGGCTTGCAGTGTTTAGCTGAGTGCTAGACTGCTCTAATCTCTGGATCTAAGTGTTAAAAGCTAATTAAGCTTTTCCTCTAGTAAGCTCTGGGTGATGGGGCAAATGCGATGAGCAAACCATCAAAGGAGCTTGCTGAGAGAAGGCAAAAGGGTAGGGCCCCTCCCTTCTAGATATGACCTAATCTAAAGACACTGAATAACATCTTATCTTTTGAGAGTAAAATAATTATACAGTATGCATGATGTATGATATATGAATGTAAGGTGTTCACTAAATTTTGCTACATCATTTTCAGCTGTTTAGCCCTTTTGTTCATCTGTATGTGGCTTTAAAGGAAATGAGGATCATAAATTGGAGGATACGCCCCACGCTGTCCTCTGGTAACATTTGGATTCCATCTGTTGGGTTCCATTAACAGTATTCCATACCTGATAATTAGTCACATAATATTTGTTCTTCTTGTGTTCTGCAAGAGAAAACTGAGAAGAGAGATCTGGGAGAAACAGTTTCAGGTTTAGTAGCAGAAGACACATTGAGCGGTCGAGCTTTTAGAATCTCCCCTGGATCATGAAGAGTTTTAAGCCTAGATGGCCAAGCAATTGAAGGCAGTTGAGATCGACTGTATTTGTTGTCTCCCCAGTCTTTGTTTTCTGCCCTTGACCTTATTGGTGAAATAAACAGAAGGTAACAGTCATTCCTGGCTAGCAGACATGACTAGCTTTAAGCAGTCCCTCTGGCCCATTAACTTTCTCCTGTCTAAACCTCCACAAATTTAGATCAATATCAGCATAATACTTCATTTTGGGTCTTCTGTTCTATAAGTGAAGCAATTTTGGGGCTATATTTGACGGTCTGACATGTCAAAAATCTCCAAAGGAAACATCTACTGCCATGGACCATGTTGAAGCTAGTTCAGGCCTCTTTTTATTTTTAAAAAATTTTTTATTCATTTTTCAAACACATAATAAAAAACAAACACAACACAAAACAAAAACATACACAACATTAAACATATACCGACTTCCCCATACCTCCCTTTCGCTGCATCCTTATTCCACAATTCTTTACAACCCTTTAGTCAATTTATCTATTAGTTCCCTTTCATTAAATTTCCTTAAACTTATTAGTTACAGCTGTAATTCTCTACTTCTTACCCCTTGACATCTTAACACTCCTCAATTTTACAACAGTTTTAAAGATATGTTTTAAATTTCTTCCAGTCCTCTTCCACTGTCTCTTTCCCCTGGTCTCGGATTCTGCCGGTCATCTCTGCTAGTCCCATGAAGTCTGACACCTTTGTCTGCCATTCTTCCAGAGTAGGTAGTTCTTGCATCTTCCAATACTTTGCCAGAAGAATTCTTGCTGCTGTAGTAGCATACATAAAAAAGTCCTCTTTTTAAAGCTCAAGTTAACTCCTGAAATTTTGAGTCTTCCAAGCCAACCCTTTGAACCTTTTAAAGAGTTGCCTATTGCAAATATGTGCATATTATTATCTTCCACAGTCTTCACGGCAGGGATGGGGAATTTGTGGACTCCAGCTCCCATCAGCTGCAGCCAGCATGGCCAATGGTTACAGATGATGGGGGTTGTAGATCAACAATACCTGGAGGGCCCCAAGAGAAGAAAACTGTGACTGGGCACCACTGTTCTTAAGCTGAGCACTCTGGATTCTAAAACGACATTTCATAATAATGTGAACTGCTCGGTTTGTGAACTGCTCGGTTTGTCAAATGTCTTGTTTCTGAGGTCACTGACTTGAAACTTGACACCACTGATGAGATTAGCCTGTCATGCAGGGCGCTGAGCACCAAATGTCTGGGTTTTGCTTCCACTGGCAGTGGCTCCAGAGACAGGAGAAAAAAAACAGCTCATAAATTTTTCTGAAATCTAACATTTCTCAAAGCTCCGAGCAGCTTTTTGGCTACTTTTTCAAGCAACCTTGTTTAAGGACTTTTGCAGGGTATGAGTGTAAATAGGTAGAAAAAATAACATGAAATATTCAGTGGAATCAAGGTTAAATTGTCTGTCAGGCAGTGTCCTCTGTCAGCAGCATATATTCACAACTAGTACTTTGACAACAATATGCATTCACAATTAACTTTATAAAAAAACTTAAGAACCATGATGAAGTTCAACTTCAAGTCATCTGTCAGGCAGACCATGTATTGCTGTGTTTTCGTTCAGAGCTTTTATTTTTCCTTTTTTTAAAAAATCACTTTGGAAACTACCATTAACAAAGCCTAACTATTGCTGTGTATGGTAAGGTGTTTTTTGTTTTTGGTTTTTACCAAGCTATGCAGTTAAGAATAGAGGGCCCTCTTCAGCTAACATTTACTTGGAGTAAACCTATTGAAATTTATGGGCCAAAGTTAGCCATGACCATTAATTTCAGTGGGGCTACTTGAGTAAAGGTTAGTTGACTACAGCCCAGAGAATGCTGGGTTGGTAAGAGGAGGAGCAGGTTACAGTCCCAATATTGCCTATTTCAGTCAAAAAAATACTGGGGTGATTTGTACTGCTGCTGGATGTAGAATTCTACTGTAGTGTTTTATTCGAAAAGGTAAGACTAGCATCTCTAGAGGCCTTTATCTTGCACCAAAACATTGTAAAATGAATGTGTAGAGGAGGGTGTAGGATTGTACACATTGACTCTGCCCCGAATGCCATACAATCAACTCAAAGGTTGGAAGAGAACAGATATGCATACAACTTGTAGTCAAAATGGTGCCTTTCAGATGTTGTTGGACTACAGATCCCAACACCCTAGACCATTGGCCATGTCGGCTAAGGCTGATAGAGTTGGAAGGGACCCTGTTCCAAGCTCCTGCAATGGAGGAACATGCAGCTGTCGCTTACAAGGGATCAAACCTGCAACCTTGGCATTATCAGCACCACACTCGAACCCACTGAGCTATCCAAGGGGAAATGCAAGGTGGAGTCTGGCATTGTGAGCTACGTATGCCTGATGCTTAGGATCTGTAGGCAGACTTTGGAACTCTGCAAATGCAGTCTTTCTGGCAGCCTATGAACAGGGTGGCAGGGGGTGGGCTAACAATCCCAGGGCCTTGTAAGGCTGATGATCTCCTGATGCAGATGAAGAAACCATTTCACTCAGCGAAATCTTTCCAACAGATTGTGACTATGGAATAAGGCATGAAGAGCTTAGACATTTGATAAAACCTAGAACGACTTAGGAGTGTGTGGCAGCCTTGGCAGAAACTGCGCATTGATTGCTTGTACCAAACGTATGCCAAGGCCTGGGGGGGGGGGGAATGCAACTATGCATATATTTAGTTGCACCCCCATATTGTTTGCGTCAGGTGAGTGTATATTTACATTGCCCTGTCTGTCAATGGGGCAGTGTCAGGTGACCCATTTTTTCTTTGCAGTGCAGTCTGAGTTCAAGCTATGCTGCAAAGGAAGATTCAGGTCAATCTATGTGGGGCTATAAGTCACCACTGAACCATGAATAGGCCTTTGAGCCTTGCATTTAACAGGGGTCTACCACACTACAGAATTCCTCATTGTGAACTCTGTAGCACAGACAGTCCCAACCATTCTAGGATTATTCCATAGGATTATTCCATAGTGTAGACCAGCACTTGCACTAATTCAACATAGTGATCATATCACCACCTAATGGTCTTTTCTGCATAGCCAACTCCTTAATGTACCGTAATTAGTACCTGAATGTGTTGAATTGTGTCTGGGGAGAAAACAGGGGTTGACATGAATGGACCTTGGGAATTTCACCCATTCTCCTCACTTATTCACTAATATTTAAATCTGAAGAAGCATTGCAAAGTTTGGCTGGGAACAGAGCAGTCTGAAGAAGGTTTTGTGGATTCACAGCTTAAGTGAGGACAGACTAAGACGGGAATCCTATACATACCGGTACATGTCCGGGAGTAAGTCCCATTCAAATCAATGGGGATTACCTCTGAGTAGGCATGTAGAGGATTGCATTAGAAAACAGGAAAACCCTTAATAGTTCACTGAAAGCTTCAACTAAAACTTCATTCTAGCTGAACAGAAGGCAACTGATCCCTCTGTCATTTGTTTTTATGTATGGATAGTTGCAGGCTAGACTACCCTTGGTTAAGCTGATTATTTGGTAATAAAGATGATTAGCTGATAATTCTTCAGTGGGCTGGTTAGGGGCTGGTGTGAAATAATGTTGCACAATGGTTGGATATTCTCCCCTTACTGTTTTTATAAAAGTGGCACCCTACAGCTGAGGGGAGGGACATAAAAGCAGTTTGGAAGCAGTTTGCAGTTTCAACTGGGAAATAGAGAGATGTGAGTTGGCTGGATATAAAATGTCTTAGGATTTAGGGGTTCCTTTGGAAACCTGGTGCAGGAACAATGACACTGCTGCATGCTTCAAGGTCTGCTTCCTTCCTCTGTACTTGTATATTTGTTACAAAGAGGTCTTATGCCTCTTATCCAAAGAAAGCACTGTTGTGTTTCTGTGAGAACTTACTACTGTTTGTGGATCTGAGGAACATAACAAGTAACCATGGTTTTCCAAGCAAAAATTGGTTTGACCACTGCATGAACTGGAGTCCGAAAGAGCTTCCCAGTATTTAGTCTGAAGCAAGAGACAAGGTCAGGTTGGGGGAGAGACTGTGCATCTTCTTTAATACAAAAATGTTTTGTAGCAAAATTTTAGGAACAGCAAATTCATGGTGGGGGGAGGGGAGCAAAGGCTTTTCTTGTACTGTCTGGAGTCTTGTCTCCCATCACACTTAACCAGTTCTGCCCTAGCTATAAATCCGTGTTTTGGTCTTCCTTGCTCAAGATGCTTCACTGATGGTACAAAGCTCCTCTTTATCCAGGCTAGCAGCTATATGATACTTCCAGACATACCTTTCTTACCCACATGACACATTTGCCATTTCAAGCACTGAAAGGCTGTATATTTCTCTTTCCTGTTATTTCAAATTCCAGGCAAAATCCAAACTTTTAGAAGTGCGGCGAGATGTTTACCGAAGATTTGAACCTGAGACGGCAGGCCTTTGTGAGCTCGTGGCAAGAAACCTGGGCCTCGCCTGCTCCCATTCATTCAGAAGAGCCCCGTGGAACATAAAAGCTTTTGCACTCAGACGAGGCAGAGAGTGGCAGCCTCTGTACTAGGCAGTGACCTGAGGTGGCTTGTGCAAACTAATGTAAAGGAAATAGTCAACAAAGCAACCTGACTGTATCAGACTGAGATCCCAAGGAAACACAGTAGGAAGCAACTTCTACTGGAACCAGGGAGGTTTACCTCAGAGTAAGCATGACTGGAATCAGACTGTTAATTAGCAGAGGAAGTAGCAGAAGCACTTAAACTCTACTGGATACAAGGCAAGAAGTGGGGAAGAAAGAAGTGTCACATGGACAGAACTTTGCTCAGCGGAGCAAACTCGGAATCCAACTTTATAAACCCATTTCTCAAAAGGAATACCTTCTTAAAGGGGTTAATATCTGCCCTAGGTATCTTCAGGAGGAAGAGTGGGATATAAATTCAATAAATAATACATAATGTTATTCAGTAGCTTCATAAATGTTCAGGCCACTGGACATCATAGGTTTTACCTCTGAGTAAACATGAACAGAACTGGACTACATATGTCCTTGTGGAGTATTTGTAGGAAGGGAATAATGTGATTGCATACCTAGAGCACTTTGAGGTTGTATCGGTATAAATTGTGTTCAGAAAGATATGTCAGTTATCATGAGAGAAACAAAAAACGTTGAGGTTGGAACTGAGCCTGTTACATCAAGCAAAGCTGAAGTTGAAGTCTTCCACCTGCATATATGGCATGCCATAAATTAAGTTACAAAGCTTTTGTGAAGCATATTTATTATGTTCTACTCCAAAGGTCCATGCGATAATTTACCTAAACTTTATATGTACTTTTTAAAACCAGGGAATAGGGCTACACTGCTAGTCCACCCCTAGTATCAGGTGTGCCTCTGACCTCTTTCCCTGGACATCCATGTGTTGGTGTGAACATTGAAACTCTCACATGTTCATTCACAGACTTTCACAGTGCAGATGTCCATGCTCATGAGCAGGTGTTTCTCTGTCCCATGTGAGTTCCTGCTTTTATAATACTGTTGTATTGGGCTTGGGTTTTTTTTTTTTTAAGTCATATCTGTTTTCAAGAAGCTGTTTTGTTGCTTTCATGCTGCATTTTTGAATACCACTTCCAGAATTCTAAGTAGCTTATAAATGCTTTTAAATAAAATAATGCCCGGGGGCAGGCCAGATACAGAGCCTTACTCCATGCTAATCATACAGAGCACTAGTTTACACAATTGACACATCAAGGGAGTGACAGTTAAAATTACACGAGAATTTGTTCTCTCTATAATAGGTACTTCATAGTACAGGCTGTGGCCATTTTAGGCCCAATTGAGTTGCAGCCGCTCACGCATGGGTCCTTTTGGACCTGGAAGAGGGAGGAAAGGGGGCAAGATACGCCATAACAGGCTTATGTGCGCTCTGCCAACCCACATGGGGGCCAGGAATGGAATCCCCTGCAAAATGGAACCCTCTGCAAAATGGTCACAGCCTGTACTGGCTGTAAGTGCCCTAAAACCTAAGTTACTACATACAGTAACAGTGATGTGTCAGTGGTGATTACCTGACCTCCCAATAGCAGTATCCCTGCACTTAGGGACAAGGGAGGGTTGAGATAGTGGGAACAGTTGGGTGGTGTGAACACACTGGCAGAAGCGTCAGATTGGTTCTGCCAATATGTTTGCACCGCAACGATCTCCCCACCAGCTCATGATGGTAAGTGCCACAAAACCAGTGTTGGGAGGTGAGGTAAGTGCCCCCCTCCCCTGCCAACCACTACAGACTACCTGATAGAGTTAAGAATTAGCTGTGCAAAGAATGATCTAACTCCATTTCCAATTTCATATATTTTTATTCTGTTATTTCACCCACTTAGGAAGCTGCTAGGAAGCAGCCTCCCAAAAAGTTGAAAATATGTTATTGATGTATACCAGGAACAAACTGGATGGTTGTTGCTTAAGCAGATCATGGAAAAGCACAGAAGCAAGAACGTCAAGTGACGTTCTCAGCCTCATCATTTCCACTTTCTAATGTTACCTCCTTGCTTTCAGCTCTCTCTCAGCAAACCTAGGCTTTTCTTGAACCCCATGGTTTTTTGTGTGTTTTCCCAAGCCATCTGCAGCTGTTTGCTTTGCAAACATCTTTTGCTTTCACCAGCTCCTTATGCATGGCAATCTGTAGGCTAATCCGTGAGAGGGCAGTTGGTGGATTATCTAGCCTCCCAGTATATGCATGGTAGCATGCATTTAGCATGCCACAAGGCTCCCATTGTGCTAGGCAATGTGCAAATGCAGGAAGAGAAAGTCCCTGCCTACATCAAAGATCTTACACTGTTCATTAAATAGCTATAAGCCTTCGTTCTTTCTGTAATATTTGGAAACACTTGACAGCCAGTACTGCAGCTGCTAATGTCAACAGACGTGAACTTAATGAATAACTTCACTGAGTGCAGTCAGCACTTCTAAATGGGCAATGTGATTTCTGCAGTCTTAAGCATGAACAAAGGGGAAGTTATAAAACTCTTATCTCCCTGTTTGTTATTTATTTCTAGTTTTTTATTATGTACGAAAGAAAAGACAAAATACACTATGGGAAAACATATACAAAATGTGTATATTAGTGAATATACACCAAATATGTATATTAGTGAATATACACCAAAAATGTATGATATAAGGGGAAATATATATAATTGGTCTTGAGGACAGACGTCATGAAGGGACAAGATGTAATAATGAATGCCTTGCCTTAATGCTAAACACATCATGGGGAAGTAAGTTCTAATAAAACATGTAAGTTATTTTCAGGCTATATATTTTGCCTCAGGGTGTAACTGTTGATTTAGCACTACTGATTTTTTGTTTTTTAAAAAGGCATTTTCCTGTATGCAATCCTTTTTACAGTTTTTAATAACAATGGCATCTGGAAGCTTCATCTTTCAAAAATAATCATAGTAATGAGTTCCCCAATGAGGCATACTAAGGCATGTGCATACTTTTTACTGTATAGGGCATTTCCTGCCTAAAACAAAATATGATATTGTGAATATTAAATAAATACTATTTTAGAACAAGAGACAAGCTGTTCATATACCATGGGAAAGAACTCCCAGGTTTGTTTCCATTTCTGCTCTGTACCCTGGCTATGGTTGAGAGAGGTTACATTTGAACATCCTGTTTATGGAGAGCTGCAGGAAATGTTGGTATGGAAAAGCAAGTGTCATTGATAACTGGCACTGAGTTGCTAAATATTTGCACTGGCATATCTGCCCCCCCTGGCATTGTAGTGTGGTTCGTTGGGATAACCAGCCCCTTCCTAAGAACACATGCTGGTACATGCTGTCAGCTGGTTTTGAAGTTTGTCATGGCCACTTCAGGGCTGGAAAAAACATTTTATATAACAGGAAGAGATGGCACGGCTAGCTTGAGAACTGAGTGAGCCTGCATTTTTGGGATCCATTTTTCACACCATGTTTTTACTCCATGAAAACCGCTTCATACCAGGACATCATTCTAGAGTTACATGTCCTTCTATGGTACTGACTCCAGAATAGGCCAGTGTCCTTAATTCACACAGCCATTTTATTTCTTTATTTCATTTAAATATTGCATGCCACATTTTGTATCAGTTCAAGGTGACTAATCATAATAATAAGCAAATAATAGTAAAATAAAAAAAATGGAAGCCACTTGAAATGCTCACCTTAGAAACATTTAGATATATTCAGACTGTAATGCAAATATTTAAGAAGCTTTTTTCTAGCATCACATTCCTAAAGCACCTACTCAGAAGTAAGTAGCACAGGTTTCAAAGGCACTTACTGCCAGACAAGTAAGCTGAAGAGGTGCAGGAATAATTCTACACTTCTCTGTTGTTGTTTAGTTGTTTAGTCATGTCCGACTCTTTGTGACCCCATTGACCAGAACACATCAGTAATCCCCACTGACTTCAATAGGATTTATTACCATGTGTTTGTATAAGGTTGCTAGATCATCTCCTTTGCAGGTGATGCCTTAAGAGCACATGTTCAAGTATGTTCAACTACTGAGATTGGAGGATCAGTTGGAGAAATTTCTACAATTATTTGCAAAGCTCTTTATCACTGGAAGTGAGGGTACATTTCCAGCCATAAACATTTCAATGTACAGTGGTACCTCGGGTTACATACTCTTCAGGTTACAGACTCCACTAATCCAGAAATAGTGTTTCAGGTTAAGAACTTTGCTTCAGGATGAGAACAGAAATCGTGCTCCGGCGGCGCGACAGCAGCAGGAGGCCCCATTAGCTAAAGTGGTGCTTCAGGTTAAGAACAGGTTCAGGTTAAGAATGGACCTCCAGAACGAATTAAGTACTTAACCCGAGGTACCACTGTAGTAGCAGCCTTTTGCAAAAATAGTGGTCAGTAACATTTAATCGCCTGGTTGAAAATTGGAAGTTGCTCACTCAAGGGATTCCTTCCCATTATATTTCCATACTTCTACATTGTTCTCTAATTATTGAGCTATATGCATGTTCACCCTTAGACAAACCCTGGAAGTTTTTGTGGTGTGGAATCACTATCTCTTGAATGCCACTGTCTACTATTTTGCCTACTATTTTGAAGGGTGCCGTGATGGGATGGGGAAGAGAACAACACTGCTTGCTCATGCGCTAGATACAAAGCAAGCTTCTCAGTCCATTGAAACAATTTTCCAATTTAAAAATGAGTCTTTGGGCACCTTAAGACTAAAAGAAATAAAATCGTGGCCCAAGCCTTTGTGGACTAGAGTCCGGTCCATGAAGGCTTGTGCCACAATATATTCAGTCCTTTTTTCTGGGGGTACGCAGGGGTACGCATACCCTGAAACATTTTATGAATCTTTGTACTTTTGTCCATTTACTGTATTTATTTTCCTCGATTTGAACTATAAAATGGTGATTTTCTTGAGTCAAATATTTTCTTGAGTACCCCTAAACATTCTTTTTTAGAAAAAAGCACTGGATATGTTTGTTAGTCTTTAGCCACCGGAGTCTTTATTACGTATTTAGTTCTACTCATAAAGCTGCAATGGCAACAATGATCCAAATTAGCTCCCAGCTGCTTACTTCCTACTTGTCCAAATGTGGCCAAATCAAGTCCACCTGCACTAACTATGTCTGCACCTCCAGCAAACATAGTGTATGTATGTTTAGTCATTTAGTCGTGTCCGACTCTTCGTGACCCCATGGACCAGAGCACGCCAGGCACTTCTGTCTTCCACTCCCTCCCGCAGTTTGGTCAAACTCATGCTGGTAGCTTCGAGAACACTGTCCAACCATCTCGTCCTCTGTCATCCCCTTCTCCTTGTGCCCTCCATCTTTCCCAACATCAGGGTCTTTTCCAGGGAGTCTTCTCTTCTCATGAGGTGGCCAAAGTATTGGAGCTTCAGCTTCAGGTCTGTCCTTCCAGTGAGCACTCAGGGCTGATTTCCTTAAGAATGGATAGGTTTGATCTTCTTGCAGTCCATGGGACTCTCAAGAGTCTCCTCCAGCAAACATAGTAGTTTGTCCAATTCAGAGTGCAGTGGATTTTGCCATTCTTTGCCACCTTTCACACTGGATCTCAATTGGATTTCAGTAAGCAGACTTGTACTTCTAGGCATCGTACAAATATGGGGAAATCCTGAGCAGATGTGCTCTGTCTCAGTAGATTTTGCTTCATTCTGCTTGCAATGCATGTAGATAGTAGCAAGATGTGGATATCAAATAAGTATTCAGAAGCCATCTTTAAAACATTGCCATTGATATCTGGCAAAAATGCTTATAAAAGGATAGATTGCTCAGTTGTGAACCTGGTCCTAATGTAAGGGAAGCTTTCAATATCTCATATGTCATAAAAAGAGGGAGGGCATGGTATACATGTTATATTATTTTGAGAAATAAAAGAAAATAAGACTATCTGGATTTTTGTTTTCATTTTCTGGCCAGCCTACCCATAGAGCACCCCCATTAATGTGAAATCAATCAAGTTCTTGTTAATGCTTTCATATCCTCTGATATTTTGTCTATATCTTGCAGCCAATATAACATGCCTTGGTTTCATTTCTCTAATTTTTCTAACCCCAAGATATTTGGCAGAATTTCCCCCCTAGCAGTTTTCTTTCTGCTTTTGAGTTCCACGAATTTTGATCACTGCTCTCTTTGTGTCTTGAGGAACATTGAAGGAAAGTTGTTGAACCGTGGGTATTAAAAACAACAAGTGCTTGTGCATTACATTTTCTTCCTTGGGTTGGGCTGAGCAAATGAGCTCGCTGCTTCCATGACAAGTAGGCAAACTTAAAACAGTTAATGCTTTCATCAGGTGAGCAAGCCTTTGAAATGCCTTTGATGTGGCATGGCAAATTTGCCACAGCAACTGCAAGCTGGCCGTATAAACACCCTGCCCTGGAGAATGTTGTTTTGTTTTCCAGACAGACTTCAGTTGCTGAGAGGAAGTATGCCACTGTGCCAGCGACCAGAAGTCAAGCCAATTTACTCTGAATTGGAAATGAAAACATGCACACGTGTGTGAACACCACAAAACAAACACATTTCAGGGGCAAATAGAAAGCACTAAAAAGCAAACTGTAATCACATCTGGGACTTATCACTGTTTTATGGTGAGATAAATCTTGAATGGTGCTAGAGATTTCTTTCACGAAGGGACTGGAGCGGGGAAAACGCTTTGACAAAATGTCAGAGCCTTTAATGATTGCCACTGTTAAGAACATTAGGCACTGCAAATATCGCAAGGAAATGTGTGCAGTTATTACAGTTGGCCCCAGTCCAATGGTGTGTACATGCGACAGCTGGGGATGTATGAGTTTAGACCTGCCGGATCAGCGACCAATCAGCTATTTTGCATGGACCCAGCCATAAACCTTCCTGCTCCAAACAGCCAATCAGTGCTTGTGCTGGTTATCTGATATGGCCTTGCATTCACAGCCCCAGTTGCTGGAACATATGTACAGTTTGTGTGCTCTTGGTGCTTATTTATGCATAGGATTGGCTCCCCATCCTGCTAGGTATGCAAATGGAAGCCGGCTTCCCTGCATGTATAGCCTCCAGATGGATTAGAAGCAATAATGGTACTTAATATTTGTATAGCACTTCCAAGTATGGTGTTTAACATGCATTAGCTCCTTGCAGTCCTCACAACAAGGTTTGTTGGCATTATTGCCTCTCATATTGTAGGTGGGGCAAATGAGAGTGACTTGCCCAAGGCACCTAATGAGTTCATTGCAGAGGTGACATTTGACTTGGGGACTCTCTGACATGTAGTGCTGTCTCTTGGCCAATATGCTGCACCATATCCAAAATTATAATTCTTTATTTGCATTTCTTTTTTAAAGTCTTGAATCTTCCATTAAGCATGAAGCTTAAACAGCCAACAATAAAACGATTAACAAACCAGCAATTCAGTTCCATTGTAGCATACCAAAATAACTTGACAACATATTTAGTTATCTCCTGCTTGGACTACTGCAATGCGCTCTACGTGGGGCTACCTTTGAAGGTGACTCGGAAACTACAACTAATCCAGAATGCGGCAGCTAGACTGGTGACTGGGAGCGGCCGCCGAGACCATATAACACCGGTCTTGAAAGACCTACATTGGCTCCCAGTACGTTTCCGAGCACAATTCAAAGTGCTGGTGTTGACCTTTAAAGTCCTAAACGGCCTCGGCCCAGTATACCTGAAGGAGCGTCTCCACCCCCATCGTTCTGCCCGGACGCTGAGGTCCAGTGCTGAGGGCCTTCTGGCAGTTCCCTCATTGCGAGAAGCAAAGCTACAGGGACCAGGCAGAGGGCCTTCTCGGTAGTGGCGCCCGCCCTGTGGAACGCCCTCCCATCAGATGTCAAAGCGATAAACAACTACCTGACATTCAGAAGACATCTTAAGGCAGCCCTGTTCAGGGAAGTTTTTAATGCGTGATATTTTAGTGTATTTTTGGTTTCTATGAAAGCCGCCCAGAGTGGCTGGGGAAACCCGGCCAGATGGGCGGGGTACAAATAATAAATTATTATTATTATTATTATTTCTCAGAACAAAACCATGTCAACTGCTATGATGAAACAATGCTTAAAATTATTCCAGCTCTTCTAAAGCACTTTAGGCTGCAGTCCTTTACACCTGAGGAGAGGAACCTCCTCTCCTCTCTCATTCAGACCCTTAAAATTTTCAGCAGGCCATTTGACCTGCTTCACCCCCTGACTGTTTTTGCCTGGCTGGAATGTACATTTCCTGGTAAGGTCTCTGGCATGTCTGGGTGGAGGGATGTGTGAGTATGCATAGAAACTAGCCTATTGTACAAAGGTGAAATGAAGCCATCCTGGTTTCTGATTTGATCCTGGAATGTCCTGCTTTTCCTTAGGACATCCCCGTTTCCATCGGAGAAATGTTGGAGGGTATGCATTAGTTGCTCCAGCCACTTTTGCATCTGACTCTACTCGCCTCTCTCATGTGACTCTCAGGAGAGGGAATGAGGTCCCTTTGGACTCACACTTACCTGGGAGCTGGTTAAAACACAATGATGCTTCTCACTAGGCATGTGCTGGATTGCTAGCTAGCATTTTCAGTCACAGATCTTGGTCATAAGGAAAAACAGTGGGGTAGGGGAGGAGAACAGAGGAAGGTTTAGTGCCTCTTCTGCTGTCCACTAAATCACTCTGCCTAGGTTGCCCAACCCAAGGTTAACATTGTCAAATTTGGGATATATGGCTCAGGCAATTCTTAAGCCGTTTTGGACTCATGTAGTTCAGGACTTTGTGTATCAGGGTAGGGTATAGATAAATAAATAACGCTAATCCCAATATTATTTGGGGGGTACTTAGATTACAGGCCTCATTGAATGCCTAGTAACAAAAAACTGCCCCCAACTCTTGGAATTCTTGGTGTTATATTTGACACTGGAATAAAATGGCTACCAATATTCCTAATTGTACACAAAATTATATCCACAGAATTCAATATCCATAGTATTTTTGCCCATAATATTTTTTATTACCTTCACTCTAAATGTACTCATAATTGAATGAAAAGGTGCCAGTCAACCAAAGATTTAAAGAGAAGTGGGAAATAGTGTATGGACTGGCTATACATAGGCTCTTTGTAACTTTAGCCACTATAACATAAGCAGCCATGTGTGTCTGGCAAAAGGGTAAGGGTAAGTGAAAGAATACAATGAAGTGTTAAATTAGCCTGTATGGGGTTAGTAAGGACAGAGGATAAATTTTATTTAAAGAAAGTAACATTGTACCTCATGCCAAACTGAGGTAATTTCCTTCCCCTTTCTTTATTTCCTAGGTTCCCAGATTTACAATTTTAATGGTGCTTGCCAGAGCTCACCTGAAAAAAGCATTATTCAAATGAAATCTTAAGAAAATATTTTTGTACAGGGCCTAGACCCATAAAGAAATACTACTGTATGCTGACACCCCCCCCCCGTATAATTATACTACTAATTGCATCCATAAATAGCCCAGTGTTGCTGTAGTGCAGAGTGAAGATTCTGGGACCATTAAACACTCCATAGGCAGTTCTTTAAAGAAAAAGATTTACAGCTTTGCTACTTACTATTACTCAGAGTAGGCGGCAGGGGCAGGGGTGGCGGGGGTATTCATGCAGCCATTTTGTGTAGGAAAGTACGTTTTCTGAATGCCCCAAATACGGCAAATAAACTTTTATAATTTGCAAAGAAGGGAAAATCCCACCACTGTCCACTGCTAAAGATGTGAGGACCCATCCTTTACATTCATGGCTCAATGGTCCAGTGTTCCCTTCCACTGGCCATGCTGAGAGACATGTAGTGCAGGTCTGTATATGCCTACTCAAAAAGTAAGCACCATTGAGTTCAGCGGAATTTACTCTCCCAGGTAAATGGGTACAGGAATGCAGGTTGAGGCTATGCTCCTACACATTATGTATTTTATTTTATTTGCAATATTTACAAGATGTTAAATATGAAACAATTCCATAGTAGTATACAGCATCAAAGTGAAATGAAATAAAAATAAATGCAGTACCTGAAAATGCCCAACATAAATGCTGCCAGAGGAAAAACTCATCCTTCTGAAAAGGTCTGCAAAAATGGAAAGGTTGTTAGGTATCGGGTGAAATGCACAGCGCATTGTTGCCTGCTTAATTTCTATGGGAAGTGTGTTCCACATGACCATGGATGCAGCAGGACTTGCTTTCTAGTAAATATGTATAGGAAACGTATGTGGTGGTGAAAAGGATATTGGTATTGTCAGTCTGGCAGCTTAGTTCTATGAGTGAATTTGCCTTACTTGCCTTGCCCAGGATACAATTAATGAACTCCTTCTCTTCCTTTGTTCTCCTTCCTTGGTTTACTTCATGCCCCATTACAGCTGTGGGGCAGGAACAACAAGCTGCCTTGGATACAAGGGTTAGGCTAACAATAAGACCAAAAGATGGGTGTGTGTGTGTGTTGAAACGGGCCACAACTTTTTTGATTACAGCAGGCAAGCGGGGTTGGCATGCCATTGTTGTCCAAATCTGCTTTCTGTTTCGAACTCTGATGTTTTGTTCAAACAAAATCATCTCAGCATGCTTGCTGAGGAATGGCCACGGGAGTTGACCAGCAAAGTCCCAATGGCCCTGCAACTAGGATCATGCTGGCAATTTGAGGTGACTGATGTCAGGTCCACCACTACCCAAGCTGTGGGCAGGAGCTGATGCATCACCTCAGAACCTCATATGGGAGTCCCCCTTGTCATATTTTAGATCCTGCCCAATGCCATTTCCACCTCTGGAAGGGGGCACATGGTCCATTCACTGACAACCCCTACCTGTGTAGGTTAGTGCCAACAGTTCCCAATTGTGAGGGGGGTCAGCAGTTGAAGAGCATCTCCCTTCCAGTTGAAACACCATATCACTAGGCTTCCTTTCCTCTCAGACCTTTCTACTCTGCTTGTAGACCTGCTCCAGCTTTATCTCCTGGCATGCACCTATCCAGCCAAACCATCAAATTAAATGTCTGTGACTGAGCACTTGGAAATGTGAATCATATTTACATATGATTGAGATATGATTGCTTTCAGTTAAAGGATTGGTCTCTGTTTGTTTGGTACAGAAAGGAATGATCTACATAGACCTAGTAAATGTAGCTATAAATTATTCTTGACATCTACCAAAGAGATACTTAACTAAGTAATCACATTCAGGTAAATTGTGAGCAACTCTGTATATTATTTTTCACAATTTATCTGAAGATTCACATCATTGTGAAGAAGGGTGGTGAGAAAGGGAAGAAATGGAGTGGTGTGTGCGTGTTTAAACTTCTGCTCCATTCCAGAGCAGAGGTTTTGATGACCAAGAGACATGTTTGCACAACTGGCTGTAGAAAAGAGATTAAGTTGGTAGGACAGAACACCGTTTTACCTGTAACCAAAGAGGGAGGGAAGGGGGAGCTGGGGTGCTTTCTAAAACATACTGAAGAGATTAGCCATATGGTTGCATATATTTTTCCTGAGGAAAACCCACAAAACCTCTTTTATATTCTATTAGGCAGCTCAGGGCCTGGGAGGCTTCAAGTGCAGAAATAAAAAGTCATGACAAAATACAGTGCAGCCTAGATGGGTAAACCATCTTAACGTTTCTTGGACCTGATGAGTTTCTGTAATGCATCTAGCATTTGAGTTACGATTAAGTCTGTTCTCCTTCTTGCAATAAAATTTCATACTAGATATTAAAACTAGATATTATATTGCACTATACTAAACAGTCTTCCTTCCAATGGCCTGTCTATCTACATTTTTTTAAAAAATGAGAACAAAGGAGATGCATTTTTTAAAAACCCTTATTGCTGTATGTAGTAGTCCTACTACTTCTTTACTTCATTTTGCATTTATCAGTGCTCTGAGTACTGGGAATATGCTTCTTTCCTATATCATGCAGTGATCTCTATTGATGTAAAACGGAGTGATAGTAGAATCCATGGAAGACAACATCTGGTGGGCCACAGGATTTCCATCCCTGCCTTAGGGTCTCCTCTTGCATTGACGTGCAGACGAGGAAAGCCTGATCTTCAACCTTCTCTCTAGTGGCACTGTCCTTTTGGAATTTCTTCACTTAACAAGGTTTATATGTTAAGTTTCTGCATGCCTCACCTTGAAAAGGATATGATAGAGTTGGAAAAGGTTCAGAATAGGGCAACCAAAATGATCAAGGAGATGGAGCGACTTCCCTATCAGGAAAGCTTGCAGAGTTGGGGACTTCTTAGTTTAGAAAAAAAAGCAAGTAAGAGGTGACATGGTAGAAATTGATAAAATAATGCACAGGATGGAGAAAGTGGACAGGGGGCAGTTTTTCTCCCTCAAACCACTAGAACTTGTAGACTTTCAATGAAGCTGAATGCTGGAAGATTCGGGACAGATGGAAGAAAGCTCTTTTTCAAGTGTTGTTTAGTCATTTAGTCATGTCCAACTCTTCGTGACCCCATGGACCAGAGCACGCCAGGCACTCCTGCCTTCCACTGCCTCCCACAGTTTGGTCAAACTCATGCTGGTAGCTTAAAGAACACTATCCAACCATCTCGTCCTCTGTCGTCCCCTTCTCCTTGTGCCCTCCATCTTTCCCAACACCAGGGTCTTTTCCAGGGAGTCTTCTCTTCTCATGAGGTGGCCAAAGTATTGGAGCCTCAGCTTCACGATCTGTCCTTCCAGTGAGCACTCAAGGCTGATTTCCTTAAGAATGGATAGGTTTGATCTTCTTGCAGTCCAGGGGACTCTCAAGAGTCTCCTCCAGCACCATAATTCAAAAGCATCAATTCTTTGGCAATCAGCCTTCTTTATCGTCCAGCTCTCACTTCCTACTGGGAAAACCATAGCTTTTACTATACAGACCTTTGTTGGCAAGGTGATGTCTCTGCTTTTTAAGATGCTGTCTAGGTTGGTCATTGCTTTCCTCCCAAGAAGCAGGCGTCTCTTAATTTTGTGGCTGCTGTCACCATCTGCAGTGATCATGGAGCCCAAGAAAGTAAAATCTCTCACTGCCTCCATTTCTTCCCCTTCTATTTGCCAGGAGGTGATGGGCCCAGTGGCCATGATCTTCGTTTTTTTGATGTTGAGCTTCAGACCATATTTTGTGCTCTCCTCTTTCACCCTCATTAAAAGGTTCTTTAATTCCTCCTCAGTTTCTGCCATCAAGGTTGTGTCATCTGCATATCTGAGGTTGTTGATATTTCTTCCGGCAATCTTAATTCCGGCTTGGGATTCATCCAGCCCAGCCTTTCGCATGATGAATTCTGCATATATGTTAAATAAGCAGGGAGACAATAAACAGCCTTGTTGTACTCCTTTCCCAATTTTGAACCAATCAGTTGTTCCATATCAAGTTCTAACTGTAGCTTCTTGTCCCACATAGAGATTTCTCTTTTTCACATAGTGCATAGTTAAACTAGGGAATTCGCTCCCACTGGTCACCAACCTAGATGGCTTGAAAAGAAGACAAATTCATGGAGCAGAGGGCTACTCCTAGCCATGATGGCTTTGCTCTGCCTTCACAGTTGGAGGCAGCAATGCTTCTGAATGGCTGTTGCTGGAAACCACAGGAGGGAAAAGGGCTCTTGTGCTTTGATCCTGATTGTGGTTTCTCATGGGGATCTGGTTGACCTCTGTGAGAACAGGGTGCTGGATTTGAAGGGCCATTGGCCTATTCCAGCAGGCTCTTTTTATGTTCATGTCTAGCATTCTTTCAGAGCTTGGTTAAAAAACTTCCTGTTTAAGAAATGTTACGGATTGTTTGATATCTTTCTCTCTGTGCTTACTGCACTTTTTATTTGCTTGGGTTGATTTAACTCTTCTTGTTTTGTTTTAAATGTGTTTTTATGTTTGCAAGCTGCTGCGAATGCCTGTGTGCCGAGTATGTGAGACAAAAATATATTAAATCAAAATTTCTCATCACTAAATTGAATGGAGAGTACGAAAGGGGCATTCTATGGCTTATTGGTTCTGTCTGGAGAACATCAAGAGCAAAAGAAGGCTGCTGTACTTTTGTGACAAAGTGCCCAGTGTACACATGAGGGATGTAATGCATATAGTTGGGATATGGTCTGTTGTTTACACAGCAGTCTCAGGCATGGCAAACTTCATTCCACAGGAGAAATTGACTTGCTGGATCAAAACCTTTCTCCCTTTTTAGCACTTGTATGGTATGTTGAGACCAAAGAAAGCTTACAGTTGAGGCCCATATGGTTGCTCCCATCACTCATCATGCACAGGTTGTGTTGAAAAGACGCCAGTGATTAATGAATTTTTTAAAAAATAAAAAGCTCACATAGTCACTGGTAGATTCTAAGTGTTACAACTGGGTGAAACTCAGTGCCCATTTTGGTTTACAGAAGATGAAAAATCTACAGGTTTTGTTTGTTTGTTTTTTACTCCATTTCAATTTGAGCATTGTATGCTGAAGCAACAGGAGGAATGGATCTGCTTTTTATGGAGCCGATGAAGGCTTTAGATATCAAGGCAATTTTCTAATTTTTGTAGAAAAAAGAGAAACGTAGAGTGGCATCCAATGAATATGTAGCCTAGCCAGCAAACTCCTTCTTGGCCAAAATCTGAATTCAACAATTTTAGATGTCAAAACCAATCGTAATTCAACATTAAAAGCTTTGGGCACTATGTCCTCCAGGTACTTATTTCTTAGCTAAAAACCAGATCTTCCAAAAGATAATAAAAACATTTGTTGCTTTGGAAAGTACTTGATGGTCCCTCCAAAATCTTGAACTGTGGTGCAATCATAAACTTTATCTAATATACAGCTACTTACTCAGTTTCCAAAACCACAAAACAAAATCGGTTAATTATACAGTCACATTTTGTTCACACAATACTTATAAGCCTGGTGCTATTTAGAAATTTGTTTTAGAAAATTAGTTAAGGCTGCTTGTCTCTGTGAGCTATTTGGGTTGCAGATTATTGTGAGAGATGCTTTTGATGAGTGTGAACCATGATGTGGCAAGTGTGTGTGTGTGTGTGTGTGTGTGTATATATATATATATATATATATATATTCAACGAAACACCTTAAAACCCTGAAGGAAAAGGTTTCCTAAATACACCATAAATATATCAGGGACACAGACTGAGAAAATCTTGTGGTTATGCAAGAGGAAATTTCATGTACTTTTACATGGCCATTAAAATCCATCTCCTCTTGCTCATTTCTTGAACTATTTCTTTTACCAGTATGATGGGTTCGAGTTACCAGACAGGTATCCTCTTGCTTCTTGAGAATGTGGAGCTCCCCTAGTTCCAGCAAATTTAATTCAGTCTGAAAGCTCTCAACTGCTCACAGCAGGTGCTTGGCTCCTCTCTAGATCCTCCATTGGCTTTCTTTTCATGAGATGATGGAAACCAGGTAAAAGAAGAACATTAATTCACACACTGACTAAGCTGAGTAAATAACCGAAGGGAAGGTCTTCATGGTTCACTCGGCTGCTAGAGGAAGTGATGAAACTAATTCCACAAGCACCACTTCCTCTGGCTGAAGAGACTCAAGAAAATATATAGGAAGGACTATGTTTTGTAAGCTCAGGTGCATGCGGAGTTTAGCACATGGCAAAGATGTTGTATGATAATTTTACTTTATTGCAGTAAATTTAGCTCACAACTTCCTTACTGCGTAGTTACGCGCAGTAAACATGGTGCAGTTTGATATGAACAAGAAATGAAGCAACATCATGCCACATTCACAATATACTAGTATTTCCTCCATATACTAATCTTGCCCCTCTTTAATGGCATTCTTCTTTCAGTGGGTTACGAGTACAGTAGGCTGAGGCTTTAAGAATGCAACTATGGGGGAAAATATTATATAGAAAAAACATGACTCTTTCCATCCTTGACACCTTACTGTTTTGAAATACCTTGTGTTTTGACAGTCTCCATATTGCATTCATTGAACTTTTGCCTTTTGGAATGCAATATGTTGAAGTAGGAAGCTTTAAGCAGACAATTTTCTGCTCAGGAACACTCCATTGTACTATGACTACTAATTCTCCTATATTGTCAGTGCAGCTGGTTAATTTTTTATTTATTTATGCTATTTCTAGATTGTCCATCAACTAAAGTCCACTCAGTGGTTTACAGAAGGAAATAAAATTCACAGATACACACACTGTACACTCATGGAACATTACATCTGAGTAACCGTATCAGTGTACAGCTCAACTATTTGTGTATATAGGTACGCAGACTGTATACTCATTTAATGTAATGTGTGACACCCCTATTACCAGAACCAGGCCTTGTTAAATGTAGAAAGAACACAAATTGGCAGGGCAATCCTGTGCAGGTTTACTCATAAGTAAGTTCCACTGTATTCCATGAGACTTACTCCCAGATTAGTGTGAATTGCAGCCACTGGAGGTTTACTCAGAAGTAAGTCTCAGTCTGTTCAATGGTGTTTACTCCCAGGAAAGTGTGCCTAGAATTACTACAAGTGAAAAGATCATAAAATTACTTACAGCCAAATTCAGTCAGTCAGATTTTTATTGTTTATAACCAACAGCTAATCAACAAGTAATCAACTCTTTCATACAAGTAATCAACTCTTTCATACAAACCACTGTACATGTGTCGTCATAACACGCACCTGTGTTCATTGTAATTTGTGAACAAACCTAGTGTTTCTTCTAAGTTGGGGCAGTTTCATGGAAAATTTCCCTTCATTAGTCCTGCTGTATTGTGCAAGAGCACAATTCAAAAGGACTTGCATAGAAGAACTTTCCAGGGAATTGTACTCATCACGAAGGTTAAGATTTGTGCCAGGAAAAGCATGTAAAATGTCAAAAGAGGACAGCCTGCCTCTGCTTCTGATTTTTCTTCTTCTTGATACACACACCCTGAAGCTGTTTTTAATTATCTTACGTGTAAAGCGCCTTGAGATGGTTGTTTAGAAGGTGGTTAATAAATAAATGATAATAACAATAAATGTGCAAATATCAGAAAGGCAAACCGAAGAGATGGGTTATTCTCACATTATGAGGTTCATTATTTAAGATGTTGTCTTGGTTAATTCTATCTACTTCCCGTCAGTCATGTGGATCCAGAAAAAGCAAGAAGCACTCCAGGATATCCCAGAGAAAATGAAAAGTTGGAATGAGCTTTGCACTTCATTCAACAGTTTTTGTTTGTTTGTTTGTTTTTGCAGTCAGCATCTAAGTTCATTGACCAATGGAGGGGGAAATCAGACTCATTTGCTGTAGTGTCTTTGGCTCCCTAGTGATAATGAGAATTTTAAGAAAGGGAAGGAAAAACCCTACAATTTGTTTATGCCAGTAAAATAAATGATAACAGCTTGTGGAAATAAGGGAGCAGAGATGAGAGAAAAGAAAAGAGAAAAGAGAAAAAGAAAAGAACAATCCTTTCCATGAGTTATATCTTTTCTGGGGTTTTATAAAGCATTTTCAAGGGCTCTCCTGAAATCATTCTTACTGGGTTTTTAGTGTGATGACAAATACATAACATAGTAATTCTGAAACACCTGCCCCGCCTCACACACGATTAGTGAAATCAGGTACTACTTTAACAAAAATGTCTCTTTTCAGTCTATACAGGAAAGCAGAGTGTACGAAATATAATGTCCCACGAATGCCATGAATGACCATGTTATCCTTTTTCAGTATATCCAGCATGGAAAGGAAGCATTTTATCTTATCTTTAAGTCCAGTTTCATTAGTGTATTAAATAAATGGCAACCACACCATATAGAATTTCCCTGGCTTCTCTTTTCCTTTTTTCGCTTTCAAATCATGAGTTTTTTTCTCTGCAATGACTAATCACCAGGCCTTGTAAAGTCTTCTTTGCCTGCACAATGCATACCAGGAAGCTGCCAGCAATAGGATCAGTAAGCCTTTAGCGTAATGTCAACATTGGATTGCACTGAGACAGACAATATGGACAACTGGAATGAGAAAACCATGGGTTCCGCTGCAATATCGTCAACTGAGGTATTCAAAGAAGATAATAAGAAAGGATTCAGTTTTACCACATCTAGATTTCAAAGAGAAATTATAGACGATAATATCAAATTTTTGAAGAAAGTGTATAATATATTATTAGAATGGGAAACCAAAGATGAGGAGCTTAAATGTGTAATGATAAGTGGGCACAAGATTTAGGACATAATATACAACTGGAAGACTGGGAAATGTTATGGAAAGTGAATTTAAAATTTACTGATTGTGTATTGTTAAAAAAGAACTATATGAAAATGATGTACAGATGGTATATTACACCTGCAAAAATAGCCAAAATGTACAAAACAGGCTCCAATAAGTGTTGGAAGTGTAAAGAAAAAGAAGGCATGTTTTTTCATATGTGGTGGAATGGCAAAATAATTAAAAATTATTGGGATATGATTTATAATGAGATCAAAAAAATGTTTAAGATCACTTTTGTAAAAAGACCAGAAGCTTTCTTACTAGGCATTGTAGGTCAAGATTTACCAAAAGAGAAGAAGAAACTTTTCAAGTATGCTACAACTGCGGCAAAGACATTGTTAGCCCAAAATGGAAAAGCACCGAAATTCCAGCTAAAGAAGAATGTCAAGGAAAGCTGATGGAATATGCTGAAATGGCAAAACTGACTTAGAGATAAAGACAATAGAGACTTTAAAATAGAATGGGAACCATTCATGTTGTATATACAGAAACAATGTGAAGAGATGGACTCACTAGCAGGGTTTGAGTAAACACTCACAATCAACTAAAACAAATATAGAAATTGCAAATAGGATGTTAAATAAGACAAGAGTATAACAACAAGTAATATAGAGAACTCAGTATTAAGATAAAACAAAAGAAGAAGGAGAAGTTATTATACAAAAAAGCAGAAAAGGAAGTTGAGGGAAGGCATGGGGGGGAGGCGGGAAAGGGGGGTCTGTAATTTGTTTGTTATGTGATATATTGACAGAATGATAAAGATGTAAAATTCAATAAAAACTATTTTAAAAAAGAAAGGATGAGAGAAAACCATGGGTTCCAGAATTATTTAAGATTTATCAGAGAGTACCAGCCTTCGAAAGGCCTGAGCTACTGGAAAGCCCCAATAAAGCGGACGATAACACAGTTTACTTCCACATCACCACCAACCACAATGGCTTGATTCCATATGGCATATGAGCAAGTTGGTCTCTTGTCCAACATCACCTGCGTGCTACCTTTATAGTGTTCTCTCTTTGATACATGATCATGTCAGCCATACATTAGCCAAAAACAAATAAACAGTTGGGCTGAACTTTTTTTTGGAGAATTTAAACCAGATAAACAGCCGTACCATAATTGGAATCAAAGAAGCTAAACTGCTGAACCCATTTAATAAGAGATTTAATAAGAGATTAGGGCATTAAGTACTTCAAGGAACACACAGGATGTCAATAATAGCCCTGCTAACCTATTCACTCAAACATTTTTAAGTTCTTACTAAACGTTTTCAAGAATGCGAGGGCTGCATGACTGCAAGAATCTGGAAATAAGTTTGACATTTTTACTGGCTCATGCTCTGAAATGTTGGCTTTTTAGGTTTCTAAAGTTCATTCGCTTTTGGTAAGCAGAGTGGAACAGAACAATAAACTATAAGCTGCTCATATAAAGTTATTGTGTCTCAGTTCAATCTTACACACGTCTGTTCAAAAGTAAGTCCCATTGAGTTTACTGAGGTTACTCAATAACGCCTGGTCACTCCCTGGAAACTGGGTACAGGATTACAACCTCAATGGATTTTAATGTCTTGTCTTGTCTTGTCTTGTCTTGTCTTGTCTTGTCTTTTCTTTTCTTTTCTTTTCTTTCTTTCTTTCTTTCTTTCTTTCTTTCTTTCTTTCTTTCTTTCTTTCTTTTCTTTTTTTTTGAGGCACACAATAATTTCATTATCTCAGGGAATCTCAGTTACACCGTTATATTGCATATTGTAGCAAAAACAGCAAAGAGTTTGGTTTCAAAGAATGAACAGAAGAGAGATGCTATGGAACAGTTTGTTATTTTAAAAAATGTTGTAGGTAGGGTAGCCAATTATGCATCACCAGAAAATTATGCATGTATGTACATAAACATGCCTAATTTTGCACATACTAATTTAGATCTATAAATGCACATTTAGAATTAATAAAACTTTATTGTTTAAAGTCATCGGCCACTACATTTAGAAATAATTGCTATCATTTAAATCAGGGTAGCCCAGGTACCAAGTGGGTCACAAGAATACTTCAACATGGAACCCACGGGCCACACACAGCTGCTTACCTGACTTTGGGAAGGCAGTGTGAAGGCTGGGGTTGGGCCACACTTTGGACCCCCCTGATTTAAATGGAAGTGCAGAACATCTCACCAAAGTAAAGAAGGCTCTGATGGGGTAATTGGTATGCTGTGGGCATCTGCAGGAAATTTTTTGGGGGGGGGGCAGGGAATAAATACTTTAAATATATGTATCAGAGAACAGATCTACCATTTTTTATAGATCTGGTGACTGAGCAGTGACAAGGCTTGATAGACCTTGCCTTTGAAAAACTTGTATTGTTTTACAGGTCTATGCCTCTGTTAGTGTTCAGTGGATAGACATGTGGTCTGTCAACAGGTGAACCTGTCATGCAGACATATTTCTGCTCACCACTGAAACCCTTAAGTCTTTCCTTGGCTTCCTTCATGTCTTCTAGCCCTTTATTAAGTACACCACTGCTATGTTTAAGTTCACAGCTCCCTCCTCACTACACCCCCCTTCCTGTAAGCAAACTAAGTATTACAACATTGCGTTACTTTGCCAAGCTTTTGTAACTCACAATCTCTCAGCCCCTCAAATATGGGTATAAGGTAAAGGGACCCCTGACCATTAGGTCCAGGCGTGGCTGACTCTGGGGTTGCGGCACTCATCTCTCTTTATTGGCTGAGGGAGCCGGCGTACAGCTTCCGGGTCATGTGGCCAGCATGACTAAGCCGCTTCTGGCGAACCAGAGCAGCACACTGAAACACCGTTTAGCTTCCCACCAGAGTGGTACCTATTTATCTACTTGCACTTTGACATGCTTTTGAACTGCTAGGTTGGCAGGACCAGGGACCGAGCAACAGGAGCTCACCCCATCGTGGGGATTTGAACCATCGACCTTCTGATCGGCAAGTCCTAGGCTCTGTGGTTTAACTCACAGCACCAGGCAACTTTAATTGCATTGGCATTAACAAAGCAATTAAAACAAATAATCTGTGATCTTTGGCCATGCTGGCTGGGGCTGATATATTCCAACAACTTCTGAAATACTACAGGTTCCCCATGCCTGGTCTAGTTAATAGTATTTCACTCAAGCCTTCTCCCTTTTCTAATTGGCTAGGTCAGCTTTACGAAATGTCAGTCACTGCTGTGACAACATTCATTAGCTAAAAACAGTGAAAGGAGGGAACAGGATGGTCTCTCAGAAAACAAATGAAAATAGTGCCTTCATATTTTGCCTCAAAACTCAGGTTCTACAATTTCTAGAAATGAAAGCTGGGTTTATGATTCATTGGGGGCAAGTTGCCCCCTTGCCCTCCCTGCGCTGTGCTATGCTGTGTGCCAAACCTGGTTGCTAACTGCTAACATCAAGGCCTCTGGCTCTCCCTTCCTTCTTATGGTCCTTTACCAGACTTGGACCAGACAGCCCTTAAAATAGAGATGTGCCCTCTGTAAAGTATTACTGTGGCCACCCTAGTCGTCGTCATTATCCTACCTCAAAAAGATGAAAATCAGCTTTCTTGTGCCATATGCTTTTGTAGGCCAAATCATACCATGATAGACATATGGGATGCTGTGAGTTGATTGCAGTATTGCACAAAGAAAACATGGTTTTAGACATTGGGAGCCAAACTCCCAAAGCATACAAGAAATTAGGACACCATTGGATTGGGAAGGAGAATGCTATGTGGTGGTCAAAAAAATCCCTCAATCAGTAACAATGTTCACTTTCCTCCTCTGCTTGCTGACATTCATTTCAGATCCCTCAACCCTGGATAGGACTTATTTTGAGCCACAGGTCAATATTGCCTATTCTGACACGCAGCAGTTCTCCAAGATGTCAGACAGATAAAGGCCTTTCCTGTCCCTGCTACCAGAGATATTTTTCTTATAAAAACAACAACTGGAGACACCTAGGATTTCACCTGAGATCTTCTGCTGTCAAAGCATGTTCTCTACCCATTATGGTCCCTCAGTTCATGAACTGGTTGGCCATTATTTTTCTCTTATTGACATGTACTTTTGTATTTAACTTTCTGCAACTCTTCAGATGCATATATGAATGGAATTGTACTTACCTGGCTTCTTGTCAGTCACAGAATGTTTTTGTAATTAACTTCACTAGCAGATTGCATTTTTTCATGTAGTCCCAGGTACTCCTCCCCCCCCCCGCTTTTTTCTGCCTCTTTGTCCTAGTTTCTAATGCCAGTAAATATAAATATGTCACATAAATATGCCTATGAACAATAAACCAGCATCCTGCCTCTCAGTGCTACAAAATAAGGCACGTGTCTCCAGTTAATTTCAAAGTCCAAAATATGGTGAGGCAAATCATAATGTAGCACAGTTATCTACTGCTAATCATTTGAGGTTGTTATATGTGTTTGTTGGTTTAGATGGCATCTAGCATAAGGCAGATAAATTTAGTTCTGAAATTTAGTCCTACTTCAAGTTGTCTCTTGGAAAAGAGAAGGATAGGTAAAGGAACAGTTGCATCAGTCAAGGCAGGAGGTAACTTTGCTGCCTACTTTCTTGCCACTTGAACTCTAAAGGGATGGGCATTAACCTAAGTTACCTGACAGTCCTAAACATAGTAAAGATCTAAAAATACCATAGGCAGAATGTGCATCAGTTTTTCTTAATAGTTTGAAAAGAATTATTTTAATAAACATGACTTATTCCAAATTTCCCTTGTCATATACAAAGTCTACTGGGCAAATAGATTATTGCAAAGCATGATAAGCTCACATCTGGGCTTCAAATTATGGTTAATTTATTGCAGACCTACTGGCCTGAGAGACAATCTGAGTAAGGCATTGTGCAATAACTCATGACTTGTCTCATGCAGGAATTTCTCTCTCTTAATATTAAAAAGAGAAAACAGGCCAAAGAAATCAGTTTCTAATATCTAGGCATTAATATTGCTACATTCCATTCCTTTGTACCAAAGAAGGGCAAAAATTGGCTCTGATTGTGGGTGTAGCACACCTGCTTGTGTCTCTTTGTAGAGAAAGTTGCTCCATCCCTAAATAATGCCTGGATGGCAGACCACCTGGAAAGCAAATGCGCATTGCTAGGAACTCTTTGGAAGTACAAACATTACAAACAAACACTGGAAAGCAGTGGAAACAAAAGTCTCTCATGGCTCTGATCAGCCACGTGAATTTCATCAGTGCAGTGATCTGTTGTGTGTACCTCTCTCTCTCTCTCTCTCTCTCTCTCTCTCTCGTGTTTTTGTTGTTGTTGTTGGGGGCAGTATTGAAATTGTGCTTGACAGTTTTGCAGCAAGCTCATCAGCACTAACAATCCCCAGTATCCTAGAAGGTGGACTGAAGAGAGGGCACATGTGTTGTGGCCGGGCTAGATGATGTAAGGGATGCTGGTGGCGCTGTGGTCTAAACCACTGAGACTCTTGGGCTTGCCGATCAGAAGGTTGGAGGTTCAAATCTGTGTGAGGGGGTGAGCTCCCGTTGCTCTGTCCCAGCTCCTGCCAACCTAGCAGTTCAAAAGCACACCAGTGCAAGTAGATAAATAGGTACCGCTGTGCTGGGAAGGTAAACGGCATTTCCATGCGCTCTGGTTTCCATCATGGTGCCCTGTTGCTCCAGAAGCGGTTTAGTCATGCTGGCTACATGACCCAGAAAAGCTGTCTGTGGACAAACACTGGCTCTCTTGGCCTGAAAGCGAGATGAGCACCACACCCCATAGTCACCTTTGACTGGACTTAACCATCCAGGGGTTCTTTACCTTACCTTGTTGATGCACCAGTAAGGCACTGATAGCCAGTCCTGTTGAGTTCACAAGCAGATTCTCCTGCATTTTCCTAAACTGGGCTGGGTTCAAAAGTCCCTCTGATACCAAGTCAGCAACACTGGCACCTATGTTTTTCTTTTCCCAGCCTCCCTCTGCAGTTCCTTTCTAGGCAAATTGTATGCCTCCCACCATAGATCTGCCATTAGACTCTGGAGATTTTGCTTGAGGGAGACTGATAGTGCCATAGCGACTTATGATTATGAAAACTTAGGGCAGGGTCTCAAGGTGGCTTTGATACACAGCTTTTTCATGACAACTGTTTCATCTGAATGATCTTTTGCGTGACTGTAGGTTGGGAATTACCAATCCAATGGCAGCTCCCATCGCATACGTGGATGTTCAAATGAAACACCACACAAACCTAATAAAATCATTTTGTTGTGACTTCACTCAAAGAGTAAATTAGGATTTGGACCAATATGTTGTGTTATGTCTCTCAGGAACATTGTTGATAACAATCAGCATAGCTATAGTGTCTTCTTTTCCTGCTAACCCAGGGATGATGCTTCTTCAGTCTGGAGCACTGGGAGAAAATAAAGGGCTACCTAGGTCAATCTGCAATTTTTGTTTTTTTCAATTTCCCATTTTTCCAAACTTCCAATGTTCAGTTCTCCACATTTACACATCAATTTGCATTTTTAAGTCCTCATGAAAATTCATCAACATGTTAGTGTGAATTTATAAAAATACACACAAGTTTATACGCAATTTGTCACTAGCTCTCTGCCTAACCTACCTCACAGCTTTGTTGTGTTGTCAGAGACATGGCTGGCAGAGAGGACTCTGCAGAGGGGGAGAAAGGGGCAGAAGAAAACAGGAACTTGGTTCATTCACACCACGAATGTGAGATAAATCCTTCTCACTCTGGATTGCTGCCTGTAAGTTTTCGCAGCAGCACAGAGATGAAGGAGCAGGATGCTGGTGGTAGTAGGGGGTTGGATTCAACTCCAGGAAGAATTGGCTGCACCTGAGTCTCCAAGAAGTAGGAGGAGGAGCAAGCAATTAGAACAAAGGAAGTCCAGCAGGAAGCTGGGATTCACTGTAGTGTGCACATTACTCTGGTTCCATGGAGGCCAGCTAAAATAGCTTCCTCATGGTGACTGGTACATACTATGGATTTAATGCATTGTGGATTCCCTGCATTTTGTGTGTAGTTACCACCCCACCACCCAAGGACCCAGTGGTCACAAGGAACGTAACCAAACTTTGGGGATCCACATGGCCACTGTGGAACTGACACCATTCTGAAGTGGTTTTGGTTAGCATTCACCTGGCACATGCTATGAATTGATTAGCCCTTATGCTGAGATACTTGCTTCCTAAAATAAAAATGAATGAGAATTCCTTCTTTGTGAAATGTGTGTCTGAAAACAGAACAGCAGCTTATGAAATAAAGAACTGGTATTCTGTCTTCAGACACAAATTTCATACGTATTTTAAAACTGGTCAATGAATTTATATCTAGCTCTGTTTTTTATTTGGCTCTGTTCTTCATCAGAATCTGCACTCACTGTATGAGCTGAAGCCTAGGGGAAACTAAACACATGTTTACTAACAAAATACTATAATGGAATGACTAAGGAATTTGTGTATTTGGAATGTCAGGACCCTTGAAACTGTCCTTGAGTATTGCTCACACAAAGTTGTAAAACCTCACTATTTAACTGCTAACACACAGATGTAGGCTGTGAAAAGATGTCATTGAAAGGTTTAAGCTATCCCAATGTTGTTCTTTTAGCCCAGTTTCCAAACATGTCTGTCTGTTTCTCCAGTCAACCTGCCAACAAAATAGCCTGAAGCCAGATTTCCATGAACTCTCGGGTAACATGACAGGCCTTTGCAATGCTACCAGTCCTTCATGCCTGTTGCCAGTAAGGGGGTATGGGGTACAGGAGGAGGAGAGGTCCACAGCATCACCTGTGGGGTGAAAAAAATGCAGAAACTTCCAGGCAGTCCAACCTCTAGAGCAGAGAGCTTCTAAATTGGCTCTTTGTTAACTTTTGACACGATGCCTTATAGCATAGCAGTTAGTCTACAGGAATGTTTTTCTACAGCTTGCACATAAGCACCTACGGCATACCAAAAGATTTAGAGGGGAAATCTGGCCAATCCCTGATTTATATCCAGAGTTTATGTGTGTGCTCACTTTGATGTTATTGTCATGGTGCTGATGCAACTTGAGTGCTATCCAGAGAAAGTCAAGTGTAAATCTGAAGGGACTAGAGCATTTCAATCAGCATCCTTACTGTACTTTGAATCACAAGCCTTGTTTTCTGTGCATGGCAGACCAGGATTTTGTTAAGAGACTCATAAGAGTATCAGATTTTACAGGTGTGTTCGTCGTTTTTATGAGCTATTGTATGCAGATTTTAAATAAGAAGGCCCAGATCTTCACCAGAAGTGCCTCATGCACCGAGCTACCAAGGTTGCATTAAACTAACCTTTACTCAAAGTAGACACAATGAAATTAATGTTGAATTTAGGTTCATTAATTTCAATGGACCAACTGTGAGTAAAAGTTAGTTGAATCCAGCCCTAAAAGTGTGCGTGAGAGAGCAGTAGCTGAGATGCTAGAAACAATCATCTGGTAGTCAGAGAGTTAACATGAGAAAATGGATTTAACATAGCATTTCAATTGCCATGTATAATTCCCTATTCTACTATAAATCGTAAAGTAATGCATTCTCATTTGCTCAAAGGCGTGTCTTTCAGACCCCACCTACCAAATTAATGGAGCTTTTTAGTACATAAATTAGACAAGTCGTTTGGACTATAAGGCCTATTTCTGATCTTACTTTCCCCCCACTCGCTTGCAGGGAATACACCAGCAAATGAATTCTCAGTCACATGCTTGTATTGTATAAAGGCCCAGTGAAGATTTTCTCATGTTTCCCTGAAAGATAGTGATCAAAGTTTGATTAGCCACTGAGTTCGCCTTCCAGATCACGTCGGTTGATTTAGGTCCTTGGCCTTCAAATGACTGGCAATTTCCTACAGTTTGAGTACATCCTGACCTACCTGATCAGAGCTGGCTTGCAACAGTGGTAGCATCATAAATTATCTTTTATTTCTGAAAAATAAAGAGGAGACTAGAAGGTAGAGGAGTATGGAGAGAGAAGTGCAGAAATATACAATAACAGACCCTCCAAGTGTCCCTATTTTCCAGGGATGTCCCTGATTTAGAAAAGCCCTCCCGATTTCTGATTTGATCCTGCAATGTCCCACTTTTTCTTAGGATGTCCCTATTTTCATTGGAGAAATATTGGAGGGTATGGCATCTGAACCCCAAGCATCTGAAGGCAATCCTGTACAGGGAAGGTTTTAAAAATGTGATATATATATCGTGAAAATCTACGAAAGCATATATATATACTGTATATATGCTTTCGTAGATTTTCACGGGTACAGGAATGCAGGTTTTGGTGTCCTCGGGTGTCTTCCCGTGTAAAAGTTGGGGTGTCTAGGCGACGTTTCGACGAGGTCTCACTCGTCATCTTCAGGCTGGTGCTTTCGGCTTCTTGTTACTGGAACAGAGCAGGATCTCAGTGTTTGAGTTCCTGTAAATACTGTTGAGGGGGTGTGGTGTATAGCCTCCAATGTTCTGGGCAGAGAGGAAGTTCCCAGGCTAGTGTGCCTTTTCTTCTTTTGTTCCTTAATTACTTGAGGGATATCTTGAGTGATTTCTTGAGTGATATCCTGAGTACCACTTAGGTGGGTCATTAGGTGTGGATTAGTTGCTAAAGAGGGTCTGGGTTTGGGTCTGGAAATTAGCCCTCCCCACAAAAACTGACACCAGATCCAGAGGCACACAGAACGCCATCACCAATCAACCACACCAGACCCAAACCCAGACCCTCTCCACAGATAAATTACAGACACCATCCAGTAGCCAAACCATGGTGGCACCTCCGGATGCTGCACCCCCCTGCAATCCCTACACAGATCTGGCTGACACAGGCCACAAAACCACAGCTCGCCCCTATACACGAAGCCAAGCCAGAGCACAACTAAGTGCAGTACAGCCATCTTCTCAGAAAAACTCTTCACAAAGTTCAAGAGGTCAAGACACAAAGACTTTAGCAACTAATCCACACCTAATGACCCACCTAAGTGGTACTCAGGATATCACTCAAGAAATCACTCAAGATATCCCTCAAGTAATTAAGGAACAAAAGAAGAAAAGGCACACTAGCCTGGGAACTTCCTCTCTGCCCAGAACATTGGAGGCTATACACCACACCCCCTCAACAGTATTTACAGGAACTCAAACACTGAGATCCTGCTCTGTTCCAGTAACAAGAAGCCGAAAGCACCAGCCTGAAGATGACGAGTGAGACCTCGTCGAAACGTCGCCTAGACACCCCAACTTTTACACGGGAAGACACCCGAGGACACCAAAACCTGCATACTGTATATATATATATATATATGTTGGAAGCTGCCCAGAATGGCTGGGGCAGCCCAGTAAGATGTGTGGGATATAAATAGTAAAATTATCATTGGGGAAATGTTGGAGGGTATACAATAAACATTAAGTGAATATCACATTATAGATTAAGTGGACAGCTTCCCCTTCTTCATGACTCTTTATCTCTCCCATTGAGTGATGTGAAATTATTCTGTGGGCTTAACTTGAATGAACTTGCACTTCTCACAGAAATGCATCACCCCAGTTTTTTCACCTGATTTAGATCACATTCATAATTCAAGTTTTTATGAACCATGTAGACAGGGTATCTTAAATTTCAGGCATGTTATTTAAATTCCCATTTGTAACATTTCATTTTAATTGACCGTCCATTTAATGAATCAGCACCAAGGTGCTGCGTAAAGAACACTGTGCCCACATTGTTGAAAGAGATCTTTATTTCTTCTGGAAGATGGACTCTTGTGCAAATGTTTTTTCACTTGTACATTTTCTGAAGGTCAGATGCACATAACATTAATATAATTGCCCCTTCTCCTTTGATAAGTGCCCTTGGGAGGGGCAGTCTGCAGTGGAAAATATGTGTTGTGCGTGCACTATACCCTTCCCCTGAAAAGCGTTCCATCTGAAACTTCCCATTGCACAGGGTTGGGGAAGCTGTGGCCTGCAAAATGTTGGACTACAACTCCCATCCTCCCTGACTATTGATCATGTTGGCAGGGACTGATGAGATTTGGAGTCCAACAACATTTGGAGAGCCACAGGTTTCCCACCCCTTCCAAGCATGTCATTTTTCCCTTGTGGGGTCCAGAGCATTTTCCGAAGAAAACACAGACCTGGGAGAGAAAGCTGCTTGGTGGGATGTTGTTTAAACTGAACATTGCCTGGTCTCCTTATGCAGCTTCTCCATTGCGTAGCACCTTCTCCCTATTCAAATAAAGTTGCATGTAAATGTAGTTTGGCCTTAAATGCTCAGAAACATACATGCCACCTTCAATGAAAGCTTGTGTTGTATCTTTAGTTTCCGTGATGGATTGCATGCTAGACTTTCATTCATTGCTCTCATTGCCTCTTGACCACCTGCAGTAACTCAGATGGATGTTTCTATTACAGGCTGCTCCTACACAGAGTTAGGCATGCATATGCTCATTGAAATCAATGGATTTAGGCTGGCCTGACTCTACCTAGGATCAGACTGTTAGTTTTGTAGTTTCAGAGCCAAATTTTCAGCTATTTCCATGAGTACCACACCTCAGGAATTAACCTTCAGCATGGAACATGGACAAAAATGCTTTTCTAAATCAGAAAGTGTAATGTTGGAAAGACTGCTCTGGTAATTTACTGTAAAGTCAAAAGGCCTTACTTGAATCATTTGCCAAGATCAAGGAAAAACTTAAAGGTGGGCTCACTTCAGCTAGCACTGTATAAATGGTTTAGACAGGAATACGAACCCTTCCAAACTGGCTACAATTTTAGCCAGGGAAAATGAAGCCAGATTTATGTGTAACTTTACTTCAGCATGAAAGGAATTAAAATGCAAACTTTTTAGCCTTAAATTTAAAAAGAAAACCCAATGCTTTAGGATCTGAAGAATAAACATAAGAATTGAATTTGTGGTCAATAGTGGGATTCACAAGAGCTTCTGTCTATTAACTGTTATTTAACTGTCTGACTAGATTAAATATTAGCATTCAATCACAGATTATGCTAAGAGATAAAGACAATTTTGGTGATTGTCAGAGAACACAGAGATACATGAATGACTGTTGATAGTCACTCAGGCCTAGATATAAGTTTGTGAAGATCTTTGTCACTTCGCTTCTCTCTCCACTCTTCACCTCTTGCCCAGATTCAAAGAGGCCCCCGACTAAAGTGGGCAACACAGTTTATATGCATTTCATTGTTCCAATCAGAATTGTGTTCCCACTGTTGCCAGAGGTAAGTTTCCACTCACTCCTTAGGGCGGGGGGAAGACTCGGGATGGTCTCTTCATTTGAGAGGGGGACAAGTGGGCCACATGGGAAGAATGCCCAATGAGCAGGGGCAGATTATCTTGTTATTTCAGGTTGCTCCATCTCCTCCTCCCCCTTTTCTCCCTCTGCTTGCCCAACACCAAATGATGGAATTTTTAGATAGATATTTCAAACAGTATTGTAATGGGATAGAGAGTTGAACTGGTCAACCTCCTGTAATTTTTGATTGCAACAGTGGGGTCTGCCAAAGTAGTTAAAATCAGTAGTAATGCCAGAGATTATCTTAGCCTCTCTGGCAGAGTGGTGAATTACACTCTGATTGCTCTCCAGCTGGACTGCTCATGGGGAAAGCCCATCTTTTTCAATGTACAATCTCTGGGACACTAATGGCATGCCATCAAGTCCCATCACTCTCAGTAGAAGTTGCAGCTGTCTTGTCAAAATGTGTTGCAAGAGCTGTGTGCATTAGCCAGGCAGAAGCTACCTGCAAAAGAAGAAGAAGAAAGTCAGCACCCCTTGGCAAACTTGCCACTGAATCCAGCGGCAGGGCATATTCCAAAATGGAACCGTATGTAAAGTGTGGAACGTATGAGTCTTCTTCAGAAGTCACATTTGCCAAATTCATGTCCCAACCCTAGATCTAGTTCTGGCGAGCTGCTGTCAAATATTCAATATATGAGTCAACATCTTTCAAATGCAAAGGGTTGCTTGCAGCAGTGTATTAGAATCATACACAGCCATTCTCAAGGTAACAAATATGCTCTTGAAACTAGAACTCAGTATGCTACTCAGATTGTTACAAGTATGGCATGAAAACAGTTGAGGGGGAAATGGATTTGGCTGCAGAAAATAAAAACCCACCCCTACAAACATTGACTGAAAACTGGGAATCCTAAAGCTCCAAAATCTTAATAGAGTGGGTCACTGTCTGTCACAAGTGTTGGAATGGTAAAAGATAGGTTGTGTGCAGTGCAATCCTGTGTATGTCTAAGTTATAAATACATTATAAAAATTGAAATGAAATGAGATTAACAATAAATACTGTGCATATCTACTCAGACGTAAGCCCCACTGAATTCATATGGGCTTACTTCCAGGTAAGTGTCTATAGGGTTGTGCTGTTAGGCAGTTTCCTGGTGTGCCTTCAATGAACATGAAGATCACTTTGATTAAAATCTCAGGGAGAAAGTAGCCACAGTTTATGTGTCTGCAAACATCAACATATGCATGCAAAGGAGCACTTAAGACCAGTCTGCTGTGCGTTCAGTTAGCAGTGCTGATGAATACTAATTTGTGACTATTTGCAAGTAGACCCGGCACAAACATTTTTTTGCAGATCCATTTTGACATTTCTTCTTTGAAAGTTCAGCCAATGTCATTTTGACGAGAGTCTTAAACTGTGCAAAACACTGTTTGATGTCCCTAGGAGTTTCACTTAGAAAATAGCTTGCCATGTTTGGCCCCTAATGCATTAAGCCTTGGAAAAGCAAAAGCCTCAATGTTGATAGTGCTAGAGTTAAAACTAATGAAAGTTGTGAGACAGGGCATTATGCTCTTTTACAAACAGTGAGCAACTGAGGAAGCAAAGGAGGAGATTATCCTATACAGCCAAGCAGTTTGCCTGAGGTGCTGTGGAGCTTGCCAGATGTTTTTACTGCAGAAATGAATGACAAAGAACAACATTCATTGCCTGTTGAATTACTGAGTGCCTTCTCCAGAATTTGCTCTCAAGCAACATAATTTGTGGATTGGAGTGTGAGGAAAAGCAGTCTTGTGAATTTCAAGTCAAGCTTAAATTAAACCTATAGTCAATTACACTAACAGATTCATTTTCATTATGTTGTTAAAAATGTTGTAATGGAAAAGGTGGAACAATTTAACACTATCTCCCCAAATCTGGATTTTAGATAGTATTGACTTCTAGGTGCCCAAAAGCACAATGATGGAAATGGATATTTGTGTTGAATCCATTCACAAGTTCAACTTCTGCAAGATGAAAACCAGCAAATGTCATGGGGTAATATCCTTTTTTTTTGGTCATACTAAGAAAAGACCCATTGGATTTCAGTGAATCTACTCTGAGTATGACTTAATTGGATGTCACTCATGGTGAGAAAAGAATATGTGACAATCTCTTGCACACCCTCACACAACATTTCACACTACCTTTTACACAATAGTTCATGGAAGAGTGCCGCTCCCACAATTTCTTACACCAGCACATCTCCAACCCACATTCTATAAGTAAATGCACATATCATGCTCATATGTTTTGAAAGGAAGGGGATAATCTTGCTGCCACTTCCTGTGAGGCTGCACAATGACATGCAACTAAAATGGCCTTTGGCCAAGTTACACAGTATAGTTTTTCTTCATGTAAATTGTCTCAACTCTCCTAAATAGACCATAAATGAACATACAGCTCATGCCTCATATTTGTTCATGCAAACGTTTTCCTACATTTGCACGAAGAAATAGGATACATGAACTGCGCGGACTTTATTGCCGCAGTACATTTCCCAGCAAATTGGTGTCAGCCATTCCACAACTTGACTGGATCACATCTTCTGTTTGTCCATGCATGTCGCTGTGACCAAGGAAGGCTGGGGCTGCTACAGGGCAAGGAACGAAAACAAAAGGGCTGCTCCAGCTGGCATGAGGAGGGAGCTTGCAGACATACCTGCAGAACTCATCAACTTTGCCTCCCTCACCATTTCTAAGAATGAAGCTTAGCAGATATAAATAACTATACAAAGAATTGTTATTGGCCTCTTAAGGAAATCTTCTGCCTTTCATGGCCATGTTAGGATAAAACGTTACCAAGTATTAACCAGACGTTTTGGCTTTGGCTTTCCTGGTTGCCTGGAAGAGAATGATTTTTAATATATTTTGAGCCTGAGGTAATACAGAGGTGCTTCAGGAAACATTGGTTCTACCGTGAATTTTATCCTTCATCATTTCAGCATGATTTATATTTTCGTGGCTCACCACAAATTTCAATTTATTTTATTTGGTTTATTGTGTCGGAATGCAACAACTATTCGGCAGACTTCAAACTTAGAAATACTTGACAAATATAGGAGTGTGCCTACTCTTTCCCCTTCCCCCCCCTTTACGGTATGCAAAATGTGGTTATTTTTTGCCTACTGTTATTTAGATCACATTTCATAGGCCAGACAGGGGAGAGGAGGGCCCAGAACACGAGAATCCTCACGCTGCTTCATAAACAATGTCACACCTAACTTGGACAGACAAGGTTTTATAGACGTCTTGCTTTTGATCGCATGTCCTCATTTCCCCCTTGCTACTATGCCAAAGACTCTTGAGACAGATGGAACAGTCTCGGCTCAGCCATGTGGTAATACATGGCTCCGATGCAGTGATAATGTATAGGTAGGAAGGAATGTAGTTGAGTAAAACTGTCGGGGAAATGCTGGTAGGGAGTTCACATCAGGTTTCTGAACTAAGTTCCACCACGTTGATGATCGCTCCCATCAAGAGACAATGTGTCCTTGGCTTACGCTGCTTACTCAAGGTAGGGGGTTGTCACCGTTCTTAAGGATCAGGCAGTTTACCCATGAATAACAGATGCTGTGGACAAACAATAAGAGAAAGTTTTTGCTTTTATGCCTCCTTGTGAGCTTCCCAAAGGTATCCAGCTAGCCACAGGTAGAATGAAAGCAGATTCTAGACCGGCCTTCCCCAACTTGGTTTGATTTTGCTGAACTCCATCTCCCATCATCCCCCACTGTTGGCCGGATGCTGGCTGGGGCTGATGGGAGTTGGAGTCCAAAGATATATGGAGGGCAGCATATTGTGGAAGGCTTTTCTAGAGTAATGGAGTTTTGGTCTGATCCAGCAAAGTTCTGGCATTTTTATATTTCAGAACAGGGTGACCCTGGCAATGACTATTCTGGAATTATAGTGAGTGCTGCTGGGCCACCTAAAGATACCAGGTAAAAGAGATTAAAGAAAATCACTGGTGTCTTGCAAATGGTGGTGGCGGCGCACTGCAGAGTTCCTACTGAATTTGGAAACATAAGGGATGTTGACAGCTTCTCTTTAAGCTTTGGGAAGCTCTGCTAAACCCTGGAAAGGCTTACTGTGATAGGCAGGGTGGCTCTCGACCAAACCTCAGCGGCAAAACACACTCTGAAATGAGGTATCAGTCGCAGTCTTGTAAAAATAGCTAAACCAGCTTTTCCATGAAAATTTTGTGCTCAAAGACATTTCTGTGTCCGATGGAGTCAAAATTCATTTTAGGGTATTTAAGTAATGAAAATATACCAAGTATGACATCAACTGCCTCAGTGATGATTAAGAGCTCAGTCCAATGTCCTGCTGTGCTGACAGAAGAATATGGGATTTGATGCTAAACAGCTAGTGCTGTCACAAGGGGAGCTTTGGTCCCCTTGCTCCAGTGCTAAGAGCTGGCTCCTTTCCCTGCACTAAGACAACACTATTGCTGTTGCAGCAAAGCTTCTATGTAGTGTAGGAACGTTGTGTTGGGGCTATTTCTTTCATAGCAAAGAGGGAGTGGGCTACAGTGCAGGGCTACCACAACACCCACTAGCCGCTAATCCTAGTGCATCTTTGCTTAAACTACAAACTGTAGCAAGAATTGTTGCCTCTGTGAGGGCCCTGACTTATTTTAGCTGCACAGGAGGCCTTTGTAAGAGTATAGCTGCAAGAAGAGGCTTCATACATCCAAATCATTTCTTTCCACTTGGGTCAGTCCCTGTTTTCTGGTATTTTTCCCTCTTAAAATATTGTCTTGATTTTTCTGTTGAGAAAATGATTCCCTAGTATGGAATGGAATCTGTCTTTTTGTTACAGCTGCTGCACACTGGGTTGCTATTTTCATTCAGCTATCCACTACAGCCCCAACATCTTGATCTTAATCATTCCACTGCCCACTCAGATCGCCTGAGCGTATGTGAGTGCAATTTTGGATGAATAGCTGGCATAGCAAGTACCACTTGGGTGGGAAAGCTACAGTCATACACTGGGTGTCATGTTGGGCTAGGGCCCACACAAGCAGAGCCCAAGTTGTGTCATTTCCATCATAGCAACCTTTCACCACCACTATGGATGTTATCGTCACACGGTGGGGGCCTACACACATTGGTTCTACAGATGTAGTCCCTTAGTAAATATGGCCGCCAACACATAAGTATCAAGAGTAAGTACAACAGAGGGGGCCAGGGTGAGCTAGTGTGGTCTTGATCCTCCTCTTCATGTATGTAACTGAATGTAAGCAAAAGCACAGTCTTAAGAATCAGACTAATAGATTACTGTTACTTACAAGAAAGCTTAGCTTCTGAAGGCTATAACAAAACCTGTAGGCAAGCATCATGACCAGGGAGAATTTCTCAGCTTCTGTCATTCCACAGTAATCATACTAGCTCTTCTGTTGGCAGTCAGTATTTTCACCTATTAATCAACTAGGGAGGGCTAGAGAATCAGGCAGCCGAAATATCATCCTTCAAAGGCCAAATATTAAATCTGTTCTTTCTTCATTGTCCTTCCTCTTTGATTCATAGCCAATAGCTTGGTTATCAAAGTCCCTACCTCAAATTTTCCAAGAAGCTGAAATCCAACATGGCTGATTCTTCATCATCGCCTTGTCCACTTTTCCCACAGTCTTCTTGACATATAGTAATGGAAAAGTATTTTCCTCTGATAGTCTTGGTGCCAGATCCTCATGCCTCATATCCTTTCACTCATAGACCTCCCTAGGAGTATTTCAACAAACTGAGCGCTGAACATGCATTTTCTGTATGTGAGTGCAATTTTGGATGAATAGCTGGCATAGCAAGTACCACTTGGGTGGGAAAGCTACAATCATCTACTAGATGCTGCCAGCAGAACTAAATCTGAGGGAAGACACTCTGGATGATGCACCGTGTGTGTGTGTATTTTAAAATGAAACCCATGGCAGGTCAGACTTCCAAAAGAAATCAAAAGGTATGCCAGTATGACTAGATTCCAACCATCTACTATCACTGCAGGAGCTAAAATCATTCCTTCAGGTCACAACTGATTTTCTGTTTTTGTATACGCTTGAAAGAAAACATTTATTTTTAAAGAGTGCACAGGCTGAAAATATAATTCCCAGTATAACAAAGTTTGTCTCTTTCTATATCTGGTTCTTGTCATTAATTTTATCACCATGCAATGTCCCTGGGGACACAGAGAATTGCTTGCAAAACCTGTGGTCTCCATAGGTACTGCAACAACTGCTTTGCGAACAATACCTATGTATGAGGCAGCTGAAGAATGATGGACTGTGGAAATTGTTGCCCCAAAGCAACAACACCCCCACTTTTTGAGTGCCTTATAGGAAGAATTATGTGGAGACAAAATGGTTTGTTTTAGCCCTACTTCTAAGTTCTAATAATATGGCAAAATGAAACCAGGTTTCTAGCAACCCTTTCCATTAGAAAATACTTCACTTTGTTGTTGTTGTTGATGATGATGATGCTCCTCCATGCAAGACTTTCTTGCATTACTGTTTCTTTCTGGCTAGGCTAGCAATGTAAAATAATCTGGTGTTTTTCTGGCATGTGTCTAACTGTCAGCGAACTCCTCATTGTCACCAGCAAATCTGCAGCTACTATGTAGGATAAGTCCTGGCTTATCAAGAAATGTGCGGTAGTTTGTCCATTGCACAAGAAGAAGAAAAAGCTATTTCTGAAAAATGCTTTTAGATGATCTTCTTCCCTGTAAGCCCCGATGCCTAGCCTAGCAGGCAGGAGTTACTTAAGACCTCCTTCGTTCTATTTGTTCAACCAATGGAAGTGTCTTCTACTTTGGTCTGCAGAGTGACATATATGCTTCATTTTCTGTTCCACAAACTCCTTTCCCTCTTTAGTAGTTAGGAGACCAACTCACTCAAGCCAAGTCTGATTTGATCATGGAAATCATCGTGGGGGAATTTCATACCATGCCTACTTCTGAGCCATGTTCTAGCATTCAGAAGAATTTGTGTGGGGCTGAAGCATTCAATACAACATGAGACTCTTAATTTCAGGGTTGTGGGTTCAAGTACCACAGATTACCTTGGTGGTTTCTTCCAGCTCTGCAATCCTATGATTCTATAAAAATTTACACTTAAATCCCACTAAAACCAGGTTACCTGTTTGGCCCTAATAGGAAACTTAAGTGTAACTAGCTGTTGGTGGATTATGATTTTGAGGCTACTTCTGTAGAAAACAGAGGCTGGCCGATGGAGATGGGAGGTGACTTCTGCCAGTTCACTCTTTCCTTTGCTGTCTCTTGGGCCCTCTGAAATTTGCCTCCCCCTCCCTCCACCAGTGGGTTCTTCCATGAGATCAAAAGTCTTCAGTGGATGGAAAGAGCCTTTCGTTCATGGAACTCTACATTTGGATCGAAGCCAGGGCATTCAGAATTGCTTTCAAAAGGAAATTTCCTCATATTTCTTACCTGGAAAAAAAATCACTGGGTTCCACTGAGACGCAACTCTGTGCAGTTGAATATTTAAACGCTAGAGCTCCTTCCGTTGTAATTTGCAGGGACTGTGGTTACTGATGTGTGCTTTTCTTTAGTGACCAGCTGTGGTTTTACTTACATGCTGCCCTGATCATGAATCACCAGTAAAACAAAACATCTATCTGTTCTTAACTGCTGGTGATCATGTCATTCAATTTTTTTTTTATTTTAAGGAACATAGGGGGGGGGGGGAGAGAGAATCAACCCAAATAGTGATGAATTATAAAGCAGATGCTTATGCCAAACCTGGGCCTTTACTGCTTCTTTTAATTTTAACAGCACTCTTAGTGGCATTTTGTTACAGAATTAACTCTCTGCGACCCCAATATCCTGTTTCTAATGCTTAAGACATTAAGGAGCTAATCCCCTGTGACCATAGCTCACTGTCTTTCATGTCAGATTTGATGCAATTATGTTCCACGTGTGGTATACAGGGACTTAACAGGAATTGTGTAATGCCCTTCCTATTCCTTTGAAAGACACAATCTGTAAGCTCAAAAGGGAGGTTTCTGCTGTGTAATGCTGGATTTTTTTCCATACATACAGACACAACTTACACATTTTGCAAGCATGCTGCTATGAGTGCCTGTTGGGGATTCCCCATCTGGATTCATTTTGTCATCGATCGTTTTTTAAAATATGTTCCCATAGCACAAGCGTGAAATGCTGGATATGGAAAGGCCATTGAAAAGGCCACTACTGGAGAGAAACAGTCACAATTCAGTCCACAGATCTTTATGGGTATGTTGAAGAATCAATGCTGTATCATATTTTTTTTGGAGGTGTGGATGAAAGCTGCAGTATTATATCTGGCAACTTCTGGGACAGCTGCAAAGGGAGGCAGCTTTTCTGTCTTAGTAAAACGCAGTTCCTTTCAGATTTTACGTGCAGTCTTCATGAACTGCAATGGCTCACAAGTGCAATACATTTGTTCTGTTTATTAGTCACTCTGCAGCATACTTTCATAGGCAGTTAGATAAGCTGGCTTTGTATTGCAATGACAGATCGGTGTGAATGTCCATCCATATTTTACCTTGTTACCATTCTTGAGGTTTGCCTATCTTTGTAGGTGAAAATGCTCTTTCTTTGGATGTCTATTGAAAGTAGGGCTAAAGGAGAAATTCAGTTCTGTTTTCATTTACTTAATTCACATGAATTCATGAAACAACTGGCAAACCAAAACAGCAATCTTTCATGATTTTCATTTTTCTGAATTTTGTCATTCAGTTACCCAGCCATGTAATGAACAAATATGTGTATGGCAAAGTGTGCATAGAAATGCATATATTAGTGAAAAAAGAACCCAGAACTGGGGGAAGTGCTTTGCCAAAAAATATGTACATGCAGCAAAATTGTTTACAAAAATATTAGGAGAAATTTGAACTAAAATGCTGATTAATTCATGAGGTTTTCTAAAAAAGAAATAAATCACAAACTGGCGTGGAAATCTACTATACTAGTGAGTGGAAGAATGAGCAACCAAAATTGGCAGATTCACCCATCCCTAATTGGGATGTTGAAAGTTTTCAGGATACCTTAATACTGGCCAGAAACTTGTGGTTTGAAAATGAGAACTATGGGCTTTCCCCCTGTCCCACCTTGTACACATTTTCACTGATACAAGGGAAAGGTAGAGCTACTCTTGGAATACACTTTCATTTTATTTTAAAGCTACCCTAGAACAAAAGATAAAAATGGTGAAGCAAAGCTAGGGCAATGTTTGCTTGTTTTTGATGCTGGGCCCTTGAATGTGAAATTCCCTCTGTGGAGATGCTTTTGGCGCATTTTAGGAGTGTGGTAAAAAAGTTTATTTTTCATTCAAAAACAAACAAACTCCAGTCTTAATGTGGGATACGTCTCCCAGGAATGCTGAGAATGAATGGACAAGGGAGGGTGCTAATTGAAATCCTAACATGCTTTGCACACACTCTTTGTTCAAAGCACTGAAATGAGAAGAAATGCTGCTATCTAAAAGTAAGCTACCTTCAGGCATGCTTTAAGATGCTTTCATGTGCACCTTGGCTAAGCAGGTGCAGCCCGCTTGGAGTGTCCCACATGATGGAGTGCTGGGGAGGGGACTTGGATAAACACACTTCTATCCAACAGGCTTCACTTATTCACTGGTATGGGCTACATCTATGGAACCTTTCACCTAAAATATTGGGTTTCTTCAAGCAAACATCCTGGGACTTATTTTTTCAGCCATACAGCCTGAGCCAATGTGTAATTCCATTTAGTCATTTTGGCAGCTATACTTTTATTAATATTGACTACCTGCCAGAGGAATTTCTGTTTAAGGAGAGTTACTAATGGATGGGGCATATGATCCAGAAAATCTGGTATTCGTGTATTGTCCTCCTCAGTTATCATGGATACAAATGAAGAATCCAAACTATTGGCAGCATGGATACAAATGAACAACTGTAAGCAAGTAAATACCAGTGGCTTTTTTATGGACAACCTGTGGCTGGCCGACTTCTATCTTGCATAGTCTCCCTGAATGCCTACAGCCCACTAATGTATTTGGAATTTAGAAAGCAAGGGTCAGGATCTTTTTCAGGCAGGGGGTTAGTTATTTTAGTCTGTTGCAGAAGGGGGGGGCACAGCACAGGTGCCTATCCTCACATCCCAACAAAGACTCCTAGAAGGAACCACACAATGATCTATGATCTCTGTAAACCCGATGAAAGAATTACCTACAGTTAAACAGGGCCAAGTGGGACGTGGGTGGCGCTGTGCTTTAAACCACTGAGCCTCGGACTTGCTGATCAGAAGGTCGGCGGTTTGAATCCTCACAACGGGGTGAGCTCCCGTTGCTCAGTCCCAGCTCCTGCCAACCTAGCAGTTTGAAAGCACCTCAGAGTGCAAGTAAATAAATAGATACCACTCCCGCGGGAAGGTAAACGTGTTTCTGTGCGCTGCTTTGGTTTCCCAGAAGTGGCTTAGTCATGATGGCCACATGATCTGGAAGCTGTCTGCCGGCTCCCTCAGCCAATAAAGCGAGATGAGCGCCACAACCCCAGAGTCCTCCGCGACTGGACCTAATGGTCAGGGGTCCCTTTACCTTTAAACAGGGCCAAATCTGCACTGACAACACTGAAGGGTGTCAGTCTCAGCCAGGCATTTTTTATCAGTTACCTAACAATAGAGGCTGGTGTGCTGGGGCAGAGGTGTTGAACTGCCCTCCCCCAATTATTGTCAACACTGAACCTTACCAGGGCAGGGCAGCAGCAAGGTTAGGGCTGTGTTGACACATCAGCAGGATGGGGCGCTGCCTGACCTAGCCCTGTTGGAGATGGCTGCAGCTACACCACTGATAAGAGGGCAGCTCCATCAATCTGTCCCACTCTACTAGCTGCTTCTGCTACCCAAAACACACAGTTTAACCATAAACTGAGGCACCAGTACCATCACAATTAAGGTGTGACTCAAGTCACACACACACTCCCTTTTTGAAGCAGCATTCTGCAACAGACTCTCTCTTTTTTTGAATATGAACATTTGCAAGCGAACCCCAGTCCAGCCCAGTAAGCAATTTCTACCATGACTTTACATGTAGACATGTTTGCAAAAGCTGGAATTGCAATGCAGATTTTAAGACTGCCACCCTCCATTAGTTCCTCCATTAGATACTCTGAGATATTTACTTTGATCACAGCTGGGAGAAGCCTTAAGAATTAACTCTCATTGCTTCACTGTTCTATTTGTTATTTCATAAAATGTATACTCTGCTTAATTGTAAAAGAAAACCTCAAAGCAGTTTACAAAAAAGACAATAAAATTATCAATGAGAACAATTAATGATTATTTAAGGCTTTTTACTTTGCCAGTAACAGTAGACTAAAAACAGATTAGAACTCACATCAACTTTCTAAATATCTGGGTAGGCTTGTCTAAACAAAAATATTTTTAGCAGACACCGAAAAGAGTACAGTGAATGCACCAGCCTGATATGAAACATGCACATCCTTAAACGATCGTATCATCAACTCAAAGGGAATGTGGACAGCCTGGCCTCCTTCAAACCTTGTAATATAAGCTATATTTCTCATTTCATCAGTCTCTAGGTTGTAGAAAAGGCTTCCCTGTCCACAAAGGTATACAATCTCTCAGACAGGATTTAATGTTCATTAGCTGTTTTTAGATTCGGTTCAAGCATTAGTAACTTTGAGAATGCCATATGTGATCTAGGACACATTTCAGTGTGTGCTGTTTCTTCCACTAAAGGATGACAAATACAGATAGCTGCACCTCATTCAGCATTTTAATGGTAATTCTCTCTCTTGGATCAATTCCATTTTTGAACCACAGATCGTTGCCACTTAACCATGGCACTAAGGTTCACAATGGTGCAAAGGGTGTCAGTTGTTGATGCTTGTTGAGAGGTGCAGCAGGCTTCAGTTTGGAGTGGGGAATGCTAGTCTATATGGTCAGAAAAATAAAACTTTTATTGGACTTGATCACTTCCAGCTGGATGGTGGAGCTGGGTGTGGAGTTCTTTGGTTTGCAGCCTACAATAATGCAGAGCTAAACGATGTAAAATCATAGAGCTTTCACCAAGTTCTTTTTAGCCCAGAAACAATAGTGCCAAAGTAGATTAGGGCATGTACTGCTGTCCCTTGACCACTGAACCATCTCTCACCAATGGAATTCTGTTACCCAGCTGTCTCATGAGTTTACTCTTGCCCTTGTAATCTTTATTCCCTTAACCCTTTATGTAGCACCCTCAAAGATGACAATGTGGCTATTATAAGTCCAAAGGAGACCACCATTTTGGAATTGCTTGTGTAAGGCAAAAGTGAAGGCAAAGTACAAAAACTTCTCATTTTAACTCTCCATGCTTAGTGTTGCAAAGTGGCTTTTTCATTGCATGGTTATCCTTTGGAGTTCTTTTATCTAGCATTTCAAAGTGTTGGATTAACTCTGGCTCTATACCAGAAAATGGCAATAGCATGGCACATGCATATTTTCTTAGACTATTTGTTTTTCTTAAACTACTTCCAAATATATATAGCCAAATAAATGAAGGAACTGAAGAATTGATGTGCTTTGAAAAGCACACACACACACATATATATATATATATATATATGACACACACACACATTTTACTTGAACTGGGTGTGGACTGTATATTGGATTGCAAAGTGAATTCCTGATGTATTTTCCTAAGATTCTAGAGCACCCAGGAGAATTCTGATTATCTGTGCATATGGATTGAATGTGTGAGAACAAATTAGTGATACATGATTAAACAGGGCGGTTTCATGCATTGTTTAAGAGTTGTTCCTCCAAGGCACAGAGAGGTTCCTGAAAAATGGAACATATAGACACCTCCTCAGTTTTGCAGTCCATGAATTTTGGACATAGCTCTGCATTGTTCAAAAATATTTTAATATTACTAATCGAAGCAGTAGACCTGGCTTCTCTCCTTCCAGTCCTCCTCTCTTAGCCCACTGCTTCCTTCATCTACCCATCACTTAGGGGTGTAGTAGAATTTTATTTTATTTTTTGTCTGCAGAAGCAAATGGACCTCATTCACATGTATCAGAACATAATCATCCTTCAGATTTCTCATTTCTCCAAATTGTACGACCCATTTGTCAAGTCAAAAAACCAAAATGCATTAAAAATGTAATTTAGGATAAAATAAATTTGGAAATGCAAACATTGAGGTAATATATGTATTTTAAAAAATATGTTGTGATTTAATTTTTTTTGCATAATTTTAAAATCCCAGATTATTTCAAAGATGGGATCTAACAACATATGAATGAATAGATATACAAAACTGATATGGACTGGAAAGAGTCTTATTTCTAGCTAACATTCTCAGCACACTTCAGCTTTAAAAAGATGAGACACATTCAGCCTCTCAGAATATGTCCGACTTGTCAGAGGCTAGTTGTTTTCAAAAATACACAACAATGATTAGGTCTATTATTCATTCATTCATTCGTTTAATAAATTTATACCTTGCTTTCCACTACAGTGGTACCTTGGGTTACAGACGCTTCAGGTTACAGACTCTGCTAACCCAGAAATAGTACCTCGGGTTAAGAACTTTGCTTCAGGATGAGAACAGAAATCGTGTGGCGGCTGCAGTGGGAAGCCCCATTAGCTAAAGTGGTACCTCAGGTTAAGAACAGTTTCAGGTTAAGAATGGACCTCCAGAACAAATTAAGTTCTTAACCCAAGGTACCACTGTGTATATTTTCAAAGCAGCTTACAGGGGAGAAAAGAAAAGAAAACATACAACATATAAACTTTAAAACATAGATTAAAGTTTGTTAAATTTCTTAGATGACCCGGTGTAAAAACACACACACTCAAGGCATATTATAGCAATTAAAATATGCGTTAAGTTAAAAGTGTGCCTGCTCATACCATTAACTAACTTAGTTGGTCTCTAAGGTGCTACTGGAAGGATTTTTTTATTTTATTTTATTTTATTTATTTTATTTTGTTTCAACAGCAGTGTAAATAATATACTAAAACTATGCTACCCCTCTCCCCCAAGAATGACAAATGATTCAGGAATAACCAATTAGCACCATGGTGGAATTTCAAAATTGGCCAATCACATTCTATCAAATTCCTGGAAGTAAAAGAATGTCAGTCTGGTGACAAATAAAACAGTTAGGCCAGTGCCAGGCAGGCCTTGCTGGGCAGAGCATGCCATAGACAGGGGCCCTACAAGGAGTGAAACTGAGCAGAGAGACTAATGTGTACTCCCTGCCGGAGTGACTGTCATTCAGTATAAGCATGGCAGCACACTACAGTTACTGAGTATGATATGTGTACTTTCCTCTTTTTCTCATTCTTACTTTGTGATAAATATAAGCACAACCTTATAATCACAGGGCATCTTTGAAGTCCATGGTGACAATGAATAATAGTAATAATAATAATAATAATAATAATAATAATAATAATAATAATAATTTATTATTTATACCCCGCCCATCTGGCTGGGCTTCCCCAGCCACTCTGGGCGGCTTCCAAAAAAAATATTAAAATACTCTAATACATCAAACATTAAACAGGGCTGCCTTCAGATGTCTTCTAAAAGTCTGGTAGTTGTTGTTCTCTTTGACATCTGGTGGGAGGGCGTTCCACAGGGAGGGCGCCACTACCGAGAAGGCCCTCTGCCTGGTTCCCTGTAACCTGGCTTCTCGCAGTGAGGGAACCACCAGAAGGCCCTCGGCACTGGACCTCAGCGTCCGGGCAGAACGATGGGGGTGGAGACGCTCCTTCAGGTATACTGGGCCGAGGCCGTTTAGGGCTTTAAATGTCAGCACCAACAATTTGAATTGTGCTCGGAAACGTAATCTATCATGTGTTTCTCTTTAGCAGTATGATGAGATTGCAAAGTTTCCAAGAAAACACTAGGTGATTGCCGATGTTTATTGTCTGAAGTGTTCTCACCTCTTCTGTTCCTTCAAGATGTGCAGATGATAAATTAATTTATGTGCTACAAACTAAGAGTTGGCTGGAAAATCAAAAGGTTTCCATTTCTACATCATTGTTTGCTTTGGGAAAATCTTGACCCTCCTTTACCAGAACTTATTACGAATTAATTATGCAATGTGCTCTACAGCACTCTCTGATCCAACGGAACATATACAGTGCAAGGTGTGGAAACCATTTTTGGGAAAAGAAGATGATAAAAATGCTTGTCATCCACTCTTGCCAGAGAGGTGGGAGCAGAACAACCCAGTCTCTTGCTTCCTCTCCCACACAGCCAGCTGGCGGGCTTGTAGGTCTTTAGAAAGGTTCTCCGGATGCAACCAAGGTGTTTTGTTGGATCAGTCAGAGCATATAGTTGTTGTTTAGTCGTTTAGTCGTGTCCGACTCTTCGTGACCCCATGGACCAGAGCACACCAGGCACTTCTGTCTTCCACTGCCTCCCTCAGTTTGGTCAAACTCATGCTGGTAGCTTCGAGAACACTATCCAACCATCTCGCCCTCTGTCATCCCCTCCTCCATCTTTCCCAACATCAGGGTCTTTTCCAGGGAGTCTTGTCTTCTCATGAGGTGGCCAAAGTACTGGAGCCTCAGCTTCAGGATCTGTCTTTCCAGTGAGCACTCATGGCTGATTTCCTTAAGAATGGATAGGTTTGATCTTCTTGCAGTCCATGGGACTCTCAAGAGTCTCCTCCAGCACCATAATTCAAAAGCATCAATTCTTCGGCGATCAGCCTTCTTTATTGTCCAGCTTTCACTTCCATACATCACTACTGGGAAAACCATAGCATATAAGTGTTACATAAATTTAATAAGTAGTATCTATGGTAGTGATTAGTAGTAGCGGCCTGCGTGATGGGATAGAGCTGTGGAAATGCCCTCCTAACTCAAGTGTCACTGCAGATTATATGGATGGGGTGGAGCACAGGAAAGGCAAGGTCCAGCTGCACAGGCAGACTGAATAAGCTCATCTGAGGCTCCCACGACTGGCCTTGTAGAACCCTGACCTTGCTGCCAGCCTGTACCAACTCATTCCCATCCAGGTAAGCTGTAGTGAATGTATTGTAGTTGTCCTCATGACCAGGAACTCTGTGCAATCAGGGCTCCCAATCCCATGAACTGTAAGCATGTTCCGTAAGATGTAATGAAGCTGCTGTTAAAAGGTCCCCACACTAATGACCACTAATGGTTATTAGAATGCTGGATTAGGACCAGAGAGACCAGGGTTTAAATCTGCACTTTGCATTGAAACTCAATGCATGATGGTCGGCCAGTTGGTATTTCTTAGCCTAAGCTGCCTCACAAGGTTGTAGAGAGAATAAAATGGGTGAGAGAAGAACCATTTGGACGAACAGTGAGAAAATGTATTGAATCAGGGAAGGTAACTATACACATAGGTCCAGTTACAGATAGGTAGCCGTGTTGGTCTGCCATAGTCAAAACAAAAAAAATTCCTTCCAGTAGCACCTTAAAGACCAACTAAGTTAGTTCTTGATATGAGCTTTCGTGTGCATGCACACTTCTTCAGATACCATCCCAACATACCTGCACTGAGCTGAAAGGTCTGAAGAGGGTTTGTAAGCATGTTTGGCTGAATGTGTTGCAGTCCTCCCCATGACCAGGAACTCTGCACAATCGGGGTTTCCAATCCCATGGAGAACTGTAATCATGTCCAGTCAAACCTCTTTCCAGTTCCCTTTCAGGTCTTCCCACTGAAGACCTGGGAAGGTCAGGTGGGAAGATCAGGTGGTGGCGGCAACAAAGACTCATCCATGGATAGTTTAAGAACACCTGAAGAGGGCTTATGTGTCTAGCTGGATCATGGCAATTATCTCGCTCATATTCCCATTTTATAGATAATATAGTAAGATTAGATTTGAACTTGAGTCATCCTGGTCAAACACTCGCATGCTGGGACCTCTGTTTATGTGGCTGAATGAACTTCTTGTGGTAGAGTAGATGTCATATGTGACAAGGGTATACCACATGAACTCGTATGTGCTGAGGGTGCAGTGGAACCTCGGGTTGCGAATGTGATCCGTACGGGAGGCACATTCGCAACCCACAGTGTTCACAACCAGCAGTTCTGTCACAACCCGTAGTCTGCGCACGCATGTGATGCAACTCACGCTTCTGCATTTGCGCAAAGCACGATTCAGTGCTTCATGTGCAAGCGCTGAAACCCGGAAGTAACCTGTTCTGGTACTTCTGGGTTTTGTCGCGTCCGTAACCTGAAAAGGCGTAACTCAAAGCATCTGTAACCCAAGATACCACTGTAATTCAAATGATTCTTCCCCCACGAAAAGGAGGGAGGAATGTGCAAATAGGGCACTTGTCCATACAGGCCTCTGTACTTGGGACCTTCATAATTTCTCCATCCATAGTAGGGTTGGGAGCATGCATATTCCCCCTTCTTTCATGGGAAGAGGATAATCCTTGGAGTGGGACATGAAAATGGCTCTCTGCCTACTCTATCACACTGGTACTTTACATTTTCCTGCCTGTGTTGAACGGTGAGATTTAATAATCTTCTATCTTTTACATGAGATCTTTGCAGTGATCTGGAGAAAGTAACCCAGACCACCCGGCAAGGTACTTGCTCATGAATAGTTTGGAAGACTGCATGTAAAGTGGACTCTATGGGGTGGTTATTGCATCTGCACCTTCTCCCAGTGATGCTAATGGGGTGGTGGTGGAGAAAACTAATTCTATCCTGACTTTACTTCGTTTAAGCAAAAGGAATTGCACTGTGAACGTTTAACTTAATATTGCTTTCTTTGGCATGCTCCCTGGGAAGCATTCTTTGGTATCTGTTACCTGCTGCCGAATATTATTTAGCACTACATAAATCACTCAAGAGGATGACATTTGGAGTTTCTCCAGCTATCTTCTCAAAGCCAATTTCTATTTTACAGAAAGAAATGAACAAATGGAGTCACTTGGATAACTTACACATAAATTAAGGGACCATAGCTTCCAAGCAACACATAAATTATTGCAAGCTTTTATTCTAATCCAATGCAAGGACATTAATTATAATATATCATCAACAAACTATATAAAGCAAGATATATTGCACCCCCACCCACCCACATACACTGTGAGATATGTTTACTCCGTATGTGTCTGAATCAGAGACACTGTCATAAACAATATTCCACTGGTATTCTAGACTTATTTCCAAATGATGGGCTCATCACTGATGTGAATCATTGGCGACCAATGTGCTGGATGTGAGGCCCTTTACAGAATTTGCAGGGGGAAAGGTGACCTAAAATGATGTGTGCTTTTTGTAGGGGCATTTCCAACATGGCTGCTTTCCCCAGTGATGATAGCATTAAATAGGAAGTGAATGAAAGTACAGTGGTACCTTGGGTTACAGACGCTTCAGGTTACAGACTCCGCTTATCCAGAAATAGTACCTCGGGTAAAGAACTTTGCTTCAGGATGAGAACAGAAATCGCGCAGCAGTGGGAAGCCCCATTAGCTAAAGTGGTACCTCAGGTTATGAATGGTTTCAGGTTAAGAACGGACCTCCAGAACGAATTAAGTTCTTAACCCCAGGTACCACTGTACCAATGAATGTAGCAATTTGGAGCTCCTTTTGCTGGCCTTACACGATAGTGGGTTTTTTTTTTTTTGGGTTTTTTTACATTTACCCCAATTCAACTGGAGGCCAGAAACTATAGCCTTCTTCAGGCATTAAGTGTAATTGTTAAAATCATAAAGGGGCATCACAAAGATGCACAATGCCTTCCAGATCTTGGAAGGTGAATTTTGGCAGTGGGGAGCTTTATCTATCTCTGTAGGCTCACTTTGCATTTTAGAACCCTGCTTTTCCAGAGTGCTAAAACACGTGGGAAGCCTCCATGGATTCAAAAAGATGGCAGGAATGATGGAGGGGGAAGAACTGAAGTACTTGTCTCCACTGCCCCCTAATCAGGGATGGACATTCGTTTTTCAAATTTCAGTAGCGCCCTGTACAAGGTCCAAATTTGGTGGAGCCCCCTGGCCTCTTGTCTTCCATTCTGTGTGTGCACTACATCATATTTCTGAAGCCCAGCATGACCCTGCTTAGCACACAGTACAGGGGAACCGATTGCATTGCCCTTAAATATAATGCCTGAATAGGGATTTCATTAGCAAGATTCCCATGTAGACTGTGGATTTAAGGCATCACTTGCAAAAGGGCCCCAGGTTTGGGGATTCTACAGGGCAATGTCCAATATCATATGAAATTTCAGTAATTGGTTCTCTTAGTTGAAGTGCAAGGAACTCTGAAATTCATTGAAATTCTTTGTATGGTTCTAATGATGTGGGGTTGTTGTTTTTTTGGAAATCCTTATGGCGTAACCTACTAAGAAGTTTAGATCAGTCTGTATATATAACTTGATGGTTGATATTTAGTAGATTCAAATGCAAAGTCAAGTGTTTACAAAGAAAAAAAATACCTCTTCGAACCATGACATGAATGCCTTCTTCTTCCCATGCTATTGCCCAAGGAATTATACATTTGGACAACTTAGAGTAACAGCTGGTCAAAACAATACATCCCTCTGCAGTCATTTCATCTTAGAATAATTAAGAAGGAAAACTCTAATTGATAGAAGATGGACTGAAAATGTTTTTGATCAGCTTATAAAACTGTCAAGTACAGGACAGGAGAAGAGCGTTCCTAAGCCAGCTGAGCTATACAACAAAAAGTCGTAAGATGAAATACTCACAGATGTGTTCCTGAACAGAATGGCTTCCCCTCCAAAAGCAAAAATCAGATGCAAAAAATTATGCATCAGTAATAAGCATGTGCAACAACATCCTACTTTTCCATCTGTATTACGTGGATGTTCTTTCCCATCTCTATAACACGGACTATAGAAAAGTCTATTTGCATTCTTAGCTGTGCAGAATTGAGGGGTCTCTCCATGGTGAAGTATACTATGATGCAGCTAGTGCTGCACATACAGTTTCCCAATTTGCAGCTGCAAACTGCACACTGTGTTCTGATTACTGCATACAGAGATCCAGCATATAGGGAATCCTCCAAGCTACAATTTTTGCCGGTATAAGTACCTAGTTAGACAAGCATTGACATTCTTATTGAGCCTGTTGGATTAGTGAACATTTTATTGAATTAATGGCTTTGGTTTTAAGTTTCCCCCCCCTTTTTATATAGTCTGTTTGTTTTAATTACCACGCTGTCTAAAAGTATTCCTCCAGTGGCTTTCAGTAAACATGCCCAAACAGTGAAAGCTATTCATTTAGAAATATTCCTATATATTTTATCTGCTTCCTCTTTTAGAAAAGGTCCTTCCCTCCCAATGCTTTGAAATAGCTCTGCTTCCAGTCACCATCACTAATGAAATGAAATTTGTACTGCACATCATGAAAACCCCCAATTTTGACTTTTCTTTCCCAAACTCATCTAAAAGTTGCCACAGAACTGGTTTTATGCTTGGTCACAGATATATAAGAGAATAAGGGGTATTTTCCTTACTGATTTGCAAGAGGGATTTTTTAGACAAAACACAATATTTCCTTAATACAAAATACACAGGGGAACACAGGTTTAGATGAGTGCATACTTTCTATACCACCTCTGAGGGGAGCTGTTAGCCAACACTTGTTATTCACAGAAGGAAAACTATTCTGACCATCTCCAGGACATTTTAATGAGATAATCTCCTCTTAGAGTAGAATCAAAGATAACAAAACTAATGTAAAACCTGAGGAGAAACATATTTTGTATGATTTGAAGTAAAACAAATGGTGTTTCAGGATTCAAGATGGAACAGGCAAGCAATCATCCTCATTGAGTTGATGTGGTTTCACTTTGAAATTAATATATTGGTACAAATAAACAGCTTAACAAAACAGATGAGATCAGTGGAACTGCTGTTCTTGAATGAGATTGCTGTTATTTCAGTTATCATAGGACAGCCTGGCATCTCAAAGCTTTTCTTACATTAAGATGTTTTTCATCTTCTAAAGGGCCACAGGTGGCACTGTGGGTTAAACCACATCTTCTAAAAGTAATTGCTAATGGGCTAAACCCAGCTAACATTTTAAAGTCCCATTGATATTAATGGCATCAATAGTTAAACCAGGAAAGACTAAATAAAACCATTAAGTGTAGAGACAAGATGGAGACATTTGTATCCTTCAGCATCATGAATCCCAGTGAAAATACATGGATGGCTTAAGCAGCACAAGTAGACGGCCAAATTCATTATGGCGACTAGATACAGAATCTCACTCTGACCTCATATAGCTGGAGACAGGCAGCTTCTGCGAAATGTTATGAAGACTGTAACAACTAGAATGTGTGACTAGGGATTTGAAACTCTAGGGTCTATCAGAAGTTATCCCTGTCTACCCTACACTCCATAATGTTGCCTGCAGATGGCCTGATGTGCAAAGATTGAAGGAATGATGCTACTTTCCCCACAGACCTTCCGCCAAAAGCATAAGTGCTGACAGGACAAAAACAACTGGAATGGTGACAGGGGTTTCATGGGATCCATCAGAATGTTGCATTAATATCTGCATTGCTGTATAGAATCAGCACAGGGAGTTTGTCCAGAGCCAGGGGCAGTTCCAATACCAGTTAAAGAATTCCCCTGTGCCAGAATTTCATGGGCTTATGAAACAGAGGGAACTTAAATTATTTCATGTTGAGTGGGTACAGTCTAGAACAAGCACTTTTAATCAACTAGATTTCCCAGATGATTAAACAATATCTCGTAGACCAGTGTGAAGAGTTAATCCTCCAGCAGAGCTTCAAAAGATGTCAAGAAGTTCAGGAATAGGAATAGGGAATAATCTCCCCGTTAACTTTTAAACATAGGCAATACCTCCTCAGTCACACACCTAGGTTTGAAGTGATAGTGGCATAGCTGTCAACTTTTCCCTTTTCTTGCGAGGAATCCTATTCAGAATAAGGGAATTTCCCTTTAAAAATGGGAATCGTTGACAGCTATGGATGGTGGTGACAGAAAGGTACATCAGAAACTTAGTACTGTTTTTAAAGAAAAGAACAGTAGATTCATTTATTTATTTTTGAAAAGTTGCCAGCCCATTATAATAAGCATACAGTGCTTGCATGCTCTTTGCCTTATTCACATATTTGAGATCAGCTGACAGCTGCTCCAGTTGCACTCTGAGGAACATGGTTTATTTCTTGATGCTGCCAGCTGGAATAAAATGGAGAAGATGTAATTTTTTAATTAATTAACTTCAGAACACTGAGGAGCCTTGAGACACATTGCAAGTGATGGGAAATCCACAACATTCTCACTGTAAGACCTATGTGAGCATGTTTCTTTAACACAGAGAGTACAAGCATCAGTGCTCACATGCAAGGGATTCCTAGTGGGCTTGATATAATTTAAATAGAAATACAGTGCATATCACCATCATGGTAAAGAATATGACCAAGTGACTTCTGCGCCTGCTCAGTCTGTGGCTCAGATGCTAACCACTGATGGACAACTTCAAGGTCCCTGCTCTCTTGCAGTTCTTTATCTTAAATTAGACTTGGAATGAAAGACTTTCAAACAGAACACTGTCTTTGGACAGTCCTTTACAAAAGAGGACGCCTTACTGTACAGTAGGCAAAACAAGACTGCCATAATTCATCAAGGAGTTGGACCAAATGACCTCCAAGGTCCAACTTTAAAATTGTATTATCATAGAAGCTCTTTCCTCCTCCTTGTTCATGCATTTGGAGATAAGTGTGTGCGTGTGTGCGTGTGCGCGCACACACACACAGTTTATCTATGTGTGTATAAAATATAAACTGCAGACTCTAAAACATTTAACAATGGAAAATAGGGACACACGTGTTTCTGTTTTTATACTGTATTTTTATGCTGTGAACCCCCCTGAGATCTGTGGACAAAGAGCGGTATACAAATTAAATAAATAAATAATATTTGTAACACCTAATCTTAGCCATGGATACTACTTGACTACTTCCATTTCCGTTTTTCACATGCTGCAAACTCAATTGCTCTGTATTCTGTATTCTGGTTTTCAGAAACTGAGTGTGTTCATAAACTGACCATGACCATCTCCTAAGACTATTCATACAATGTTCAATCCCATGCAGTTCTTAAGCTATGCTGGAAGCAGGGGTACTGAATTGCCCCCCACATTGAGGGTGCCCGTGACCCATCCAACCCCCACCCAACAGGCCAGCGCTCGTCCGTTGTGCGGGCAGGGGCACAGAGGGTGAAAATCACCTTCCATGTGTCCTGCCCCCGCCTGCTGTGCCAGAGCTTGCCTGGGGAGGTGACCCCCTCAATATTAGGAGGGCTAGGCCCCCTGCCAAGAAAAATTGAGGAGGCCAAAGCCCCTTCCACCCCCTCTAGTTGGCACCCCTGGTTGAAAGAGAAGGGCTTACTAGAGCACTGGAAGGAATGAAGAGCAGGACTCAAGACTCTGAGCAAGTGTGGAGCAACCCAAATAGTTCAGCTGGTAAGGATAGCTGCTATTTCTGTCCTTAGCCAGGACGACATAGCTGCCTGCAAAGAGGTGGGGGAAGGAGGGAGAAGCAACCGGCAGTTGCAAAATCTTTGCATTCAATAAACTTGTAGCTTTCGTTTATCCCAGCCATGTGATATTCCTCCTTGGTTTCAGAGCCAACATCCCTTTCCACATTTATTTTGGTCCCCAGTGTGTTGTGATGGTAATGACAAGAATATGTGCATATCGCTTGAGCTCCAAAGTTAAATTAAAAGTGAAGCATGCTTTGGAACCATATGAGTTTGACGGAAAACTGAGGATGACTTGTAAACATAGGAAATGTCTTGGGAAATTCAGATCAAATTTCAGAAACAAATCTACATGTTTGAGAAACAATTGACAATAACTCTTGTTATTGCTACTGCCAAGATCCAAATCTGAAGGCTCAGCATGCTTTGGAGTTTAAATGCTGGGCCAGCTCACAATGTAAGCACCCAAACCCATATAGGAGAAGTGGCAGAAATCCATTGATTCCCTGCTGGCGGAAGGGAGTTCTCTAGTATTTGTTGAGGTGGCAAGAAGCCAAGCAGGGCTTGAACTATAGAAACGGCATCAATCCAGAAACGTATTTACTGCAAATATTTTATCCTGTTTTCACACTTTTCAGAGAGTTCTCTCATTCTGCAAACACCATTACTGCATTACAAAATATTTACATCTTTTCAGCTTTAAATCTATTGATCCTTATGTTGAAGGTAAGAATACAGTGGTACCTCGGGTTACATACGTTTCAGGTTACATACACTTCAGGTTACAGACTCCGCTAACCCAGAAATAGTAACTCGGGTTAAGAACTTTGCTTCAGGATGAGAACAGAAATTGTGCTCCGGTGGTGCAGCAGCAGCAGCGGGAGGCCCCATTAGCTAAAGTGGTGCTTCAGGTTAAGAACGGACCTCCAGAACGAATTAAGTACTTAACCCGAGGTACCACTTTATCTACATGGGAATTTGGCTGCAACCCTATATTGGCAAGAAGGGCCAGGCGTATAATTTAGTGCTGCTGCTAGATCTGCCTTTACTCTGACGTATTCAGGTAGCAGCTGTCGCAAGAACCCCCAACATTTCTATGAGTTGATGACTACTTTTACTCAGCTGCATCTGGTGTGTCATGGGATGGAAAATGGCCCTTCCATGCGCTCTGGTTTCTGTCCAGATGTCCTGTTGCACCAGAAGCGGTTTAGTCATGCTGGCCACAGGACCTGGAAAGCTGTCTGTGGACAAATGCCGGCTCCCTCAGCCTGAAAGATAAACGGCATTTCCGTGCGCTGCTCTGGTTCACCAGAAGTGGCTTAGTCATGCTGGCCACATGACCCGGAAGCTGTATGCCGGCTCCCTTGGCAAATAAAGCAAGATGAGCGCCGTAACCCCAGAGTCGGCCACAACTGGACCCAATGGTCAGGGGTCCCTTTACCTTTACTAGTTTACCTAATATAATGCATTTGTGTATGCCATTTCACTAAAATCTGCATTCTTATGCAGTCTTCCCCCTAATATAACCACTGATTGGGTTGTTAAACTGCATCACATAATTTGGAGAAGTGTGAATATCAAAGCATTTCAGTTTGTAGATTGCTTTGGGGAAGTGTGAATTAGGTAGATTCAATCAATACGTGGATGAAACCAGATTTCTCCTCCATCTGTGCCCCTGACTAGTATGTGTTGGGTTGCTCTGTTCATGACTTGGATGGAACAATAAAGAATATGTTCATTAAATATGTGTTGAAGTTAAACATACGTGAAAAGAAGAAACCATACAAGTTCATATTGGCAAGACTGAAGCTGAGCGGCAACAGTGGACCCTAAAGAAATAAAATAAAGTCCATATATATATATTAATATGAGAAAGGGGAAAACCCTCTAAATACAAAAAGGGGAATTCTGGCCAGGCTGTGTAACTGCTGAGAGAGACAGGGGAGTTTATATTGGATCACGGTCAACTATTAGTAAACAATGTGATGTCACTGACCTTAAAAATCCATATTTGGGTTGCATTAACAGAAGTATGATATGTCAGCTAATATGTCAGCTGTGCAGCATTGTTTAGCCTGAGGCTCAGAGCCAATCTCTATACCACTTTGCAGGAGACTGAGACGCAGGCTGCTTTTGAAAAAGCCCAGATAGAAATGACCTCATGGGAAGCCCATCATCTGCTCTGTTTGACACAAGCACAAACTGCTATCTGGCACGCCGTCACTCAGCCCACCTGAGAAAGATCTGACCATGTTACTGCAAATTTCAACCTGTCCATCCAGGACAATTAGCGTTTTTTTATTTTATTTTTAAATTACTAGTTTTCTATGAGCATAGTTCTGACTTGGTTTAAAATGGTAAGCTGGGTGAATTTTTTCATGTGAATTGGACTTTAGTGTTATTCCCCAATTTGGCCATGATAATTTTAAGGGATGATATATAAATCATAGAATCATAGAATTGTAGAGAGTCATTTAGTCAACCCCTGCAATGCAGGGATCTTTTGCCCAATGTGGGGCTCAAACCCACAACCCTGAGATTAAGAATATCATGCTCTACTGACTGAGCTATCCACAGGATCCTCTCCCTAATTTATGATATATGGGGGGTTGATATCAGTAATTTGAAGTATAAAGAAAAAAAACATTGCAGCACTCGAAAGACTAAGACATTTGTTACAGGCCCTCCAAGGTGTCCCTGTTTTCCAGAGATGTCCCTGATTTAGATAAGCCGTCTCAGTTCCTGATCTGATCCCAGAATATCCCACTTTTCCTTAGGATGTCCCTACTTTCATTGGAGAAATGTTGGAGGGTATGTTGTTATGGCATAAATAGACCTGAGTCCATGAAAGCTTATGGCATAATCAATATATTAGGCTTGCATATTGGAACAGCAACTTATGAAAGTTCATGGAAGGACCATTTCCCCATCCTCTCTTACCCTTACAATCCCTCGTGCCCCATCCCATCTTCTTCATGAAGGCCCTACAACCCTCCAGAGAGGCTTTTCTGGGATTGGGGGTGGCTGTGGGTGAGGAAGGGACAGGGAACATTCCTTCGTTGTTTTGTGGAAGAATGCCATGTCTTAGTTTGATGGAAACTGAGGTCATTACGTGTTCCCTAATTGGTCAAGGTTCCGCTTTCCAGAAAAACCTGACCCACAGTAGGAAAAACAGTGGCATGCCTCTTTGATATTGACTGCTAACGCTAAGACCTACAGGAGAGTTTCCAGGAACATTGTTGTTTTTCTACAGAGTACAATCTGCAAATATTTCAAATGAAGATATTTATTAATAGCTGATAAGTCAGACTGAGTGCCCAGATACTTATTGTTTTTATTGCCTTTGTTTCCTGATGCCTACTTTTGGTTATATAGTCCAAGGCAAAAAGTTTAGTAAAATTTTCAGGAAGCAGAAATCACTTTCCTCTCTAAGCTGAGTTTTCAATAGTTTTCAATTCTTTCCACCCCTTTCTTCCTATCTCTACAGTCACTCCTCTGTAGTCTGCATGAAAATATTTTTTCTGTGTCACAGCCTTTGGATAGACCATTGCCACTTTCAAAAGCACCAGAAGTATGTAAAGATTTGACTGTCAATATTACTGATCAAGGATTTGTTTCATTTTTCTGTATAGCTTTATTTTTTTTAAAAAAAAAATCACTACCCTTCTCTTCTTTTAGCAGAGACAGGCTGAATCAAAAGCTCTTCTGTGGGCACAAGGGCACCAACTGGATTCTACCCAATTAGAACATAAAAGGGGCATTGCAACCTGTTTCTCAGTGACCAGACAGCTGCTATTGAGAAGCTCACAAGAAGAGCTTAAAGTCAACAGCCTCCTCGTCTACTGATATGAAATGATATCTTGCTGCTGAATATGGAGATTCCATTTAACCATCATGAGTAACAGCCATCAATGGACTTTTTCTCAGTAGATTTCCATTTTATGACATATTTAATGTAATATCTGTTGAGGAAATGATAATGAAGAAAGCCAGAACAAAAGATGATCTGCATGCAGAAGGTTCTAGATTCAATTTCTGGAATCTCCTAGTATTACTGAGATAGACTCCCTGCCTGAAACCTTGGTGAGCCTCTGCCACTCATTGTAGACAAAACTGGATTAAATGGACCAAAGGTTTAACTTGGTATAAGGTAGCTTTCTGTGTCTATAGCTGATGAACCGTGAAGAGAGAGAATTTGGGTTCTAGATTATGCTAGGAAATAAGAACTTCTATACTTGCAGTGCAGCACAGAAAAACTATCTTCCCCACAATGCTTAACGCCACTCTTTCTGCCACCTCCAAACCTTGCTATTTCATCATTCATTCTTAACACTGCCATTTCTCCCAACACTGCATGTGGTTCAACAGTGTCTGAGTGTGCTTGTGCGCCAAGTGTACAGTGCCAAGTGTGCCCTCTCTTTCCCCCTACTCCTAGCCAAACCTGTTGTTCACTGCCTTGCACTCTGCTCCGAGCTTGGCTTCGCTTCACTAGCCACCATGTGCAACAGCCACAGCCAGTAAGAAATGATTGACAGCAAACTGTAGGGTCTAGGAATCCATGGCACACTGAGAAGGTGATAATGTCTGCATGAGGCAGGAAGCGTTCAAGTGTGCGCTTTTGCAGTAAGGCAAGAGAGAGGAGATAATGGCAAAGCAAGCACATGGCGCGCGAACATGCACAAGAGGAATCCTATCTGGGCTTAGGCCTGACTCATGTCAACTTCAAGTGCTGTACTTGGCAACTGGCTTAGCAGTGGCAGCTGTTAACAGTCAAGAGCTGCCAAATGTGGGGGCAGGAAGAAGGCAATCATGCACACCCGCTTCACTATGTAATGTAAGGGGCAGGATGGTCCTTGAGTGTTGGCTCCGTTTTTTCTTCCTCCCCAAGCAGAATTCTCAGTTAGTAGTTCCAACTTCTCCCCACCTGCATCTCCAGCTCCCTAGTTATCAATATGCAGATGACGCCAAGTTCTATCCCTCTGTACCCTCTGAGTCAAGTGAAGTTGTGCCAGTGTTGACCTGATGTCTGGAGGCAGTAATGGGTTGGGTGAAGGCCAGTAAACTCAAGTTGAATCTTGACAAGACAGAGGTGTCGGTGGTAGGTGCTTCCTATGTCAAGAAAGTAGGTAGGTAATCGGTTCTAGAAGACGTTGGATTCACCTTGAAGGAGCAGGTGCATTTTCTGGGAGTGATCCTTAATTCGAAACTCACACTGGAGGCCCAGATGGCCTCAGTGATAAACATTGCATATGCTCAGCAATTGGATGGTTTGCTAGCTGCATACATTCCTGGTCCAGACTAGCCAGGTCACTGTTATTCCTATCCTGGTAACCTCCTGATTAGATTACTGCAATGTGCTCTGTGTGGTGCCGCCCTTGAAGACCACCCAGAAGCTTCAGCTGGTGCAAAATTCTGTATGGTATCCCAAACTGAAACAATATTTCACCAGTTACTTGGGAATTGCACTGACTGCCTATACACTGTTGGGCCCAGTTCAAAGTTTTGACTATGTTCTGCACTGGGGCTTGAGATAAGTGGGGATGCTCTAGGTATGCCACTGCCACTGCCTGCTCCCCAGTTGGTGGTGTTATTGAGCAGAGTCTTCTCCTAGTCTTACTCTGAATGGAATTCCCTCCTGCTGATATTTGTGACATGGTACTTTGTAGTTTTAATTATTAGCATAGAATCACTAGCAGAACTCCCAAACAGTGTATTATAATTTGAATCCTGCATTGCAAGGAGTTAGCCTAGATTTCTTCCAACTACAATAATTCTACAATTCTATGATCATTATGAAATTAATGGTTTCACCTGCCTTTCTTACTTCTGCTCATAGCAAATGGTATCAGTCAAAAGCTTGGTGAACTGATGCAAATATTGCAAATCTTCAGCCAGTTATACCAGGCTGGACAAATATTTCACAGGAAGTCCTGCCAAAATCATCCAGTCCCCAGTGGAGGAAAATAACGGGAGAATTCTGAATGACTCAAAATGACAGGTGGGGAAAAGAGCAATGGTTGTGGTTTAATTGCTGCATTCATTGTACAGGAAAGTTTCCAGTGCCAATGAACACACATTCTCTTTGTGGTAATTTCTCCAATCAAGCATTCTGTTGTTAGCTGTTAATTTCTACAAGCTTTTATGCTAGAGGCCCTGCTGAGTCTTTCACAATGTGGGGAATAATAGCTTTCTTTTGTCATTAGCAGTGTGAGATGGAAGAACCATTTTATTCAGCTCTAAAGGTTTCCTTCTATTAATTTCAGTAGGAGCTGGATCATGGCCTTATTCCAGGTTCAAAGATCAATAACAGTTGCCTTAGTTGGCATGATATAGTATCTACCTGCCCATAAGGGAATCCGTTTCGGGAGAAGGTTTAAACCAGTGGTGGATAGCCAATGTGGTTCCGTTCAGATGTTGTTTAATGCATAATTACTTTAATGTATAATTTAACTCTTTGTATCTTAAGAACTCTGAATAGTTCTATGTTCAGAAAATACCTTGACATTTCCCTGACCTCATCTTTTGTACAAATCTGAGTAGTGGAAAGTCCTGCCTATAAACAAGTTGTGAGTTTTATATATTACTCTTTGAATCGCACACACGGTAAAGTTCACCCTCATTCTTAGCTTTGGCTACAATGGAGAAAAAGTCTGAGGACTATTTGAGGATATCCCTAGAGTGAAGTAAGAATGTTTAGCACTGTCTGGCCTTTGAGTCATGCAATGTTTTGGTACTTTCCGTCCTAGCATATATGACTAGTAGCTTTTGAAGCAGCTATCTGATGCTATGTTGTTTATAACCTGGAAGCTACTCCAGATCCTTCCATTACCAAAGCTTCTAGGAAACAGTTCAATAGTTTTAGAGCTATGAAAGCTTACTGCAGATTAATTTTTTAGTGCCACATTGGACAGCTATTTCGTGCAGTCATTCCACCACAAATACAATCTATCCACGCTCTTGATTTCACAGCCTCTGCTAGCTGTCTGCATTGCCAGTCACATTAGGGAAGAGAGGCTGGTGGAGCTGATCCAAATAGCAGCCGTCTTCCAGGAACATATTAGTCCAGACAGAGCTGCCTTACCTCAACAGCAAAAGAATTCTGATAAGATGAGGCTTGGTCAGTAACAGTTTACTTTTCATGAGGCACAAATGTATGAATCAGAGGTTACGTCTCCACACCTCCATAATGAGAGCTAAGCAAAACCCATCTGTTTTGGCACAAGGAGATGTTACACAGAACCTCATTGTAGGTGTGAGAAACCATTGTAGCATTTTAGGAGCCAAGCCAAGAGCCGTACAGATCATGTGGCACTAATTCGCTTTTCCTTCTCTGCCATTCTCAGGCCATTAAGTCTAGAACACTAAAGCCCTGTTCAAGCATTATTGCCTGAACAGGAAATATCAATCCATATAGGGGGCGCATACAAGGGCTCTGCCTCCAAGATTCCTGTCCCCTGACACTTAGTACCAGACCTTCTCATGTTGAGCAAGGAAGGGCTGAGGGAGACATGAGTAAGGATTCCCACTAAATCGGAGCCCCTGATCACATGGTGGCTTCTACATACAGTACATTCAAGCAAGCAGAGAGGGTAGGGTTGACCCACATGAAGACATTGGGGGTATCAGGCCTCCAACACATAAGGAGGCATCTTGTTCAGGCATTGTACCTTAGTAGGACTTAACACCACAGACCCGAATCTTCCTGGGGTCCTGGTGATAATGGAGAACCAATCCCGCACCACTGCCTGATAGAACAAGCCAAGATCTGCTACATTCTTTTGTTCTGGGCAGCTCATCATTGATGCGTGATTTTATCTTGTAAACCGCCCCAAGGGCTGCGGGAATAGGGTGGTATACAAATTGAATAAATAAATAAAATGAGAAGGCAGCCAGTGACAATGCACTTTTGGACTACTGGCGGTGCAGTGAGCCAGTTGCTGCCTCTGCTTCAGTTGACTGTACTGGGCCTAGTCACTGGACGGGTGCAGTGCCACCACTGGACAACTGCCTCACTTACTTGCAAGTCTCAAGTTGCATTAGCAGACCGGGCAGTACTGCAAGAAGAATCAATTGAAATAACCACCGGCGGCCACATGGATCTTGGGTTAAGGCAGTGGCGTAGCGTGGGGGGTGCAGGGGGGCCGGCCGCACTGGGCACAACATCTGGGGGTTAGGGTTAGGGGGTGCAAATCCACGGGTTAGGGGGCGCAAATTACTTGCCTTGCCCCGGATGCTGACAACCCACGCTACGCCACTGGGTGAAGGGCACACTGTGCCACTAAACAGCATATGCCCTTAATCTCCCATGGTTCCTACTCTCTTCCACCAGCTGTGGGAAGCCAGATCTTGCCAGCACTTGAGTGCCTGACTACAGGACAAGAAGAAGGTTGCTATTATTAAAGTATGACACTTTGTACTGAAGGAAGAGCCTTATAAATATGTGAAATTGTGACCACATTCAAATCCTGACCATGTTCTAAAACAGAGTAAGACAAATGCATGTTTATCTTTGTTTACATGTAAGCAAGAAGAGCCTGCAGCTTTTATTAACCCTCCTCTTCACAAAAAAGAGACACTTTGCTTTGTTGTTGGCACTCTTCTCTGGCTGCTGCAAAGGTCCCTATCAGTGTTTTCCAGAGTTGCTAATTGCAGCTTCCAAAAGTTATCTCCAGGGCTGCTTCACACAGAGTTCATCCGTGTTTTTACAAAACAAGCATTTAGTGAGAGGAAAACACACCAGCGCAAGAAGGAAGCATGAATTGTATTGCCCCCATCCATTTCCTACCATTTGGGCACTGCAGTGATAAACACGGCTGCTGCATAGCACAAGCTGATTATGAGTCACAGTCACCATGTCAAATACTTTGAAATTATTGCCCGCAAACACCCAAGAAAGCATGCAACTACTAGATTACAACTGTAAACCAGAAATAGAAGGGCTGTTAAAATAGAGTTTCAGACTGCTTAGTGTAGAACATCTCAAATATTTAAGCAGTAATAAATTGGCTCTAGTTCAGCTCCTTTCACTATGCACCAAGGAATGTTTGTGGTATTAAGATTATATTGGTGGAAATAATCTTTGTGCTGTTGTGATAATCACAGTTAAAAACAACTTGCAAATGCAGCTTCATTGAGCATACGAAATAAAGGGCTCAATTGCAGCTGAGATTCTGTAGCTCCAGTTGTTGATTTTTCTTAGTTCTGTAAAATTTATAAAATATTTGGAGTCATGAAGGCTCCTCTTACATTTCTGCAGTAGATTTGCTATGTTACTTGCATAGAAAATGCACTGAAAATAGGGTGGCTATACAGTCCTCTCTTTGTCTGGTCCAAGCCTAGTTTTAAGATAAAGGTGTTACCCCAAGTAAGGAGAACAGGGGCTTTGAAGATGCCCATCCACATTCAGTACCTGGACAGCAGACTGAGGGACAGAGGTCACCTGGTCCCAGTCTTCCCCACTATTTAAATTATAGCAATTATTACTGACACTTGCAGATATAAATAAGCATATGTAAATTTTACATAAACCTGTGTCCTCAACTGCCCTCCTTTTTGGTGGTACATGTCCTTTTTGGGGGATGATGCAAAAGTGGCTAATTTAGAACCCTTTATATCTCCTTATTTTTTGACCTTTCAAGAACCTGACCAGGGAATGGTCTTATCTGTTGCCCCCAAGAATCTTAACTTGGCAATGATGCCACCTTAAAAAATTCCTCAGTTTGAGGAGTTGAATAATTCTAAGAATACAGTGGTGCCTCGCAAGACGAAATTAATTCGTTCCGCAAGTCTCTTCGTCTTGCGGTTTTTTCGTCTTGCGATGCACGGTTTCCCATAGGAATGCATTGAAAATCAATTAATGCGTTCCTAGGGAAACCGCCTTCAGACCAGGTCCGGGGACAGTCTGTCCCCCGACCTCTTCTGAAGGCTGGGGGGGGGGACAAGGGCTTTTCTTCCCACTGCCAGCCTTCAGAAGGCTGTTCTGAAGGCTGGCGGTGGGAAGAAAAGCCCTTCTTCCCACCTCCCGCCCCGCAAGCTCCGGGGACAGGAGGGCTTTGCTGCCGACCGCCAGCATTTTAAAAGCCCCTGCTGTCCCGGGGCGATTTTAAAATGCTGGCAGGCGGGAGCGAAGTCTCCGCTGCCCCGAGGAGATTTTAAAATGCTGGGGGTCGGCAGCGAACGCTTCGCTCCCGTCCGCCAGCATTTTAAGATCGCCCGGGGCAGCGGAGAAGTCTCCGCTGTCCCGGGAAGGCAGGCGGGGGGAGCAAAGACTTTTGCCCCCGCCTGCCTTCAGAAGAGGTCCAGGACCTCGTTCCGATGCCCGGCGGCGGGGTGAGAGGTTCCCGCCCCCCCCGCCCCGCTTCGGAGCAGCGTTCCGAAGCGGGGCGGCTGGGGCAGGTGTTCCCGCCCCCCCGCCCCGCTTCGGAGCAGCGTTCCGAAGCGGGGCGGCTGGGGTAGGTGTTCCCGCCCCCCCGCCCCGCTTCGGAGCAGCGTTCCGAAGCGGGGCGGCTGGGGCAGGTGTTCCCGCCCCCCCGCCCCGCTTCGGAGCAGCGTTCCGAAGCGGGGCGGCTGGGGCAGGTGTTCCCGCCCCCCCCGCCCCGCTTCGGAGCAGCGTTCCGAAGCGGGGCGGCTGGGGCAGGTGTTCCCGCCCCCCCGCCCCGCTTCGGAGCAGCGTTCCGAAGCGGGGCGGCTGGGGCAGGTGTTCCCGCCCCCCGCCCCGCTTCGGAGCAGCGTTCCGAAGCGGGGCGGCTGGGGTAGGTGTTCCCGCCCCCCCCGCCCCGCTTCGGAGCAGCGTTCCGAAGCCGGGCGGTGGGGGCAGGTGTTCCCGCCCCCCGCCCCGCTTCGGAGCAGCGTTCCGAAGCCGGGCGGTGGGGGCAGGTGTTCCCTCCCCCCCGCCCGGCTTCGGAGCACCGGGAGAAGCGATCTCCCCGCAGCCCCTTGCTTCAAAAGAGGTCCGGGGGCAGCGGGGAAGAAGCGCTGCGCTTCCCGCTGCCCCCGGACCTCTTTTGAAGCAAGGGGCTGCGGGGAGATCGCTTTTCCCCGCAAACCCTTGCTTCAAAAGAGGTCCGGGGGCAGCGCGAAGCGCTTCCCGCTGTCCCCGGACCTCTTTTGAAGCAAGGGGCGGTGGGGAGAAGCGATCTCCCCGCAGCCCCTTGCTTCAAAAGAGGTCCGGGGGCAGCGGGAAGCGCTTCCCGCTGTCCCCGGACCTGGGGCTGCGGGGAGAAGATCGCTTCTCCCCGCCGCCCCTTGCTTCAAAAGAGAAGACCCGCTGTCCCCTGGGCAAGCTTCGTTTTGCGAAGCAAGCCCATAGGGAAATTCGTCTTGCGAGGCAACTCGAAAACGAAAAAACCTTTTGTTTTGCGAGTTTTTCGTCTCGCGAGGCGTTCGTCTTGCGGGGTACCACTGTAACAACAATGCAGAACAGGCTGCTAATTACATGAATTGGAAAATCATTGGGCAAGCTGGAAGGCATAAACCCCTAAAACTCAGGGGAGTGAACTTGGAATAGGACACACTGTTGATTCTCAGCTGATCGTTTGCTTTATTTAGTTCATTAACAATCACCCTCAGAAAATAATCTATATTATATTATCACAACTCTGGAAGTCTGTCTGAGGCTCTTCTCTAGTTTCTGAGATGTCACCAGCAGATATTATTTATTTCACTTATGAATTGTTTTCTAGGCATAATAATAATAATAATAATTTTTATTTATATCCTGCCCTTCCACAGCCAAAGCCGGGATCAGAGCGGCTAACAACAGTAAAATAATACAACATAAAGCATCTTGAAGCAATCCAACAATAAACACACACACACACACACACACACAAACAACCATACACCAATTTCAAGTAAAAAGAAAAATCTAATATTCTCATGATGCTTAATTCTAAAATCTTGATATGTTGAAGATGCAGCTCATAGACGTTGTTGTTGTTGTTGTTGTTGTTGTTGTAAGCAGAGCATCCTGCTTTTCTTTGTAATGCAACAGGTCAGGCTACTGTTACCTGGCATGCAGCAGTATCACTGCACTGTGCCTCATTCAGCACATCATCTATAAGTTCTCTGCTATGACCCTTGCATCATGTGGAAATAAACCCAATTCTAGTTTACGAACCATGCCTATCTATTCTCTTCTGTTCTTCTTTGGAGATGAACATTTGTATATTGGCACTAGATGACTGTACACTTTGGCAGACCTAAGTGCCTCTAATGCTACTGCTTTCTTTCTGTGGAGAAGGGCAAAACTACTGGCCTAACTTCCCCTCTAGCCTAAGTGTTAGTATGATGTAATCATTGGATCATGGGTAGACATTTCATAGGTTCTTAAGAATGGAAGTCAAGCATAAGCTTTGTAGTCAGTTGTGAACATTCCACACACCTTGAAGAATTAATGGATACTGTGCCAAAGCAAAGTTGGAGGAGAGTGGATCATGTCAGTGAATTTAGGGTATGTTCTTCCTACTGCTGCTGCCACCAAGCAACTCCATTTTCCTTTACGGAGCCCATATCTTTCTCTGCCAGAAGTCTGCTGGCAGATACTTTCCAAATGAAACAGACAGACTGCAATTAAACACTTCTATGTGGCTGAACACAGTAATGTTATGAATACCCTGGGAAATATAAACAATCCGCAAATGGGAATCACTTCCATTACATGATTCAACAATATGAATGCTTTTCAAGCATACGATAATAAAAAAATCTATAAGATAACACAACCACACTTTTATCTCATTAAAATGATTTTATGAGAATACTGTGCTTCCGCCATACTTTTCTAAACTCGCTTCACTGAAGGGTGTAAAGATAACTTACTTTCTGTTGCTCGGCAGGGAACAGACTGCAGATCAGTGGTAGAGCATCTCCCAGATTCAGTCCCTGGCATCTAAAGGTAGGGCTGGGACTATATCCTGTCTGAAAATTGGCTGCTGCCAACCAGTAATGATGTAAGAAGGCATCCATTTCCATTCTGACTCATCTTCATTTCATGCAGCTCTGTTTCCATTCTGCTGCAGGCTGGCTTCCAAGAAAAACTATGATATTCAGCTTACTGGATGGCTAGCTGAAAGAAGAAAGTCTTCAGCAAACACTGAGAAGACAACAGAGATGACACCTGTTTGATATATACTAGGAGGGAGCTCCGAAGGGTAGGTGCTGCCCCACTAAAGGCCTGGTTCCAATGTTGTGTGGAATAGACCTCCTGATAAGAAAGTATCTGCAAGATGCCCTCTCCTGCAGACTGAAGTGATTGGTTGGTTATATAAGCTGCTGAGAGATTAAGGAGAATCAACAAGGTTGTCCTCTGTCATCTCTCACCTGGCACAGGTCAACCAAAGCAGTTTCAAACTCAAATTCAGACCCAAAACTGGATTGAAATGGGTCTAAATAATCATCCCAAAGTTGTTCGGCTACCTCTTTCTTGAGCACTTTGCCCAGGGAAGACGTATTAGTAACTAGGTGCCAGTTGTCAGGTGCTTCTGGGTCCAGTGACATCCTCTAAAGGAGAGAATGGGCCATTGTCTCCATCATGGCAGATGGCACTTCCCTCTCCTTCAACGAAACATTCTAAACTCAAAGGGCAAGGGTTGAAGAGGCATGTGGTGGTCCAAACCCCTGCAAGAAACCTGTCCTTGTTATCAGGATACAGTAATTGAAACAACCCCGGACCAGACAGTGCTCTGGACACTTCCATTAAACCTACCTGCAGTGTCTAATTCTGAACAAATCCAAGAATTTTTACCCTCAAATTGCCTAGCACACATCACAGCAGGCTACCAAGTATACCATCAACTCCTTTCATTGCGAAGACCCCCACAAGAGCTTTCACTTCTCAGAAAAGTTTTGCTGGATGGCTACTTGAGGATGCAACAGTGGTAGAGAAATAAGCCTTTATCACTGCACCACTGACACATTGCAGACAGAAAGATGTGCTTGCATCCATGTTCAGTCAAACTCATTCTGAGATGAGCACATCCTTCGTTCCACCCATTGCCATTCCTGGTTCATTGTCTGCATCTCCCCAGAGTGCCAGGGAGCCCCATGGAATGCTTCTTCTTTTCTTGCCACAGGAAAGTCTGGATTGCAGAGATGCCAAGTTTCAAAATGTTAAAATATTTCTTTCTTTTTTTTCATAGTTCACTTTAAAAAATGCCATCTGTTTTTCATAACACCACTAAAAATATTTTTCCACACTGCCCTGGTATGCTCCTTATGGAAATTACTATGGGATCCTTGGGAACTATGGACTGAGGTCACAGAAAAGGGAATGTTGCCATATTTATTATGTGTATTTAATAAAATGCTATATAAGTGCATTAAATATGTTCAAAAATATTTGACCCTGCTTCAGTCAAAATCATGAAGATAAGCAGGGGCTGTTTCACGCCTAAGCTTTCTTTTCTGAGAAATAATTTATTTACACGGTGGAAGCCCCTCAAATGAAGGGAGCTCGGGTGGGTGAATATGGGCGACATAGCTGTGGCCAGAGTGCAAGGTTTTGCAATTTTATTCTCCAACTATACTGGCTGAAGTACTTTTAGATTTGCTCTAAGTCCTCCATGCCAGTGTATTTTGAAGATACTACACCACTGGGGATTCCATGCAGGCAGACCACTAGCGCCATCTTTTGGAAACGCCCCCCCCCCCAACCAGACGTCAATTCTGCCTTTGAAATCCCGGTAATGGCCAGGAAATTCCAGACTTATGGCAACCCTAGGATATACTGGTGTCATTTCATGTTGGCTTAAATTCACAGCTGGCAGAGAGGCAAATATGAGTGCCACAGGGAACATATTAAGAAAGGAATGGGTTAATTCCAAACTAGAGCCCCAATCCAAATTCACCTCATGACTGTTTTGAATCAAAGAAAATGAGATTTGACCAGGAATCCCTGGTGCAAGTTCTGATGCAAGTTGCCCAAAAAAGGAAGGGGGAACAGAATTATCTTTGTTATTTAGGAAAATTCATTCTAGAACTCATTCTATCAACTATGCAATAAGATGTCTAACACAATCTTGGAAGTTTCCTTTTTAAACATGTTTTCTAGCTCTCTTCTCCCTCACCCTCACAATGGACATTTTTTCTTTGCAGGCTTAGAAATTAGAAGGAATATAGTTGCACACAGTTTCCATGGTCTAGAGAATGAAATCTCTGCAAGAGGTGTTTCTTCCATACATACTCTCCCGTCATAGGTGGCACCAGAAGGGGGGCAAGCACCTCCCCACACACAAACAAGGAGCTAACCAGCCCAGAGTTCAGGCTGTATGTGGGATTCCACAGCTTTTCAGAAATGAGAGGAGATTCAGTCTACAATATTACTCTTAGCAAGGCCATGAAAGGAAGGCTCCATAGTTCTTGGAGAGCATACAAGCAAGAAAACAAAAAATTGGAAAAGCACAGTCTGAATTGACCATTAACATTCCCAAATCATAGAGTAAATCTGTTTCTGCTATTTCTTTGTCATTGTTTCATTTTTACTCTTGGATCTGAATTGCCAGTTGCAGTTTTATCCTCTAGATCCTTGGAGACTTCAAGAATAAAAGAATAGAAGCGCTCTTCTAAAATTGTAAATAAACCCAGAAATAAAACTGTGAAACTTCTAAACTTCTATATCTTCTCCTATATTTAAGGTGTGATATATTTGCAAAAATGTATTTTACAAAATAATTCTAGACATTGTTTGGATCTAAACTGTGATGAAACTACACTTGTGAAATAAAAATAAATAGCAACTTCAAAACTTTCAAGAGTCTTCAAATGAGTCAAGTGAAATCTAGTCCAAATAAAGTCCACAAATTAACTGTTAACCACTAAATTTAAGAACTGTTGTTACATCACGAGGAACTCCCACAGTAAAGTTTACTTTTTATACACATTCCTGTCCCACCTAGCACCAAAGACAGAATAACATCTATGTTTGCATAATAGTGTTGCCCATGTATGGTGTGAACATTGGCTGTTCTGTCATGTCACAGTCCAAAGTATGCTCTTTGATGAAGCCTTGCAGAAAGAGATAGACATTCATTGCATAATGGTTACAAGGAAAGGTTAATAATAGATGGCTCTCATCAGTAGCTTTCCCCTTGGAATGCAAGGAATCCTCTCAGGATTGATGTGGAGGGATGTCAGACTATATGAGCAAGGCAACAACAACAGTATGAGTTACCTTACAGCAAAGAAGCATATATTTCTTTAACACAGAATGATAGCTTCTTGGCTTCATTTGTTTGTCAAAGCTCTTAACTCTCCTAAATGCACATGTTGGCATGTATGTATATTTATTTACAAGTTACATTTCTGTGGTGTCAGTCATTGGACAGTTAACGGCTGAAAGAGTGCTTGTGTTGAATTCTGAATTATTAAATTTCCTGAAATTTTATTTTGTAGACTGTGTGTGTTCTTAAAACTCATACGAGTTGAGCAAGAGCAGCAATGTATTGGGGCAGACAATGAACAGAGCATAGTGAAACATAGGGTGGGGTCTTTTTGCTTGCTTGTCCTCCTTCCCTCCCTTTGATAAAAAGGGGGATATTGGTGGGATGAGGGCTTTGGTGGGCCCTGGGGGGGGTGTTAGCTGGCTGCCTTGTGCTGAAGTGGGAGGTTTGGTACTCTGTGAAAATGAGGGGAGGGGTGTTTTTCAGTACAGTGGTGCCCCGCAAGACGAATGCCTCACAAGACGAAAAACCCGAAAAGACGAAACGGTTTTCCGTTTTTTGAGCTGCTTCGCAAGACGAATTTCCCTATGGGCTTGCTTCGCAAGACGAAAACGTCTTGCAAGTTTGTTTCCTTTTTCTTAACACCATTAATACAGTTGCAACTTGACTTTGAGGTGCAACTCATAGAACGCAGTGTACGTAGTAGCCTTTTTTGAGGTTTTTAAAGACTTTGGTGATTTTTGAAGCTTTTCTAAAACTTCTTTTGCAGCCATTTGGTAAGTTAAGCTTTTACTGTAAAACTTTTTTGGGGGGGCTGGATTTTGGGTTGGGGTGTTTGGAATTCAAGGACTTGGTGTTGGGGAGGGGTTTGCAAGAATCTGGAAGCTTGTGTTTTTTTTCCTGCATTTTTATGATTTTCTGTGACCACTGGGCCACTCTGCTGTTTTTTTTAAAAAAATCTGGATTTGAATTTCTGTGTGCTGGGTGGCTGGGGGAACAGTTGGGGAGGGGTTTGCAAGAATCTAGAAGCTTGTGTTTTTCCCCCTGCATTTTTATGATTTTCTGTGACCACTGGGCCACTCTGCTGTTTTTTTAAAAAAATCTGGATTTGAATTTCTGTGTGCTGGGTGGCTGGGGGAACAGTTGGGGAGGGGTTTGCAAGAATCTGGAAGCTTGTGTTTTTTTCCTGCATTTTTATGATTTTCTGTGACCATTGGGCCACTCTGCTGTTTTTTTAAAAAAAAATCTGGGTTTGAATTTTGAAATGCTCTTTACAGTATGTGTGACTTTAAAGAGCACTTAATAAACTCTTGTTGTACCAAATTTGGCTTTGTTTGGACTTTTTTTGACCATAGGAACGCATTAATTGATTTTCAATGCATTCCTATGGGATTTCGTGCTTCGCAAGACGAAAAATTCGCTAGACGAAAAAATTCGTGGAACGAATTAATTTCGTCTTGCGAGGCACCACTGTAAAGCAAATGTATGTCTACTCACAAGCAAGCCCTACTGAATTTAATGGGGCTTACTCCCAGGAAAGTAGAAGTAACTAGTCACATATGTGCCTTTAAAATGGGTTCAATGTTATAAATGAAATGTATATGCTTATTACGTATTTTTCGCTCTATAAGACGCACCAGACCACAAGACGCACCTAGTTTTTGGAGGAGGAAAACAAGAAAAAAAATATTCTGAATCTCAAAAGCCAGAACAGCAAGAGGGATCCCTGCGCAGTAAAAGCAGCAATACCTCCTACTGTTCTGGCTTCTGGGATAGCTGCGCAGCCTGCATTTGCTCCATAAGACGCACACACATTTCCCCTTATTTTTTAGGAGGGAAAAAGTGAGTCTTATAGAGCAAAAAATACCGTATATATATTTGACACAGTGTGTTGTGTGTAGTTTACCTCACTATGGAGCCATATCTTTTCCCATTGTCTGCTTCTGGTATATATGAGCCTGGACAGTGTTGGTTGATAATAGTCTACAAGTATCAACTTCTGCTTCAAGCCCCTCCCCGTCATGCTCAATAGTGCCTCTGTTTTCTACTGTGAAAAGTTGGAGGGGCTGCTTTCGGCAGTTCTACCTCACCTGAAAGTCTGTTCATGAGTTTTCTCATGACGACAATTGATGAAGGAATCTCCATAACATTATGGTGGACACAGAGAGTGCAGGCTTGCACCTCTGGATCATCTCTGTGGTGGATATTATCCATGGTCACTGGCATATACGATAAACAGAATGAGGGAAATAAACAAGAAAGCAAGTGGGGCACTTGACTGAAAACAAATGTTTTCACTGGACTAGAGGATAATAACTTTCTGTAATACATATAAAACATGAATCACTAAGTTCTTAAGTGGAGAAAGTTTATGAGAATGCAGTCAGATGATGGGAAGATCTTTTGAACTGAGCAATGCTTGGGAGCCCTTGCATTTTCCAAGCCACATTTTTTCCTACATTACAAATCTTGTTGAAAAGGTCTGTTTTTCCACAGGCAGAATCTTTCATTCTTCAGTACCATTTGCCAAATTGCAAGCTATGATATAATTAATCCCTAGGCTTGTAGTGATTTCTAACGGACACATTAGCCTACATTTGGTGAGCAGCTAGATTGCATAGTATGCCTGCATAGTATTTCCTCATGCCAGTCGTGTCCATTTTATTTACCTTGAGTAGTGAACTACTGAAACTTGCCCCCTGCCCCAATTTCTCAAAAAATGTCTTCCCCTGCAAAAGAGGCTACTACCTTTCTGCCTCTTTCTCAAGGTGCATTTTCTTTAGAACCTTGGCATATATGAGATTTAGCTTACTTTACCAACGTGAAGTGATGATAGGTGGCCTGTGGTTTTCCCCTCCTCATTAAACGTTTCTCCAGTGATTTGCAGCCCTGCCCTCCACTGACTGTTTGTGTTCCTGATATGAAAAAGCCTCATGAGAGAAGTTATCTCATGATGTCTTTCCCTAAGCTTTAATTGAAGCAGGGGGAGCTAAAGAGGTTGGATACTAAGGGCCTAAAGAAAGGGAAAGATACTGTGCTTAAAAAAAAAAAAACACATGATGGGCTCTCAGGCACATGGTGGGTAGTCTTCTCACCTTCCTGTGCTTACAAGAAAAGTCCAGCTGAGGTTGCCACAGGTTTCTCCAGACAGAGTGAATGGACATTCAAATGGCAGCCAGTGTAAGTGTAAAGTGATGCATGTTGGAGGGGAAATAAATCCTAATTTTACAGATACACGAATGGGATCTGAGCTGGTGGTGACTGAGCAGGAAAGAGACCTTAGGGTCATAGTGGATAGCCCAATGAAGATGTCATGGCCGTTGTGAAAAGGCAAATTCCTCGTTGGGGATCATTACAAAAGGGATGGAAAATAAAACTGCCCATTTCATAATGTTGGTTTATCCATTTATGTTATGGCCACACTAGGAATACTGAACATTTTCCAGCAAATGGCAACCAAAAGGGACTGGAACATCTCCACTATGAAGTTACCGGTAAGTGGAACATTTTGGCTTTTTAGTTTTTTAAAAAGGTAAATAAGTGGGGACATGACATGATTATGCAAGGTGTGGTGACAGTAGACAGAGAGAAGGGTTTTCCCCAGTATCATAATACTAGAACAGGCATAGGCAAACTCAGCCCTCCAGATGTTTTGGGACTACAACTCCCATCATCCCTAGCTAACAGGATCAGTGGTCAGGGATGATGGGAGTTGTAGTCCCCAAACATCTGGAGGGCAGAGTTTGCCTACGCCTGTACTACAACCAGGGGTCATCCAGTGAAGCTGAATGTTGGAAGATTCGGGACAGACAACAGGAAGTACTTCTCCCCATAGTGCAGATCTTCCCACAAGACCTAGAGATGATTGCCAAATTGGATGGCTTTAAAAGAGGATTAGACAAGTTCATGGAGAATAAAGCTATCAGTGCCTAATGGCCATAATTGCTATTTCCACTGATGGACGCAGAATGCATCTGAATACTAATTGCTGGGAATGTCACGTTGGGGGAGTACATTTGCACTCAGGTTCTGCTTGCCTGCTTCCCATAAGCATCTTGTTGGCCACTGTGAAAATAGGATGCTGGAAGAGATATGCCTTTGGCCTGATCTCCTTTCGAAGACTTTTTTAAAACTCTAAACCGCTGTTTTTAATTGATATTTATATTGCTAGTTTTCTGAGTCTGGTCTTTTAATGGGCTACTTTCGCTATCTGTTTTCCCAGTTACGGTATATTATTATAATCAGCTGACACTGTAGTATCTGCTACTAAGGTAATTTTAAATGTGGTTTTATTGTATTTTAGATGCCGTTTTTCTTTTTTGATGGCTTGCAAATGTTCCCACAGATATTTTTTTTTATAACAGGTTGGCAACTGCTTTGATAGCAGCAATGCTGTAAAGCAGCCTAGAATTACAGAAACATCGCTGAATTGATGAAATGATGATCATGATGACGGTAATAATAATGATAATAGCTGTATTATTTGAAACAAGACAAATAACTCTCTTGGAAGTGTCACTGCCCAGCTAATCAGTGGCATTTTGCAGCTGCTCATTGGATGTGAATGAATGAGCCTCAGTAATAAAAAAGAGGTCAGCAAAAAATAAGCAGTGCAATTTGTATATATGCGCTCGTAAATGTTCCTTTGGCTATCTGGAGAGGAGGCATGGAAAAGCAACCAGATGTACGATGATTAAATGCAGGACGTTTGGCACATGCAAACATTTTTTGGCCCCCATTCCTGCAGGGACTGGGCCTGACCTACAGACAAGCTGCCTCCCGTGGAGCTGGGGCCTGTCCCTCTTTTATGGACATTTCTCTGTGCTGAATACAGCTGAACGTTCCATACAATACGCTAGTCATGAAACTGAATCCTTTCCAGTGGAGTGTCATAGGTGCATGAGTTCAGACGAAGGAATTTAAACACAAACCAGAACTGCTCACTACGCATTAGGGGAACATATACACAGCCGGGACCTATCAGGCTTTTAATGTTGACGCAAGCTACCTTCAGTGTTTAGAGTTCAGTTCCCAAATATTGTGCAACACAGAGCATCTGCCTAACCTAGGTTTGCGTAGAAGAGATGAAAGAAAGGGAGAAAATATGTTTACCTTCATAACTCTTAACCTAATCTGGAATATGATTTGCAACAAGAAATACCCTGCAGCTACACATCAAGGTTCTTAATTTGCTTTTTAAGGAGGTTTGTTGTTCTTACTAAAAATGGATTGAGAGTAAACAAGGGGCTGAGGAACAAAGTCAATCAGCAGACTTATCTGCTAATTCTATTTAATGTCAAAAGAATTATATTTTGAAACTAGTTGATCAGTATCAAACTTTATTTCAGTCACAGATAAAACATACGGAAAGCAGTGAAAGTAGTTTATTGAAAAACTGCTTTTGCAAGTCAGAGGTTACTATTTATATTAATGAATATCAGTGAAGATGGTCTTTGGAACACAAAAAGTTCAAAAGTTCATCTTTGTACAGGAACAGCCTTGTGTTCAGGTTTCCCCTATAAGAGGTTGTAAGGGAACTGAAATAAAGTAAAGAGAAGCATTCCAGTCTTTGTCAAAAAAAGATAAGTTGGATTCTGATGCTGTGCCACTCCTGATTCAGGAAAGTTGCAGTACATAATCAGGTCAGGCTACAATTCAACCTGACACCTACTTGAAGAGGGAATTTCAGATTGGGAAATGTCCTGCTGTAGCTTTCTGTTTCTTACTTTAAACACAAGTAGTAATTTAGCAATAAATGAACAAAATGAATAAACCTTTGTAAAAAACCAATGGCTTAATTTACAGAGGAAAGAAACTGTTCAGTGTTCATTGTAGAATTCTCAATGAAGAGACGTAACTACAAAATAATTAGTTGGAATGTACAACTGTGGAGTTCTAGCTTTTTTTTTAAAGGGAAGTGTGTGTAGGATGATGACAGCAAATGGAAAGCATGGCCAAGCATCCCTAGGGACAAACCAGTTACCTCAGAGAGCAAAACTGCATCCGGGCTCAGGATGCAATTCCAAATTTCATTTCATTTCAGGAGCAGATGACTGGATTTATGTCGTTTCAACAGTGAATTAAATGACGTGAATCAACACATCACCAGAAAGGCGCAATTAAACTTCTCTTGCAAGCATGTCCATAAAGTTTTCTAGAGCTGTTTGAATATATCGTTCAGATTTAACCTATGGGCCATTTTACGGAGGTTTGCTATCAACTGTATCCTGAACAAAGCTAAAGCCAGTGGTGGCTCCCTGAATAGTCTGTGTGTATGGTCCATATTTACAAATGTTATCACATTCACATACTGCATGCTTAGGTATAAATCATCTTCATGTGTCCTAAAACATCATTTATTTGGTAAAGCATGTGTCCAGTCATAAAAGTCTCTGTTAAGAAGACTAACGATGCAAATAAATGCTAGTAAAAGTGTGCTTCATTACCTACATCAGATGCCACTTGGATCAAGAGAACTGAACTTTCCACTCTTGCATTTGCTCAAGAGTGGTTTGTATTGCTCTTGGAGATCAGAATCGAAGGCCGGTCCCCATTTCCTATAATGCCTTATCCGTGTGAGAGAAGGCAGAAGGAAGAGTGAAGTCTGACTTCCATTCATTAGAAGCTCCACCTCGTTTCCAAACCATAAAGTCTTCCAATACTCCAGAGGTTCAACTTGCTCAAAAAACCTAATTTGCTTGACATAAAGCTGCAATTGCCAAAGAACAGGTGGGCAGCCTTTTTTTTTATGTAGGTAATCTGCTTGCAGGTAATCTGTCAGTGAACTTACTGCGCCTCAGGCCGCTGTCTCCAACGCTGATTGTGCGGCGGGCTGGAGGGCGGGGGAGTGCGTGCCCATACATGTGTGCACAAGTATTTCCAGTGCTCTTCCAACCCGGAAGTGGGCAGCGCCGGTAAGAGTGGGTGGCGGGGTTGCCGTGGGCCAGATAAACGAGTCCCTTGGGCCTTATTCGGCCCGCGGGCCTTAGTTTGGGGACCCCTGGTCAAGGGCCTCACACTCACTGTGAGCCAGCAGTGTGTGGGGTGAGTGAGTGGGGCTACCCCCTTATTGTTTCTTTTTCTGCCATCTTTTGTATCTTTCTTCCAAGAGTGCTCCTTTTTCTCTCTCTCCTTCCCTGCACTGCATGTATTCCCCAACCCACCAGAAATTAATCAATACATAATGTCTATCCAGAAATGTATTTTGTATGTTCCAGATACTGAGTTTGTTCAGATTGGTTCAGCAAGGTATTATTTTAATGTGAAAATGTATATCAGGTATCACATTTTCCTCTAGATATTAATCTGCAATGGCTATACAATCCAAGGATAGCATTAATTGTTTCCTGATGGTGTTTTGATTATCACAGATACAGATCGACATGAGAATTCCAGAGAGCATTTGTTAAAGTAAAACAGGAGAAAAATCTAACTTCTGTATTTATTTTACTTTCAAATGTTTATTTGACAAAATTTATATACCACTTTTCTGGGGGGGAAAACACCCCCTCTAAATCAGTGATACCCAAAGTGATGGTCCACAAACCAGTGCCAGTCTGCAAGCCATTGGCTGAAGGTCCCTGGTAAATCTACCACAATCCTGGTCCAGTGGGATGCTTCAGGGACTAAATATTGAGTTCCTGGCACATGGTGGTGATGATGGGGAGCAGGAATTGCCGGTCCAACACATCAGTTAGTTTAAGCACTTCCTTAAATGGTTTACATAGAGTTGGGGCTTGTCTTTTGAAATGATAACTCTCAAGTTATGAGAATGCACATAATAGTTTACTGTGAAATTTGGGAGTTGCCTGCGGTTACAATGCGGTAGTAACAAAATTTGAGACAGGAGGTTTTAGTAAACATCTGCTGTCCTTTGGTTTGGATTTGATGCCAGATACTAGTGCAGCTGTACAATATGTCTTAACCAGCAAACTGCTCAGGACAGATGCATTTCTGAGTCAGATAATGAACACTTGAAGTAGAATGCTTGATGGAGGAGGCACAGCTGAGCTTAGCAAAGAAGAGGGTTCCATAGGGGGAACATCATACAGCAGGAAGATGGAAAGGTGTGGGGGTGAGCAAGGAGAGGATGGAGGGAAGTGATCTGGTTAAAAATGAGTTCATTCCAGGATCTTTATAAATCCCTAATGAGAAAGTAACCAGATTTCTGAAGAGCACAGTCCATGTGTCACCTAGAGATGGGGGAGGAACCTGACTCATTTTACATTTAAAGACAAAACCTACCAGTTCCACACTTTCCAAAACAATATGCATACTGAAATACAGTTATCTGTTGAAATGTCCATGTCTTCATTTTTTTAAAAAATGCTGCAGCCAAGTAATGTATACAAAAATGCATGTGCCAGAGCAACATGTGCATAAAAATGCATATGATAGTGAACAAAATGTACAAATTGTATTACACTGGGGAAAATTGTTTTGCAATAATGTGTATGTTAGACAAAACTGCATACAAAAATGTATTTATTAAGAAAAATATGCACTAAAGTGCTGATGGGTTTTCTTGAGGGATAGAAACAAGAGATTTTGCTGCTTGAGGCAGAGGAACAAATGGAATCTCCTTCCCTTCCCTCCCAAATCACAGTCCACAGTATTATTCAAGAACAACCAAGTCCTGTAATGGGCAGTAATACAAAACAATTAAATAACTAAGCATTTGCTGCCCTTTTATGACACCCAAAATCAGATACCTGAGGTGGCTGCCTTGCCCCGGCTAATGGTAGGGCTGGCCTTGACTTGGGTCTTGCAGTAGAAAGGATCTACTTTTCATTTTAAGAAAACATGTGGATTTGATATGCCACAGAAGGACAACTGTGAATGAAATTCAAGTCTGTTCTCTATGGTCTATCACAATGGATCACTGTTTGATTATGTGGTTGGCTAAAGTAACATGAGCATACCACATATCTCAGATGTCCAAACAGCACAAAGCACCCTCATACCAATGTCTTGTTCTCAGTTTTTTAAAACTTTTTGATATTTTTGCAGTTTACTGAGAAGATACGCATTCCAAGCTTAAGGAATGTCCCAAAACGGAATTGGAATTACATTATGCCGTTCTTTCAGATGAATGTAAAAGAAAGCAGCTCAAGATAATTTTACTTGTTTGATGCCAGCAGCTTCTTTTACCAAGGTGTTACGCTTTTGTTTCAAGGTAGAAATGTCAGCAGTGAACCTTTACAGAAAAACAGCAGTGCTGAGAAGTGAAAGCTGACACTGCATGGCCTCAAAAATTCTGCTGAGTATTGGAGGCTTCCAGGATTTTAAACAAACAAATAAACACAAACTCTAATGGCCAACTGCACGCTATGAGCGGTTCATTTAGGGTGGCCAGTTATGCATTGCCAAAACAAAGAAAAAATGCATCACCAAAAAAGAGGACATATGCACATGCTACTTAATATATCTGGCTGGAAAATTTAGAAATGATTACTGGAACTGAAATTGAAATGCGTATCAGCATGGTAGGGAGTACAGTGAACTGGGTGCCTGCTCAGTCTGCTGTCCAGCTTCTGTCGATGGGCAACTTCAATATCCTTATTCTTCCTTCTCTATTATCATACTTTAAGTTTTATCTGGGCGTAGTCTAGCGGCTAGCTGGGTTGAAAATGTTTGAAGCTCCCTGCCTAAAAATCCTTCAAATGCTTCTCCCAGCTTTCTGTTACTGAGCCAAGGATGGCACCAGCTTCACCCATCTCCCAGTTCTTCTCTTTGCCTTCCAACCTACACTGTCCTTGGTCATCAATTTCCCCTGCTCACTTTCCACTTTAGAAAGGGACAAAAGCTTATTGAGCAAATCATATTTAAAAACTTTAATAAAGATCTGTTATCAACCCAGTTACTCTTTCCGAGGCATGCCTCTGGGACATGTATTTTGTTTCATTTATATCTCCCAGAAACATTTATATCTCTGTTATATTGAGAGTAGAAAGCTTCTAGTCAACAAATTCACAGGGGAGGAAGTGATATGTCACGACAGTATAGCAGGACTTTTCAGTTAGAACACAAAGACCAGCATATAGTATATTATTTATTTAACAGCATTACTAAGCTGTTCTATACCACCACATCCCTCAGATCTGATCTGGACAACCTGGGTGTCTTCAGATCTTTATTTCTTTTTTAATCATCTGAAAGAGGTTCCCGTCTCATAATAAGCATAGGAATGGTGTTTTGCCAATGAAGAAAGCATTTCCTAAGTAGGGTTAGGCAACTGTGCTCTCTCCAAGAGCAGAGTTTCTGGGTTTAAAAGTATGTATAACATATGGAGGTGTGAGTGAAGAATGACCTTGAAAAGAGAAAGGAGCCCATTTTGCTGCCTGCAGCCTATTTTGGAGGGATTACCTTTGATACTAGGAAGCAGGACTAGATCAAGACATTTTGCTGCCTGAAGCAAAGAACAAAATGGCGCCCTCTCATTCCATACACAGATGTGGACCAGATTGGCAGTTGCATCAACCCTGTGGTGGGATATCCTTCTTTACCACCCCTGAAGGTCTTAGGGGGTTCAGGGCAGATCATAGAGCACATTCAGCCTGTCCTCCAAAATCTTGTGCTGCTCCACCTGAGGTGGCTACCTCACTTTGCCTCATGGTAGGGCTGGCCCTGCTGAGAAGTGATGCATTGTTTCTGCCTTCCTGCTTTAACTGAACTGTCAGTCATGGTTTTCACAAACTTCGGGGGTGTTCTGGATTCTCACAAGAATCATGAGACTGTTCATGCATCAGAAAGGCAATTGGCTCCCAATATGCACTCCGGCCCACTTGGCAAGTCCTAAACAACTTGGGGCCTGGACACCTGAGAGAATGGGGAGGTTCTTATAGCTGTGCCATCCTTAGTCTGCTATATGACCATGTGGAGAAGAGCCTCCATGACTATAATACCCCAGCTTTGAGATATGGCTGGCACCCACTCATTTGACCTTTCAATGCCAGTTGAAGACATGGTGATTCACACAGGCTTCTGGTGGACTTCAGTGCCAATGTTGCTGTAAGTTCTGCCTAGTTGGTTGTAACTGTCCACCTTGCTTTTAGTTGTACGAACTCTGTAGACTTACTTTAATGTGTAGCCCGCTTCTGAATTGCATTTGCAAAGACGAAGGGATAAGAAGTGTTTTAAGTAGAATTAAATTTTTGCAGAGAACAAAGGCGAGATGAGTGTAGTGCATAAGAAATGAATGATCTAAATAAAACAGGTCCTGTGTAATGTCAGTGAACATAAAAATGTAACAGAGATGATGTCAGCTCAACATTAAGTAAATTTGCTCACAGACAGGATTTTGATACCATTAGCGCTTGGGGAATCCAAGAGGACAGCAGTGAGTCATCATGTTAAAATATGGTGACAATGAGTTTAAGAGGGGGAAAGGGAAACTTCCTTTTTAGATTGCTAAGAGATTTAAAGTGGGAGGAAAAGTAATCCCAGAGTGTGAGCCATAACAAACTCTAAAAGGGAATATTGAGAAATGTTTATACAATGAAATTTTTTTTGATGATTAACTTCTGTTTAAAACTAAACAGTCTCATCATGGTGAGAGAATAGAAGCTTTATGTTGAACTGTATCTATTAAAAAGAACACTATGGGATATAAATTCTTACTAACACTAGTCATCTGGGAACTGTCTCAATAAAAATATTAAATGTTTCACATTATAAAGGCCATATAAGGCATATTTGCCAGTTTAGCCACCCACTAGGCCAGGGATGTGCCCCCCCAATGTTGTTGGAGTGGAACTGCCCCTATCTTGGCCATTGCCCATACTGGCTGATGGGAGTTGGAGTCAAACAACATCTGGAGGGCCACAGATTTTTCATGACTATACTAAGCTCTGTATCTGGCTTCTGAAAAGAATATACTCACAGTCCTCAGAAACTGCATTTCACCAGTAGGAAAAATCAGCAAATGAAGAAAACGAATCCATATCTCAATGGCCAGAAGTGTGACATGGGTGAGATTCAGTCCCAAAAGCTTTACGGTTTCTTCCAGAAGACTCTGGAAATGTTCGTTTCTCACGATGCCTACTATCAGTTACTTCTCAGTCATCCTGGCCATATAGGTTTTGCCCATTTTTAAAAATGCTACAAAGCAGTGTGATTTCTGTGTTGCAGAAACAATAGGAGGAGAGTATATCAGACCTAGAGGCAATGGTGTCCCAACCACGTCAACTATGAAAAGCTATTATCTTTCTCTTGTCTGAAGGAGGCCACCACAGCATACATGGAAATGGAATGAGAAATACAAGAGTGTGCACACTGCAGGTGTAGAAAAGAAGTCAACACCTCATGGGTGTGTTTCCTTTTCTTTTTACCACAATGTAGCAAACAAATATAAAAGCAGAGCTAACAGCCTGCAGTGAGATTTTCTTTCCATTAATTTCAAACAGATCAGTTTTGAACATAACGAGAAATGCAATGTAAAGTATCTGGGAAATCCCTTGGGGTACAGAGTCTTATCCAAATGAGATCGCACTCTTCATCCGCAATCTTCCATCTGTTGAAGTGTGTTTCTCATTATGGTTTTGTGGAATTTCCGTTTACGGTAAGTTTCAGACTGTATTGGGGTGAGGTCATGTTGTTTATTTTGAATGGCTCCTTTATTAAAGAAATCTAATCCAAGAGCACCCTTAGAGAGCATTTGGAGCAACAGGATATTAAATTAATCTCATCACAGCCTTACAGAAAGTTACCTTTATAGTCTAAATGTACAGCTGCATCCAGAGTTTTGACATCCATAGAGACACAATTGTATTGTTCCATGCTTCTCCACTTCCCTGAGCATTAGGAAGTTCCAAAGGCAGCTTTTAACAGAGTCGTTTTTGAAGGAAGAGTCTTGGAAACTAACAGTCTTATAATATCAATAATTTTACAACTCTACAAGTTGATTCCGGGGGGTGGGGTGGGGGGACAGAGGTATGCACAGAGGCAGCCATCCAGACAGTTTTAAAGTATAACCTGCCCCTACCGCACATCCTACCTTTAAGTACCCTGCTCCCTTCTTCTTTCCAACTAGCTGCAAAAGTAAGACTTCTGACCTTTGGCTGTCTGCAGTTCAAACACCAACTGTTCCTCTCAACCCAAGCAGGTGGGGAAGGATCCAGTAGCCACCAGCTGTCAAAAACCACCAAGGCCAAGAACCCTGGCTGAAGATAGGATTTGAAATCAATGAAAGGTTGTGTGTGTGTCTATCTTCTTCTTTTTTTAAGCACAGGAAATTTTTAATTGCACAATCCAATTCATATCTATTTAGAAGTAAGTTCCATTTAGCTTACTGGTATTCCAGTAAGTGGAATACCGGTGATGCCCAGATGTTTTGGACTACAATATCCATGAGTGCCAGTCAGCATGGCTAATGGTCAGAGATACTGGGAGCTGTACTTCAAAACGTCAGGAGGGCACCAAGTTGGGGAAGGCTGCTTTAGTCTATTATTGAATCACATTTTGCTGAACTAAGCTTTGCCATTGAAAACAGATGCCAGGGGCTATGACTTGGTACGTTGTGGTAGAAATGAAGCACTGTTTGTTAGAGATTACATGAGGTGGAATTAGTCTGTGGAGCAGTTGTCATGAACCTGTAAAGGTCCTCCAAAGAGACCCCTCCATGCTGGTGGGAGTAGTGGGGATTCTGGACTCATTTAGACTTAGCCTTGGCATCTACTTTCAATGGAAGGACTCAACACTGAACAAGGGAAGTAAAAATAGAAGAACATGTCCCCAAAGCAGACGTGGAGTGAATTACTCTTGCTGCTGGGTAACTAGAAATCACCCACACATTATGGAACAGGGGAAAGGCTTCCAGATTAGAAGGTGGTGTTTCTAGACAGCTTTGAGCCCCATATCTGTTTCCCTAGAAATTACACAGTTGAAATTAAGAGGTTGGGGCCAGGGCAGAAGAAAGGAAAGTTTCACTGCTGGCAAGGGAACAGGTCGTACTCCTCAAGGGATGTACAAGAGAGAGAAAATAGTGTCAGAAATGTCATTGTTGTTGTTAGATATAGTAACGAGGAGGTCTTATTAAGCATAACAGTTATGAACATAATGAACTTTATTCTAGAGGAGAGGTATTTCTCAAGTCTTTAGTCGCCCACAGGTAGACTCCTCTCAGGGTACATTTTGTCATAAGCACAACAGGAAATGTGAATTATCCCTACCCTATTCATGACTGTTGGCCTCCATCGCTTGTCTCCAAAGGGATGGCACAAAATGAAAAATATATGCTTGAATACTAATTTGGCCTAATGGACAGGAAATGTAGAAAGGTTATGAATGGAAAGTATTCAAAGTGAAAAACTTAGCAGCGGGGTATGACAGGAGTCTGTGTTTTAGATTCCAGCACTGAAATATTTATGGAAATATAATTTATGCAGTGGGATAGAAAGCAGAAATTTCCAAGTTTGCAGATAATGCTTAATTCAGTCAGGTTAGCAAATAATGACATGTCAGATGGCCAAAACAAAGAGATTCAAAAGAAATAAAAGGTATGAACTGACAGGTGTCAGTTAAAAGTTTTAATCCTATAATTTTAAAAGTAACAAGCTATCATTGCCAGATTTTACTTTATTCAGAGACCCTATAATTAAAAGACAATTTTTCAAAGTAATTTCTGCTGATTAGAACTGCCACAGCAAGCACCAAACTTGATATCTTGACACAGTCAATTCATGATCTCCTGTTTGTTTGTTTTTACTGTCATAGGAAACGACTAATTTGATCAAAGTAGTACTTGTGGTAAGGTATCTTCAATTTTTTCCTTGCAGGCCATTTTTCCAACTTAAATGGGCCTGCCTGGCCCAGCTATTAGTTCCACGGAGCCATGCCCAACCCTCAGAACAGGAACTGACCAATGAAGGTGCAGCAAAAAGCTAACAATCAGTAATGCTGCAAAGAAAGCAATAAAAAGAGCAGAAGTAGCAGAGAGGATGCTTCTAATAGCCAGTCCTTGCTGAATTGAATTAAAATGTTAATAACAAATCAGGCGAGAACACAGCACAAAAAACACTGTAATGCAACAGGATGGCATTGACATTGTCTGATTTCTTTGTAAAAACAAAATAAAATAAGAGTGAACAGATGGCAACCCCAAAGAGATAGTGTGAAAAAACCCCTCACATCCTGATCCCTATTGATGGTAATTCAGGAACAAATGGAATAGACTTTCTCTCAAATAAGGCTGCAGTCCTGATCCCACTTACCTAGAAGTATGCAACACTGAATTCAATTTCCCAGCACTTAATTTATTCACAGTTTTGTATGCTGTAAAAAAGTTAATGTGAACTAAACGATAGAATACCACTGTGATCATAGCTGCACTGTGATCATGTGCCTAGAAACATTATTGTGTGGAGAAAGTCAGTAGTGTGAACTAAAATAAAAGAGTCTTTGATGCAGCCGAGTGGCCATCACAGCTACCTCATAGCCTAATCCTTGGAGCTATCTAATTGGGCAAACCCATTAGTTAAACAAGAACAGTTCCTGTTGGGGCTTTCATCTTGGCCCGATGGTTCTGTCCAACACCCTTATTCTACAAAATCACATGATAAGTAGTTAGCTTTGTTGAACAGCTGGGTGAAACACTTCCATGTGAACCTTCACCCAAAACTCAAAATAAATATGACTGGACTGTTTTATTTACGTAGGTAAGATAAGCTATTGGAAGCTTTCACTTCCCCTCAAGTCCTCATTTCATTCTACATTCATTAAAAAAAGACCAAACTAAACTTCAAAAGAGTCTTGAATGTTGAGACTACCGGAATACTTTTTTAAGATGAAAACTTACTTTGGATCATGCAGAAGTGAGAAAAATGTATTCATTGAAATTCTCCAAAATGCAATGATTAAGTGGTCTCTTTGCACAGATTGTTGGTGTTTTTTTAACTTGGAAGCGAGTCATCCTGTCTTCACCCCTCCTTTCATCAAGTGTTCCAAGCAGTTCAGAGTTGGGAAAATCAGACATTCTATTCAGGAAAGGAGACCTTTTGCACACACCTATCTGCATGCAGCTGGCACTTACACAAGTTACCCATATGGTAAACTGGTGACACTGCTACCAGTTCTGCTACCAGCGTTGTCCTTTAGGGGGATGGCGGTCCATTGCCTTCATATATAGGTTTGGGGCCCCCAAAGAAGGCTTGGATACATTGTAGGGTTAACAGCCTGGTGACTGGTGAAAGAAGCAGCAGGTCAGAACACAACATTGTGCTGAAGGGCAAGATCATGAACATCAGATATCAGTTCTAAGTGAGCAAACTAGAGATAGATGGACCAGTCTGTCTTTAGACCATAGCCATTTCACATGTGTTCATTCATATGCCCATTCCATTCTATTCCAGTTCTGCATTAATCAGAGTTTTTTAATTCACAGGTAAATACTTATTTTATCACTAAATAGACATCTAAATATATCAATGGATGCACTTTTAAATACGTTTTATCATAAATGCATACTTTCTTTTATTTTAATACATTTTGGTATGTTTTTTGAGCCAAGAATTCAAGGACAAAAGGCTTCAGCTATTTACATTTCCTCAAAAAGAGCTTGGTTTTGGATTTTCTGGTGCTGGTAGTCCCAGCAACTATACTGTAGTTCTTGTTTCAATTAGCACTTTGAAAACAGAATACATTCGATAGTTTTCTGGTTTTATAAAGGATTCTGGGTGTCCTTTTCCCACTGGATTCTTTCCAACTGACCATTTTACAAAATTTGCAAAAGCGAGTCCTATACAATTTGTAAAGTAAGGTGAGATTTTGCTAAAAACGAAAACACTATTTGGTGAATAATACTGGTAAATACTGTTGTGGTAGGATCAAATGCCTCTGACAGTCATCTAAGCGCTAAAGATTTAAAATTATATTGAATCCAACAAAATCTTTATCAACATTTGTGGCTAAGAAGCCATTAATACTTTGCACTCTAAGCACCTTACAGCGAGGAGTTTCTTCTTGAGGTGACTGCCCATGTGCTAAGTTAATATGATCAAGAACCCATAAACAGGTGGTTTCAGTGGCATCCCCCATAAATGTGTCTGAGTGTCTCCTTTGCCCTAAAAGTCCAGCCAAGTCCAAGACTAGCAGCATCAAAGTTCAAGGCATTGGCAAGGATGCTTGCTCCACCCCACTGCTTTTTTATAATATAATAATAATCATATTATAATAATTTATTATTTATACCCTCCCCATCTGGCTGGGTTTCCCAAGTCACTCTGGGTGGCTTCCAACAGAATATTAAAAACAATACAGCATCAGACATTAAAAACTTCCCTAAACAGGGCTGCCTTCAGTTGTCTTTTAAAAGTAAAATAGTTGTTTATTGCCTTGACATCTGCTGGGTGGGTGTTCCACAGGGCAGGCACCACTACCAAGAAGGCCCTCTGCGTGGTTCCCTGTAACCTCACCTCTCGCAGTGAGGGAACTGCCAGAAGGCCCTCAGCACTGGACCTCAGTGTCCGGACTGGATGATGGGGGTAGAGACGCTCCTTCAGGTATATAGGACTGAGGCCATTTAGGGCTTTAACCAACACTTTGAATTGTGCTCAGAAATGTACTGGGAGCCAATGAAGATCTTTCAAGACCAGTGTTATATGGTCACCATGCATGAATTGGAGGGCAAATATGGGAAGCAGGGAGCCTTCTGTACTTGTGGAATCTCTCTGCACATTTTAGAACACTCATTTCCCAGCATTCTGAAATGCACAGGGAGGCTCCATGAATATAAGAGCCTCTCCACTTAACAGGTTCACCATCCAACTTATCAAAATGAGTTGAATGGTGATGGGATAGAGCTCGTGTGCTTATCCCAAGCCCCCCTCCCCTCATTGCGTGTTTACTCAGCTCATATTTAGAACACATGAAGAGGAACTTAGTCTTCCAGATTAGAGGAACATTTTTCCAGGCCGATTTGATTTCTGGCATCTCTTTATCTTGAAATCTAACTCTGTCCTAACATTTCCTCCAGATTTGCATTATTTCCCCAGCTTTTTACTCTGACCCTTTATCATTTATCTTGATAGGAACTTACATTGCACACCATTCCAAAGAACAGGGTTGGGATGGGGGTGGAATTTGTTTCTGTTCACATTTAAAGATGAATTCATCTAACTTGCGCTTTCTGAAACAATATAATAACCAAAAACACAGCCGTCCTTTGAGATTCACACTTCTCTGAATTTTACACCACAGCTCTCTAGCCAAGTAATGTGTACAAAAATGCATATACTGGGGTAAAGTGTGTGTGGAAATGCATATGTTAGTGCAAATAACATACAAAGATGCATTATTTCAGGGGAAATTTCTTTGCAAATATGTGTATAGTAGGCAAAATTGTATACAAACCTGAGTGTATTTGGTGAAACTACATTAAAATGCTGATGCATTTTCATGGTGAATTTATTATATTTAAAAAATATAATCGGATGTGAAAATGAGGAGAAGTGAATTTAAAACTGGAAAAATGAGAAACTGAAAAACCGGGAAATGTCAGATTCATTCATCCTAGCCAGAAGTGATGCTACTGTTATGCTACAACACAAAATCAGTTTTGCCTAAGGCTGCCAACGGTATTTCATAAAAAGCTACCATGACATGAATAGGTTCAAGTTCAGACCATTGTTTTCGCTGAGTGGACAAAGCTGGTCTAGGGGAGAGACATGTTAATCAACTTAATGAACTCTCTGGAAAGCTGACCAACCAGTAATATCATCCTAAAAGCCCTTTCTAAACAGTAAATCCCACTGAACTCAGTGAGACTTACTTCTGGGTAAAGCTGCTTAAGATTGATTTGCTATGTTCTAAAACCAGATATAATTACGATAATTTCTAATTAATTGTTTAAAATTCTATGCCACTTTTCAACTAGGTGGGATTTTAAAAGAAAAAGCTATTCAAAGACATTTTGTAAAAGAATTTGCACTCTGGCAGTTATTAGAATGAGGGGAGCAAGTCTTGTGTGTCCATTAAGTGGATTTCATTGACACATTATTTTATGTCAAGAAAGACCAAACTATGCTCTTCCTTGCTGTGGCTCAGCATGCCAGGGGTCGGGTGGGGAGAAATGGAATGGAGCTCATACCAGACACAAGTCTATTGCCTCTCTCAATGTCTTTCGCCCCATGCTGTGCTGACCAGGGCAAACATTTAACCCTAAGAGTCAGAGATCAACCCAACCCTGCCCTGGCTTGACCCACGTGTACAACAATAGCAGCATATTTTCAAAAGCCTTCCCCTTAACTACACATCTACAATGATAATTAACTGGCTATTTTAAAGGCCCATTGAAATCCACACTGCGGCTAAGGAATGTCAGAAGCAAAGCAGCTGCTCTCAGGAATCTCAGACTTTGATTAGTATTTTTCCCCATTTCATCCCTCTTTGTCTACAGTCTTATTCTCTTGACGCCAGATTCAAATGGATTGATTGACCTAGAAAAACATGCCCAGCTTGCACAGAGGGTACTTTCTCTGAGAAATGTAGTCTTTGAGCTAGCTCTGAGAGACTCTATTTTGATGGAAGGATCACATTTCTTTGACTTTTTTCAGGTACTTAATAATACAGAAAAGACCTGAGATGAGCATGAGCAGGAGTTTCTGATTCCGTCTTCCTCAGTTTGGCAGAGGCAGGTTTGGCAGTTGTTACGACTCTGATTATCGTTGTGTGAAATGCTTCATGAGTGCAGCTGCATCACTTTGGCACCCTAGGATCGGATGGCCCTCAAGTAGTTCCTAGAATCAAAGAATCCGAGTGGTACCTTGGATTAAGTACTTAATTCGTTCCGGAGGTCCGTTCTTAACCTGAAACTGTTCTTAACCTGAAGCACCACTTTAGCTAATGGGGCCTCCTGCTGCTGCCACGCCGCCGGAGCACGATTTTGGTTCTCATCCTGAAGCAAAGTTCTTAACCCGAGGTACAACTTCTGGGTTAGTGGAGTCTGTAACCTGAAGCGTATGTAACCCGAGGTACCACTGTATTGTAGAATTGGAAGGGACCCTAAGGATCATATCAACATCCTGAAATGTAGGAATATGCAGCTGTCCCATACGGTGATTGAACCTGTAACCTTGGCCTTATCAGCACCATCCTCTAACCAACTGAGCTATCCAGGCCTCATGCTTTTTATTGTGGGAATGAAGAAAAGTTAGGGCTGCCCTACATCCAGAACTTCCAGGACATTACCGGGCTTTCAAAGATGGAAGGCAGTGGTTTGTCCTGGTTCTTCGGCAAATAAACTGAGAAAGCTCAACAACTTTCGGGCTGTCCTCATTTTTACTTTCTGAAATCTGGCAACCCTAGAAAAGTGCCTACAAGACTTTCAGAAGCCTTGAGAGAGCATTTCATAATTCTCACAAAGAAAGCAAAAAGCAGATGTTGAATAGCTGTGTGAGTGCAAGGATTATTACCAGTGCAGAAGGATTTCCCCCTCTCCCCCCTCCATGTGTGCCCTGCACTATCCCCAAATGTGCTCTGGAAGGTTGGAGGAGCCCCCAAAACATACTTGGGGGGAGGAGATTGGGGAGAACATTGTACTTAGTGCTATGCAGAATAGGTCAGGCTGGGGTTGTAGTCTTCTATACAACTATGAAATGTACAGGTTATCAGAGTATAAAATATCACAAATATGGAATATAAATTGAACATTTCTGAATGGATTGCCCTCACAGAGTCCCTAATTCACAGCTCATGCCTTGCAGAAGCAAGAAACCTAATTAGATACATGATCTTTAGAATAATGAAAATTTCAGTGAAACACCTAGCAAGTTACTCAGTCAGCGCATACATAGGTCTTAAACTGTCAGTGACAATGTTTGAGTGCTCGCCAGCAGAGAGCACTGCATACACTTCAACAGAGAGAGAGATGCACTCCAAGATGTACAATGATATCTGGAGAAGTACCATTTCCCAAAAACCCACATAATTTTCTCTCTGTGTTTCAGGCAATATTTCTAAGTGTTTTCTTCTTAGTGAATTCCGATCTCTTCTTAGTGAAGAAAAGAAAACTGGGTCCATCGGTTTCTCTTTCAGTTGGATATGAACCCATTTTTTGTTTGTTTGCTTTATTTAGATCATAGTTGTCTAATCAGTCTATCGTCTGGTCTTTTTGTAAAGCTCAAAGTATACTGGAATTCTTAGATTCGAATTCTGTGTGTGTATGTGATGAATTTTCAAAGGAACACATAATTTCATAAAGTATGTGGTGGCTTTCCAGACTTAGCTGCTAGAAGAGTGACTTTAATTAGTCAACTCCAGTTCTTGCATTATCTATATCCCTTTTCAACAAGGTCAAACCGGTGGCCACCGTTTCACCATCTTTATTACCCTATATATCAACAAATATTGGACGGCACACTTATTTACAGTTTTTAAGAACAGCACAGAAAGTAGTCAGGAATGGCTATGTTATAACTGCTGACAACTGATGCTGACAGCCCAGAAACAAGTGGGGCCCAGGACTGCATAGCCTAAATACCAAAGGTTATTTCATATACAAAATGTGAGCAATCAATCTGAGCTCATTTTGCAGAAGCAGAAGTGCAAAATGAAGTGAGGAAGGTTAGTGCAAGGTTTGATTCTAAATCCACTTTCCAACACAGAACCAGTCACTACATGAAAAAGTACTGGAATTCCTTTGAAATAACCAAAGTGCAGTTTCAGGCAGTAATAACTGTACTCTCATACCCAAATACGCTATGTTTAATGTTTTGTTATGTTTTTATATATATTGGAAACCGACCAGTGTGGCTGGGGCAACCTAGTCAGATGGGTTGGGTACAAATAAAATAATTATAATTATAATTTTTATTGTTGTTGTTATTAGCGTTGTTATTGGTTTTTAGATATTCATATTAGGCTAAAATACATGTTAGGTATGATCATGCATCTGTTTACTCAGAAGCAAATCCCACTGTGTTAAACGGGGCTTACTAATTGCGTTTAGGACTGGAGTTGAAGATGTATACTGTATATTCAATCATAAATATTCTGAGAATGAATGTGTCAACAATGAGAAAGCTACTGCTGCTGCTACTACTACTGTCATTTTCATTAACATTTATAAAGCACAAGGGTGAGCATCCCTGTGGAATGCCCTCCCTTGAGATGTCAAGGAGATACAGAACTTTTAGAAGACATCTAAAGGCAGTTCTGTATTGGGAAGTTTTTGATGTTTGATGTTTTACTCTGTTTTTATATATGCTGTAAGATGCCCAGAGTGGCTGAGGAAATCTAGCCAGGTGGGCAGGGAATAACTACTAATACTGCTGCTGCTGCTGTTCATTGTTTTTGCATTCAGTGTAATGTGTGAAAGGTTCTGCAGTTTACTAGTGACTAGGTTCTACCATTTACCAGGGACTTGAGTTATAGGGATATAGGGGAGAATATGGCTTAGGGATGCTGCTCAAAGGGTACCACAGTGACTCATTAATATAAAATGTCATGCTCTGTGTGAGACCCCTGGTTACTCTTCTCTGGTAGTGACTACCCTGACTTGCAGTAGTTTGCCAATTCCTCATGCAGGAGTTTTCTGTGGCTGTCTCTCCTAAGGCTCCATTTTATATTAGAACACAGCTTGCTCAAAGTGGGTACGCTTTAGAATGCAAAAATGCTGATTTCAGCACTAATAAACCATGACTGCAACAGTTATTTTTCTCCATAAATATAATGTATTATAAGATACAAGATAGGATATCTCGAGGGATAGCTCAGTTGGTTGAGCATGAGACTCTTAATCTCAAGGTTGTGGGTTCAAGCCCCACATTGGGGAAAAGTCTCTATAATTCTATATCAGTGTCACAGCTGTCAACTTTTCCCTTTTTTTGTGAGGAATCCTATTCAGAATAAGGGAATTTCCCTATAAAAATGGGAAACGTTGACAGTTATGATCAGTGGGGGGGGGGGGGGGAGAAGGAAGAGATTAAAAATGGAGTTGGCACTGAGTTTTAGTTCCCATGCCATCATTTGAATAAATAGTTTCTTCTTGCAGGTTTATTTATTTTGCAAATGAGAGATGAAAACATAATCCTTGATCTACGCTTCAAGAGACTGCAGGTGGGTTAAATTGTGCAATTTCACACAAGTATTTTGGCAGCTCCAAGTAGTATTTCACCTCTGGCTCATCCCTGCCATCGGCAAAAGGCAGATAGTGAGCAAGCTCTGCTAATGGCCAGCTCTAATCAGAGTGCAGTGCTCACGGTCATTACTGGATTAACTTCTCCTGTATTTTATCTGTGTTGTCTTGACCCCTTTCCATTTAGTGCACATGTTTTCATGCTTCAAATGAATTGCTTATAGGTCAATTCTACAAAACAGCAATGTGTCAGTAGAGTATATCAGGAGTAGCCATGATGGTGCTCTCCAGTTGTTGTGGATAATGACTATTATCATTCCTATTGGCCATGCTGGCTAGAGTTGATGGAAGTTCTTAGAGTCCAAAACATCTGGAAGGCACTATGTTGGCTACCCTGCAACGTTTAAAAATATTAGAAAGCTCCTAATCCCTTTGCGAGCAGTGAAAGAGGAGCCCCTATGGAAGCTTGTCAATGAGGGACCTAGAATATAGCAGCATATAAACTACAAGCTCTGAAACAAATGCTTCTTTGCCTGGCTTCTGTTAGGAGAACCACGAAAGTATCAGTCTACGAGTTCATAAAGCAGGAACTTTAAAACAGAGAATCAACAGATTCCCAGCCTTTCCTGTTTCCTGCCTCACAGCTCTCCTACAGGGACTAACTGTTGCCCCCGACTGATTTCCTCCTGGCTTGCTGTAACCTAATTCTCCGCCGTTCATTCTAGCTGTCATTGTAAGCTAATGGAGCAGGCCAGGCAATCCCATGAGGGGGATTCACGACCTTGACTCTGCTCTGCCTGCCAAACTAAACTTTGTAATAGATGTTGTTCCCAGTTCTCCTTACGCTCTTCAATGAATCTCATGAATGCTTGGCTGAGCAACAAATTTGACCCCAATTACATGAGTATGCTTCCTTGACAAATTAATGGCCAACGGGCTATTTACCACCCCTTTGCCTTATTTATTCTTTCAAAGGGCTGCCAACGGCTTGTCAGAGAGACCAAGCTGAATAGATGTAGATTCATTGGACAGTCTCTGGTGGGATCTTCACATTAATTGGTTCCCTGAGGTAATATGAGAATTAAATGGCAAATCGGGCTATGTCAAACATTGGGCTCCCTTCTTAGTGCATTATTTCATTTCATTAACAGATACATATGCTACCCTTCAGCTGAAATATTTCTTTTCCCAGGGCATCTCACAAATAATAATCATAATAAATGATTAACTCTCTAAAACCAACTACCAAACAAACAAAAATCAAGGTGCAAAAACAAGGGAAATTGTGAAATAAGCACTAGAAAGACCAGTCAAATGGCATTTTTAGAAAACTGAGGAAAATAAAAAGGGTATTTGCCTGACAGTGAAAAAACATAAGATAAGGCACCAGCTGAACTTCTCTGGGGAGAGAATTCCAGTGATAGGGTGCCACATTCAATAAGGCCCCTCCCTGGTTGCCATCGCTTAATTTTAATGGGTAGAAGCATCTACAGAAGGTTCTCTGAATATGGTCTTTGTGTGCTGAGAGGATGAACTCATTCAAGTTCTCACATTCCAAACTAAATAAGTGCTTTGAATTTCCTTCAGAAATGGATGGGGTCCAGCAGCCAGAGCAGTTAGCAATATATGTTTCCTATGAGCGGTCCCACTTAGAAGACGTCCTGGGTTTTAGGTTCATCTGGAGGTGATAGTATCCCTTGTTTGCATGGATGGGGCATGGAGAGAGATGTGGTGTAGAAATCTCTGTAACTTTGTTGCTGCAGCCTTTTGTATGAAGGTAAGAGTTGCATCCTTTTCTCTACCCACTGTTGCCTCTGATCTCACCCACCATTCACATGCATACCCCTGGAAGTTGTCCACGTGGGGCTGTAGCCCTTGCTCTAGGCGATTGCAACCCTGTTCAGGTTAGCCTGAACACCACCTCATCAATCAAACCATTCAGCATAGTACCTCCATATCCTCTTGTCAGGAAGCAGCCTTGACTTACTATAGCTGTTAATGCTAAATTAGAATAAAGGCATCTTTATATGCATGCTGAACAACATGGCAAGATGTTTCCCCCTTCTCGCGCTGGCAAATTATCGGGGTGAACAAGTAACTGCTTTATGCACCGCTTTGTGAAAATTGCCACATTTTTGTGAAAATTGCCATCCAACACTTGATAATTCTAGTAGAGTCTAGCATTACACGAGGTAGTTGAGCTAAAAAGTAGTTTCTTTGTGGCACTTTTAACCCCGTTTCATGTTTCTGCAGTGCTGTTGGTGCTTTTATCTGTTTCTGCTTTTAAGGTTTTGTTGTGGTTTTCTATTTTATCTTTGTTAGCCCCTATTGGGATATAAATATTTTAAATAAATAAATGTATGGGACTGAGGTGTTCCATTCACTTTTGGTGGACTGATATAACCTTATTTAATAGACCTAACCGCCATCACTAACCCCCAGAATATTGCTGATACTCAGAGCGCCATTAATTATACAGTGGTACCTTGGGTTACAGGGACGTGGGTGGCACTGTGGATTAAACCACAGAGCCTAGAACTTGCCGTTCAGAAGGCCGGTGGTTCGAATCCCCGCGATGGGGTGAGCTCCCATTACTCGGTCCCTGCTCCTGCCAACCTAGCAGTTTGAAAGCACGTCAAAGTGCAAGTAGATAAATAGGTACCGCTTTGGCGGGAAGGAAAACGGCGTTTTCGTGCGCTGCTCTGGTTTGCCAGAAGCGGATTAGTCATGCTGGCCACATGACCCAGAAGCTGTACACCGGCTCCCTCGGCCAATAAAGCGAGATGAGCACCACAACCCCAGAGTCGGTCACGACTGGGCCTAATGGTCAGGGGTCCCTTTACCTTTACCTTGGGTTACAGACGCTTCAGGTTATAGATGCTTCAGGTTACAGACTACACTAACCCAAAAATAGTACCTCAGGTTAAGAACTTTGCTTCAGGATGAGAACAGAAATCACGCAGTGGCAGCGGGAGGCCCCATTATCTAAAATAGTAGCTCAGGTTAAGAACAGTTTCAGGTTAAGAACGGACCTCCAGACCAAATTAAGTTCTTAACCCAAGGTACCACTGTAATCATATTCTGCTCTTCCGTAGCTCAGCATGCTTGAAGCTTCCACTGGCCTCCACTCAGACACCCATAAGGACCACACCCATTTAGTTTCAATACCTTTTGCAGCAGTGGGTGCTCTCAGACCATCCGCCAAGCATTATCTGCCTAGACACTGGATTGCCCTCTTACTCACATAGGTGGTTTCCTCCAGGGCAGGATTATAGATGCATGGACTGGGTGGTACAGGAAGCTTTCACTGCTATGTTTGTTTTGTACAATGAAAGAGGATTTCTGCCTCCAGGGCTCAAACCTATTTACCAAGACAAAATTCGTACTGGGATGGGAGGGAACGTATGGGTCAAACTACACTCAGCATTTACCATGTCTTTTGAATCCTATGCTCAGGATTCTCTTTTTAACCCCCCCCCCCTTTGCAGCCACAGAGGAGGATAAACCCTTTCCCCTGGGCTGTTTTCCCACTGAAAACCATGCCTCCCACATCTGTTATTTGTCCTCAAACCTTTTTTTTTTTGCCCGCAAAAAGCAGCTAGGGGGAATAATTTTCATCAGGAGAAATGGTGCAAAGAGGGAAAGGTTAAAACACCCACCCACCTGTGCTGTGGGTCCAAACCAGATTAAGAGCCACTGTTGCTGATGTTACTAATCCTAATTGCAGGAATAATCCATTTCTTCTTGTTTGACCCTGAGATCTTACAACAGCATGTTCAGAGTCATTTAGACTAATCATTCTGTTACGAGGGTTTAATAGGCATTATTAATTTGTCGTTTACGTGAATTCGCTTTTTGTAAGACTGTTTACCCAATAAACTCCAACGACACCTGCAACTTAGTTTAACAAATGGCTTTGCTACTTAATATGTTTTGCTGTTTTTACATATTTATAACACAGGCCCTCTGAGGAGAATGCAGGCTGCAAATCCACAAAAAATTGTGAAGTAAATAATTGTAATGATTTTATCAGTCCCACGTTATAGCATGTTGGAACATTAAAAGGAAACTAAATTATGGTGTTTTAAGAAATTCATAGGTAGCCAAATATACCAAAGATCCTAACACATGTTCCGCAATGTGGTCTGTCTTACTATTGACAAGAATGTGTCACTGAATTAGAGCAATTGCTTTTCCTTGTGTTGCTGACTTTTCAAAAAACAATAACACTTTCCCCCCAGAAAAGATAGAGTATAGTGTCTTTGTGCTGAGCTTGTGGTCCTGCTAAGATGGCCGCCTGATGCTGCTGCTTGGATTAGTGCAAACTACTCATTATCTTAAGCTTACTCAGAAGCAACTCAACAACACATGAAAAATGAAATAATAAAAGAAGGAAATGCAAAAATATGGAGTCCAAAACAAATATCCCACTTCCCCCACTGATTACAGCTTATTTCCCAAATAACCCTTTTGGCAACTTCACATAGAAAGCACCAGTCTGGTCAGGTTGCCCAGTTGAGGAGATGCTAGAAAAAGGCACCCAATCACATGGGAAAGATCTGCATGATAGGATGCCACCCACACTGTTTAAGTGTTATTCCTCTAGGCAAGAGCTGCTTATAAATAAGCAGGACCCATGCATCCGGGATGACATCAAATGGGCAATTTAGGCAATATGATTTGCCATTATATTCTTACTCATAGAACTGTAAGTTGGAAGATACCCTGAGGATCACCCAGTCCAACCCCCTGCAATGCAAGAATATGTAGCTGTCCCATACAGGGATCAAACCTGCAACCTCGGTGCAGACCCTCCAAGTGTCCCTATTCTCCAGGGACGTCCCTGATTTAGAGAAGCCGTCCTGGTTTCTGATTTGATCCCGGAATGTCCCATTTTCCATTAGAATGTCCCTATGTTCACTGGAGAAATGTTGAAGGGTATGGTAGGGTATTTCTGTTTTCACTGGAGGGTATGGAGTTATCCGACCCCTGAGCCATCTGAAGGCAAACCTGTATAGGGAAAGGGTTTTTTTTAAAAAAATGTTTTATTATGTTTTTACATGTGTTGGAAGCTGCCCAGAGAGGCTGTGGCAACTCACTAAGATGTGTGGGGTATAAATGGTAAAATTATCATTATGGAATGAGACGTCCCTATTTTCATCAGCGAAATGTTAGAGGGTATGTTGGTGTTATTGTAACCAACTGAGCTATCCATTTCCTCATACTGTTTATCTCTAAAGCAGCCTTTCTCAACCTGTGGGTCCCCAGATGTTGTCGCACTACAACTCCCATCACCCCTGTTGTCACACTACAACTCCCATCACCCCTAGCTAGCCAGAGCTCAGGGATGATGGGAGTTGTAGTCCAGCAACATCTGGGGACCCACAGGTTGAGAACCGCTGCTCTAGAGTAACAAGGGAACAGACATCATCACCAGGGCCAGCTGGTCCAGTGGGACAATACTGTGCTGGCATCCTCCTGAATGCAGAGAGGTGCACCAGGGCAGTGGTGACATCAAGTCTATTTGGTGGACCAACAGAAGACACCCCACTATGCTTGTTGCTCCTGGTAATCACAGATGCTCCTCCCCCATCACCAAATTATTGTTTCATCAAGGAGGAATAAAACCACTTGAGAATTAACTGGTGCCTTTTTGCCTTTGTACAGTTAACTCTAGACATTAAATAAGAGCACATCTTTAAAAACCTAGCTGAGTAAAAGCACTCGTTCAGGCCCCAACTATGCAAGAATGAGTGCATCCGAACAAAAGAGTTGTAAAGCATAGAAAAGGGAGCCTCCAAGTGACTGATGACTTGGGATGGCCAAAGGAGGTCACCATTAGGAGTGGCAGTGCCTGCCAGGGCACCATCCCCAAGAACCTGTACCGAGACAGATAAACCAGATGGCTGACTCAGCACAACAGCCCCTGTCATTCTGCATTAGATGCGCTTGTGACTGCAGAGGAGGCAGCCCAGACTGGGCTTGGCTCAAATAGCCGTGCTTAAACTCTCTGGTATGTCTACCAACAATCAGACACCCAGAAGGAAATATAGGCGTGTTCATGGTTAGCAGTCATGGTTAACAGTCAATGGCGCAGAAAATCCCAATGTTGGGCACTGGAAGACTTGTAATTTGGAGTGATATTTGTGCAGCAAACTTCATTTGCACGAAGTTTAATAACAAAAGTCCCACGTCCAGTTTCCAGCTATGGTGGCCAGATGTGTAACGTTCAACTATGTCTCGTGTTTGTTTTTAATTCATTACAGCCATGGGAGGGAGACTTATTATTATTCAGATCACAGTGTACAGGGAAGAGCCATTTATCCCTTCCTGCTCCAGTCACAACCACTGAAAATCACCCTCCTTGATGTGCAGCTACAAGGCTTAATAAAAATAGTTCCCTCCCCTCTCCTGCACATTAGGAACATAGGAAGCTGCTTTACCAGGCCATTGGTCCATCTATTGTCTATACCAGTGTTTCCCAAACTTGGGTCTCCAGCTGTTTTTGAACTACAATTCCCATCATCCATGACCACTGGTCTTGCTAGCTAGGGATGATGGGAGTTGTAGTCCAAAAACAGCTGGAGACCCAAGTTTGGGAAACCTTGGTCTATACTATATGGGCGGCAGCTCTCCAGGTTTTCAGACAAGTTTCTCCTTGCCCTGGCTCGAGTTTTCAGGGATTTACCTTATTGTCTTTATTGATTGGTTTTTTAAAAAAATGTCACTTTCCACTACACATGGAGGCAGTTCACAAACAAAATAATGATATTTGAACTTTTTCTGAGAGAAACGTAAAGCTTTCATACTGAGAGAAGAGCCTCCATCTTTTGTAAGAGGCTACTGCACTTACTTTAATCTTGCTTTTCTCTCGCCTCACTGCCGCCTTGCTCCTCATTGCCTAAGCCTCACTGCTGGTCTTTGGACATGGCCCAGCTTTGTGGCTCAACCCTCACCCATATACAAGCTTAATACTGCTAATTGTGCTAATCATCACATTGTGATTATGTCAAGTCTCACCAGCGGCTGTAATTAATGAATTAAAGCAAATCAAGTAATGTAGCTACATGTTACACATTAAGCATAAGCTGTAGTCTGGCCAAGGGATTCTTGAGAAATTTGTTCTTCACAAATTCCAATGTGAATTGACATGATCTGCATCTTCTGGACCAACATATGCCAGAATGTAATTATCTCTTCAGGTTTTTCACTCCTCTGAATTTTGCAAACGGAGTCCTGAGCTCAAGCAACATACCAAAACAAGTATTTTAGGAGAAAATACATTCAGAAATGTGTAGTTTGAGAGAAAATGTCTATAAATGCATGTGTTGTGAGAAAATACATTCAAAAATACATATTTAAATATGTATCAAATGTTTATTTTTAAAATCCACAGATTAATTTGGAAATGGGACAGAATGGACTTTGAATGAAGACATAGAAAGCTGACATGGGCTGAGAATGGACTGATCTGTTTAATCCTGAGTAAAGGTATCTTAAATGATTAGCAAACAAACTTGTTGGTTTTGTGGAGGATCGAAGTTATATTTAAAGCACATTGCTTTAATGTAGCAACTCAGCATCTGATTCCCTCCCTGTTTAAGGAAACAATAAAAGGTGAAATCAGAACATCAAAAAAACTGGGAAACCAGACTTCAAAGTAGATATATCAGCTATATTTTGTTGTTGTTGTTGTTGTTGTTGTTGTTGTTGTTGTTGTTGTTGTTGTTGTTATACTGTGTCACTTAATGCAAAATGGACTTCAACAAACCACAAATACCATTTCTAATATACTTATGTTAATCATTGTAAGCACCACCAACAAAGCCCCACTTTAAGCAACATCTAAAATGGACTCAGGGTTCACATTTAGGAATTAGCAACCACAATATTAACCACTGGTTGATAAAAGATGTTAAATCAACCAGTGGTTAATACTGCAAATTCTGCTGCAAACACACTATCCAATCCAAATCTTTATTACGGTCATATACCAGCATAAGATAAAAACACATAAAACATGTAAACCAAACCTTCATTTTTTGGACCTGCTGTGTGGCATGTACCATCCTCTGACATATGTCAATCATAGCAGCACAATACCTGGCAACTGAATATGTTATATCAGGATTTATATCTTGGAGCAGTAAAGAGATATAGAGTTGCCCTGTGTGTCCTGGAAATTTGTGTATTATTAATCCATATTATAGTGATGTATGGAAGTGAGAGCTGGACCATAAAGAAGGCTGATCGCCAAAGAATTGATGCTTTTGAATTATGGTGCTGGAGGAGACTCTTGAGAGTCCCATGGACTGCAAGATCAAACCTATCCATTCTGAAGGAAATCAGCCCTGAGTGCTCACTGGAAGGACAGATCGTGAAGCTGAGGCTCCAATACTTTGGCCACCTCATGAGAAGAGAAGACTCCCTGGAAAAGACCCTGATGTTGGGAAAGATTGAGGACACAAGGAGAAGGGGACGACAGAGGACGAGATGGTTGGACAGTGTTCTCGAAGCTACCAGCATGAGTTTGACCAAACTGCAGGAGACAGTGGAAGACAGGAGTGCCTGGCGTGCTCTGGTCCATGGGGTCACGAAGAGTTGGAAACGACTAAATGACTAAACAACAACAATCTATATTAATATGTATGCCCAACTTGAGCCTTAGATATTTAAATAAATTAATGCATAAACGGAAGCATTGTAGGAAGTCAGTATCTGAAGATCTGTTTCAGAATTATTTTACTTCATGCAGTGTTGAAATTCTTAGATTCCATCCTGCCAGATCTATCAATTCCTCGAGCATGGTTTTATCCAAAACCAGGGCTAGGCTTCATGTGCAGATGGGTTTTATTTAATTAAGGAAATGGGCACTTTGTCGTAAAACTTTACTCATTCTGAATCAATCCTACCTGGGCCCGATGGCTTGTCAAATAAATAAAAATTGTCTGGTTCAGGCGATCATATGGCAAGTGCATCTTTTTGGCCAGAATGAGCGTTTTCACATTCCTTGGATACACTGTCGACTTCTTATTAAGTTACATCTGGGAGGAAAATGACAACAGTTGTTAAACCTGAAGGCACATATTTGCAAGTAATGTGGTTTTATGATCGCTTCAAGGTTAAATACATTGATTTTTTTTAAAAAAATACTACTCTGAATGTCTGGCCATGTGTTGGGTTGTGTTCCAATGATGAATCTTTGTTGTATCACTTGCACTTGCATTAGCAGCATCCAGAGCTATCTGCCAACCAATGGCCAGATGGTGTGAGGAATGGACATTAAGTACATTCCCCAAGGCCCAGCATATAAACTCACTCTGCATGCTTCTTGGACATTAAACACAGCTGGAATACACATCACAACGCTTGTAGTTCAAAGACATCCAGCTTTACCATGTGGGAAGGAAGGGACCCTGCCCAAAGATAAGCCTGGAGTAGAGTTAGCTAAATGAAACTCCTCTCGTCAGACATGCTCCCTCTCTCCATATCATAGGACTCCCTCCCAGAAAGCACACAGTAAATGTTGGCCAAAAACAAAACAAAAAAACCCAAGTGGAGAAAGTGCTCTTTGTTCTCTGAGCTCCTGTGTGATAACAGTTTGATAGGACAGAAATATCACTCTGGTGGTGATACTTATCTGTAAGCAGTAAACAAATATTTGGCACAGCAGTTCCATGAATCGAATGGAAAACGCTCCACATTTTGCGCTTTGTCAGAAATAATAAATCAAGTTGCACCATATTGTAATTCAATTATTAGAGAATTGAAGTAATAACCAGATTGGAAACTGGGGGGAAAGCCTGGTGTCACTGAAGACTAACTTTTATGCACCTGATGTGAAATGCATTCATTGGTTAGGGCCATTGGCTAAACTGGACAATACTCATGACTCTCCTGTGTTGGTATTTTAAAGTTCAGAGCAGCAGCAGGGAGGAGAATTCTGATGGAGAAATGGCTCTGGAGGACATGCTTAACCCTTTCCCTCTGCAGTTTCCCCACATAAATCTACTCGCTCCCCCACAAAGTGCTATGTGCCCAATGAGCAATATACTAGTACCTCTGTGGTGCCAATTTTCTTCTTCTTTGGCAATCACTTTGCCATGTAAGATTGTCTTCCATAAACATGGTTTTATCAGTGAGTCCATAAGTGGAGGCCAATTGTGGATCCACACGTCCTTCCACAGTGGGGACATAGGTTTCTGGGCGGGTGTTGATAATGGTGAGGGTTTGTGAAGCATGCCTTCTTCTTAGCACGTTTCTCCCTTTCATCCTGAGTTTGAGCGTCTTCAAAACCCATGACACCTTTGGTAAAGTTGTCGTCTGCCAATATGTTATGCCCCATAGGGCAGATATCAGCTTTGGAGGGAAAGTTTGTGTCAGGAGAATGGCACTAGGAAAATGTTAAATATCCTATTCTCAGTGTTGTTGTCCTGATTATAGCCAACCCCCCACTCTCCCGTGGTTATGTGGTTGCTCTGAAACACACACACACACGAGAGAGAGAGAGAGAGAGAGAGAGAGAGAGAGAGAGAAATCCCACCACAGTCCTCTGAGCATGTTGTCTACTTTGGTCTTAGTCAACATGTTATCAAGTCAGTGAAATTATTTCCTAAATGGCATACCTGTTCAGAAAGAAACTAAGTTTTTATATTATTAAAGAAACAGATCCAAAAAACATGGAAACTTTGACTATGCAATGAATTCCAGGTAATCTTTGCTTACATGATAAGTTCCAGAAAAAGAAATAATTTAGAGATGTTTTAGGTTCACCAACAGACAAAATAGGAAATGTAAGCATATAAATTAAGTTCCTAGTAATCCCACAGAATTTGGTTTTTGTAAATGAACCTATTGATCCAAGCTAAGGAAAATGTGTACCCAACAATCAATCGCTGGTCAGAAATTGCTCCTCTAAAAGAAATGTTGATATAGACAGTGTAACTGTACTCTACAGTGAGACCTATTCAAGCAAAGTATGGTCACATACAAGGGCTGCTGCGTTGCCACAATCCAGCTAGTTCCCATTTTGTGCTTGCCAAAGTAGAGCTCCAGTACAAGAACATTATAGGAATTCACTGGTCAGTGGAAGCAACTATTCCCCCTCTTTTTTTTAAAAAAAAAGTTAAGAGTTCAGGAAACAATGAAAGACTTGAACAATATTAGGCAACCATTTCCAGAGGGGTAACTGTGTTAGCCTGTTGCAAGAAAAAGAACAAAAAGCCTTTTGGTGCCTTAAAGGCTAACACATGCATTATGTTCAGGTACATGAACCCACCCAAAAAGCAAAAAATGCAAAACTGAAGCAAGTCCTATCCTAAACTTTATATTGTTCCATTGATCAACATGGAAACTTTAGCTCTAGGATGCAACATGTGACAGTGCTGCAACCCCCACCCCTCAAAAAAAATATGCAGAAATGATAGGATACTTTTGAAACAACCAAGAAAGCATGGGCAGATCAAAATTAGATAAGCATATTAATTCAGCTAAAATCCATGAAGTTAATATTTTGCTATGGATAATGTTTAGGCTACCATGATTAACATTTAGAATATAAGTTGCCCAGTTTTTCATTTAAGTTATTAATGTTTGTCATAACCTAATGCCTCAGTCCTGAGCTTAAGCAAGATGTTTTGTCTTCATTGCCATTATTGCAGTTCTATATCATAAGAAAGATAAGTTAAATAACAGTTGTATCCAATCTCCACCCATACCTCAGAGCAATTTTTGTAATTGTCTTTTAAAATAGAAATGGAATGCAATTAAAATAATGTAGCCCCCTAAGGTGAAATGGCTCTCACTCCTCTTGATAGCAATGCTGGCATTAGGAATTAAGAGATTTCAGAAGAAACATGTCAGTAGCTATTCTGTTATGTGAGACGCCAGAAGATCCGGCAAATATTTTAGCAAGACCCACACTTTGTATTGTTTAAATTATACAGTCACCTGTTGCTGCTGCAATGCAACCATTCAAATTCTTACAGTACTGCAGATTGTTAAACTGATTGAGTCAGTATCTTTGTCATTAACCTTCAATAATGATTCTATGGGGCATCATGTCAGCTGGTGATCTGCCGAAAAATACTTTCATGGTTTTAAAAAAATCATTCTCCACCAATCAATGAGAAAAGAAATTTAATTCAAATACAAAGGGAAGAGGAAAGTTGTGGTGATATACTCAAGGATGGGTTTTCTGATGTTCTGTTGGGTAGCCAGTGAGTATTTGTGAGGATCCTTTCTTTCATTCTACAAATCTGTTGGACACCACAGCCTTTCTAGGTGTGCCTCCTTCCTGGAAAACCTCATTATGTCCTCTGCAAGATTTTCCTGTAAGCCAGGAAGGCTGGAAGGCTGCCAACCAAGTGTCTAGCATCTGTCTGGATGTTGTTATATATATATATATATATATGGAAGCCCTTTTTTACTTAAAAAAAAATTCATGTGGAAATACATATTTTTAAAGGGGGGAAAGGAAGATCTTCCCTTAAAAATAAAGTCAACAAGGATACTAGTCTTAGGTTCTCAGTAGCTGGACTCCCTGGTTTCCTGCAGTTCAATTAAAGGGAAAGACCTCATGAGGTAACTGGTGTGTTATTGTTTTCTTTCAAAGTACAGACAAACAAGGAGGCTACATGGCAGGGGAGGAATGTTCAATGGGAAGAAAAATGCACACATCACTCTCGCAAAATTAAGACAAGCTCAACCCCACCCCCACCAAATTATAAAGAAATTCTAAAGTGTCCTGACAATGAGATGGAAAAACAGAAGCCTCCTTCTTGGATGCAAAAATGGTCCAAGAAACTGAAGAACAGATTTCAGCACCACAGCATTCATTTCCACTTTTGGAGACATTGTGATGACTGGAAAGTTGGATCTGCCAGAGGTACACAGCCAGGCTTCTTGTGACGGCATGACAGCATGATTGATTGTACTGCCTTTGTTTGCCACTTTATACAAAAAATAATAATTCTCAAAGTGACTTAACAACAGGATGAAATACAAACCAAATCAACTAAAAAAAACAAATAAAAAAAAGAATTGCGTACAAAATGAAAATTTCCTAAAAGCGCCCATCCAAAATGTTCAGAAGGGCAAAACCTACCCCACTCCTCCATAAACCTTGCAACCTTATGGTTAAGGGTGGACAAGGAATCAAATTACAGTGGTACCTTGGGTTACAGACGCTTCAGGTTACAGACGTCATTGTCCAGGAGAGGTTGTAGATCTCTGATGATGCGTTGTACTGTTTTAACTTGGGAGCTGTATGTGATGACTAGAGGTGTTCTGTTATTTTCTTTTTTGGGTCTGTCTTGTAGCAAGTTCTCTCTGGGTATCAGTCTGGCTCTGTTGATCTGTTGTCTAACTTCATCTGCTGGGTATTTTAGTTCTAACAGTACAACGCATCATCAGAGATCTACAACCTCTCCTGGACAATGACAGTTCTCTTTCTCAAGCTCTGGGAGGAAGACCTTTCATTGCCTACAGACAGCCACCCAATCTTAAACAACTCCTAACCCACAATAATACTACAACCAGACCTAACACGGACACTGGCACCAGAGCCTGCAATAAACCCAGATGCCAACTTTGCTGCCACATACACCCAGACAACACCATTACTGGCCCCAACAACATCACACATACCATCTCGGGACTATTTAATTGCTCATCGTCTAACATTGTGTATGCCATCAAATGCCAACAGTGTCCTTCAGCTCTCTATATTGGACAAACAGGCCAGACCTTACGCCAAAGAATAAACGGACATAAATCGGACATCAGGAATCACAAGACAGAGAAACCAGTAGGAGAACACTTCAATCTCCCAGGACATTCTATACAAGATCTCAAAGTAGCTGTTTTACTACAAAGGAATTTCAGAAATAGACTGGAAAGAGAAGCTGCTGAATTGCAACTTATCACCAAACTTAAAACCATGGAGAAACCTGGTCTGAACAAAGACATTGGATTCTTATCTCATTATACATGACAAAGCCACTTTTCACCTTCTCACCCCTTGCTTTTTCCTGTAATACCTATTGCAGTCGTTAAGAGTCGTCAACAGGCTCATCACAGCTATCTGCCCATCACCCATTCCCACCACCCTTCTGAGTAATACCCCTCCCCACCTTCTCACTATATAGAAGGGTCTGGAAACTTCTGTTTCAGTGTATCTGAAGAAGTGTGCATGCACACGAAAGCTCATACCAAGAACTAACTTAGTTGGTCTTTAAGGTGCTACTGGAAGGAATAATTCTGGTGTATGTGCTGCCTCTGACTATCACATATGCGTAAGAATGGGTACAGAGAGCTCCTGTGCATATTCAACTTTTAGCAAGTGTGCAACATAGGAGAAGACAGAAAGAAATAATGGGAGGACATGGAGACTGGGTGAAGAGGGAAGTAAAGGTTTGTTGAGGAAATGGAAAAAGCAGGAGGAAAAGAAAAACGAGAATGGAGCTAAAGGAGAAGAGGCTGGAGTGAAGAGAAAGAAAGAGAAGCAGCCGTGCCCAGTTTTCAGCCAGATGGAAATTGTTGCACGCAGCTCTTTGGGGTTTAAGAAGATTGATCATCCTTGAGCAGAACACATAAAAATAAAATAGAAGTAGAAAAAAAACCCTACCCCTTTACTAATAATGTAACAAAGCACACAAATCCTCCAATCCCCCAAAAACAGCAACAGCAATAACAGTGCTATGAAAATAAAACATGCCAGCAGGCCCAATTCAACAGGCCAAACTACTGTTGCTTTCCTCGTGGCAATTGTTGTAGAAATAGTTCTGACCCAGCTGTTTCTTTCTTTATTTTCTCCACTTACAGACTGCTCTGTGGGTGGGGGGGGGGGGAGAATTTGTCACAGTGGCCAACAGCAAGTCATCTGCGAAGTCTGTTTCAGTGACAGAAGGCAGATTGTTGCTCCCTCTCCCATTGTGTGGGCCTCTGCTTCTTTTCATTAAGGTAGACATCTCTGGAATGTCAGGATTAAAATATGCAGGAGGTCATTTCGTTTCCAGCCACCGCTGCCCAGTGAATCTGTGCACTTCATCTTAATATGGCTTCTTTCCTTTTATTCAGCTGAAAGGCATCTAAGATAGGTAGCATACTTTGTCCGATCTGCTGAAGTACTTAGCCAAATCCTTTTGCACGTTATGAAGCAGTTGCATTTCAAACATCATCATCATCAACAACAAACTTTGGGCCTCCTCGCAACATTCATTTTAATCTCAGAGGACTTTCCTGGATCTTGATACAAACAGATTTTAATCTGTACAGTGGTACCTTGCGTTACAGACGCTTCAGGTTACAGACTCTGCTAACCCAGAAATATTACCTCGGGTTAAGAACTTTGCTTCAGGATGAGAACAGAAATCATGCAGCGGCAGCGTGGCAGCAGTGGGAGGCCCCATTAGCTCAAGCGGTGCTTCAGGTTAAGAACAATTTCAGGTCAAGAATGGACCTCCAGAATTAATTAAGTTCTTAACCCAAGGTACCACTGTATATCTAAGGGCCCAATTTTATGACTTTTTGTACAAGACAATAAATGCTTTGGCCTTGCATTGCTGTGCTCTGCATAAGGTAGAGCAGGGTTGGGGAGCCTCAGGCCTGTGTGCCACATCTGATCCCTCCTCCAGCCTCTCTATCTATCCCTCAGGACTCTCCCCAGGCCGCACCCTTCACCAGCCCAGCTTTGCCCCCTCCTTGGATGTTTTTGCCTGGCTGGAATGTGTCCTTGAACTCTGATAATGCCTCTTGCTTGCCTTGAAGTGGGGAAGTGTGAATGAGCAAGCCTTCTGTTCAGAGATCAAATTTGCATTTGCCGCTCCAGCCATTTTTGCCTCTGGCTCTGCCCATCAAAAAGCCGCCCAACCCCAAAAGTTGCCAACAAGGGAATGTGGCCCTCGCTTGGACTGAAAAAGTGTCCCCAACTCTACTGTAGAAGCTGAGTAAGTCTTTACTACTGGGTTGACTGGGAGCAACATGCAAGCTGTTCCGAGATCCTCAAAGGAAAAGAAGGCAAAAATGAGCACGTAGACATCAAGAAAATGGATGTTATATCAGAGATGGCATTGCGGGTTAAGTGGTAGGCCATCATGTTTGGCAGCGGCTATAAAGCATTTGGGCTGCTGGGCTGCCACTTGGTTGAACAAGCCTATCACTTTAACAGGGCCATGGAGGGAACTGGTAGGAGAAACCACAACTGCCTTGTCTCCTGCTGCATTAGGAGATTTAAAGTTGTATGCGTGCCGTCTTGTTTTCAATCTGGCTGCCAACCCTATAAAGCAGGCATTCAGAGGGCTCTGCAATTATATAAACACTAGGACATATTTTAAAAATCAGCAGTTTTAAACGCAACCTCACATAGACTAACAGTTTTCCCCCAACCCAAAATAGTAATATTCCTTTGAATATATGATGAAAAATGGTTTTGAGAAAGTAGGGTTGCCATATTTCAAAGAGTTGAGATCTGGAAAGTTATTGAGCTTTCTTTAGTTTAGCCCAAAGTTGTCGAGCTATTTTTAAGAAAAATTGGCAAAACAATGATGTTTCTGAGCTATTGGGGGAGGGGGCAGCAAAGACAACACTGCTGACATGGGTTGACATTTTCCAGGACACGTGTGTGTGTGTGTGTGTGTGTGCTTATTTCTGCCCTGACACTGTAGTTGTAGTCCAACATCAGGAGGCAATTCCCTGTTCCATATTTCTTAAGGCTGTTTTCGTTTGCTTGTTTTATGTCTTAGGTCCCCCCTCCCACCCATGATTTTAATCATACATTATTAGAAAACTGGAAACCCTTCTTCCTTATGTACAATCACATCAAGATTTTGATTCATTTATCTCCATTCATGTTTGATACTAAGGTAGGCTATCTTTTACAAGTAGACCTTAGTTTGATCAGGCCACAAAGAATAAACAAACACTGAACTTTGACTGGATGATTTAGTAGCTACATATGTCAATAGACTTGATATAAAGTCATTCTAAAGCCAATACAAATAACAGTAAAGTATATATCCTCCAGCTGTGTGCATCATGGGTTTTGGCAAGTAAGCCATGCATACAGAACAGCAAAATAAATAAAAATGGGTTTTTGTTTGTGTGTATGTGTGTGTGTATTTAAAAAAACCAATTTAAAAACACCACAGAAAATAACAGCACATAAATTTAAAAACAATACAATGATACCCATGGCAGTTGGGAAAGCTTTTTGGAACAAAAACCTCCTCATTTGTTTTCTGAAAGTGCAGACAATGGGCACCTGATGTATATTGACAGTAACGCTGTTCCATGTGGCTGGGGCAGCTATACTAAAAGTCCTAGTCTGAGTTATTGGGAAACAAACTTCTCATTTCCTTGAAACTTGCAACAGATGCTCTGCTGTTGACCACAGTGACCTATGTGGTATGTAAAGGAATAAGGTGGTCTCTCACTTCCATGATTTTCCAATAAAGGTAGGACCTCCAACCAAATGTTACAATGTGGAGGGCTGCTGTTCACTAGTCAGTAAGGCATGGCTTCTTCCACAATATTCCCCATCCCACACATTTTCCAGTCTCTTGCCCTAGTTGGTGAGGGGAGAGTTTGTTTGTTTCCTTCTGTTAGGTTTACCCCACCAAGCCTGATGATCATTCCCACCTGTGTGCAGGTTATATGAATTTGGTTGCATAAGCAATAGCACTCATCTGTGAACTCGAGAAACTGAGAGAGAGAGAGAGAGAGAGAGAGAGAGAGAGAGAGAGAGAGAGAGAGAATCACTACTGTTATGTAGAACAAGAAAACGAACCACAAATACAGCTATTTCCAGTGTTTTTCAATATATTGTAAACCCATTTATCAAGCTGTATGAGGAAGTAAATCACAATAAGGTAATCTCTTGATTGGTTGGAAAGAACATGAGCCAACACCTGTGTGTGCCTTCAGATAAAAGAACATATTTCATTCAGTTGTCTTCAAAAGAGGTATGCATCAGAGTTCTTAAGGAAATCCAGCTGTAGCATTTTGTGAATATACTAGACATTTTAGGATGATTTCACAGGGCTGCAGAGTTTTGCACTTTGAAACAATTACCAAAAGCCCAGACAAGTACATTAATAACTCCAAATCAGAGTTTAGCAAATCAGCAATCAGTGCTGCAGCACTGCCAGCAATTGTGCTGCAGCATTCTGCACTAACTGCAGCTTCAGGATCAAGTACAAGGGAAGCCCCACATAGAGCACACTGCAATAATCCAATCTTGATGCATGAACGACTGTGGCAAGACTTTCCCGGTCCAGGAATGGCCATAGCTGTCGAACCCGTTACAGTTGGTAAAGGCACTTCTAGCCACTGAGGCTACCTGAGCTGGAAGCATCCCCAAACTGTGAACCTGCTCCTTCAGGGGGAGTGCAACCCTATCCAGGGTAGGCAAATGTCCAGTTTCTTGGACACAGGAACTGCTCACCTAGACTGAGTAGAACCCGAGCACATCTTGATAGGATTCAAGCTCAGCTTGTTTATCCTAATCCATTTCGGCACTGGGTCCAGGCAATGGTCCAAGGACTGCACAGCCTTTCCTGATTCAAATGTTATCATGAAATAAAGCTGAGGGTCATCAGGATGGCACCTCACCCCAAAACACCAAATGACCACCACTCCCAATGGCTCCATGCAGGTATTGAATAGCACTCGAGATACGGCACCCCATGATATAGCTGCCAGGAGGCCGAAAGGTGTTGGAATTCTGCCTGGGTCAGAGGAATGTGCCACAACATAGGCACCGGCAGATATTCCTTGTCGAACTCCCCGCTGCGCCACTCTGCTGATAAGCAGGCGAGGTCTCGGCGATTCTTCTCAGATGTGTGAGAGGAACACACCGTTCTTCCTCTCTCCCCTTTGGTGTCCCCCAGGGAGGGGAAAGAAGCAGACATAAATCTATTTACATCTTTTATTTCTGTCTCTTACATCAGTACAGAGAAACATGTCTGCACTCCACAGCAGTAAGAATAAACTCCACCCATGTACTTCCAGTACGGGTCATATGACACACACACTGAGCTAACATCCGGTGCTCAGTACAGAATGGACTGCCCCTTTGTTCCCATGGCAACAGTCACAAACATACTGTTTGGCTTTCCAGCCACAAGCAGCTGACTGAGCTGCTAGAGCCTTTGCTTGCTGCAGCATTGGTGCTTTATGATAACAAAAGGCACTTTCCCAGTGCTACTCTCTAGACCCAGCCCTGAAGGTAGGGTTGGACCCACTGTAATACAGTGTTTCCAATTCCATTCCCTGGAGCTGGTCCAAGAGGATAGCATGGTCAGTGGTGTCAAACGCTGATGAGAGATGAAGCAGGAGCAAGGTTGCACTCCCCTGTCCCACTCTCTGCAAAATCCATCAGGGCAACTAAGGCCAACTCAGTGTCATGCCCAGGCCTGAAACTAGATGGATCTGAATAATTGTCAGGGACTGGCTGGATGAGGGGGAGTGGCAGGAGCCTTCCATCCAGGAGCCCCCCAGGGAGAACAGGGAATATTATGACTTAAACTCCAGCTCTTGATTGTGGGACTGTTGAGATTTCCATTCCACCTTAAGGAGCAGACGTGTGGAACTGTTGCGTGTCAGATGTCTGTTTACATTCCAGCACAGCTTGCTGGGAACTTCTGTTGTGTGTATAGCTTTTGCTTTTCCCTGTGTCTCTGAGGAGACAAAGAGAGAGAGAGATGACATGTTTCTTTGTCCTGATTTATGATTAATAAATCTGTAGTTGTAGTATACTTTCACAAGCCTCACGCCTATCCTGTGTGCGCAGTTCAATCTGCTGATAGTGTGCCCTGGCGTTGAAGCCCGGGTCACTGATTTACGCTGAAGCAGAGGCCGATGGGTCTTCGCAGCGGGACAGCTGGAAGGAGGCAGCCCAGCTGGGGCTAGCCAGCTGGCCTTTGCAGCCCTCTGCATGTCGACAGGGACAATAGAGAGGAGGTTGGGGAAGGGATGAGCTGGGAGATGCTGGAAGCAGGAGATTGGAGCAATCAAGGGGGGCTCAGAAGAAGAAGGCCCTTCCAGGACAGGACTGGAGGCTGAGTGTCTCATTGTGAGCGCAGACACAGACAAGGAGGAATCAGAGGATACACCTGACATCCTGCAGCAGGATGGTCTCAGTCCTGCTGGCTCTCCTCCTTTCATACCTCACTCTAGGAGAGTCTTGCATGTTGCCGAACTAAGTTGTAACAGGGGTAAATCCATTCGAATCAGTGGACTTGACTAACCTAAATCTATCAATTTCAATTAATCTACTCTCAGAGTGACTTAGCTGAATGTAACCCATTGGCTGAAGAACACTGTGAGCATGTAGAAAGCTGATATTGGCTAAATGTAGGTTTGCAGTTATTGACTCACTGCAAAGGGTTTTCCAGAGAAAGAAAGAAACAAAGAAAAACTACACGGGGCTGCTGAAGGCTAACCATGCCAGCTTCAACTTACCAGATTAACTTGCATTTTTACAGGTTTTCTGCTTGACTTGAACGCATTTGTTGAATCCTGGCAGAATCCATGCATTTTCTCTTAACAAGCATGTCAATATTAGCAGAGCAATGACCACTGAGTCTCATTATTTTCCATGGAAAGTGATTCTCCTGGTATGTGGTATTTATATTATTTTTCACAACAACAAAGAATTGAAAAGTTACGGAATAAAACAAGATCTTGTACTCAGTCCAATGGCATTTTAAAATCTGTGTTTAACCATCTGTAGTAGAATAGCAACTCTTCAGAAATCCATTCTTTAATTCTCAAAAGGCTGTTTTATGTGTAAATGGCATGGAAATAACATATTTCTATAGTACAATGCTATTTAAAAACAACAACCTGGAAATGAGAATTCTTGATAATCCCAATTTCTGTACCGCTAAATTAGCCAACTCGTTTATATCTCAAAAACTAGAAGTAAAATAAAATTTCAATTCAGAATGAAATTTCAATTGCTCGGTCAATTGCAAACAAATTAAAAAGAAAACAGCTAGTATTAGTAGCCAACAAAGACTGCAAAAAATAAATAAATTTTTAGGAAGCACAGAGTTGAGAAGAAAGAAGTTATGACAAAGAAAACTATAGTACTATCACTAAGAGAAATACTATTGAGCAGTCTAGATTGGTACCCAAATAATACTTTATTTGGGAGAGATTGTAACAAAAATTAATTTAAACTTCTTTTAAAAAATTTGTCATCAACTGAATTTTTTTAATCAATAAACTACTTAGAAGCTTATTTTGGCCTTCAATTGTCTATAAATTAATAAATAAGACTAAATTGTTATTTTTTTAAGTTTTAAAATTGGGGTTATGAGGTTGGGGTACCACCAACAAAACACCTTTTGGCATCACAACAGGGGACCTACAAAATCAGCGAATGATTTTTTTAAAAAAAATAAATAACAAATTTTGTAGGATCTTGGCAGGGGCACAAAACCCTTTTGTGGGCCTGGATATGCTGGTGAACATGCATGTGTGAAAGAGCCTTGCACTCCTCAATTCTAAGGGCTGCGTCACATGGTTTGGTTTTCAGATACTGCAATGTCAGAATCTCCTCTCTAGAATCTCTTCTCCTGGTTTCCTAAGGAGACCACTAATACCTTCTGCATTCTGATGAGAGCAGAAGTAAGGTTGAAATACTCTTTCTTTCACCAGCTTGAGTGTAATAAAACATGTTTACTGGTTGCTGTGCTTATGGGAAGAATTCAAGGTCACACTAATGTGATTGTTCGGTCAGGCCAAGCATTTCCTGCTGCGTGCTGCTCAGAAGGTGCTCCTGACCTCAAGCCAATTTCAGGGGGTGTGAGGGAGTGGGGGAAAGCCCCATTGCACAAGCAGAAGTCCTTGCACAGGGCTTCTTCTGACAGACCCACTAGTTGAATCCTGCCCTCAGTATCTCAGAAGATGATTGTTTGCTCTTTCGGGCACAAGAGTAGGAATGCTTTCTCACCATATATCCTATATATGTGTTGGTTGATCTCCATAAAGAATGTGTGGTCCAGAGGTTGCTGGACTATAAGTCCCATCATCCTTGACCAGTGGTCAGACTGCTTGTGCTTGATGGGAGTTAAAAGTTCAGCAACATTTGGAGGACCATGGGTTCCCCAATCCAGCCACAGTCCATCTCCTCAACCACAGACCCTCAACTCCCATGCACACCACTCTCCCACATGTGCCCACATGCTCCCACACTTACTGGTTATTAATTTCAGCACATTCAATTTTGAGTACAGCTTCATTTCTAAATCAGAGTCAATGTGGAAAAGATAATCACTTGGTTCCAAGCAAACAGGTTAGGAACAAATTCTGAGATGGGTACGGTACTTGAAATTTTACTACATGCAAGCTCCTGCTTGTAATTCTGTACTTCACCCAATAAAATATTGGAGTGGATTATGCTCTTGGGGACTCTGAAAACAGAAGGCGCCATCATAAATTCCCAGACTTTCTTTCAATAGAACTTGGTGTGATGTTTGGCTTTCAGGGAGATCAAAATAAAGGCCACATCTGATCTGGGCAGTGGAATTCACAGCACTTACACTGTTTCAGCACCTTGATATAAGAACTAGGCATGCCATCACTAGGTGGGACTGCCATACTCACTGAACAGTAGGGGATGGGGATATGCAATGGTGGAAGCTTGTTATCTTCATGCTCTTCTTGCGAACTTCTCAGAGATATCTGACCGGCTGCTGTTGATTCAGCAAGGCAGTTCTTATGGTCTTGGGTGTCTGCCAAAAATAAATACAAAGAGGAAACAAAAAAGAGGCATTAAGAGGAAAGAGGAAAACAATTCTTACCTGATAACTGGAAAGAAGCCATACTAGTTCCTTCATTTATTACAGATCTTTGATTCGTTCTTTCAGAGGTGTGAAATACTGATCATAATGTTAGCTTTTTTTATAAAACAAACAGCTGGTGAAGTCAAGGTTCTTATTACGCAAAACCAAAGGGATAAATAGCAGGCCGTCTTTTATGCATATTCAATGGATAGCTACTTCTTTTCCTTTGAAACAGAAAATCTCGTGTTGGTCTCAGGCTCTGTGATCATTGTGGACAACATGGGAGTTTCATGCAAAACTTGTCAGTTGTCATACATAAATTTTGCTTCACTTTTCTGAGGAGAAATTAGTACTCCACAGTTTTTAAACCAGTTCATAAAAGGCCTTACTAAACCTGTTAACTCTGAGAAGACACAATCAATGTGTTTTCAACAGTTTATTATACAACTAGGAAATGCATGCATATATCTCCAGCTCTTCTACATTGCTATAGAAATGGCTGAATGCATTAATGTGAATCTATAAATGTGACTGAAGGTAAAAGATAATGACTTGTTGTTGGATGCAAACTTAGTTATGCTTATAGAAGACACACTATAAACAGTGGGATAGCTTTAAAGTGGTACGTCGGTTTAAGAACAGCCCTGTTTACGAACTATTTGGTTTACGAACTCCGCAAAACAGGAAGTAGTGTTCTGGTTAGCGAACTTTACCTCAGTCTACAAACAGAAGCCGAACGGTGGAAGGACACCAGCGGCGGGAGGCCTCATTAGGGAAAGCACACCTCAGTTTAAGAACGGCTTTGGTTTAAGAACGGACTTCCGGAACGGATAAAGTTCATAAACCGAGGTACAACTGTACAGGCCAGTGTTGGCACCAGAAAATTGGGGGGCGGGGGATGAGCACAGAAGATGAGCACAGAAAGGGGCAAAGTATGTTAATGACAGGAGTTCAGACTTGGGTACAAACCAGTTGGAAATAAGCTAAACAAACCATGGTTTAGTGTTACATCCAAACACAGTAAATGAGGGGAAAATGGTATAACAATACAGTGGGGCTAGGGATAGCTTCAAAAGAGTTTGTGTAGGACATGGACAGGCATGTGAAGTCAGTGAAGTCAGTGAAGGGCTCTGAGGAGGTGCAATGTTCTGAGCAATGGGAGAAGTGAATAATTTGACAACAAAGTTTTGGAGAAAGGTAAGAGGAAAGCCAGAGAGAAGAAAGTTGCCATAATTGAGAGTGGGATCTGCTGCTATTTCTAGATAGATTATTCTCTACTGAACAGCTCGGGGTGCACAAGCAATTGAGTGTATTCATGCAACGATGAGGAAAAAATTTCCTCTAAAATGTTTGGTTAATTTATTTTGTATGGAAAACCCTTTTAGTAAGCTAGTGGTGTGGTTTTGTGCCCACTGAATTCAAAGGGAAAAGAAAGATTTCCTTCTTAGAATCAGGAATGAGCAGGGCCAAGATGACCAACTCATTTCAATATGGGGACCACAAAAATTTGTATGGAAGGATAGACACACTCTTCCAAGGAAGTAATACACACACACCCTTTCTTGTTATTTTAGATAATCCAGTTTGTTATATTACAGGATAATAAAATAAAGCACCTTCTCAAAACAATTAAAAGCTGTGTGAAAATTAAGCCTACATTAAATAATAATGCAAGGTAAGCAGGGAAATTCCAAGATAAGCGTCGGTAAAAATAATAATCTGAAATCTTCATTGATACACGGAATATTTATCCATTGTGGAACTGTCTATTGCTAATGCGCAAAGGTAGTCTGATATTATATATATGTGACAAGATCAAACAGAAATTGAATGACATAGGCCATGATTTTTGCAGTTCTTTTGAAACAAATCCTGCAGCAGCAACAAAAGAGGTTTTGTTTTACTTCGGTATATATGCTATTTATTTAAGTTAAATTACAAAATAAATAGAATCATTTTCCTCCAATGGATAGGCTCTTGCATGTCTTTGTGTCATTATATCTCCATATCCTGGTAGTTGTCAGCAAGTCAAGATGAGTTGTCTCCTGCTTTGGAATCCCATAATTACATATCCCATATCAACATATCATCATATTAATTTATTGCATCAACACTGTGAAGGAAATCTCTGTGCTTCACTTTGGATCAAGGGACTGAAAATTGTTTTATATTTGGGAGGATGTTTCCCATCATGTTCCGTCCCTGAAATATACAAATGGAAATAAATGTTGTCAACAGCCCATCATCTCCTGTATTGTCATTATCACGGATACTTTCTGAAGATCAAACCACTGATGAAATCCCCAAGCCAATGCTAAAACTATCTGTTTGATCTAGATCTCTGAAATAAATGGGTGCTATATAATACAGGCTTTAGTACTCTTCTTGCACAATCTCCATTCATTTTAGTGAGAATTTCATGGAAGAGCTTCCTTTTTAAATTGCAGCTATATAGCTTTTTTCTCGAGGGCCACTCCATGATTCTCGCTGAAGAATGAACCATTTATTTTTTTAGATTTTTATATACTGCCATTTCTCTCAGGCTGGCAAACAAAACAAAAACTGTAAAAACTGTAAAAACTGTAAAAACTGTAAAAACTGTAAAAACTGTAAAAACAATACAAATATTAAAAAAACTATCACGTATCCTCACCACTAAATAATTTGAAGGTTTCTAGCCATGATATCTTTTCAGCCATCAAATGCTGAATGGGGATGTTTCTGAATTCTGCCTAAGTGCTAATCATGAGATGAACGGATGCACCTAACCAAGAAGGGCAGAACTGTCAGATCTCCCTCCTTTCATGGTTTCTGACCAAAACTGCTGCAGCCAACCAGCAAAAGGAAAAGAAAGGAAAAAACTGATTTGAACTCCCTGATTTGATCTTGTACTCCCTGATTTGATGTCTCTCCTTCCCTCTATCCAAAATGGCTGCTTCCAACAAGCAAAATGCAAACAAGTAAGAAAGTAGACAAACTCTGGCTGTTCAGATTTCTGAATCAGCCATTCATGTAATAAGGTTTAGGTACAATTCTTTGTATGTGTATAACTGAAATTTTGGATAACAAACATTCAAATAGCATATCCTCCAACATTTCCCTGATGAAAATAGGGATGACATAGTCCATAAGGATAATTTTACTAGTTTCACCCCACACATCTTACTGGCTTGCCCCAGCCACTCTGGGCAGCTTCCAATGTGTGTGTGTGTGTGTGTGTGTGTGTGTGTGTGTGTATATACACATATATATATATATATTAAACATTGAAAAAAATTTCCCTATACAGGATTGCCTTCAGACAGCTCGGGAGTCAGATAACTCCATACCCTCCAACATTTCTCCAGTGAAAATAGGGACATCCTACGGAAAAGTGGGACATTCTGGGATCAAATCAGAAATCGGGATGGCTTCTCTAAATCAGTGACATCCCTGGAAAATAGGGACACTTGGAGGGTCTTCACGAGTGGGCCCTGCATGTACAAAACAAAAGCTGCATAAAACCGTGTACCTTCTGACAAACTCATAGGCTCGAGAAGACCAGATTAAAAATGTAGGTAGTTTTCAAGGCCTGAATGAATAAAAATGTTTTCATCTGGTGCCAAAAACCCCTCTGTGGAGATTGTCCCCAAACCTCATACCCTGCAAGTGTCCCAGAAAATATGGCATGTTCCATTTTCTCACATGAAAGCATGGCAGCCATTTTGGGCTCCGTGATCTTGCATAGGTGGTAAGACACACATCCTGGTTTCAGACTCAATATGTTGGAGTTTATGCAACTGGAGTGCCATCACTGAAAAGGCCTTCACCCTAGCAGGCAACTGTCTCACTTCATTTAGTGAAAGTAATCAGAACAGGGCTTCAGACAAGGATTTCGAGAATCAGGTAAGAAAATACTCACAGGAAGTCCGAATCCAACCCACAGAGTTCAGTAGGGCTTACTCCGTGGAAACTGGCCATAGGATTGTAGCCTTAAAACCTTTTTACCACATCTCTGCAATGAATTTAGAGGTCCCATTTATCTAAAGCCAAAATATATGTCAAGTCCAGCTTCAAAAATACATGCCACCCTTAATACATGCCACCCTTTTCTAGCATTTAATGAAACCAAACAATGAGATAACTTATCAGGAATAACAGTTTTTATTTCCATGGAGCCACAGTCACTTTCCAAGAAATATAGACAGCCTTTCCACATTTCCTTCTGCGGGCTTGAACTTGGGGCCAAGGAACTTCACATTTATGTTATTTTTTAAAAAAAAAAATAATAATAATTCATTTCCTTATTCACTTTGGCCATAACTCTGGCATACCAACACACATGCAAAACCCGGTTTACAGTTGCACAAAGGCCTTATACACAACATTTTGCATGAGACTGTTTAATGCTGTCGTAAATGAACGGTGCTGAGAGACTCAAGTCTCCATAAAACCCATGCCTTTGGACCTATGAGGAAAGTGACTACCTTCCCCTTACCAGATAGGTCAGGACTGGTTACAACAAGCAGGGAAGGAAAGGCTGAAAATTTGCATATTGGTTTGTAGGGATTCCCCATTAGTCACAGACATATTAGGAGAGGCTTTCTGCTGCTTCCAGGAAAAAAAATTATTTGCTAATGGTTCGATCTGCAATCAGTGTCATATCTCAACAAAGCCATGACCTATAACTTCCTCTTGTGGGTGATACACATTTATGGGTAGAAAGACAACACTGACTGCTTTCTGAGCCTTTCTACTGAATAAAAACGTGGAGAAATATAAAGTTCCCCAGATCACATTAAATACAATGTGATGACAATATGATGTTGAATTAATTACTCCCCAAGAGCTCCTTACTCCCTCTTTACTATTATTTCACTTTTAAGAGCAGTCCGGAAGGAAGAGGAAACTGCTCAACATTCCCTAAAACCGCATCTGGATGACAGCCCACCTGCACATGAAGCTTCCTTATATTGCGTCAGACCATTGGTCCTCATAGCTTGTTATTGTCTCTCCTGACCCTCCAGGGTCTCAGGCAGGTGCCTTTCATGGCCTACTGCTTGAAATCCTTTTGGCTGGAGATGCTAGGGACTGAACTTGGAGCTTTTTGCAATCAAAAGAATGCACTCTGCCACTGTGCTACAGCCCCTCCCAGGGCCAGCCCACACATGAGGCCAGGTGAGGTGACTGCCTCAGGCAGCAGGATCCGCAGGGGCAGCACATCTTTCTTACCCCCTTGTTTTCGATATAGATATTCACTCACGCCTTCTTTCTTAGTGGGGAAGAAAGCACCATTTTGTGGTTCACCGTCCTCTCTTATGGCGCCTGAAGAGTTTGCCGGGCTCTGTAAAAATCAACTTTTGTTCTTTTGAAAGTTATGTTTTGATATCACCAACCTGGTTACAGAAATAAGCTTAGAAGCGTAACAGCAAAAATCTGAAAAGTCTAGGGGACATGTAAAAAGTCAGGAGTGCCAGTTAAGTTGATTCTCAGCTTTCTAAATTCCTGTCAGAATTCTATAGGTTCATATCACAGAAGGAGGGTCATTTCACACACTTACCATATTTTTCTGTGTATAAGATGCCCCTATGTATAAGACAACCCCTATTTTTTTAACCCAAAATTAGGAAATCAAGTTGTTTAAGGTTTTTTGGGGGGAGGTCACTTCTGCCAATCACTCACCCACCTGTCCGCCACTGCTGATCGCACACCTCACCACAGCCACCAATTGTCTGCCGGCTCGCTGCTACCAACAGCCCACCTGCCCACTTGCCGCAGCCAAACCAATCGCCAGCAGGCCTTGCTGCAGCCACCAATCACCCGCCCAATCGCCGCTGCCAATCTCCTGCTTCCTGCTGCCATTCATTGCATGTCCCCCCCCCCTTTGCATTCACTATCCGTGTATAAAACGACAGCCATTTTTTGCCTTTTTTTTTTTTAGCAAAAAGCATCGTCTTATACACTGGAAAAATACGGTACTTTACTTGTGCTCTGAGTTGCCTCCAGGTTCACGCTCATTAAGACAAACGATTATCACAGAGATAATCCTTAGACCAGAGGTTTTCAACCTACATTCTTTCTGCAGCTCCCCTGGGGCTCAGGAGCCCAGCTATGTCACCCCTTGCCTGCAGAGCTGGCAGCCCCTCACCCTTTTTCGAACACCCTCCCTTGTGGAGGGTTCCCTCGGCCTCCTCTTCTCTTCCCTCTCCTTGGGAGTCCTCCAGGCAACTGCTGCTGCTGGACCTGCCCCCACCCTACCCCAAAGAGAGGTGCTCCCAGAGGCACTATTTGCCCGCGGAGCTTATAGCCAGGGCTGCTGCAATAAACAGCTGTGCAAGCCTTTGGGAGGCAGAGACGAGAGAGGGCATGAGAGGAGGAAGGAAAGGAAAGAGGGGCAGAGGCTAGTATTGCCCGTGGCACCCCTTGACCATCATTCAAGGCACCCCAGGGTGCCATGGCACACTGGTTGAAATCCACTGCCTTAGAGTATAGCAGGTAGAAATACAGTGGTACGTCTGGCTGCGAACAGGATCCGTTCCGGAAGCCAGTTCACAACACAAAAAGAGCACCACCCGCAGCGCACATGCGCAAGCGGCGAAACCCAGAAGTAACCCTTTCTGGTACTTCTGGGTCACCACGGGACGTAACCTGAAATAATGTAACATGAGGTATGACTGTAAGTGCTGCTGTCTTAATAGAAACACACCCATGATTTCACAACTTTAATGTTATGTTTAACCACCTAGGAGAGTAAGTGATTGCATGCATAGTGGGGTCATGCATAGGGGGTCCTGCATGTTTATAGCTGTGAAAAGAGTGTGTACATACCAATGCTGTTAAACCATGAAAGATCAGCTCTTTCTTGAATACATAGGCCATGAGTCAATGTGCTTCTGGATCCCACATTTTACCAATTTATGATGGAAATTCTATCATTGTGGTGTGGGGTGTATTACTAGTAAATTATGGCTTAGAATTAAACCAAACAGTTTGAACCATCAATGGACCAGAGAGAGCTATGGAGAGGAACATAAGTATGAAAAAGATGAATAGCTTTGAAACAGAGTCTCTGCTAATGAGATGACAAAAACATACCCTTTGCATATTTTGTGGGTTTTGGTTTTGATATTCTACTTATGTCAAATATATGTAATTTTCAACCCTCATTTTATGAATTCATATACTATTCTGTTTCCTGTGTGGTTAGTAAGCATGCCAAAATTGACACTGTAGAAGTCTTGGAGATTTTCACGTCCAAGACATATTTTCAGGGGGATGAGATTTCTAAATCTGGCTTCTTCATTTTAGAAGATACCAACGGATATTTGGCTCAGATGCTTTCCAAGTTGGGGTGTCTACCACAAAAGATCAACAGGCAAACAGAAAAGTGTAGTCATATTTTTGGAAACTCGGGTTTGCTCCACCTAAAAGGCAAAAAAGGTAATGACTTTAGCAGATTTAAATCAAATGCTGCTGGACAAACGTATACAAACTATTTCCTATTAGAAATATTTTCTAGTTGGCTAAGCTTCTCCATGTTTTATTGAAAAAAGGGGGAATTGGATTGCTCATTTTATATCAAAAGTGGGGGGGAAGCATACTTCAAAATCAATAGTGGGATCCTGAGATATGTTATTGCTCAGTAAAATGTGGTGTGTCAAATAAATATACTTTATTATAGGACATCTCATTTTGAAATATCCATTGTAATTGTTCAGTACTAGCAAATCATAAATCATCCTTGATACCAGTTAATCTGAACCAGATATATGTCTGGAGCAGTACTGAAGCATGTACATGTTATGAAGAAGATCAGATTTGCCCTTGGTTGCAGCAGGAGATGCTGAGGAAGGCAAGAAGCCAACGTCAAAGTCAGGAAGGTAAATCCAGATGATCACTAAATAAGAAAGGCAGTACAACCATGAGTGAGGACAGGTGGAGGCTATATGCATCAATGGAAATAGGTGCAGGAATGCTGTGTTCAAATAGGCAGGAGCAGTGGTCAAAAGAGTGGGTGGGGCTAACGGGTCTAGCATACTAGATAGTCATAGTACCATCTTATGTAGTGTTATGAGTTTGGGGAAGTAGGCTATATGCCAAACCTCTCTAATCCCTAGATCCACCAAGTGCTAAAAGCTAATCAAGCCTTCTAATTCCAAAAATAGCCAAGCTAGCTTCCTGGTGAGGTGGTGGTGGATTAAGGGGGTCGGTGTGAGACTGCTAATGGGTGGGCCCCCTCCCTGAGCAGAGAGTGCCAGAGTTTGGAATAAAGTTTTGCAGTGATGGGACCTAGAAGTAAAACAGCAAGCTGGAGAGGAAGAGCAACGTTTGAGAGCAATGTTTTATTTCTGTTTGAATCCAAGGCTGTGGCTATGGGAGAAGCGAGACGCTTTTTGCAGATGGACTAATAATACAGGCTTAGCTTCAGGGTTGTTGCAAGGATTACAACTAGATAATGTGTATGAACAGTTTGAGAAGTTGAAAACATTGTGCAAATGCTAGGCATTAAAACATGGGTATATTTACTGTAGTGAAAGTAGAGATGATAATGATGATGATGCAGATTTAGGGGGGGGGAAATATTAAAGCTAACATGACCGCTAAATATTTGCCACTGGCAACTTTGAGCTGAGTAAATGCAAATAGTATATCTCAGTCTTTGCAACCAAATGCCTAGCATGCCCTCCCTTGCATAGGCGCCAACTCCATGGGGCCTGAGGGGGCCCGAGCCCCCTCAAAAATTCGTTTGGGGGGGCTCCACCCCCCCAATAATTTAAGAAAATTATTAGTTATATTATGCTTTGTAAAATCACAAAATTATGTTGGTATTTTTTATTTTCCTTGTTTGACGATAGTTACCTTTTAAAATACATTCAGTAATGAGTTAAAACAAAGCCACTTCCGATCTAGAGAGGGGGTGGGGTTGCGGGCTCTCGACCCATCAACAATCTCGCGGGGCTGGCGTCAGCCCCGCAAGAAGCGGGGATTCCCCCTAGCTCATTAATATTCACCGCCCACGGCGGCAGCCAATCGCAAAGGGCGGGCCCTCACAGGTTCACTTAAGGTCGGGGCAGCCCGGGGCTCGCCCCTTTCGTTCCCCCAGCAGCAGCGGTTTGGAGGTCTTGGGCCCCCCCAATATTTTTTATAAGTCGGTATGGGCCCCCGCCCCCCAAATATTTTTTATAAGTCGGCGCCCCTGCTCCCTTGGGTAATTCATGAGGTGAAGACAGTAATGACTTAAAAATATACCTGTTTATCCAAGCTTTCCTGGACTCTGACTCTTTTTTGTATTGTTTTGTTTTGTAGACTACCCAGTTTTATTTGAGATATAGGGTTGTGTTTTGTTTTGTTTTCATCTTATTTTAAGGAAATTTTATTGAATGTTGTGATGTGTGTGTTTAACTGCTTAAGGATTTTTATTATATTAAGCATTGCAGTGATAAGGCTGTAATCAACAAACAACTCAATTACAGAAGATTACAATGAGGGCAACAAGACTTCCCCTGCTCTCAGGAGTACCCCCAGAAAAGAACAGGTGGGGAAGAGAGGGGAAATTGTTCTGTGAAATGCTTGCGCTGATAGAATGACATTCTTAGCACAGCTTTGGGGGTGGGGAATCTATATTTAATAAATAAATACAGTACATAATAAGTTTCATGAGTAAATAGATAAGATGAATTCATAGAATCATAGAATCATAGAGTTGGAAGAGACCACAAGGGCCATCGAGTCCAACCCCCTGCCAAGCAGGAAACACCATTAGAGCACTCCTGACATATGGTTGTCAAGCCTCTGCTTAAAGACCTCCAAAGAAGGAGACTCCACCACACTCCTTGGCAGCAAATTCCACTGTCGAATAGCTCTTACTGTCAGGAAGTTCTTCCTAATGTTTAGGTGGAATCTTCTTTCTTGTAGTTTGGATCCATTGCTCCGTGTCCACTTCTCTGGAGCAGCAGAAAACAAGCTTTCTCCCTCCTCTATGTGACATCCTTTTATATATTTGAACATGGCTATCATATCACCCCTTAACCTCCTCTTCTCCAGGCTAAACATGCCCAGCTCCCTTAGCCGTTCCTCATAAGGCATCGTTTCCAGGCCTTTGACCATTTTGGTTGCCCTCCTCTGGACACGTTCCAGTTTGTCAGTGTCCTTCTTGAACTGTGGTGCCCAGAACTGGACACAGTACTCCAGGTGAGGTCTGACCAGAGCAGAATACAGTGGCACTATTACTTCCCTTGATCTAGATGCTATACAGTTCTCAGTTCTCTCTTCCTTAAGAATCCTAAAGTTGTAACCCTAAACACACTAGACAGTAAGTTCCGATGAAGTTTGTGGGGCATACTTCTAAGTATAAACAGGATTTTACTGTCAAGGTATTACTACATCTTTAAATGTCTGTAAAGTACACACATGGATACGCACACCATTTAAATCAGCAGGTGATCAGCTCTCCCACCACTGGTCAAATTCATCATCATCATCATCATCATCATCATCATCATCATCATCTATTCATACACATTCTTTTTACCTGACAGGACTCAAGACACCTTACAGATAAAAACAAGAACAATTAAAAACAGAAAATGGGACCAGCAGTCTATAACGTGAAGGACTGTACAGTAAGACATCTGTATCAAATGAAGTGGGGAGGGCAGAATTCTTATATTTTTATCTGCAGAAAAGACAAAGGCTAGGAAACAGTGATGCAGACTCTGCAAATACACCTTAATTTGACTGTAACTTTGAAGTGGCTGTAGCTTTGAAGCCATTTCCTCCCCAGAGTCGGCTCTGCTAACCATGTGACATGGCTCTCGCCTTGAAAGTCTATCAAGTTACATAATCCATCTAGCACATTCCTCACCATTCCTGTTTTTAATGACCTAGACCGGATTCAACCCAATGGCCTCCTTAAACATTCCTGCGGCTTTCTGTCACTTACAGTATCGAGTTAGGAGCGTGTGTTTTGTGTTTGCTTCTGCACTATTAAATAACACAGCGGGACATGAAGATGTTTCACATATTTATGGCTTTTTCGTTATCTTCCCGGTTCAGATTCCTTTTGCACATGGTGCCAGTGGGTGAGTGACTTCCCCACATCCTTTCTAAAATTCATTTTCCACTATACTGCTATAACCTTTAACCTGTCAAGAAAAAACTCTTGTTGATCAAAAGACACAAACATTTAAAGGGTCATGTGATGTCCTGGAATTCCCCCTCCCCACCCCCTAGTTCTGTCAATGTCTCTCAGTGATTTCGCCAAATTTCTGCTAAAAACCCAGCCAGCACCTGTCTTTCCTGATTAGTTTTTTAAAAGAAAAGAAAAGAGATGGAGAATACAGGTAGACCTGGAGACACCTGATCTGATTTTTTTGAGGGTAACCAACAATCTGATACCTGTGAGAAGCAGGGCACATCAGTATGATCTGCAGGTGGCTTTTGCAGTATCAGCATATCTCTAATATTACTGGAGATTTTTGTGCGTGTGAAGAAAAGAAATACATTAACAAGGCCTGTACTGGACAAAACACATGGGATACAATGGATCTGTCAAGTTAATCCACTATTCTGTCCTCTTATCCCCTGACGGTAACCAATATCACTTACATCATTAAAGCAATTTGCCATTTGTAGCCCTAAAGAGGCAAACATCTTCTTTCCTCTCTTTGTTATAGGGACCACTGTTCCTAGATCTAGAAAACTGCGGTAAAGATCCCACTATGTGTCTGGAATACGCCCAGGGTTTGTTTGTTTTTTACAGTTGTTCCAAATCCACAATGATTTCTTCTCAATCAATTTATACTTTATTCCTCATCCTCTTCCAGAGGAGGTCCATGGATCCAAAAGCTTCTCTGCACAGCCAATTCTCCACAGCTCCTAACATACTTAAGATTCCTTCAGCTTTGCTCAGCCCAACTCTGTACCGCATCCATTTAAGATGATCTTTGTATTGTTCATTCTTGGCAAAAGTAGAGCCCAGTCCATCTGCCTTATGTTGGGGGTGCAGTGCACAAGGGACCATTCTGTTGCATATAATCTGGTGGTTAGGACTTAGAAGCTGAGAGGCAAACCAGCAGTTCAGCATGCTCAGGCAGGGCTAAAATGCAAAATATTCATGGCTAGGTCACAATTTCTACTGGCCAACAGTTTGGCATCAAAAGGTAGAATTCAAATCTCCTAGCTCCAGCCTACCTGCTAGGCAGAAGTTAGGAGAACTAAGGAAGGCCTGTTGCTCAGTGGTAGAACATCTGCTTTTCATGCAGAAGGTCACAGGTTCAATTGCCACTACCTACAGTATAGTTAGGCCCAAGAATGAACCCATAAGAAATCCCAAAGAGTCACTGACAGTCACTGCTCAGCTAGATAGGCCAATGGCCTGACTGCATCCTATGTTCCTGTAATGTTTTCCCATTCTCACTATCTCAGCCACATCCCGCAATTCCCCTGGTCAAAACTGCCTCTTCTGTTCTTGTTAAAAGTGAAAATCCAGAAACAAAAGTGGTTGAGGTGTTGTTGTTTTTTGCATCTTTGTTTTGGGCCAAAGTTGTTGAGCGTTGCAAAATTTCAAAAAAAGAAAAAGAAAAGAAAAGACGTTTTGAGCTGTTTTTAAGGAAATTCGCCAAATTCTACACTTCCAACAAGGGTTGCCAATACGTGGTTGCCAATACGTCCAGATTTTCCCAGACATTTCAGCGATTTCCGCCCAGACACTGTTTCTGACGGCCAAATCCAGGCTATGTCCGGGAAATTCCGGACATATGGCGACCCTAATTTAACTCAACTTCATGCAGGAAATAGTTTCTCTTCAGTGAAAGCTGCTTTTTAAAATAATAATTAAAAAATCCCTCTGAGTAGGAGGAAAAATAAGTATGGTAGCCCAGGGTTGATTTACTCTCCTTCCTATTTGGGGAAACATGTCAGGGGAAGCAGGAAGGCTTTGGATCTAGTAGATCCAAGTATCCCTCAATCTGTATCCTGGTGCATCCCCTTTGCCTTGTCAGTTGTCAGAGTACTGACAGTCAGCAGCACCAAGGCCATTTTCCCCATGCTGGCTGGGAAGGTGCTTCAGTTAAGAGAATTCCCTCTGTGAAGGTGGAGCTTCTTCTCTACTTGCAGAGCAGATCTGCAAAACCCTACCATGCCTAGGATGCCCTCCCACAGACCATAAGATTGTGCCTCAAGTAAGTGAGAAATAGTTCTTTTTTATTGGAACGCATGCTGAAGCCAATATGCCGAAGAGGGAAATTCTGGTTTTATTGTTAATTTCTATCAGAATGGGTTTTTCCCTTTTGCACTTGGGTTTGCCGTTTTGAATTCCAGCTGGATAAAGTGTTCTTTTTGTCTACTTTCCATTATGTGTGGTGTATACCTTTTCAAATGTCAAATCCCTCAGACATCAGTGGTTTTATACAGTTGAGGAACAAAGTTACTGTTGTAAGAATCAAAGTATTCAGCATGACCTTTGTATGGATGTCTAGTGGCTAATTAATGAACTGATTCTTTTTGCAGCTAGAAACCTCCTGGACTGGCATATTTTTTAAACCCAATTTTTCATATGTATATTTAAATGCATGTTTAAATATCAGTTTCTGAGACCCTAGCATATTTTGCACAGGGTTTCTGAGCATGTGCTGTTGAACACTTTTTAGGGGAGACCTTTAAACTAAACATGGAAAGGACTGAGCCTGCATGCCCAGGGACCCTGGCAATGGGGCTTTCTGTACAGACCTCTACCCTATCCCCAATTCAAGCCCTTGCATATGTAGTCCAATGCCTAAACCAGGCTTATGTTATATAGCATTGTGATATCGTTACATTAATTGGATAATCCCTCAATGACTACGACAAGAGTGAATTTCAATGCACTGCTGACTTTCCTTTGACCTATAGTGCTTGACTGCTTCCGACATCACATCAGGTTAGGGTGCTTGCTTCCTTCCCATGCCAGGCCTTTCCCAGGAGGGAGGGAGGAAGAGATCTGGGGTACGAGAGAAAAAGAAGGGTGTGCTCAGCAGAGAAATAGAGGGACAGGTAGCAGAGGAAGAGGGGTGGATTGGGAGAGAGAGAGCGGGAAAGAGAGAGAGAGAGTTGTGGGAAATTATAGGCAGATGGAGGGATGCGATCAAAAAGAGAGAGGCAGGGTGAGAGCGTGAGAAGAGTTTTGAAGGTGTGGATCAGCCAACCCAATCTGTACTTTCAAAGGCATCCCTCAATGGAATGCATATGTTGATGAGCTGTGTCCTGTCTCTGCTTCATGCTTCTGACAAATTCTTTTCCTGGCAATAGCTTTGAACAACCCAGTGACGCCATATCCAGCAATATTTCTGGCAAAGCAGCTCTGCAGCAGCAGGTCACTTCATACAACATAACCCTATAGTAGCACAGTGTCGATTGTGCATAAAGGTCATGGCCCCAAATCAAAAAGATGTGATCAATACAGTTAGACAGAGCAGTAGAAAAATGGTGTTGGATGGACAGGGTGTTACCATCCGTTTTCTGTTGTCATTTTCATAATCCACAAGAGTTCTTACCGCATTCACTGCCCTGAAACAATGCAAAAAGGAAGTATTGGGCAACAGGAGAAAAGAAAGATTTGTGGGCTCTGTTTCAAGTTATTTCATAATGTTTTTCTTGGATCAGTTTGAAACAAATGGGAATGACTATGCCTCTGTTATTATTACTTCATACACCACTTTCTGTGGAACCCGCAGAAAAAAAACATTATTAATCAACATGGGGGGGAGGAGGATTGCAAATCAAGTCTTTCTGAGATGCGCAAATTGCAGCAGCACCACAGGCCTGGGAGGTTGGCACTTTCAACATAATCCGCACTTCTTGGCACATTCATTGCCAGCAGTTAGAAGAAAGGTATGTTTTTAATATACAGTAGTACCTTGTTTTGTGACCAGGATCCATTCCGGAGCCTCGGCCGCTAGCCGAAAAGGACGCTGGACAAAGTGCCGCGACTGCACACATGTGCGGAGTGGTTGGCACTTCTGTGCTTGCGCAAAGCACGATTTAGCGCTAATGCACATGCACGAGCGGCGAACCCAGAAGTAAACTGTTCCAGTACTTCTGGTTTTGCTGTGGACGTTAGATGGAACGGGAGCTCAACGAAGTACCACTGTATGTGATATTAGTCAACCTTTGCAACTCCAGGCTAGCCTCAAAATGCCAGTTCTAGATACTAGTCCCTGTTTGGTCTGCAGTATGAAGACATGTTTGTCCAGCAGAATACAATTATTTTTTAAAAAAAATAATTTTAATCAAGCCTAGAATGTAGCACCTTATGGCTTGTTCCTAATACTGTGGTGAAGTTTTCAAGCTGTGGAGTCAAGCACAGAGCAGCACAAAGCAAAAAGTAGCAAGAGGACTTTTTGAGCAGTGTAATGTGTCATGGCTTCAGCATGGTGCATTATAGCACAGGAATCAACTTTTGTGTTATAAAACACTAGCAGCCTTGTTCCCGGCATTGCTCAGGGATTCTCAGAAACAAAAAAAACAACAGAAAAATCACCTCAGTTTTGAAATCAGTGGCTAAAATCAGGGCAGTTTTTGAAAGGATCAGTCTACCCTCTTGATTCAAAATAGTACCCAACTGTATCTAAACCTAGGCAAAAGCCTGCTCCATGATCTCAGGAACTATAATGTGAAATTTGGTTACGGTATCTTGAGGTGCCCAAATGAGTGGCAAAGAAACAAGCAGCTTCTCGAGATATATGGTGCATAATTGGAGCTCTTGCCTGGGTCTGTAATCTATAGCAATCTCCTCTAACCAGCCTTGACATGAATGTGTTTGTGGCTCTGTTGCTCTTAAACAGATAAAAGTTGAGCTGACATACTTCGCTCATAAAGATTGTTCCATCAGTGCAAGCATTTCTCCTTGCCCAGTAGAGCAATCTTCCCTTTCCTTCCCCTGCACACTGTTCTTGAAGGTCAGATTTTGGGGAGCTAGGGCGGGGTGCAATTGAAGGAGGAGGGAAGCCCCACTGCGCTTTCCTCCTTGCACTGGCTTCCACTTGCGGAACAAGCCACTTGAATCCCACCCAGTACATTTGTCTAAGCAATGGAAGCAACATAATATTTAGTTTCTGTGGGTTTCTGTCTGAAGTTTGCACAGTTCTTGATCTTATTTCTTTGCTGATTTTCATTTTCACATAAAATTAAAAACACACAGAGAGAGAAAGCATGTCCAACTGTTTTATTTTGATTTGGGGGATTCATTTTTGCTAACCTGAAAGCCAGCTTGAATCTACGTAAATCAATCAAGAACTACAAAACCACAGTAAACAGTCAAAGGACTGTAAACGGCAAATTAACAAAATACTGGCAATGCTGTAGGGGGACCCAGTAAACACAAAGAAGGAGGGCCAGTAAATATAGAAGACACCGCTTTGCTTCCTTTTCCCATTGTCATTTCTTCATTCCTCATTCTCAGGCCACATCCTCTCTAGCCTGACAATATGAACCTGTCTTATACTGAGTCAGACCATTGGTCCACCTAGAACAGTGCTGTTTATTCTAGCTGGCAGCTGCTCTTCGGGGTTTTAGGCAGAGAGAACTTTCACATTACCAGCAGCCTGATTCTTTCAGCTGGAGATGTTAGGAATTCAATTTGCTGTATGTAAAGCATTTGCTTTTCTAAAGACCTGTAGCCCTCAGAGCAGACGGTCTATATATGTCAGAGAATGAGGTATCAGGATGGACTCTCCCACTTCAGACGGCAGGTGTGTGGAGGGGATGTCTCATTGCTGAATGCTCCTCTGCAGTAAAACAAACAAACAAGCAAACAAACTTCCAGAAAATAGAAAACAGCATGGCAAGCAAAGAACTGCTGAGTTTCTTTTCTATTTGCTGGAGAGTTTGGGAAAGTGGAAGAGGAGAGTTGAAAGCCATAATCCACCAGCTGTTGTCTGAAGTGGTACAATCCAGTCTAATCCCTCATCATTCTTTTGCCTTATTTATTTGGAGGCCTATGGTGTGAGTGGAGAACCATTCAATAAAGTACTGGTTGTTGTAGCAGCAACAGTAGAAGTAGTAGAATTACTAGGATGTTTGTTTGCTTAACATGTGATCATTACTAAAAGGGCTTATCTTGATGTATTTTAATAGTGTTTAATTGTACAGTACAATATTATGCAGTGAATCACTGAATGACTATATAACATGGTTTATCCATATATGCCAAGGTAAATTTGGAACTATGTGCTCTGGCCTGATCATGTCGGTTATTTTATTTTCTCTGCGGCACTTGAAACTTGATAGGTTTCCAAACACGAATTGAAAAGTTTCTTCTGCCACTTTATGAAAGTGCAGTTTCTGGCTTTCCAGTTGGCACAAAGCTGTTGTTTGCCTCCTGATCTGTAGTTTGTAGAAATTACGGGAGTCAGAAGGAAATTCAGCAAAAAGCACTTCTTTCCCTGCCTATAACAGTTGACTAGACTCTTATCATAACTTTTTGCTTACAGTACTGTACTATGGCATTCTCCTTAGTCTACAATTCAGGGTAAATGAAAGATAAATGAAAACAGAGCTCGTAGATACCAAATGCCACAGCCCAGGCCATCAGCAGCAGCACTTCTGGATTACCATTCCCTTGACAAAATACACCAAAACTCTGTCATATATTTTTGCAACAATTCATTATTTTACACATTACAGTGGTACCTCAGGTTAAGTACTTAATTCATTCCGTAGGCCGGTACTTAACCTGAAACTGTTCTTAACCTGAAGCACCACTTTAGCTAATGGGGCCTCCCGCTGCCGCCGTGCCACCGGCACACAATTTCTGTTCTCATCCTGAAGCAAAGTTCTTAACCTGAAGCACTATTTCTGGGTTAGCAGAGTCTGTAACCTGAAGCGTATGTAACCTGAAGCGTATGTAACCTGAGGTACCACTGTACCTAATACCTCTCCCCCCCCAAAAAAAATGACCCCTGAATTTTTGAATTTTATTGACATTGATGCTGCATTTTATGTTGTATTTTATGCTGTTTTATGCTGTTTTTAAGTCACATTTTAATTAATGTTTTATATTTGCTGTTAGCCGCCCTGAGCCCGGTTTTTAAACCAGGAAGGGTGGGGTATAAATAATTTATTATTATTATTATTATTATTATTATTATTATTATTATTATTAAAGTCGAATGTACAATCCCTTTCATGAGTAATATCTCACTTCCCATAATGGATTTGGCCTCCAAATCGTGCACCTAGGAATACATTACCATAGCAACATAGATTCTCTACAAGAGGGATGAGGAGTCTGTGGTTCTCCAAAGGTTCTTGCTCCAATTAGCCCCAGCCAGCATGGCCAAAAGTCAGGGATGATGACTAGAGGGCCACAGGTTCCCCATAAAAGAATGAGGGACGATAGTTCCCTCCCCAGCCCTTGTGCAGCTGGGTCATGCATCACCCTGTTAAACTGATGCTTCTGTGGGCGTCCAGGTAATGTGAAACAGGAGGACTGCCCTCTGCACTCCCTAAATGACATCTGTTTCTGGCACATTCATAAGAACACCAGAAGGGCTCTGCAGTCCAATGGCATCCTGCACTCACAGTGGCCAACCAGATGTCTGCAGGAAACACAAGCAGGATCATCATCATCATCATCATTTTATTTGTATGCTCCCATAGTTAAAACAATGCTCAAGGCAGCCTACAACATGACAAGATTTACATAATGATCAACATAACAAAAGTCATAAACAATAAACACATCAAAAAGTACACAACCAAATAAAAAACAATTTCCACATAAATCATAAAATCTACAACTAAGAATACAGCATTAATATCAATCACAATTTAAAATGACATAGATAAAAAAATAAAAGCAATTTAAAAACAAAAAGAAAACAAAAACGGAGCCCTCTCTGTTAGAATTCCTGCTCAATGATTGAAGTCATGGGATTGTTGTCTATCACATGGTGGTGTATGTTTTGACTCCACAGAGTGGGAAGTGACGGAGACAGGATGTTTGTATTACCGTGTTCCGTGAAGTGGGACTATTGTCTTTTGTTCTTTCTCTCTTTGCTGCCTGATGCTAGAGAGAGAGGGAGCCATGTTGGAATGCTCTGTGTGTGTTTATATGTAAATAAAGTAGATTAGCCAAAATGCTGAGTTGCTGAGGTCTGTCATGCAAGCTGTTGAAGACTCTGCAGTGTGCTGATGTCTGTTGGCATCTGTCGCTGTGATGTTCGGGCTGAAGAAAGCTTCTGAAGCTCCTGAACAAAAGACCAGGAGGGAGAGAACATGCCAGTCAGGCATGTGTTTCTGCCAGGGTCCTACTCGAGTGTAGGACGAGCTCCTGACACTCTCTGCCCAGCAGCAGCAGCAGTCCTTTATGGAGCCTGTCAGGCCCCGCCCCAAGCCAGGTGGAGAGAAGCAGGGCAGGGCCCTTCAGGCTCCCAGCAGGTCAGGCCTCCATAAGGAACTGTGACAGTCCTCCATAAAGGATGTGAGCACAAGAGCACAGAAGCATTACAGCCTCCAACTGCAGAGGTAGGGCATAGCCATCGTGGATAGTATCCACCACTAGCCTTCTCTTCCATGAATTTTTGTGTGGCATGCTGGAAGCTTTCCCTGTGTAAAAACACCTCCATACATTAAAGAATGGTAACACGGTCTAAATGAGTGATCAGTGCAGAAATCTCTTCCTGTGTGCTGATTACCCTCCCAGATTCTGACATGTTATTTGACTTGTAACCATCTTTTGGCACCTGCTCTTATTTGATAATGACTGAAAGTCTTCCTGATGCAGGAATGTTCTAAAAGTTAAAGTCTGCCTAAAGGTCTATGTTATTGCATTTTGAAATGCTGAAGAAGAAGAAAATTCTCCATCTTAAAAAGATGCCACCCAGATTCCTTCGCATTTGTCTGTCTGCAGGAAGGATGAGAAACCTGTGGTCCTCCAGATGCTGTTGATGTCATTTCCCATCAGCCCCAGCCAGCATGGCCAATGGTCAGCGATTAGGACAATTGAGTCCAATAACTTCTGGAGGGTTCCCTATACCTGGTCTGCATTTTTGTAATAAGCACAGTATCCTAATAAAAATAGTTACTGTGCATCTTTCTGCCTGCAGGGCGAATTCACTTTTAAATTTACATTGGCACACTCCTTGATTGGGGGGGGGGGGGATAGCAACAAAGGAAATATATTGAAGTCTATTTAGAATTATTACATTTTTTAGGGAAAACAGTTCCAAGTATTGCACATAAAATCGCTCTTTGTTCCTTGCCAATCTTTGTCTGTAGAGCATTGTTGTCTTATCCACCCTCTTCAGAAAGAATTCAGGAGAGAGAGAAAATTGGCCTCTCTGAACTTTCCCTAACTTGTTGTCTTTCTTTCAGCTGCAACTCTCCATGTGACGGATCCTGTGTCATAAATGCTGGCATAAGGATGCTATAAAAGGCAGCTGGGCTACTTTGAGAAAACATCTGGCAACCCCCTCCCCCCAAGACCTTTTCTTAAAGAAAGAGGAGGATTGGGATCTTATCTGAGAGCCGTTGTGCAAGAGAGGATTGTGTGTTGGTGTTGGACTAGGACCAGGGAGACCTGGGTTCAAATTCCTTCTCAGCCTTGAAGTGTACTGAGTGGCCTTGAACTCTTTGCCAAAAGAAGAGACAAAATATAAACAGGAGAAACTGCAGCTGCCCCAGTGATGCGCAACCCTCTACACAGTCAAGCAAATAGTGCTTCAGGTTATTAGAGGTGCATGTCTCTCTCTCCCAAACCAATATACCATGGGTAGGGAAACTAAGGCCCAGGAGCTGGATCAGGCCCAATCGCCTTCTAAATCTGGCCCATGGATGGTCCGAGAATCAGCATGTTTTTACATGAGTAGAATGTGTCCTTTTATTTAAAATGCATCTCTGGGTTATTGTGGGGCATAGGAATTTGTTCATTCCCCCCCCCCAAAAAAACCCAAAAAAATATATAGTCTGGCCCCCCACAAGTTCTGAGGGACAGTGGACCAGCCCCCTGCTGAAAAAGGTTGCTTACCCCTGCAATATACCTTTGAATTTTTCTCCCATTTCAATACTTTACTCTCTCAGGGGAGTCTCCCTAGCTCCCTGCAATTCCAAACAATTAGTGGGAGTGCTGTAACTCAGTAACGCTTTGTATACAGAAGTTCCCATGTTCAATCCCTCCCATTGCCAAGTCTGGGAAATGCCTGTCTGAAAAACAGAGCCCCTACCAATTAGGATAGTCCAACCTTCCCCAACCTGGTGCCCACCTGATGGTTTGGACCATGATTCCCATTGAGTTTAGTATTGGCCATGCTGATTAGGGCCATAGCTGTCAACGTTTCCCTTTTTTAAAGGGAAATACCCTTCTTTCGAATAAGATTCCTCGCAAGACAAGGGAAAAGTTGACAGCTATGGTTAGGGCTGATGAGAGCTGTTGTTCAACACATCTGCTGGGCTTCAGATTGGGAAGGCTCGTGTAGACATTATTGAGCTAGCAATGGTCCAAAGTAGTATAGGACAGTTTCCTATGTTTGTAGCATCAACAGTGGTGGTAATTACAACTTAGAGATCCTTTGCAGCTGAAGACCATTGGAAGATCTGCCATACAGAGAGCAAGACAGGATTTTCCATCCCAAAAACTGTTTGAGATTTTAAATACTGACGTATATTAGGGGTGGTCCAAGCTAGCAATATCTATAACAGAGGTGGGAAAGCTCAGGCTTGGAGGTCAAATGTGCCCCCTAAGCCATCTGTGTCTGGCCCTCTCTCCAGGCCACACCCCTCACTGGATCTGCTTTGAACTCACAATTGCTTTTGTTTCCACACTGGAATTTGTCTTTGATAATGCTTGCCTGGAGGAGAATATATGAGTGTATGTAGGAACCAGCCTACTGCACAGTGGTCAAATTTACAGTTGTTGCTCTTCTCACTTTCATGTCTGGTCCAGCCCACAACCCTTGGAAGCTTGTCCATAAGAGAGTTGGAATGAAGAAGTTAGTTATTGGTATGAGCTTTTGTGTGTATGCACACTTCTTCAGACGAAAACTCATACCAATAACTAACTTAGTTGGTCTCTAGGGTGCTACTGGAAGGATTTCTTAAATTTTTTTATTTTATTTGTTTTATTTTGTTTCGACTATGGCAGACCAATACAGCTAACTACCTGTAAGAGGATATTCAGAGAGACTAGCACAGTCCCAAGAGGTTTAGCGGGTATTAGTTCACAGGGGAAATTTAAGACAGTGTTTGAGGAGAAGTTTCTTTCAACAGCAGGAGTTTGACATTATCATACCTACAACCATCTATATCTGACATTGGCGGGAAGGTAAACTGTGTTTCTGTGAGCTCTGGTTTCTGTCATGGTGTTCCATTGCGCCAGAAGCGGTTCAGTCATGCTGGCCTCATGACCCAGAAAGCTGTCTGTGGACAAATGCCGGCTCCCTCGGCCTGAAAGCGAGATGAACGCCACACCGCATTGTCACCTTTGACTGGCCTTAATCGTCCAGAGGTCCTTTACCTTTACCTTTTTTTATATCCAACAGTATCTGATAGTAGGCATTTAGTAGCGGTCAGATTTGAAAGTATCTGCTTTACAGTGGATTTGAAGATATCCAAACAATGATCAATATTTGACATGAGACATGCAGAAGCAGCCAGTACTGTAGTTTACAGTATCTCCTTTTCAAAATTTTCTCAATTTATTTTCCCTTAACCAAGCGGTCGTTATTCTGCAGGGAACACCAAGTTATTATGTGGGAAAATTAAGGCCATCCTCTGGCATTTTGTATGCCTCTTCAAAAATGAGGGAGAGGTTGTTACTAGGGAATCAAGAGTACACAAACATAGACACAGGGACTGTCACATGAAAGCAGGAACAGCTCAATAGAAGTGGCTCTGGGATATGTCTACTTGTGAGTGTGACTGCTTGGCTCATCCCCAAGGGAAGCCGAATTGTCTGCCTGAGGAAAACACTAAATTAAGAACATTAGGAGACTGGAGAAACAATATTTAACCATTCCTGTGTAGAACTCAGCAAAAAGAAGCCAAACTTCCCCAAAGACTGGTTGAAAGCACATTCCTGGTGATAAGCTGATTTGGATTCATTTCTTTTTTTTCCAAGTACAGTTATTTTTAATAATCACAGGTTGAACAGTCTTGTGTCTTTAAAAATGGGAACGAACTAGATTATAGAGAATAAGTGATTTGCCACAGTACCAATGACTTATTTCTAGGCTGTGTATCAGAATAATATTCAAATGGAGAAATAATAAAATAAATTTTAAATTTTCCCCTACTGGAATCACAAACAAACTTGTGTCCTGTGATGCTTCTAGATTTCATATCTGATGCACCAGCAGGATTTCTGCAACCCTTCAGACACCTCTTGAGGGACTCTGTCAATCATCAAGCACTTGAATGACACTATTGCGCAAGGATTTGCTTCAGTGCCAGATTTTGATACCTGTCTTGAGGATGCTCAAAGCAACTGAGCAAATTCTTAAGAAAAGCTATTGAAGCAGCTGTCAAACTGTGGCATTGCTCCCTGTCAGAATTTGCAACCTGAGCAGGATAAAGAGAGGCAAAAGGGGGAAACAGAGGCACAGTTTTTGTCCAGTTTAAGCAAGCAGCTTCCAACCTCATGTTAAAATGACTTGTAATGGGGAGATTTCAGACAACTGGAAAACCCAGACAGTCTGCTTGAAAACAGGAAGGTAATGAGAGCACAATATTAGATTCAGGAATTACAAATATCTGATGCCCCAGAGAGAAACGGCCAGGTTATTCTATCTCTTCAGATGAAATTGATACAAAATCTGGGATTGAAAACAAAATTCTTTATTCAGATTCTGAAAATATGACTGCCCTTACTGGAAGGTGCCACATTTGGAGTAATGTGAGATTGATGTGAAAGTCTGCAAAGTTTGACTGGATGTCTGCCCTCAGAACTCCTAGCCCAGATGATAAATTGCAAATCTAGGAGGAAGGCTGTGTTTGTAATGGAGTGTTCACACATGAAGGGGGCACATGAACACTAACAAGCAGTAAACCCCAAGTGAGAAGAAAGGAAGAGATTTCCCCAGGCCTCTCAACCTCAGAATGTCTGTGTATTCCCTATATTTTACAACCTCTGAGCAAAACATAGCAGAGGCGTGACCACAGATGCTGACAGAGATGACTGGCCCTTGTACGGTCAGAATGTTAAATTAAGGCTCTGGCTGCATTCACCAAGCATTTTATTCTGTCTTCCCAGCATTCCCATACCTGTTAATTTTAACATTTTATGTGATCTTTCACACATCATGTAAAATCCACTTCTGGAAATCTTGCAGAATCTAGTTTAATGCCCATTTCTGTTTTAATTGTTTCAAGACAAGAATATATTTGCACCCTGGAAACCCAGAATATCATGGGACTCTTGCATTGTAAATTTCCTTGAAGGAAAGGCTGGCTATAAATGGAATAGTTCTATCTGGCAAAACACTGATTTAGCATGAGACAGTAGGATCAGGGCAGAACTATGGCAGCCCAATGCATCAATTTCTGAAGTACCACCTGCCTATCCTAGACTCCATGGTATCTTTTAGGTCCAAGTTTGAGTTTAATATTAATATTTAACATTGAAAAGATGACTTTCAGGATGAACTAGCCTGAAGTATATTTGTGGATAGAAAATACATTCACAATTTTCAATCACAGATGTTCAAAGAAATGTACTATGTAGAAGGGCTCTGTTTATTTTATTCTAAACGTTACACTGTCCAGCAATAATTCTGGTCATAATAACAAAGCAAAATGTGGTGTGAGTTAAATGCTGACAATACTTTCAGAACATACATTTTTTTCAGAATTGGAAGTGTCACTCAGACTTCTTGTTTAGGGATGTTTAAGGAAAATCATTAAACAAAGCAAGTGCCATTATGAACGACTTCCAGTGGATGTTGTTAATAATGGCACAAGGCCATTATATCTTCCGACTGTTGCAATAATAAAAGCAACACTTGATGAATAATTTTATACTTTCAACTGTTTTTTTTTTTTTAAATATAACATTAGCTGGCCTTAGCTGCAAGCAAAGAAGTATTTATATCTGTAAGACAGCCACACAGATGTCAAAAACTATGGATGTCTCTACTGCTAAAGTTCATAGGAATTTTTTCTCTGATATAGGCAGGAAAGGGAGACCCAAAGCACACATAAATATATTTGACAGTTTAAATTTATTATAGTAGCTATGTGGTACCTATTACATCAGTAAATTCTTATGAAAGGAAATGTTTATTTCAGAATGCCTGAATGATATTAATGTGTTTGCTCTGCCAGATCAAAATGAAGTGTCAAGAAATCCTCAAAGAAACATAAGCCATCAGAACAAACCATCAGAACCAATCAAATACTTCTGCTGAAATGAAAGTGTGTTAATGATTCTTTCCAAACTCTAAAGTGATGTTGTGCTGTTGTAATTGTAGGTGCAAATCCACAAGGAAGGAGTAGAAAGGCAGAGTCTTATTCACTGATCTGAATAACTGGGATGAAAACATGCTGGAAAAAGCATGAAGTCCAGTGCCGAGGGCCTTCTGATGGTTCCCTCACTGCGAGAAGCCAAGTTACAGGGAACCAGGCAGAGGGCCTTCTCGGTAGTGGCACCCGCCTTGTGGAAGGCCCTCCCATCAGATGTCAAAGAGAAAAACAACTACCAGACTTTTAGAAGACATCTGAAGGCAGCCCTGTTTAGGGAAGCTTTTAATGTTTAATAGGTTATTGTATTTTGGTGTTCTGTTGGAAGCTGCCCAGAGTGGCTGGGGAAACCCAGCCAGATGGGCGGGGTATAAATAAATTATTATTATTATTATTATTATTATTATTATTATTATTATTATTATTCCCTGATATTTTGGTGCTCAAGTTTCTTGGTATTCAGGCTTCTGAAAATGTACCGAATATGAGATTCAGATCCTTAGGTCCATCACCTGGAGTCCTGGAGCAACTTAACATTTGTCTAAAGTGCCATTGCAGATTATCTGCATAACAGGTAATTATTTGGGCTTCCAGTCGTTCAACTATTTCAAACAATCCTTCATTACATTCAATGCAAAAGGCTAAAGTCAACACAAAGGGATCGCGATCACGATTGCTGAGCTTCAGTATTCTTCGTGGGACGTCCTGTTCCCTTGTCTTCAAGTTGTTTTGACATTCAAATAAGATCATCCCTTTAAAAAAAGGAAGGTGATCAACGCCAAAGAATGCTAAAGCAATTTGTGTGTGGTAAATATTCATTAAAGAGTTTTCATTTTCAAATAATAGCTTTACCATCTTAACCTCATAGTTGAGCAAGGGACACTGCCCTTTCTTGAATTTTCAGTTATAAATATTTGCTTGAAGGTTACAGAACATTTTCTTTACACAGACATGTAATACAAAGGTTGTGAATGCTGAAGCTTCAAAATAGAAAGCAAGCAAGCCATCTGGCACTCCTCCCATGTTTTGAGGCAAAGACAAGATTGCCAGCATTTAGCTGTGGCAACCATAGCCGCATTTAGGCATTTCTTAGGAAATCCAAGGGATATGTTTTCTGCCAAAGAAGGATCATGTGCTATAATAATTGTTAATCATTAGGTATTTGGCTACAGCCTACTTGGGCAATTTTCTTTTTAATAAATTCTAGTAGCTGATTTGAATATGTGCCTCATATTTCAGACACTGACTCACCATCAACAAAATGCCATTCAAGTTCATACCGGAGAGAACGCTGATAACTATAGACAAGGTAGGCTTCACATTTGGGAGAATGTAAGTAAGTCTGAATCACTGTTCCATCCAACAGCCAACTGAGTGACAATCAGTTTGGAAGTGAAATGGGACCACACAAAAACAAAACAGTAGTTTCTTCATTTTACTTAGGGGACTTGCTAAGTAAGGAGAAGCATATGTCTGTAAATCAATAGGTGAAAAAAATAACTCCAAAATGGGTTGACACAAACCTGAATTTCTAGGAGGTAATGGACCATTCTCCAGTGATACCCTGCAAGACATTTCTGCACGTTGTGCTTTTAACTGTACAACCAAGGAAAATTTCAGCTTGTGCAGAATGTGGCCAACCATTTTCTGATGGGACCAAAGCGCCTGGTTGCTTCTTACAAGTCTCCTCCTCACCCACCTACCTTTTGCCCGGGTAGGCAAATATATTTTGAAATCTGTTTCTGGATGCAGATTGCCTCTACTGAGTTGTGGCTTCAATTGGAGAAAGATGTGGAAAATCTTGCCGCAGCCACTGAGAGTAGATGTACCATCAACCGCACTTTCTACACAACCCTGTATGTTGCTAAATTCAGCCTTAAGTGAGACATTAAACTTGTTGGCAAATGAAACTGCATCCGAATGGGCTCTCTGAAACACAATGCATCAGTAACATGGTTTTGTTGAGCAATGAAGAGAGACTTAATTTAATGTTATAAAATTAAGGCGGGAGTTCAGTACAGATTCCCCATTGGCTCTGGTATTGTTTGCTTGGCTTTTCCTACAGCATCTTTCTTGGGTCACGAACAATCTACAGCTATCTACTCTGCAAGCACTTTCCTGAAAGGGCACCCTCACTCCGTGACACACTGGTGACCACAATGATGTGATAGTTTGGTCAGTTAGGCAGTACAGTGGTACCTCTGGTTAAGTACTTAATTCGTTCCGGAGGTCCGTTCTTAACCTGAAACTGTTCTTAACCTGAAGCATCACTTTAGCTAATGAGGCCTCCTGCTGCTGCCGCGCCGCCGGAGCACAATTTCTGTTCTCATCCTGAAGCAAAGTTCTTAACCCGAGGTAATATTTCTGGGTTAGCGGAGTCTGTAACCTGAAGCGTATGTAACCTGAAGCGTATGTAACCCGAGGTACCACTGTAATGATTTCACATAATGTGTGGCAGACATGCCACCTTTGTGAAAGTAACGTAGAGGGGGTGGTCTTCTGTTTCTTTCAGCTCTATAAGTCTACGTCATTCTCCCACCTGACCAGTTCAGTAACTATTTTGCAGCATGAGTGCTCGAAGCAACTAGCACAAGCTTGTATCAAGTGCCTAATGGTGCACTATTATGCTTGTTTTCCTCATTTTCCTTCCTACTTGGTGTTCTGTGGTTTCTGAATGACTTTACAACAGCCCTTTGATGTTTTTTTTCCAAATTCATGAGGTTATTTTTGTCAGTGTTAGTCTTGTTTCTGTGGCTGCTACTATCATATGCCAGGTGCAGTAAAAACACTGGAAGGTTATTTGTACAAATACCAGTTCAAGGAAGAGGACAAGAATGGAGAAGAAATTTAAATCAGTTCACATTTAAAGGTGAACCTTCCTAATTCATACTTTCTGAAATGATATGTGAACTAAAACATAGTGATTCTTCGTGGTTTGCACTTTTTTCAAATTTTTCAATGCAGTTCTTCAGGCGACTAATGTATACAGAATTGTATTTACTAAGGCAACACGAATGTGTGAGTTAGAGAATAACATGCAACGTATGGAAACTTGGTTTGGAAACATGTATATTAGGCAAAATTGGATAGAAAAATGTGTATAGTAGAAGAAATTCATACTAAATGCTGATTAATTTTCATGAGGGCTTTTTTTCTAAATTCAAAATGATGTGGAAATGTAGATAACTGAACTTAAGACAGGAAAAATGAGAACCAGTAAGAGGTTGAAACTGAGAGATTCACCCATCCCTAACTGTGCCCATTGTTATTTAGCATGCAGAAAAGAAATAGTCACCCCAAACAACTGCCAACTCTCTTCCTCATGCAAAACATGGATAAATGCCTCATTTGCCTTCTTTTTGAAGGCCTCTGCAGTTCTATTGCTATCCAAGAAAGGACAAAATGCATGTGGTTTTGTAGAATTTATTGTGGTGTTTTTCCTCAGTTGGAGATTTCACTTCAGTGTTAGCTCCTTCTCCTGTTTCTACCCAAGTTTAGCAACTTAACACCGTCATTGGCAGTTCATTAACAAAGCTGTATAATACCAATACAAAAGAGCTGTGGGAAATTTCACAATGTTTTAAAAAGAAAAATACCATGTGTGGAATTCCTACATAACATTGCAATCTCAATTTCCATAACATAAAAATTACTCCCCACCCCCACCTCACTTTTTGTTGCAGAAACACTTTCCAGTTCTTTTTTCCATACTGACCCAACTGGATCAAATAAGCCGGTTATCTCTCTTTGTGTTAAGCAGAGCTAGCTGCAATCTGATGAGGCCAATGAACAAGCTCCATATGCCCACAACTGTGTAGGAACAACTGGTGCCACTTTACTGATGCTCTGTGTGTCAATCATAGCAGAAAGGACAGTATTGGAGATTGCTGAGAGGCAATCCAGATTGCTAATCCTTAAACTACTAGCTAAATCCTGCCTCCATGACTGAAATCTATAGGCCCACCTAAGCAATTCTAAGTCTAGGAAAGTAAATGCAGGAGTAGAAGGTGATTCAAAGTCTTTATGCAAATAAAGGCTGCCAGAGGGACATAGTTTATCAGCCAATGCCATCTATAAATTGATCTGCATCCTCAAATAATTAGAATATAAAAGGCTGAACCTTTGATGTTTCGTCTTTCTCTGAAAATAGGCTGAAATATTTACCAGACCAAACTTCCTTAGTGATTTATAATAGTAGATGCTCAGATAGTTCCCAAGCATAGTCACTGGTTTGGACTCTGGGGAATTTTTGTTGATATGATTTTATGATGTTGAACCAGTTGAATCACTCATTTCTAAATAGAAAAACCAAGTCCATAAACTTTAGATCCCCAGAAATAAGCATAAGGTTTTCCTGGGAATTTACTATGTGTAATAAGTTTATACTTGTCATTCATTTATTACATTCTGTATAAGTAAATTGTTGCCTTAGTCTGCCCTTTTCAGTGGGTTAATCTGTTCTTGTATAATTTGATTATTTGCTCAAAATAGCCAGGGAAAGAGCTTAAAGACTAGAATCTCTATTTCATAAAACTTAATTATCCAAAATTCTTTCCTGGGAACAATGTGTCTTATCCACATATACCCCTTTTACAGAATGACCACTGCTGAAAGTTACTGAAATTGAAAGGCAAATGAGATGGTACATTAATTTTAATGTCTGCTACTTTCAAAAATGAGGATAAAGACTTTTTTTTTTACTGTTCAGTGTTTTCAGTGTTCATAGTCTTGCCTGTATCTGCCTGCTAGATTTCTACTTGCATGTTAGTCATATAGGCTTCATTCACATGGCCATTTATTTTGTTTCCCCAACATAGGTAAAGGGTAAAGGGACCCCTGACAATTAGGTCCAGTCGTGGCCGACTCTGGGGTTGCGGCGCTCATCTCACTTTAATGGCCGAGGGAGCCAGCGTATAGCTTCCTGGTCATGTGGCCAGCATGACTAAGCCACTTCTGGTGAACCGGAGCAGCACACGGAAATGCCGTTTACCTTCCCACCAGAGCGGCACCTATTGTCTACTTGCACTTTGATGTGATTTCGAACTGCTAGGTTGACAGGAGCAGGGACAGAGCAACGGGAGCTCACACCATTGTGGGGATTCGAACTGCCGACCTTCTGATTGGCAAGTCCAAGGCTCTGTGGTTTAACCCACAGTGCCACCAACATACCCCTCTGTTAATTTCCACATTACATGTAAGCATCCACACAATGTAAAAGTCACTTCCAAAAATCTAGTGGGATCTAGTGGATTTTTAATGCACATTTCTGTGTTAATTGCTTCCATTAAAAAAAAATCCATTTGGAACCCCATTAACCCCCAAAATTGTGAGAGTAAAGTGACAGAATTTGGGGCAGTACATTGGCAAACAGTTCTTTCCTCCCATTTTCATGAGTGAACCATGGGGAAATGAAAGCACCCATGTGAGGGAAAATGTGGGGAGTAGTGATGTTCTCCAATTATGTTTATTGTTGTGTCACACCGTGGCCACTGATGTCAGTAAAATTTAGTGCTAAATTACTGGTTGTTGTTTTCTAATCGTTTAGTCATGTCCAATTCTTTGTGACCCCATGAACCAGAGCATGCCAGGCACTTCTGTCTTCCACTGCCTCCCACAGTTTGGTCAAACTCATGCTGGTAGCTTCGAGAACACTGTCCAACCATCTCATCCTCAGGGTCTTTTCCAGGGAGTCTTCTCTTCTCATGAGGTGGTCACAGTATTAGAGTCTCAGCTTCAGGATCTGTCCTTCCAGTGAGCACTCAGGGCTGATTTCCTTAAGAATGGATAGGTTTGATCTTCTTGCAGTCCATGGGACTCTCAAGAGTCTCCTCCAGCACCATACTTCAAAAGCACCAATTCTTCGGCAATCAGCCTTCTTTATGGTCCAGCTCTCATTTCCATGCATCACTAGTGGGAAAACTATAGTGTTAACTATATGGACCTTTGTTGGCAAGGTGATGTCTCTGCTTTTTAAGATGCTGTCTAGGTTTGTCATTGCTTTTCTCCCAAGTAGCAGAAGTGACGGTATATTGGTATAAAAGCCACAGCTCCATAATTCAACATGCACTGCAGCATGAAATGAGTGTTAGAAACCAGGATAGAAGCACTAACATTATAATAAAGAAAACTAATGCAATATTCCCTGTGTCTGAATGCACCCATATTTGGCATCTTTTAAATGATAAATGTCCATACTCTCTGGAATTCCTTGCCTATTCATACTAGTCAAGTGTCTTTGCTGTGCCGTTTTTAATGCCCCACCCATAGGCTAATTCAGCCTTTTCTGTTAAATCTCCAGCTTAGACAAAACACCCAAAGGCAATTTATTCTACTACCTAAATAGCCTTAAAATGGGGAAGGTCTTTCCGACCATTTAATTGGAACCCGCTTCCTGTAATGTAATCGCATTGATCTTTGCCGTAACCTTAGTCAATATAGAAAGTGTTCAGAAGGGAGCCCTGAAGAGGATAAATAGTCGAGATGCTATGACATTCAGAATTAAGTAGCAGGAAGGTGGATTATAGGCAGATATGGGATTATGCACGTGTAAGGAAAATAATTACGACTGGACATCTCCTTTGCCAAGTGTCTTTCGTCAGCTGCTCATCTTGCATTAGAGTGAGGATATGAGCAAATCCACATCAGAGATCATGAGCATATTATAGCAGAGTCTTCCAAATGAGGTTAACTTGGAGGTTTGGCCAAAGAAGAATGAGGGCTGCCATGCAGAAGCAGAAAGACTTATTATAATTTATTCTTTATCCCATAGAGAGTTTCTTGAAACATTCTGCTACCACATAGGCCAAATTATGCGTCAACGATCTGGCTGATTCTCACTGATATTGTGGCAGGCTGACATAATGTTTTCTGTGATATTGAAGTCGATGATGGAATCCTATGAGAATGGAACCCGCAAACTGTTGAGAAATAGAGAGGGATTAAAAAAAAAAAAGACATAGGCAAATTACAGCTCCTATTATTTACAAAATCCAAAAGGTCAGCATGGAGGAGAAACTGTAAATGTCTTGATGCATTTTGGATCAGGAGGCTTGGGGGGAAAACACACAGTTGGGCCATCTAAATGAAGCGTGATGTCTGGTTGCTGTTAAATCTATGGTTATCATCCATGAAAGCCACAAAGAAGTCTGGCAAAATCCAGCTGCTTCTTACTAAGATAATCTGACCAAAAAAAAAAAGGTGCTTTAAAAATGCCAGCATCCTTCTTCTTCTCTCAAGCTGTTTGGCATCAAAGACATGGGGGGGTAAGTCGGTGGCAAGCTCATTTTCAGAGCGTGAGGTGAATTAAGCAGAAGAGCTGGATTTGCTTCTGAGATACAAAGGCAGGGTTCATCTCTAGAAATGCACGTAACTTTACAAATGGACAGTTTGTAAAGGGTGCTGTCATGGGCAGACGTCCCTCCCATACCATTAATGTGAAGAATATCGTCTAAGTGAATGCAACTGACAGAACAACACACATCACACACAGTCCACTCTTGGCCAGAGTCCCAACATACAAACTTCAAGGAGATGTGTGGTACAGTGGTACCTTGAGTTACAAACGCCTCAGGTTACAAACGCTTCTGGTTACAAACTCTGCTAACCCAGAAGAGTTACCTCAAGTTGAGAACTTTGCCCCGGGATGAGAACGGAAATCGTGTGCCGGCGGCACAGTGGGAGCAAGTGGCCCCATTAGCGAAAGCAGGCCTCTAGTTAAGAACAGTTTCAGGTTAAGAACAGACCACTGGAACGAATTAGGTTCCTAACTAGAGGTACCACTGTACAACTCCAGCTCTGCAAAATGGACAGATTTAAGGTAGCAAAGTAGGGAGGTCTGCGACAGATCCACACTTTTTGGCCTAAACATTCAGGGTTTGTAAAATACCTTTTTGCCCAAATGATGCATGACATGCACCAGCCCTTCTGTCTTACTCACAGGCAGATTAAGTGAGAGGGCTAATTGGTTTAGGCATTTAAGTTCCCCACCTTTCAGCACAAGTTCTCAGAGCAGCTTCCAATGTAGACATAGACAACACTAAGATAAAATGAACAACATTTCTAGGGGAAAAACAGCTTGACCAACTAAAACCCACGTTGAAACAGAATTCTAAAAAGCTGAGGTGAAATTAAGGGACTTTTCCTAGAGCTGAAAAACAACAGCAAACACTGTTTTATCAACGCCTGCCATTTATGCCTGCCAAGCTTCTGCCACTATTTTGCTTCTCAGTCATAAACCTACCCTGTTAACAGATTATATTTTATTACTATTATTAATTTTATGCTTGGATGAAACTGCGAGGAAATAGTTTATTAATGCAGCATACAGGACCGGTCCAAGACATTTGGGCACCTGGGGTGAACCATAAAATTGCACCCCGTACACCACCAGGGAAGATGGGGTGAGTGAAGATCTACATCAGGAACCTTTTTCTGCCAAACCTTTTTCAGGTTCTTTGCCTAAAGAATAAATAAAGAGAGGATTAAATTGATATCATGTGAATTGTTCTCATGGCAAGAAAGCAATGGAAATAGTATTTGCAATATCTAATGGGCCCTAACTCAATTTTCTGGTCTTGGTTCATAGAATCCTTGTTTTCATTCTGCAATACATGTGATATGATAAGTCACTGGCTTTGTTTCCCAGTCCTAGGGCAATAAATTATACTGAAAGAAGTTTTGTAAATTTAATTTATAGTAGGTTTGGCTTCACCCAAATATGGATTGTTATGTTTTGTTTTAGCAGGGAGCTTTAATACGTGATGTAATTTTTGAACAAGAAATGTAAGTATAATGTTTGAATCCTTCATTTCCATTAGTCAAAATATGTCCAAATCAGTGTCCTAACATATTTAAGAAATAAGCACAGCAACCACGGGCACAATTCACTTGTTGGTTCTCTTGCACGAGCCCCATTGAAGTGAATGGGAACCAAGGAGACCCAATTTATTTCCATAGGGCTCAAGAATTCTATGATTCTATGAAAAACCTTCCTGGCAATGTAAAACAATGTGTTATGATTATAATTATATTTGCTCCAGCTCTCTGTATGCTTAAAACTAGCTACATTTCTCTTTTCATTCAAAAGTTTATAGTAGTTGTTGGAGGCTCAACTTATCATTAAGATAAATCAAGGTGCAATTGCATCTTCTTTGTCAATGGGAAACTAGGTAGGAGAGTTGGGGCAGCAGACTGGGAAAGTAACCCAGTGGCATTGAGGGCAGGCACAAATTGATCAATAATCTTGTGGAATTTTTGGAGGATACAGACTATCTGGTTATCTAGTTCCATTTAAAGCTGGATTCAGACGCTGTTTGGGGACTGAATATTTTGATGGGAGTCGTCCAGAGTGACTGGGGAAATTTGTATCTGCTTCTGCTTCTTGGTGGCTGGGTGTGATCATTCAGAGTTTTGGGGCAAAGTCTCAACAGTATACGGATGATATGCAGCACAACTTCCCCATAACATCTGAGTCAGAACATGCAGTGCATGATCTGGACGATTGTCTGGGCACAGTGGTGGAGTTGATGAAGGCCAATAAGCTATGCTTGAATCCTGGGAAGACGTCTGTGGGTTGGTGGTTCCTGTGTCCAGGAGACTGGCCAGTTGTGTGTTCTGGATAGGGTTGCACTCTTTCTGGAAGAACAGGTTCAGAGTTTGGCGTGCTCCTAAATTCATCTTTTTCACTGGAGGCTCATGTAGCCTCAGGGCCTAGGAGTGCCTTTTACCAGCTACAGATAGTACGTCAACTAAGGCTGTTCTTGAACAGGGATAGTGATTCGTGCATTGGTAACCTCAAGACTTGATTATAGCAATGTGCTGGGCCTATCCTTGTGCCTCATCTGGGCCTATCCTTGTGCCTAGTCTGGAGGCTCCAGCTGGTGCAAAATACTGCAGCTGGACCTCTTAGCCTGAAAAAGTTGGGAAACCCCTGTCTAAATTTAAGACCAATTGTTTAAAAGCAATGGACCTAGATGCTTTCATACACTGTGCAAAATATATCACTCTTTTGAACTTTTGTGACTGTTCAAATTATCAAATTATGAAAAAGGGAAAGAAAACAAATGTGTCTTTCCCAGTAAAGTACCACAAATTAGCCTTGTGATGTACCAGTTCTAGGAATGTTATTCTTCAATAGCAATGGGCTGTTTTTAATGGTGCTTATTTTAATATCTCCTGCTGAAAATACATTTCTAGCAAGAAAATGGATTGATTGAACTTCAGTACACTTTCCAGGCACTACATTTTTTTCACCTCAACTTTACCAGGTATTGATTCAAAAACTATTCAGAAAAAAAATGCTGGAGTCATATATTCCTAATGAGACTTTGGTTTTCAGAAACTGGACAGTATTAACTTAGAGGCCAGATTTTCACATTACGTGAATTGACATTGGAAAAGACCTTTCTTAAGAGAGAAAGAGACTTTGTTGAGTCTAAATGTTTTGGACTTGCACTGCAAGGTTTGTATTTACATCAGGTACCTTGCTGTTCTTATACAAGAAATTGCAGCAGTAAGTGAAATTCTTCACCTGAGTTATGTAAAAGCTCACCACATTTCAAAACATTTTAAAAACAAATACAAACCTTATTTATTTATTTATTTGTTGGGGGGTAGCTATTCAGTAAGCCAAACCTACACAGAGACTCCATTTCATAGATGCGTTGGTTGTGTTTGGACTGAAACCTAATTTAGTGCTACATGAACAAGTCTCAGGCTCATGTGTTAACTCCCCTCCTTCCTCTGATACAGTTGTGAGGAGACTGGAGGAAACGATGAGCAATTACTTGAAAATAGAAAAGAATGCTTCCCAATGAATTTTTACTCTGACTTGTTTGAATAAACCATAATTAGAGCCAACCACATCTGTGGTTCAGATGAAATGATAAACTGTGGTAAATTGAAATTAGAAGATCTTCATGGGCCCAGGCCAGAAGTCCACAGAAGCAGACTTATCCAACATCAGCCCCGAGAAGATGGATCCACTCCATGCCATGCGGAACCACAGGCACCAAAGCCCACATCACCTTCTCTGAGGAGCCTCCTTTCCTAATTTCAAAATAGATACAACTTCAAGATATACCATAGTCTCAAGGAGCTAATAATTATTATGTGGCTCATTTGTGCATGTTTCCGCTATTCACTGTTGTGTTGCTGTTAAATGAAGATACACTTTCTTCTCTTTAACGTGGAGCGAGACAATTATCTTTGAGTCCCAATGCTCACCCTGGAATTTACTTCTTAAGAAAACAGATTCTGCAGGCAGAACCATAACAAGAAATGAAGCCATTATTTCAAAAAGAGTCAGAATGAAAAATTTCAGGTCAAAAATATATTTGACACTTCGGCTGGTTTACCTTAAAGCGAGGGCATTTCAATCATAAGCACATAGGGCAGGCTTCTTTTTAAGTAGAAAAACATGACCAGGCCATCATCCGGATTTTGAGCACGGTATGTCCACTATGAAGGAAATTCCAGCTCGCTGAGGCTGAGGCATTTGTTCCTGCATCGCTTGTGCTAAGTGATTTTCATGTGAAGAGAAGGTCCTGTTTGTGTGATGTTATTCATATTTGTCTAACTCTTGCGTTTTCTTTTCTGGGTACACTTTCCATTAGGAGGACAGACCACTAAATTTATCATTCATCTGTGGTCGATGTCAAGTCAGGATAGAGATGTGGCGCAAGCGGAAACGCCTAGAATGTTGCATAAATAAATACAAGGAACATTCTTTTTGGATGCTCTTCCAGTCATGGAACGGGCATCGATCCAGCAGAGGCATCCATGAAAGGAAGCCCATGACTGCCCTCCCAAGAACTGTAGTTTCTTAAGAGTGCTGGGAAGTGTAGCTCTCTGTGGGGAAAATGTGTTGGACACGCTTTTAAAGGTATGGTATGAATCTGCCCCAAACGTGCCAGCCATTCTCTTTTTTCTCCTGATTCCTTCTACTTACCTCCCTCTTACTACTTACCTCCTTTAATGGTGAGACCTCTCTCTTCCTTGGTCTTCAGGACCTCTTTATAAATAAAAACTCCAAGGACAAGCTATTAGAAAAGGCATCTAGAATTATTCAGGTTCCCAAGCAATAAGGAAAGCATACAATGTTATCACTCATAATGACATCAATAAAGCCTCTCTTCAGCAATATGAAACATTTACAGTGGTACCTCAGGTTAAGTACTTAATTCGTTCCAGAGGTCTGTACTTAACCTGAAACTGTTCTTAACCTGAAGCACCACTTTAGCTAATGGGGCCTCCTGCTGCTGCCGTGCCGCCAGAGCACGATTTCTGTTCTCATCCTGAAGCAAAGTGCTTAACCTGAAGCACTATTTCTGGGTTAACAGAGTCTATAACCTGAAGCGTATGTAACCAGAGGTACCACTGTATCTTGTAATAAAAGCATCTAGTATTCCCCCTCCCCAAGTTGCATCAATCACTGGGCCTAGTCTATTTAATTCAGGCAAAGGCAACATAGCACCTTCCCGCTGGTGTTAGACTCCAAATCCCATCAGCTTCAGCCAGCATGAACAATCATCAGGGATGAATGGGAGAAAATATTAGTTAATCTAAGTCTGGGGTAGCCAATGTTGTGTCCTATACATGTTGTTGGACTACACAGCCCCTTATCTCTGACCTCCCATTATCCTTGGCCTCCACTGCCAGAGGCAGCCTGATCCTGAACACCAGCTGCTGAGGGGAGTGCTGTTGCAATGGGGAGTTTCAGCTTGTGCATGCTGCCACTGTTTTCTCTCTAAGAAAAACAAACATCTCCATGGTTAATGGAAAGGGCTGCCATCTGAGAGGACAGGAGCATTAACCTTCAAATACCATTGAGCACCGTCTCTAATTTAGGAATTAAGGCATAACACAGGGCATGAGTTCTTGAATCCACGTGTTTTCAAGGACAGCAAACACATTTCACATCCACTGCTAAAAATCCAAATAAAGACATCAAAGCTTTTGAAATGTCAGGGAACACTTGCTTCTTGTTGCAGGCAGGCTCCCCCCACGTCTCAGTGAGTCAGTAATTTTGTCAAGTCCATAAGTCATTAAATCTTTAAAAGAAAACAAGTTTACGATTCAATAAATTGCTGTATCATGCAACGTAAAAATTATCAATTCCATGTTTCACTTCACATTTTTGAGGTTTCTTGGTTCTGCTGTAAAAAGGGTGGCAGAAATTACCATCATTTTATTAGCAAGTAACTGTTCAATCGTTTCTTAACTCCCAACATATAATACCACTGGGTAGCTTACCAGATAAGTGAGTTTACCTAAATCTAGCTGAACAGAAGTATCATTTGAGACACATGCATACCATTTACAAAGAAGCAACCTGGAAAGACACTCAGTACAAGCTAATAAATGGGACCCTTGTGTCATCTGTTCAAACGAAAGCAACAAAGGGACTTACGGCACCTTAAGTCTAGACCCAGGGGCAGAATTCAGCCCCATCTGTCTAACCCTTTGGACTCACCCCAGGCCACACCCCTGCCTGGTCCTGTTTCACACCCTCCTCGTGAGTTGTGCCAGGTTGAAATTGTAATCATGCCTCCTACTTATCTGACAGGGAAGTTCGTGTCTAGAGGCCTCCTTCTTTTCCCTGACTGGAATGCAGCCTTTTCTTTAAAAAAAAAAAAATTATTAAAGTTTTGAAAGGTTACAAAATTTAAAAAAAGAAAAAAAGAAAAAAGAGCAAAAACACAGAGAAATAGAAACAATTAAGAAAAAAACAAAACAAATAATCCTTCCATAACTTATCTTTCATTTGCTTGTTTCCTTGACCTCCTCACACCTCCCTTTTTTGTATTCTAGTTCGGTTAGCTATTTCAGCAAATCTTTTCCATCTTTGTTTTTATCCTAATAATTTATCTTAATATAATATAACTTTACATTCTCACCAATTAACAATCCATTTTTACTTAATCTTTTATAACATTTCTGCTAAAACCACGTAACTTCATTCCAACATCCTTCTAACATTCCTTAATTTTACAATGTTTCTGTAAATAAACTTTTAATTTCTTCCAATCTTCTTCCACCGACTCTTCTCCCTGGTCTCGGATTCTGCCAGTCATTTCCGCCAGTTCCATGTAGTCCATCACCTTCATCTGCCATGACTGGAATGCAGCCTGTTGTACAAAGCCACAGCCATACTCTGCTCACATTTTTCCTCCAGCCCCACTAGAGATGGAGCAGAAATATGCTTCAGTTTGAATTTAAAGGCAAATCTATCAAATCCACACTTTCAAAACAGTATGAGAACTGGAACACAGCCATTCTTTGAAATTTGCGCTGCTCCAGATTTCGCAATACAGTTCCCCAACCAAGCCTTGTTTACAAACAAACAAAATGTATCAGGGGAAAGTGTGCATCAATATATTAGTGAAAATAACATACACAAATGCATTATGTTAGGAGAAATTGCTTGGGGAAATGTGTACATTACTCAAAACTGTGTCTACTAAGAGAAATTTGCACTAAGATGCTGATGAATTTTCATGAGGATTAAAAAAAAAAGCAAATTGCTGGGAAATGTGGAGAACTGAATGTAAGACAAGAAAAAATAGAAATTAAGAGGACCAAAACTGACAGATCTTTCCATCTTTAGGCCCCACCAATATTTTGCCTCTGACTCCCTCACCACTGGAATGACCATGTCACTCAGGACACTTCATGTATCTGACAAATTATCTGTAGTCCATGAAAGCTTATGCCATAATAAATGTGTTAGTCTTATCACGTCGCAAGACTTTTCAGTACCTTTCAACCTAACCAATTTTATAATGTTGCTATGAGGCTAACAGCGCAATACTATGCATATCTAATCAGGAGTAAGCCCCACTGAGTTCAAGTGCCATTGGGTTCAATGGGATTTACCCTCAGGATAGTGTGCTTACACACTCACCTGGAAATAAGTCTCATTAAACCAAGCAATGCTTACTTCTGAGAAAATACATGTAAAGGATTACCCTGTGATCACCACTTTCAGCTTCTTGGAAGAAGGGCAGGTACAAATGACCCAATAAGAAGGATGCTTCACATTTATGTTAGTTTTCTAAAGTGCTAGTTCCTTGCCTAGTGTCATTTTTAACTATTAGACGCTACCTCACACACATAAAATGATGTTGGACTTGCTTTTACACACACACACACACACAGAGAGAGAGAGAGACACATCTGGCAGTACTTACATATTGCATTGATTTCAACCATGGACCTCCCCTATCCCCCCACTGTATCATAAGTTTGTGACTTGTTGCCATGCTATGCAAAACATCTTAACTATTCATTTAGGAAAATGTCAGCATTCCATAGTTAAACTGGAATGCTTTGCCGAGGAAATATGGGAACTGGTGAGACATTAAAGGGAAAATACAAAAATGATGAATATACTCTATTACTGTACTGGATATTATTTAAAATATCCTGCCCATTTTCAAGTGGGGGAAAAATTGTGGGTTTCAAAAAATTTCGTGCACGATGACCTTTTCTTTTCACCTACTACTTCATTATTGACATGTTGCAGAAAGCACCAATGGTGAAATGGGAGAAAAATCTCTCTTACTTCCTACCACTATTAGCAAGACAAATGAAGTGCCTTGTTACGACTGACTGAGGCATCCTGAAACAATTACATTTACTTTTGCAATCTGAATGTATCACCCTGTCCCACTCATTTGTAGCATGAGGCTGATCTCACTCAAATACAGATGTGAGGAAGGGTGCATTCCATTGATGTCAGGGCAACATGGCCATATAAAACTGGTGTGATGGATGAGAGAAAATGGTCAAGGATTTTTTGGGGATGACTGGATAATTTACTGCAACATTTAGAATGTAAGGCTTTTGGAACTGAAAATTCACACATGCTGTGTTACCGATTTGGAGACCTACAGTGCCCAGGTATTGATATTTGTTATCTCTTTTAAAATGAACACAGGCTCTCTACTCCAGCCTCTGTCGCAATGTCAGCATTATAAAGCCCATATCAGGTCTAGACTGGGTTGGGTCCCTAGCACTGCTAGAATGGGGTCAAGACCTTGTTCTCTTAGAATGGCAATAGTGCCCACCTGAGAGGTGAGCTCCAGCTGAAAAAAACCCCTGCCTATCTGGCACCTGCTATTGTTTGTTTGTTTGTTTGTTTGTTTATACCACACCCATCTGGCTAGGTTTCCCCAGACACTCTGGGCGGCTCCCAACAGAATATCAAAACAGAGAAAAACATCAAATGTTACAAACTTCCCTAAACAGGGCTGCCTTCAGATATCTTCTAAAAGTCAGATAGCTGTTTATTTCCTTGACATCTGATGGGAGAGTGTTCCACAGAGCGGGTGCCACCACTGAGAAGGCCCTCTACCTGGTTCCCTGTAACCTCACTTCTCGCAGTGAGGTAACCTCCAGAAGGCCCTCGGACCTGGACCTCAGTGTCCAGGCAGACCGATGTGGGTGGAGACGCTCCTTCAGATACAGTGAATGTGTGAAGGGGAGCAGGATCACATCCACTGGCCCGACCCCTGATACTGATGTGCCCCCTGGTGGCTAAATGCTTGGTGATATTGAGAAAGGGTCCTGTGAATATACAGCTGTACACTTCGAGGGTTCCTGCATGTGACCAAGACCATGGGCCAATCGGGGCTCCTGGTGGGAAGGCTGAGTCTTGTGTTCATGCATAGGGTTCTTTCTCACTCATACAGATCTAATTTACCCAGCTCTTCTACCATTTTCCAAAATGAAGACAAGCATGCAACCTGATAATAACTATTTAAAACAGGTCAACGAATGCAAATGAATAAGCGATCGTATAATAAAATTAGGATGTGAAAAAACAGTTCACAGCACAAGTCATCACTGTGCAGCTCAGCACTGCAACTCAGAAAACAGCTGCCACCATTTAAAATAAATTGTACTTTTATAAATGTGCAGCCCACAGGAGCATTGCCAGTGAATCCAGGGCTGTCTTAAGCATATACGGTGCCGGAGTGCAAAGATCTGCCTGACTCCCCCCCCCCCCCCGGTTGCCCAGTCCCAGGCGTGCAGGGGGGTGGAGCCAGCTGGCTGCCTCAGCGTCTCGCTGGCTCGGTCGCCCCCAAGCTCGCGGTGCAGAGCCACCTGCAACAGAAGAGCCTGTTGGAATCAAGCCTTGTCAGAGGACTGTGCCACTCTTCAGGCACACGGCTGATTTCCTTGTTGACCTCTCCGTCTGCGACTCCCGGCAGGAAAACAGGCGAGGTCTCTTATCGGCGATCCTTCCCAAACGTGAGAAGAACACACCACTCCTTCATTCTCCTCCCTGCTATCCCCAGGGAGGGAAAGAGACAGACAGAAATGTATTTACATGCTTTTATTTCTGTGTTTTACAGCAGTACAGAGAAACATGTCTGCACTCAACAGCAGAGAGAATAAAACTCCTCCCATGTACTTCCAGTACAGGTCAGACGACACACTGAGCTAACATCCGGTGCTCAGTACAGTGAATGGACTGCCCCTTTCTTCCCATGGTAACAGTCACAAACATCAACATCCTGTCTGGAATTCCAGCCAGCTGCAGAAGCTTCTGCTCGCTGCTGCATTGCTCCTTTTTGGTAACAGAGCCTGCCGTGGCACTCCAACCAACGGACGGGCTCTTTCCCAGACTCAACTCTCGGGCCCTGGACTCTTGGCCTGACACCCCTGAGAGCCTGGTCCCAGGTGCCCCGCACCCCTAGCACCTATGGATAAGATGCCCCTGAGTGCATCAGCATGCTGCATTCCCTATTCCTCTCCCAGAGTTACAGATCTCAGAGTGGTTTAAAGAATCAATCCATCTTCCCAAGGAACTCTGAGAATTGTGACTTTGAGGAGAATTGGGATCTCCTAACATTATCTTAGCCCCCTTAAGAAACTACACTTCCTAGATTCTTTGGGAGAATCCCAAGTTTAAAGTGGTATGATACTGCTTTAAATGTATATAGATTTTTATCTAAGACTGCAACTGTATACAGACACATAATCAGGAGAAAGTCCTGGACCTCACTTCTGTGTAAAAATGAATAGGCATAGGCATGGGACTTTCTTCAGAGCAAACCGATTGTGTCATGAGTCTCATACAAAGGAGCTGCACTAGTCTAGTTGATTTCAAAGCTATGTTTTATTTCCTGTGAACCCCATATTCCCCTACCATATCCCAAATTGTGTTTCAAACCTCCCTAAGTTTCAAAAGCAGTTTGTAGATGGCTGCTGTTTGAAGAAAACCAAATCTAAAGCTTCCACTGGTTTTGGAACAAGTCAGACTCAGAAGAGACTCTAGAAAGACATTTCCTTCCAGATGGGGAACATGTGGCTCTTTGAAAAATTAAATATTAAACAGACAGACGTGCACAAAGAATCCCAGTTTTTCTTTTCCTCTTAGCCATCCATACTCACGCTGTAGAGGAAAGTGAAGAACCTGACTAAATGACATGTTCAAAAAATGTCAAACCATCCCTGTACTTTCCCAATCACACATTTCATTTCACATTAATAGTCAAGAGCTTAAATCCTGAATATTTCATTTGCAGGATATATATTAGACTATTTCCAGTAACAGTTTGTCACGTTCTTCCCAAATGTGACCTGTTGCAACATGTTTTGGCATGAAGTTTAAAAGAAAATAGCCTTCTCTAGGAGATTTGTTTTGGGAGAGCATGCGTTGCCATTATACAGAGAAACAGTGTATGTGCTTAGAAAACTGGGCTCTCCCTTTGAAGCATCCAGCTTGTCTGGCGGTGGAACCCATTGCTTGAGGGCAGCAAGAGGCAAAAAGGCCAGGCCTACACATGCTCAAACTGCCTGTAGGGCAGAGGTGGGGAACCTCAAGACCGTGGGCCAAATGTGCCTCTTGAAACTTTCCTTTGGCCACACCCCTCACTGTCCCTGCTTTGCACCCCAAGTATTTTTGCCTGGCTAGAACGTGTCCTTAAGCTTTGATAATGTCGCTTGCTTGTCTGAATGGAGGATAGAGAGGGAGGTGAGTATATGTAGAAACCAGCATAGTGCACAAATGGCAAAATTCATGTTACTCCTAACGCTGAATTCTTTCTTCATTAAATTTGGTTCCTTTAGTCTGGCATCTTAACCTATTTCATTCTTGAACCCAACATGACTGGGGCTACCACCCTTGGGGTCTTGATTTCACAAAACTGGCCTTTTCTGACCCCCAGAAAGGTTCGTCTCACCTTCTTCAGCCTCAGCATCGTCATTATTTATTCAATTTATATACCACCCTTCACCCACACTTTGATTCGGAATCTCGACCAGCAAGGGACAGTACCAAAGAGAGTCTACTAATAGTTTGTTTCCCAAGTGCCCACAAAAATCTGGAGTCAGCCCTGATTTTGCCCTTCCTTTCATCCCAGCAACCAGGTTGCATCTTTCCTGTGGTGGTTTCACTTGAGATCAGGTACTCTTCACAAGTTACTTTCTGCAAATACAGAAACAATGCAAATGTACAATAAATACAAAATGTGAAAATGTTACACAGAGGCTTAGGCAAGTCTCCTGCTGTACAGGAGTTGAATTCTAGACATGCATTAAGAATTCACTGCATAATTAAATTACAGTAAAATGCTATACATAACAGTAGCCACTCAGAAGCACACATATTTGAGATCAATAGGTCTTACTCCAAGGTAAGTGGGTACAGGATTGTAGCCTTGGTTCTCCTGTGAGGAAGTGGCAAAACTTAAATTCAGGCACAAAGTTATTTTATCCAAGAGGGGTATAAAATCAAATAATTTTAAAACAATGAATTTATTAATAATAAAATAAAATAACATTTTTACTGCTTTTGCTGTTGTAGCAGAAAACTGGAAAGTGGGAATGGGTTGATGAGTTTTTTTACTAAGCACTTAGGAAAAATAGTAACTATGCTTTACCTTACTATTTTACCCGAACAAGAAATAAAGAAATCATTTTGAAAATGAAATCCGATGACTTTTCTTTCCACAGTCCCCTCACAGCAGCTGCAGGCCTAAAATAATTCCTTAGGAATCAAGCGACGTACACACTAACCTGGGAGTAAGCTCAACTGAATACAAGCTGACCTTATGCACCTCAACTACAATATCATAGTACATGAACAATGATTACTGAGGGGGCTGGATAGGTGAGAAACAGGGGTTTGGATAATCTGAGCTGGCTACGCGTTAAGTGGGCTCATAAAACATGCATCTCCTTTGAAGCGATCTTCAGAGTACAGAGAACTTCACTGGCATCCCTAACTAATATTCTGGGAAACGATGATCCCTCTCCAACTAGGAAAGTAAGACAGGTTAAATTTAAACCTGACATCACGTCCCAAGTGCAAGTTTGCTGCACACCCGTCATTTCTGTATCGTAGTTTGGAACTTAATTCTGAGGATTTCCCAACTAAGTTGATATCAGCTCATGAAGTCTGACTGTTTCAATGTGTCACTGAAAACAACGTGGATGCTCTCCAGCAGGGAAAATCTCCGAGTTTGGGTCAGGAGAACCTCTAATATTGCATGCGCATAGAGAGCCGTGCTGGAACTGGAATGTCTGAATCACTGACATACTGGGGAGCAGATGGAGGACAAGAATGCATTAAATCTGTCATCACGCCCTACTGTGCCATTCCAAAGTTACAACTGGAAGAGGGGAAAACTACGTAATAGGTTTGGGGTCGATTACACAACAATCTGAGCAGCCAAGCCTTGTGATATATGTATTCCAAAAATCAAATGCAGCCCTGGCTGTTTTCAGGCAAGTATTGTTCAGTCCACAATCTCCCCAAAATTTCTGAAGCATATCATTATAATGGAAGCTTTTGTGTGTGTGATAGTACTCACCAATATGCAGTGCCAGCACCTCTCTCTTTTTTTGCTGCCCTTGGCAGACACTTTGTACTGGCACCCAAAACACTTTTGTCAATATGTGAGTACTCATACCTCATTTTTTTACCAAAAGAAGCACCAGTAATAACCAATGTACATAAATGTCCCACTTTATATTCCTAGGGTGGTGGATGTTTGTTGATGGCAAATCAGCCATTGTTAACTGTAAAAAGCCAGCACACATCTTGTGACCCACCATGCTGAAAGCATGTGTGCATTTCCTCAGGTCCGTCACATATAGTGGATTAGCAAGAGTTTGATCAGTCTCTCTTTTCCCACCATTCATCTGTGATTCCTCCATGGCAGGAGCTTAGACTTGACCCTTGGTGTGCCTTCCAGCTCTATAATTCTATTCTTCTAAAAGCAATGACAAACCTAGACAGCATCTTAAAAATCAGAGACATCACCTTGCCAACAAAGGTCCGTATAGTAAAAGCTATGGTTTTCCCAGTAGTGATGTATGGAAGTGAGAGCTGGACCATAAAGAAGGCTGATTGCCGAAGAATTGATGCTTTTGAATTATGGTGCTGGAAGAGACTCTTGAGAGCCCCATGGACTGCAAGAAGATCAAACCTATCCATTCTTAAGGAAATCAGCCCTGAATGCTCACTGTAAGGACAGATCCTGAAGCTGAGACTCCAGTACTTTGGCCACCTCATGGGAAGAGAAGACTCCCTGGAAAAGACCCTGATGTTGGGAAAGATGGAGGGCACAAGGAGAAGGGGACGACAGAGGACAAGATGGCTGGACAGTGTCTCAAAGTTACCAGCATGAGTTTGACCAAACTGCGGGAGGCAGTGGAAGACAGAAGTGCCTGGTGTGCTCCATGGGGTGTCCATGGGGTCACGAAGAGTCTGGTGCCTGGTGTCGATGGGGTCACGAAGAGTCGGACATGACTAAACGACTAAACAACAACAAATATGATGCTGGCTCTCCCACTGCCCAGCCAGTTTGTGGATTGTGGAGGCCTACATTGAGATTTGTGGATTGTGGAAGCCTGCATTGAGATTTGTGGATTGTGGAGGCCTACACTGAGATTTTGTTCTGTGGGAGGAGAAGCTTGTCATCTGTTGGATGTGGGCTTTTATGAGCCCCCAAAATATATGTCCATGCCTGGCTTAGGAGAACTTCACTATCAACCCTGATGTATTTCAGGCACTTGTTCCTTGAAGTCAACCTTTTCTGGGAGGACCAGTGCAGTGTAAAACTGTTCTGTGTCTAAGCTGTTTGTAGAAAGAAAGGTGTTCCCTGTACCCTCTTCCAGACTACCCACACCTTTCTAACCTGCCATATGGGTGTGCCTCAACTTAGATGTCATTTACTGCTCTTTGTAACTTGCTTCATTCTCCCGCATGAATATCACATTATTATTATTTTCTACATGACTGTTTTAAAATCAGATTGTGCTGAACAGAGTCGGCTACGGTGGAAAAGATTTAACTCGGCTGACTTTAACTGATGTCTTCCTCACACACTAACCTTTGCTGTACAGCATGCCTACAATGCTTCATTGTTTGACTCCTTGTCAGTGATAATGCAGCCGGCATTCAATTCCCACCCTTGAATGATTTCAGCGAGCCTTTTAAAAGGCCCATCTGATATTCCTGGTATTAAATAACATTCTTCGTTTCTGTGCACACAACCGTGTGTTCTTGTCAAATACCTTATCTCTGGGTTCGCATTAATAACTAAGCATGAGTCATCAGACATCTTTGTGTTTAAATGCAGCGCAGGCCACCAATTTTCCAATCCCCAATGATTTCTCTGCTGACTGCATGTCAACATGCTAACTTGATTATCACTTGGGTGGCCCTTCATTTACTTTGGAGGTGGCTCCAGCCCATTTGTGTCTGCACACAGTTCAGCATTAGGCTGGAAATAGCAGAGATGATCACAATCAGATTGCATTGAACAATCGGAAAACCTGCTCGGCCCAGAGGTGTTTAGAAATGCAGAAGTCTAGACTCTTGGAGCTAATAAACAAACTAGAACTAGGATCTGCAAGGCACCAAGCCTTCCAGCTGCAACCCAGCCTATCCTGTCTTGAAGGGTGTGCTCCTATCTGCTGGTAGATCTTTGGGTGACTTTCGGTAGATCAGCAACCATTTCTGACTCCCATTCTGCTGTAATGAAGAAAGCTTGGGAGTACCCAGGAATGGAATTTTATGTAGAAGGATTGTGAGCTCAGCTGAGCTATGGGACTTAGTAAAAAAACATCCCTGTGTTCAGCAGCTATTCAGAGGCACTGTTTTTAAAAGCCTAAGCATGGATGGAGTTTTATGAAAATCTCGATGTCAAGTTACAATATGTATAAAAGAGTCAAGCCCCACTTGGTACTATATTTCAGTAGCAGAATCTGGCATATAATTTTGCATTTTAGGAGAGGCTTGATAAAGATACACACTGCTTTCAATAAATTTTCCATAATATAATGCATTTTTGGGGAAAGGATATATTTTATGTATCATATTCATAGTTTTATAAATACATATGTTTTTGTATAATTATACACTATGGTATGTGTTTGTGTATGTATGTCTTGTTACTTTAGGAAACCTGGAGTGTATATCCTTTTAATATGGTATAATAGTATAATCCTGCATATAATAATGCCTATCTGAGAATAGTGGAACTGCATATAGTGTATGAGAATTGTGGAGAAGCAACTCATTTCTTGTTGAGATCAAGATGTGAGACAAGAGTTAGAAAAAAAATCAATGCAAAAAAATCAATTTAGGCAAGTGGCCGCTTATTGGTGAGCTCGTGCTGTCAAACCCAGGACAGCCAAGTTAGTGGTACATCCCTCTGTTGGACAAAGATACAGGTGATATATTGACATGGGGATTAGCCAATTGGTACTAGATTGAGGGTACTAGATTGTATTTCAGCATGCATCTCAATTTGCTTCTGCAGTGGTTAGACTATGTCCATTCTTTATTGGGCATTCAGTCTGACTTGTTTACGGGTCACAGTTATATGACAATGAATATTCATCATATGGGTTGTATGGGGTGTTACGGGAGGGGTAGTACCTCTGCTGGGGGACACATAATGCTCCTTCTGGGGTAGTTTCTCCATTTTTGGTCCCCACCCAGCAGTCAGCTCTCACCTGTGGCTCCTAGAAACTGTCAGCATGCGACAGTGGACACACCCTGGGAACAGCTTCAAGGTAAAGGTACCCCTGCCCGTACGGGCCAGTCTTGCCAGACTCAAGGGTTGTGCGCTCATCTCACTCTAGAGGCCGGGAGGCAGCGCTGTCCGCAGACACTTCCGGGTCACGTGGCCAGCGTGACAAGCTGCATCTGGCGAGCCAGCGCAGCACACAGAACGCTGTTTACCTTCCCGCTGGTAAGCGATCCCTATTTATCTACTTGCACCCGGGGGTGCTTTTGAACTGCTAGGTTGGCAGGCGCTGGGACCGAATGACGGGAGCACACCCCGCCGCGGGGATTCGAACCACCAACCATGCGATCGGCAAGTCCTAGGCGCTGAGGTTTTACCCACAGCGCCACCCGCGTCCCTTGGGAACAGCTTCAACTGGCTGGCTAAACCAGATGATGGTAGCCAATGGGTTAGGGACTTCCCCTACATGCAAATATAGGCTCTGGAAAACTGAGCAGATGAACCAATAGTGGGCCCAATGGTCAAGAAGGCAGTTTCTGCACGTGCTGTAGGGGGGGCAGGGGGGGCTCATCAGACTGGGAAGGTAGCACATATAGGAGACGGAAAATTCTATCCTAAGGCTCTGCTGCCTTTTGGGATATCTTTGGAATAAGAAAAGGCTATGGAGTGAACCCCACACAAATCCGGAGTGGAGTCCCTAAGATGGTTGGATGGAGCCTTGTACACCTCCTTCCAACAACCCCTATAGCCAACTTGGTGCAAACCATATTGCTCTGCTTTCCTTTGGAGCACATCAGCAAGGCCGAGACAGGGGTCTGGGCAGCCCAGGACCTCCATACACACTGCCCAGTCTTGCCCACCATGGAAAATCACTTCAGTGCTACCAATGCAGCAGTTTGACTTCACCCCCAGAGACACACTCCATAGTCTTTCCAGACAAACGGATGTCAACACTCACCATACATTCATTCTGATTTGCTTGTGGGGTGTCTTCATGCCTTCCTGTTAAACATTTGTTCATCCCACATTTTTCAATGCATTTGCCGTTACTTTCCAAACCACAAGAGGTCCATTTGAGAAAAAAGGAAAAGGGAAAAAAGTGGATTTGTTTTGATAGGGCAGCACAGCACTTTAATCCAGTTTAAATGTGCAAACAGAATGTTCCGGTATGTCCCTGAATCCGGCAAAATACTCACAAACTGCTGGAGGCCCTTTGAAGAATGTTCTGAATAGGGAGAACCATTGGAGAAGGAAGCAGACTCTCCCTTGCAACTCTGCCGCTAAGAATGTTGCAATCCTGATGTACTTCCAAAGTGAAATGGCAGTTTTTGATTCAGGCAGAGGCAAAGGAAGACAAAGAAAACTAAGTCTGGACTCTGCTAGGATAGGTTTTAACACAGCTCTAAGCATTCCTACAGAAAGCACAGACAGCCAGGGTCTGTTGTTACCACATCCGATCTTCAAGAAGACAATAAGCACCCTAAAGAGTCCAGGTTCTGGGTGTGAGTTGTTGCCCAAAGCATCTGAAGGGCACATGGCTGGCAAAGGTGCGCTGAAGGAGCAATCATGATTATTATGATTATTACATTACACACAAAGTGAACTTGCTTAGGAAATAGTTGTTGTTTTTTAATCCAGAAAGAATCAGGGTGGTTTTTCCCTCCCCTGAGAACATTCTCACCAAATGGAAAGCCAGAATTCTTTGTTTTATTATTTTTTTTAGACAAGCCCAAATGTGTTTGTTTTAGTCTAGGAAAGGGAAAACTGAAGAAAAGTTCAAGGAAGGCCCATAGCCTTGCTTATCCTGATATGTTTCTGAATCCCAAAATGTTTATGTCGCCAGGCCAAGAATTTTTAATATGCTTTTAAAAGAGTTAAGCGTCTACCAATGTGTACAGAACAAAATCTGACTTTGTATGGGATCAGTATTAAAAGCTTCAGCTGGGCAATCGTAAAACAGCTGCACTCCCCCAAGTGACAGTTGACACAGACTGAGGGAGCAAAGCAGGCTGTTTTCTCACATAGTTTTACGATGTTGCTTCAGTGTGGTTTGCAAATTTTGCTCCACACAGCGTTATATCTACTTGTGGGCGCACTTGAAAAGGAAGGATTAGGAGCTTTCTGTACCCGGTTCCATGTTGAGATTGAAGAGACTTATTCTGACTGATGGTTCTTGGAAGTCCTTTGTTTAAGATAAATTTCTGAGGTCATTCAGCATATTTCCTGTGACGCTCATTGCAGTACCAATTTGTCTCAGATGAGTTTCACTAATACGGAACTTCAAGAAGCAATAATTTAAATGGAAAGTGCTTTCCTTATGACGGTCAGTTGTATATAATTGTAACACTCACTCCAGATCTCAATGTGGTGAGACGTTCCAGGAGTACAGCATTTATTCAGGTTTGGTTCCCTTTGGAAAGCCGAAGGTGTTTTGTAAAGTTTTCATTTATTTTCACATGTACCAGTTGTTGTTGATGATGATGATAATTTTATTCATTCATTCATTCCCCGCCCATCTGGCTGGGCTTCCCCAGCCACTCTGGGTGGCTCCCAACAGAATATTAAAAACACGAAAAAACATCATACATTAAAAACTTCCCTAAACAGGGCTGCCTTCAGATGTCTTCTAAAAGTCAGATAGTTGTTTATTTCCTTGACATCTGATGGGAGGGTGTTCCACAAGGTTGGCGCCACTACCGAGAAGGACCTCTGTCTGGTTCCCTGTAACCTCAATTCTCACAGTGAGGAAACCACCAGAAGACCCTTGGCACTGGACCTCAGTGTCTGAGCCGTGTGATGGGGGTGGAGACACTCCTTCAGGTATACTGGGATAAGCCTGAACATTCCAGGAGCTTGATCGTTCCAACTTGAGCATTCCAGGAGCTAGCTAAAGTCCATTGGTGGCACATCAGTTTCCCCAGCCACTCTGGGCGGCTCCCAACAGAATATTAAAAACACGAAAAAACATCAAACATTAAAAACTTCCCTAAACAGGGCTGCCTTCATATATCTTCTAAAAGTCAGGTATTTGTTTATTTCCTTGACATCTGATGGGAGGGTGTTCCATAGGGCGGGGGCCACTACTGAGAAGACCCTTTGCTTTGTTCCCTGTAACCTCACTTCTCGCAGTGAGGGAACCGCCAGAAGGCCCTTGGCACTGGACTTCAGTCCACATTTGTAGTTCTTTTCCAGGAGCACTTCCCACTCTGGCAACTTTATTGGTTCTGCACACGGAGTTACTATTCCTGTAAACAATTAAGTACACTTGCACACTAGGGGCACAATCCATTCACTTTTCATAACCCACCAATCCAATCCTGCATCTGCTATTCTGAACACAGTGTGACTTAGTCAGATACAACCCAAAGGCTTGTTTACTTTAGAAAAAAATGGGGGAGACTAAGGGGGGATATGATAGAAGTCTACAAAATAATGAACAGTGTGAAGAAACAATTGTTCTCTCCCCCTATTAGACATGTCTAGAAATTCTAGAACTAGCATCTGGAGGCAAGTAGATTCATTTGCACTACACTGAAGACAAAAAGAACTTCATAAATTTGCAAATACATAATTGACCAGAATCTATCACCACAAGATATGACCACTTGCGGTTTTAGAACTGAACATTTAAAACAATGGTTGGAGCCTTGCTCATTCTCACCACCCATTGTGCAAAACCACTTTTATCTGAGATAACCAGTGTCACATCCACACCATAAAATTAAAGTACATTTAAAGCATGTGGCTCCCCACCCCCCAAGAACTATGGGACCCATAGTTTGTTAAGGATGCTGTCAACTGTAGCTCTGTGAGGATAAAGTACACTTCCCAGGATTCTTTGAGGGAAACCACACATATGGTGAGGATGTGTCCTGGGTTTGGTTAAAAGCAGAAGTAGATACCTGCCTTCTCCTCCTCCAGCATGCCAAAGAGCAGAAGGGAGCAGGGAGCCTGAGAGCCCAAGGTGTCCCATTGCATCTGACCTGGATGGGCCAAGGGGGTAATCACTGAGTTACTTTATAGAATGCCCCCATGAATCCACAACAAGTATATTTGAAAGCCAAAGTGCACATATTCTGTCTGTGTTGAGGTGACTTCTGTACATGGTACTAAGCAACAAAGGATGAAAAGTGATCTAGGATTTTCTTGAATAGATGCTACATTTTTGAGTGCTTTGCTTCAGTCCAGACAGAGAATGCCGAAATCCTCACTTTGTTTTTCTCAGCTGCATACCATAAAGCCTATAATATTTAATGGTGGCCAGAAGGACTAGTGCAGTGTCTAAACATAGTAACTTGCCTCCGACCATTAGATCATTTTAGACCCACAGTAGTTATCAATCTCTTCCCTTGGGTGCCATTTATTGTTTTTATTACTTCACAACTAATTAAAGGTTCCAAAAGTGCATTCTTTCAATTGCAAGAGACAAACCTCTGTTTTTAACTTCTCTCTATTACAGTGTTTGGCGAATGTTTTTCTTTGAGAAATATTTCCTTTTCCTTTAGACATTTCCCGCATCTTACAGTGGCTCATTATGACATTCTGAAACCATCTGTAAGGAACCATTACTGCTTGTGGTTAATGGTTATTTTCTTTGCTCTGTGCTTCTTGATTGGAATTAATATAATAAACTTTTTTCCCCCCACTTACGGTTACCATCAGTATTTATTTTTCTCTGCTATTTATAGTGCTCATTCTTAAAAGTGTTTTGGTTCCCCCCCCCCTCCCAATTATTTCTTGATTATTATTTTTCTAATTTGAACAGTTTGAAAGTTGTATTTCCTGTGCCCACATTGCATCTTCCCAGAGCATAGGACTGACTTCTCAGGGCTCTCAAAACTCATGCAAGCATTCTCCCTACCTTGCCCTTGTTCCAAATCTGGGAGCTGGCACTACCCTAGGGATGTAGAAGGAATTCAATTTCCGAGTTCGCATTCACAGGTGAATCTATCAAGTTCACCCTTTCTGAAACAATATGAGAATCAAAACACAGTCATCTGCAAAAAAAAAATGCACTTACCTGAATTTTGTGATGCAGTTCTCCAACTAAGCAATGTTTACAAAAATATATATATTAGGGAGAAATGCATAAAAATGAATATGTTAGTGAAAATAACATACACAGTGCTTACAAAAGTGAATTATAATAGAGAAACTTATACATTAGTCCAACCTGCTTACAAAAAAAATGTGTTTATTGGGGAAAATTCATATTAAAATGCTGTTGAATTTTCATGAGGATGTTGTTGTTTTTAAGCAAATTGCTGCAGAAATGTGGAGGGCTTGAATTAAGATAGGAAAGAATGAGAAACAGAGAGAACTGAAACTGACAGCTCCTTCCATCCCTACCCTGAACCAAAGTGGAAGCAACCATTGGCACTGATTTATAGGAGCAAAGACCTTACAAAATACAGCAACACCATGCAGGGCACTTTGGGGGGTAAAAGGGCAACGAGGCAGCCTGTAAGCCACCTTCTATCCCAAACCAACTTTTGTGACCCAGGGGCACATTTTAAAATTTAAGAACACCTGCAAGCTTTGTATTTACAATGGTACCTTGGTTCTCAAACTTAATCCGTTCCAAAACCAAAGCGTTCCAAAACCAAGGAAAGTAATGCAAAACGGATTAATCCATTCCAGACTTTTAAAACCAACCCCTAAAACAGCAATTTAACATGAATTTTACTATCTAATGAGATCATTGATCCATAAAATGAAAGCAATAAACAATGTACTGCAGTCACACAATCAATCAATCAGTAGCTGAACTGGGTTCCACACAGTCACACCCAAAAAGAGCCTCAATAACAAAAATGCAAAATAAATAGCAAAAACAGACAGACCTCAACGTAACACTCAAAACGGAAGTGTAGCACTCAAAACAGAGCACGTTCAGCTTCCAAAAAAAGTTTGCAAACCGGAACACTTACTTCCGGGTTTGCAGTGTTTGGGTTCCAAGTTGTTTGAGTACCAAGGCATTTGAGAACCAAGATACCACTGTATGTATAAATGAATTTGTGTATGTAAAGTATTTTTATATTGTAAAATCCCCTGTGATCCTTGGATGAAGGGTGATAAAGAAATATTATCATTAGTAGTAGTAGTAGTAGTGGTGGTGGTAGATGGCAGCTATGCTTCAGAACTGAATGCATGTTTAGTACAAGACTTTCTGGAGGAAGGTACTGTATTTGTAGATACCATAGATTTGATCCCAAGATAAATGTCACGTATTGCAAAACCTTGGATTGCTCTCTGCCGGGAGGATCAAAGGCTCCCACTACAAACCTGCTCACATTGATGTGGCGCATACTATATGTTTTTCCTAACCTCTGAATCCAATTTGGCATGGAAGCAAGAAACATGGAAGCAAGAGAAACTGCTGAAGTGGCCATACTTTTCCTTTCAGGTAAACCATTGCTTCTGGTTGTTTTTGTATCCAGTTTAAAAGAGGGAAAGGCTGTGCTCTTATTGACATATATCATATGGATTACTATTTGAAGCAGACTGTTTGAAGCGACACTCCCATTTTTTAAATTGTAGCCGGGAGGCATCTCAAATTACAGGTCAATGCATAGAAGCAACCCAGTGAACTTGAGTTTGGTAAACAGATTTGTCCAAGCAGGCAAGCTTGCACAATGAGGAATATACAGAGACTATACTGGGCGGAAAATATCCCCCCCCCCCGTCTCCGTTAGATTTTGAATGTACACGCAGCCTATTCTCTTAGCAGAAGCCAAATGAATTTGATTAACTTACAGGTTGTGTTCTATAGTCAAACTCACCTTTACCTACCAAGGGGAACATACAGTAACTGACTTTTCAGAGTTCAAAATTTCCTGGAGAAGAGGAGAGGCCTAAAAAGGGCTGTGTGCCAAGACAAGAAAATGACGCCTAGCAGTTAACTTGGGAACCAGATTTCGGAAGTCCTCTTCAGTCATTCCAAAGGCTGGTGTGTCCTATGCCCTTTCAGCAGGTGGAATTTAGCTGAAGAAAGCTAAAAGGAAGGTCGCTGCCTCATACAGTGCTCAGAAACCTCAGAAATATGTGGCTAGCCACTCTTTGTTTTAAAAGCAACTTATTACAAAAGTGTACACGTATAAATAATAAAACATGAGGTGACTAAAAGGGGGGCACTATGGGGGTAAAGTACCAAGCATATTAATTTACATTCAATAATAATGAGATTATTGCAGTAAACCAGTAAACTGAGTTATTCAATAAATCAACTTGGAAAACACAGAGTAATAGTAGTGAACTAAAGAGTAGTGCCTGCTTATCCATGCCATGTTGCAATATATGTTGTAGGTATTCTTCATCCATGTGTTGTTTCATTTGCACATTTTTTAAAAAGCCCTCCATACAGTGCAAAAATTACATTGTTTTTTCTCTCACCACCTTCATTTTTCATGACAGCTTTTCGATTATGGCTGTTTGCCAGACTACATTATATCAGTGATGCATTCATGAATAGCAAGGTTTTGTTGGGATACTGCCAGGGAGACAAAGGCCATTATGCCCCCACGTCGATTCCGGATGATCCATCGATCTCCCGTAGATACAGTATCAGTCAATTAGCGACACGAGCCTCAGAAATAACATGCCACATTCCAGGGCTCGTGCACGCTCTATCAGCAGAGTTCGTACAACGAAAGGTGCACTCTTGTTGTTGTTGTTTAGTCGTTTAGTCGTGTCCGACTCTTCGTGACCCCATGGACCAGAGAACGCCAGGCACCTCTGTCCTCCACTGCCTCCCGCAGTTTGGTCAAACTCATGCTGGTAACCTCGAAAACACTATCCAACCATCTCGTCCTCTGCCGTCCCCTTCTCCTTCTGCCCTCCATCTTTCCCAACATCAGGGTCTTCTCCAGGGAGTCTTCTCTTCTCATGAGGTGGCCAAAGTACTGGAGCCTCAGCTTCACAATCTGTCCTTCCAGTGAGCACTCAGGGTTGATTTCCTTCAGTATGGAGAGGTTTGATCTTCTTGCAGTCCATGGGACTCTCAAGAGTCTCCTCCAGCACCATAATTCAAAAGCATCAATTCTTCGGCGATCAGCCTTCTTTATGGTCCAGCTCTCACTTCCATACATCACTACTGGGAAAACCATAGCTTTAACTATACGAAACTTTGTTGGCAAGGTGATGTCTCTACTTCTCAAGATGCTGTCTAGGCCTGTCATTGCCCTTCTCCCAAGAAGCAGGCGTCTTTTAATTTTGTGGCTGCTGTCACCATCTGCAGTGATCATTGAGCCCAAGAAAGTAAAATCTCTCACTACCTCCATTTCTTCCCCTTCTATTTGCCAGGAGGTGATGGGACCAGTGGCCATGATCTTCGTTTTTTTGATGTTGAGCTTCAGACCATATTTTGTGCTCTCCTCTTTCACCCTCATTAAAAGGTTCTTTAATTCCTCCTCACTTTCTGCCATCAAGGTTGTGTCATCTGCATATCTGAGGTTGTTGATATTTCTTCCGGCAATCTTAATTCCGGCTAGGGATTCATCCAGCCCAGCCTTTCGCATGATGAATTCTGCATATAAGTTAAATAAGCAGGGAGACAAAATACAGCCTTGTCGTACTCCTTTTCCAATTTTGAACCAATCAGTTGTTCCATATCCAGTTCTAACTGTAGCTTCTTGTCCCACATAGAGATTTCTCAGGAGACAGATGAGGTGATCTGGCACTCCCATTTCTTTAAGAACTTGCCATAGTTTGCCGTGGTCGACACAGTCAAAGGCTTTTGCATAGTCAATGAAGCAGAAGTAGATGTCTTTCTGGAACTCTCTAGCTTTCTCCATAATCCAGCGCATGTTTGCAATTTGGTCTCTGGTTCCTCTGCCTCTTCTAAATCCAGCTTGCACTTCTGGGAGTTCTCGGTCCACATACTGCTTGAGCCTTCCTTGTAGAATTTTAAGCATAACCTTAAAATATTTGCCACTTTATTCAGCGTTGATCAGAACAAAGAAAAAAAATGACTGCCTGCTTCGATGTCCAGGCACACAGAGAGAACAACAGCTATATAACAAAAGGGAAACATCCTGTGAACAGGAAATACGCAGGCTGTGACACAACAACCTGCTCCCTTCTTAAGGTGGAACGGAAATATCCTAACAGGTTTTTCACGTTCTGGCTATTAACATTGTAGCTACTGTTAATAAATAGGTTATCAATTTCTTACTTCTTAACTGGTCAATATCTGATGTATATAAATTAAGGAATGAGATACCTGGGGTTATTGGGATTGTCTGAGCTTTAATCTGAGATCTCTTTTTAAAAAATTGTGGACATTCCTACCACATATGCTGATATGTACCTATAATTTGGTATCATCTCCAACATAACAGAAGGCTATTGGGCTTTATATAAGATAGGTACCTTGGTGTTAAATACTATCAATGCACAATTTTTAGTGCCCATTCCCTAGTAGTTACTGACAGATATTTATATGATGCTTTGGTCCATAAATTGGTCCATTTATCCTCTGGCTAGCCACTCTATGAAACAGAACATAGCATAGTGCATAGAGTACATTCACTAAAAAGATATCACAGCATATTTCTTGCCTTCATTTATTTAGGAAAGTGTAGAAACTGCTTATTCCCCCCCCAAAAAAAGACTCTTAAATAGTATAAAAACTATCAATAGAACCCAGTTAAAATCAGCATTTAATATATATATATACATAACAAAATCTAGTGATTTATCTGTTTACTTCTTACTTTGAATTTAGTGTGTGGTCATTTTCATTCATTGCTCCTTGCTTTTTGTTCTTTAGCAAATTTTAGATTGTATTTCTTTTATATTTCTCATTGGAATTCAGTCTGAGCCCATCTTGGCATAAAGCAATGCTCAAATTTATAGCAACAACAATGCCCTGAGATTTCTATGGAACTTTTTCACAACCCCATGAGTGCCACAGTTTTTATTCTGTTTCAGTCATGGGCTAACTACTAGAGTATAGTGAGCCACTTGCAATAGAATATCTTCGCTTTCCCATTTCCACCAAGAATCAATACAATGTCTATTTATAGAAAGGCTTCCTTAAATTAGACCTTCCAAGTGCTAAGTAATATTTGACAGCTGCTCCTCTTGTTGAAGGTCTTGTGACCCTGTAATAAAACTGATTAATGGAGTGTCACACGAATCAAAGGCACTGCTCTTGACCCTGATTTGCAAATACATTTTCTGTCACCTCTTGCCCTCTGTTTGACACTTTTGACAATTCAATATCCTCTTGCAATTAGATGTGCTGTCAATTTGTCTTTCTGGTCTCATAGCTCCGATAAGCACGTCTCCTTAGCACATCTTCAAGAACCACATGGTTGTTTTTGATGCCAAATATATTACATAAATTAACATCTTTTTATTATGTGCAGCTTCCTTAATAGTCATTCCTCAAAATCCCAATTCTACTTTAGAAAAAATGTGTCTTCACATGGATCGATTCAATGTTTTAATACTTTGTTTCTTTGTTTGTGTGTTTATATGAAGCATTTATATGCCACCTTTCCAGGAAGAAATCCTTCCAAGCTGGCTTACAAAGCACTATTTTCTTTTTTATAGAAAGACTTAAAACAAGTTTTAAGATGCATGTAAAATCTTCCAATATAATGCTAAAAGCAGCAGCAGTTGAAGCAACTTTATGCATGACAGTGGTGCTGGGATCTGCTTCTGCCACTCAAAAGTGGGACAAGAATGTGCCGAAAGCTTGTGGCTCTCCTCATAGTTGCTGAAATTTCTCTGCTGCATAAATACAGCAAGCAGAACTATACCACCATCAGGACCCCTAACTCCCCAAGGCAGCTTTCCTAATTTGATTCAGCTTTCTCTGTTTGAATATGTTCCATTACAGATGACAGATTCATGGTTAACAGGAAAGAACAACGATCTTTACATTATAGTTTGGGTTTCCTGCAATATGTGAGCTTCCTTGTGTTTAATTCACAGCTTATTGTGGTTTTGTTTGCTCGTCTTCATGGGTGTTTTATCTTCTGCTTTTCTGGCATATCATTTCACACAGAGAGATTTTCCATTAATATTGTTTACTTGTGGTCTCTGTATGACACAGGCCACACAAAGTTGACATGGAAAAGGACATTCTTGATGCATGTGGGCATTTTGATACAGGAGCCAAATAGCCATTGATTGTCATTGTTTTTGACATCATGTTTTCATAGCATTTGCATGGCATGGTTATAGTTCTGTAAACAGTTTGAAGATGTTTTGAAACGGTGTGGTTTCCTGGATTTTTACTCTGCCTGGTACACAATGTTTAGATCTCTTTCAGTTTAAGTTCCATACAATTCAGTGGCCCCTAATGAATCACTGTTGAGTCCCCGTGTAAATGTTTGCTGCTGTGCACATATACAGAAACCATGAAGTTGTAATTCTTCCACTTTCAGTACCACTCTTCCTTCTGGTCCATATTTTATGGGTTTTTTTAAAAGTTATACCAGTGACTGGGAGGAGAACAGATAGATACCTCTCGACAAGCATGGGCATTTGTGTGCTACATTTGTCATGTATATCATTTCTCCCATATGTTCATTATGAACTATTCAGTAGGTCATCCCAGGTGGTGTTCAAATGTCTCCCCACCACCACAACACACACAGGGAAAAATGCTTAAGAGAAAAGTGAAATTGGGCCCATTGACCAAATCTATTGGCCATGCAGTTGATGTTAAAAAGAGCACATACATCCATGTTAAAGCTGGACTAGATATTCCACACATACTCTTATCATCCATGAAAATGCAGGTATATTTGACTATTCCCAGGTGCCAGGCAAATTATAAGCACTATAAATGAGTGGTCTTACCATTCCTGAAGGTGAACTCATCCACCCAACTGCAAGTCCTTCTGGGAAGAAGAAGAAGAGTTTGTATTTGATATCCCGCCTTTCACTCCCTTTAAGGAATCTCAAAGCAGCTAACATTCTCCTTTCCCTTCCTCCCCCACAACAAACACTCTGTGAGGTGAGTGGGGCTGAGAGACTTCAAAGAAGTGTGACTGGCCCAAGGTCACCCAGCAGCTGCATATGGAGGAGCAGGGAAGCGAACCCAGTTCCCCAGATTACAAGTCTACCACTCTTAACCACTGCACCACACTGCTCTGGGAGCAGCACTTGCAACATTCCCATCAGACATTCTGTCCCAGGAATGCAGCTGGACTGTTCAGGGTCAGCAAAGCTATCACTTGAACAGGCAGCAAATATATATCACCTTCTAAAACCACTCTTCCAGAAGTCCTTAAAAAAACAACCCACCATCTTCAGGAAATTTTGCTCCACTTGCATGCTCCCAAGGCCCAAGAAGTTTTGCTGCCTGGCGTAAGGGACAAGATGGCTCCCCCTGCCATTCCACATACATAATTTTTGTAAGTGATATGTGCATGCAGGTCATCGTCTGTAAAATTTTATCTTCAATTTATGAAGCAATTCTATATCCTCCCACCACGCTGATGAAGAATTCTACGAAACAGTAGTCAATATCCAGAATCACTGTTCAGTGTTGGACATCATATTTGCTGAATACACAAAGCTTCGCAGCTTGTCTTTCATCGTACAAAATCTGGTACCTTGCTTCATTTAAAGATTTTCAGAGACTTTGAGACTAAAGATTTCATTTTGTACCTGTTATGGTTTGAAGGAATTCTATAAAGATTGTCTATTGCATATGTACATGGTCATCGTGTTGCCTAGACATTGCTGACATTCCACATACAGAGGCTGACTAGGCTGGCCATTGAATTTGACTGAGCAGCATCTCCCGCCAATAACTGAGGTCAGCAGCTTCACAGAGCAGGCCATGTGGCACTCACAGCTCTATCCTTCGGCAGAGGGAAATGGCTGGGAGGCTAAGAAGGTACATTCAGAGTGGCTGCCTCTGCTGCCTCACCAGCATTTGCAGCCTGAGGCACCTGCCTCACTCTGCCAACCTGGCATGCTCCCTATTCTTTGCCAAAAAGCAATAGCATCAGTTCAAATCAGGATTGGTGGACAGTAATTACCCTGCTTAATACAACACTGTTCATGCAGAAATAGGCTGCATATTGTTGGAGACAATGGAGGAGTGCGCCTTTGTGGGTGAAGTCAAGCTGCTGGAAGGTTGCAGTGTTTGCTGTGGTTGTAAAGACCGAAATGGGAGAGACATGAATTGTTGCAGCTGAGGCAGATGAAGGCGTCCAATTGTGTTGCTGCAGATACACCAAGCCTTTTCTTCTCTCTGTGCTCCTCCCAGTGGTCATTCCTCTTCAGGTCACTGCTATGGATACACAATCTGACTGTGTTTACAATCCTGTTTACTCAGCTTCCAGTGCAGTTCCACCACTGGTTTAGGAAGCAGTGGGCACACAACAGTAGCCACAGTCCATATCTATCCTGTATCCTGTCATTTCCTATGAAAGACAGTATTTTGATATGTTTTCCCCCTAACCTGTGGAAAAGAATGGCCTAGCTGCATTTTAAGCTGGTAATGTGCACAGAACCGTAGACTAAAGCTCTTTGTTCTGACCATTTAGTGCCTGACATCTGTCCATCTGTCCAGCTGCTGTTCTGTCACTGAAATCTGTTATTTCCCCCAGCTCTCTGTCCCTCAGAAAAGGAAGGAAACTAAGGCATGTTCACTTATTGGGTCAAAACATAAAACTGATTTATAGGAAGGTGAACTTACTAGATTTTCCACATCAAGGTCGACATGCAGGACAGCCACAATTAGAAAATTGCTATTTAGAATTGCATCATGCTGGAAAATATTTCATGAATAGTTGTTTTCCTGAATTAGTTGGAAGCTGACTAGAATGGTGGCGTGTCTGAAATGCCATAGTGTCAATTCCTATAAATGCTGTAAAGCCAAGTAAATGGAATGCTGTAAAGCCAAGTAAATGTAACATAACACAAAAAGGAAAAAATCATATGGAAATAAGAATTAGCATATTTTATTTTGACAAGGCTTGAGAAGTGGAGCTGTTAGTTTTTTGGTGGAAGACCAGGTTATGAGTGGAATGAACAATACTGCTTGATTGTCAGAGACAGCATGCTTCTGAATCCATTGGTTCAGGTTCTTGCCTCCAGAGCAGGAGAAAACAAGCTTGCTCCATCTTCCATGTTACAGCCCTTTAGATATTTGAAGATGACTGTTGTCTTCTGCTGTTTATGTATGAACTCACTGCATGCTGAGTTAAAGGTAAATCAAACTTGATTCTTGATGAAGCCTGGGAGTCTGCACATTTTGTTGGCATCCGTCTGTCTTGGGGGATAAAGGAAGAATGTGCCTTCGGGGGTAAAGTCAAACCATTGGAGAGTTCCAGCACCTGCTTTGACGGTAAGGATTGATACAGGAGAGACATGTTTTACCACAGATGGGGCAGATGAAGGGGTCTGGTTTGGCTGCTACAGGTGCACCATGGCGTTTCTTCTCTCTGCACTCCTCCCAGTGGTCATTCCTCCTCTGGCCACTGCACAGAGTAGTAACTAACTCCTCCAGCCAGACCACACTTCTGAATCAGCTTTCAAGAGGGCCACATGCAAGGTATTTAGTTGATAACACTAAATTCCTCCAGCCAGACCACACTTCTGAATCAGCTTTCAAGAGGGCCACATGCAAGGTGTTTAGTTGATAACACATACACTACAGGAGTCACCCTGAAATTCAACTTTAAATGTGAAAACTGATCCAATGGAACAAAATAACAACAATGGAAATGTGGATAACCTCTGTGTTGACAAGTATTTCATATAGTAACCTTTCGCAATGCGCCTCAACTGAAAAATAATTGATATGCAAACCAAATGAAACATTATATAACATGTTGATGCCAGTCAGAGTTGACATTTTCTGTGAATTTGTTGAACCAATCAAATGGATGATTAAATGCATGCTCAGATTCAACCCACTTCTTGGAGATTGCTCTAGATGATGTGAATCTTAATCTGGACCCAGTAAGGCATTCACAAGACTCTTTTAAGATACAAAAATCTACCCCCCCCCCCAATTTTTTATTTTTTATTTTTAAAAAATCCAGATGAAACAATGCTGCAGGTAGCCAATCAAGTAAATAGTCATTGGTCACATTCATTATTAAAATATTTGAGAAGGTATATATAATATCGGATGTGATGCTCTTCCAGATCTGCTGCACCCACTTCCGGGAATACGGTAGCAGTGAGGGAAGTCGTGCAATGGCCGTGGTGGACTATGGTAGAGGCCGCCAAGGCATCATTGAGAGCCAGTGTGGTGTAGTGGTTAAGAGCGGTGGACTCGTAATCTGGGGAACCGGGTTCGCGTCTCCGCTCCTCCACATGCAGCTGCTGGGTGACCTTGGGCTAGTCACACTTCTTTGAAGTCTCTCAGCCCCACTCACCTCACAGAGTGTTTGTTGTGGGGGAGGAAGGAAAAGGAGAATGTTAGCCGCTTTGAGACTCCTTAAAGGGAGTGAAAGGCGGGATATCAAATCCAAACTCCTCCTGCTCCTCTATCATAAAGGAGGCAGTGGAGGTGAGGCAGAGGAAGCAGGACATCCAGGATTTCAAGCAGAAGCCGGGGTGACGTCTGTAAATCTGGGATGTCCCACTCAAAGTTGGACTCTTGGGTAGCATGTGTTGAAGCCTAAGAATGCAGCAAGAAACTTGGGTTGGATGCAGATGTGGCTGCAGCAGAACTCTACCAACTGCATTCTTCCAAAAGTGGAAGGGGAGGTGAATTTTGGCTTAGTTCCCCCCCCCCATGTGCCCCCCTGTGTCCCCTGAGAAAATACTTTATTTAAAACACTTTTATACTGCCTTTCATTTTAAAAAAAATCTCAAGGTGATTGACAAAAAAGCTCTGCTCCAGGTGGTTGGTGGACCTTCCAGAACAGTCTTGGGGGTGGCATGGGACAAACAGGAGCGTCAGCAAAAACTGCCTGTGAGTATGTCCACTAAGTGGAGATCTTCTAGACTCAGGAGATGTCTGGATCCAACTCATACATTTGTTTTATCATCATCATCATCATCATCTGTAGCTGTGGGGAGAGATAGCGGGAAAGAGGAAAATCATACAAATGGAACAGGCATTTAATCCACAGAAAAGGAAACAGTACATGGAATGTTTGTTTACCTTTCTTCCCAATATTTAGGGCATGCAGGACACCTAAGTAATATACACAAAGAAGGCAAGATGGAACAATGCCAAAAATAATATCAAAATGTGCCAGAAGACAGAAAAAAATACTAAAAACTGAGCACAGCCCTAGCAGGAAATGGCCAAATTGCCCTTACCATCTGTAGATGGTAGGAGTGCTGTTCAACAAAATGATGAAGGGATTCTATGAGTCAAGATTGAATAGGGGGTTTTTTGGGGGGGGTTTTTTAATGATACATATATATGATAATAGTAACCAGGAGATACTCAACTTCTGTTAAGATACTGGCAAAATACAGTAAGTAGTTTTATACAGTGGGAAAATAGATAATCTAATGCCATATATTCATAGATAGGCATTCTTTGTGGAATTAATTTAAAACATGTTCTTATGAGAACTTTCCTCAAATGTAAACACCAGCAACACAAGAATAATGGACTAAACCCTGAAGACTTTTATACAGCCTGTCCTAGGGCAAAACATCCAACCAACTTAATTAAAAATTGCTTGAATTCCATTGAGAGTTCAAGCAAATAAATTAGATCCTCGATATGTGAGACAATATTTGGGTCTGGTTTTAGAGTGGAAGGAAAATGGGCTCTGAATAATGAAAATAGGATTGACATTATTTGGTTAAGGTGTTGCTTTTTATTGTTATTTGAAAACATCTAGCCCCACTCGCACATACAGTACAGAAATGTCCCTTTGTGATCATTTGTGGGACTATTGAGACATAGCTTGCAGGTTTCAAATTCCAACATTTTAGATGCCACCACTGAAGTGTTGTGATCCATTGGAAATTATCAAGCTGCACCACTAGATTTATAACCCTGCTCAAATACAGCCACAACACGTGACTAATTATTATTATTAGCTGACAAAAATTCATCTTTGAAACAGTTGACTTAATCCAGAAACACTGTTCTGCTTGTTTGCCGTTCATTATTGAATTCTACACGTTGCAGCAACCACCACTACAATACTGTGGGACATTATCTATTGAAAGACATTCTGCCTACATCGTGGTGTTCCCTGACAGCAGTTCATTACATTGACTAGTTCTTGTTTATGGACTTATATATACGTTATATAATGATGTTTATGATTTGTAAATTTTGGGTTATATTCCACATGACATTGTCTCATCTACCTATCATCTATCTATCTATCTATCTATCTATCATCTATCATCTATCATCTATCTATCTATCATCTATCTATCTATCTATCTATCATCTATCTATCTATCTATCTATCATCTATCATCTATCTATCTATCTATATCTATCTATATCTATCTATATCTATCTATCTATCTATCTATCATCTATCTATCATCTATCTATCATCTATCTATCTATCATCTCAGTTTAATCTGAATTTACCATTTCTGCAGAAAATCTGACAAGGTTTTTTTAAATCTGGATTAACAGTAAATCTGGATTAATTGGGTGGAGAAAATATGGGGTGCCATTTTGATGAGGACAACATTGTGTGGACCCAGCAAAAAAATTGCATGCAGCACCAAGTCCACAATACTAATGGGTTCAAGGGCCCTTAAGCACATAGCCAAATCATTTAAGATTTTTCAGAGATCCCTGTATACAAGCTGGTATTTTTGTTTATATTTATGTTCCAGCAGTTCACTCTTCCCCTGTGCTACAAAATACATTGTGGCTTATCATGTTTAATGATAAGTTTAATATGTGTCTTATCATAAAGAAATTCTGTTTCTGAACCTGCACATGAAAAGGTGCCATCATAAGTTTCAAAACAAAACAAAATAAGCACTAAAATTTCAAATTCGAAAAGTCAGAAACAAGTTGAATAACAGTGTAGGAATGTAGAATAGCGTTGCCATATTTCTGACACCTGCAAAAACCACCCAAATTGTTGAGCTTTTTGGAGGAAACCTGCCCACAAGATTGTGATTGTAAGCATTTGAGCTGTTTCTGCTATTTTTTCCATCATGTCGCCATACATCCAGGTATACATTCACCCTAACGCCATTTTTACACCCCAAAACCAGGATATGTCAGGAATTTTCCTGACGTATGGCAAGCCTAACTTAGAATAAAAATGGTCAGCAGCATTTCTCAATAGATTTCTCATATATCAGATTTTCCCCAAAGTGGCATTCAGATTAAACTTGGAAAGTTTTGCTCTGGTGAATTTCTAGGGTAGTTTTTTAAAAGTCATGGAGAAAAGCTTTTTCCACACAATGTCTAATTAAGCCTTAAGATTCACATAGCTATTGATTGAATGTAGAATGCTTTTCATTAGGAATTTAAAATATTTTACAATAAATCTTGAAAACCTTGTGCAAATACAATCCTCTTTATCATTGTGCATTCTTGGCTTTTGTTAGTTTCAGTAAAACCCTTAATGCTTGTTAGACTTCTGATGTTTGTTTTTGTTTAAACAACAGAAAATCTAGCATCTTTTGTCTAGACAATGTTATCTTGACCCAAAGCTTCCTGTAGAATAATTGTACCTGACTCATAAGAAATCCTGGAACTTGCCTCGTGTTACGGACTCTCATATTTGGTTTGATGTCAGAACTGAGCTAAAGAGAGATCATTTAAAATATGAATTATTAACATGATTCCAAAGGTGCTTAATCAAGTTATGACATTCCCCTTGATTTAAAGCCTGGGCAAAATGATTCTGTTAGCTAAGAGAAGTTACCAAGTAAAAAATGAGAGATTTTGGTTAATTTTTCTCAATCCAAACAACTTGTCTGGTGTCTGTGGTTTGCAGATATTTTTTTCTCCTAGAAAGACTTCTGCAGAATATGCTCACTGTGGGGGGAAATGCCAGGGGAAGATTGCATGCCTTTAATCTTGCTCTTATATTTGGTTTACAGTTTGGGGTTGTTGTGGTGCCTGGTTAGGAGAAGAAAAATCCTTGCTAAATGCCACCTACAGAAAGACACACAGAGAGAACTTCTGCACACTGAAATTATTTCGGCCTCATGAGGACCTATTTTGGCATATGGAATGCTCCTGATGGGGAAGCTGACTTTCTGTGTCATGTAAAGTATTGCTACCTAGCTACCTGGTGTTGTTGTTGTTTAGTCATGTCCAACTCTTCATGACCCCATGGACCAGAGCACGCCAGGCACTCCTGGCTTCCACTGCCTCCCGCAGTTTGGTCAGACTCATGCTGGTAGCTTTGAGAACACTATCCAACCAGCTCATCCTCTGTTGTCCTTCTCCTTGTGCCCTCCATCTTTCCCAACATCAGGGTCTTTTCCAGGGAGTCTTCTCTTCTCATGAGGTGGCCAAAGTATTGGAGTCTCAGCTTCAGGATCTGTCTTTCCAGTGAGCACTCAGGGCTGATTTCCTTAAGAATGGATAGGTTTGATCTTCTTGCAGTCCATGGGACTCTCAAGAGTCTCCTGCAGCACCATAATTCAAAAGCATCAATTCTTCAGTTAATTTCGCGTGCACAGCGCCGTTGAGAATGACAAGCGCCATCGTTGAGTCAAGCACCGCCGTTGTGAATGACAAATGGCACATCTTTAGTAAATGAGCTCACAAAGTCGAAAGTCCTTTAGTGAACCAGTAGGTACACATTTCGGTAATACCTAGGTAGATATGTATTTTGTTTTTCTAGCTTGATCAAAATTATTTATTCTTTCATAACAGGTAGATAGTTAAGAGCTTAGGCGACTTCAGTGGCGGGCGCCTGGTAACCCCCAAAATTTGGCACCCGGGTGCCCCGCATCCCTTGCATCCACAGGCAAAGACGGCCCTGATTAGAGCTCAGACTAATCTTACCCACTACTACCTATGGAGCTTCACTTGTGATTAGAGGCTGGTGATATGAGCTTGTTGCAATTCTGAATCAGCCAGCTGGTGTGCAAGTCTAAAGATTCTACTTTCCAAGATTACAAATGTTGGCCAGGTTTTAGCACATGTCCTTCTTGGGAACATGGTATTCTTAGTGCTACATTCTTTTCCCATCCCTGTTTGTCACAATGTCATGTGTTACAGATTGGTCATTGTAGAAAGTAAATTTGTTCCACATGTACCAACAGCAGAACTTTCCATTACATTGAGTATTTAAATAAGCAGCATTTGAGCATGTGCAAAGTTGATGGAGTTTTGTTGCTTAGGCATGCTGGCCACACAGACAGCCCAGGTGCAGAAAAAAAATAATTTAATTGGTAGTACATCTCTGTTTTAATAAGGGGCATGTTGCAATTTTGGATCAGAGTCAAGTCTTATTCTACATACAGAAATTATGAACAGCCTAGAGTTCTGGTGACACCACTATTTGTGATGCAGATTCTATGCGCGGCACATATTTTATGTGCATATGCCTCCGCTCATGTGTGGTTCTCCATCAGTGACGCCAACTTGAACCAAACATTGGGGGAGGGCCTCCTCCCCCCCCCCCCCGTCGACCACACTCCTTCTGAGCTAAGCAACAGGCTGGCATGTATCCAAGAAGGAATAGAATTTCTAAAATTTCTTTAAAATGTGAAAACATGGGCAAGAATATCAGACTACTTATGGAACCTTAAGGCAACATATCCCAAGATGCACTGCTATTGCAATCAAAACAAATACTTGTGGTCATTACTTTTTTTCAGACCTAGGAGTAGAATACCCATGAGTAAGGGGCACTCGCAAATATATGTAGAGCTTTTAAGTGAAGCAAGAGTTTAATATTGAGAATTACAAAGCTGAGGTAACTGGCTGGAATTCAGAAGGGCAAATGGATTTTTCATAAAAAGCTGAATGCTTGGGACTTTAAAACTAATTTGAAAACAGGAATCCTCCTGAAGATTTCTGAAAATGGATCCAGGAATCTTAAAAACCATGGCCCTGTTCTATAACTACGAAAGCTGTGCATACAGAGTTAACATTGATTTCTGAGGAGTATGTTAAGCCTCAAAGGTGGTAGTTTAAGAGCCTCAGCAGAAATACCACCCTGAGTTTCATACACACTTCTTTTATTGTGAAATATTCATTTAGACTATTTTTTTAAAAAAAGAAATAAATACTTCCCTTTCCCCCCCACTTTTAAATATGGGCCCCAGACATTTGGAATCCCTCCACTGTGAATCAGAGGAACAAAGGTCTGAGAAGGGGCCCCCGCTCCCTTTCCGGGCTTTGTAAAAGCCAAAGAGTTCAGCAGCTCAGTATGATCTACATGCCAGCACATCAGATACACTTTTTGGGTGTTCTGGGGACAATCTGAGATCAGACATAGTCTTGGCAAAACTTTGCAGATCATGTCTCAGCCTGACCTGAAACTTTAACCTTTTAGAACGGCAACAGGAGCAGCTTCCAGCTTATTCCCGTCCCTGAGCAAGCAGGGAGATTCAAATACATCAAAAAACCCTTTGACCGAAGGTATGAAATTCACCACCTCTCCCAAGTCAGAGGGGAGAGGAGAGATATTTGCTGGGCTGGCTTTCAAAGTCACACACTGTTTGTGGAAGGGGTTATCCTCTGTCCGTACTCTCTGATCTGAGCTATGCTTGTTTAGACAGACTGCAACCTGGAAGGGCCAGACATCAAGAATGCAGCGCTATATGTTCTGTGGCTGCCTCAATAAAAGGAGCTTTGATATAATTTGCAGTGAGAATAAGAACGCACCTGCACAGCCACATTTGAAGAGATGTGTTTACAGGAGAAAATCTGGTTTCAGAGTGAGTGGCTGAGAATATATATATTGTAGGTGAGGGGGTGGAATAAAACCACAAGGTGATTTTATCTTGATTTAAATCATTTATACAGCTGGAAGGTTTAGCACATGACAGAAAGACTGAAAGTCAACTGCTTTGGGGGCTACCACCTCTATTTTAAAAATCTCCCTCCCCTAACCCACTTTGGCTGAGGCTTGGGAGACCGCAGCATGTACATATGCAAATGGAAATAATCTACATGGTCTGTGAAATGCAGCCTCAAAATAAACTCCTTCACATAGAGACGCTTTAAGAAAGTAACAAAGATCTACTACACAGAAGAACACTGCCTCGTTTGTTAAGAAGCACGGTGCCTAATTGACCCTTCTTTTTTGTTTTTATTTAGAAAAAAATATTTCCAAACAGCAAGCTTTCCTTAACTTCAGGTTGGAAATTTGTTTCGTTACACTGTCATCCTGAATGCATTGGCAATGAAAAGCCTTCTAACCAACAAACTAAGCCAGGGGTGGCCTTCCAGACTACAATTTCCATCATCCCTCACCACAAACCATAGCTCCCCCACAACTGTGGTCTAAGCTCTGCACTGTTCAAAATAACATATAATAATTTGCTGGCTTAACTGTCCTGAATGACATTATGTATCTATGTTTGGGGAAGTTTTTAATATTTAATGCTGTATTGTTTTTAACACTTGATTGGGAGCCGCCCAGAGTAGCTGGGGTAACTCAGCCAGATGGCGGGGTATAAATAAATTATTATTATTATTATTATTATTATTATTATTATTATTATTATTATCATCATCATCATCATTATTATTATTATATTATGGCACAGGTGTGCCAGCCAGGCACACCAGCTTGCCCCCATGATTGAGGGGGCCGGTACACTACATGCCTATGTCACATGCGCACACCACACAATGTGCTCATGTCACTCACATGCTGCACAATGTGCTGATCTGTTGCACACATGCCATGCGGCTTGCATTCGTGATGTGAGCGCGCCGTGCACCGTGCGTGGGTGACATGAGCTTGTTGTGCAGTGTGTGCACATTGCCGCAGAATATTGAGGGGACCCAATCCCCTACTTGAAAATTTGGGGGAGGGGCCCTCAGCCTCTTGGCCCACCCTAGATGGCACCCCTGGTACCAGCAATAGCAATCTGTACAGCACCCTCTTTGGGGGTCACCATGCTACAAGAGTAATGCTACATGGACATGTGCAGTGTTTTTTCATCCGCTGGCAGATATATTGTGGGGTGCTGTGGCCACTATTTAATCCTCGGATGCTCGCGGGACCCCTCACGATTGGCGGTTGTGGAAAGCAATGCACTGAAAGACCCTGCCCACCCCTACTTCGTTGTTCTGTTCCTCCATTGTGTCGAGTTAGGAAACAAACCCCCCCCCCCCAAAGGTCAACAGCTTTGCCTTCCCACCCCCCTTTCATGGGTAGATCACTTCCAGAATTTTTATACCGGGAGTAGATCGCAGTCTCTTGTGAGTTGGTCGTGCCTGATCTATATGAAGCTGCTGAGGATGGTCAATAGGAGTTTGGGGGCAAAGTGTCATCAGTATGCTGATGACATTCAGCTCTATTTCTATTTCAGCAGTGCCTATGATTATAAAGACTATTTCAAGTATATAAAGACTATTTCAAGTACAATACAAATAAAAACTGGAATAAGGCTTTTGGGAAAGGTAGGTCTATAATAGTTGCCAGTAAGATAATATAGGTGGCACCCATTTGATATGTAATGGGAGGGAGTCCCAAAGCGTAGCTGCTGCCATACAAAAGGCCCAATTCCTACACTGTATACAAATTCCCTAATGAGATGGGATCTGCAGAAGCCTTCTCCTGCTGGGTGCAGTAGTCAGTTTCGTATATAAGGGGTGAATGATCTTTCAGGTATCCCAGTCCCAAGCGGTATTCGGCTTTGCACACCAATGTTAACATCCTGGACTTAGCCCAGTAGTTAACTGGCAGCCAATTCAATTAGTTCAGCAGCAGGGTATCATTTATAACCCTTCTTGCAATCCATAGAAACCACTTCCTTCCTATGCTTAGATCAGACTTATACAAAAAAGTTTTTAATTTCAGCTGCATTTGGGCCCATGGGGGGGGGAGTTCTTTAGCAATAAAACAGTATCAAAGGGCATTTTAATAACACCTTGCATATTTCCTGATAGACATGTACTCTCTTTAAAAGGGAGAAAACCAGAATGTTTAATGTGAATCCAGGAAAAATGTGTCAGATTGTGTGTATGAAACAAATGATCTATATTTAGTTTATAGCTTTCTTTTCCATTTTCCAATAGCCTCCCCAAAATAGAACCAGCAGTACCTTGTGCCCAGGAAGTCTTACAATACATGTGGAACGTTGCTTCTCAGATAATTTTACAAAAATGTCAACCATTTTGAAATGTTAACAACTATTATTCTAACCTTTCATTGTTTGTTTTCACGCAGTAGAGTGTTTTTCTATATAGACTAATTCCTACCATTGGATAGGTGGTAAACTCATTTCTTTGTCCTTAACTTTATGGATTTTGACTAAGCTTTCTATCTAATCCTTTCTAAATCCTAATTTCCCATATTAGACTTAACTTTGATACCATTTCCACAGTCTTTATAGGGCTGGCCCTATCATTAGACAGGGTAAGCTAAGCTAAGGGGTTGGGAGCTGCTGTGTGTGCCATACCAAACTCATACCCGCCAACATTTCTCCATTGAAAATAGGGACATCCCATTCCATAATTCCATTCCCCACATATCTTATTGGGTTGCCCCAGCACTCTGGGCAGCTTCCAACATATATAAAAACATAATAAAATATTAAACATTTTTTAAAAACTTTCCTATACAGGATTGCCTGCAGACAGCTTAGGGGTTAGATAATTCCATACCCTCCAACATTTCTCCAATGAAAATAGAGACATCTTAAGGAAAAGCGGGACATTCCAGGGTCAAATCAGAAACCTGGACAGCATCTCTACATCAGGGACATCCCTGGAAAATAGAGACACTTGGAGGGTCTGCAAACGGCCTTGTGCCCACTAAATGAGCCTTCCGCTTTTACTGTCCCACTGCCAGTGTTGAAGCAAGGGCTTATCCACCCTTACCAGTTGCCCCACTCTTTTGAGGCACAGGTCCATGCTTTAAAACTTTGTGTCCAAGCATGTTTTCTTTTTGTCTCAGAGCTTTCCCTGCATAAATGCACTCTTTGGTACAGTGGTACATCAGGTTAAGTACTTAATTCGTTCCGGAGGTCTGTTCTTAACCTGAAACTGTTCTTAACCTGAAGCACCACTTTAGCTAATGGGGCCTCCTGCTGTTGCCGCGCCGCCGGAGCACGATTTCTGTTCTCATCCTGAAGCAAAGTTCTTAACCCGAGGTACTATTTCTGGGTTAGCGGAGTCTGTAACCTGAAGTGTATGTAACCTGAAACGTATGCAACCCAAGGTACCACTGTACTCAGTCAGAGCAAATGTCAATTTGGGTTTTGTGCAGATAGACATTTGCTTCCATTGAGCACTAAAGAGTGGGTTTTCTCATGGAAAGTTCCAGAGCAAAAAGAATTAAAACAAAACCCAATGATGATGCTCATGATGATTTCCCTTGCTCATATGCATATTGCTGTTTGGTGTTGACCATACTGTGACAACACATAAACAAATGTATAAAAATTAGTAAAAAAAAAAAACTATCATACAGAAACAATCGTTTTTCAAGAAATAATATTAATGTTCCCTTTAGACTGTACACGTTTTCCCCTGTTCTCATTTTAGTGTTCTCCCTGTTAAAAGAAAAAAGAATAGTCTGTAGTAATGATGCATCTACTGATCTGATTGCATGAGGTTGCAGAGTGGCTTGTTCTGACTTAACAACCATGACATCCCTCACAAAGGGAGCAGTTCTGTCCTGCTCTGATACCCGCAGAGGAAGAACCATGGCTCTGTCGTAAAATTCCCTGGCGTCTCTAGTTAAGAAGGATCAGTCAGCAGACGATGGAGAAGGCCTCTGCCTGACACCATGGAGAGTCATTTTTTAGTCAGGATAGATAATTCTGTGCCAGATGGACAAATAGTCTGACCTGGTATGAGGCAGCTTCCTATGTTCCTGCAATCCCTTTATAAGAGGTGACTAGTCATGGAGAAATAGGAATAAAGGAGGGAAATAAAGATCCACACTGGGAACAGTGGGAGTGGGGTGGGTGAAGTTCTACATTAGGAACAAGGGGGGAATCAAATCAATTTTACCCAACAGTTGAATTGGGAATCAAAGGTTCTGAATCATGTCAGGTGGGAGTAGGGCTCAAGAGATCCCAGAGGGCAGCCCCACACTTTCTTCCCTAGGGTTGGGAGGAGACCAGCAGCACCTGCTCTTCACCGAGAGGCCACATGATGGGGGGCTGCCGCGGAGAAGACAAATCTGGCCTCCAAAGAGTGTGCCTCAGCTGTTGTCACCACAGCAGTGGTAGCAGCAGGTGATGCATTCCTTAGAGGCTGGATCTGCTGCCCCTCTGAATCCAACTGCCTGAGGCAGTCGCCTCACCTTGCCTCGTGGGTGGGCCCCTGTGAGAACAGAGTGCTGGACTAGATGGGTCTTTGTCCTGATCCAGTGGGGCTCTTTGTATGCTCTCGGAAAATGGTTGCTGTCATCTAATCTCCCCACCAAAAGAAAATGAGGGTGAATGACCAGTAAACGGGTCATTTGGAAGCAAATCCAGAGGCAATAAGAGTCATTAGCAGCTTTTCCTTGTGTGATGTCTTTTCTTAGTATATGATGCTGACTCGACCTTATGGTTCATGACGTTCTACTGGGGTAAACAGTAGTTAACATGTCAGCCAGAGCACACCCATGAGGCAAGGTGAGGCAACTGCCTCAGGTGGCAGGATCCTTATGCTGCCTTGTTCCTGATGTGTGCCGATGTCTGTTGGCATCAGTCGCTGTGATGTTCGGGCAGAAGAAAGCCTTTGAAGCTTCCGAACGAAAGACCAGGAGGGAGAGAACATGCCAGTCAGGCATGTGTCTCTGCCAGGGTCCTACTTGAGTGTAGGACAAGCTCCTGAAACTTCCCTCACCACTTTTCCCCTTGCGGGGAGGCAGATGCTATTTTGTGGTACGCCACAGGTGTCAAAATGTCTTGGGTCAGCCAACCTGAGGTTGGCCAACCTTTTCAGACCTGGTGTAGTGATGGATCCTGAAGGAGGGAAAATAACTGGATACCAAGGGGGGCACATTGTGGTTTCCTCATTGCTGCTGCTGCCTGGTTGTACGATACCTGTGTTGGGTGATATCGTGGGACTATTCAGATAGCACTATGTGCTAAGTCTCATATTACATGCTTGGACGATGTGCAAAAAGCAGTCTTGTGATCCGTGTGTGGTAGTGAGGCTACGAGGGACTCTGTGGGCATGTCTGGTCAGCTTTGCTACTTTGGCTATTGTTCCTACATCAATTGTTGTAGCATTTGCTCTACTGTTGGTTAAGCATTGTGTCCTACCCTACACTGGCATTGCTCCTGAACATGGGGCTGACCCAGCTTTGCAGTATCATAGGGCTCTGGGGATCCTAAATCAAAAGGCTTTTAATATTATATATATGCTCTGTTGCGAAATATTTGTTTTGTAATATGGAACATATGAAGATGAACTAGAGAGGAACATTCCTACAAATCAGTAACCTATGAAAAGAATTTAAATTAGTCTTAAAGCAGAAATATGGTCATTTTCTATCAAAGTACAGAATGTCCTGTGTCGGCTACCAAAAGGGCCCACAATCCTCTCTGCATTGCACATCTTTTTCCATCCCCATTTGTAACTTACAAGGGGATGTGGTGAAACATTTTAAATGACATCATTGGGGAATTGAGAATTTTTGCAGCATTACACAAAAGGTAGAATATTTTTGCTAAAAGAGAACTTACTGCACCGTACACCCGAAACCGATTGGGCTCTGATTAAGCATAAAAGTGTCAAAAAATAATCAGTGGAAGAGTCTGCTGCGTCAGTTCTACACAAAAATGTAGGATTCTTTTTACACATGGTTACAATATTTTTTTAAAAAAAAATTATTAATATATCAAACAAAGTTCTTATAAATTATTTTATAAAGCATGGAATGAATTTGTAAATTGTGGATTTATATAGCCAGTAAGCTCTTAACAAAAGGAAGAAGAGTTTTTAAATGAGGAAAATGAAAACTAAAAGATTATTAATGGTTAACCCCCTAATTTGATGGCTGTAAATAGCTTCAAGAGTCATGTTAGCAATCAGGTAATTAAAATTTAAAATAGGAAGTTGAATGATTAAATTTTGATATATTTTCAGTTTAGATTAATAGGTCAGGCAATTTTCTGATTAGCTTTGTTAAAACCATTCAGATTATAATAACCAGTGGGTTATAGCTAAGTTCTTTACCCAGGCAGCCAGCATCATGGAAGTCCCATGTGTGTGCAATAGGACAGAATGGGATGAAATGACGCACAGTGGGCTGGAATGGGCTGGAATGGCTCGATGACTGAGTGCCAGTGAGAGAGATCAGAATGGAATTAGCTGTTTGGCCCACCCGTAGGCAAAGCCCTGACACTGTGTAACTTGATTTTTATCTCATGGACGGAAAACTTTCCATTTTGCATCTGTCTGTTTCAAACCTTGCCTCCGTTTTAAGCAAAACAAAGAGAATGATTGCAAAATAAAGCTATGCTAACTACATTGGCTAGAATGTATAATACCATGGACCTGAGAACAAAGTTTAATTTTCTGTTTTGAACTGCCCAGACATCTATAGATGAAGGACAGTATACAAAGAATAAGAATATGAATAAGAATAAGAATAAGAATAAGAATAAGAATAAGAATAAGAATAAGAATAAGGTCAGTTGGGGCTTGGTAGGGCAGCAAATGTGGAACCTTGCTGTTTTCATTATAACTGGACTTGTACAGCACTTATTTAGGAAAGTGGTTCTTCACACATGTGCAGAATGTCATTGTCCCCACCTCCTCTACCAATGGACAGGGAAAGAGCGTCTATGTAAGAAGACTACAGTATGATAGGAGGAAATAGGAAGAACATTAGAAGCCCCAGACACATTATAACTTTCCAGCCATGCTTCAGGCAACTAACAAAGATTTAAACAGTAGGTTGACCAGTTCATGAAGGCGAGTAGGATGCTGGAGAAGGCCTCTTTATTTAATATATTGAATGATTTGAAATGGTAACAAATTATTATCAATTGAATTTATTATTGCTGCATTTTTGCTCCCAAAGAGAAACATACATAGGGTTTTCCTCCTCAGATGCAAAAAAAGAGTATTATGCTAATATATTATTCTCTGTGACTGAGGTGGTGATGGTGTTAGGGCCACCATTTGATACTCTGCCTCAGACAGCAAAATGTTTTGGGCCCTCCCCGAGTTGTGCTGCAAGGGAGGCCACACAGTTAATTGCTCATTTCAGAAGAAATGGACGTGTTTATGCAGCCCTTGAAAGAGCTGATGGCCAAAAACTTCAGAGGTTTGAATTTATCCAACACCTGCTGTTTTAAGAACTGTGTGATGTACCTACTCTAGAGGTTCCTGGGGCTACTAAAGAGGTTTGCTAATTTGGTGACATCTCTGGGTGCCTTAAAAAGATCTATTTACTTAGGACAAATGACTCCTGTGTTGTGTGCCTGGTTCTGTTCAGTTCATGTTCATCATGAGCCATGTCCATTAGTGTGTCACTTGAGCTCTTTTCAGACATAAAGAAGCCCTGATTTGGTTTAGAAAAATAAAGAAAAGTGAAACAAAAATACATCAGAGGACTTAGATGGATTCTGTTCCGGCATGCGCACCGATCAGCAAGTTTGTCTCATGCAAGAGATGTATAGGTAATACTTAAAAGTAAAATGATATAAATGAGATTAAACATGCATGAGTAAAGTATATGCTACTAGTTTGTTTTCTAAAAGGTCCTCACATTCAGACTCACTTTGAACATTCAGAAATGTCCAGGGGGCAGGGGAGTGACTGGTGCTTCCTGTTCTCATCTCCTTGTAATATCTGAAACAGAACTCTTCCATTTCCCGCTATGGTAAGACATGCTGGCTGCCAGGGCAAAGCCAGCACATCTGCAGAAAGAGATGCAAAAGTCTCTTTTCAGACATTTATGGGGGAAAGACATAACCAGGAAGCATGAGACACTTATATTTCCCACCCTGTGCCTACTCACCTAAACATCCAAGGCAAAACAGACTTCCAGTCATGAAGCACTGAGTATCCAACTTTGTGTTCTCACATTTTAGTCTTCATAAATATGTTGATTCTTAAGTGAGTCAGTACCGAATTGTATTGCATAAGTGGCCCAAATTCTATGGTTGGGAAGCCAAGGGCCTTGGCTCAGCGGCGGAGCGCATGGTTTGCATGCATAAGGTCCTGGATTCAGTCCAAGCTTGTCCAGATGAAAGGATCTAAGATTGTGAGGGTTCATTCCCTAAAAACTCCATGTAGGAATGGGGAATACTGCCTCTGAATCCTTGGAGAGCTGCCAGGCAGACAGCTCTAAATGAAACACCCACTGTTAGCGCCCCAAACATTTAACTAAATCCACAGGATTCCTTGAGAGTATACAGGTACTTGGTATTCAGGCTATCAGCTGGGCATTGCTTTTTAATAGTACTATATGTTTTAAATAAGAGTGTTCTGGTGGGCATTGGATAAATTATCCTTTCTTCCAACCTATATACCTCTCTCTCTCTGGCTAACTTCTCCCTCCTGGGCTTCCAAATGTTATTGGGCATGTAGCCAAAAATGAGACCATAATATGGTTGGTTCTTTCACCCATCATTTTCCATTTCTCCTGGTGGTTTCTTCATAGTGCTGGAAAGGATCCCCCAAAGGTCATGTAGTCCAACCCCTTGCCATTCAGGAATCACAGCTAAAGAATCCCTGACAGATGGCCATCCAACCCATTTAAAAACCTCCCGTGAAGGAGAGCCCACCCCCTTCTGAGATAGTCTGTTCCACTGTCAAACAACTCTTATCTTAATATATTATTAATATGAATTTGGGGGTTTTCTGATCTTTTTTCTGAAGTGCATTTAATGGTATGCATTCTTAGACATGGCTCTTTTCATCGGTCCTTCTCCCTGCTCACCATGCATTTCTTCCTCCATACAGACAGGGGGCGCTAGGTAGAAAGGAGGGAAGCGTACATAGACCTCCTCTACATGTGTCACATGCAGTGGAGTAAGAAAACAAACTGGGCTTTGTTTGAGCCCCATGAGGGTTCCTTCACATGCAGGTGTGTGGACCCCCAGCAGGATGAATCATCTCCCTGCTATTTAAACGTACATTTCCAAGCATTAGAGTTAGGTCAGTTGCCAGCATTTCACAGAACTCACACGACAAAGGGTGATTTACAGCTCACAAGTTTCTGTTTTGCAAAGGATGATGTGGTTCCTCTGGGGAAATGGCTTTGCACTGGACAGTATGCCAGATCAACCCCTCTTACCCACTACACAAACAGAAAGCGCTTCTGATAGCTATGAGCCTAAATTTTCTACCCACTGGGAGCCTTCATTTGCCTCCTGGAGTGCTGCTGTAAAAGGTTCCCAGCTTAGATGGAGAGGCTGAAGGAGAATGGAGGGCTTAAGATCAGGTTTGGAGCTTGAGCCTTGCACTTTGCCAAGAGAGCAGGGGGCACGCTATACATTGCCTCATTTTAAAGTACACTGCTGCGCTAAAAGAGGTGACCTGTAGTCTACAGCATCCCCCCTCCCTTTGGCAAGGCACAAGAAAAGGGGAGGGGTGCGGATCACATGGCACATAACCTCTTTTAAAGTGGCAACGGCCCTTGCCAGACCACTAACTTGGTTTTGCTTGCCAGACCACAGACATTCAGTTCCATTCTATGCTGATCTATTGCAAACCCCAGGATTCCTCTTTTAACTCGTTGCAAATATAACTACACTCTGTTGCATTAATTCTCCAGCCCTGTGTTAATTTCAGGGAAGCAGATGTGTTTCAAAAGGCACTGATGCTCTACAATCTTTTGATCATTTGGGGACACTTAAAATGGGGAGATGTTTGTTAAACCGATAAATAGGCTTTCCCTCCCCCCTCCTTTTTTAAAAACATGCCAGCAAACTACTTATGAGTGACCTTTTGCAATTCATAATTCTCTTTTTGGTGAGCTTAGTCAGATCCTTTTTTTGTGTTCAAAGAAGAGAGCTATATGTGAGGAGTTCTGCTAAAGAAATTGCGCCTGTTTTCTGGCACTACAGTACCGTAGGGAACAGGGTATTGTTCCCTGTGCCTTTCAGTAGCTGAATTACAGAGGTGCCGAGGGTGAGGTGTCCCCTAACCGTTTTTGATGCCTTCCTTGGCTACTGTTTTAGAAGTCTGCAGAGGGATGTATGTAGGGATGAAGGAGTTGCAGAGTTGATTATCAGTCACCTTACTCCCATAATTTTGTGCAGCTCCCTCTGGCTCCCTCCTCCTGGACACGGCGAGTCAAGAAGGTGGGTTTGAAAGCAGATGTATGTTTGTATCTCACAGAACCAGCCCACCAATGAGGTGAGGGCGGAGCACCCATGTCAGGCCACAGAGGTGCAGGAGGCAGCACCCTGCCCAGCCCACTGCTTCTGCTGAAATGCCCCTCTCTTGCCGACTCTTGTACAGTCAAAGTAATTTGCCCTGTCTATTTGTCTATTGAGTTTCTTTCCTGTACGTGACAACGGCCACGAGAGTCGTGATAGCACAAGGATGGAAGACTGAGGAAACCCCAACTAAAGAATCATGGCAAGAGAAATTGATGGGCTATGCTGAACAGGCAAAATTGACACATAAACTACGGGACAAGGACAACTGTGACTTCAAAGATGAATGGGAACCTTTTACAAAGTATTTGAAGATGCAACAAAGTGAATTGGACTTCTTGGCAGGTTTTGAATAAACACTCACAAACTTTTTATTAGCAATAATTCATGGGACGGTGGGGGGAGGGAGAAAATGGAAAAAAAAAATAAGGATGGTATGTTTTCAGATAATATGTTTCATTTAAATTCCTAATAAAAAATTATAAAAATAATAATAATAAATATTGAGTTTCTTTCCACCCCCCCCCATTCAGTATCAGTTGACTTTGGCAAAATATTATGCCCCACCCACTCTTTAAAAAAATAAGTCTTTAAAGTAGATAGGAATTGATTGGGAAACAGATATTAAATATTCTGTTGAAATAAGTTGTTGTTTTTTAAATACACTTCTTTTCAAGAGAAAAAAGCCCGTTCAGTTTATTATATAAAATATTTGGATTGTTATGGATTGGCTTAACATGAAGCATCTGTTGGCAGAAAAGAGTGGATGGAGTTCATTAGGAAGCTTTTTAAGCAAGGGGAGGCAGGGGAAGAATTTCTGCCTCTGGGCTTACAATATAGTTAAGACTTGGAAACAATTCAGAGAATTCCAGTCGATCCTTGCAAACGGCAAGAAATTGGTTCAGATACGAACATTACTTGTGAAATGTCTCGGCCAAGAATGCTCTGGGTGGTCGTATTCCTAATAAAGCCTCATTGGCAACAGTTCTTTACATCAATAATGGCAGGGAGGTACGTATTCTGCAACATTTCAAAGATGATAATAAGGAAAGGATTTGCTGAAATAATTAATTGAACTGGAATACAAAAAAGGGAGCTGTGAGGAGGTCAAGGAAACAAGTAAATGAAAGACAAGACATGGAAAGATGGGTGTTTTTTAAATTGTTCTTACTTTTTCTGTATTTTGTATTTTCTGTTTTTCTTTTTTTTTCTCTGTAATTTTTTTGAAACTTTAATAAATATTATTTTTAAAAAAACAAAGATGATAATAAGGGCAAGCTCAACTGCCACAGTTTTCATACCCAAACCCCCACCACCATGACCACATTGATCAAACTTTTATCTTACCTGCTGGTTGCTATTGCATATTCTCTGCAATAGGATGCCCTGCATTGATTTTGAAGCCAACAGAGTCTTGCTGCTTTCGGTTAAAGACATACTAGAAAGGCTTGATTGCCATAAAATAGATTCTCAACCATTCTAGCTACAGCTCAGCAGCTGCAGTGTGTGACAAGGCTGGCTGCGGACTGCACAGTGACCTGCTATCCATTCCTTGGGGATGGCAATGAAACTCACACATGGACAGGGCTAGCCCAACATATTTTGTTCTTTGAGGTGAAGAATAAAATGGCTACATAAAGAAACTGAGCAGAGTGACAGCTGAACCTTACTTCATCAACACTGGTGATGGGATAGCATCCTTCACCACACCTGAGGAGAACAGGAGAACTTAGCAGGCACAAGGCAGGCCCTGTAGTGCACACAGATTTGCCCTGCAACACATCACTGCTGCTCCCAGTATCTGCCACATGAGGCAACTTCCTCATCTACCCAATGGTAGGGCTGGCCCTGCACATAGAGGAGACTGCATCAACACTGAGACACAGTACAAACTTAGAGGGGAAGTGGCATTGTTGCAGGGTGTAGTGAGAAGGAAGGGGAGCCCGAAATGAACCATCAGTCTTAAAAAGGACTTTCTTATGTGGATGCATTTACAAGGAGGAGCTAAAGCTCTGTGGCAGGTCGCATGCTGTGCCTGCAAAAAGTCCCAATTTCAATCCCTGACATCTCCAGGCAGGACTAGGACAGACCCTTGTCCGAAACACTGGAGACCTGCTGCTAGTCAGTGCAGACAAGGATAGCCAATGTGATACCCTCCAGGTGTTGATGGACGACCACGGCCATTACCCCTGAATATCGGCTGTGCTGGCTGGAGCTGACGGTGGTTGAAGTCCGACTACACCTGGAGAGCACGATGTGGGCATCCCCTGTTGTAGACAGTTCTGAATTAGATGGATGAATGATCTGCCTTGATAAATGGCAGCTTCCTATTGGGGAAGGACTGTAGTAGAACACATGATTTGCATGCAAAAGTTCTCAAGGTACAGCTCTCTGACATCTCCAGATAAGGCTGGAAAAACTGAGGCGTAGCCAACCAGTATGGACAGCACTTACCCAGGCGGGCCAATGGTCTTACTTGGTATAAGTGTGCTGGTCCCGGGGGGAGGTTACTGTGAGGCGTGGTCAGAGTCCGGTCCTGGGTCAAGGGTCTGGAGACTGTCCACCAAGGGCGAAGCGGGGTCCAAAGCGAGGAGCCGGGCAAGGTCGGGAGCTCTGGAAGAACAGGTCTGGGTGCTGGCAGAAACAGGTTTCCAACGACGTTGCTCCTGCAGCCTGGGACCGGGCTGACTGGCCTTTATCTTCTCTGAGGCCAGGGGCGGTCCTGGCCCACAGGTGACCCGCCTCTCCTGGCCTTAAGGCAAGCACTCCTCCTGAGAGAACCCAGTTCCCTCCGCCTCTCTGCCCTGAGCCTCTGCAGCTCAGGAGAGGCTGGAGGGTTACTGGACCCAGGGGGAGGCTCACCTTTCCCTGACAGGGCTGGGAGAGGCGCACCTGTAGGCAATGGGTCCTCAATCACCTCCGGAGCCAGAGTGGATTCATCTGGTGTCTACTCCTGAGGATCCAGCGCAGGTGCAGGCACTTCAGATTCAAGGCCCTGCCACGGCTCAGCCGGCCCTGGAGGTGGGGACTCCTGTGCAGGCTGGGATTCCTCCGGTTCAGCCTCTGAATCGGATTCCCAGGCCATCACAATAAGGAAGCTTCCTATGTGAACAAAAGTACAACAAATGACAAGATACATCCATTCCCTCCTCTGTGATTTTACTTTTAGGAACTCTGATGTGGGACTCTAAACCCCAAAGGATGACAATTTTGGCAACCCTTAATGACTCAGAATAAGAGTCAGACCAAAAAGGACAGGTACCAGAAAATAACTGGCATCTATGGATTTTGAAAATCAACTAAAGGCCGTGCAGAGAAGGAACCCTGTTCCAGACCAGCAAAGTAATTAGATATAGCTGCAGACACAGCAGGAATAGAAATATCTTTATTCTCTTGCTAGTAGAATGGACACCATTATTGTCATAGTTCAGATTCTTCCTTGTCAGGAGCAGTTCCTTGCTTTACTAAGTATGTGTCACCTTGCCTTAAAGCATTTCCATAAACTGCATAGAGAGGAGTTTTATCCCTCCTATGTGTGGCTCTGTCATAGATCCAGTTACAGATAGGTAGCCGTGTTGGTCTGCCATAGTCAAAACAAAATAAAAAAATTCCTTCCAGTAGCACCTTAAAGACCAACTAAGTTAGTTCTTGGTATGAGCTTTCGTATGCATGCACACTTCTTCAGATACACACTGTATCTGAAGAAGTGTGCATGCACACGAAAGCTCATACCAAGAACTAAGTTAGTTGGTCTTTAAGGTGCTGCTGGAAGGAATTTTTTTATTTTGTTCTGTCATAGATAGCAGATGTCATTCCATGCAGGCATGCTTGAAAAGAGGCATACAAATGCACATAAACAGACCAAGAGCATCTTTGGGGTTCCAAGAGTTCCAATCCATCCATGTTTTTCATTAAAGTGTTCAAGTTACCGGTAGTTTAGCATACAACAAGCTGTAAAAGACCATGATTTTGCAACAGTCCTATTTTGAGTTCACTAGAACTCTTTGGCATCTGAATTCATTTCAGCTCACCAATGAAACTCGGTGGGAGGGTCTGCATAGCCATTCAGTTGTTATTTTCGATATTCATTTTTAAAGCTTTGCTTGACCTCAGAAACATGTGCACAGAACCTGACGCATACTTTGAACTTCAACTCCCTCTACTGATTTATACCTAAGATCACTGCTAACCATTCACAAGTAAGGATATACCCATTAGGCGATGCAGAACCAACTCCATAAGCATTCCTTGTTCCTTATTTTTAAAATGTGGCCATGCTGCAGCATTTCTAAAAACAAAAGCAAATATAACCTCCACCCAATAACCTAAAATAATAGGGGAAATAACTATGGGTTCTACAGAGTCTAAAACCACACAGTTATGGTGGAGCAAAAATGAAGAATATTTCTGAGCATGAGTCATGTAGATTTTTATTTTTTTAGTAGCAGGCCACACATAAAGTGCATAAACAGTGATTTTCCCAGAATCTTCTCCCTTTAAAATGGTGATTGGCTAAATTTTGGACTGGCTGCTTTTGGTTTTGTTGCTACTTTTTGTCCTTAATATGACAGTTTTGTGTTCTCTGCACTCTGTTATTAGTAACAGCCACAGATGCAATTACACAACACAAATCTTTGAACAGGTGACTTTGGACTATTTCGTTTGATCCCAGCATCCCACCTATGGGATGTTCTACTTCACAGGTTGGTTACTGAGACAATGTGTGTGAAATATTTCAAATACCCTAAAGTGTTCTACAAAGGCCCTCGGAGTTGGACCTCAGTATCTGGGCAAGAACGATGGGGGTGGAGACACTCCTTCAGGTATACTGGACAGAGGCTGTTTAGGGCTTTAAAGGTCAGCACCAACACTTTGAATTGTGCTCAGAAACGTACTGAGAGCTAATGTAGGTCTTTCAGGACCAGTGTTATATGGTCTCGGCAGCCACTCCCAGTCACCAGTCTAGCTGCTGCATTCTGGATTAATTGTAATTTCCAGGTCACCTTCAAAGGTAGCCCCACATAGAGGGCATTGCAGTAGTCCAAGTGGGAGATAACTAGAGCATGCACCACTCTGGCGAGACAGGTCTACAGGCAGGTAGGGTCTCAGCCTACATACCAGATGGAGCTGGTGGACAGCTGCCCTGGACACAGAATTAACATGTACCTCCATGGAGAACTATGGGTCCAAAATGATTCCCAGGCTGCACACCTGGTCCTTCAGGGGCACAGTTACCCCATTCAGGACCAGGGAGTCCTCCACATCTGCCCGCCTCCTGTCCCCCCAAAACAGTACTTCTGTCTTGTCAGGATTCAACCTCAATGTGTTACCTGCCATCCATCCTCCAACCGCCTCCAGACACTCACACAGGACCTTCACCGCCTTCACTGGTTCTAATTTAAAAGAGAGGTAGAGCTGGGTATCATCCGTATACTGATGAACACCCAGCCCAAACCGCCTGATGATCTCTCCCAATGGCTTCTTATAGATGTTAAAAAGCATGGGGGAAAGGACAGAACCCTGAGGCACCCCACAAGTGAGAAACCACGGGTCTGAACACTCATCCCCCAACACTACTTATGTCAACATGTCATTTCAATTTATTTTAAACTGTTTTTAATGTTGCATTTTAAATCATTGTGACCTGCCCAGAGGCCTTGGGTTGAAGGGCTTTTAATAACAAACTACTACTACTACTACTACTACTACTACTACTACGTCCCTCTGTGGGCTTGAGGATATTGCAGCATGATCTCTTCTCAATGAAACATTTACAGTGGTACCTTGGGTTAAGTATTTAATTCGTTCCTGAGGTCCGTTCTTAACCTGAAACTGTTCTTAACCTGAAGCACCACTTTAGCTAATGGGGCCTCCTGCTGCTGCCACGCCACCGGAGCATGATTTCTGTTCTAATCCTGAAGCAAAGTTCTTAACCTGAAGCACTATTTCTGGGTTAGCAGAGTCTGTAACCTGAAGTGTATGTAACCTGAAGTGTATGTAACCCGAGGTACCACTGTATCTCAATTTAGGAATCAGTCCCTGGGAGGGCACTTGGACAGCAGGGCCTAGGATGCTTCAGATCTCCCTCTGTGTGGAGGTCTCCCAGTGCAGCCAGTACTATTGGTCTACTGCTGGTAAGGCCCTTTATATTCTAATCAATATAAACTACACTGCATAACCTGGGAGGGAAAACTATGAACATCTGAAGGGAGGTATGCCTTTATAAATGAATGAACACACAAATAAATACCAAGAACAGCAAGAAGAGTTGGCAGAGGGGCACAATCTATTCCCAAATGCTTGCCATCTTCTCCACAGTTCGGACCTCAAGAAATCAGATCCTATCTGTAGAACCCTGTTCAGAGTTTCCAGCAAGCATAGCGTATAAAAACAGACAGTATGGCACACTGTCACTGAAGGGATCAATAAATCCATCTGGTTCAGGCTTTCTTAATCGCCAGCAGATTTCTATGCTGTGCTAGGCATAAATATAACCACAATGCCTACAGCCTACCAAATTGCTTAGCTTATATGGCTACTGAGGAATGAGCATGTGTTCATTGATTGTTCTTTTATCACAGTTGTTTTACTGAGGGAAACTCCTTCAACTGCTTGTAAATGAGAGAGTGGGATTGTACTGGGAAGCAAACTATTTAAAAAGATGGGTTTCAGGAAGCGTTAAAGAAATTAGTCCTGGAATTTGACCAAAGGGAGATGACTCTCCCATGCACATGTTAAGTCTGCTCCAAGGTCCTACCCTCAGTAACCACCCAGCACAGCTTATTGGCTCCTGGGGCAGGATCTGAGCCAGGTACATGTAGAAAATGGATTAACACCAGTGCCCCACTAGGGAATGGGGAGATATTCAATTCAGCTTGCATTTAAAGGTGAATCTACCTAGCTTGCACTTTCTGAAGCAATTAATAAACTGAAGCACATCCATCCTTCAAAATTCACACTTCTCTGAATTTTGCAATGCAGCTCCCCAGCTGTGTGTGTGTGTGTGTGTGTGTGTGTGGTGTGTAAATATATAAATAAATGCATAAACATACTGGTTTAAAGTGTCCATTAAAATGTGAAAATCAGCATAAGTAACATACAGAATTGGGGGGGGGGGTATATTGGGGGAAATTGCATACACACATGTGTCTATTAGGAGAAATTCAAAGTAGAATGAAGACCCAGGGCTTGGACTTAAACTGTTGAGAACACTATATGAAATTAACTACTCCTAATATTTATTTGGGACATGGGTGGCGCTGTGGTGTAAACCACTGAGCCTAGGGTTTGCCGATCGGAAGGGCAGCAATTTGAATCCCTGCGATGTGGTGAGCTCCTGTTGTTTGGTCCCAGCTCCTGCCAACCTAGCAGTTCAAAAGCACATCAAAGTGCAAGTAGATAAATAGGTGGGAAGGTAAACGGCGTTTCTGTGCGCCTCTCTAGTTTCGCCAGAAGCGGCTTAGTCATGTTGGCCACATGACCCGGAAAAACTGTCTGCAGACAAATGTCAGCTCCCTCGGCCAGTAAAGCGAGATGAGCGTCGCAACCCCAGAGTCGTTCGCGACTAGACTTAACTGTCAGGGGTCCTTTACCTTTTTTAAAATATTTATTTATATAGCACCCTTTGTGCTCATGGTGCTTCACAAAGTATAAGAGATTGGCCTCTGCCCCAGAGACCTTACAATCTAGAATTTAATGCAATGAGACAACAGACGAAGGCCAGGGAAGCTGAAACAGAGGTTAACAGGGAAGGAACATGCATGATTTAAGTTACCCATGTTTGGGCTGCATTTGAATGTGAGGTTTATTGCATTCATTTTACTGGCTATCTTGCTAGCGCTTCTGTCTGTGTTTTTAATTTTCCTTCACATAGCAGTACTTTGCGGTGTTGTGGTACTATGGCTTTTTGACCAATTTACCACTATGTAGCGTTAAACTTTAAATTGCAGGAAAGAACTATATACCACCCCCAAAATCTTCATAACGAACTCTGGCAACTTCCCAAGCTAATGTGGTTGCAAATGGATTTCTTTCTGGAAACAACACAGAAATGAGCCCTAAACTTCTGCTAGATTCCCAGAAGTGGTTTCTATGTCACATGAAATACCACAGAAAATGCAAAACCAAAGTTATGGAAATGTCAAGGAAATGGAATGAAGTGCCATCTAAATGCAGCCTTAGTTACAGTGTTAAATGTGTGAACACCAAGGGATTGTGCCAAAGGGGGCAGTGGCATGAAAAGGTATGGGAACCACTGCAAAGGTAGGGTCACTGTTAGGTGAAATCCAAGTTCTTGTGACAGTTCTTAGAATATTATCCCTCTGGCATCACCCTCCAACTACATGTTCAGTCTGGACTACTCATGCATTTTGAATCCCTGCATGGAACGATGATAAGCTCTGGCGTGGGACATTCACCATGGGTGAATCATCAACCTCTCAACAGGCGAATCTGTGTATGTGGAATTTTCTCTTTGCTGATAAATAAAAAATGAGTCAGACTTTAAAAACAGGCTGGGGAGAAGGAGAACCCTCGTGACAAATTCAGTGGGGTTTCCCGAGTTCACTCTGTCTCCCCAGCAGTCTTTTAGCCCCTGGTAAAAGAAGGTTTCCCAAAGCTTTTGAAATTACAGCTGCAACAGACATGCCTCCAGCAACTCAGTACAGTCAAATGAATTAAGATTCAGGCACATAGTCACTAGAGAAGGGGGAAATACCGCTAAATATACTGTAACTGGAAACAAGAGGTCTGATTTCCTCCAGATTTACTATGCATTTTTTAGGTAGTAGGAGTGAATGAATTTCTTGCAAATATATAGATATTACAGATTACTAAAAAACTAATGTTTCAAACAATGAAAACGTTACACTGAAAAAAAGAATGGTGAGTTCCTTTTTAGATGTGATAAAAGGAAACAGTGACATTCAACAATATAGACATTTAATTCTGCAAAACTTAGACATTTCTCCATTGTCAAAATTCAAAGGCTGAAACTTTATATTCAAAGCCTTCATTTCCAAGATGCAATATTCTGAAATAATCCCATAACTCAGGGCCGGATTTAGGTTTGATGAGGCCCTAAGCTACTGAAGGTACGGGGCCCTTTATATGTCCAGCTGTCCTTTGTCAACAACAAATTGTTGCTGTTTTTTGTGTTGAAGTTATGCTATATATTATTTATGGACCTAATGGGTATCTAAAGCCATGTGCACATAACAAAATATGTATTTTATCAAAGTAATTGTTGAACTGCAATACAACTAAGAAGTATATTAAGAGTGAAATAAGTATTAAGCTCTAACTTAAAATGATTTTTTATTCATAACAAACTTAATAATGCAAACCCATGGGCATTTGGCAATAACAAAAGTTCCTTTAGAAACACAGTTTACAGACTCGTAATTTTTTTTGGGGGGCAAGAGAGTGGGGCCCTAAACTATAGCTTGTTTAGCTTATATGTAAATCCGGCACTGCCATAACTCATATTTGCTTTATATTCAGTATGGACAATATTCAGCCACCATATCCCATTAGCACAAGGAACTCTGCTTGTGTACTGGGACTTTTCCCTCCTCCCGCTGCCCCACCATGGACTGACTGGAATAAGCAAAAATCACCTTTCAAAAGCTTTCCTAAGATTATTAAAGGGACTTCGTATTTCCATAAAGAAATTACCCATAATGATATTTCTGAGCTGTCACAATGGAGAAGAGATGAGGGCATGAGGAAATTTTCTGGCCCCAAAGCCAGGTTCTGGTGGAATGAACCTAATTTACTACATGAATTTCCCTGCTTCGATCTCACTATATAAAATAAAAATGTAAGTATATTATCACGAAGTCCCCAGTGTCACAGCACAAACCTTGATTCTCATAAAGCCAGGGATGGGGAGCAAAAGTGAAGATGGCCATGACATGGGAGTGATAAGTGTGGGGGCACTGAGAGGGGGTAACTGGTGATTTAAAACCATGGCAGAAGTTTGAGCAAAGCAGGGGTGGAGAACACTGGGAGGAAATTGTGGTTTAGAACAATGGCAGAGGTTAGAGGAAAGTACTATGGAATATTTGAGGGTTCCACATAATTTTGAGTACATGGTGAAGGGAGAAAGGGGAAAGTGGTAGTTTTAAACAATGGCCAACGTTTGAATAAAGTGAGGATAGAGAAATACTGAGAGGAAAAATGACTATTGCAAACAATAAAAGGTAAAGAGACCCCTGACCATTAGGTCCAGTCGTGACCGACTCTGGGGTTGTGGAGCTCATCTCTCTTTATTGGCCGAGGGAGCCGGCGTACAGCTTCCGGGTCATGTGGCCAGCATGACTAAGCTGCTTCTGGCAAACCAGAGCAGAGCACAGAAACGCCGTTTACCTTCCCGCTGGAGTGGTACCTATTTATCTACTTGCACTTTGGCGTGCTTTCAAACGGCTAGGTTGGCAGGAGCAGGGATCGAGCAACGGGAGCTCACCCCGTCGCGGGGATTCGAAACACCGACCTTCTGATCAGCAAGTCCTAGGCTCTGTGGTTTAACCCACAACACCACCCATGCAGAGATTTAAATAAAGCAGGGATGAAAGGATAAATATACCTATGGCTATTCCAATATTAATGGCAACAGCTCCCTTCATCCCTGATCACTGGCCATGCAGACTGAGTCAGATGGGAACTGGAGTCCAGCAAAATATGGAGGGCTACAGATCCCCCATTTCTGGTGTATTTAATTAGTTTTGTGCTCATTGGATTTTTAATCCATGGAGGTCAAAAGTGAGGTGACGAAGAAGATTTCCACTCTCAAAACAGAGTGGTTGTCAGAGCTTAGAATGTGTGAGAAGGGCCACAGTCCGATAACTATGATCAGCTGAGAGCAGCCACCTGGTATTCACACCGTATACCAAGGGTACATAAAGGGACATTTTGGGTGGACACGCCTCATCTTTGGAAATCTCTCCCTCCAAATCTGAGCATGAAAAAAGATTACTAGGATCCATGTGATAACCATGTCCCATATGACCATGCAGTCCATGGAAAGACTGCCATCTTTTTGTTGTTGTTTAGTTGTGTCCGACTCTTCGTGACCCCATGGGCCAGAGCATGCCAAGCATTCCTGTCTTCCACTGCCTCCTGCAGTTTGGTCAAACTCATGCTGGTAGCTTCGAGAACACTGTCCCACCATCTCGTCCTCTGTTGGCCCCTTCTCATTGTGCCCTCCATCTTTCCCAACATCAGGGTCTTTTCCAGGGAGTCTATTCTTCTCATGAGATGGCCAAAGTATTGGAGCCTCAGCTTCAGGATCTGTCCTTCCAGTGAGCACTCAGGGCTGATTTTCTTCAGAATGGAGAGATTTCATCTTCTTGCAGTCCATGGGACTCTCAAGAGTCTCCTCCAGCACCATAATTCAAAAGCATCAATTCTTCAGCGATCAGCCTTCTTTATGGTCCAGCTCTCACTTCCATACATCACTACTGGGAAAACCATAGCTTTAACTATACAGACCTTTGTTGGCAAGGTGATGTCTCTGCTTTTTAAGATGCTGTCTAAGTTTGTCATTGCTTTTCTCCCAAGAAGCTTGCGTTTTTTAATTTCGTGGCTGCTGTCACCATCTGCAGTGATCATGGAGCCCAAGAAAGTAAAATCTCTCACGGCCTTCATTTCTTCCCCTTCTATTTGCCAGGAGGTGATGGGCCCAGTGGCCATGATCTTAGTTTTCTTTAGCTTCCAGCCATGCAGCATTACCTCTCACTGACACATTTCTACAGTAGCTGTGGTGCGTGAGTTACCACAAATCAGCCCAACGTCTCAAGCAATCCAAGGAGTCACTGGGAGGGCCAACAATATTTTAGGGTTCCAGTGAAGCCACAGAGGGTGCTTCCTGCTGTCTAAAGGTGCTAGAAAGCATCTTCCTTGGATGTTGTGCAACAGCTGCTTGGAGTGCCAAAATGCCTTGGCCTCAACCGTGTTCCTTCTGGTCCTCTCTTTCCATTCTGCACATATCCCAGAAGTGGTGCAATCTCTTTTGTTTCCGGGATGCATTTTGTGGCTGGCGAAAAAGCTTATGGTTATCCTAGCAGCCAGATAACAGCGTGCCTGTGGTTTTCACACCTCTTCCCCCCAGATAGTCTGATCCCATTGTCTTGGCTCATCAGCTTGAAAACCTTTGTTCTCTGTGGAACAGTCTCCCTCAAGAGGTTGTGGACTTTCCTTCCTTGGAGGTTTTTAAGCAGAGGTTTGATGGCCATCAGTCATGGGTGCCTTAGCTGAGATTCATACAGTGCAGGGGGTTGGACTAGATGACCCTCGGGGTCCCTTCCAACTCCACAATTCTATGATTCTGACTCTGAAGTGGACTTTGGTGACTAAGAGCTTATCCATGCATCCATTTGCCCTGCCACCCACCCCCCTCCACTGGGGAAATTTGTGGTTTAGCGCTGAATCAGAACAAACAGCAATCGGGTTTTCTGCAGATTGCTGTTTGTTCTGATTTAGTGCAGGGGCAAAACTGCTCAGACCCGCACCTAGAAAGCATGGCCAAGCTGAAAAACACTCAAGCCCATGCTTTCTAGGCACAGGACAAGTGAAAGTGTAGACAAACCCTCAGTGGTAACAGGAAAACTCTCTACCATTGTTAAGGCCAAACTAAACAGAATGTGAGGAAATGCATTTGTTTAGCTATTTGCATATGAAGTGGAGATTCATGGTATCTGAATTCTCCCGCCCCAGCTTAAGCAGAGAGAAAGTTTAGGGTGGCTGTTTATATGTCACCAAACAGAAAACAAACACAAATGCATCACACACACACACACACCCAAAAAAAAGAAAAACAGGACATATTTACATAAAATTTGCTTATGAAACTCTGTAGTTCAGAGCTTTCCAAACTGTGTGTTGTGACATGTTAGTGTGCTGGCTGCAGTGTTGTAGGTGTGTTGTGCAAACGCTCCCCACGATCCTCTCAGGGCTGGAAAGAGGTTAATTTAACCTCTGGTTTGCTAGTAAAACTGAATTACTGTGTCCCGAAATGATGCACGTCAAAAAAAGCATTTCACCAACATGAAAAGTTTGGAAAGCTCTGCTGTAGATAGATGAAGATTTAAGAATGATTCCTACCATTTTCAATATAAATTCTAGTGTGGAAGAATGTGGCCAGTTGACCTGTGTACCTGCACAGTCTGCTGCCCAGGTGTTCATTCCTGATGGGCAACTTCAAGGTCCTTGCTGCTTTCCCTTCTGATGGCTCTTTATCTTTACAGCAGACTTGGACCGGACAGCCCCTTAAATAGAGGACTGTCCTTTGTAAATTAGGACACGTGGCCACTCTAAGAAAAATGTCTGGACCACAATGTCTGGAGCACAAATGGGTAAAGCCAGGGATGGCTTAGCTCCCATTGCCTCTATGTCCATTTTGATGTAAAAACAATTAGACCCCACCTTTCCTTTTACAGCAGGTGAACAACGTTGGAAGTTGTCAGGTGGTGGTGGTTGCTCATGAGTAACCAGGCAGGACTCTGACCTAGCTTTTACAGGTTTTATTGTGCAAACTATTTACAGTGCAGATCTACCAAGTTCATGTCTGTCTCAGTCACTTGCAGAATCCGGGAGTGGCCCCTTCCAGCTTCTCCCCCAACATAAGAACTCCGACACCCCAAGCCTCCTCCTCCCCTCCTTGCGTTTCATCCCTCTGTGCAAGCTGGGCTACAGAAGTGGCGTGCATCCCTCCTGGCCAGTCCGGCGAGGTGAGGTGCTGGGGCTCTCAGCAGCATCCTCAAACCCTTTCCTCGCTTGGCTAGCCCCTTCCCCCTCTTCTCTTCTGGAGATGTGGCTTTTCCCACCACTGGAAGAGGAACTGCTCCTCAGGAGTTTCGGAGGCTCTCTGTATCCCAACGACCCCCCTGCCTCCCTCCCCTGTTCCAATGGCAGTCCCCTGACAGAAGTCATCTCAGGGGCCTATACCAGAGAGCCCTGCCTGAAGGCAATGAAGTCTGAGGATGTTGCCATCTGGGGATGCGGCCTTCAAATTACAAATCTAACAATGCAGCTGACACCGTGAAGCTAAAGCTGACAGATTTGGTTCTTCTAAGAGCAAATAAAATGGCCACACTTGGAAATAATAGAATTTAACTGGCAGCCTTGGGGGACGGACACATTGCAGAAGCCCAAACAAATGCAGCTGCTGGCCAGAGGAGGCAGGCAGCCATCTCATCATTAATATTCACGCTCTGTGCTTGCCATTTTTTCATCTACTGGTAGTTTGCAATCCAGCACAACAGCTGTTCTAGCATGAATCTGCATTACAATGTGATAGAGATGAATGTTTAGGCACAGACGATAAATAAGGAGCTTGAAGAAGGATAAACACATCGGGTTTAAGTAATCTTGCTAAATATGCCTCTTTTCTTTCTTCTTTTTAAAATCTTAGTCCTGATGATTTACAGGTTTCACATGCAATCTCCTGTCACCCAAGACATGATTACACAACCAAAGATCTTCACATTTGGAGGAAATGTGTAGGTCAATTGTTTGGTGGAGGTTTGTTTTTTTTAAAAAACACACACACTATCATTGTAACGGGAATCCTGGAAAAAAAGTCTTCATTTTTCTTACCAAATATTTGGTCACCCCCGGAACCACCTCCTTATATAGAAGAGGAGCAGTAGCTTCCTGTGAGCATTCATACCGTTCCTTGAACCCCATGACTTTCACAAGCTACTACTTGCTGCTTACTGGAAGGAATTCCATCGCAGCAATGTTGAACTGTTCTCCGTTCCATCGGAACAAAATGGCAAATATCTAAATAAAATCAGCCAAGCAATAGACAACACTCAGCAGCTGCGAATTGTTAGCAGCAGAAGTGATGGAATTCACAGAAGCATTTATTTCTCCCATGATGCATCTTAGGAGAAACTATGCTGTTTGCACCAAATGTGTGGTGGAGTCACAGGTTGAGACTTATTGTGGGAAATTAGTTCTTTGGACAGTGCCAAAACTAAGGGTGCTTCGCCAGGAATCTGCCTGGAGTGAAATCTCCAGAAGGCGCCATTGATGCTCTCAGCCCATAAGCCAATTCGCAATGAGCCCAGGCTGCCCAAAATTTTTGTTTCTTGTCTCATTAGATTCACAAAATGTTTAGGGTATGCGTACCCCTGCGCCGCCCCCCCCAGAAAAAAGCACTGGTTACTAATACATAGAAATCAGTAACAAATCATTTTTCCTTCTAATACACCCTCCCTCTCAACCTCTAGGTCAGTGGTGGTGAACCTATGGCACACATGCCAGAGAGGGCACTCAGAGCCCTCCCTGTGGGCACACGTGCCATTGCCCTTTCCAGCTCCCCACAATCCTATGATTCGATGGCTAGCCCACCAGGCTGCACTTCTAAAGCCCGCTCATGCTGGAAGGAGCAAAATGCCGTCGGGTTTACTGACAGTTCTGCACCAAGGTGCTTTAAGACAGTGGAATGGAACGTTCACGTTTCAGCTGCAGCCCACAGGTGGCGGGCCAGCTACTCGCACATGCGCAGCTCTATTCAGCGCATGCGCTGCCCCTATGAATTCTGTGGTAGGGCTCCTCCCTTCCAGGCTGCAACTGACGGCAGCGGAGCATGGAACCACTGCGCATCTCTGGGCTTCACTCTGAGATTTCCTTTTCGCCTGCTTGGCCAGGCTGAGAAGCAAACTTTCAAGCTGAACCCACTCCCATCGCCCTGGGTAAGTGCAAGATCCTCCCTGCCAGGAGACACACAGGAGACTGGTTTGGTTTCTTCATAGGATTGTGGGGAGTTGGAAGGAAACCCGCGGGTCATCTAAGTCCACCCCCACCCCCCATTCAGGGATCTCAACTACAGCATCCATGGCAGATGGCCATTCAGCTTCTGCTCTGAAATCTCCCAAAGAAGAGTTTCTTGAAGGGAAATTATCAAAACGGCCATGTTGTCTGGGAGTAATTCCCTTTTTCATGATTTCCCAAACAAGGATCATGCAAACTTTTACCTTTCAATAAAAAGTTGTTTGTATCATCGAAAGCTCTGTTATTGTGTTTTTCTTTTAAGACAAAAGATGTTAATGTATGAGTTGTTTTTTTCTAAACGAAAACCTCAGTATTCAGGTTAAATTGCCATGTTGGCACTTTGCAATAAATAGGTGGGTTTTGGGTTGCAGTTTGGGCACTCAATCTCTAAAAGGTTCTCCATCACTACTCTAGGTTCTCGCCCAGGTCCAAACAAATTCTTGGCTGACCCACAAAAGTCTCACAATGAGAAGATTTCCTGGCAACAGTGGACACCACCCTCATCTCTGACTCTAGACATGCTTTTTATGGGCAGGCCCAAGGTGGATGGTACTCCCTCAGGCTGCCCACAGCTGTGTCCCATTCAGCTGCACTCTCCACACTAGGCTTCCTCAAACTCGGCCCTCCAGATGTTTTGAGACTACAATTCCCATCATCCCTGACCACTGGTCCTGCTAGCTAGGGATCATGGGAGTTGTAGGCCAGATAAATCTAGAGGGTCGAGTTTGAGGACGCCTGATCCACACCCAGTTCCAGGTGCAGCAGGTTTGTTGAGTTTCCCAAGGGGTTCAAATGAAGAGAAAATGGTCCCCCCCTCCACTCACAGCTCAGTTTCCAAAAAAGTTTCCTCTCTCATCTTTTCTGTAACTTTTATTGATGCCTATTGTTTTAATATTTTTAGAATGTAACACCTGTCTGCTTGAAAGTTTCCTTGAAAAACAGTGCATGAATGCCTTACATACTATTTTCAAATAATCAGAGACCGTTTGCTTCCCTGTACAGATCTCCTTTGGTAGTGAGGGTTAAGCTCTTTCCGCCTTTCCTTGTGTACGTCCGTTATTGCTCTATTAACATTTGCCTAGCAGACCCCTCCCTCCATCATGCAATCCCATTTCCCAATCTGCTGGTAAAACTATCCTCAGTTTTCTGCTTTAAGTGCTTAAAATCCCCCTTAGACAAATTGACACCAATCCAAAGATCCTTTTCTGCAGCAAGCCTTGTATTTATTTGTACCTTTGCAACCATGCAAATGAGTATGCCATTAGGAATAAGAAAGAGAGAGATGTCCCACCACCTGCAACTCATGCTACACTTATTGCAGCTGGAGAAATGGTGCCTGTTTGCTTCCTCGCTCACTTCCTTGTACTTTTAGACTGCCCGCCATTCCAAAGAATCTCAAGGTAGTGTACAAGACAGTGGCGTAGCGTGGGGGGTGCAGGGAGGGCCGGCCGCACTGGGCGCAACATCTGGGGGTTAGGGTTAGGGGGCGCAAATCCACGGGTTGGGGGTACAAATCCATGGGTTAGGGGGCGCAAATTACTTGCCTTGCCCTGGGTGCTGACAACCCACGCTACACAACTGGTACAAGATATAGGAAACAAACCAAGATTAAAACATAAATCTGCCAAAAACAAAATGCTTGTACCACTCATCAAAACCATTAAAGAAACTTCCATGGGAGTCAGTTATGATAAAATGGGCCAAATATATTGGATATAATATACAGTTTAACGATTGGATAAAACTATGGAATGAAAGTATTAAATTTACTGCATGTACTGCATTAAAGGAAAATATTATGAAAATGATGTATAGATGGTACATTACACCAGTAAAACTTGCAAAAATGTACAAAACATGTAAGAAGTGTTGGAAATGTAAAGAAATAGATGGTACATTTTTTCATATGTGGTGGGAATGTAAGAAAGTGAAAAGCTTCTGGGAGTTGATATATAATGAATTGAAAAAAATGTTGAAATATACATTTGTTAAGAAACCAGAGGCTTTTCTCCTAGGAATTGTAGGCAATGAAATAAATAGAAAGGACCATAAAATCTTCCAATATGCAGTAACAGAGGCAATAATATTACTGGCTCAGAAATGGAAACAAGAATAACTACCAACGTTGGAGGAATGGAGAACGAAGCTGATGGACTATGCAGAACTTGATAAACTGACTGGGAAGATTAGATATCAACGAGATCAAAAATTCATCGAGGACTGGGGAAAATTAACAGATTACTGGGAATGTATAAGTGATAACAAAATAACGTTAGTGGCATTTAGAGAAGCTCTGTGATAAATTAAGAAATATTGTAAAAAAGTAAAATATAAGAGGGGGGAAGGTATAAAGGCAATATCAAAATTTGGAAATGTGTATTTAAAGAAATTAAATTCGAATGATTGGCAGAAAAGCCGAAGGAAGTCAAAAAACTGAAAAGTTTAACAGAAATTATAATGTGGTACGATTGCATGGAAAATTAATAAAATATAATTATAAAAAAAGAAAGAAACTTCCATGGGAGTCATAAAGCAGAAGATTAATTGCCATTCCAAATGTCTGAGTGAAAAGATTATTCCAGACATGGCACTGAAACCTCATTCAAGAGGGGGACAGCCACACCTCCAATGTAAGAGTTTCGCGTTCAAGTTAGCAGGCTCAGGAAGACCTGATCCTATGTCCTGTGACAACAGGCCTCACCCACTGGCAGAACAAGAAGACCCACAAGAAGGCTTGCCCTTGCAGATCTCAACATCCAGGTCAGCTAATATAGGAAGGCGCATTCAGGGAATGATATGTCAACAACCTCTTGAATAAGGTCTAGTAGCAAATAGGCAGCCAGTGCAGATTTTGAAGAACCAATGCTATGTGGTTTTCTCACAGTTTCTGTGTGCTGGGTGTTAATATATTATTTAATCCTCTTTCAACATATTCCTCAACTTTTCCATGAAGCCTTTGGCTACATCTCATCCTCAGTTGAAACGATATCTAAATATGTTTGCACCTGCTCATCTTAATCCCCTGTTACCCTCGCATTTCTTTTTCTTCCCTTCTGTTCTCTGTCATCTAAATCACTGAGCCTCTTGGGCTTGCCAATCAGAAGTTAAGTGGTTCAAATCTGCACGACGGGGTGAGCTGCCGTTACTCTGTCCCTGCTCCTACCAACCTAGCAGTTCAAAAGCACACCAAGAAGGTAAACAGCATTTCCATGCGCTCTGGCTTCCGTTATGGTGTTCCGTACGCCAGAAGCGGTTTAATCATGCTGGCCACATAACCCAGAAAGCTGTCTGTGGGGAAACGCCAGCTTCCTTGGCCTGAAAGCGAGATGAGCACCACAATCCCATAGTCGCCTTTGACTGGACTTAACCGTCCAGGGTTCCTTTACCTTTTACCTTACATTTATATTGCAAGCTCCTTGGAACAGGGTCTTTTCTCATTTTTGTTGTGGTTCACACTAAAGCACAATATCCAGCAACTGTACTATGTAAAATCACCACTGTTGTCTAGTCTGGCTTTTGATAGCCTATGTAGAAAACAGATGTATATATATATTAGTTACCAAATGGCCTTTGGAACTGGGAGGACTTTAGAAGGAAGAGGACTTTAGAAGCTCAGGCTTACATGGGCCATCTGTTCTGAATTCAGCTGGTTATCAGAGGCAGAGGGAAATGCCATTGTCTCCAGTCAGGAGGATAAAGGAGGCACTGGGGTAGCAGAGTTGAAGGAAGTGGCAATTCACCAAGTCCCTTATTCTAGAATGGATTTCTAAACTTATTCAGAGCCATACCTGTGGAACAAGCTCGTGCTTGTATTCTCAGAAGCATTTAACGTATTGTGAATAGTATCGACATATGGTACAATAATCCTGCTTTTTAGGCACTGGGCATTTTTAACAGTCCTTAGGACATAACTTTATCTCTCCATGCCTGGCTTAGCTGTATCTCTGAATAAGATGGTGAAAACATCATTTATTCCCCCCCCCCCCCCGAAATCTGGTATCATGCTGCATCCCACTGCCAGCTTAACCCATGATAAAAAACAATGGCAGCCAGAAGTGCTCGCTCCAAGACAACACGATCACGCTGCGTCTGGTATAGTGTGGAAAGATAATAGGGGCAGTCAGGCCCGTCAGAGTCTTCTCCATCTGTTACTATTTAAGCTCAAGGTCCCAGCTTCATTCGAGGTTGATTAGCCAAATATCTCCCCCATTATGTTGCCTAGAGCAAAGCCTGCACAAAAATCTGATAACCTAATGATATATGCCTGGGTTAATTTATTTATCATTTCCATTATGCACATATGCACTGTCTGATATGTTTCCTATAAGGGGCTAACTACACTTTACATGAAAACTCGTGTAACAGAACTCGGATGCCATTTGAAAAAGGGGAAAAAACAGTCACTTCAGGAAAAGGAGATGTGGAGCACAGAAAAGGCGTGGGGGTATGTTTAAGCCTTTTCCTGCCTGGTCCTTCTGTATTCCAAATGGCCTCCCCAGCTGAATTTCTCCCTTGGGACCAGTGTTGTTGCAATGGGGAGGCGGGGGGGGGTGCGCCCTTGATTCCACATCTGAGAGGGTGACAAGGTGGCACCCCGCGGGGTGCTTGCCCTGCTGCCCCAGCCCAGGTACGGTGGCACGAGCAACCATCACGCCGCTGCAGCTGCACGTGGAGGATCCTCCGTTTGCGGCTACAGAAGAAGAAGAGTTTGGATGTGATATCCCGCTTTATCACTACCCTAAGGAGTCTCAAAGCAGCTAACATTCTCCTTTCCCTTCTCCCTCACAATCAACACTCTGTGAGGTGAGTGGGGCCGAGAGACTTCAGAGAAGTGTGACTGGCCCAAGGTCACCCAGCAGCTGCATGTGGAGGAGTGGGGAAGCGAACCCGGTTCACCAGATTACAAGTCCACTGCTCTTAACCACTGCACCACACTGGCTCCGAACAGAGGATCCTGGCGCCGGCGGCAAACCGCTATGTACTGTGCATGTACAGTGTCGCATGCATGTGCTGTACATAGCGGTTTGCCGCCAGAGCCGCTCGAGCGCTGTATAGACAGGGGTGGGATCCCTCCGTCGCCACTACAGGTGCAGCCCCGAGCAGAGGATCCTGGCATAGTCTGTACGGCGCTGGAGCGGCGCCGGTGGCAAACCACTATGTACAGCGCATGTGCTGCATCGCTACATACAGCACATGTGTCATACGTAGCAATGCAGCACATGAACCCTACGTGGCAACGCCCCACCCCAGGTGTCACAACGCCTTCGTTTGCCCCTGCTTGGGACTCAGTATGTAGGGAGGTGATTTAAAACAGAGAAGTGGCAGACAGGGAAAGGATTTAGAACACATACCCCAACCCTTCTCTGTTTCTAACACACACATACACACACACACACACACACACCACAGCTGTTTTTCTTTTTCTTTTAATTGTGCCAATGCTCAGTTTAACACTCATTTATGTAGAATGTATGCTGAAGACACTTGGAATGGTTTGTACAAGGCAATGATTTTTGTGTATGATGGGAGCAATTTGGAATTCAAGAAGCCAAGCGGCAATGTGGTGCTTTCGCCCACTGTGGCTCCTAATACAGTTGGGATGTGTGACACTTGATCACATCATATCATTCACCCAGCGGGCAGGCTGCTTTTCAAAATGATAATCAGATATACTTACAAAGAAGCTGTTGGAGAAGTTTTCCTGTGGTAAACACAGCAAATGTGGAACTGCTAGAAGAAGATCCCATTGCTGTGCGGTCTGCATCCTACCATGTACTGTGTGTTAGCTTCTTGTTCAGTAGTCACAGAAGACGTTGGCAGCAGCAGTACATTTCAAAACTCCTCTGAAACTTCAGGTACTTCACACGTTGGGAGATTCGTAGCAGAAATCAGTTCCAGCCAAACCAGGTTTGGGTCTGTAGCTTGATTAGCCAGGTAAGAACCAATAATGGGACATTTAGTTGCTTCCAGCAAAGGATTCCCAAGCGGCATAGGGATGAGAAACTTTAAACACTGGAGGCATGTTAATTTCAATCCTTTCCCAATGACTTGTTTCTTTAAGAATATATGCTTTCCCAAGGTGTCTCAGGATCAATAAAGATAAAGATGAAAGGTTATGTCATTGCTCCTTTGGTTAAGCAATGCCTGGATCCTTTTGCGTGATATATTGCAATCCAGGGAGAAGCTTCAAGTTCAGCCATAACTTTATCACTGCCAGTTTCAAAAACAAAACATTATCTATGGAAATTTGCCATGGAAACTCAGTGGCCCCAATCCAGAGAGAGTTAGTCATTCTTAGATGCCATTGAAATAATTGCAAACATTGGGACAAGCTTATCGCAGTTAGCTGAGTGATTTCAAAAAATATACATGCAAATAATGGGATGCGTGGGTAGGTGAGTGAGAGAGAGAGACTGTACAATATTCTGAATTACAGCCTTTGAATGCAAAGCAATGGTGTGTGCAGGAGGACACTGTTTGTATATTTGCATAGAACTTACTTTGCTGTTCCTTTACCAGTATCTTATTCCACTGAGGATGTAGGGCACTTTTTAATCTGAATAGAAATTTGCTCCTTTGGCAGCAGGAATAGCAAATTAAATTCTAGCTGCATCCACCCTATAAATTTAATGCACATTCAAAGCACATTCTTTCCCTCAAAAAATTCTGAGAGCCGTAGTTTACCTTCCATAGAGTTAAAATTCCCATCAGCCGTTAACCAACTACAGTGCCTAGAATTCTTTCAGGTAAAGAATGTGTTGTAAATGTGCTTTAAAGGTAAAGTGTACACATGTGTCTTCTTCACATACATATCACTTCGAATCTCAGCCAATGAATTGAACATAGGACATCATTACAGGTAATACAATACACCAAGTGTTGAACTTACTGCTTAAAGACTTGATTTCAAATCTACCTCTGCCATTGTCTCACTGAGTGGCCTTTGAAAAGTACGCAGGATGGTATGCAGGCTGAGACCCTGCCAGCAGACTGTCTCACCAAAGTGGTGCATGTTCTTGGACTACTGCAATGAACTCTACATGGGACTACCTTTGAAGGTGACCCAACTAATCTACAACTAAACTACAACTAATCCAGAATGTGGCAGCTAGAATAGTGACTAGGAGCAGCTGCCAGGACCATATAACACTGGTTCTAAAGGATCTTCATTGGCTCCCAGTACGTTTCCGAGCACAATTCAAAGTGTTCCTGCTGACCTTTAAAGCCCCAAATAGCCTCGGCCCAGTATACCTGAAGGAGCGTCTCCACCTCCATCGTTCAGCCCAGACACTGAGGTCCAGCTCCGAGGGCCTTTGGTGGTTCCCTCGCTGCGAGAATTGAGGTTACAGGGAACCAAGCAGAGGGCCTTCTCAGTAGTGGCGCCTGCCCTGTGGAACATCCTCCCATCAGATGTCAAGGAAATAAACAACTATCTGCCTTTTAGAAGACATCTGAAGGCAGCCCTGTTTAGGGAAGTTTTAAATGTTTGGGGTTTTTTGTGTTTTTAATATTATGTTGGGAGCTGCCCAGAGTAGCTGGGGAAACCCAGCCAGATGGGCGGGGTATATATAATAAAAAGATGGGTGGGGTATAAATAATAAAATTATTATTATTATTATTGAAAAATAATTACTTCACAGCATCAGTTTTCCTTCTGTAAAATAGGGTAGGGGGCTGAATAGCGAGCTGTCATTTAGAGCTGTTGCAAATACGACCAAAATAAAAAATTGCTGTTACCAGCTGGACAGTTTGAGGGACAAGATTAAGATTCTAAAGTGAAATGTATATGTAATTAGCTTAATCCATAAGATAAAAGGTTGAGGATGGCTAGTTAAACCTAACCCACTTATACAAAATAAACAATGTTCCAGAGAATGTATTCTACTATCCCTGGCATTTTAGCCATTTCTCTGGTATGCCATATATAACTCAATAAAGGTCCGTATTCCGAACCCTTCTCAATTGTAAATGAGGTTTTATGTATGTTTGTGTTGCCATGGGATCAGAATCTCAATATTTGGAGGTGATGTTTACCATGGAATTACGGCTCCGTTTACAAACGTGATGTTGCATGTAATAAAAGAGGCAGTCATGAGCCTCTGCTAAGGGAATTGAACTGACGCATTCAACTGATGCAGGTGTCTGATGGGGGAGAAACTAAAGGAGTGAAAACGAAAGTAGCTTCTGGGAGGGGGAGCCCCATAATCAAAGGGCTAATGATATGGGAAACTCTGTGAAGGAAAAGTCACCCAACAGAAACATCTCCTGCTGTAGTAACTTTGCCCTACACGTATCACTGAGGATCAGGAAATAAGAGTTATTCGAGTTTGACCTCATCTGTTTTTAACAAACAAACCCTAAAAGCCAGTGGTTGTGTAACATCAGAAGATTGGTAGAGTTTTATTATGTTCTTTCTGGCCTGCGTTGTTGCAACAGCGTGCTTCCACCTGTTTTACAGTCAGAAGGTGCCAGTTTCAACCCCTTGAATTTGAGGAAGAAGGAACTTAGGTAGATCATTAATTGGCATTAATTGGTTAGAGTAGATTTCAGGCTAGATGGGTCAAAGATCTGATTCAGCATAAGGCAATTCAGTGTGTGTCTCCCGGAAATCATCTGGGTTAATAGATCAACTGTAGATATGTAGGTCGATCTGATTCTATTCCTTATTGTGCTTTGCGTGTTTCTGGGCATGCTTGGTGGATCACAAGTTGTACATGGTTCTCTTAGAATTGCCTTAGGTTGAAGACCAAGCACCATGCTTCTGTATATGAAATAACACAGCGAAACATAGGATGCTGGAAGACGGGAGTCAAATCATTGGTCCATCTAGTTCAGTATTGTCTATACTGGCTGATGACAACTCTCCAGGGTGTCAGACAGGAAACAGTCCTAGCCCTACCTGAAAATGCCAGGGATTTCATTTGGGACCTTCTTTGCCACTGAACTTTGGCCCCCTCCCCAAAGAGAAAAGTCTTGTACTATATTTGTCACTGAGGGATGCAAACTGAAACTCGTGGGTGAAAACTAGGAAGAAAGTGCATTTCTGATGCAGCCTGAGAGTGGGGTGTCTAGAATGCCATCTTCTCTCATCAGAAAAAATGTGTGCTTCTCACATTCTGGTGTTCCATCAGTTGGCTTTATTATAGTGGTACATAACTACAGAACTGTCTCTCTCAGAGGTACCAGGTTGCCCCCAAGATTGGGGGGCGGGTGTTGTCGCACGTCACACATCTGTGATGTCTCACACACTATGCACAACATCACACGTGTCTCCTGACACCAGGCTGGGGCGGTCTCAACATTGGAGGGGCTGGGCTCCCTTCAAACAAATATTGAGGGGGCTGAAGACACATACACCCCCTACAGTTGGCACGCCTGGTCTCTCTAAACATTCCCCTGGTGCCTTCTTACGTTTTAGACACCAGGAAAACTGCAAGTTTCCTCACCATGTTTTTAGCTGCTGCAGCCCCCCTGCCCCAACAATTTATTTTCTGCTATTTTTTATGTTCTACCCATATGTGCATTTCTTGAAAGTTAAAGGAAGGCTAATGTGGTATTCCACTGCAGTCTGCTGTAAGAAATCATTTCCTTTTGGAGAGCTTTAGAATTTAGGACTCGGTCCAGACAGGCTTGTAGCACTACAAAGCAATACTTTATTCTGGTGCATGGATATATAGAATATACCACTAACTAGGGTCAAAAGTGTTCCATATTCAGCATTATTCTTCCAAATTTAAATGCTTCCTGTATTTATTTGTTTTTCAGGTCCGTTAATGATTCAAAACACATTTTCTCCCGAGGTGATGATTTAAAAGTACAGAAATTGCAGCAAGCCTAAATGATTGCATAAGGGCTGCCTTCATTTATACCTGATCTGTGCAAAACCAAACCAACAAATAGGAAATAAAGTGATGCAGCTTTTATTAGTCCCAGCTCCATTATCAGCTCTGCATTGTTTCTAAGCCTAGCAACTCAAAACACTTGTCATTTGTAAAACAGCTGTTAGAACAGCATGGCAGTTCAAGTTGGAGATGCACAAAACCATTCACTATTCTTGCTGGAGATGCTGGTGATTGAGTCTGAGACATTCTGCATGCAAACTGAGGTACAGCCCTCCCCCAAATTAATATAATTAAAACACACTATTGCTAAATTTTATCAAGCTGTGTTGTATGAAGAAGAAGAAGAAATACTCAAACTGCATGTGGAAAGAGATGAAGATATTAATGAAAGTAACATACAGAAATGAATTATATTAAAAGGGATTGCTTTCAAAAATGTGTACCTTAGTCTAAACTGCATATAACAATGTGTTTATTTGCACAAATATGCTGATCAATTTTCATGAGGATTTTTCTCTAATTGCTGCAAATTGTACAGAACTAAATTTAAAATTGCAAACATGAAAAACCTGAGGGGACCGAAACTGACAGACCCTATTTTTTTCTTAGGTCTGTTAACCTCTGGTCCAATTGCATTTACTTCTGGTCAAGTCACACAGAAAAGAAAGACACAGCAGAGCCTTAATTTTAAAGCACAGTCAACAGACTGAAATATTGATAACATTTTTGTATGACTAGATGTTATGCATATTCCAAAGGGAAATGCTAGGCCAGGAGGAGATTCCCAGTTGTCCCAAAGGGTGAGGGGTGGAATGGGACACATTGTGTTCATTACACCCAATCTTATGGAAGAGACCTAGAGTTCACTTGACAAAACTGAAAACACAGGCCAGACAACCATGAGCCAGTTCAGTGGTTAAAACTCGAGACTATTTTTGGATAGAAGAAGAAGGTCTCTGATAAGCAAAGGAAAGTGGGAAAATGGAAAGACAAAGCTGAGGGCAAGCATCTGACACTAGTCGCATGCTTTTCAGTCAAGGTTTTTCTCTCTCACACAACGGCAAGGTGGTGCTGAACTGCCAGTCACAGACTTTTGTGGGAGGGGGGAGCGGTTCTCAGGGCCTTGAGGGATAAAGGAATGCATACCTGCTTCCTAGTGGTCAGTCTCCCTTGACAACCAGCTCCCCCCCCCCCAGGAGCTAGGATGCCTTAGGATGCCTTTTGGCAGCTGTGCTTTGCTTAGTCGCTACTTTGCAGCTAAATTGTTGGCCAGTACACAAGGTGACACCTAATTGTCACAGGTTTATTTCTTGTTTTACACCATGAAAAGCACAGAAAACCCATGACCATACTCTCTCTTTCATGTGATTGAAAAACAATACACCACTGCTTAAGAAGCCACCTTCTGTGCACCTTAAATACAGAACAGATGCTTGATTTTGTTCTATTTGCAGTGAATCCTGTGTACTGCTGGCATTCTGTGGAGGATTTGTGAGTTTGGGTGATTTTATTATTTGAATTTTGAATTTTAAAAATGTTTCATTTTATCATAATCCTTGCACACTGCCCTAAGCTTTGGTTAAAGGGTGGTCTAAAAATATTTTTGTCTTCCTTTCTACCTCCATTCACTGGTTGCTTTGAGCCCACTAAGACTATTCTTTTTTGAACTACCTCCCTCCTATTCTCCAGTTATGCCTCTAGATCTCATGAGTTCCAGGCTCTCCTAGTGGCTTCATATAGATGTTAAAAAGCAGAGGAAAGGTAAGATGGAAACTTGTAGGATCCCACAACACAAATGCCAATGGGCTGAACTGAATTCCTCCAATGTTGTTTTCTGGTAGCAATCCAGCAGGTATGACTAGAAACACTGTATTCACTGTGCTTCCTACTGCTGTCCCACAGACCCCTCCAAACATATTATTCACATCATCAGGCCGCAAAAAACTGAAACCCATCTTACATAATTTGACCAGATGATGTTCCGGACATTCTTTTGACCTGTATCAACTGTCCATTGAGTTCAGAATGAATGTGATTGACTTTACTCTCAAATGTTGCACATTCAGACTAAGAATGGATGTATTGGTCAATCTTAAATTTCAGTTTCTCATTTTCCCTACCATAAGTTCAGTTTGCCCCATTTCTGCATCAATTGGTGATTTTCCTCACATTAACAAAGTCTTCATATACATTTTCATGTACATCTCCTAATATATGCATTTTTGTACACTATTTCCCTAATATATTATTTCTGTCAGCACTTCCCTGTAATACTATAAATGTAGTTTTGTACATCATTTTCACTAATATATGCATTTTGAGCACACTGATTGGCTGGAGAACAGCATCAAAAAATCAGGAAAAGTACATTTTTTAATCACTTATGAGTTCAGAAAGTGTGAATTAGCTAGTTAAGGAGCTACTCCACATCAATACTTCAGAAAGCCCAATATGTTTGAATCTCTTTCTGTGCAAGGATGGAAGACTCTATTTTTCAGCGCACTCTGTGATAATCTTTTTTTCTATTTGTTTTTTTTTTTCAAATAATTTTTATTCAATTTTCCATCCATAACACAAAAAATAAAACAATAAAGAACATACAACACGTATAATTTCAGACTCTTAATTTCATATTCCTTACTCTCCCGACTTCCTCATACCTCCCCTTTCTGCATTCTCGTGTCGAATTAATTGATTAACAAATCCCTCCCTTATTTTCAAGTTAATTATAAAAACATTCAATTTCTTTCACTTAACCATTATCGCTATTAACCCCTATTTTTTCTCATTCAACATCAATCTAACATTCACTAATTTTTGAATATTTCTTTAAATAGTCTTTGAATTTTTTCCAATCTTCTTCCGCCGTTGCTCTTCCCTGGTCTCGGATTCTGCTCATCATTTCTGCCAGGCCCATGTAGTCCATCACTTTCATCTGCCACTCTTCCACGGTGGGTAAATCTTGTGTCTTCCAGTACTTTGCTATAAGAATTCTTGCTGCTGTTGTAGCATACATAAAAAAGGTTTTATCCTTCTTTACAACCGATTGGCCGACTATGCCCAGGAGAAAGGCCTCTGGTTTCTTAGGGAAGGTGTACCTAAGTACCTTTTTCAGTTCATTATAGATCAGTTCCCAGAAAGCCTTAATCCTTGGGCACGTCCACCAAAGGTGAAAGAATGTTCCTTCCCTTTCTTTACACTTCCAACATTTATTCTTGGGCGAATGATAGATTTTCGCAAGCTTGACTGGGGTCATGTACCACCTATAAATCATTTTCATAATATTTTCTCTCAAGGCACTACATGCCGTAAATTTAATCCCGATGGTCCATAACTTTTCCCAGTCAGCAAACATTATGTCATGACCAATGTCCTGCGCCCATTTAATCATTGCAGATTTAACCATTTCATCTTGTGAATTCCATTTCAACAGCAAGTTATACATTTTTGATAAGTTCTTAGTACTAGATTCTAACAATTCAGTTTCTAGTTTTGATTTTTCCACCTGGAAGCCAACTTTCCTGTCAAGTTTAAAAACTTCCATTATCTGATAGTAATGCAGCCAGTCTCTCACTTTCCCTTTTAACTTCTCAAAACTTTGCAATTTCAGTCTGTCTCCTTCTTGCTCCAGGATTTCCCAATATCTCGGCCAATCGGCCTCCATATTTATCTTTTTAACAGCTTTTGCCTCCATTGGCGACAACCACCTTGGAGTCTTATTTTCCAACAAATCTTTATATCTAATCCAGACATTATATAATGCTTTCCTGACAATATGATTTTTAAAACCCTTATGAACTTTTACCTTGTCGTACCACAAATATGCATGCCATCCAAAAAAATTATCATAACCTTCTAAGTCCAAAATATCAGTATTCTCTAGAAGTAGCCATTCTTTCAACCAGCAAAGAGCTGCTGATTCATAATATCTTTTTTTCAATTTGTTGTTGTTGTTTAGTTGTTTAGTCGTTTAGTCGTGACCGACTCTTCGTGACAACATGGACCAGAGCACGCCAGGCACTTCTGTCTTCCACTTTCTCCCGCAGTTTGGTCAAACTCATGCTGGTAGCTTCGAGAACACTGTCCAACCATCTCGTCCTCTGTCGTCACCTTCTCCTTGTGCCCTCCATCTTTCCCAAAATCAGGGTCTTTTCCAGGGAGTCTTCTCTTCTCATGAGGTGGCCAAAGTATTGGAGCCTCAGCTTCAGGATCTGTCCTTCCAGTGAGCACTCAGGGCTGATTTCCTTCAGAATGGATAGGTTTGATCTTCTTGCAGTCCATGGGACTCTCAAGAGTCTCCTCCACCACCATAATTCAAAAGCATCAATTCTTCAGCGATTAGCCTTCTTTATGGTCCAGCTCTCACTTTCATACATCACTACTGGGAAAACCATAGCTTTAAACATACGGACCTTTGTTGGCCTCTATTTACATTGCACCTAATAGCAAAATCTTATGCCAATCAGCTCAGCAAGTGTTTCCATTTATATCTGCATATTCCCCTGACCTTGATTCATTACATAGGCATTTACCAACGTGCTTGATGACTGAAAGCCAGCCTTCAAAGCACTTTCTGAAAACAATGAAGATGTAATCAATACATACATACACACACACACACACACACACACTTCTCACCTGCTGCCTCCCCTTCCCCACTAGGCACTTTTCACCAGCTGGAATTTCCCTGACACCTAAAAATCAAACAAATCATACACACACAGGCAAGGCACTAAGGAACATACACATAGAAATTATCAGAATACCCCAGTGTTCCTTTTGCAGATGTATCCTATTGGCTTTTGATAGATTCCTAGCATCAGAGGATTCCTAACCTATGTTTTTAAAAAGCCAAGGAGAGGAGCAAAGGGAAGGGCCCTTCATCAAGAACAGTGAGAGCCTGTAGAAATGTCACAAGTCAGAGGTTATTTATAACAACTTTTTTTAAAGATAAAGGATAGAAGTGAGCCACAGTGACACAGCAGGATGGAATTTAGCCCAGCTGTTTGTCCAACGTTACTACCCCAGATAAGCAACAATGGAGAAATAAATTAGAAAATCCAGATGGCAACAAATACCTCTATATCTTCTACAAAAGCCAGATCCTGACAGGTTTTTGTGTACTGCCTTCCTTCCCTAATTGACATAATAAAGAATATTTCACTGTGTCTTTTCATGTGACTAATTTTATACTTTGAATAGAAAAACTGGAGCAGGCATGTCTTTCTTGATTGTCCAGGAAGGATTGTTAAGTATAATTGTCTAATTGGCACTAGAATGGAAAATGCCTAAATCATAGCTGTCAGCTTTTCCCTTTTCTTGCGAGGAATCCTATTCGGAATAAGGGAATTTCCCTTTAAAAAAGGGAAACATTGACAGCTTTGGCCTAAATGTGTATTGGTAACTCTGGGGAAATTGCACTGCAGTATTCTAAGGGACTCAGAGCTTCAACTAAGTCGATAATTAACTATTGTGGTTTTCTTCTAGCTAACACGTGAGTGTTTAACTTTAAATCATATGAAAGGTATTGAATTGGAAATTCCCCATTTTGGAAGGGTGGTGGCTGGAGGTTCTTTGTTCTCAGACTTTGTAAGAGTGAGGATGTAAATGAAGCTCTCCAGGTAAACAACCTTAGGCTGGAACGCAGACTGTGTGGACAGATGGACCTCTGCTTCTAGGTCTGTTTGAATTATTTCATATTTTGTTAGATGCTGAGCCTGTGCCTTGGACTGGCATGTGCCTGATGGAACTGTTTGGATGTATCATTTGATTTTTTTTTGTTGTTCTGAAGAAAGTTCTGCAAGTAAAGTTTTCATTAAACTTGGGGGCCTTGACAATGTTTTATTTCCAAAAGGGGTCCATTTCCATGCATCCAGTCTCTTCAAAGTTTGCAATATTAATATCTGTAATAAGGATGAGGTTTGATTGTGTTTTGCTCTTTCCTAGCTCCTGAATACAATTTAGCTGAAGTGTAACCGTGAAGGTGGAGTGACTTCTGCTAGTGCAATAGCACTTCCCCTCCCTTTCCTCCATCTATGCATCTCCCACAGCCTCCTCAAATCTGTTCCAAAGGGTTGTGGGAACACCTAGAACAGATTTAGGGGGCGCAAGGGGAGGAGAAGTGAAGTGAAGAGTGTGCCATTGTTCAAGGAGAAATGCTTGAGCTGATGGCATCTTTGCGTTAATGGGCATTGCCATTCAAATAGTGTGTATGCACCACATCATCTGCTTGATTTTGCATGGTGGAGCTTACCTGGGCCCCTCAATATTTTAGTCAAGTTTGCACCCCTGATGTGAGAAACCTTCATAGGCATTCAAATGGTGTGTGTCTATCTCATGAAATGGGTAAAAGAGGAATAATAAAGTAATCTGAAGTTTTCTGAAATATAAGGTTGTGAATATGCAACATTTGACAGTTTCTGGCTGCTTATACAACTCAATAACTACGAAAATAAAAAGCATCTGTGTGCAGCTGGATTCTGAGTGTGGTAGAGTCGATCCAGCTGTAGAATGTGTCATATGTGATCCACTTAGGGCAGAATTTGAAAGAAAGCCTCTTTCCCCAATAAGTAATAAAAAGAAAAAGAGATTAACCAAAGCATTCAAAAAGTTGTTTTCTTTCCTTGTTTTGGAACACAGGAAATTCTTATACCAAGTCAGACTACAATGATCGACAGAGACTCTCCAAGGCTACAGACAAGGGACATTCCCATCTCAATCTGGGACTTGCTGCATCCAAACATATTGACTACTGCTGATCTACATTTGCCCATTTGTTTGCTTGCTGGCTGGCTGGCTGGCTTAGAATATTTCTGTTCTGTTTCTCCAGTACTTGAGGTGGCTAACCATGTTAAAACCAATCAAACAATCAGTTTTGGGAAGAAGAAGAAACATACATTGGGGAAAATCCAGAATTATTCCATTTTTTAAAAAGGCATATTCTAGAGATTAGTAGGGTTTATGCTCTGGGGCACTTCCTACGGGAGGTTGTTCTACAACCCTAGGCAGCCTTAAAGAAAGTCCTGTTTGTTGCTGAGGTGTCTGAATTCACAGTCAACTGTTTGCTGAAAATGTGTTGAATAGCAGAGCTGGGGTATATGTCAAAAGTCCAATGGTTTGGCTGAAATGGAGTGGGCAGCAAATTAAGAGGGTGTGAAAATACCTCTGCTACTATTTTTTGAAGCTGTAGGTTGATTCCCCTTTTTTACCAGAGTTCTTCAACACTCCTTAGAGTTGGTAGCTGCCATTTTAGGTTTCTTGGAATTCCACATTCCAAGAGGCACCTGTGTGTGTGGCTGCTACACAAAAATGGAGCAGAAAAATTGGGGGAAGGGCCTTTGAGCCAGCCATAATAACTAATACCTGTGTGTGTAAAAAAAAAACCTCCCTTTTTTGGCTCATGGTCTTACTTCACACAAACACCATGCTGTGGAGAACACTCAGCAGAGACTAAAGAAGTCCAAGGATGGATGTACTTTATTTGAGAAATTATTGTAAACAACAAAATTCATTAGCAGGATTAACTTAAAACTCATAGCTGAAATTTTGCATTAAGAAAAACTGAGGGAGTAAATAATAATTGGAATTAAAAAGGAGACGGAGTATGAAAATCCTAATATATGGAACCACAAAAGGAGGGGAAGGGAAGTCAAATGGGATATTTGTATTGGATGTTTCTATGATGTAAACAGAAAAAAACAGGAAAAATTTTTTAAAGGAATGTATGTGTGAAGCATGAGCCGATTCACCTTCCTGCAAGAAGAAGATAACCTTTCATTGTGTGAGAGGGGCAGGCAACTTTATGGAGTTCTGACCAGATTTCTCTAGCAATAATTTTAAAGGAATAAGTATAGACAGACTGGATCAGAGGTTTGCACTGTACAGTTATTGTGGTCACATAACTATCTGGCCCATCTGTCAACAGAGTAATGATGCGCTTTATCTCTGTGTTCATATTTCTTAAGTATGTGTATGCAATTACGTTATGCCTAGAGATTGATTCTAATGTCCTTATTCTCTTTTAATCCTGGGGTGATGTGGAAAGTCACCAGGATTACTGTTGAGAGAATAGGGCAGGTGGCTCCAGAAAACATCCTTGTATGTTATGAGATATACTATGCTGCTCAATAATATTTTCAGAGGCAGCAGAAAGCAAAGTTGGGGTGTGTGTGATTTGGACATGCTTTCCTTTAAAGATTATAAACGTACTTTAGAAGTCTGAAGAAACATTGGGCCCATATTATTATTACCTAGTGCGAATCACTATTCCTGTGCAGATAGGAGATTTGTTTCAATATTTCATGCAGAGGATATTTTGAAACCAGGCAAACAAAAGGTTTGAATACAAGGAGTGCAGAGGATAGAACAGCTGACAGTCTCCCAGGCCACTGACAAAAGGAAAACCTTTCAACATTCCTTCCCCTCATAGCTCTAGAACTTTGATGGATTATCCTTTGCTTGTGTTGCTAAGTGACAAATGGTATTCATTCTTCTCAGATTGTGGTGTCACAGGGGGGGTTATGATGTCACACCGTCTTTCTCTATGCATTGCTCCAGTATTCTGACAAGGGCACATGCAAGCTCTCCTCTTGAGAATTCAGAGCGGATTCAGTAATTGGCCTCTCAAACTGGTTTGAAAAAATGATATAAAAATAGTTTATAAAACAAAAACTATCATTGAATATCTTTTGTTTCTGAAGTCAGAAACATTGAGGCTGTAATCCTATACCCTCTTAGCTTGGAGTAAGTAAGCCTCACTGAATTCAGTTGGACTTGCTTCTGAGTAAGATTGTACTATTGTACTAATGCAGTTCTTAAATAAGATTACCTTATAATATAGGCTGGGGACAATGTTGTTTCTGACAAGCAGAAATCTTGGGGTATGGGAGTGCCAGTAAGGAAAGGAAAGATGATAAGAACAGGCCATTTTAGTCTACACTGTTTCCCCAAATAGGGTATTGTTACAGTTTCGTAAATGAGTGTGGTATTCTTTGCTATAGTATCTGCACGCATGAAGAAGCCAAATAGTTGCTCTCACAGTAAAATGCACATTTCAATTAGTTCTACACACTGAAGACCACTGTGGTGCAGTAGATAGCAAGTTAGCCAAGGAGATGCAGGTTCTAATCCTCACAGAGCCATGAAGATTACTGAGTGGCTTGTTGGGCCAGTCATTATATTTCACCCTCATCTACCTCATTGTTGTGACAATAAAAGGGAGGGAAAATAACTGTGAGTGCCTCGGATAGAGTGAAAAACCAGTGGACAACAAGAGGGTTTAAAGACTCTCTCAAGGCAAATCTTTAAAAATGTAGTATAAACACAGACAACTGGGAAACACTGGCCTGAAAGTGCTCCAATTGGAGATCAGCCTTTTACCAAAGGTGTCATGGACTTTGAAGAGGCACAAACTCGGGGCAAAAAGGAGAAACGAGCTAAGAGGAAGGCACGTTTGGCAAACCCTCACTGTGATCAACTCCTGTCCAGAAACCTATGTCCCCACTGTGGAAGGATGTGTGGATCCAGAATTGGCCTCCACAGTCACTTAGGGACTCACTGTTAAGACTGTGTTCATGGAAGACAATCTTACTCGGCTACAAGTCATTGCCAAAGAAGAAGAAGACCAAAATGTAATAAATAAACATTGCATTGCATTGCATTTTCTTGACATACTGAGGTTTTAAAATAAAGAAATGAAAGGCGGGGGGGGGGGGGAATGCCATGTATCTATAAAGAAGAAGAAGAGGAAGAAGAAGATGAAGAGGAGGAGGAGGATCCCAGCAAAGAGATGGAATAAATAAATTGTTGATTGAGTTACTTCCAGACATGGTGCTCCCTAAGAAGCTTGTGAAATTGACCCATTTTTCTGGACGTTGTTCAGCTCTGATACATATAAAAGTTGCTGCCACTAAAATAGCTGGATGTGTTCCAAAACACATGGGGGGAGTCTATTTGTTATATATGGAACACTTGCTAGCAACAATAAAATCCATAAAAAGATAACACAATAAGGAATAATACAATGGTAGAGTTGGAAGGGACTATAAGGGTCACCTAGTCCAACCCCCTGCAATGCTAGAATCTTGTGCTCAGTGTGGGGCTTGAGAGTCTCATGCTCTGCCAATTGAGCTACCCCATATCAGAATCAAATAAAGACCTATTGAAATATGATGAATGAGTAGTACAGGCAGGTTTGGTCTGTAGCCCTAATGTAAAAATTGGCAAACCAGGTTAAAGAGAGAGAAAATAGAAATGGTTGAGACATAGGCTTTGAATGCTGGTTTAGCTTTATTTCATATTTACCTCAGAGAAAACATGACTGGAGTTCACCCTCACCCTCAACACATGGAACTTTATGGACGGATCTCCTAGGGTAAATTTATATCATTTTTGTTATCTTATGAGCCTATGCCCAGCTTATTTATCTTGCAATTGGCACTTTATTTTTATTCTTCTGCATTATTGAATTAACAAAATAAGTAGTTGGTATTAATACAAATTGTACAGCTGCTATGTACCTTACTGTTGATTTTTGTGCCATTATTTAATGCTATTATAAAAACTGAAAAATATTATTATTATTATTTAAACTCAACTATATTAAAAATACAAATTAAAACAGAGTAGCTGAGTGTATGCATGAGGAAGGGACCATAGCTCGTCTCTGCAGTTCTTCTTCCATATTCAGTTTTTCTTCTATTTCAATAGCATCTCCCCACCCCCTCCTTTCCCCCCACATAATCTTTGTATTTCTGACCTTCAGTGTGTCTTTCCTGACAGTAAAAATTGAGCAAACAACATGGTGAGTCACCATGGTCATTGACCTTCTCTTGCCATCATCTCTTCACTGTTGGATGATGTTGATTTGTTGTTTTGCTTTTTAGGATGTCTGCAAACCTGGAAGAGAAAAGGACTGTGTCCTGGCCAACAGAATCAGCTACACAGTGGCCCTTGTAGATTATATAAATATATTTTCAGTAAACCAAAGCAACTAAAAATTACCTCACCTCCCAGTGGGCTGTGGTAAATAGAGCATGCAGAACAATTCTTAGAATAGTAAGAAATTACTACTGTCCCGCTTTTTGTGATATTAGATCTACTTTTCAAATGAAAAATGTTATTGTGAATGTGCAAGGCCGGAACTACCAAGTATATTTCAGCACTACGTGTGCTTATTGAGAAGTTTCGCAGGTGGAACCTCTGAAGAACTTGCTGCAAAAGTTACCACAACAATATTCTACAGGTTTTTTTAATTAAAGAAAATGTGTGGGGGTCTAGTGAGACATGGGAAAGCAGAATACTGGGCAGTTGCATCCGTGTTAAAAGCATGAATGCAGCACAGAAATCCATTGACACCAGCAGCAAGTTGTCAGTTGAGGCAGCTGAGACAGAGGAGTTGGAAGAGGCACATAGACTGACATTGGCCATGTTGAGGACAAGGTCACCTGCCTCTGTAGTGAACTTGATGTCTCAACTGATGCTGCTCCAAGTGAGGCTTTGCACAAAGTGTTTGTGCTTTTGCAGCCTAATGATATGAACAAGCTGCTTACAGGTATGCACCCAACCACATGCCCTCTTGGCCCTTGCCCATCATGGCTGATTAAAGCTAGATTCAGGGCCAGGGGCCAGGACCTGGTAAATGTGCCTTTGTGTGAGACAGTGGAGCCTGTCCTCCACTTTGAGGGAGGCAGTAGTGCATTCACTCCACCTCCCACCCCTGTACCAGATGGTGTTTAATAACTACCATCCAGGCACAAAACCACACTTTTTGGCAAGGTACTCAAGAGGGTCATGGCAGTGCAGTTAGAAGGCTTTCCTGGATGAAACCAATGATCAACTTCCAATACAGTCTGTATTCAGACCTGGATTCAGAACTGGGTTGCCCTTGGTTGCCCTAAAAGCTGGCAACTGGGTTGAGTGAGACTGTTCTAGGTTAAGTGACCACCATTTTGTTTTCACAAAAGGAAGTCCTTTGTTAGAAGTCCCAGTTCCCCACTTGATAACACAGTAAGCGTGGATAATTAAAAGGAGGATTTATTACAAAGACAAACAGATAACTCTGGATGACTCTAACAAAGTCTCTGGCATCATTACTCAAGATGACCCTTCTGAAGACTCCTTCCGGTGTCTACAGGATATATTGAACATACAAACCTTACGCCTCTTGTTTTGCTTCCTGTCTAACAGCCCTCCCATTCACCAACTCCATGGACTTATTGGCTCATCCCCAGCCCCTTCTTTTTCCAAGAGACTCTCTGTGTGTCCTTTCGCTTCTGCTTGTGCTCCCTGAGAGCTTTGGCTGTGTTCTGGCCTACTTATCAGCAGGCCCGTGAAGGTCAGGAAGAGTCGAAGTCTGCAGCTGCCAGCTCTCCCCTTCCTGACTCACATCTAAGCCTCTTTGTTCCTGGCTGCTTTCTGCCATTGTCTGCAACCCTTTGCTTGGAGCTGGCTCATTCCTGACACCCTTCTTCACTGTAGAATTCACTCCTACAAGATGTAGTGGTGGCCACCAAATTGGATGGCTTTGCAAGAGAATTAGTCATATCCTCCAGGAATTTGGCTACCCACGACAACAAGCCCTGATTTTAACCCCACTGACAATGGCAGTTTACATTTGAATACTAGCTTCTGGGAATCACAGGTGCTCTTGTGCTCGTTTCGTGCTTGCAGACTTCTCATAGACACCTGGCTGGCAAGGTGCTGGACTTAGATAGGCCTTTGACACTCATGGTTTTAATCCAACATTAACTCCATGAGGTGAAAAGATAAGACCAGACAGGAAAGTGATAGACTTTCCTTGTAAATAAATGGTCTTTGACTTTTTAATTGCCTTGAAATAATAGAATTACAGTGGTACCTCAGGTTAAGTACTTAATTTGTTCTGGAGGTCCGTACTTAACCTGAAACTATTCTTAACCTGAAGCACCACTTTAGCTAATGGTGCCTGCCGCTGCTACCACACCGCCGGAGCACAATTTCTGTTTTCATCCTGAAGCAAAGTTCTTAACCTGAAGCACTATTTCTGGGTTAGCGGAGTCTGTAACCTGAAGCGTATGTAACCTGAAGCGTATGTAACCCGAGGTACCACTGTACTTTAATTATATAAATAATTATATACTTATACATTGTATATAATTATATAGTTTCCATTTAAAGACTTTTCCAGTTCCAGGGTAATGTGCAGTGTCCTGTACAGGCATTAAAAAAAACTCCTGTGAGCTTGGCTGTTAAGTTTATATCAGAGGGACAGGAGTCTGAGTTTACAGCCAACCCAGGAATAACAGCTGAAAAGCCAGCTTTGAATTCCAAGGCCACCAACCCCTTTACAGTAAGTAGCAAAGAGTTAGGTCACAGCTGCCAACAATTCCATATGGTGGTAACTCTTCACAGATGAAAGAATGTGAAAAAAGATAAGCCATATTCCTTTTCTTGGATTTCATTCTGTGCACAAGAGAAACAAAAACAAAATTGCCTTATTTAGTTCAAAACAAAGAACTCCTCCAAAAGTACACATCTTGCCAGTTGCAGTAACTCTGCACTAAGTTCAAAACAATTTGATCATAGCTTTTGGAAACCGTTTCTAAAAGAGGACATGTGGGAGGAGTCTTCAGGAACATCTGCTGTTAGTCTTTTTCCAGAAACTAACCTTGACATCATTATATTTACCAATGCATTTGAGGCCCATTTGAATAAAATAAAAGAAGGATATATATTGGGGCATCTAGTTTCTTTTGAATTTCAAGGTCCTTCATCCCTGAAATCACTTGAATTAAAATCTGTGCAGCTTTAAGAGAATTCCACATGCTGAGATTGCATTTCCATTCATTTTATTTCTGCTCAAGGCCATGAGAAATGTCAGATAAGTTCATATAAGTGCATAAGGGTTGCCATATTTTGAAGAGCAAAAAAGAGGACACATTTGCCAACTTCTGCTTTTAACCATTCCCCCCTCCACCTCTTTCCTCCGTTCTTCCTAATGTAACACTAATGTCTCACAACAAATGATACTGATCTGTAGAAAACGCAACTTGAAAAAAGAGACATTGTGCATCCTTTTGTAAAGCAATAAATAAATTTTTGTAAAGCAATAAATATATATATAAACTATGGATCTCTATGACGACTCTACCAATGAAAAAGAGGACATGTCCTGGAAAAAGAGGACATATGGCAAGGAATACTTCTTCTCCAAATAGCTAAATAAGAATGAAGAGATATGCTCAGTCTGGCATCAATGGTAAAGCTTCCCCAGCTTTCAATTGTATTGAATTGCACCTGACCTTTGTGTATGGAAAAGCACATGCAATAAGATTTAGGTTAGTTCCAAAGTGGTGAAAGTTTCTATGGTAGACTGAAGGAAATTAGGAGGAGATTATCTTCCCTCCATTGACCCTCAAAGTCCAGCTGAGTGATAAAAATTTAGCTACATATCTACAGCTCATAGATATATGTGGAAAGCAGGTGTGTGGGATATTGATACCCTTCTTGGGTGCTCAAGTCAATAGCTGAAGCCCCACTTTAGAATACCCTGGACACCATTTTGGAGCCTATCTTTCCTACAGTTGTCCCTGTTGTCTATAAACCAATTACAGTATTTTTCACTCTATAAGACACATCAGACAATAAGACGCACCTAGTTTTTGGAGGAGGAAAACAAGAAGGAAAAAAATTCTGAATCCCAGAAGCCAGAACAGCAAGAGGGATCGCTGCGCAGTGAAAGCAGCAATCCCTCTTGCTGTTCTGGCTCTGGGATAGCTACACAGCCTGCATTCGCTCCATAAGATGCACACACATTTCCCCTTACTTTTTAGGAGGGAAAAGGTGAGTCTTATAGAGCAAAAAATAAGGTAGGTAATTTATCACTCAGATTGCAATATCCCGTGCCAGTGGCCACACAGGCAGGGAAATGACAATGTGAAGTAATAAGTAAGACAAGACACCTGCTTGGAACTGAAATGGCCACATCCTTGCAGATTTTGGCATAGGCATTGGGTTTGTGTCCTGAGTCAGCTAACCCACTTGCTGGCTGATACCTCCATCAGGGTTGATCCTGGCAAAGGAATAACCCCCATTGATGCAGCTCTAATGATGGAATCCCACCAGGATACCATTCAGGGATGCTTTATGGTCCATTGGCCTCCATTTTGGATAGAATCTGACCTTTGGACTCTTTTAATGGGATACCCTGAAATTTGTCCCAGATGTTGGGATTGGGGTTGGTGCACCTACCTACCTACCCACCCACCCTTGATGTTAGATTGCAGATCCAACCCAACACCTTTTTCTGCCACACAAGTTAGCCCCTCCCTGCCAACTTGCCGCCAAACCACTCATACCTGCAACCAGTCCCTCAAATTCCAGTAGAGTTGTCATTTCAATTCCAAGCTGGTGTCCTGTCTTACTGATTACTTCAAACTGTCATTTCCCAGCCTCTGTGGCCTCCAGCCTGCTGCTCTGGGGCCTGAAAAAAGTGTCTGTGGTATTGTGGTGGTGTGGCTATTGGTATTTTCATCTGGGGTGGTGTGACTGGGGTGCTTTCAGCTCTGCGCAGTTGCCTGGTGTCATTTTTGGCCTTGGCCAATCACAGGCTGGCGGGATAGCCCACCAGAGTTTGAATTTAAGTGGGTGAATGGAAGACACAGTTCCTCATGAGATTCTTCTCTGTTTCCCTGGGTTGCACCAGTCCACAATGTTCTCCACCACTGCAATACGGTAGTGAATCTTTAGCAACCTTCCTTCTGTTAGCTTCCCAGCAACATGACCTTCTGCACAGAAGTCTTTTAATCTCCAACTCTAGCAAAACTACCCGTGTTTTTACACCTATCCTCCCCTCCACCAATACTTGCCAGGAACAAATTTTTTTAGTAGATTTATTGAAATAAGATATAATAGATTAGCTGCCAAGGATAAAAAAAATAATACTAATCCCATGCCAGAGATGGGCATTTTTAGCACCAAATAGCCAAGACATGAATCAGGCTAGTTACATATGAGGTCACAAAAGGGCAGGAAAATACAGGATTTTTTTTATTCTCTTCAGTAAAGCTGCCCCCTCCCCTAAGGGATTAATGTTAAAACCCACGGCTTTAAAATTCCATATTCTGTAACAGTTGCTCAGAAAAGAACTGAAAACTCAACAGTGTAACCCTATAGTCTTTGTAACTTTTCTTGCCTTGGTCTTTTATAAACACTTTGGCTGTGTTCCATTATTTAGCAGCTTGCCAGACATACAAATCTCCCAGCATGAATTCTCTCACTCTAGGCTTTAAACTTGCTCTCCAATAAATAGAAGGCAGGGGTAAGGAAAAGCATAAAAAACAAGTCAAGCACCAGTAAACAAGCACCCTGCTAAGGCTGTATAAAATCATTGCAAAACAGTAAGACACTGGTATAAATACAGTTTTTAAAAAGGACTGAATGTGAAGTGGTATGAGCACATTTTTTATTTTATTTCAGCACAATGTACTCCTTTCCAATGAACTCTACATATTGCCTATTTTAACATTCCTAGGCTTTGATCCTCTAGCTCGTTCCTTTCATAGTAGCCTACAGTGGATCTGTTCCAGAATAAGCAGTTAGCAGTCTTGAATCCATTAGCAAATAAACAGCAGTGATGGTGGTCAACTGAATCTTTTATCCATCTACCCTAGCGGAGTGCATGGCAGCTAAATGTAGCTTCAAAACTCAGACCTTGAAAATCCACCACCCATTTGCATTGCAATTTGGATTTCAGTGACCACCTAACAGTCATTGAAATTTGTTTAGATGGAAGAGCTAATATAGTATAACACATTTCTGGCTAAAATATCACAAAGGATCTGAGAATCATTGGATAGACCCAGATAAACATTAGGTTAATGACTATGAGCGCCTTAAAAGATCCAGCAGCAATGACAATTCATTCTATCATAAAACATTATGTATCTCAAGAATAAAGACCACTTCATTCATTTGTTTTACCATTTCCTATCACAATGATCATAACAAATCTTTCAAGTTGCTGGTATGCAATTGTTACATTGGCTTACAGACTGAGGTTGAATCCTGACAAGACAGAAATACTGTTTTGGGGGGACATGGGGCGAGCAGGTGTGGGGGACTCCCTGGTCCTGAATGGGGTAACTCTGCCCCTGAAGGACCAGGTGTGCAGCCTGGGAGTCATTTTGGACTCACAGCTGCCCATGGAGGCACAGGTCAAATCTGTGTCCAGAGCAGCTGTCTACCAGCTCCATCTGGTATGCAGGCTGAGATCCTACCTGCCCACAGACTGTCTCACCAGAGTGGTGCATGCTCTAGTTATCTTCTGCTTGAACTACTGCAATGCACTCTACGTGGGACTACTTTTGAAGGTGACCCAGAAACTACAACTAATCCAGAATGCAGCAGCCAGACTGGTGACTGGGAGTGGCCACCAAGACCATATTACATCGGTCCTGAAAGACAAACATTGGCTCCCAGTATGTTTCCGAGCACAATTCAAAGTGTTGGTGCTGACCTTTAAAGCCCTAACAGCCTCAGCCCGGTTTACCTAAAGGAGCATCTCCACCCACGTCACTCAGCCCAGACACTGAGGTCCAACTCCAAGGCCCTTCTGGTGGTTCCCTCACTGTGAGAAGTGAGGTTACAGGGAACCAGGCAGAGGGCCTTCTTGGTAGTGGTGCCCACCTTGTGGAACATCCTTCCATCTGATATCAAGGAAATAAACAACTACAGTGGTACCTCTAGTTACGGACTCAATCCGTTCCAGGGCACCATTCGCACCCCAAAAAGTCCACAACTAGAGCGCACTTCTGTACATGTGCGCAGCATAATAGAGTGCTTCTGCGCATGTGCGCACTGTGAAACCCGGAAGTATGCATTCATATCCTGAAAAAAGGCAACCGGAGACTGATGTAACAAGAGGTACGACTGTATCTGACTTTTAGAAGACATCTGAAGGCAGCCCTGTTTGGGGAAGTTTTTAATGTTTGAGGTTTTATTCTGTTTTTAGTGTTCTGATGGGAGCTACCCAGAGAGGCTGGGGAAACCCAGCCAGATGGGTGGGGTATAAATAATAATATTATTATTATTATTATTATTATTATTATTATTATTATTATTATTTACAACATGCTTCTCAGAATCGGGTTATGACAGTGGATTCAGATAATATGACTTAAATACCAGCATAACAAATATGTATATCATATGTATATGAAATTGGGAGGCAGAAGAAACAATGAAAGGTACCAGACATTTGTTCAGTTATTACATTGAAGAAGATATATGGTCACCACATTTTGTTTAGCCATTTTATCAGTGAATGTGATAGCATATCTGTTCCCCATTACCCATAGTGATGCTCACATGCTCATTTGAACCAGCCATTAGATGTGCAAGTAGATGTACAATCGTGATGTTGAGGAAGCAGACAGCTATTCTCTCCTGTATATATTTTTTTAAATGAATATCTCAGAGAGTGTATAGAAACAATTTATCCTGAAAGCCCTTGTTGTAAGGATGAAATTAATGGAGAGGCCTTTGAAGAACCATATTTTAAACGGTGGAGCCTTGGATGCCCCTGGCACAAAATCTTGGGGGTGGGGCACAAACCAGGCCCCCCCTAGCCCCTGCAGAGATTCCCCACACCCTGCCTGGCTCTGGCAGCAGCGTTTTGGTGAGAGAGGAGGGTGAAGAGCACCCTGTGCACCCTGCCCCCACCTGGCACATGAGCGCCCACCCAGTGGCGGTGGCAAGGGCTGAGCAAGCATGCTCTGTTCTCACCTGACAGGAGCACTCTGCCTATGCCTGACACACATGCGCACATGCACATCCATCCCAGGCACCAATGGACAGTGCAACGCCCCTGCTGATGGGTTTCAAACCCTTGATGAGTTAGGGACTTCCTCTTCAGGCAAAGACAGGCTCCAGAGGATTGAGCGGATGAGACCAATAGAAGGTCTAAAGGTCAAGAAGGCAGTTTCTGAACATGCTATAGAGCAGGGGTGGCCAACTCCCAAGAGACTCACAGAGTTAAAAACTGGCAGTGATCTACCCCCTTGAGAGCCAGTGTGGTGTAGTGGTTAAGAGCGATAGACTTGTAATCTGGGGAACCGGGTTCGTGTCCCCGCTCCTCCACATGCAGCTGCTGGGTGACTTTGGGCTAGTCACACTTCTTTGAAGTCTCTCAGCCCCACTCACCTCACAGAGTGTTTGTTGTGGGGGAGGAAGGGAAAGGAGATTGTTAGCCGCTTTGAGACTCCTTCGGGTTGTGATAAAGCGGGATATCAAATCCAAACTCCTCCTCTTCTTCTTCTTCTTCGGGGTTCAGGTCAAAGTTGTTGAGCTGTTTTTTTAGGGGGGGATGTGCCTGCTATAGAGGGAAGTGAGAAATAGCTCATCTAGGAGAAGGAAAACTCTGATCCTATACCTTCCATGCTTTGTGAGATATATTCATTAGAAGAAAAGGATGTATTAATCTTCTTGTATCTTATAGTGTGGTGGTTTGTTTGATTTTTCTGTTATTTGTTTGTTTGATTGATTGTATGTTTGTTTACTTGTATGTATGTCTGTTTTCTCATAAATGTATTTCTTTTAAATTAATAATAAGAAGAAAAGGTTAAGGAGTGAACCCCACACAAATCCAGAGTGAAGTCCCTAAGATGGTTGCATAGTACCTTGTGCACCTCCTTCTGGCAACTCCTACAGCCAAGTTGGTACCAAATGTATTGCTCTGCTTTCCTTTGGACCACATCAGCGAGGTGGGGGGGGGAGGTCTTCCATAAACACCCCAGGTTTGCACCCTGCGGAGGTCACTTTGGTGCTGCTAACACAGCAGTTTGACTTCGCCCCCAGAGACGTACTGTATTGTCTCTTAAGACAGATGGATGCCAACAACAAGTCCCTTAACACAATTATTACACAACACAACTAGCCCATATCATAGTATAGTATACTGCTGCCTCTGTCACATGCCATGGTTTCACCATGATTCCTTTGAGAGGTCACAAGTCTCTACTACAACAGCTAATAAGGCAGAAATTTTGAAAATTTTGGTAACACTGGTATGTGTTTTCCAATTCTTTGTATGTCCTTTTTACACAATAGTTCTATTTGTTTCATTCCACACACCCCTTGACTTTGTTCCCCTGTTATTTTGTTCATTGTTCACATAGTTTGGGTTTCAATTGCTTCACAGCTTTTCCTTGGAATGGTAAATTGGATTATAAGGCTATTAAAAACGAACCATATTAGTCTTAATAAATTTCATGCTTGAGTGGCTTATTTTAGGGGAAAGAGCAACAGCTTAGGCATCTCAACAAACAGATAATTGTCAGGAAAGTCTAATAGCACTTACAGACTGTGTTTAATGTTATCTCTCAAATGCTGAGGGTCTTTAGAAATGAGCTGGTTTGCTGAAGCAAGAGCTAAATGAATATTCTTTTCAGGTGTATGAAGAGCATTGAAATGGTTGTGGGTAAATGGACTTGGTTACACTCAATGTGCACCTATCGCATTTTCAGTCTGTGCCACACTTTAGCCACACTTTGTGGTTTTAGACAGTCAACATGCAGAGCAATGACACTCGACCAGGTCTGTGCAGATCAGGTTCTTGCTAATAAACTCCAACTTGAACAGTGTGATTTACTACTGATTTGCTCCTGACACCGTCTGTCTTGACTGTCTTTTTAAAAGTTTTGCTCCTATTTGCTTTGTGCTGCAATATGACCCACAGGACTGAACAGTTTGTTCCAACCAAATGTTTGTCTAGAATGTCCCTTCAGAAAAATCCAGAATGTGTTTTCATAGGTGAAGACGTTCTTGCAAAGTCTCCAACATTACCATAATGGGTCAACTGCCAAATACTAAATATCAAAGTATGAACTGAATAAAACATCCAGACAGATCTATAGAAGACATTGGCAGATGCCTACATGAATGCGCTTTTAATTTCTCTCAAAAAGGCTCACCACAAGATTGTTGGCACTGAAATCCAAATAAACCAACCCTCTATTGGGCTGTGACATTTTCTGTGAACAATTAATTAAACGGAATTTGAGTTCATGAAAGGCATTGCATTGCTGTCCCATTTCGGCTTACATGGCAACATCAGAAGAGAAGCACAATTGCCCTTCTGTCTACTTACCTTTAACAGAAACAGGCTGTGGTCTTCGACCTACCATAAAAAATACATTAATTGCAATGAGATTTAATTCCCTGTAGTTTTTGGAGAATCGGCTCATCAGGAAAGAAGGAGAATGTTGATGTCTTATAGGAAACAACCAATGGATAGAGTATCTGTATGTCGGTTCCAGTCATATAAACGTCTGCCTTTGCATTTTAAGAATCAGGTGGGAGTACATAGACACCTTCTCTAAAACCCGGCATGATGAAGAAATTAAAGTATGCTTCTGTTTGACACTCAGGAACTGGACAAAGAGATCTCTGTATGCATGAATAGATTTTTTTGGTCCAGCCTTCCATTTCCATTGGTACTTAACTATGATTCAATCAAAGGAAGAAATGGTTCATTGTGCCCAACGTCTTCCATGTTATGTATTTTAATTAGGTGATATAAAGTAAAGGGATGGTGCTGCTGAAAATAGCCATTCATATCACTAGCAGAATGTAAACAAACCGAATCAATGATTCAAAATGTGTGTGTTGGGAAAACTTCTATTAGCTCTCTGGTTTTGGCTGACAGTTGGAGAGCCTGAAATCTTATGGTTCTTTTGCAGCAGTTTAACCAAGGCCATGAGCATTCATCAGTGCTGCCCTTCTCACTATGGGTTCTCTTCAGAAGGAAAAGCACTGCTCATAATAAATGCAAGGAAGTACTGTAATAGTATCTTCCAGGAGGCCTTTAAGAGCCATTTGGAGGCCAGCTAACCAAAGCTCAGGGAAGAGGTTGTCCCTGCAGGAGGTCTCCCCTGTGTTTGTTCTATTAATAATCAAGCAGGAGTAATATAAAGCAAAGAACTTCATTTAAACAAGCTTGCATTTGTGGGATAACCAGCTTCATATAAACGGCATTAATTAATTAATTAATTAATTAATTAATGCATGAAGGGGTTAATACCACAGAGTAAGATGTCCTGCCAGGTTTAGCTATGTCACTTCCCTTAGCTTGGATGGGTATAGGTAATCAAGCCTATTGCCCCCTTCCCCATCTACCTGAGAAGCTCAGTATGTGAAGAGTTTTGTGCTGGTTGCTCCAGCTCAACTGCATGGCTCTCACAAGTCACTCTTGAGTTCCTATACCAATAATACAGGAACTTTCAACACTTTGTAACTAAACCAATGGATGTGCCTCGGTTTGGAATCTCTGCAAGGTAATAATAATAATGATGATGATGATGATAAACACTGTTTAGAATATGATTTAGAAGAACACTAGTTTGTGAAAAAACAGAGTTGATAAAGATTCTGCTTTACGTACAAAAAGCAGCCACTTGTTTACATTAACAAATGCATGGGTTAGAACTACCTGCCTGAGGTGGGAAGGTATGACGTTCATTGCAGCATTCTTTCCATTATCCATCTTTAGATACTGTCACTACAAGTTTCAACAGCTAAGGGAAATTTTAAGGGCAGGCTCATAATGGCTCAGATTCCAGGTGATTGAAGAGCAGGTGGCTTTTTAATATTTGATTTGTGATGTGCATTAGGCTAAAATGTTATGGTGGCCTAGAAAACAGAATGTATGCTAGCATTATCCCTATTTTTGATGCAAATCCTACCCTGCCTGAAATGCTTACATGATTCTTAGATTATACAAAACTGCCAACAATACCTATTTGACCAGTTGCGTTCTGTTCTATAGCTATCCACCCACCCATTTACTCTGAAAAGGAATCCCTCAGCTTTGTCCTTGCCCTGGCCTGTTTTATTAAGCAATGCTTTTAACAAAGTAAATTGCCCAAGATAGCTGAGCTAAGTTAAAACAAGAAAATAAAAGGTGCATGAGAGGATGCCATGATTAACCTTTTCCAATGCCAGTCTGAGGCTTTAAAACCCTTGTTTAGTAACACACACACACACATTGTTGTTGGTTGATTTTGTGTGTGTGTGTGTGTGTGAACACATTTCATTAGTCACCCTTCACACTAAGGTTTCAGGGTGGGTTACAATATTAAAACACAATGTTACAACAACACAACATTAAAAACTATTTGAAACAACTTACATTGAATTTATGAATATATTTCAAATGCAACTAAATGCATTTATTTTTATTCAAAATACTGAATAGTCCAAACAATGCCTATCCAAGTTGACTTACAGCAATAAAAATTACAAAATATCAGCACATCAAACTTTGTATTGAAGCAGGTCTGACTGTTTGATTAAATATCACTACAGTTCACAACATAGTGTCCTTTCCAGAGCCACTGTTGGGCGGAGGGAGAAATTGAAACCACTGTATTCCTTGCTCCCCCTGCGGAAAAAAAAATTAATTGGAAATAACTATATGTAGTGATGTCCCTGTCACAGGGCGCATTGTTGGGGGAAATTGTTGTGCCAGCCCAGTTTAGGTCCTGTTGTCACCTGAGATGGCAGGGAAATTTCTTCTCTGTGATGCAAATTCTCCTTCATGGACATTTGTCTCTAGCCACTTTAGCAGTTCTAATGCTGTTATATGCTACAAAAAATGATATTGTACCTATACTGCCAAAATAATTATCTACATAATATGCTGCAAGGAAATATTATAGGAGGAGGGGAAAGCTTGGAGCGGATTCTAAAAGATTATATAGGGGAAAGCAGGAAACTGAAAATTTCAGGTTTGAAATATAATCTTTGGTGAAAGATTACAATTTTAAGGCATAAATGTGAGGTTGGAAGTTCCATTCTTTAATCATATAAAGATGACAATATAAATAACGTATTATTGCAATGTTTGTGAACTGGGTCCTTCCAAAATTTGTTCAGCTGAGTATTTCATTTTCAAAAGCAACACTTTTTTTTTTGCTTGATGGTGTGACTTCAGCAGCCAACCATCACAGCAATAAAATAATAAAATAAAATAAAGTAACCCCAAGCCTCTATGGTTCTGTTTCCTCCCTCAAAGTGAAATAAACATTTGCCTTCTCTGTAAACCTGTCCACATCTGCAGCAGTTATTTAGACAGTGTCTTGCTACTGTGTTGAATTGCTCTTGACATAAATTAAGTGAAAATTGCCTGTAGCCAATGATGTTTTCATCTTGATCTGGTGCTCTGCTTGTCAGGCTTTACGTAAAAGATTTCCTTCCTATATTATAAGACCCATAGTTCTAAAACCCCAGCTCTAAAATTATGAGATTCTGTGCAACTGAGGCACTAAACCAGAGTAAGATATTATCAGAACTAATCCTGTATATTTTCCTGGGTTAAACTCAGTGGCGTAGCGTGGGTTGTCAGCACCCGGGGCAAGGCAAGTAATTTGCGCCCCCTAACCCGTGAATTTGCGCCCCCTAACCCTAACCCCCAGATGTTGCGTCTGGTGCGGCCGCCCCCCCTGCACCCCCCACGCTACGCCACTGGTTAAAATTGACCTCCTCCCCCCTAAAAAAGTTATTTGTTATAAAACTTCAAAGAGATTGACATTGACTTTGTCAATGGAATGTAGCCTTTTCTTCTTTGAAGACCAGGCTCTCAAGGGATATCACAAATTATCCTTGAAACTTCCCCCCATTTCAGAAAGGAGGTTCCACCACACAGAGGAAGCATCTTGTGACAAAGAAGAAAGGGAAATTAATCACCTGTATGTACAACCAAGTTCTCCTGCAGCTCTGCTTACTCTTTGAACTAAATATACTTAGAAGAGCTTGAAATAATGGCAAACTGTATACAGAAGGAATCTGCATTCTGTTTTGAAAGGGAATCAACTCTGTGAAAACTTTCCACCCCCACCCCCCCAAATGCACAACAACATGAGACTGAAACCAATTATAACAAAGCTTTTAAAATCTCAACAACTAATCTCAAAATCAAGTTGGATAAATTATGGCAATTGAAGAGAAGATGGTTACAAGCTGCATTGCATTTTTGTTTCAAAGGACTGTCTTACTTTGTTGTTGCTGTTTTAAGATTGATGTCGCAGCTTACAATTCACTCCAAGAAGTAGGCTGTCCTATTATCTTTCATAGGAACACAATGGAGTCAAATAGTTTGTGGTTTGCAAGAATAGCCTTGCTTATGCGTGCTGTAGCATTGGGCACACGGGGGAAAAATCTTTTCCGTAAATATTTAGGATGAGATCCAACCTAGCACAAGTGAGTGTCTGTGCAATCTTCCCTTTCCTCTCCTTCCCATCCTGATGTGCAAGTGAATTTTTGTTGCACAAGTGGGTAGACATCATTGGATGCCATACATCATATTTTAAATTGTTGTGCTGCTTCAGTTAGTCCTATGAAAAACAGGGGAGTGGGTGGTGCTGTGGTCTAAACCACTGAGCCTCTTGGGCTTGCTGATCAGAAGGTTGGCGGTTCGAATCCCCGCGATGGGGTGAGCTCCTGTTGTTCTGTCCTAGCTCCTGCCAACCTACAAGTTTGAAAGCATACCAGTGCAATAAATAGGTACAGCTGCAGCAGGAAGGTAAATTGCATTTCCATGCACTCTGGTTTCCTTCACGGTTTCTGTTGTGCCAGAAGCGGTTTAGTTGTGCTGGCCACATGACCTGTGAACAAACTCCTTCAACCTAAGGTGAGACGAGCGCCGCAACCCCATAGTCGCCTTTGAATGCACTTAACTGTTCAGGGGTCCTTTACCTTTACCTTTTATGAAAAACAAAAGTTTAGCATCAAGAAGAAGAAAAAGCAATTTCCCCAAGGGCAGTAGGAGATATAACTACTGAAATACCAGATATACAGTGGTGCTTGTGTGGTACTATTTTCTTGCTTTAAATTACTTGTTATGGGGTACTCTCTTCTTTAAACACGAGTAATGTGAGTGAGGGGTCCCTTTACATTTAATGTGAGTGCTTTATATATTACATTCACTTATTAGATATACTAATTCACTAGCAACTTTAAGTGTTTTACTCCTATTTTAAAGTTCTCTTGCAGGACTATGCAACTTTCTCTGCACTTACGGTAGTAGTCTTGCTTCTTTCCTTATGTGAGGGCCTGTTCTCTCCCCTCCCCTACCTGCATGTAGGCACCCCTAAATCATCATCATGCTCCCACCCCTTGTCCCATCTCCTTGCAGTGCAGGGGCAGGGAAATGCTGGATGCACTAGGAGAAACCAGGGAAGATACATGGGTGACATTATTACTGATTGATGGACGGACGGATGGATGGATGGATTGCTTGCCCTTCATAAGGTCCCAGAGCAGGTTGCAGCATTAAAACATAATATGAAAAATGCAACATACATCTTCACTTAATATCTAAATAGGCCCTGGGGAAGTTTGTAAAACACTGCTTTCCTTCTTTTGAATGATCCTTGAATTCTTTGAGGGATGAATATAAACCGAAAATCTTGCATATCTAAATTCAGTTCCAAATACAAACTTGGTTGAAAATCTCTTTTTCAAAAGAACAATCCCCTATTTTCGAAAAATTCAGTCTTTTCCCTGATTTGTCTTCACTTGCCCTGAAAGCCCTACTGTAATGTGACCTTTGTTTACATTCCAGTTAGGGTAATTGACTATTGCATATTTGTTTTGTCGCAATCACTCCATTAACTAATTAAAGCTAACAAGGAAAGCGACACAGAGGAGACCTGTTCGCAAAGCTAGCCGGCCTCTTGCTTCTTCTGACTTCCACATAGACAGAATCGTTTACCTCATGGGGAAAGCTTTCGAATGTCCTTCAGAATGCAATAGACATTCCTAAATTATTTACACAAAAGTAACTGGCCATTGGCTCCAGAACTTTTTCACAGCACAGAGAGAGAGAGAGAGAGAGAGAGAGAGAGAGAGAGAGAGAGAGAGAGAGAGAGAGAGAGAGAGAGAGAGAGAGAGCTGATTAAAACTCCGCATGTGGGCAGTTTGATTGGTCGCCAGCCATCGATCGATTAATCATTCCGATTAATCAATTGCGCTTTCAGACTGGATCTCCCAGAGGGTCTGGGAAGGAAGGAAGTCGCAGGCTGGGCTAGATGGCTGGGTGCGGGTTTGAGCCCGCCCGAGGCGGCGGGGTCGAGAGGGTGGGCGGAAGGCATTCTCCCTTGCGCCCTTGTATGGAGGAGGGTTGCTTGTTTGCTTAGCAGCGGCAGCAACAACAAGGCGGCGGAGCGCAGACGTCGTCAGCCGCCCACCCGGGGCTGCCTCTAGCTCCACGTCAGAGGCGGAGGGCATGAATGGGATTCCAGGCAGCCCGAGTCACGCTGGCAATCCGGCACAGGTTGGCGCTGCCAATGCGCGCGGCGCAGATATGCTATGCCAGATCGGGGGGGGGGGGGAGGATCCGAGCAACGCCCCGCAGCGCTGAGATCTCACCGACGACGGCCGGGAGTGCCCGGAGAGGGGGGGGAGGCCGGGAGAGGGGAGAGCAGTCATTCCGCGTGAGCTGCTGGAAAGGCGCGGAGCTTTGGGTAGCATTGTTGTCTGAGCTGATGTCCAAACAGGAGCGAGCGCGCCGCGGAAAAGCACGGGAGGAAAGACGTGCTGGTGTTTGGGAAGGGGGGGGTGGATCATCGCCGCTCGGCTTTTCCTGATCTTCTATAAAAGGGAAAAAGGCAGCCTCCCTCCCGTCCGAGGTGAGGAATGCCCGGCTCGAAAAGTTGGCTTCCTAGGTCTGACCCGCCTGATAAAGAATACGCATAGCGCCCCCAAGCGGGCGTAGAGGGCGCCATCAGGCGCAAGCCAACAAACGCGCAGTGATGTGTGTGAACTTGAAGGCAAACATTTCACTTCGTGTCTCCCTGCTGCCGCCTTCTCCGGATTGCCTGAGCTGCCCCTCTGGCCATCGTAGGCCCACTGGGGAGCAGACACAGCAACCGCCCCCCCTCCCCACCCTAAGATTGTATGTAGCTCAGTGGTAGAGCATGAGCTTCGCCTTTGCCTGCAAAAGGTAGTCCTGGATCAACCCCTGTGTTGTCTCCTGGGGATGTTCCCTGCCTGAACTACCGGAGAGCTGCTGCCAGCCCGTGTAGACAATACTGAGCTAGATGGGCCGATGGCCTGGCTCGATAGAAGGCTACTTCCTTTGTTCCTATCTATGTTCAAAGGGAGAGTGGGGTGAGCAGCCTCTGCCTCCTCTTGCTCCTTTACCTTCTGGGGTGTGATAGCATTTGAGGAGCCGGCGCTGCTTGCCTGTTCTCTCCCTCGGGGGGGGGGGCCATCAACTGCTCACTTGGCCCCTCTCTTGGGCAAAGCTGGCACCAGGGAGAGGAGGGGGTACAGTGGGGCCACGGCTGTTCACTACAGGAACCATCTCTGCTGGTTTGCCTTCCCTCGCTAGTGCCCCACCGAGAGGGAACTGTGCAGGTGAACGAGGATGAGGCCGCAGCTAACTTGTCTGAGCAACTGCCTCTGCTAACTGGCATGCATGAAGTCTCCCACTGGGCACCAGCGGGGGTGGGGAGATTGGACCAAGCGGGTGCCAAATTCTCCCTGTTCTGCCGTTCAGAGAGAAGGGAGGGAATGAGCAGATGTGGCCTCTGGTGCTTCCTTGGATACTACCCCTGGGCCCAATCCCCACCCCAAAAGAAGGACCCGATCTGCCCTTCTTGCTCACCCCGCCTTTCGTTGCCCACAAGAAAGAGATGCCCAACAGCCCGCAGCGAGGATTAGCAGGTCTCTAACTGTGCCTGCGCTCCGTATCTTGCATAAATGTGGGAATCCCCGCTCTAAGGCAATCAGCATCCCATTGATGGCAGGGACAAAACGCCCCATTGATCCGGGCAAGATCTTTCCCACCCACCCACCTTCCTCGCGCGTATCTCCCCCACTTCCTTTTGCATTTTTGCGAGGGGGCAGAGTGAGTGTGTGTGTGACTTGTTGTGAGGTAACTGGATAAACACCAGCCCGCTTCCTGCCCGGCGGCTGCTGATTGGCTCTTGGGATTCTCAGGAATGCGAGCGACCCCTTAAAGGCGAGCGAAGCTCCTGCAGCAGCTCCAGTGCAAGCTGCCAGGAGTGAGAGCCAAGGGGAACCTGCGAGGGCTGCAGGCAACTGATCACCCGTTACAATCCAAGGATCCCTCGTTCTCTCTCGGACTGCTCCAGGGCCGGGGAGAGAGAGACCTGGGCTGAGGGGCATTGCTCGCTTGGGCTCCACACAGCCAGAGGCGCTAACGAAACCCAACTAAGGGCCATATCGGAAAGTCCGAGAGCTTCGCAAGGATATTTATCTCTCTCGGCTGGGTTACTACAAGAGATATTTACTCTTAGGGCTGGTTACTTCTTCGGATTCCTTACTTCTAAAAAGGTACGTGCTGAAGAACCAGCTTTCCTCTTGCAAGTTTGCAGTAATATTTCGAATGCGCAAAGGCGAATATTATACTACGGATGATCTTGTTTTGAAGCATGCATCTTTCCCGCTCTCTTTTCCTTCACTTTTCATCCTCCCTTCGTCTCCCCCCCCCCCTGTATTTTTGGTTTCTCTCCCGTCTATCCTCTCCATCCCCCTCCCATCTTTTGCACACCTTTCCTCCCAGCCCGATTCCTTTCTGTCTGCCGCTAAGCTAACGCGGGTGTTTGGCCCGAGACCTTTGGAGTGACCAGGCTGCGGTTTCCCTTTCTTGTTTCAAGGTCGCTCCTTTGGGTCCAGATCCGTACCATGGAGTTACCGGGCGGCCTCTTTCTCCTCCTGATGCTGGGGGTCTGCGCAACGAACCGAATCCCAGGTAATCCGAATTCCGGGGGCGCGGAGAGGGAGGGCGGGGGAATGGCAGCCACTTCAGCCTAGATTTGGCGGGGAGAGGTCACTCGTGCCTTGTTAATAATGATATTTAAAGGTCAGGCTGGGGCCGTTATAGTGGCGTTGGTTTTCGAAGAGTAGCCCGGCTACTTCTCTAAGGCGAGCGGGACTTCGGATTGGTGACTGTGGGCAGCGATCCCTTGCGTCCTATTGGGTGGATTCGCGGCGTCTGGGGCGGTTATCGCACTGGAGCAGTTGTGTTGCGAGGATAGCAAGCGTTGGGATTTCACAGAGCTCTTCTCCGGGTAGTAGGCAATGTCCTTGGTAGAGCCTATGCCCTGCAAGCAGCAGGTCCCGGGTTTGGTTGCTGACAGGGGTGCCTGAAACTCTGGAGCCTAGAGCCCCTACCAGTCAGTGTAGACAACGCTGGTCTCTTGACTCGGTTTAAGGCAGCTTCCTAGGTCCTTAGGCTGTGTTGACTGACGTGACTAAACTTCGGAAGAAACTCCGAAGGAGCCTTGCGCGAGCCCCTCACCTTTCCCCCCTCGGGCGCCCGAAAGGAGGAGTTTTGTTTCCCCCTCCCGCCACTTGTGGCTGCTGGGCGCGGAGTCTCATGAGACCGGCCAATAGCGCGGCGGACGTGGCTCCGGAGAGCGCTTGGGTGCCCTCTGCTCCCTCCCCTCGGGCCGCTTCTTCTCTGAGGGCTCGCAGCTTGGCGGGCTCGCTCCTGTGCGTCGAGCAGAGTGAGGCGGTTTGGCGCCTGGAGGGAGGGAGGGAGGCGCTTTCCCTCAGCGCTCGCTTTCCTGTAGGTGGCTCGCACAAGCCCTTGTGGGACGCTCCGGACCAGACACACGAGCGGGGCCGCGAGGGGAGGGCAGGGGGAGGAAGCCGCAGACGTGCAGAGAGCGGGGTGAATTGATTTCAAAGTAGAGAGGCACCTTCGGCTCCCTGGACGTCTTCTCCCCCATCCATGTGTGTGTTAAGGCAAAGCACGCAGGACTTTTTAATGATTATTACTTCACCTCTTCCAAGGCTTAGTCCTGGCACTGAGCCCGGGTTCTGAGCTGAGCCCTGCACTGTTCAAATGCCTTGCCTGAGGGCATGCCCGACCCCTTTCCCCAAGCCGCTTTGAAGCTTCTGTGAGTCAGCCCAACTCAGCTGTCTCTCTCTTTACCTGGAAGCCTGCACAACTGCCTTCCCACCTCCCGATATAGCCCAGAGCTCATTCCTTCTTCAGTTCCTCCCCTCACACAGTCTCCTGGCATTTGCCCTCTTCTCTCGACAGGCTCCCATTGTATATCTCTTTCCAGTTTGCCTCAGCCAGAGCCCCTTGAGAGAGCAAGGAAGGCGAGGAGAATTCCTGGAACCTACCTCACCAGGAAACTCCTGGTTTTCCAGGGTAGCTGGTCATGGATTGAAAGAGCTCTTTGCTCCCTTAGACCCTGAAGTTCAGCCAGTGAGGCAAAAGTGTGTGAGAAACTGGCTGGAACCGCTACAGCCTCTCCTCCATCACTGCTAACCTCCTGCAGAGCCTGGACTGTGGCAGGGAGTTGTTCTGAGACTGGGGATGGTATAGATACTGAGAAGCAGATCACAACTATTTGTTTCCTGGGAGCTGAAGATTTTCTCTGGCCATGATAAGTTCCTTTGACTCACCTCCATACAATCCTGTTCCCGGCCTGTGATATTCAGTCCACACTTCTGCTTTCTCTCTCAACCTTTTGACAGAAGCCGATAATCAGTGTTTTCTGTTTCTTTCTCTTTCTCCTGCCAGAAAATGGTGATGATGACAGTGTTTTCGATCTCTTTGAGTTGATTGGTTTTACTCGCAAGGGAGCTCGCAAGGCACTAGGGGTGCATCCAGTCAAGGGACCCGAGACATCCAGCCCTGCCTACCGCATTGATGATGCCAACCGTATCCCTGCTGTTCCTGACTACAAATTCCAAGACATTCTTGATGCCATCCAAGCTGAGAAGGGCTTCATCCTGTTAGCAAACCTTCGCCCAATGAAGAAGATCCCTGGCACGCTGCTGGCTGTGGAGCGCAAAGACAGCTCTGGCTATGTCTTCAAGTTGGTGTTGAATGGCAAGGCTAAAACCTTGGACCTGAGTGTCTTCCCCAAGGAGGGCAACCAGAGTCTGGTGTCGGTGGAGGAAGTTGAATTGCCCAACGCACAGTGGAACAACATCACCCTCCTAGTCCAGGAAGATCAGGCTCAGCTCTACGTGGGGTGTGAGAAGCTGATGAATGTGGAGCTGGAAATCCCTATTCAGAACATCCTCACCAGGGACCTGGCCAGCAGTGCCAGACTCCGCATTGCCAAAGGGGGAGTCAATGACAACTTCCAGGTAAGATGCCTGTATTGTGGTAGCAGGTTTGTGAGTTTATCTCAGGGATCAGACTTTATTCTGCTAGGAAGCAAAAGTGAAGCAACAGGTTCCAAAGATGGTGATATTTCCTTCCCCTGGCTTTTATCTGTCATTAAAAAAGAAGCATCTGCCCTTGGGGTTAGAGAAAAAGAGAGGTGTTTTTTACATTCTGCCCCAGATGCAAAAATATCTAACGTTCCTTTCAGATGTGAGGTTTAAATCACCTGCAAGTCTCATATTTACATTAACAATTGATCCTTGTCCATGAAAAAGACAATGTGAAGGAGAGGAATTTTATAGTTAGCTACCATTCTGACCATATGGGTGGTGTTTTTTTACATTTGCATTACAAACCCAGCTTCTTTTAGCTTCATGTGCAAAAATCTCCTCATTTTAGCACACAGAACAAGTCTTTATTCAATAATTACCCCACTTAAATTGGGAAATTTCTATCAATTGTAAATAGAATATTTTGAAAATGCATTTTTTTGGCAATGCTACCCTTCCATTTTTCATCAAAAGCTGACAATAAATGCATTGTTTTTAAGGGAATGCTGCAGAACGTGCGGTTTGTGTTTGGAACCACAGTGGAAGCCATCCTGAGAAACAAAGGCTGTGAAAGCTGTAAGTCTTCAATATGTCTCCAAATTTGCTGCCTTATTAAAGTTATGTATTTGATGTATGTGAAAGAACAGTGAGAGGAGTTTCATCACACAGTAAACTGCAAAGCATTGTAAACTAAGTGCTATGTATTTTTCAGTCTACCCTCTGATTCTGTGAGATTATATTTCTCTATAATATGTATGCCCCTTTCCCTTTTGTTTTAGCCACCAGAAGAGTTATTATATTGGACAATCCCATGAATGGCTCCCGTCCAGCCATCCGTACTAACTACATTGGCCATAAAACAAAAGACATCCAGGCAATCTGTGGATTCTCCTGTGATGAACTAAACAATGTGTTTATAGAACTGCAAAGTCTGCGTGCCCTGGTTACAACACTTAAAGATTCAGTCAGCAAAATGGTAAGTGGCTGTTAAATACACAATAATGAAACAGGGACAATGGGTTTCTAAGGGCTCCTTGACACATACAAGCCACCAGCTGCTTATATTCTGCAAACAAACAATTGCATGTAATAGAAGGCAGGCTTGTAAACAGACACTCCCCTGTGGTGATTAAGAATCTCCCTCAGGGGACCAGGCAGGGAACTTCACCGCCAAGCTGTTTGTATGTCACAGATTGACTAACTTAAGTGTGGACTGACATAAGTATCTACTGCCGACAACAATCAGCAGCCATTCTAGCATGGAGGTGACTGTTTCTACAGTGACCAAAGTCACAGAAATGGCAGCTGCAGGCAGCATTCATGAGTAGACAATTTTACCTTGAAAACCTCCCTTATGGTCCCACACAGGGGACCCAACTGAGAAAATAAATGGCTAACTTGCATGTATGAACTGATCCATGCAGCATGATCATGTCCCATGTTTCTTTGAAGCAAGCCACACACTATTCAAGTGTAAGTGCTTATGGTTTCGACCTAAGTGCCCTTATTTGGAAGCAGGATTCATTAAAATTAATGGGGCTGAGTATAATTTGTTGAAGTAATTCCTTTACTCTTTAAGTGTGAGATTCAGATTGATCTAAATCCACTTTAAAACTTTCTTTTTCAGGATGGTATTTTTCAGGAAGTGGGTGCTACTCGGTATAGGACCAGTCCTGGAGTATGCATCCATAATGATGTTATGTACCAAAACACAGCTGAGTGGACAACAGATAGTTGTACTACATGTACTTGCCAGGTAAAGACTCCTTACTGTTAGTATAATTTGTGAGTATTTGATTTGCCATGGGGAAGGCTGGAGTGCGTCTTTGGATGGCTGATATGTGCAAGGACACTCTGAAGGCTGCATCTGCACACCCTTTGAGCATTCATGTGTCCAGGTAAACACCTGAACATACCTGGGAACATTAGTCCATTGAATTCTGAGTTAAAAGAACCTCAGGCTGAAAAGGTGCTGATTCTCTGGCAAGAGGAAGGGCTGTTTAATTTTTTTTCTCTCTCATAGGGATTATTTTTTTAATGTGAATTGAACTGTGGTTCTTTATATATTGCTGGCACCTGATACGATCTTAAGATTTTGTTAGCCTCTAAAATTACTTTAAAGAACAGGGTGGGAAGGTGGGGGTGTGAGACTGTTTCACAGAATTAGAATTAAAATCTAGATTGGTCCAAAATATCTTTGAGAAACATCTCTGATGTAATTCTAGCATTAAGCAATTCTCAGGTGAAAGAGTAAATTTTCATACATGTTTGTCAATATTGTCTTGCCTTATTTAGAACTCTGTTGTTATGTGCCATAAAGTATCTTGCCCTCTCATGCCTTGTTCCAATGCCACCGTTCCTGATGGAGAATGCTGCCCACGATGTTGGCGTAAGTAGTTTAGGCTCCTTAACATTTTCAACTACTTGGTTCCACTAGAAGCTGTGTTGTAAAATATACTGCTATGGCAGCAAATATACCATAGTTAAGTTGCTGGGCAGGGTTTGCACATAACACTACACTATGGTTTAATAAACCATAGTTTAATATGTCATTACTTTGGGTTGTGTGCAGACTAGACCATTGTTTTCATGAAGTTTAATGAACAAGAAATAGAGGTAGGTTTGAAACTATTTGATTAAAAAAAATGTTTCAGTGCAGAACAGTGTGTTTTAATGAGATAAATGGAGTGAAAAAATTGAGTCATGGGGGTGTGGAGAGTGTGTGTCTGAACTTAACAATACTTAGTTTATCTTTTGGTTACTATTTTATTAAGGTTGTTAATACTGTTTTATAAAATAACAAATTGATCCAGCATTTATAATCATATAATATGACTTTTGCTTGAAATTTGATGTTTATTTTATTTTTTAGTTGTTGCTTTGTTAACGTTTTATAGATTGTAATTGTTTTACTGATGCTCTGTTAATTATTATTTATGAGGTATGCTGTATTTGTGGTCTACTATGTTCTATCATGTTATTGTTTTTTATTGTTTGTAAGCTGCTTTGGAATTCATTTGAATGTAAAGCGGCATAGAAATATAATAAATCAAACACGTGATAGAAAATTTGTTGCATAGGATTTAAATAGGGAATTGCTTCTTTTTACAGCCAGTGACTATGCAGACGACATTTGGTCTCCTTGGTCTGAATGGACTACCTGCTCTGTGACCTGTGGCAATGGCATTCAACAGAGAGGTCGCTCTTGTGATAGAATCAACCATCGCTGTGAAGGCTCTTCTGTACAGACACGAATTTGCAATATGCAGGAATGTGATAAGAGATGTAAGCATTTCATTTCTTTACTTTGAAAACAATGCAACCTGTTCTTGTCCTGAGCTTGCAATATGCTGAGAAATTCTGATTAATACTTCATGCTAGCACTATTAAGTTGCTTGCAAATTGCCAATTGCTGACAAAAGGAGCTGATAAGATAGTTGACTACTGTAATTAATTACTGTGTAAATCATTGTTCAATTGCTGTGTAAATTATCGCTTATCTTGACATGCACAGCATCAAGTGTAATGACTCTCAGTACCAAGTGTGTACCATTGCCATCTTTCTATTATTGCAATATGTTGGTTTCTTGAATTGAATTTCAGTGATTCTATATTGCCGCTAGTGCCAGAGGAAAGCTACAAATCGCTTAAAAGAGCTTTAATCCTCATAGTTGGTAACAGCTGTTTCTGTTTATAGTCAAACAGGATGGTGCCTGGAGCCACTGGTCCCCTTGGTCTTCCTGCTCTGTTACTTGTGGAACTGGAGTGATCACTAGAATCCGGCTGTGCAACTCTCCACTACCTCAGATGAATGGCAGAGAGTGTGAGGGAGAGGCAAGAGAAAACAAACCATGCCAGAAAGATCCTTGCCCAAGTAAGTTTAGTCTTAAAAGATGAGTGTTCTCTGCAATTTTCCCCCCAATACTCCATTGCTTATTATATAGGTGAATAGTGGATGCCATAAGATAAGTGGTACCCACCAACCTGGATGGCTTTGGAAGAGTTTGGACTAATTCACAGAGTATAAGGCTTTCAATGACTATTAGGCATGATGCTTGGGTTCTGCTTCCACTGTTGCAGGCAGTATGCCCCTTAATACTAATTGCTGGGAATCACAAGTGTGGAAAGTGCTGTTGCAGTTAGATCTGGCTCATGGTCTTTCTACAGCAATTGGCTGGCCACTGTGAGACCAGGATCTACATTGCTTTGGCCTGATTCAGCAGGGCATTTCTTACGTGAAATCTGCTGAGATGGCACTTCCCCACCCCACCCTTTTTTTAAAGGAACATCACAGCCTGAATTTTTCAACATCTAGATTTGTTTGTGATTAGGCATATGAAGGTACCAGGGGCAGTTGTGCTCTGTTCCCTGGATGCTAATAGTTGTTTTATAAATCAATTTTTTCTTTAGTAAATGGGAACTGGGGACCATGGTCACCATGGGACACCTGTCCAGTCACCTGCGGAGGGGGCCTTCAGCAGCGCGGTCGTCTGTGCAACAATCCTGCGCCCCAGTATGGAGGGAAGGATTGTATTGGTGATGCTAAGGACACCCAGATCTGCAACAAGCAGGATTGCCCAATTGGTGAGTAATGACCTATTTTGAAGTATAAAATGGTGTTTGGTAGCTCTGCTCTGTCATCTTCAGAAGGATGTAACTATTTGTCTGAGTTTTCCCATTGGAAAAAAAAATATATCGAGATACAGCCGCATCTTAGCTGTATGCTGGACAAAGCTGTTCTTATTTCTTACTTGTGGAATTTAGAGTAGAAAATGGTAAGAACAAGCAGTGCAAAGAAAGTCAAATTAAAACCGAGCTGATTTTTAAAAACACAGAAGAGTATTTGTTAAATTTATCTACCTTGCTCGCCACCACTGCCCTGCACGAGGCTAATAACATTCTGGAATGTCACCTTTATCTTCTCTCAGATGGGTGCCTGTCTAACCCTTGCTTTGCGGGAACTACATGTACTAGTTTTCCTGATGGTTCCTGGAAATGTGGTGCCTGTCCTGCTGGATATCGTGGAAATGGAATTAAATGCAAAGATATTGATGAGGTAAGAGGACTGGAAATGCTTATTTATATAAAATGTAGGACTGAATTGTAAGTAAACCTACAGCTAATTTTCCCTCCGTCACCTTCTTTCATGCTCCAGTGTCAAGAGGTCCCAGATGCCTGCTTTGTCCTTGGTGGAGTCCACAGGTGTGAGAATACTGAGCCTGGATACCATTGCCTACCTTGCCCACCACGCTTTTCTGGACCACAGCCCTTTGGTCGAGGCGTGGAGAATGCAATAGCAAACAAGCAGGTACTGCCAAAATATGAAAAGGTCCCTACTCCTAAAACCTCGCCCCTCCCCTTTTGCATTTATGAGACATGCCCAGGAGGGGGAAAAGAACAAGTTTGATACATTATTCTAGAAATTCAAGTTGCTCTGAAAGGAGAGTATGCATATATTTAACATCTGAAAAGAATTCTGGGGGGAATTCACACTATTGCATTCCGCCACTTGATTTTGCTCACAGATCTGCATGGATAACGTGAATCAGAGAAAAAACATTATTACCATGATCATAGCTGTACTTTCCTAGCAGCCACAACAATGAAGGAAATGGGGTCTGGCCTGTACAGCCTAGTTCATGCCAGTTTTTATGCATAACATAGACTGGCTCCAAGGACAACATATGTATACTATGTGTTTCAATTAAATTAGTTCAGAATGAATGCTTCTAAAATCTTGAAAGCAATAGCATCAAGACATGGTAGCTTTAAGCATATTGTTCCACACTTCCATCTTCAGATATTGCTATAATTAAAGGCTTGGATCCTAGCTTTTCCACCTCTTCCCTCTGCAGTCCTCCATAACGCTTGCAAAATTGCTCATGGGGGTGATGGACCTTGTGTGGGGTGCGGTGTGGGGCCCTGTAGATGGATGGATTTGAAATAAATAAACATTCTCTGTATGTGAACACATCCAAGCCTAAGTTAGTAACTAACATATAGAAATGCACATAGGATGCCTTGTTCTTTTAAAACAAAAGCCATAATTGGCTACTGTATCCATGGAGAAGTATTCTCTTTTTAAAAAAGGCTTCCATGTGTTGCTATCTCAAAATAACAAAATGATAGACACATTTCTTGCATGTAATCTTAATTTTCTTGTGTCCATTTGGTCTCTTAGGTCTGTAAACCACGTGACCCATGTAAGGATGGAACTCATGACTGCAATAAGAATGCCAAGTGCACTTACCTTGGCCACTTCAGTGACCCTATGTATCGCTGTGAATGTAAGCCAGGCTATGCTGGTAATGGCATTATCTGTGGAGAAGACACAGACTTAGATGGGTGGCCAAATACAAACCTGCCCTGCGTTGCCAATGCTACCTACCACTGCAGCAAAGTAAGCCAATTTCTACATATTCATTCTCTCTCTCTCTCTCTCTCTCTCTCTCTCTCTCTCTCTCTCTCTCACACACACACACACACACACACACACACACACACACACTTTAGAGCCCTGAATGAATGTATGCACCACGAACATTTGAACAATAATATCCGTACCTTAAAAGAAATAAAAAAACTGTCAGTTAGTGTACCTGAGTCAAATGCTTATGCATAAATTTGTTGAAATAACACCTGTGTCGGATTATGGTTCATACATAGCTTTTAGAGTTGCCTACTTTGGACAATCTGAAATGTCTTGGGGAAATTTCTGTTTGATCTTTAGTTTTCAGGATAAATTAGAGTACATACTTTTGAGTATATTTGAATTGTACTATGGACTAAACACCATCAAAAACAAAATCTAGTAAATATAATCTTACAATCTGAGCACCTTGCTGTGTTGTATTTAAAGCTGGATAGTAAATGATTATGTTTCTTCTTCTGCAGGATAACTGTCCCAACCTTCCCAATTCTGGGCAAGAAGACTATGATAAGGATGGAATTGGTGATGCTTGTGATAATGATGATGACAATGACAACATTGTAGATGACAGAGTAAGTCTCGCGGAAACAGTCCTGTTCTGTCTGTGGTTTAGATAATATTCATTTTTGCCCCATACCTGGGGGCTATTTGCAGAACTTCAGCTTGGCAGTCACTGTAGGAAATTGCAGGCACTGATATTTTGGAATGTATTTAAAGAGAAGCACAGTAAAGTATTATCAGAGTTTTGTATTTTCAACAGCTGTAGGGATCCCATGCTTTAAAGGCCTGAGATTTACTTGGTACTTCAGATTATAGCATCATTCTGCTTCAGCAAGTAGACAGGAATATTCCAGAGCACAGGGGACTGGCCTTAGCTTCTCTTTCAGCTCCCTCTGTCACACTGTCCATATGGATGTCGTCCTATCAGTGCCTTTGCTTACTGCCTTTTTTCAAATAAATATAGTCAACTAATTTCTTATAAATCTAAAAGTGCATGCATGCTTGTATGTTTATGTTTTTTAACATGGCTTCTTTATTTTCTTTCTTCTACAGGACAACTGCCCATTCATCTACAACCCACAACAATATGACTATGATAGGGATGATGTTGGTGATCGCTGTGATAATTGTCCATACAATCACAACCCGGATCAGATAGACACTGATAACAATGGAGAAGGAGACGCGTGTGCTGTGGATATTGATGGAGATGGTACGGTTTTGTTGTTTGTTCTTTTTCTAGCCCCCCCCCCATCACCACACACTTTCTTAGTAATCAACAAGTTGCCCAAATTCAACTGCTGATGTGAAATCTTTCTCACTGCATGGACCAAATATGTTGTACATTGAGAGCTGTAGAAAGTTGCTCTATACAAGTCTGGATCCAACCCTGTTTTATCAGCATGTTTCAGCACCAGTCGTACTTGAATTGTAGCTCTTCCATGAACAAACAGGCTGCCACATGATTGCTAACTATTGTGTTAGTTCTAACAGTGTTAATATATGATACTAGACAGATCTACCTTTAACTTGGTTTCCTTTAGTCATTTCCTTTTAGTTACTAGCTTCATTTGGTCCCACTATATGTGTGTACTATTCAGCCATGTTACCAAGGTCACCAAAATATCTAAACTATTTGTATTTTTAGGCATTCTTAATGAAAGAGACAACTGCCAGTATGTATATAATGTGGACCAGAAGGATACAGATTTGGATGGTGTTGGAGATCAGTGTGACAACTGTCCTATGGAACACAATCCAGACCAGGTCAGCTTAATTATTTGGCCTATAAATGTACATGGACATTCAGTTTTTATTAACTCTTTGATATCTGCTATTTATCACACACACACCCCTGCAATATATGTCAGTTGGCAGCCTAATGAGGAATACACAATTGTTTATAACTGGGACATGTGTGGAAAACCTTTATTTCTTTTTTTAAAAATGCATGAGGCATCCAAGTGCATAAATCATTTCTGTATGTCATGTTAGATGCAGTATATTCTACTAATAGAAAAACCACATGGATAACCATGAGTAGCTTAAGTTCATTAATTTCAGAGCTTCTACTCTGAGTAGAATACCACCCATTATGGTTTGGAATCACTATAGAAAGCATACATTCTGTACTGGAGCCACATCAGCTAGTAGCATAACTACTAAATGGAGAAAAAGATCTCTGGTATCATCACAGTGCTATTTTATTAAATACAGGCTGGTTAAGATAAAGGAACCTGCACAGCGCTACAGCATGGCACTCTCATGTTTCAGATATTTAGCATTAAAGCAGAACATGTGCTGAACAATGAAGGGTGTGTTTGCAAGGAATGTATATCCATGACACAAGATGTCCTGAGGCCAAGAGGGCAGTGAATTTAGATTCATATAAATAAACACACACAAAATGCTTTGCTAAGGACAAAAGTTAAAGCTATATAGAATGCTAACATCACAAAGTTGTTTTCTCCACTATTAGAAAAGCTGAAAGGCATATCCAACCATAAATATATATAACCTAATTAAACTTTGCCTGTTTAAAGGCTTGGAAATAAGAGGGAAGCCCAACCCATCCCATTTAATTTGCTAGATCTAATGCAGCAATGGGTGAAGCTTGTGCAGTCATGTCATGTACAAGGCAGTAGGATTAATAGCTTCAGGGGCATACCTTGGATGCTTGAGTGGTCTCGGCAAAATTGGAGGAATCTAGATCTGTTTTTCATGTTACCCTGTGGGCAGTGTTGGCTAAAAGGATGCTTACAATAAAAGAATCTGTTTTTAATGTCCCTGTACTTCTGCTAGACTATTTTTTTTAAATGAAAGGGTTCTCTCCAAAGTAGTGTATAGCAGACCACAGTGACAATGGACTTCAAGTATTCCTGAAGTGCTGAGTGTCTCATTTTAAGTTGCAGAAAATGCCCCTCTTCAGCTAGCAGTTAATGTGATCAGTTGATTTTTGGGTGACTATATTTCTCAATGGACCATCAGCCAAACCAGCAGTAACACGAAGCTGGATAACGTAGGGCAATCTGATTAATATTGTAGTCTGCATCTAGAGGTCTTAGGGCCATATTTCAGAAAGTAAGCAGCCTGATGTACTATTTGCAGTTTGCATGTACTTTTATATCATGACACTTCTAAAAGAATGTTCTAGCATTTAATCACTATGTGGCAAAAAACATTATGGTGGGTATTACCTTAACAGTGGGTCATTACTGTACAACAGTAGCCTTAACACAGCCATAGCAGTGAGGTAAATAGAAAATATTCATCCAGTTATACAGCATTAGTGCCCAGAAGGTACAAAGTGCACAATAAAGCAGAAAGTGGTGCTTTTATCTCATCTGAAAAAGTAAACAAACAAGAGATTAACACATTCTGGCATGGAAATTACATGGAAATTCCTGCCAAGTAAAGGCAGAAACCACACCATCCTCTCAGGCCCTGGTGCTTTGAGGAATACATTTAAGCAATAAGATGTCTGAAGATAACCCAAAACAAGTTGGGACAGGTGATTTTCTTTTTTTGTCTGTGGACATTAACATTAGCAAATTACAAGTGTGCAATAGCTGTCATACCACCATACAAAGAGAACTCCTACGCCTGTCAACCTGTTAGTTCACTTCAATAAAGCTCCATGCATGCAAGGACTGCCTGTGCAGAGCTGTTCCCTCAACTGGCATGATAGCCAGCTGGAGTCCTGACCATTGGAACTTCACTAGCAAGAAGCCACTGGATGGGCCAAGACAGTCTAAATTATTAGGAATCTTTGGTACTCTTTTTAAAATGCTTTACTTGAACATGTTCGTCCATTTTCCTTTCAGACGGATTCTGACTCTGACCGCATAGGAGACAAATGCGATAGCAACCAGGACATTGACGAAGATGGCCATCAAAATAATCTTGATAACTGTCCCTATGTGCCCAATGCAAACCAAGCTGACCATGACAAGGATGGAAAAGGCGATGCCTGTGATCACGATGACGATAATGATGGCATCCCTGATGACAAAGACAATTGCAGACTGGTTGCCAACCCAGACCAACTCGACTCTGATGGTAAGAAAAATTATTCACTGTCAACTTCTCTAACTATACTAGGAGGGATTGTCTAGCATTAAATTAAACGCACAGTGTAGTGTTTAATCATCCTTTTAAGGGGGGGAAATCCTTAATGGCAAGAAAACATATCCTGCTTGTTCAGATGGAGCAGCTCCATGTGATTGGATCTACACATTTCACTGAAATGCTGTCAGAGGGTGTTTATTGCGCAGACTGGGGAGCCTTTGGAGATTTGGGCCTGGAACTGTATTTTAAAAGGGATATAGGTGGGGAGAGAAAAGAAATTTAAGGAAATTATCAAATGTGCCCTTTAGGTGGCATTTGTTAGTGTAACTAGTAAAATAGTTACAGTATTGATGTCAATTAATGGTGGTTTCAGTAGCACAGTTAAATTCTTGGATTAATTACATTAGATATTTTGGTAAACATTCTACTGCCAATCTGAAATGCACATTTCCTTTTTAAACTCTCACATATTTTTTATTTCTCTCCCACTCCTCCACCATTTCCTTTCTTTCTCTTGGGCTAGGTGATGGGCGTGGAGATGCATGCAAAGATGACTTTGACCAAGACAAGGTGCTGGACATTCATGACATCTGCCCCGAGAATGTTGACATCAGTGAGACAGATTTCCGCCGATTTCAGATGGTTCCCCTGGATCCTAAGGGCACATCTCAGAACGATCCTAATTGGGTTGTTCGTCATCAAGGCAAAGAACTGGTTCAGACTGTCAACTGTGATCCTGGACTTGCAGTTGGTGAGCAGGCGATTTGGGGTTTTCCTTTCTGTGTTTACTGTAGAAAGTGTCATCTGTCTCTGGATGATAACTATTCACTTAAAGGCTCAGTTGAAAGTACACACAATACTTGCCTGCATAATATAATTTAGCAAGTGGTTCACTTACATTCAGATTCTAAGGTCTCCATCGCTCCATAGTGGTGTAGCCCTAAGCCTGCCTGCCTGCCTGCCTGCCTGCCTCTGTGACAGCAAAGCAGCAAAGGCAATAGGTTGTGGTCCTACCTATCTTCTACGGCCACTATGACTTCAAAGCAAATCTTTCCATATCCCAAAGAGTCACATGAAAACCTGTCGCCAAAGGACAATACAGCAAAGAAGTCTTATGGTAGAATCTCTAAATACAGTACTTCACACCAGTGAACCTTTGGAAGAGGCCGAGGCCTTAATTAATCATAGGGGGAACTGACCATTCTTGCAGTTTAAAAAAGACTAAATATCTCTCCTTTTTTTCTCCCTTTCACTCAGGCTATGATGAATTTAATGCTGTTGATTTCAGCGGCACATTCTTCATTAATACAGAAAGGGATGATGATTATGCTGGTTTTGTGTTTGGTTATCAGTCCAGCAGCCGTTTTTACGTAGTCATGTGGAAGCAAATCACCCAGTCTTACTGGGATCCAACACCAACCAAAGCTCAGGGATATTCCGGTCTTGCTATCAAAGTAGTGAACTCCACCACAGGTCCTGGAGAACACCTCCGTAATGCACTGTGGCACACTGGAAATACTCCTGGACAGGTAAGAGATTGTTTCTCTTAATAAATAAAACCTGCCTTTCTGCAGTCCTTGGACTATTAGTGTTGTAGAAAGAAAAATCAGATTTGAAGGATGATATTAAACAACAATGTAAGATAAGAACGCACAAGTCTCTTTCAAAAGTCTTGTGCACAACAGGATTAATGTAAACTAACTTTCTGCATCCAATTCAGTAGAGGAGGATTATACCCAACTAAGCCATTCTCTGAGCAGGCCCACTAAACTCAATGAACTTAAGTTAGTCATGTCCATTTGTTTCAGTGATATGACTTAATTGGATTCAGTCTTGGTGTTTACATCTGTCACTGCTTATTCACACACTATGTTTGTCCACAAGAGAATGCTCATTTTGACACAAATATATACTGTATGAATAAGCTCTCAGAATTCCATTTAGTACCAATGGGATTTTCTTCGAACAATTCAATTAACAGCATCATACATTCACTTAAGGCTATTTCAAATGTGGTAAGTGGGTGGAACAGGAAGAGCAATGCTTGTGTTTCCTGCATCTTTAGCTTCAGGCACCTCCCTCAGAGGACAAAATGCACAACCTGCCCACAGAGTGGGAGGCCTGCAAATATTTCTGCTCTGTATTCAATCAGTGCTTATGATAGGTAGAAACAGAAATAATAGGAAGCCCAAGGCCATTGGGCACGCTGTTCATCCCCTTTTGCCATGTCAATTCAGTCTTTATTATGGTCAAAGACCAGACAACAGAAATCACAACACGTACACCATCCATGTCTGAAATGACATTCCAAGCATAGTTGATTTCAAAGACTTGTACCAGCATAATGTCATGTGTAATTTAACTACGTATTTGCTTTTCAGGTGCGGACTCTGTGGCATGACCCTCATCATATAGGCTGGAAAGATTTCACTGCCTACAGATGGCGTCTGAGTCACAGACCAAAGACTGGTTACATTAGGTAAGCTTTGCAAAGTTTCTAAAACAACTTTAGAAGGACAAATACAATTTGGCAATAGCTAATTTTATAGTTGCAAAATAAGCATTCTATATCATGGTTGAGGTTAATTACTGTTTCTCTTTACTGCAGAGTTGTAATGTTTGAAGGAAAGAAGATCATGGCTGATTCTGGACCAATCTATGACAAAACCTATGCTGGTGGTCGTTTAGGATTATTTGTCTTCTCTCAAGAAATGGTGTTCTTCTCAGATCTTAAATATGAGTGCAAAGGTAAGAATCCATATTTCTGAAGCTAAGTTTGTTTTCCTGAAATTACTGGTGAAATATCACCATCACTTTAGCTTTACACATTCAAAAGGTTTTGATAAAAAAAGTAAACAAATCTGTAACTCTTTGGCTACAACCCTTGTTACCCATAGGGAAATATATAGTAAACAACATTTAATGGCAAACATCCGCTTGGAAAATGGAAATATTGTATTTAATATCAAGAGTGATGTAAAAATATTTACGGCACACAAGGTTTGCCATTGAAAATAGAACTGTTGAATTTGAATCTATATTCAATAGCCTCTAGGTAAAGGTACCCCTGACCATTAGGTCCAGTCACGGACGACTCTGAGGTTGCGCGCTTATCTCGCTCTAACGCTGAGGGAGCCGGCATTTGTCTGCATACAGCTTCTGGGTCATGTGGCCAGCATGACTAAGCCGCTTCTGGTGAACCAGAGCAGCACACGGAAACGCCGTTTACCTTCCCGCCAGAGCAGTACCTATTTATCTACTTGCACTTGATGTGCTTTCAAACTGCTAGGTTGGCAGGAGCTGGGACCGAGCAACGGGAGCTCACCCCGTCGTGGGGATTCGAACCGCCAACCTTCTGATCGTCAAGCCCTAGGCTCTGTGGTTTAGACCACAGCACCACCTGTGTCCCTTTCAACAGCCTCTAGTGATATCCAAAAATTAAGTCACTCTATCAGAGCTAGATAGCTGTGTTGCATGGGTAGCCACTTCATAAAAAAGCTTGGAGCAATTCAGCTACACATCTGACATTTTGAAAGGGGAACATGCAATTACTATTTAAGATGCAAAACAGACAATTGAATAGCTAATTGTAGCTGCTTAATTACTAATGTATCAGTGTAAACAGAGTGACAAATTACTATTTTCCCTTTCTTCTTGCAGATCCGTGATCACAATGGCAGTTGATACAGAAATTATTTTGAAATGCTGTATTGCACCTTCTGAGAAGTTTAGTTTCTACAAACCCTGGGACCATTTTTTTAAAATTGCTCTTCACTTTCTTCTGCCTTTACAAAATAGACTCAAAATACATGATCTGCCTCAAGAGAATGCTTTTGAGAGAGAGAAAACAGCAAAGTACACTTCATTTCTGACCTCTGTTGGCACAGAAGAAAACAAATGTATTTTGTGAATAAGAACATTCCTTGCCTCAGGAGCAAATAGTCACTTCTGTAAGAAAGGCATTTGTGTAGCTGGGCATTGTCACTGCCTCTCTTTAACTGGAGGTCCAACGGAGTAGCACTTTTGTAATAAGACTATCTTTATGCTGTGTTGTGGACTACTTAAAAATGAAATATATACTTCAGCTTGTGGGAGATGAGAGGGACAGGAAAGAGACTAGCAGAAGTCGGAGGCAAATGCCTCACTCTTTGAAAGGGGACTATTCTCCCTGGGGTTTACATCTTAATTGGAGGGACTGTTACATATCTGACTAATAGCCTGATCCTCTGCATGTTTGCTCCTATGCAAGTCCCAATGAGAGTTACTCCCACATAAGAATGCACAGGATTACAGCCTAAATCTTTTTCAATTAATAAGGAACTACTTTGCTTGATTACATCAGAAAACTAGCTGGCTAGCCCCAGGCAGCATTAACAAATGTTAAAAATTCAGTTGTGGGGTAAGAGGGGTAACAATATTGGCACACTGGATTACACCAGTTTAGTGAGAAAGGGGATGCAGAGGAACAGAGGGGGGAAGCAAGTTTACATGTGCCAATGCATGATAACAAACATGCACAGGTTTGATACCAGCAACAGGCAGTGCAGATGTAGCAAGAACACTGAAGTGCCAAAGAGCACTTTCAGCTCAACTTAGCACTTGTATTGGCCTTCAAGGAACTTTGTTTTTTTCTTATATTATGGTTACAAAGGCACAAAAGATGACAAACACAATTAAAATACAAAATTCTTTTCTACAAAATGCAATGGACTTTTTTTAAAAAAAAACATTTTTAAAGCATTGGTTTTTGTAGAACTGTAGATAAAGAAAATGTAAAATATTTATTTTTACCTATCCTGTCTGTTATGAATAAGAAAGGTCTCTAGATTAAAACAGTAAAACAACGCGTCAAGACTATCCACATAATTTTGCAATGTCTCCATGACTGTAAGATTGTAAATACAGGTTATTTATTGTTCTATAGTGAATCTAGACAGTAGTGTGTGAAGATATTTTAGCTGTAAAGAGCAGGTTTTCCAGAAGCAATGTGGGGCACAGCAAAAAAAATAAAAAAAATTAAAGCAGTGGGAGAGGGGGAGGTTGGGTTTTTGTTTTTGTTATCAGTGTGTTGTTCTTTTTTCCTCTGTACAAGACAACTGGCAAAGTAGCCTAGTAGGGCTACCCTACTGCTGCATTGCCAAACCACAAAAATGTTTAAATATTGATTGCCCAGATCTCTCCTGTTGGAGAGGTAATAGCTTTCTGTTAACACTGGCCATAATCCTCTGTCAGTCCGTACTCTTCTCATTTCAGAGGGATTTGCATGAGAGATGCTATCAATGGATTGTTGCCTTTATCACCTTTGTTATACTTGTATGTTGCTAGTGCATTCTATCGGTCCATGTGTCAGACAAAGAAGAAAATCCCTGTCCTAGGGAGGAGGCAGACTAAAGGAAGAAATGGCATAAGAATGTTTGATTTTGCAGATCGCACACCTCAGATACCAGCATGTGGTTGCTGGAGCATAAGTGCCTCACAGGTGGGATTTCAGGAGCATTTTTTTAAATTAAGAAAGACTGCTCGTAGTATTAAGGGGCAGCAAAACTTTTATCTACGAGCCTCTTCTTACTAAGAAAAAAAAGAATGTCAAAGGTGAAAGTTTATGTACAAATATTACCTCATTGTTGTGTGACTGAGAAAAGGAAGAGAGAAAAACCTTTGGATCAAGCAGAGTTTAAATATCTAACGAAATTTAAAGCTACTGTAGTATTAAGGAGAAACAAAAGATTGCAAGCTGTATATAGTCAAGATTGTTTTGGGGTTTTTTTGCAGAATTACATATTCCCAGTAAGAAAACAGCATTGAAGCAATGCTGAGAACAATTTGTGATACTGTGTTCGATGGTTTCACCCCCTGTCATCTTGCATACCATTCCTTGTATTTGTATAAATTATTGTTTTCATTACTGTTGGTATAGTTAATCTTCTGTTTGTGTAGATATGCTATTTAAATAATTTATCATGAAATGCTACCTGTAGAGCTAGTGTTTCTATTTTTATAAAACATTTGCACACTGAATTGAAGAATTGTTTGTTTCCCATCCCCAGTGTTGTTGCTCTTAGTATGTTTTTTTTCTAAAAATGAGCATATTTTGTACACATGTTTAACCATTTTACAACTTAAAAGCTGTGTAAATTGTACAATAATGTTTCTTACATACAAGAAACAATAAACAGATACAAAAATCTATATTTACAACCTCTGGGGTTAGTTTCATGTGTTCCATCCTCCTACTGATATTATAAAAACTGCCACTCAGTTCTCCCTGCCTTTGTTCCATTTCAATCAGCTATCCTCTTGGCAAGAAAGCTGTGTACTTTTTTACCTTCCATTCCAATAAACTGTTAGTGAAAAATGTCATAAAGAAAGCATACCTTTACCTTCTAATACCGAAGGAACTCCACAAAGTTGTACTCATAGCAGTCCCTACCCTTTGCATAGTTTCATTAACACAATGTTCAATCTTGGCCACCTGTAACTCACCCCCCTCAGCCTTCCCACATGGGCTCCACTTTTTTAAAAAGTTATTTCCGAATTCTCACTGCTGCATCCCCCTCTGTTCACAATGCACTTGCATAGCTTTGACTCGAGACTGAGAAGCAAAACCATCTTTTTAGAAGTAAACAAAATGGCTGCAACTTACCCTCTTGAGGATGGGTCGTGATACATCAGCAGAAGGCATTTACCTTAATAGGATTCTGTGATCTCCATTAATGCCCCAAAGCTCATTAATATCTCTAGGATGCATCAAGGGAACTGCATGTACTTTGGAGTGAGCTACTTTTACTAGGACCTACCTTTAGATGGTTTGTAAGGCTTAGTCAGAGATTTGGGAAGGGATAAATATGGTTCTATTTTATCAGCTTCTTTGCTTCTGAAGGGTTCTGTGAATAGTTAAAAAGCCTTTCAAATGTGTAACATATTTTCTGTAGAGTTGCGAAGTATCAGCAGGCCCTTTGAGTGAAAAGGGGGGAAACTCGAACTTCTATTGCTGATCCACCTCATCTCATCACTCTGATTTATAACTTAATCCAGGTGCACTGCTGGATTAATTGTTGAGCCTGGAAGAAGATTTCTCTCAAATGCAGACCTAATGTCTTTGAAGAAGGACACGGGTGGCAGTGTGGTCTAAACCACTGAGCCTAGGGCTTGCTGATCAGAAGGTCGGTGGCTCGAATCCCTGCGACAGAGTGCACTCCCGTTGTTCGGTCCCAGCTCCTGCCCACCTCGCAGTTCAAAAGCACGTCAAAGTGCAAGTAGATAAATAGGTACCACTCCAGAGGGATGGAAAATGGTGTTTCCGTGCGCTGCTCTGGTTTCACCAGTAGCGGCTTAGTCATGCTGGCCACATGACCTGGAAGCTGTCTGTGGACAAACGCTGGCTCCCTCGGCTTATAGAGCGAGATGAGTGCCGCAACCCCAGAGTCGTCTGCGACTGCACCTAATGGTCAGGGGTACCTTTACCTTTAATGTCTTTGAAGCTGTTTCATGGGGTGCAGCTAAACTAGGTGAGGGTAGCCGATTGGCCTTAAACTCTTGGTGAGTTAGGGATTTCCCCTGTATGCAAAGGCAGGTTCAAGCAGATTGAGCAGATGAGATCAAGAAGGTGGTTTGTGCATGTGCTGTAGAGGGATGTGAAGGGCAGGTGGGACTTGCCAACCTGGGAAGGTAGCCCATCTAGGAGAAGGAAAACTGATGCTAAACCTCCGCTGCCTTGCAGCTATACTCATTTTTGAGAAATGCTCTGGGAGCAAACCCTGAGGAAAAATCCATACCCGCTGCCTTGCGAGACACCTTTGGGAGAAGAATAGGCTAAGGACCAAGCCCTACATAAATCCAGAGTGCAGTCCCTAAGGTAGTTGGATGGCATCTTGTATGCCTCCTTCCAGCTACTCCTGCATGCAACCAAGCAGGTACCAAATGTATTGCTCTTCTTTGCTTTGTCCCAAATCAGTGAGGCCAAGAGTCTTGTCATCTTGGCAGCTCAGCACTTCTGTACATTCAACCCAGGCTTGCACCCCAGAGAGGACACTTCAGTGCTGCTAATGCAACAAAAGCAGCATGGGAGGCAGAAGTTATGAGTTAACGGTCTCTGCAGCCACAACAGGCACTGTGATTCTCCAGTGGTTTGACTTCACCCCTGGAGGAGCACTCCATTGTCTCTTGAGACAGACAGATGCCAGCAGCAAGATAACTTTGAGATTCCTATATTGCACTGTACATCAGACTGATGGTTCTGATGCTTTAGCTGATGCAGAGTTGGGCAGCTGAGACAGCTTAAGGTCAGTCTACGCATTAAGGATTCCATGGATACGATACCAAACACACCATCCAAGTGGGGAATTATTCTTCTGTCTACCATAACATTTGAGTAATTATTATTATTATTATTATTATTATTATTATTATTATTATTATCATTATCCCGCCCATCTGGCTGGGTTTCCCCAGCCACTCAGGGCGGCTTCCAACAAAATGCAGCTCCATCATACAGCAGTCTTCTATTAACTGCTGCTAGCCATGAGCACTACAAGACATGATAGTACAGTGGTACCTCTAGATACGAACAGGATCCGTTCTGGAGCCCCGTTGGCATCTAGAAGCAAACGTAACTAGCGATGACATGTCTGCACACATGCGCGTCGCTTTTTGCCGCTTCTGCGCATGCACGTTACGTCATTTTGAGCATCTGCGCATGCGCAAGCAGTGAAACCCGGAAGTAACGCACTCGGTTACTTCCGGGTTGCCGAGGAGCGCAACTTGAACACGCTCAACTCGAAGTGTATTCAACCCAAGGTATGACTGTACAGTGGTACCTCGGGTTACATATGCTTCAGGTTACATACGCTTCAGGTTACAGACTCCGCTAACCCAGAAATAGTACTTCGGGTTAAGAACTTTGCTTCAGGATGAGAACAGAAATCGTGCTCCAGCGACGTGGCAGCAGTGGGAGGCCCCATTAGCTAAAGTGGTGCTTCAGGTTAAGAACGGACCTCCAGAACGAATTAAGTACTTATAACCCGAGGTACCACTGTATTCCTTTCTGAATAAGAAATCAAAATAGTGACACAAGATAACACTCCAGATATGAAAGATTCCCAGTACCTGCCAATGTTTTGCATTCTGCACAGACACACCCACACCCTTGCTAATAAACAGCGTGCAAGATTCAGCATTGTTTTATACCTCTAATATATTATTGCAGAGAAGCTGCCTGATATATAATGGAATCAGTTGTAAGCTGTAAACCATGTTGTGGAGTCTCATTTAATTCAGCAAGGCATTTGGCCAGCTTCACCTGGACTGTGTCCAATGCCCCAGTGTAATGGATAACTGTGGCTTAGAGCTTTAAGTGATCTATCCTTGTCAAAGAGGGAGCACTTTTCCAAACACATAAACCAGGCAGAAATATAATATGAGCTTAAAACAAAAAGAAGTCATTGAAAGGAACTGTGTTCCAAGAGCATTCCTTTCTGCTGCTTCTTCTTGGCATTGCCATCCTTTATTTATTTATTTGGACCATCTTTCCCTGGGAGGAAATCTTTACCCATTCAACACAGGTTTCCTTTATGTGTAGGTCAACCAACAGAAAGAACAGTCTGCAGATAAAGAGAGATCAGGTTGAAAATGCTGTTTGGGAATTAATATTATAATTAGGATAATAATGAGATTCTCAGACAGCCCCAGGTTAAGGTGCCCATAAAGTATTGTGTCCAAGAACATATTTGTGTCAAAGTAGGAAAGCTGCACTTTATGAAAGTATTTGGGGCAGCCAAGAGTGGGGGGGGTGGGGGGTGGAATTCTCAAGCAAATTTGATTCCCACAATTCGAAGGTATGGTTTCAACATTCCTAATAATAGATGCTGTTGGATTTGGGGGATTTCTAGAAATCAGGGAAAGGTGCAATAGTACTGAATTTCAGCATGCTGTCATTTATCAATCTGATTTAAGATTTATTTATTTATTTAAACTGAAGTCTGATTTTATAGTTTTACCTGATTTTTACCATTTTGCATTTCTTGGGCACTGATTAAATGACTGCAGTTAAGCAGTATATAAATTGTTTAAATAAATGATAAGCTTCCCTCAAAGTCGATAGCAGAAACGTAGTCAACCATCATGTGCCCAAACTCAAAAGTTTGAATCTAAAAATGTGAAACTCTTGATAAATACTTTTCTTTTTTTGCTCTACACTTGGCTTTTAAAAGATGTGTTGCTGCTGTGCTTTGCTGACATAATATTACATGCATTAGAACCACTCAGCTTATATTTAGTTCCTCCCTCCTTCCTGGGCCTGCTCTCCGTGCACTCTTGCAAGAGTCCCACATGTACATGTGTCACAGTATCTATGGTCTATGACTGACCTCACTGTTCTGACAACTTCTGCTGCACCAGCACAGAGCATTTCCTTATGCAAGCAGCTTTCTGGTCTAGGACTCCGGTCACTGTTGCACAAGTCATGATTAACACAATTGCCAAAGGACTGATGTTTCATTGGTAACAAAACTTGATACACCATGTTCCGTTTCCCTCGGGTCAATATTCCGTGCGATGGATATGGTTAAAATGGCCAGATTCTGACAACTAGTTTGATTGGATTAATTTAATTCCATGGTACAACAGAAAAGCTGCGTAGTGCTAGCAATGGACTTTTTTTTTGAAGTTTGTAGAATATCTAGCACTATTTGGAAACAATCACAAATGAACATGATTTACACAGAGTTAAAGAGCAAGAAACAATGGTTGACTACCTAGGAAAAGATATGCAAAATTAGTTTATATAACTTCTAGCAGGTGCTACAGAGCAGAAAATGTTAGCATGTGCAAACTCAGCCAAATACTAGTCAATTGTTCTGGGCTGCATACCTGATGTTAGTCATATTCAACAAATGTATGTTATGTCTGAACTTGAGTTTATCATAAGAGAACATTTCTTGGGATTTGTTTCACTAAAGGAGACTACAGGTGCTTTAATGACAGAAACTCTTCGTGGGCACCTTGAGCAAATGACCAATTGAGAATCTGCAGGGTCTGGGTTATGACAGTGGGAGTAACAAGAAATTGGTGACAAAATTTACAAAAGAAAAGGCACATAAAGTGAGATGTTGGTGTGCCTGAAATGGAAACTTTTAGGAAACTTAAATGTTAGCATCACAATGTGCGCTAAAAGATTTCCATTTGTATTTGAGAAAGATTGTTCTTGCAATTGAAAATAAATTTATTTTAGCAGTTCCAAGTTTTGTGCTTTTCTTTGTTTTCTACAAGACACCCGTTTTTGAAAATTGAAATTAGCAATTTGGGTTGCGGGTTTGGGTGCAGGTAGTTAGCCTTGCCTAGGGTGCAAGAGAGCCTGGCACCGCTGGCACCAGGCAAAAGCCCTGGTAGGCCTCAAAGCTCTGCCCAGTACAAAGGAAGAATGAGAGAATACTAGAGATTTCAAATCCAGCATGAGCAGTTACAAAGCAGTAACTGGAACTTACAAACTCTGTATAAACATTGAGTTTGAAGCTGTTTTACAAGGTGGTATGAAGTGTCAGGAAGAAATTTCTGACAGTAAGATCTGTTTGACAGGGGAACGGACTCCTTTTGCAGGTTATGGACTCTCCTTCCTTGGTGGTTTTTAAGCAGGGGTTGGGTGACTATCTGTCTTGAATGCTTTAGTCGAGATTCCTGAATAGCAAAGAATTGGACTAGATGACCCTTGTGATCCCTTTTGACTCTACACTTCTATGATTCTATGATTCTAAGCGTGTTTTGCCTACAGCACCTGAAGATGGCCATCCTGGTTCAGGAGGAAAAGGAACGATGGTGACATTAGTTCAAGACCTATAGTGGACATAGAAGAAGCAACTCATAGGGAGGAGAAATATCCATAGTCCAGCTGAAACACACCCAAGTAGTATCATACATTTTGTTATTGTACACTAAAAACAATTTACAATAATCTGTTACTCTAAAATAATCCAAGTTCACCTATCATACAGCAATCTTCTTTATTTGAACAGCCAGGTTATAATCCAACCCAGAGTTATGAATATATAAGGCCACTGGTTTCAAAAGGCCTAAGCATGACTTACGGTATGTTTCATTTCTGGAGCAGGCCTAGCTGCAAGTTATCATTTTCGCCTTTGTACAATGTCATGACTCTGTTTATAAAGCAGCCAGTAATACAAATTGACCATGGTCCATCACTAACATTCAATATCACATCTGAACATTTGCCAGCACAGGAAAAATAATACTCCATACAATCTACCTCACTGAAGAGTTTTCGGTGACAATGGTGGGTTGGATTGCTCATTTCCTGCGCAGAATACAAATAGCTCTGATGCCAAATTGTTTCTTATCAGGTCCTGGAGTGTTGATGTAAAACGCTCTGAAAACTATTCAGCAAATTTTGGTTAATTTCTACAAACCACCACAACTTCATCTTTAGATAACAAGAAATAACAAGAAATAGGAGCTAAACAGATGAAACAGAACTCTTTATAGTTCTTACAGAGCACTTTGAATGTTCCTCTGCCCTCTTTTATAAGAAGGACTTTGAATTCTGGGAAGGGCAGAAATACCTGCTTAACCGAATTTTTTGCCATAAATGTAAAAGGTAACTCACTCTGGAAGACAGCTTTCCATATTACACATTCCATTTGTAGGCTTCTCCTGTGATCTATCATATCACTGTTTCTTCTGTGAGTTCAGGGTGGTATACATTTACTCTCACAATCACCCTGTGATATAGCTGAAGTGGAGAGACAGTGAAGGACACAAGATCACCCTGTGAGTTCAATAACTTGAGTAGAGATTTGCAGCCAGTGTGGTGTAGTGGTTAAGAGCGGTAGACTCGTAATCTGGGGAACCGGGTTCGCGTATCCGCTCCTCCACATGCAGCTGCTGGGTGACCTTGGACTAGTCACACTTCTCTGAAGTCTCTCAGCCTCCCTCACCTCACAGAGTGTTTGTTGTGGGGGAGGAAGGGAAAGGAGAATGTTGGCCGCTTTGAGACTCCTTAAAGGGAGTGAAAGGCAGGGTATCAAATCCAAACTCCTCCTCCTCCTCCTCCTCTTCTTCTTCTTCTTCTTCTTCTTCTTCTTCTTCTTCTTCTTCTTCTTTTGCAATGATAGGGTTTATAATTTAGAGAGACTCCCTTAGAATTGAGAAATTGATAATTTGAAGGTTGCCCTCAGGTCATGTGATCCAGGCAGTTCCAAAGGCTTAGAAGTCTCTGGACAAGTTGGTCTTAGAGGCTCTGAGGAATAACATTGTTTCAAGCCATTCCTCATTCCTCTAGTTTGCCTGTGCACCCAGAATCATTACATCTTTGGGTCACGTCCAGTACCCTCTAACACACCACACTGCCGTAAGCAACTCAGTGCTATCTTGGTTGTTGAACAGCTTGGCTCCTGAACAAATTGGCTCCTGAACGCCACAAACCCAGAAGTAAGTGTTCCAGTTTACGAACGTTTTTTGGAAGCTGAACGTCCGACGCAGCTTCCGATTGAGTGCAGGAAGCTCCTGTAGAATGGATTGACAACCAAGGTACCACTGTATAAGAATGCAGACACTTAATAATCTATAAAGAAGCACAGAACACAGTTTTGCTGGAAACAAACAGCTTTATAAAAAGATAAAGGGACCCCTGACCGTCTAAATCAGGTTCAAATATAGGAGACGCAAGACGTTTCTGGCAAATTATAACAATATACTCATCTACTGTACTTCTGGCATATGAAGACCAAGCATATTATTTTCCTACTGTGCTTTTCCAGCTATCTTCTTGTGTTGCACTTTTGAAAGGCACTTTTAGGTTCTTCCTCTGGATTCACTAAGATCATCGCTAGAGGTTGTTACAGAAAGCATAGCAATACTTGGCACTCGATCCCCACTTTCCCATTACTAGCAGTTATTTTAGAAAACCTAACACATACCTTTCAGCTTTCCTCCCCTACAGCAGTTAAAATACACCTTGATGCCAAGTTTATGACAGCAGAGGATTTAGGCTGTTGCTTCAACAGTACTTCAGTTGTTATCTCTGGATAGAAAAACTGTGTCACCAGTGAGGGGCACGGATGTAATAAACCCAGTTCTACCTCCCACTCAGAGGTGCTTGCATTTTATTTAGCATAGGACTAAATTTTGACCAGTATGTGTACAATGAACGTAGCCAGAGGTTTTTGTTTTCCTTGAAAGAAAAGGTAGAAGTTAGCTGAACAAACTGATAATCTTTCTTTTGCTGGGCAAAGAATGAAGCCCCAGTATCATAGATGACGAAAAACAGAGCTTCATCCTGGTAAAACATTACGCAATTCAGAATGCCCATTCTCACCCGCATAGTTTTGTGGTAGAAATGTGGCAAGAACTGGGTATCCAAATGTACATCACAATTCAGCAGTGCACCTTGGTAAACATCTGCCTCTAATCTGCACCCGCAGTTACCATTCCACGAAGGACATTAGCATATGAAAGTTGCTTTTGCATGCATAACTCTCTTGCAGAATTGGTGCAAAGAACTCCATGAGAGAGAGAGAAATAACAGTGATATATATGTTTTTATGCTACCTTTCCGGGCACAAATGTCTTTCTCATGTCGGCTCAAAGAAATAACATAAAAACATTTTTAAAATATAGTGCACACATTTAAAATATTAAAGCTAAAACAGCTAAAGCTTGTATGGTGGCATACAAGTCAAAGCTAGAAGTAGTAGCTGCAAACACTTAGTAAAAAAAAAGAAAAAGCCAATCACATTATATTAACTCATACTAAATATTACTACTTGGAAACACTTCTTAAAGTTAGGCTGAGAGAAAATGGCTCTCTCTAGATCTCAACCGGGATTATTTTTTAAAATATAAATTACCCCTCCATAGCTGTGTCACCCTCTTTAAACTGAGAGATTACCAACAGTAATGTGCCCACAAAGGCCATATCTGAAGAACTGTAATTATATTATACAAAAACTCTGTAAATAAATGAGAAACTTGAAATGTTCAAGAACAAACATGAATGTAACACTCTCACGAGAAAGGAAGGAAGGAAGAAAATACTTTTGAGTACCATAACAATCAGAACTACTTTAAAAAAATTAAGTACACAAAATGAATTAGAACAGAGATTTACAGTTTCAGTTTAAAGAAACCCTTTAAGAATAAGTTTGAATAGATTTGCAGAGCTCAGGGAAATCTGCTTAAAGTAATCCTTTTATCCAGAAAATACGTGTATGGAAGATGTCCAAATCTTTGGGTTATTTCATTCCTAAATGGTTCAAAAATTGGACATTATGGCCACATTCCTACATGTTTTAAGTACAGCAACTTACACTGTGTGCAAATAATCAGTTCAATATATAAATATAAGGAACAAATTTTCCAGCCTGAGCTTGCCAAAAGCTTCCTGAAGCTTCAGCAGGAACAAATATCAGGCCATGCACAAGCATAACCTGTGCGTTGATCGCCCAACATGCATATGCAAACACAGGCTTGCAAAGCCCAGAGTTTATTAGGCAGGGCTTAGGCGTTCTTACTAGAAATTAGCCACACAATTCCCTTTTGTTAAAAGTACATCCCCTCACATTTCTCAATATTAAGAAGTACTCAGCTATAATCCTTATACAAAAGCTCAACATCATCTACCAAAAATCAACTGGAAATCCTCTAATCCTCTATTTGTTTCCCCTGAATAAAAATGTTTGACATGAAAAAGACAACCAGTTGAATCTTTTGGTGACATACGATTGGTCCCCTAAAAATGGGAGCCTTCTTTGAGGCTGCAATCTCAAACTTGCTTATTAGTGGGTGATTCCCATTGAACGTGGTGTGACATACTTTTGAATAAATATCTGCACGGGATGGGGCTGCACATCTATCTCTCACAGTCTTTCCTGCCAAATCCAAACTGTGATGCACAGAGCTGCCAAGAAATACCATTATACACTGTACAATTCAGATTGTACAATTCAGGGTCTACAGCCAAAGCCATCTTGTAGCACATAGTAGGAACACAGGAAGCTCCCTTAGAGTGAGTCAGACCACAGGTCAATCAAGCTCAGTACTGTCTACACTGACCGACAGTGGCTTTCCAGTTATTCAGACACAGAGTCTCTCCCAGGCCTACCTGGGATGCAGGGAACTTAACCCAGGGTCTTCTGCCTCGGCCCAGTATACTTGAAGAAGCGTCTCCACCCCCATCATTCAGCCCGGACACTGAGGTCCAGCACCGAGGGCCTTCTGGCAGTTCCCTCACTGCAAGAAGTGAGGTTACAGAGAACCAGGCAGAGGGTTCTGTGGAATGCCCTCCCATCAGATGTCAAAGAAAGAACAATTACCTGACTTTTAGAAAACATATGAAGGCAGCTCTGTTTAGGGAAGTTTTTAATGTTTGAAGTTTTATCGTATTCTAATGCTCTGTATGTTTTAATATCACATATATATTCTATTAATATTTAATTTTCTTGAATGATCACTCTTTTTCTATGTTTTTAACTGTTTCCATTTTAGCTGTCAGACACCTCGAGTTCCCATCAGGGAAAAAGGTGTGGTGGTGGTGATGATGATGATGATGATGATTTCAAGATTGAGACTATTACCCAATTACTTGACTGTATGTCCAGAGGGCTGGATTGAACTCAGATTGAATACCTTTTGCCCAGGTTGGCTACTATTTCTCTGTAGCAAGTAATCCCATGTTTTAAGGTTTGGTGTGACAGTGGCCTCATGTGCTTACAAGAGTAACAGGTTACGGGCAGTGAAGGAGGCAAAAGTAAAGGAAAGGGAAATAATGAAATGTGCTTGACATGCTAAGCTGCTTCCTCCCATGGCCTGGAACAAGACAAGAAAACAGGAACTTGAGGCACTGATCTGGATTAATGGGGAGATGTTGCCTTCTGGCAGGCTTCTGTGGTTAGACAAAACATATGGCATTTATGAGTAACGTCTTACATATAAAAAATGCTGTCGTTGTAAAGCTCTCTTGTGATGGAAGCAATGTGAAGAAAGGTTGCAACATCTGGGATTTTTGAGTTTAATATGAACTGGTGGTGACCGACTAGGAGCGAGACCTTGGGGTCACAGTAGGGGTCATAGGAGAACAGGATGATAGACTAGATAGGCCATTGGCCTAAACCAGCAGGCCCAACTTGAGTTCTTGAGTCCATTTGTTTATTTCTACATGCTTAGCAATTTTGCACACGTGCATATCCAGCTAAAATTCAAGCAATACACCCATGGCACATTCACCCTAGCATATTTCAATACCCTGCCTCTCTGTTGACCGCCCTGGGACCAAGAACGAGAGGTGTGTGGTTACCGTGCCTTGTGTGCTAAGAGCACCACCATCGTGGTGCAAGCAGAGCCAGTCAGTACCATGGTTTGACCCAATGTTATCCAACTACGTTTTTTGCCTGCATCTTGGTGCCTATATCAGGGACAGTGGAAAACAGACATTGCCAGATAGACTATAGGCTATTTTGGGCAACTCAGTCAAAATAAGAACTGAGATCTAATGTGGTCTACAGGGGACATTTGTATGTGGAAGGCAGAGTCGTTTCAAGAACAAGAGGACAATTATGGCTGTTAGAGGTGATCGTCTGCAAAGTGTTTCAAACATATTATAGGCAGGGTCCATTTCGCAGCAGCTTCTGTTCCCAGTCCCCTGCCCCTATTTTGACCCTCTACTGGGTCAAAAAGGACCTGGGCATTGGAGTTCACATGTCAACTAGATGAGCCTAAAATGGTCAGGTCACTGCCTGTATAACCCTACAAAGTTGAGAAAGTTAGAGTAAGGGCAAATGTTGCCCAGTGGAGACCATGCCCCCATGCTGTAAGCAGAAGGAAAAACAGCATGATCAGAACAGAGGTGGAAGTCCGATGGTGCAAGGTTGGGAGAATAATGGGGGTGAGAAAGGATTTCATAGCCACAGGACCGTGCTTCTGTTTAAGCAACATGCGAGTTGTGAACCGGGGCGTTATCCTGCAGGAGGCAGACACCTTTGGCCAGCATACCATGCCTGAAACAGCCAAAGCAGACTGAGGAAGCAGCCAGAGAAATCAGAAAAAGAAATATGCAACAGAGAGCAAGGTGCTTCAGGGAAGTACAGGAGCAGAAAGTGAGGGGTGGGGTGGGAATTTTACTCAAAACATGGTTTTTCTCATGAAAGCATGAAGAGACGTTTCTCAGCGGGGAAACTGAACCCTCTCACTTTCAGTCAGCATTAAAAATGTGCAAACTCACTGGGAAGAAAACAATCAAATTTGCCTATTCATTTCCGGAGGACTTGATCACCCCTACATGAGACACGGCAGCTGAACAGACAAGAAAAAAGAAAAGTGCAGGCAAGTTGAAAGCAGGGCACACTTGAGAAATCTGATTTTGCGTCTCGCTCTAGAATGGCTTCTGTGTGCTTTTGAAAAGTGTGATAAAGGAAATTAGGAAAATTGTGGGGGTGATGGGAAGTCTACCCTCCTTACAAAAGAAACTGCAGTCTTGGGCATAATTGCTGGGAATTGGGACCAACAGACACAAGAGATTGCTTCAGAGCGAATGCCCCTGCTGCCTATAAGTTGGCCTGCACAGATATTGTGCTTGTACCATAAAAGAAAAATCATTAGCAATTACCGTAGTGGCCCAAATATAAGCCGCACCCAAATATAAGCTGCACCTTTAAAATTCAAAGAAGAAAAGACAATACCTGAATATAAGCCGCTCCCTTAAAATTTTGCAGGCACTCACACTCATTCCGTTTTACTGTATGTCTGTTTCAGCAGCAATATCGTAAAAGCCAATTTTTGTAAGGTCACAAATTTAAGCCACCCTTTAACTTTTCACAGTCAAAAAACAGTGTTTCCATGTGCTACTCTGGTTTTGCCAGAAGCGGCTTAGTCATGCTGGCCACATGACCCGGAAAAACTGTCTGCGGACAAACGTCGGCTCCCTCGGCCAGTAAAGCAAGATGGGTGCCGCAATCCCAAAGTCGTTCGCAACTGGACTTAACTCTCAGGCGTCCCTTTACCCTTTACCTTTACCTATAATTCTGAACATCAGTTGTCCTTGCTGAGGACCTAGATGCTGAATTTTAGGTCCTTAGTAAGTATGATCATGTTGTAAGTAAGTGGTAAAATTCATCAAAGGAGGGATTATATGACAATGCGAAGACATCTGAACAGGTATGGGTAGAAGAAGAGGGGGACGTATTGAAAGGGTATATAGTGATACCTGCTTCACTTGTTTCAGCAGCCTATACTAACCCTAACATCGAGGAATCCAAAACTGGGTCAATAAGATGTTGCTTTGTGGCAGCCTCTTGTAGTTACACTCAGAACTTCTGACAGTAATGGCACTGTATGGTAGAGTTATCTAACCACAGCCAAGTTGTCTTGTCTAACCAGGTGTAATATTAAGGCAAATGAATATTGGCATGCAGTGATTTGTGATTTAAGGAACGTGTTTATTTTGGCTTGCTTAGCAGCTTTGCAGATGCTCAAAAATGGGACAGTGAAAGAAAAGCCTATGCTGCACATAATCCTATTACAGCTAACAAGAATATAAAAGACCACCAGAGAAAGAAGTTTGGCAGGATTAGACAGCTACAAAGGTGCCCACATTACTAGAAACCATGACAAGCTTCTAGGCTCTGCCCCCATGTTGATCAGGCTGCAGCAGGGCCTGAGCAGCACGTGGTTACTGCAAACTGTGTGCTAAGAGATTGTACCAGATACAACTGAGCTCTAGCCTCTATTGTCATCTAAACAGAATCAGTCTGTTCAACCAATAGTATTTGGCCACTTCTGGATTTATAGTTGCCGCTGTTTAAACAGACATCAGTTCTGCATAGCAGCTTCTGCAGCCCGCTCTGCTGCTTGCCTGCCAGGCTTCTGTTTCTATTATTAAAACAAGACAAGTCGGTGTCTGCTTCTTGCTCTTTTACTTAGTCAGACCGCCACGTGCGCTTCTGCTGATCTGCCAGAACCAATCCCTGCTCTTGGGACATCCTGTACCAACAGGTTTAAACCTGCTCCTTTGCACTTGTGCCCGATGCCTGTTATATCAGCTCCTTCACCTGGCATCTCTCCTCTTGGGTTGTGTTCCTTACGCCAACCTTGTTTGCTAAGCAGAGAGACTTAAGGCTGCCCACCCCTCACCAATACATAAATCCATTCTTAAAATTAAACCTCAGTTGCTTTAATCATTAGTGGTGGTCAGCAAGGGTCAAGGTTTAGAAAGATGTGCCATGGGAGTGGGCTTGGCTACATATTAGAAGTATGTATAGCCAGACTCTCTGATCTCCAGAGCAAATGGCTACAGCCATGGCACTGCAGCACTACTTCTCCTCTTTTATCAGGGACATCTTGCCACTAGGTGGTTCCTTCCAAGGCAATGCCCACTCAGCTGCAGGCAGAGGCACAGATCAGCAAGATATTTCAGCGCAAATACCCTTCATAGTAGACCCACTGTGCTCTTCTCGCACGATCGCCTTTGAGGACAAGGCACAATCTATTATAATCCTATTGCTATTCAACAACCGCTTGCTCATATTCTCCCCTTTACTCCCTTGTTTGTAATTTGCAGATTGTAAACCTACAGGCAGGGGGCTCAGGTTTCTAATTATTGTTGAACAACGCAGTATGGATGATTAGTACAGTGGTACCTCGGGTTAAGTACTTAATTCGTTCCAGAGGTCCGTTCTTAACCTGAAACTGTTCTTAACCTGAAGCACCACTTTAGCTAATAGGGCCTCCTCCTGCTGCCGCACTACCGGAGCACGATTTCTGTTCTTATCCTGAAGCAAAGTTCTTAACCTGAAGCACTATTTCTGGGTTAGCGGAGTCTGTAACTTGAAGCGTATGTAACCTGAGGCATATGTAACACGAGGTACCACTGTAATGATTAATGAATGCTAAATAAATCCCTATCTTCTTTTTTACTCAATGCTGAAAGGGCAGAGCAATTCCCTACAAGATTTGCCAGACTAACAGGCTTTCACACATGCGTTATTGGTGTCAGGATAAATGGAATGTGCATCTGAGTAGCAGACTATTTTTTTTACTTCTAACAGAATGTATGTTACAATGTACAATTCAATATGACTCCCTGTCCACAGTTTTGCACAGCTGCCTGTACATTGACACTATGCTAAGGCATGACTAGAGCTAATCTTTGATGATAAACCTGTGGACAGGGCCCATGCCTTTGTGGTGGTGGTGCAATTTTGCACAGCGACTAGTCACTGTAGATGTTTTAAAAGTAATAAATAAATAAACAAACCACAAAAGCAAACATAAAACTAATGGTAGCATTTTGCAGTTCTTCCCCGCTCAGATTTTTTTATAAATCATCATCACATAACACACAAGAATGAACATGTCCTGATTCATATAAGTAGCAGGGAATCAAGTTTCAAACAGAAAACAGAGGTATGTTTGAGCATCCCATTATCTGCATGCCTCCTGTTTAGATGAATCTGCCAAAGACTTATTCTGTTGATATTTAAATATGGCTCACTGTAAGGAATGCGGACTTATGTCTCAGTTACATAAAAGCTGTTGCTATACTGCATGCATCGTGAGAACCTAGGCATACAGTGTCATGTAGTTTATTTCCTAAAACTCTTCAAAATTTCATAATTAGAAATCAGGTAAAGGAACCTAAAACCACATCTTTGGGATTATTATTTTTTTAAAAACCATTAACATGCATGCAAGTTATTGATGCTGCTTCCAGAAATCAAGTAAACAGATAATCTTTTATTTAGAAGTCCAATTACCACAAGAAAGTAAGACAAAAAGCATTTACTGTAGGAAAAACATTTTCACATAATAATAAGCTTTTATGGCTCAGATCTGGATGATTTCTGAAATGATCTTAACTAAGTAAATCAGTAACCAACGAAATAGACTTTACCAATGCAGTGAAGGTGGCAGCATATTACTCTTTCAGTTCATCTGTACAGAAATAAAACCATTCTTGGCTTATTGAAAGGCCTACAGGATTCAGAAGTATAAATGAAAAAAGCAGCTGGATGTTATTGCTGCCGTCAGCCCACTCTGGGCATTGTTGGCCACAGACTAGGCCACGGGTAATCAATATGGCGCCCTCCCAATGTTGATGGAATATGACTCCCATCATCCCTGAACACTGAGAACACTGGCTATACTGATGGAAGTTTGAGTCCAACACCTTGAGGACACCGCGTTGACTATTCCTGGCCTAGGGTATTTGCCAACCAGATGCCAATGGGAAGCCAGGAAACAAGACCAGAGCACACTTTGGGATTCCGAGCAACAGGTGTCCAAAGGCATCCTGCCTCCAAAAGAGGTGGTAGAACATAGTGGCTAGTTGAAAGCCTTGTTCTAATTGGCCTGATCTTCTTTTAAAGCTATCCAAGTGATCATCACTACGGCCTGGAGAAGCAAATAATTTAACTATGCACTGTGAAGAAATGCTTTCCTTTGCCTATCCTGAATATTCCAACATTCAGCTTCCTTGGATGGCCCCAAGTTCAAAGGAAGAAAAACATATCTCCACCCACTTATTCCATACCATATATTATGCAAAATTCATCTGCTTTCTAGCTTGTATGTCTGAGTCGCTGTCACATAATTCCTTACAGTCTACTAAAAATGGCAAATCCCAAACATTTAATCATGATGACCACTAGATGGGTACAAAGATACTACATTATGAAAATTTGGCATGTCTAGCTAAGAAATATTGTTGTATCCCAAGTAATGTTTCATTTGATAGAATACTGGAGTTTGACCTAGGAAATCCTTGCTCAGCCATATTCTAACTTGGGAATGTCAACGGCTGCTATATGAATAACCATAGCACAGGAGATGTTTCAGTCATCCTCTCATCATCCCTGACCATTGGTCATGCTGGTCCAACACCATCCCTAGATGTACTAGAGACATTAGGGAAGCAGAAGGGGTGCTAGACACTGATATATATTTTTTGGCAGTAACCACATATTTACTGTAGCATCTAATCTCCTGTTGCTTTATAGGGGCTTTGCCAAAATCTTGAGAGAATTCTATGTCTTGCATTTATTCTACTTTTCTTTGCCTGGATAGTTCAAGATGGTACATAAAGTTAAAAAGACTCAACAACAAAATATGTTTAAATGCATTCTTCATTCAAGTGTCATTCAGCAGCAGAGGCTTCTCTTAGAAAAGTCAAAATGACTGATGAGTACTCAGAACACTTTGCCACAACTAAAGAGAAGCCTGGCCAATTTATACACATTAATTGACTTCTAAGGACTCCTGTGCATTACAGTGGTATGCTCAGAATAGAGAGACAATGTATTCCACCCTTTGTTAATATTATTGGGCAACACAGGAAAACTTCCAGACACTAAACCAATAAAATTTTAAAATGATCTCTAACTAGAAATATCCATCACCTCTGTATTATTATTGAGCAATGCTACCAGTTCCTTTTTTAAAAAATGCAGTCAGTTGACCTTTTCTGCAACCTTTTACACATTTTATCGACACAATGAACAAAAGAAACAGGTTTACATATTATTAAAGAGATAATTCATCTGTGTATATCCAACTTTATTGCCAGCTGACATAATCAATCATTATTTTTAGTGCTTTTCCTGAGAACTAATCTCACAGCTATTTATGTCAGTTCAAGAATGTCAGAAAACATTTTGAAATTTTGTGTTATTTCTGGCATCGTTTTGTGCCTTATGAAAGGGCTTTTTTGCCCTACCAGGGTAATCATAATACATTAGTGCATACCTTCGATGAGAACCTGCTTGGGTTTTTAAAATCACAATCAAAAGCCTATTCCAACGGTTTATTAAGAACCTCACCTCCTCTGGTTTTCAATGGTATGCTAGGAATGTTGACATCTGTGGATGGCTCATTGTTCGTGCTGACACAATAAAAAGGTTCATCAAGAAAAGAAGGTTTTTTCAGCCTCTCTGTGCTAAGGGCTATTGACATGAAGTAGTCCTCAGAGCTACTGGCATGCACACTCTCCTCCTCTTGGCTTTCTTGATTCTCATTTTCTTTTTTCTCTAACAGGTGAGATTCATCCAGTGCTCTGCTGAGATTACAGTCAAAGGTTTCCATCATTTCCTTTGAACATGTATCTTGAGCATCCATCATTTCTGGGTTTGCCAGCTTTTCCACACTTTGGGCATCATCTGATGGAATGATGTCTTTAGCTGTGTTGCAACAGAGACTTGTTCGTTCAGGAAAGGATCCCTGAGATTTTGGCAAGGTAAGACTGTTTATTCTTCTTGGAGTTTGCATACATTCTTCCAGAAGGGCATTAAGCTGCTCTTCTGAGAGACAAGGTAGTACATCTGGCTGGAAAAACAAGGGGAAAATTCTCCCTGTCAAAATATAACTATAAATAATGCCTTCATAAAACAGCTTGACGACACACAGAAATAATGGAAGCATTGATCTCTGATGCCAAAGAGCATAAACCAGGCTCCAGAATGAAGGAAAAGTACCAGACAATGAACCAAGAATGTTTTAATATGATCTATAACTGGAAATACACCTCCCACCTGTGGATTAAAAAAATAATAATACCTGCAGCAACTTGCTACCAGCCTGAGCTGAAGAGCTTTTGGGAAGCAACCGGTCACAGAATTAGACACAAATGTCCTATTGATTGTGTGAGGACATGACTGGTCTAATTGTAACAAGCATTAATACCTTAGCCACAATGGAGTCAATGTTTCCTAGCCCACCACACTGCAGCACTCACAATAGTCGTTAAGTGACATTTTAGAGGCCTAGTGAGAGCAGTGGCAGTGTAAGCTGCTATTCACCCAGTCATACACTTGGGTACATGGCCACATGAAGTGAGGTCAATTTTTTATGCTGCTACTTACAAAGGGGCCACCGCAGCCATTTCCTGCAACTGCAACATTGAAAAAGGAAAGTCACGGTAGCAGAAATGGCTGACCCTGTGCACTTGTAGTATGTAGCTCCTTCCTAGTTTCCAAATGTGGTTGTGAAGGATTGCATGTTTGTGCAAAGATCCTAATATGAATGCTGAACATTGTAAGAATGGCCAATGCAGAGATGCCTGCATATGTGAGTGGAAAATATAGGGTCAAAACAAATACAATACCTTGTTACGCAGATGCAATAGTCGCAACATATAGAGCACAACAGGCTGAATGGTAATGTTTGTAACAATTTTTTTATGGGTTACTTCCTAACATACAAATCAAGTCCAGCATGAACACCATATACTATCCTTAAGCAAGGTACCGTATATAACCTATTTAATTAAATCCAATGCAGATATAGTTCTTCCTTTCTTAATACTGTCTTGTTTGAATTCATATATTACACAGTCCTTGAATGTGAAACAAGGAAACATCCGGAAACCTTGTTCTGCCCAACCCAGCTGCCTGAGCCAGCCTGCCTGTGTCTGCGACCAATGCTAGCCAACCTCATCAGCTGTATCGTCCATGACATTCCGTGGACCTTTCCTTAATCACATTCAAGGACTGTGTAATATATGAAATCAAACAAGAATGTATAAAGAAAGGAAGAGATATATCTGCATTGGTTTTAATTAAATATATATACCTTGCTTAAGGATGGTGTACATCCTGCACTTGATTTGTATGTTAGGAAGTAACCAGTAAAAAATTTGTTACAAACGTTACCATTCAGCCTGTTGCGCTCTATATGTTGTGGAAAATATACGGGACAATAATGTGACTTTGTGAGGCAGAAAGCATCCGGAAGCCCAACCACAGCTTCAGTCACCCTTTCATATGGCCTCCTGAAGAAATTATTAAAGCTATGGTAGATCTATTGGCTGTGCCTTTATCTGCCTTGATACTCACTTTATTCTTTATATTCAAAGTGGCTAACAATCTGGCTTAGAAAGGAGTAAAGGCTTTAATTCATATCCATGAAGTCTTACAGCATCAATAAATCAACTAAACAATCCAACGTAGCAATGATCAAAACCCAATGGCTGGTCAATTTACAGATGGTTAATTTAATCATTGTTTTGGGATCAGCCTGCAACTTGGATTTGTTGTCAGATGTAAAGCTTTTTAAAAAATTAACTAATAACAATAATACAGGCAAATAGGTGGGTTTGAAGTACCTGCTTAAACACCAGAAGTTATGGAGTCTGACAGATGTACCCATTTAGGACATTCCACAAGTCAGGCATCACGCAAAAAAGGTCCTGTTTCTGACTAAGATACCAAAAGGAGGAAATACATATTTCATGCGCCAATCAGATATTCCCTCTTGCCAGTGCTAAGAAGCAGCAGTCTGAGTTTTACAGATTTGTAATTAATTCTTACGGCAAGCCAAAAGGGACACCATCCAGCCAAACGTTTTAATTTCCTTGGCTTCAATGGAAGACATTTATGCACATAGTGAACTATCACACTGAAATTGAGTTTTAACTATAAGTTGGGCTATGCTCTCAGTAAGTGATGGACACATTTTAGTATACATTTGACCAATTAACTTATGGATCGACAGAAAACTCACACAGAAATAACGACTGCTCTTAAAGAGAGCAGAGGGCCTTCTCGGTAGTGGCATCCGCCCTGTGGAATGCCCTCCCATCAGATGTCAAGAAAATAAACAATTACCTGACTTTTAAACGGCATCTGAAGGCAGCCCTGCTTAGGGAAGTTTTTAATGTTTGATGTTTTATTCTGTTTTTAATCTGTTGGGAGCCGCCCAGAGTGGCTGGGGAAACCGAGCCAGATGGGCGGGGTATGTATGTATTAATAATAATAATAATAATAATAATAATAATAATAATAATAAATTATTATTATTTGGTCAATAAATATGTTAAATAAACAAACAAAAAAGCCACTACTCCATAATATACAGAAGTATTTCACTTCTTGAAATACCAGTATAAACATTGACCTCGTGTTTTATTATGAAAATAATACGATAAATTACTGTACATCTAGGGTTGCCACTTTTGAGTGTGAAGGCCTTTCAAAACCTTTGGATGGGCAAAAACTGAACAATATATTTCCCTTTCATGAAAATATTGTACAGTACTGCCAAGTACCTGTGAATTCCTTCTAGTAGCGCCAAGTGGAATGGCTTTAAGTTACTAGTTCTTCCCATCATTTGTTCACTTTTCCAATAAAAAATAAAATTCCAGTTTTGCAAGAGTGTAGTGGCAATAGAGTCCATCACCAATTTAAGTTACCATATCCATCCTTACTCCAAGCAAATGTGCTTACGTTTCGTATGTAATTCTCCAAAGTATAGTGTGTGGATTTTTCTCTTCTGTGTCCAGCTACAATTGCTTATTCAGTAGATTTAGCCATAAAAGAACTCTTCAAACCTCCCTAAGGGCTTTCCTTTCTTCTCAAATTTCTTGCTGGCGTCCTTATACAAATATTTCTTGTCAAGAAGTAAATCAGCTGAGGCAATCAGCACACAGGCTGACATTTGGACAAATAATCAAAAGATTGAGTTATGTTTGTGAGGGAATCTCTCTTTTTTTCATTTTAAACACTTGATAGTAGAAATGTATTGCAGCTATCCTAATGTTCAAGGGTTTAAGGGATGCTAAGGACCTGCTTAAATAACATACCTGCTGTAGCATCAATATTGTTACTGAGGTGATGGATTCTTAGGTAAAGGTAAAGGTAAAGGGACCCCTGACCATTAGGTCCAGTCATGGCCGACTCTGGGGTTGTGGCGCTCATCTCGCTTTATTGGCCGAGGGAGCCGGCGTACAGCTTCCGGGTCAGGTGGCCAGCATGACTAAGCTGCTTCTGGCGATGGACTTCCATCGCAGCTGTGCTGGCTGGAGCTGATGGGAGTTGAAGGATTTGAAATGGAAGAAGGCTGTCCTAATCCACCAGCCATGGCAAGCAGGACTTGGCGTTTCCCCACAGCAGGCAAAAAAGGAAAGGCAAGCAAGGAAATTTGTGGAATTTTGGGTCATAGAAGTGATTTGTGAGAAGTCACTTCTGTTACTCCAGAGAAAGAAGAATCCCTCACAGTCTACATTATATGCAGGCTACATTATTTAGCAGGTGACTCTCCTCACTGCTGCATTTCCATGTTGGGTAAATCTTTACCTGCTTATAATTTTACTTTTCACACAGCTGCTAAAAACACAGAGGCTTCATCAGGGGGGGAAAGGTTGCAAAAGGACCAATACTCATTGCCATTCCTTAATCCCACCACTACCATTCCTGTATTGTTCATTTACTGAAAACTGTATGATTTCTGGACAGCAGAAGGGCTGTGTTATTTCTATGGCCCACCTCATGACTTGAACACTACCACAGAAGTGATAAAGAGTAATAAAACTTGAGTAGTAAAACTAACAGTGATGCTTTCAGGATCTTCAGAAGAGATTAATATTTAGTGGTCCTGTTTATTGCCATTGGGGTGTATGCAATTGTATCTTGGCTCCAGAGAGGCTTCCATGAGCAGAAAGCAAGATATGATTTCCACTCATTTCTCCTGATGTCTGCCATATATACCTCCTGTGCCGTTCCAAATGGTTCCTCAACCCTCTTGAGCTGACTGGGAAGTAAGAACAAGCTAAAATCATATCTCCTTTCCTTTCCACTCTCAGAAGTCTTGGTTGGGTCTAAGAGCTTTGCCTCTTACTTATTTCATTACATTTTTTCTTATGCCTTTCCATGTAAGGAGCTCAAGGTGGCACACGTGTTTCTCTGCCACCCATTTAATACTCGTAACAGCCCTTTGAGATAGGTTAGGCTGAGTCACAGTGATGGGCCAATGATCACCCAGCAGCATAGCTTAGAGAACATTTGACCCTGAGTTTCCCTAGTCCTAGTTTGACACTACACAAAACGTCCGTCATTTCGGTGCCAAGCACAGGCCTATCTGTTTGCCCATACTTTTTTAAAAGGTTAGAGCTGAATGTGTTTGTACATGGCCTGGTTTGAAGCTGTGGCTTTGGCTTTAGTTGTTCCTATTGTTTCAATGAATTTATATTTTATTGTGTTGTTATATGATTAATTATATTTTATTGTGTGCCCAACTTTGGGAAGAAGCCTTAATAAATAAACTGAAATATTTAATAAGACATACAAGCCTGCTGTAAACATTACTGTTGTGGTGGGGACTTGTTCTGTAGTCTGGGTCCTATTAGAATAATGTACTCCTTATTCTTCCTAATTTTTAACAGGACAATGTCCCTATGTGTGCTACACTTTTTAATGCTGAGAGTGAGAGAGAGAAAATATCATTCATTGTCAGCTGTGTTGGGTGCTTCCTAATGATCTTTCCAGCAGCATTCTCTTTATGTAAGTTGCAGCCAACTAGCATGGTATTTCCCTGACCCCAGATGCCTTTTTCTACCTGAGGGTCTTTAAAGCTTAGCTGAATTCCTCAGCTGCATGAGTCTATAGGATAAATCCTGCTGCATGTGGTAGGAATGTGTACTTGTAATTACTTTCTGCACAAACCCTGTTGTGACTCCAAGCTTTCGAGCTCAAAGGTTTAGGAATTGTTTTCAGTGTCAGTACTGAAAAAGAGACAGGCAACCAGCAAAAATTAATATATGTTGCTTTCTCATGGCCCAGAACATTAGTATGATAGTTAGACATGCTCCAAAAACAGATTCTGTCAAAAGTCCAGTCCTCAAAATGTGCCACCAAACTGGTGTCTAATTTTAAAAGTCATATTGATTTACAATATACAGTCAATGAGATATATGTGTATTCTTCACATAATAAGAAAAATGAACCAGAGGAATAGTTCAGGCATGTTGCTTCTACATTTCACAACTTTGGCTCAGAGAAACATTAATCCACTCTAATTACTCATTCTTTATTCCAGTTCCCTCTCACCCTTAAACTGCTGAGATGTATTAAACATATGTTATGTTATAAATATTGCTTTTAATCTCTTTTGCGGCAACTTGCTCCTTCCTTGCTGAAATAAATCTACTGTGAGCATTCAAAATTTTCTTGAAACTGTTTTTAATTTGTTTGATTGTTGTTGCTGTTGTTGTTGTTTTGGGGGAGGGGAGATGGGTCTGCGAAAGGAGCTGGGGAGCCAATCACAGTGGTGGAGGGTAGGGGGTGGTATGGTGCTTAAGGTGGGGCAGGCCAGGTAAGGGGCACATGGCACAGGAAGTTGGGGACTATCCCACATGCCAGCCCCCCCAAAAAACCTGGGGAATTGTGAAACACTACAAAAAAATTCAGAACAATATTTTACAATTTTACAAGTGAAGAGAACTGACACTAATCCATCCTGCAAAGTGTAAAGTTATCAAAATCAGATGGCAACTAGGACGTTCTGCAGCTCAGATCAGAACTAGATCTCACAAAAGGTACACTTTGAGCAGGCAGTGAGGAGAGGCTAGTCTCTTAGCCCCATCCCCTATTACTTGACATTTTCAGCCAGCTCATTTATAAACAAATATATACATATCCTCCCTTTAATTATTTAGCACTGTAGGCAAACAGATTTTATAAGAGTAAAATATGAATATTGTTTCACCACAGCTATGGCTCCAAACTTCAGTGAAACCAACACAGAGAGCCAAGAATGCTTAGATGTGGTTTTGTCTGCTTTCAATTACAAAAAGCCAATACGCTTATCAAGTTTGCACATGTTTGCTTTCATGTTCCGCAGAGTATGATATGAAGTGGCGTCAGTGCCCACTATCTCAGTGTTTATATTCTGGCACAAACTACTGAAAGATGTTAGGAAAATCCAGGAATAAAACCCACTCCTCTTGTAGCTTTCTTAAAGTGTTTGTTAATCAATGCCATGCTTAACAAGGAATTTTGAATAATGCTCACCCAGAGAGATACTTAAAAGTTTAACAAATGTGCATTAAACCTCAGAGTTATTTCATTCATATGCTGGTGGTCACAGTTGGAGAAACTGGAAGAGCAACAGCAGTAGGAACTTCTCTTTGCAGCGGAAACATAACATAACATCTACAGTGCTCGTGCAGACACTAAAGATATGGGGTTTACTCTTCCCCCTTTTGATTCTAACTGACAATATTTCAAAATAAAGAGTAAAACTATTTTTCTATGCAGTGTCAGTGGCTAGGGTACTAATAGCCAAGTACTGGAAGGATGACCATATACCAACTAGAGAAGAATGGCTACAAAAGCTGAGCAAGTATTTGGAACTCGCTAAATTGACTGAAGCCTTAAGGAACAAGTCAATTAAAATAGTCCAGAAGCAATGGGAATGCCTAAATACCTACCTATCGAGTCAAGGTTCAACAACCAAGATTTGGTTGCGTTTAGAATAAACCCGTAAGTAGGAAAATGTCTCCTTAAACCAAGATGAGGAATATATTGAAATACAGAGAAATTGCTTTAGTTATAAGAAATGAACCACTGTGCGGTCGAAAAACCAAAAGTATAATAAAAAGAGATTCACCCCAGAAGGGTCAGCATCTTGGTAGAGAAATGACATTCTGAGCTGTCTACTATTGCATTATACTTGTATTATACTTATGTTCTTACTTTTTGCGTTTTACTCTGTTTTCTTTTTTGTTTTGTTTTTTGTTTCTTTGTCTTTCTTTCCTTCTTTTCTTTTTTTTATGTATTCAATTGAAATGTTTTTATACTTTGTTTCATTTGTATTAGCATAACAATTCAATAAAAAATGTTTTTAAAAAATACTCTTCCCCCTTGTAATCCTATATAGTAATTATTATTTATACAGTGCCTTTTAGGAGTATTCTAAAGTAGAAAGAAGAGTTTCTGCCCACCAGTGTAGCAATACTGAGTTAGACAGACTAATGCACTGGCTCACTATAAAGCAAATTTCTATGCTCAAAGCACATTGAAATGAACAAAATAATCCAGGGGTGGGGAATACGGCATAAAAGATGTAGGCTTACAGTACAATTCTCTTTACGTTTGCATAGAAGTAACCACTACATAGAAACCACTACATAGAAAAGAGCAATTGCTCAAATATTCAAGTATATGTTGGAAACAAAGGAAAATGAGACTGAACACTGGATCATTGTTTTCCACTTTCTTAAATTTATGCCAGATGTACAAATAATCACTGTCAGCACCTCTATCATCAGCTGCATAATTAAATTCAAAGTGTCAGCTATCTCCCATCTCCTCAAGAGTACAGGCGCATAATGTATACATCCCGCCAATGTGAACTATTTAGTGTCATCTTGCCAACTTGGAAGATGGGCTCACCATTTCTACACCGTTCACCTAAGAGGAGGATTGATTGCAAGCCATTAGTGTGAGCTTTTGTATGGATTTACAGCCAAACCTGAATCTGAGAAAGGGTTAACCAAGGCACAGCACAGCACTTATTTTCGGGGCTAGGGTTTAGCCCTGGGATTTTGTAAAGTAAGAACAAAGAAGATAGTGCCTCAGAGCTTGTACCATACGTAGAGCTTTATCAGGTTGCAACTAGAAATCAAGGGCATTAAGATGAAACGGGAGACATAGAAGTCACAGTTTTTGCTACATGTTTTTCCCGATCTACTGTGTGCAATGCACCTGAAGCCCTGCTTGCTGTAGGAGAGTGATAGGTGACCTGTGGCTCTTCAGACCTCCCATCAGCCTCAGCTACCATGGCCAATGGTCAGGTATGGTGGGGACTATAGCTCAGCAACTTCCAGAAGGCTGTATGTTGCCCACCCACGCCCCACTACAGGAAGTGTGGGAAGAGCACAAACAAAATAGGTGTGTGTGGGGGGGGAGGAACCATGGCTAATGAGCCTCCCACACCATCTTGCGATTCACAGCACAATTCTAAACATCTCAACTAAGATTTCAATGGAACTGCAGGATCGGCTAAAATGTGACAACCCTGACTAAAGCATTACCTAACCATATTATTTTTGAGGGCCACTGCTATGCAATGAGTACATAGCTTGGTGCTAGTGCAAAGTAAGAAACTAAACTCGATGACCTGGGCCAAAGGAACCCATGGTATATGAAGGAATGATTCAAGTACAACCCATAAACGATGAGGACAGTAAGGATATAATACTGGAGGCGGCAGGTTGTAACCTAAGCTCTTCACCACTCAGGATGTAACCAAGACACTTTTGTTCATGTTAAGCTTCAGTCCAATTGATGAAGGGTAGCATTCATTCATTCTGCATCGTGCCCTTCATCCAAAGATCTCAGGGTGGTTCACAGCATAAAAATACAAAATGTATACAAAAATACAAAAATACTCTAGCTTTTCAGCTAAAAGCAGCAGTGGAGAGGTGAGGAATGATGTGTCCTTTTTCTTAAAGGTCACTCAATTCTTACTTGCCCTGATACCTGCTATGAGGTGTCTGAGAAGACAAATCCGCTCACGCCCTTTCGTGTGGTGGAATTGCAGGAAGGCAGAGGCTTCACCAGGGCCCCAACGGGGGAACTTGAACAGCGGTGCCCTTCCTGATAGGCGGTGGGGGCTTAAGCTCCCCCTATCAGGAACTGGTTCCTAGTCTGCACGCAGCTTTGGCTAATGGGAATGCAGGCTGGGGACATGGGCTGTGCTGGGGGCAGGGCCAATGGAGCAGATAGGCTTCCCTCGGATCCGCCTCTTGCCCATCTAAATGGCCCACACCTGTTTGTTCCTTCATTGGGTTTCCCCCCACCCCTGGTTCAAGCTCATAGTCAATGACTTTGCTGTGGCTACGGTGGTCGCCATCCTTTATGGGGCCGGGTAGGACTTTGCCCACCCAGCTAACTGGCACTGACCCAGTGGTTTTGCCTACCTCATAGCAATCGTCACAACTGGTTGGGCATGGGGGAAATCCTTTGTTTGGGATGGAGTGGAGGTTGCAGTCTCCACCTGCCCCTCCAAACGCTGGGGCATCCTGTTAAAGGGGTCCGGAGGGAATGGCCATGTCCATGTGCCCAAGCGGGGGCAAGAGCCAAAGGCACTCCCCTGGACAGCGGTCCCTGTGGGGTCACCCTATTGGATGTTAGGAACCCCCTATGTGGATTGACCATGCATCACTTCCGGTGAGAGGGCAGTAAATATTTTGATTGCCCCATGCCAAACCTCTTTCATCTGTATTCAATAAAGTTGTGGCCTGTTTTGACCCAAAAACCAGCCTCACTGGTCTCTTATTTGCATGGGTTGGGGGATGGGAACCCAATGCTTGGTCCTGCAAATGCACAGCCCTGGAGCCCTATGTCCTTCCCGCTGACCCCATTTGCCTGTCTCTCACGCATTTCACCATGCAGCCGATTACAGCACCTTTCACTAAGCATAATCCCAAATGTACCGGCTACAGTTCCCACTGACTCAAAGCTCCAATCCGACAAACCATGAGCGCATTCTTGTCTTGACGAGCTCTGTTCCGCAAAGGCACAAAGAAACGCAGCCGCTGTAGCACGGCATTGAAATGCAGGCTTATCTGCATGTATTAAAAGTGTCAAAGAAATATCCAGGCCAAAACTACAGCAGAAGGAATATTATTGCTGAATGTTTCAGTCGGCTCGTAGCTTTTTTCTGACGAAGGCATATTGTCTCCCTGCTTTTCAGAGTAGCTCAGAAATGTGAAGGAACAATAAAGGGAAAGTGCCACAGTAAGTCTCCCGGCCCTTGGGATTGCTAAAGGTAAGACTCTCAGGGAGGACGAATCTCAGCATTTCAGAGCAATCCCATGGATGCCTATTTCAGAAGTAAACCCTGCTGAATGCAGCTGCCATCCTATATATACTTGGGTACACATATGGGCAGACCTCTCCATTTAATTTTCCAGTTTTCCAGTCTTAAGTTCATCTCCTGATGAAAATTTATCATTTTAGTGTGAATTTCTCCCAATAAATATATGGCTGTATGCAATTTTACCTAATGAACAATTCTTTGCGCAGCAGTTCCCCTAACATAATGCACTTTGGCATGTTATCTTCAGTAAGATACACATTTATGCACACTCTCCCTCAGTGCAGATAAACATTACTTGGCCAGAGACCTACATGACAAAATCTGGAGAATTTTGAATTTCAAAGGACAGCTGTGTTTCAGTTTGGATATTGTTTTGGAAAGTGAGAACTAGGTTGGTTTTCCTTGAAAGGTGAACTGAATCAAATTTCTCCCCCATCCCTACTTAGAAGTAAGTCCCACTAAACTCAGTGAGATCTAATTCTGAGCACGCAGCCATATGATTGTGCTATTAGATATTTAGCATTAAGTGGGTCCTGGTGAAATGAAATATAGAACTCATGAAGGACTTAAAGAAGACAGAGAGAGGAAAATCAGTAATTTCCACATAGATAATTCTTTGTTATATGATTGTGTAGGGCACATGTTTTTCATAGGTAAAAGGGTAAAGGTAAAGGCCCCCCTGGGCATTTTTTCATGTCCCCGTGTTAAATAGCGAATAATTTTACCGGAAAGGCTGCAAATATTTTTTTTAGACTTAAAATGAGCACAAGCATCTCAAAATCATGGTACAATTGAGCATAAAATTCATTTCATACGGATTATACACATACTAAATGTTTATTATTTCATACGCATCTTCAAAGCAATTCAGATAACATGTTAGTAAAACTTTGAGTGCCCAGATTGCAATGGAACATTTTTTGGGGGTGGGGCTAAAACAGGATTTCAACAGTAGAAATACAACAAGTGCAGCATAACAATGCAATGACGGGGAAACTTTGACTTTAGTCTGTTGATTTTCTGCCAGTTATGTAACTAATAAAGGAACAAGAATTTTTTTCTTTGCCTTTTTAAAGGACAAAATGAACTCAATTAGCTTAGTACACTTGCTCTATGGAAGAATGCCAAGAGTCAGCTTGCAAGAATCAACTGTCTGCATTTTCATTTAATTATGTAAATTATTAATAGAACATATGGACAGATAATAATCTACTTAACACAGATTATTATTACCATTATGTTATCATTATTTATTCAGAGCCAAAAATTACAGTCATTTCATATACCTCATGGCAAAAAAACCCCAGTTTGCTGCATTCACAATGTATTTTTTTAAAAAAAATAATAATTAAAAATCCCATTCTATTATGAAAAAGCCTTTCAGCTTACATATAACTTTAAAATATATGCATAAATTATGCATAAAAACACAACTAGGGAAAAACAGAGCAGAAAATGAGTCAACAATTAAAAATCACAGCAACTCAATGGCAAAGGGGCAGGTTATTTGCTTGTTAGTGGTAAGACATCATGCAGTGCCTGGAAAGCCTCCCTCAATAAAGAGGTCTGAAATCTGGGGCACAATAGCTGAAAAGACCCTTAATAGTTCCGACTAACCTAACCTCTGGTTGTGGAGAGATCTCAAAACTTCATAAGCTAGGCAGGTTTAGTATGAAGGAAGTGATCTTTAAGGCAGTGTGGTTCCAAACTGCTTAGAGTTTTGAAGGATAAAACCAGCTCTTTAAACAGGGCATAGAAATGGAATGGGAGCCAACAGAGTTCCTTTAAATTGATATGATGTGTTCCTTACGCCTTGTCCCAATTAGTAATCTAGCTGCCATATTTTGTACGTTTTCTGGGCCCTCAGCAAGGGCAGCCCACAGGCAACAAAACTGCAGTAGACGCGGTGTGAATAATTGTAGCCAAACTATCCCTGTCTATATGGCAGGCTGTACAAAAAGCACTGTTCAATGCAGAATTCAATGTGGCCTAGTGCTTAAAGAATACTCACCTTGCTTTCAATTCAAAGATCCTACTCAAACAACTTTAAAAATCCTAAGAGTTTTCCCAAAAGTAAGCACCATTTTCATTACACATCTCTTTCTCGCTTTCTGCCTGATTTTTTGTTGTTGTTTTGTTTTGCAGTGATGTAAGAGATGGCTGTAAAACTCCTACGTTAAAGGTTAAATATGATTTTGGTAAGATAGATATTTGGGGATTTCTATCGTCGTTCTTTCACTTGGAATTCTGAAAGATTTTACACACCTTGCTGAGCACAGCTGCAATCTGACATTCCCCCCAGTAGCTTACCAATACCTTCGCTGGAGCCCTGGAGGAAACATTCTCACGGAGCTTGCAAAAGAATTCGCATTCCTTGTTAACTCTGTCCTTGACCTCTCATAAACTGAGCTCTTCAGTTCTGCCAAACTACACTCACATCTACACACATCCACAAAGCCTTTTGGGAACTGCAACCACATTACGGCTTTCTGCAAAGTAATTCCTGCAGCTGCAGGCTTTGAAACAGCACCTTCTTCCAGATTTAAGGACTAGATGAATTTAATGATCAGCAAATGAAACCCAATCCAGGTTTCCAAAATATTATCAATTTTCTTTTTTAAAAAAAGTATAAACACAATTATGACACCAGTGAATGTGAATCTTCCTTTTGACTAAATATCCAGAAGTGGGAATAACAAGTGCAAGCTTATTCTGTGAACCGCCTTGAAACCTGAGGGTATAGGGTGGTATATTATTTTATTATATTATATTATATTATATTATATTATATTATATTATATTATATTATATTATATTAATTATATTATATTATATTATATTATATTATATTATATTATATTAATTATATTATATTATATTATATTATATTATATTATATTATATTATATTATATTATTGTTGAAATTAAAAACCAGAGGGTTATAGTCAATGTAGCACTAAGCAAACCATTCCATCAAGTATTTCTGCTTGCCAGCCAGAACAACCTCCCCTCCTTGCACTGTTTTGGAGTTTTTCCTGACCTTCCGGAGCAAATTTGGGGAGGGTACAGGGGCACGTGGGAGGAGGGGAAGCCCCTTTGCAATTGCAGGACTCATTGCGCAATGTGCTAGCATGACTATTTAGTTTAGGTCCCGCTAGCACCACTCTTTAGTGCAGTTCCATTCTATTTTCAATAGCTCTTATTTATTCCTTCATGGGGGGGGGGTCCTCTGGTTACTCTTGCTTCCCTCCTTATTATATTTGTTTTCACAAAATTTAACAGTATTGTCCAGGTAATTCTGCCAGTTCCTGAAGCTGGGTAAATCAATTGCTCAGTATTTCAAAGGGACCGGGGGGGGGGGGCTTTATTTATGTCAACCAATGGTGGTTTAGAACAGATATCCCAGCTGAAGTGGAAAGAGGAGCAAATTCCAAGTGCACCCTCTCCCTTGCTTTCTGCTGCTCCATGAGGCAGGACTAGAACCAATGGATAGAAACGGTAGAGAAGCAGGTTTTGGCAAAACGTAAGAAAAAAATTCCTAATGGTAAGAGGTGGATAATGAAATAGGCTGCCTCAGGAAGGAGTGCTCTCTTCTTTGCTAGAGGGATTTAAGAAGAGGCTGGATGGCAAACTGTCAATGCCCTCTTTTGGGGGGGGGGGAATGTTGGCACCATTCCAGGGCCCCCCCTGAAGTCTGGCCATGGCCCTGTGCTCCACTGTCTCCACTGATGGGACATTCTCACAAAATTAGTTATTTTCCATATCCACACTGATCCTTCTGTCCAAGTTCTGATGAAAGAAAGAACTATCAAAGTCCAATTACATTAATGGACACAAAACCTTCATGAAAAGGGACAGCCCAATCAACAAAAAGCCAGCAGGAGCTAGCGGGGGGGGGTTGCTTCTGGATCCTCAGAGGCCGATGCGTTCCTCAGCCCAGTAGGGGCCAGTGCGTAAACTGCACTGCTTCCAACTGGTTGCCCAGGTGGGAAACAGGTTTTTATGAGTCTCACCTCTTGCTCTTGCTCATAACCAGGCAAGACCCTGGGCAAACACAGCCCAAAGTGTCACCTGCTGCCCCTGCCCTCTTCAGCCCCAGCCGTCTTCTCCCACCCTTTGCGGCAGCTGTGAGGGCCTCTTTTGACAGGTGCACAGTCTGCGCTTTGTTCCACCCGAAGATATTCACAGAATTTATTTTGCCATTCTATGGCATTCAAAACTTGCAGAGTTTTATATTACAAATGACACTTTGATACACTTTGCAGTGTTCTATTTATCCAGCCAGATTGAGGTTCCCTGTTCTTTCATGCCACTGATGTTGCTTTAGTTTTCTTATAATTCTCTGGGCCTTGTTTTTATTAAAGATATTCTGTTCTTCAAGTCCCAGAATAGAAGTCAACTGAAAAAAACAATGGAGGAACAAATTCCTTTAATTCTTACAGTGGCAGTTATCTGCAAACCATTTGGAATTGGTCACCTTGCCCTTAAACCTATGTTTTTATATTGACTGCAACAAAACGAAAGCAAGTGCAAGCATGCCGTTTTGCATCATTTGCATTTGAAAGCAATTTCTAACATAATTGTTTTTCAGCATGAAGGAAGATGCCTGGAAGCCTTGCATAGATAGTCATAGTGTATCACTACTGCATCTTTTTTGGAAGCACGTAGACACAGGCCACAATCCAGCGCAGAACTATACCTTGTGAACAGAATGTGCAATGGGTTGTAAGAGTTCAATGGGACTTACTTTTGGGCAAGGCTATAAAGGATTGCGTCCTGCAATCTTACGTATGTTCACTAAGCAGTGAGTTCCTTCAGTGTGATTTATTTCCAACTCTACAATTCTATGATTCTACATTGAGATTCTTGCATCACACGGGTTTCGACTACATGACCGCTAGGGTCCCTTTCAACTCTATAATGCTATGGTTCTAAACATCCCATAGTTCTAGAATATCTGCATCACCACATCCATTTGATTTGCCTTCAGTCCAGATTTATTGGATAGACCCAGATTTGAACAATGGGAACACTGGGGAAGTGCATTTTTGTTGTTCCTGCCAGACCTCTTAGTGGCTTTCAGTACCATCAACCCTGATATTCTCCTGGGCTGCTTGGTGGAATTACATAGTATAAGTGTTGTTGTTATTTGCAGTAGTTCCGGTCCTTCCTGGAGAGGTGGTCCCAGATGACACTGGGAGGCTCACTGGCCCACACATCTCCCATGCTGCATCTAATTCAGATGTAGCCAAAGTGAGTCCCTCCAGAGGTTGCTGGACCATAATTCCCATCAACCAGCATGGTTGATGACACAGCATGACACAAACACTGGTGGAGGTTGTCTGGGGTTTTGCACCACTCTACTGACACCCATCTCTTCCACTACTTTTTCTGCAGCAGTTGGCTTTTTCTAGGCCACAGGGTTTCAAGCTATGGAGACTGCTTTGGGGGAAGCTCTTTGAGGCTCTCTGGATCCTTTGAAGAGTCTGTGGATCTAGTTCTTGGAGTCCAGGGGCAGAAGCGTCTCTTTGGAGCTCAGGGGATGAGATGGGTACTCCGATGCTGGTGGATTCACAAGACGGACCAATGACTAGATGCAACTCCTCCTTGGGCTGCTATTGTAGGAGGGCTCTGAATCTAAAGAGTTCTGGTCCAGGGTTATGACAAGGGAATACAGTCGTACCTCAGGTTAAGTACTTAATTCGTTCTGGGGGTCCGTTCTTAACCTGAAACTGTTCTTAACCTGAAGCACCACTTTAGCTAATGGGGCCTCCTGCTGCCACTGCACCGCCGGAGCACGATTTCTGTTCTCATCCTGAAGCAAAGTTCTTAACCTGAAGCACTATTTCAGGGTTAGCGGAGTCTGTAACCTGAAGCGTATGTAACCTGAAGTACCACTGTATGTGACTTCTAGATTACAATAACTATCTTGGCTCCTGATATCTTTCTGGGAATTCTTCAGAGTCCTGGTTATTATCATCATAGCTCTGAAGACATTGGGATCTTCTCTGTCCTGCCAAAATCTGATATGCATTTGGCAGAAATCTGAGGGCATGCTTAGTGGCTGCATCCAGATTTTCTAAGTCCCTACCAATAGATGTTGTTCTGCTATCAGGTAAAAGGCTTTTTACTTAAATAGATGTTTGGTCACAGAGCTGCGCTGTACTTCAATATGTAACTTACCCCATTGTCTGACATTTTATTTGCTCCTCTCTCTCTCTCTCTATATATATATACATATATATAAACTAGGACATTGGCTAATATGTTTATTGTATTTTATTATAAAAGTTATTGTTAACAACCTTGGGGGTTTTATGTGCAGATGCAGGGTAAACATACATACATACATACATACATACATACATACATACATAAATACATACATTTGTTTGTATGTATGTTTGTATGTGTGTTAAAGAGGTCAGAGAAAATTTACTGTACTTAAGCCACTGGCTGGGAAATCAAACTGGAAGTTCATTAGTTTAAATGAAAAACAATATGTTTTTCCAAACTCTTGGCAAAATCATCAGTACTCAGTGGAATTTTCTTCTACACTTAGAAGTAATAAGAATCCTTTAACATACACAGTTGGATTTCTGAACTGAATTAACTTTTACATAGCTTGGTCTAGCAAAAAGCTGCACTTCTCTCAAATTCAAGAGGAATTTTTATTATCATGGTTACTTAATCGGCAGGCAATGTAAGTGTCAAATATTTGGGATAGGTCTTCCAAGGATTTAACAGAAGGCTGCTTTGTTTCATAACAGAGGGCTCTTATGGAAAAATTATTGGTAATATTTCTCAAACATTATTATAGTAGCTTAAGGGTGGATGAAAGTCATTTAACTGTCATAATTCATTCTGCCAAGAGCACTGATGAATTTAATGAAACTATTTATTGAAGCTGGTTGAGAAAAGATTTTCAAAATTCTCAGGCAAACTATTCAAGATGAATAGGCTGATATATGAGACATATTTATTTGGATTTGTAGCGTGCCAATATCCTTGGGGAGCCTGTGTGTGTGTGTGTTGTGTATGTGTGTATGGATGTGTATACAAACAATTACAAGAGAAATTATCAAGGACCTCAGTCCTCGAAAGCCTCAAAAACTCTTTGATCACGTGCATGAAGGAACTTTAAGAGTGGAATTTTAAAATTATTCCAAGGTCCCATCGGAATGGGCATTGTGTTCATGGTACCCTATTGCCAGTGTGATATAGTAGATGGAAAGGAGTCATGAAGGGTGATGAAATCCTTCTCAGCCATGAAGTTTTGGGGGTTGCATTTGCTCAATCTTTATCCTGAGTAAAAAAGAAACAAAAGCCTGAATTCAATTAACCCAGTGTGCTAGCTAAAGCCAGTGCAAGGGCTTCCACTAGCACAATGCAGCCTTCTCCCCCTCTCCTGACCCTCCAAAATTTGCTCTGAAGGTTCAGGAGAAACCACAGAACCATGCAGGGGGAGGAGAGGGGCTTTGTTCCCTCTAGCAAGGAGAAATGCCCCCACTGATGAAACGATCAAGATAGTAAACACTGAATTCCACCCAAATATTTGTATACACTAAAAAGTGCCACAGCAGGCCTACACAATTTGTGATTCACTAAAGCAAATTCAGACCACATACCAGGTAATGTGGCCTGTCAAGTGTTTGTGACTCCTCTTATTTCGCTGTTCCAGACACATGCAAAATTAGATTGTTCACAGAGTCTTTTGTGGGCTGCCACACATGCGTGGCGAGTGGCATTCAATTTAGTTGATCACAAGTTGTGCAAGCTTGCAGCACTGCAATGCACAGCAATAATAATAATATTGTGACAACTGTGAGTAGAGTCTACTGAAAAATACTCTGGTATTTTATTAGAAGATTTGTGTGTTTCCAACACAAGAAGCTCTTGGAGAACCTTATGCTTCTCACCCCAGTTTATGTAATTCGTGAGCATTCTTTGTTAATTTATGTGCTTTTGTAGTGTTTAACAGCACTTATTTCTGTTTATGTTTTCTTCTTCAAGCTTTTGCAGAATACAGTGGTACCTCGGGTTAAGTACTTAATTCGTTCCAGAGGTCTGTTCTTAACCTGAAACTGTTCTTAACCTGAAGCACCACTTTAGCTAATGGGGCCTCCGACTGCTGCCATGCCGCCGGAGCCCAATTTCTGTTCTCATTCTGAAGCAAAGTACTTAACCTGAGGTAATATTTCTGGGTTAGTGGAGCCTGTGACCTGAAGCGTATGTAACCTGAAGCGTATGTAACCTGAGGTACCACTGTATAGCTGGCACACATGTGTATAAAACATTGGGGCTTCTAAGCTGACTAGGCTGTTGAAGTTTGTATAGCTTCAGTTACAGCAATACATCGTAGTAATAACAGCAAAATCAACTTGCACTTACATCAACTTGTGAGAAGAGGCAAAACACTCTGCCAGATACTCGCTTGCAGTCACTGCTTAGCCAGCGGAAAATGCCGGGTTTTGACTCCAAGTCCCTATTGTTTCCGAATAATATACTATCCAGTGCCTTTAGACAGGATTACCAAGAACAGATATTACACATTTGTTTTAGCTATCACACGTTCGCTTTGAAAGGTAATGTGACTACAGGGATATTGCCCTTTGCTAGAAAGATACTTGACCTCCATTGCACTGCCTTATTTAACACGCAGCAGAAGGAAAATAGAAAGTCTGCTCTGCTTAGCTTTCGGGAAGGTGGGGTGGAAACCTTGGTAGAGACCCCCCCTTTTTTTAAGGCATCTGAAAATCACACATAAATCACACGCTTGAATAGAATTAGGTCACAGATAGAGATATTTATGTCTAGACTAGTTTCCACACGTTTAATTTTCTGATCTGCCCCTTAGCCTGACCTTACCTAAATGTGGCAAAAGTCACAGATTGCATTTATCGGGAGTTTGCATGATGTCGTTTGTAAAAATACGATGTGATGAAGTACGCTGCCCATGTGCAAATACCTCTGAGAGTCATGCTCTTACTTCACATTTATCAAGACGTATGGAAATACTTTGAGTTTGCTGGCTTTGTCTGTTTTTAATCAGACTGATAAAGCATAGTGTGCCATTCTAAGTGTCAAGAGAGAGACAGAAAGAGGGAGAGACAGAGAGAGAGAATAAACTGCTTGGTACTTGAAGCGAAAGAAGATAATGGTTATTCTAGATACATTAAAGAAAGACCAAAATCAAAACTAGAGAGAGAAAGAGCGCTTAGCATTTTCTCTGATTGGGATAGATAAACATAAGTTCTTAATAACACTGTGAAAATGTTAAATATACTGAAATCTATCCCTCAAAATTTGTTGAGATTTTGTTGAGGTTTGTTGGAGAAAGGGACTCAATGGAACTTCCTTCTGAGTAGACTTGCATAGGACTGCACTGTTATTGTGTTACAGAAAGGAAATCTAATATGATACAATTTTTCTTTCCAAGCATGATGAGAGTTGTTGATCTTACTGCTACATTTTTCTATTTATGTATTACATTTATTTCCCACTTTTCTTCTATGGAACTCCAGGCAGCATATTTGATGGGATGTTTCAGGTGGTAGCATCCAGACACTTACCAGATCCTGACCTGCTTAAGGTTGCCATATACTATACTAGTGTTCAGAGAACCCCATGGGTTTTCTTTCCAATATACTGCCAATGTAAATAAAGTAAATTTAAACTGCTTGCCAAAGCTGACAAGCATAATCAGTTCAATATTTTGTCTAGTGTCTCACAAGTTAGAATTGAGAAAGCTGTACTGAGTTATAGATGCATAATCACAGATATGCTCCAGAGGTTTTTGTGTCTCTCTCATAATATGCTTCAACATATACTAGAACCAATTATATATTTCTTAGCCCACTAGTAGGGATGGCTAAACCATGGCACCACAATACTTTTTTGTGGGGGGGGGGCAATACCATTCAACATTTGTCAAGGTAGTCATATTTATTCTTTTTTTAAAAAAAATAATGAACGCTCCTATCAATTGTCCAGGACGTGGGTGGCGCTGTGGGTTAAACCACAGAGCCTAGGGCTTGCCAATCAGAAGGTCGGCGGTTCGAACCCCGCAACGGGGTGAGCTCCTGTTGCTCAGTCCCTGCTCCTGCCAACCTAGCAGTTCGAAAGCACATCAAAGTGCAAGTAGATAAATAGGTACCGCTCCGGCGGGAAGTTAAACGGCATTTCCGTGCACTGCTCTGGTTTGCCAGAAGCGGCTTAGTCATGCTGGCCACATGACCCGGAAGCTGTATGCCGGCTCCCTCAGCCAATAAAGCGAGATGAGCGCCGCAACCCCAGAGTCGGTCACGACTGGACCTAATGGTCAGGGGTCCCTTTACCTTTTATCAATTGTCCACTATGGTGTCATGGCGTGCAAATGGGTGTGGGTTTTTTTTGTCCAATACACAAACAAATACCTCACTGTAATTCTGCAATGCCAAAATATTTTTGTGAACCCCCCAACATGACCACCATGTGGTTTTGTAATTATTATTTTTTAATGGCCACAACCACTTTTATGCTTCTGAACACTTGAAGAACAAAGGTCGCTAACTCCATTAGAATATTCTATGAACTGAATTTTTACTGTAGCATTCATTCTAGCATACTATTCTACACCACTACAACTTAAGAAAGTTCATTCCTTGCCCAGCTCTTCCATTGTGAATGTATCTGAAAATACATTCAGATACATCTGAAGAAGTGTATCTGAAGTGTATCTGAAGAAGTGTGCATGCACACGAAAGCTCATACCAAGAACTAACTTAGTTGGTCTTTAAGGTGCTACTGGAAGGAATTTTTTTTGTTTTGTATCTGAAAATGTGATTTGTATTTTGGAGTCTAACATTCAAAAGGGAACTGTAAGCAGTCCTGCCACTCTGATTAATTTACCTGTATAATTAACATATTCCCAAATGCCAGTTCCTCTAATTCACATATCACAATTTAATGAGTACATATTAACATAATGTTTGAATTGGCTCACACTGCCTTTTCTCTGTTGAAAACAAGGCTTCCTCAGATTCTTTTTGGATAAACAGTTTTGTTAATGAGTTTTCCTTTAAAAAGAATATACAGCTGTCTCCTGCTGTAATCTCAGTGGAGAACTGCAAAAAATGACTGCAAAATATAAATGATTACAAAATAAAAATGGCCACGTGAAGTTGTTGAAGATGTTTTCTGCGCTCTCTTTAATTATTTATTTTGCAAAATTGAAAACATTATATTTTGAAAGATTATCTCACAGCTGTCAGTCACCAACGAACGGTGGGCGGGGAGGGACCTTGTTTCTTTTCTATGACTGATAACGAAAGCAGCCTTGCATTTAATAACCTGCTTGGTAGCATTATGAGACCATACAGGTGAATAAGTGACTAGGTGAAGAAGGGATGCTTGCAATCAGCAAGGAGGCAGGTGGACTCTTTTTGGCTCATAACTGAGGCACAAACGCATCAACACTTAAAGGCATTGCACACTATCTTTAAATTGGCAAACTGCAGTGGAAGGAGGTTCGGCCACATAACAATTACCCCCTTCTCTTCCCTGCCCCCGAAGACCTCAGATAACCCATATGACTATGTTAGAAAATTGGACTAGACTTGTAACGAAGCCAGTTATAAAGAGATGGGGAAAATAAACTTGATGTGGTTGGGTAGGCAGCTGTCTTGAAAACTACCTTCCTACTGAAGCTATTGTTTCTCTTTCATACACTTCCTAGTCATGTACCTCTTAGTTCAGGGCTGTGAAATGGGGTCCAGAATCTTTACCTCCCAAACTCCCCATGGGCCAACTCTGACAGGTATGCAGGGCCACCCAACTGTCAGTTGAACAGGCAACTTCAAAGGGACCCATTCTCAGCACCAGTCAGTTGATCAGCACTGAAAGTGAGATCCTTTGAAGGGCAACTGTCAGTCACCCTCTTCTTTTTAGCTGGATGCCTGAACCCATGGACATTATATATAAATAGCCTCAAGCAGCCCATGGTGATTTTTCCACAGAACTTGGATTGTGACTCCTGCCCTGAAAAAAAGCTGTCACTCTTCCAAACCCCTGTTATCATTCTACCATGCTGTGGTTCATTCTATTTCCCTCCCATACACATTCCTTCCCCCCCACCCCCACGTTTCTGCTATAAAGCAATATTTTCAGTGCAGGTGTTGAAAACAATCTAGGTTTAATGATTTGCAAGCTGCATTCATTGAAATAAGCAAAACTACAGGTAAAGATTGCATAACTATCAAGGCAAAAATAATTCATCAACTGTCATCCCAGTTGCATAAGATTTCACTGGAAATGCTTATATTACAGGTTGCAGCATTTGTAGCCTAGATTAACTCCTCGCAGGGGGTATCCATTTATTAAGTTTGTGTTAATGTTTAATCGCACTGTCTTTTAAAATGCGGTGGCTCCTGTGGGCAATTTCTAGCTAATTCACCCTGTTACAATAATTAACTTTTTGAATTCAACAATTTCAACTAGCTACCCCCCCCAAAAAAAAGGAGTGGGGGAGAAGAGAGAGTTTTGCAGTCTACACTCTTTGTTTCTTCTTCATTTTCACTGAAGGATTGTCTAAAGGCTGTTTCTGCTGTTGAATGAATAGTTGTGCATAATCCTTTCTCCAAGGCAGCATAGAAAGTGTAGTCAAAGTAATAGAGAAATTCTACTCATCATATAAAAACAAGCTGAACTAATAAAAGGTCACAGAGATATCTTTCCCCACCACAGAACACCCTAAAGACCTCTGAAACTGGGTCACATAGCCCAACGCCAACAGCTGGCAAGGAAAGAGAGGGGCAATGTTGGCTAGAGAAATCGTCCAAAGAAAGGACATGGCCCAATGGGTCATTCAACAGGTTGATCCTATTGGTGCGCAGAATTTTCTTATACTCATTTTGTTTTCAAAGTTTTTCCTCAGCAATGTTTATTTAAAAGAACAATTTAGTATAGAATGGTAGGTATGTTCTATAATAGTTAGTCAACTAGCAAATTATAGCTTGAGGGCGTCTTTACTAAAACCACACCATTTGGAAGGGACACAATGAAATGTGTGAGGATAGAGAATGCTTTGTGTACATTCTGTTCCAGAAGTTATACGATTAGTGAAAATAATAAGATTACGGTAAATTAAAAATCAAAAACAAAACTGCATATTTAGTTTTAACACTATAGGTTCTTCTTGTTAATACTGGTGCTCAAAAATTACGAAGCAAGAATAGCTCAGAAACCATTACCAGAAAACCTGGTCAAATTATTTCTTTACCTTTTGGAACAGTATTCCACAGTTTACAAGGGCTTCCATATTGATTTCAGTTGGAGGAATAACTAGGCAGAGGTAACAGGATATGTGCATCTACCCTCTCACTATGAGTGTGTGCATGTGCATATGATATATATTACAGAGAGATAAGATTGGATGCAGATGTTACTTGAACTTAAAAGTCATTACTAAATGCAACTAATTTGAGTGCAATATATGTCTACTCAGAGAAGTCCTCCTGAGTTCAGTGAACTTACTCCCAGGTAACTACACACAGGACTGTCTGGGTTTAACCTGAAATAGACCATTTTGTGGCAAACAACACTGAAATACTCGAGAACACAACTGAAAAGCACAACTCTCCCAGTAAACATAAGCATTGATGTTAAGTCTTAAAATATTATTTTTATTTATTATATTTATATACCACCTTTCTCTTCACAACAACCCTGTAAGGTAGGTTAGGCTAAGAGATGGTGGCTGGCCCAAGGTCATCCAGTGAGCTTCATGGCTGAATGTGGATTAGAACCCTGCTCTCCCAGGTCCAAGTCCCACACTCTAACCATTATGCCACACCCGCATTCAAAACTTCAATAAAAACATGGAGCATGCTCTTCCCATGAGCAAAGCCTGTCTTACTAAAAGCCTCCCATAGTAGTTAATAGTACAGCATGGCATATATGTTAAGTCTGGCAGGGAAGATGGGAAGGAGAGAAAAGACCTCAATTGAGCTGCACACAATGGAGGTTGGATTATAATATGTACACTAAACAAAAGCCATGGGCTATGATCATTCTTATGTAGCATGGCATTTCTAAAAAGGCACAAAAGAGGTTTCATATCATCAATAGCATGCAGCTGTTTAAATCATTAGTAGGGTACACTAGTGTTTTGTATATGGGAGGCAACTGTTTGATGAAACAGAAAAGCAGAAAAAGAAGGGGCAGCAACAAGGAAACAAAAGAAGGCAAAATCTCATCTGAAAATAATACTGAAAAATAGGGGGGAATACCAGTGAACACTGCCCTTGAAATATCACCCACTCAAGTACCATCATGATAAAGAGCCTATTCATATGCCCATCTCAGTACATGACAACTGTTTTCTGTAATGATGTGCTAAAACCCAAGCCTTGTTTGGTCTTACACCAAGTGGCAGCTTCTCATTACCATCCAACCACAAATCCCTGAAGGCTGGACTCCATCCACCTCTTTCTACAATTTCCAGAATCTTTGTCATTGGGGCAGATATGCCTTATTGTCACATCCAGTATGGCCCGAAGGATAATCATCTCTGTAGAAATACTTTCAATACACTTTCAAGGGTGAAAGATGAAAAGATGGCAATGTGTGATTATCCCAGCTATGAAATACTTTTTCACTGTGACCATTGCTAACAATTGACATTCCCCACCCCCATAAGACTAATGTTCTGATGAGAGGTCAAGCATGAAAGTACAGCCCTGGTTTCAGAAAAACATTCTGTACCTGGCTAAATGCCAAGTTTCAAGTTGGATGGTATAATGAGCACTGTAACTGTGAGATTAAGATTTTTTTTGTTTTGTTTACTTGTATATCAAACTTCAATAGAAATATTTAAATGCCTGACAACCGCTTCCTCATGCACTATTAATACTCATTAAAAGTTCACACTCATTCTCAACATTGGAAAGCCACGCTGCAGTTCAAGCCTTGAGTCTGCTGTTCCAAAATGATTCTAATGATTGCAATAGAGCCAACACTGTGCGCTTTGGAAATGCCTGAACTACTGCTCCCATCAACCCTAGCCAACATGGCCAGTGGTCAGGCATGATGATGATGATGGTTAATTACACTTATTAAAGGTAAAGGTAAAGGTACCCCTGCCCGTACGGGCCAGTCTTGACAGACTCTGGGGTTGTGCGCCCATCTCACTCAAGAGGCCAGGGGCCAGCGCTGTCCGGAGACACTTCCGGGTCACGTGGCCAGCGTGACATTGCTGCTCTGGCGAGCCAGAGCCGCACACGGAAACGCCGTTTACCTTCCCGCTGGTAAGCGGTCCCTATTTATCTACTTGCACCCGGAGGTGCTTTCGAACTGCTAGGTTGGCAGGCGCTGGGACCGAGCAGTGGGAGCGCACCCCGCCGCAGGGATTCGAACCGCCGACCTTTCGATCGGCAAGTCCTAGGCGCTGAGGCTTTAACCCACAGCGCCACCTGCGTCCATTACACTTATTAGTTGCTTACTAAAACAAATATTAAAAAACAAACAAAATACACACCAATAATATGTATAAAGAACAGATCCAACTGAACCCCACTCCACTGAAAAATTAGTGGGGGGGGGGAATAAGCTCCAAAAGTCAGGGCAAATAAATACGTTTTGCAGGAAGCCTAAAAGCAGATGGTGATGGTGCCAGACATGACTCCCAGGGGAGAGCATTCCACAGCCGAGAAGGCCCATTCTCACATTGCCACCCTCCATCCCTCTCTCAGAGGGGTCACACAGACCAGGGTATCAGATGAACACATTTGCTTCATTTTCGGAGAGGCAGTCCTTGATGTGACTTGCAATGGACCAGCACCTGGTGGGCACCATGATGTCTATCCCTGCAATAGGGACTTAAGAATTCTACCCACAACATGGAAGAAAAAACCTCTCTTTCCTTCCCCCATGTTTAAATTTTGGCTGTACAAGTGATCAGATGTAATCAGACTTCAGATAAATGGGCTGAGATGCTAAAGAAATCCCCTAAGTTTAATTCTGGAAATATGAATGAAGGCACAGAAGTTACATATTGCCTATCAGAAATGAATAATAGACCACCTGGGAAACAATTTTTTTAGCATTAAATTTGGGGTTTGCCCAGAGTGCATAAACTGGCAGTTATGGCACTAGAACCTTCTTTTAGATGAACTTTACCCTCTTATCATTGAAAAGTAATTACCTTCGTAAAATAATTCAAGAGCTTTTTAGCGAAAGGTGTCATGTTGATCCTAGGCACTAAAGTGGAACATACAACTTTTTTGCTGTAAATTTCTAACGTTTTATGGTTTGAAATGCAATAAAGTTTATTTATTTTCCTTTACACAAGATAGTATAGCCTGGAAACCTAAAATCCAAAATGTGTTTGATTTGACTCTGGTTTTGCTCAGAATGCTCTAATCAAACTCTGCTGGTGAAGACAAAAATAAGTATCAATTGTGTCTTGAACTACAACAAAAAGCTTAATCCCATCAAATATTACAAAGCCTGTTAAGAATAAAAAGAAGAAAGTCCCCCCTCCCCTCCCCAGTTTAAGAACTAGTTACAATTCACTAAAGTAAAGACACACATAGTTTAAAGCATAAGAATGTATGCTGAAATATAATTAGCAGCTATGAATTAAACCTGGGCGGATTAAACCCATTCTTGGAATGCTATTATGGACAGTGTGTTGTGCAGAAATAATGATCCTTCTGTTTGCACTGCAGCTAAACAGCTTCAATTTACTTTTGACCAGTTTGAATGGAAAGAAAGGTCCAGCATTTCAAATTCTGGCCTTCTAAACATAATTAGCATGAATTATGCCTGTTTCACAGCACCGTATTGGCAATCTGGTTAGTGGCAGAAGGGATAAGGCTGTACCAGCCTCATTTAACTGCTTAATTTATATGGTAATTACAACACTACACCCAGAATAGTGTGCATCTGCCAAAACTGAAGGCCCAACAATAATAAAACTGACATGTGCTGTGATATTGTTGAAGTGCTGACTAAGAAACTTCTTTTATCTCCTCTTGCAGCTATAAAATGGTGTGCATGTTATTACTAGCAGGGTATTTTAACAGCCTTGCACATACAGCAATTATGTAACACATGCTCAAAACAACAAGAGTTTCACATCACTTAATAAATCCTTGAGCTCCCCTTAGTTCCAGCTCTCTCGCTGGCTGGATTTTATGGTCTGGTAGCTCCATCTGACCATCAGAATACTGGAGTACACACACCACAAAAGCAGTAGAAAAATCGCTAGAAACAATTGATTTGTATTTGCATTCAATCTAGTTGATGAATGGGGCATGGTGAATATTTATGGGTGAACAAAAAGAACCTGCTCAGTGACTTTATCCTCTGTGCACCTGTGGCAAGTCACTACTCAAATGCATTAATTTATGTATTTTTAGAGTAGCTTTTAAACCACCCCCAATCTAATAATTCTTGCAGAAGCCCTGAGATGGAATTAACTGCTGACAGCGAGGGCTTTCTCATTCATTTATGAAGGTGAGTTTCTTTGTTGTGCATTGAGTTTTCACTCTACTGAAGTGAACCAGGATGCTCATTTACACATGCATTTAAAAACTCCATCCAAAAAGAGTTTCAAATGAGTACCATGTGAAAACATCACAATAAATATTATCAGACTAGAGTAATAAAATGAAATGGGCTAGTGGAAAGTGAAAGGAACTGAGCATCCTCAAAGGGTTTCGGTGTTTGATTGGACCATTCACAAGGTCCAGTTAATTTTCAGGATAAGAAGGCGGCTGCTCGCCCATCCCTAAGGCTGAGAGCTTGCATAAGTAAACCTGAGTTATAAATATGTAGGTAGTTATCATTAACAGTCTAATATGCTGCATTGTTATATGTGAATCAGTACGGAGAACCCCAGTAGTCTTGGCACAGCAAATACAAATAAAAAGATCTGAATAAGGGATTACTGATTGTGTCTGTAAGTTGCTTTGAGTTATTTCCATGAGTAAGGTAAAGGTAAAGGGACCCCTGACCATTAGGTCCAGTCGTGGACGACTCTGGGGTTGCGGCACTCATCTCGCTTTATTGGCCAAGGAAGCCGGCGTACAGCTTCCGGGTCATGTGGCCAACATGACTAAGTCACTTCTGGCAAACCAAAGCAGCGCACGGAAATGCCGTTTACCTTCCCGCTGGAGCGGTACCTATTTATCTACTTGCATATTGACGTGCTTTCGAACTGCTAGGTTGGCAGAAGCAGGGACCGAGCAATGGCAGCTCACCCTGTCGCGGGGATTCGACCCGCCGACCTTCTGATCGGCAAGCCCTAGGCTCTGTGGTTTAACCCACAGTGCCACCCATGTCCCTTCCATGAGTAAAGCAACAAATAAATAAATAAATAAATAAATAAATAATATTCAGAGAAACCAGAGCTAATAAGTGCTAGAGATGATCTGAAGCCTTGGTCTACCATATTTACTGGCGGCAGGGTCAAAAATTGTGAATTTTACAATGTTAAAAGAATAGCACAAGTTAGGCCTAATGTGGGAGCTACATGCTTTAAAACATATTTGAAATTAATGCCTGGAATCCCAAGGAATATAATTGTCTCAGCTTTGAGGCTGTTCTAAAATTCTTTTGGGAGCCTGCTTAGGACGCACCAATTTCAGGCTCAGAACCCAATTAATAAAGTGGAAGTGTGTAAGAGTTCTAGAAATCAATCCAATTTAACTGGCCTACCAGGTTGAAAGAACCTATTTTTATGTACTGCAGCATAAAGGCTCTGTTCAGACATTTACAGAGCATGCATCCCTCCACTGAATAAAAATCTGATTTGCATTCTTCCCTGCCCCGTGCCTTGTGGAGGAGGAGGTAGAGGAAAAATAACAGCATCTTCCTTGTGCAACATGACTTAAGGTGCATAGTAGAAAAGAGGGACCAGTGCCTCAACTTCCTCTATGTGGAGATTGTTTCTGCCTGTTAAAAAGCCAAAGACAGACTAACATGGACACTGAATTATTTCCTTTCAAGGCCAATTTCATGGGGGGGAGGGGAGATGTTACTTGCTGAACATCTATTGCATATCTTCATCAATGATACTGAAAGAAAAAAAGTCAATGGCCCAGTTAAACAACAACAAATTATAGCTTTCCCCTCCACTTTACTTGAGAGGAAAAGATTTAAAGCTTCAATTCCTGTTTAGGAACAAACCACAATTGGTTGCACCTGAACTTGACAAACAGTGGTTTGCTCACTAAGTCAGGATATTTCCTGGGTTGATATATTGGGTGTTAAATAATGGATAACTAAATAAATTACTTGCCAAGTTCACACAAATTGCTGTTTACTCCAAACCAAGAATAAAGCCTTTAAATATTGTAACAAAAGTTAGGGTGGAAGCGTGAACCTGTGCCTGGTCAATGTACTAAACAAATCATGTTTTAATTTTCATATGTCTGAAGTGGGCCAACATATAGAATATGATGACTGTAAGTAGCTTCAAAGCATCCGAATAAAATAATTGCTCAGAAGTTAACTTTTCTTTCCCCCTGATGCATGTTGTTTGTGGCAAAAAGGTATGTGTGGAATGTTTGGTTTTCATCCTAATAATTACTTCCAGGAGCAATGTGCCACCAATTTTATTCTCACATGGTTCTGGGTTCTACATAAAAAGAAAACACAGTGCAGACTTACATAAGCAATTCTTGTTTATCACAGCTTTCTTACTAAAAACACATGGGATGACTCACACAACTCATCCTCCCAGCTCTGGCATATTCATGTCCATCATAAGAAACTCTACAGTGTCTTCACTAAGTCACCAAAAAATTGATGAAATTTGTATTTAAAGTTAAGAAAATAGTTGTGAGAAAGGGTTAGGTCCTGGAATGCAGAAATACCAAACATTAAATTTAGAAATTAAAGGTACAAAACATGTTGTGGTCTTATGGCCGATGCTACAGAACTGCTACTGTCAAAAATCAGCCAAGAAGAAAAGGTCTGTGCATACCTGCTGATGTGGAACAGGTAAAAGGTAAAGGAGCCCTGGACAGTTATGTCCAGTCAAAGGCGACTATGGGGTGTAGCCCTAATTTCGCTTCAGACAGAGGGAGCCGGCATTTGTCCACAGACAGCTTTCCGGGTTATGTGGCCAGCATGACTAAACTGCTACTGGCGCATGCTACCGTGATGAGTGCCAGAACACACAAAAACGCTGTTTACCTTCCCGCCACAGCGCTACCTATTTGTCTACTTGCTTTCAAACTGCTAGGGTGGCTGTGGAACAATGACCACAATTCAGGCATTATGCTATTAGCCTGCATAAGCCAATAACATATGAGGCAAAAGAGATACATTGCATAGTCTATTAGGCTAGCTGGAAAGGAGCAAAATTACAGTTGAAGAATGGTATAATCATTGTTATTATCCCCAATGACATAATGAAGAGCTTCACTAACGGACAGATAGCCTTCTAACTACCACAAAACAACAAATTTACAGGGAGGCTGTTAACTTTCCAAATAAAAGCACCATGTAAAACCCACAATGATGTCTGGAATGCTCAGTGACTGTCAACCGGCTGATGGGAAACTGCCTCGGCTGTGAGGCATGTTTGGCAAGGAAGCATCAGCTTCACAAGAGTTATAATTTAAGTAGGCCCAGCTGTGCCTTCCCTCCCTCTCTTTTTTCCCTCCCACCGTCCCCAAACTGAGTTGGTAGCAATGGCAGCACAGCTTTCCGGCTGCACTCGGGGCCTGAGGCAGTCGCAGCTGGCTTAGCAGTGCGGTGACAGCAGGGCTTTGGAGCTTGGCTCAGGCCTGAAACTGCTGGGAGTGGCAGACAGCAAGAGAGGCATCTCAGCTTTCTAGCCTGGCCTGGCTGTCAACTTGCTACCAGCCTCTAAGTTTTTCGCCTACCTCGTAGCAATTCGTCACAACTTTCCTGGCCTGGGCAGTAAGCATTGGAATATGTGTCGTGTGGTGGTGGGCGGGGTTTGGCCATCACCTACCCCGCCCCTTGTAGGGTATTCCGTTAAAGGACTCCGGCGGTCGTGGATCCTGTCCAATGCCCTGCTGGTGGCTAGGGCCATGGCATGACCCCCAGTGACATCAGAGCAAGCTTCCAGTTGTATTTGCATCAACAAGCTCCTCCCACTGTTTGCTGCGCAGGTGGGGTCATGTATAGGTTGTTTTATCCAATGCCTAAGGCAGTACCTCTCACATGCTGTAACCAATAAAGTTGTGGCCTTTTCAGCCCATTAACCTAATGTACTTTTGTCCTTGTCTCTTATTTACCACCACATGGGTTCAGGTCATCGACTCACAATTAGCAGACTAGCGGGCCACAATGGGGTTGCTTTCAAGCTCTGGGCAGCTGAGGAAGTTGAAGCTGTGCAGAGCTGCTGCTGATGCAGCTGCTTGGTACTTAAAGTTGGCTGCAGCGCCGCAGAGGTGATGGTTAGCATTGGTAAGTTACACCAGGATAGGGAAAGGGAGCGTTTGCTGCTTACTGTGTGTTTGCTGTCACACATCTATTCTCAGTTGTGGCTGTTACCTGCATGTGCACCAGTATGCACTGCATAGAATGTCCCACATATGCGTATGACCATGGCTAGACTTCCTTTGAGTTATCTGTTCTGCATTTACTTGAGTATTCCTTGCTTTCTGAATAGTTTGGGCATGGTTTGGACTTAAGGAGTCTATGGAGGCTCTGACAGCCTTAGGCAAGTCATCTCATGGGCTTGGTGTTCCTCCCTTACAATTACTTGGGAGTAACCCCCACTGAATATTTATTTCGTTTTTTTCAATTTGTACACTGCCCTTCATCTGTAGCTCTCACGGCAGTTCACAGAATAAAAATACAAGATAAGCACACAAAAATGTAGTTAATATAGTGTAACTTCCTTGATATGATTTCACTGTTAGAATCTTAGTAGCTCCAGTTGTGTAGTAGAATGTGGTAGCATGATTACTGACAGGAGTGAGCTCCTGTCAGCATACTATACCTCTGATTAAATATCAGCACAGGCTGCCTGTTTGTTACCGGGCCAAGTTCAGTGTGTTATTATAGTAATATATAAACCCTTAACAGCTTTGCACAAGTTCACTTGAGGGATCGCCTTGCATCATATGTGCCAATTTGCCGCCTTCAATCTGCCATATAATGTTTGCTTCACATCTGTGAAGAATCGATCTTTGGCAGCAGCTCTGCTTTGGAACTCCCTGTCTTTAACATTAAGCAGGCACCTTTATTATGCAATTTTAGGCACCTGCAAAAAAACTTTATTTTAGCAAGCCTGCCCAGATACATAATTCAGTCATATATACTTGTTTTTAAAACTCTGTTGGTTTCTTCTGTATTTTATTGATAATTATTTTATGTTTGGGTATACCACTTAGGTTTTTTGATGAAGCCATTAATAACATTTCTTAAAACAAATAGTGTAGGGCTGGTTTCAGTTGGTGAACTTAATCTTGCAGGCACAGCCCCATGGACCTAACCCTGCAAGGCAAGGTCAGTTCAGCCATTTCAGTTCAGCTGTCCTGAGTGACCCAATTAAAATATTTGCAACCATTTCCAGAGTATTTTCGGTATTTAAATTTTTTAGACGTTATTTGTAAGGAAATTCTTTTTCAACTATGTTCAGCAACAAGCCCTTAGAAGCCAATTATATTTTAAGCCCCTGACCCACCATCTATTGCCGCATGTGTCCCTCTGGACCAAAGTGCTTGTCCACCCCAGATCTAACCAATGCATTCTGCCACCGTATCCTGCACTTCCATGTATTCTAACTCTGTTTATCAGAGAGAGCCATTTTTTTCTAGTAACTCTCCTTGCTAAATCACTATTCCTATTTTGCTTTATTAAAATGCTGTTGAATTGCTAGGGCTGCCAATCTTCAGGGTTAAACCCCTTCATCATTATCTCTAGAAGTTACATATCGGAGTGGATAGTGGATGCATCTTGTTTCTATCTAAGTAACTCTAGATGTATTAACATCAAGGTATGTGAACATTCAAGTTTTGTAATGAATAGCCTTAATGTTTTGGCACACTAGGAAGATTAATTTTGGGGGGAAAGTAAGAAAAATAAAGCCATATCCAATATAAAGAAAAACAAAAAAGTCAACCCCAAAGGTGCTCTGTTTGAATACTATTAAATAGGTTTCAATATTATAGTAAGATGGGACGTACTTAATCGTATTAGCACACATTTTTGTGCATCCAGCAGGTCATTCTGAACTGTTGATAATAAGTTTTAGAACATTTATGTTTTTGTAGCACTTATTTAATATAAAGATCAAACACCATATTAGCTGTATAAAAGAGCATTAAAGCTAACAATAAATTAATACAGCATACTGGAAAAGGAATCAAACCTTCAGTAACATGTACAGAGCTGATCAGAAGGTGAAAACCAGGCCAAATGAGAAATGGCTTTTACAAGCATTTTCATCTGTGCAATGTTGGTGGATATGCATTAGAGCCCTACAGGTTGTGACTGACTTTCCATCTGGTTGATCCTGCAATTTATCCCCTTTTCTCAACAATACAAATAAATGCCAACCTGACAATGGGTTATGCATTAGAACAGGTGGCTTATTCATTTACCATTTAATAAGTGAAGAATAGTTTCTGCCCCTGTAAGGTCTTGTGGGCATCCTCTTAAGAGAAAAAATGTCTGGTATGCACAAGAGGGGGTATATACCATAGCAGATTCCAAGGAACTGTTTTGTACTAATCAGACCTCGGAACTGACCTGTTAACATTCATTGTATTTTAATGAGCCAGTAGCCCAGTGCATTCCAAAGTCATTGCTTATTGTAGACCCAGCCACCAAACTGCAGATCCCCGTCCAGACTTGTATTCCCATAAATAGCAAGGGTCAGTGACCAAAAGGCAAAGGTCAATGGCAGAAAGGGATGTTGTAGACTGAGTTTATTTTCTTTAGCAGCTTACCAACTAACTTATTAAACTGAAGCTATAAAACTGACGTTATTTTAACACCACCATTCCATTGACAAGGACAGTCATTTAAGTGAAGAGGCATCTTAGTCTTGGGGCCTGCAAGTGAAAAGTCTTGTAGCATGTTACAAGTCAAATTTTTATTAAAACCTATGCTTTCATAGATTGAAGCCTATTTCATCAGATACATGGTGGAACTACTAACAAGAAAGCATCTGAAATATGTTCCCATCATATTTACAACATTTCCGGATTAGCTCTTCTTGAGAACTCTGTGTGTTGAATCATATATTTTTTGGCATAATATCCACATGGATTTTCAGCTCCAACATATTTTCTGCATCTGTGCCTTCACAGGAATTGTTCTAGGCAAAAGCATGGGTTGTGGGAGGGAAATAGTGCATCAGAAGAGGAACCAGGTTCATATGGAGCATAACATGTACTTACTAGGAATATGAAAAGGCAATTTGTCAGAAATTATTTGAACTAAATTAAAACTGACTATTGGAGTAGTAAAGAAACCAAATTTGCACATATGTGTAGGGGAAGGTTTGATTAGCCTCGTCTCTTTTAGTGCTTCAAGAAATGTTTAATTGAAGCACACAATGCAGGTGAAATACTACACCACTGTTAAACTATGGAAGGGAGGCAATGTTTGAGTTCACTGCTTTCTGCTGAGAAGAAAAGGATATTAAAGCATTTAAAACACACTAGTGATACCTTGCTACATAATGTTTCTTTGGGGCAGGACGAGGTGTTTCTACCAACTGGCTTCTTCCACACTGGAGGAGTGAGGGAGCCCTTGAAGACTAAGTCTGCAATCATATTCATTCTTACCTGGGACTAAGTCCCTTTGAATTCAGTGGGGCTTACTTCTAAGTAGACATGTACAGAATTGCATTGTAAACCTCTTTTATTGCTGTGCAGATTTGCACTATGTGGGATTGGTTGGTTTAGTTGCAGTTATTTTTATACAGGGAGTGGAACTATTGCCTAATGTGCAAAGGCACAAACCTAAGGCTACTATAGCTCTAAGCTCCATAAAACATCTTCCCTAAGGGAGTATTAACAAAAAAATTCCTGTTCCTCTCCTTTTAAAGGGTCAATAAGTGATGGGGGCATTATAAGTAGCGAATTGGTGATCCTCTGGCCTGCTTTCTCCCTCACAGCCCCTTCCTTGCACAGTTGTTATGACAGCTATTATTGAAAACTCACATGATTGCAATTGGTGACGCAGCCAAGAGGAAGCAGTTTGGTTAATTTTTTGACAGCAGGTGGGGACACAGATGAAGTCAAAGCAGCATGAAGTAGAAAGTGATCAAGCACAAACATGCGCAGTCTGCTTTCCACTTTTGAGGTGACCCCCCCCCTTTATTTTTCATTTTATTTGCCCATATTTTGTACTTCTGCATACTTTGGGGTTCCCCTGAGCCTGCCTCTTGTGGGTGGGTGGTGCCATTTTGGCTACGTCAGCATCAGCACACCGTGAACAAGGGAAATAGAGGGAGTGATTTCTCTGTTTATTTGGAAAGCTGTCTTTTAGCATTAGACTTCACGGTATAATATAATTCAACCTGCACTCGTTTTATATTAACATAACGCAAGTTATGTAAAATCCCACCAGTTTATATAAGCAGTGAGAAAGCACTTGATCTTCATACAGATATTGTAATTGAGAAGCATCACTGTAATTTATCTATTTTGTAACACAGAATAATATTACCAAGAACACAAAACGAAACCTTTTGTCATTCTCTTCTTATTCTTGGTATCTACTGACTTTAGCAAACTAGGGAACTTTAGAAGACTTACAGTCCCTTCCAGGTTTTTCAGCTGCTGGTCAATCTCCTTAAGCCGGTTATGCTGATCTCGTTCTTCTTTCGTGTCTCTTAAAACCTTTTCACCTGGAGTTGTTTCCAGCTTTCTATTTGCATAAGCCAAAGAATCCTAACAGAAGCAAATAAGAATGGAATCATTGACATGTAAAGCTGAAAAAGAAAGGGAGACCATCTAAACCAATCTACTAGGGCCCCCTCCATGTTAAATGTCGCTTACAGATTAATCTGTATCAAACAGATTATAGGATGTCATCAACAGTAGATGCACTAGACAAAGGTTAACTTTTAACAATGGGCTTTCAACTTCTATGAGCATTCCTGCATTTAATATCATCTGTACTAGATGCTGCATACAAACCACCAATTTAATTTAAATCTTTTCAATATATTACAGTATATAGCATGAGAAAATCAACTTCTTTTTATCTGTTAGATGATCAGGAATGGAAACAGGAAGAAGAGACAAAGGACAGTATTATTCACCACTGGAATGAAAGTTTCTACAAAGTCCAGCTTCTTATTTTCCACCCTGCTCACTTGCTGCTATGACATCACTTACTTACTGAGCCTAAAGCAACTGAGTTAATATTTGGCAAATATGAATGATCAAAAAGTTACATTTGGCTACACATAATAAGAAACTAGATGTCTTTTTAAAAATTGCCAAAATAAAACCGTCCAGATTTTAATTAAAGCCACATACTTATGACATAAAGCAAACTTCTTCCCCAAAATATAGTGTATGTTAAGCCAAAATATCAATTGGAATTAAAAGTGGCTAGATTTAATGAACAACAGAATAGAAGCCATTGGTAGACTTTTCTCTGTAGCACAAGTAAAGGCTCTGTCAACAGATATGCCAATGAAGTCACTGCTTTCCACAAACCTCTAGGGAGCCACCATTCCTTTGTCAAAACAAATACTTGCTTATCTAACTAATCAGTCAGCCCTGCAAATGCCTTCTGCTAAAAATAAATGCATATATAATAGCCTACATTCTAAGAACTGCAGATGGCCAAGCCTAAAGACTAGAGGACCCTCAGAAATGGAGTGGAATGTAGGATGCCATCTGTAGATGGAGGGAATTGCCAAAAATCACATGTCCCCTTCAGCAAGCAGAAGTGTCTTTCTCTTCAAACTAAACACCTTTGGATCCAAGCAGAATTCTGCCCTCAAAAGTACTTCTGCACAACCTGGTCCTATGCAAGCCCAGTAAGAATTAAGTCTAATTGGATTCAGTTGAGCTTACCCCCATGGAAATGTGCATAAGGTTGCATGGCTACTCTGTTTGCAGACATCTGGGATTTCGTTTAAGGATACCATATTGTGATGAAAAATAAAACTGGACAGAGAACACAAGGAGAGGGGAAAAACTAATCTGTTACCCAATATTTTTGAACTTGCTATTCTGCTTGATAGATGTCACATTTTCTAAGCTTTGGTTGCACTATTTTGTTTATCTGGGAAAATATAACCACTGTTAAGTAATTATGGTGCAAATTGTGATTACACAAGTGCCATAGGCACTTATGGGATGTAATTAAAGACTCACAGCTTCCTCGCCAACTCACACCATTGTAGAGTATTAAAACACTTTTTAAGTTCCAAGAGCAGCAAGGCTTATCATGCATTGAACAGCCATTTCAGAAACATTTGCTTAAATATTTTATTTATTTTCAGGTTGTGGAGATCCACTGTTCATCCAGATCCTATAAAATAAATTGTGGACAGCATTGTCACTATTCCCACCACCATCAGACTCTCTCCTACCCATTACTCACAGACATGATATCACTCTTCTGGCACAAGATACAAGCCTGTGAGAGCAGCACACTAATCATTAAATATAGTCGGGGCACCCATTTTATCATGTGGAAAAGCTCAGACTTACAGATAGCTGTCTGGTTGCACAGAGCTGGCATTAGCTCTATGTAGTTCCTTTTAAATCCTTATTTTAATCTGCTTGTTAACATCTAACATCTACTACTGTAATGCAAACCATGTGGCAATGCCAGTAATGGCAGTTTTTCTAAGAGCCAAATGTCATGCCAAAAGGTTTAGCTCAACCGCCCTCAAGTCAAATGTAGCATGATGGCATCTGAAAGCACTGACTAATCACACATACAGGTTGTTTTAATGTTGTAAAAAAAATACATTTAGATAAAACCATAATACCAATCAAGAACGTTTCCTGGTGTACCCACTCTCTGTTAACAAAGGGATGGGTTTCACAATAGCATTTATCAGTACAGTGGTACCTCAGGTTAAGAATTTAATTCATTCCAGAGGTCCATTCTTAACCTGAAACTGTTCTTAACCTGAGACACCACTTTAGCTAATGGGGCCTCCCGCTGCCGCCAAACCATTCTGAAGCAAAGTTCTTAACCCGAGGTACTATTTCTGAGTTAGCAGAGTCTGGAAGCTGAAGCGTCTGTAACCTGAAGCGTCTGTAACCCGAGGTACCACTGTAGTAGTACATGAGGCTTGAAAAGCTGAGCACCAGATTTTTGAATCATATTTTAAGATAAACCCTAAACACTGGCATGCCTATTATAGTACTATAAAACACATGCATTGTAATACATTATTATATATCATCATATATATTAGTAGCAAATTCATTATCTGAGTGTCCTTATGTTGCCAGATCAACACCACCTAGGTACAAGAGATAGTATCAGCAAGCTTGGAGAAATACCAATGTTTGCAGAAAATAAATAATAATAATAATAGGGTGAAGGACATAAAATGGGGGACAGGGGTGGAGGACCAAAACAACCCAATGAAAAGTGAGCATGTTTATTATTGGAAGAAGGAAATCTAAATTGACTATTGGGGGGGTCAGGGGATAGAAAAATCAATAACATACATGAAATGGGAAACCTCCAACCCTCAGACCAAATCTTGGCCTGCCAAGGCATTAAAAAAATAAAATAAAATATGGCCACCTGCCAATCAACTGACAGCACTCTGATGGGAGGGTGACATCAGCTAATGGGCAGGGGGGAAGGTTTAATTTTGTGTTGGTAGTGCATGCCAGTTCCCCTGCTGGGAGCTGGTACATTCAGCCAAAGCAGTAGGGTTTAACCCCTGTTCATCAGCTGATGAGGGCTTTTAATCCTTCCTCATCAGCTAGGGAAAGGGGGTTAGATCCCACTGCTTTGTCTATGCATGCCTGTTCCCCTGCTGGGAACAGGTGTGCTCAGCCAAAGCACAATGCAGGGCTATTTGAAAGTCTGGCTTCCACAGGCATCCACAGGAATAGAGAGGCTTAACTTAACCTTCAACTTCCTTCTGTTAAGGATGGAAACCATCTTCATGAAGGGATTCTGCATCACAGATTACTCGTCCTTCCACAGCAGTGCCAGTCATCCAGGACACTCTGCACTGCCAAGTGTTCAGTATAGGGCACTCCTTAGCATTGAAACAGAACTCCTAAGTCTGCAATTCTATTGTGCATAACCTTTCTCCTTAAAAAAGAAAGGAATTCAACTGAGCTAATACTTAAGAGCTCAAACTAAATAAATAATTAAACCAAATTAAGAGACAAGCATAACTATAATGATTTAATTAAATCTGGCATACGGGGGGAAATGCTTGAGAGAGAAAGACGGCTTTGATTACACCAATTTCCTAAATGGAAAACAATACAATCATGGAAAAGAGTTGTGGATCCAACTTTCCTGTAACAGCCAAGATGAAATACTCCTATACAAACTTATTAAAACCATTTGTGAAGGATTAAGGACACACAAATATAGAATTCCTATATTCTTCAAATATAGTAACAAGTGGTAGGAACCAAATCTCTAAGCTGTTGATAATTACATTTTTGCACATAATGAAACATTACCTTGGGAATTTGCTTTGAAATTATCATTAAACACAGTCCTTGGCAGACAAAAATCTGGAGCAAATAACATGAGAATAAATAACTGAAGTTCATTCCGGCTAAGTGGAAATACAAACAGATGGTTAAGTTTACAACTATTTCAGATTACTCACCAAATCTTTAGGGGGAGCCAACCACAACGAACTAGTTTTGAAGGAAGTCCATTGAAACAATTGGCCCAATTATGCACTTTATAAGTGTTGCAGCTCAGTCTGATACATGCTAGGTGCAAGCTACCATGCACTCATTTTGCTTGGTAGGTAACTAGTCACGGGTTTCATATGCAGCATAAATTATATAGAAAATTGCATTTTAGGTTTGGACCACAACTGAGCAGAAAATGAGCTTAGTAAACCTCAGAAGTATTACTACTTCCTTGTGCCAACCGATATCAAAGCAAAATAGGGCCACTGACAAACAAGCATGCTTGAGAGATCCCTCAGTTTCGCAGAATTACAACAAAAAGGTTGAGGGGCTCACCAAAAGGGGACCCCCCCCAAAAAAAATTAGCCCATGAGGCTAAATTATGCTCAATGGGATGCCCAGAGGTCACACGATGCTGAGCGTTAGCTGGAAGAGAAAGCTAGAAAACAGGGTAGCGCGTGAATTGGCCTGCTTTAGTTCCTATGATAGTTATGATAGCACAGTGCTTCAGAATAGATTGGGGGCAGGGGGCTACATTGCACAGCTAAAAGTCATGCTAGCATAACTGTTTAGTTGAATACCTCCTAGAAGTAGGTGTGGCTGGCTGACTAGTACTCTGAATAGAATAGCTGCTACTGGGAATGGGGGACCAGGGTATACTGCAACATTTTGTTTTGGGTCCAAAGTTGTTCCACACTACTACTACTAAAATCAATTAAAATTGACTGCTATTTTTAGTAGCATCACTATATACAGTGGTACCTCAGGTTACATATGCTTCAGGTTACAGACTCCGCTAACCCAGAAATAGTGCTTCAGGTTAAGAATTTTGCTTCAGGATGAGAACAGAAATCGTGCTCTGGCAGCACGGCAGCAGCAGGAGGCCATTAGCTAAAGGTTAAGAACAGTTTCAGGTTAAGAACGGATCTCCGGAACGAATTAAGTACTTAACCCGAGGTACCACTGTACAATGCTTTACAGAGTAACGTGGAGACAGGTATCTGCCAAGAAGCTTAAAATGTTGACAGTAAGCAAGAAAACAGAAGGAAGTGTGGCAACAGAGGTTAAGTGTAATAAATTGATTACTGTGAGCAACTGCAGCACATACGCTTTATTTCAGTGAGGAATAGGCTTCACAGTAAAGGCAGGTTTTGAAGAAGCATTTCAAGAGAGAGCGAGATTTATATTTATATAAAATTTATATTTAAAAAAAAGAGAGAGAGAGAGAGAGAAGTGGCATCATGTAGGCGTTCTCCAAGTTTCAAACCATTAAGGGCAGCAATAATTGAGCAAGGTAGTATAAGGGAACAGGAGACTTCTGGGAAATAAGGTCAGAAAGACAGAGTAGGGCACGGCTATGGAGAACTTTGAAAGTAGATGTGACTAGTTTGTGTTAGATGCAAAGGAAGGCATTGCAAGGAAGGATCTGAGAAGGTGCATCACATAAACCAGTTAACAAGAGAGGCAAATATGAGTGCAGAGTGTTGCACAGAAATGAGAAAATTCAGTGTGAAGAAAAATAATGAAGAAGATATGGAAAAAAATATGAGAGAGCTAAGGAGGAAGTGTGAAAACAACCCTGTTTTGCTCAAGGATGATCCTTCTTTTTTAAAAAAAAAACAAACACCTGCCTGTGCTTTAGGTCAGCCTTAACATTACAAAGAAGCAGGTAAAGGAGTACAAGTCACTTGCACCAATTCTTTCTCAATTTATTTTAAATATTTCTTAGCCACTTTCCTGTTAAAACAATATCCAAAGTGAGTCTGCATTCCGATTCTTTGGAATGTATGCACTGGCCCTTAGTCATAAGATAGTATTTCTCTCTGCTTCTTGATAAATGCTTGCCAGGAAACAAAACACTGGGAGTATCGCACCATTTCACAAGTTGTCCAGTAACAACAGTTAAGTGGAGGCAGTGCTAGAGCTGCCGATTTTTTCACTCCCATCTTCTTCCTATTCCTCTCTCCATGGTTGAGGAGTTCCATACTTAAGATTCTCCGATTATCCTTGCCAATGCCATCCTGAGATATCAAGGTATTGTGCAAGGTGTTCGTTAAAGATTGTTTCCATGATACTTTTAGGCCAATATTCCCAATGCAGCAAAGAAAGGTTTAAAATATGAAGACCAATAAAAGAACACTCTACAACAGTAAAGTATTATTAGTGCAGTTAATTAAGATGGATGAAGGTTTCTACACAAAGTTGGCACAGCTATATAAAAGCTAGTTATCAGAATAAAGATACTATTTCTGACAGTTAAAAAAACCCAGATTGTCAGGTGCAAAAGAAAAGAGGGATTCTGCACCTTTCACATTTGTTTAGAAAGACTGGATTTCTAAAAGTTGTCCCATCCTTTTATAAAAAGCTGCACATGCTCTAATTCCCTTTTCTACACAACTCTTGAAAGACAAGGACCCTCTCCTCCTTTGCATTTGGTGGCATCTTCCCCAAGCATATGTTCCAGAGTGCCAGCTACATAAACTCTGTTGCAGTAAAAACAAGAGCCTTGTGACATTTTAAAGGCTAACCAATTTATTATGGCATGAGCTTAAGCTTCTGCGTTCACTTCGACACATGCATGAAATGTTATCTTCAGTTGACAGGGATAACCACAAATACAAAAATAAGGAGAGAGAGAAAATAAGATGGTGAGACCATTATGACAAAGAAAAGTGAAGCTGCATCCAGCCTGTGTGGCTTTTCCTCTGATAATGGCCTTGTCTATACTCCTACAGGAAATGTATTTTCCATCACTAGTTCTGAGCAGCAAAAGCATTCAACACACACACTCTATGGACAGTAATTTATACGCTAAAAAGATTGGCCAAAGTTTACAGGTTGCTGGCAAATGTTTACTTCTTCTGCAACCTACCTGTTTCACCAGAAAACATAGTTTGCACTGATGTATCTAATGACAACATTGTATTTCACTGTGCAAAAATATAGTTTGATTGCACATAATGGTATGAACACACTCATAAACTATGATGGACTACAGCTCTGACAATCCTAAACACATTATTGCAAATACCTCCTATTCTGACATTTGAAGCCTACTCTGAACTGTGTTCCTTTAATTAGCCTTCTAAACTAATGTCTCCTGTTTCTCCAAAAATAAGGCATTTTCCCATAAAACTGATCTGGCTCAATGCCCAGGAAGGATAATAATCAGTCCTGGGCCAGTGACAGCTTTGAGGTCCACAGGCTCCCTGGGAGCACAGCAGAATTAGGCTCTTGCTTTCAGGCCTATTCCAAGACATTAGAATAATATGAGGAAACTTCCTTTGATTATTGTTCTGCTGTTTTTCTGCCAAATGATGATAGTGTGTGAAAGTCAAGCACCCTAGAAGTTTGCATTAACCTTTTGTTCATTTTATACTCCCTCAGAAGTGACCTTGATGGTTTCACAAAACAGTTTTCTGTTATATTACAAAGAGAGCATAATTTTACATAAACATTGCATAGATGCTCCAGAGCTCAATAGCTTGCAGAGAGAAATATAGGCATGGGAGCTAAGCATTGGTTTCCAAATATGACCCAGTGCACTGCTGGTTCACACAAAACGCTAAATCATTGTTTAACACTACATGCACAGCTTCAGGTGAACTAAAACTAACTTACTGGAAGCCTGCAGTTGTGCTCATACTAGGTTTGGTACAAGGAACTGAGAATAAATGTCACCAACCGTCACAATTTCTATGATAAGAACACAAACCTCAGCAGCTGTGAGATAAGCATTTCAACCTCTTGAATTCTTCTGCTGCTCAGATTTTAATCTCCTCCCTTTCACTCAATGGTCTGCCTTTACCACTCTCCTGACCTTCCTGTAGTAGTAGCAGCAGCAGCAGCAGCAGAACAGAGGTATCTCCCCTCAGTTACAGCAATGACCACGGTGCCAGAAAAACTGAGAAATGTAAAACAACAGCACTGGGGAAGGAGCAGAAAGATCCGTCCTTCACTTCAGCCCAAACGGCAAGGTGAATATGCAGGTAGATGGGTGGCAGCAAGAGGAGTTTCAGTACAGTGGGTGGGATGGAATTGGTTTAGGAGTCTCACAAACATTCAGAAAACAGCTGGGTCTGACTGCATGTCCCAATTGGGAATGTAATGGGTTCAATATATCTTAGATTGCCTCAAGAAGGATAAGCTGACAGGGATTCAAGGAAAACAAGAAGCAATTCACTAGAATTAAAGCATCTCCAAATTCCCATGTTAAAAAATGGCTACTGAGCATTTAAAGGTATATTCCAAGTCGCACTGTACCTGATAAATCTGTTTAGAGACTATTGAACAGGAATTCTGATCTGCAGATAAATTTCCATCAGAGATTACTAGTTTCAGTTTGGCATTGATTTCAGTGAGGTGATGGTATTCCAATGGCTCAGGTGTGTAACCTTCACCTGGTGCTAGCATTGTAGTTGCTTCTTCCTAGAAAAAGGAATAACGAATTAGTCACACTATCTGGGCATATAAACTAGGACTGAAAAAACCCTGCCATGTTATTTTTAAGAGAAACAGATTCTCCTCAGCACAAATAAATGCAGATCTGATACGAAACCATGTGTGTTAAAATTTTAGTTCATCAAGCAACATCTCATAACTTTTCATAAAAATAGTGATTATACATAACTTGCATAAATGATGGAGCAGTGCTTTTTTTCTAGGGAAAGAAGGTACTGGTACTGCTCAGCAGCAAGGGGGTTGGAGGGGATGCACTCTGCACCTGTTCAGAGGCACGCTGCATCGCCGCTTGGGTGCTGATAAACAGGCCGACCATAAGAGGTCCACAAGTTTTGAGAATGGTTTTGCAAGGTCACCAGAAGAATGCTGATTACTGGCAGGCTAGAGGCTCTTATTCCTAAGAGTGCTTGGGAAAATACTAATTATTTTAAATTTCATTATAAAGCAAAGAGGAGACAAATCCCAAACTATTAGGTACTTATGTACAAGTAAGATAAAGAAAATTACTTTCTTCTTGTAGCCACTTTTGTAGCAAAAAAACCAAACGAACAAATCACTATTTAACTCTCACTACCCAATACTCAGAAAATGTCAGTGTACACTCGGGCAAAGCAGTAGTGCTTGCATGTTACCAATAAGCATCCACACAGATGCAAGGTTCCACTCCATGTAAAATTTTATGCCACCACTGAAAACCAAAGAAGATTCCAGCACTGCACTAATCCTCTGAAATGGAGAGTACACACTACTGTTTTGGATCAACCTGGATGAATATCTGTGTACCTGAGTTACTTGAAGTTCACTGCTCTCATCTTCAGTATCTTTCAGCAATTCTGACAGCCTCTTCTTATCTTCCTCTGGCATAACTACTTGGTTAACTGAATCCTTGGCCAGCTGAATAAAGAAAGTAATTTGGAAGCCATAAGCCATTGAAGACTGATGATGGAATGATGAGATTTTAACCCCCATTATGGTATTATAGTCTTTTATTATGTTTACATATTTTATATTTCCATTTTTATTATTACACTTACGAATGAAAATAAAATAAAATAAAAATAATTTTAAAAATAAAATAAAGTCCAGCTGCTGCTAGCAAGCCACCCACTGCAATACTGTATATGATAACAAATGTGGTGGCTTATGGAGAATACTTTGAAATCTTCACATTTTTTTATACAGAAGGATATGTATCAACAAATCCACCTGAAAGGACAAATGGGTTTCAGATAATTTTATCAGAAGGTGAAAAATTTTGCACTGACCTCTATGCTCAAACAACCTATGCCATTCACAGCACAAGCAGAAGTAGAGTTTGGATTTTATATCCCGCTTTATCACTACTCGGTGGACTCTCAAAGCGGCTAACATTCTCCTTTCCCTTCCTCCCCCACAACAAACACTATGTGAGGTGAGTGAAGCTGAGAGACTTCAAGAAGTGTGACTAGCCCAAGGTCACCCAGCAGCTGCATGTGGAGGAGCGGAGACGCGAACTCGATTCCCCAGATTACGAGTCTACCACTCTTAACCACTACACCACACTGGCAGTAGCCGGGGGCCAGAGTACACCTGACTGTAGCAAGCCAGTGACAGATCAAAGGGTTCTGTGGGTGGAGACTATTCAACCCAATCCTTATCTGCTGATCTCTTCCCTGCAAACATATGCACAAAGCTGCTTTTGATCCAGGATCATTCCTAGTCCTGCAGTGCAGTTGTGGGGAAAAAGGTCTCCATGGACACAATAGAACAGAAAAGGGAGAGGTAGGGTAAGGGCTTCAAAGATAAGTCTACTACCATCTTGTGTAATTAAGCCCTTAATGACACCACAGATCCACGATGACATGGAATGAAGAAGGTGTAGAGAGAGAGAGAGTTTTTTTCTCCTTCTCCCATCCAATGAAATGGAAAGGCAGGAGAATCAGAGAGACAAGAAGTACATTTTAACACAGCACATAATTAAGCTAGACTAGGCAGGTTTTGGGTTAGATCCAGCAAGGCTCTTTTTAAAACATAACTAGACCATTGGCTCTGCACTGTCCACAATGAAATTTATGTGAAACTGGTGTTCCAGGATCTGAACAAATTCCATACAAGTCTTGTGGCAGGGCTATCTTCCACCATACCACTGACAACTTTTAGGTATAAGAATAATCGTAAGTTGTCTTTCCATTTCCTGACAGCAGAAAAAAAACCACAGGCATAGCATTAGAAGAGCCTGATAGTACAAAATAAACAACATGGGCTCCATAAATGCCAGTTCAATAGATTCTATTACGTTTTCCCAACAATACATGATTTAGCTGAAGTGATCAGCAATCTAGTTATCATCCTTTTCCTAAAAACTTCAGGCAGGCTATATATAGGATAACCTTTGTAGCAAAGTTAATCATCCATTATTAATTTCTAAATGAGTAGCATGATGAGACTTGACAAAGAGTTCTAATCCTGTACTTTGCCATGCAGACTGTTAACACATACCTCTATGTTCTTTTTAACAAAATCAGTTTTTTTACTGTTTGTTTCACTTTTCTTAGTCATCTTTTCCATTTTCTTTATTGAGCTTCTTGTTTTATCATCACCTAAAAAGCATGCAATTCAGAAAAAAATTCTAAAAGTATAACTGGGCAAATTAATAGTTAAAAAACAATCAATTCATCTAATTTACCATTTCACTATCTACAGTACACAAATATAATTCAGTACTATTCTTTTCAGACTATATTAATTTCAGCAACCTTTCAAAAACATCACTAATAAAATTAGATGGATTTCAGTGCAAAGTCATTTGTTACAGTCATGCACAAAATTTTCAAGCAACTAACTATAGCCTAATCCAGTAGTTCCTAAACTTTTTGGGATCACCACCTCCTTATCCCCAATGCCCCCTCCTATCCTACCCTATAAAAAGCATTTCTTAGAATAGTGGTTTGCACGACTTACTAAGGAAGATAACACGATAAAACAGTAACAATCTAATTGCACATTTATGCAAAACCCAATTAAAACTATTTAGTTTAAAATTAATTCAACAAAACTAATGAACTTGATCCAGTGATATTTATCTGATAGTCATTTACACCTCCAGTGCCCCCTGCCACCCCCTTGTCTCTTAGTGCCACCATTGGTAATCCCACCACTTTGGGAACCACTGGTCTCATCCTATCTATGCCTGAAGTTACCGTATTTTTCGTCCCATAGGATGCTCCGTCCCATAGGACGCACCTAGTTTTTTGGGGGGGAAATAAAGGGGGGAAATTCTTTATCCCCCCCCCAAAAAAACCAGGTCAGGGAAACTGAACCAGGTCAAGGAACAGCGGGATGGCGGCACTGCGCCTCCCTGCTGCCCCCCGAGCTTGTGGGGCTGGCCGATGTCTGCCCGGCGCGCAGGGCACTCTGCTTCAGCATGCCCTGCCTGCTGGGCGGCAGGCTGCTATCTGCAGCGTGGGGAGCCCTGCGGGGGACTCCTGCAGGGCTCCCCACGCTGCGGATGTCTGCCCGGCGCGAAGCTGCGGATGTCTTCCTGAAGCCTGGAGAGCGAGAGGGGTCGGTGCGCACCGACCCTTCTCGCTCTCCAAGCTTCAGTGAAAGCCTGCATTCGCCCCATAGGACGCACCCAGATTTCCCCTTCATTTTTGGAGGGGAAAAAGTGCATCCTATAGGGCGAAAAATACGGCACTCCCATTATTTGAATAGTCCTTCCCTTAGCATAAACCATGCGCTGCTCTGGTTTCACCAGAAGCGGTTTAGTCATGCTGGCCACATGACCTGGAAAAACTGTCTGCGGAAGTGGACAAACACCGGCTCCCTCGGCCTTCACAACTGGACTTAATTGTCAGGGGTCCCTTTACCTTTAGCATAGATCTGCTAAGGACAATGACTGCCACTATACTTCAAATATACTGTACTTCCCACAACAAGAAAACACTTAGGATTATGTAGTAATTCAAACCTGCAAAATTGTATTATGCTACATATTTCTGAATGTGCTATAAACTTATATTTACTTCTTTAAACCTTGCCTTTTTGCCAAAGCACTCAATACTCTAATAGCACTGCCTTCCTCATCATTCAGAAGGAAATGTAGTTAAAGGCATTACAAATACGATGTAGTAATTGCCTCAAAACTTTAGGAGATACAAATACAAAACTGCACTACATATCCAGGTAGACTGCTTTCTGCAGCCCAGAGTTCTAACTTGAGTCTTATATCTTCATTTGTTTATAATGGTTTGTTTGTCAACCACAGGTCCCCAAGTTCATCCTAACAGGAAACTGTCTTCCGTTCAAAAGCAAAAGTGACATGTTTAACCTCACACCTACAAAAGAGATGGGAACACTTGAGTCTAAGATGCATGCAGGATCATTCTTGTAACAGGACAATATGGTTACCCATTATGTCTAAAGCAGTATCCCCAGGCAAAAGGCAGACTTGCCACTGGATCTATGGAAGAAAGGTAAATTGATATAACCTGTACCTTGCTTGGTTTGTCTACTATTATTCCCATAGTTTTCTGGATGAATCTGCGTGTGAAATACACTAACAAACATTTCATCTTCTTCAGCAGCAGGCGAGTCTGTTAATAAAATGTGGCATTAAATAACTGATAATTATTCAAAACAAAAAGATTAACAGTCCCATATTCACCAGTACCTGTGACAAGTATATCAACTTAATATTTGTAAGAATGGAAGCCTGTAAAGTTTCATATTGTTAGCTTCAACAACCAGACCACTGGTAGTGTGGTGTGGGATCAAGGAGGCACCTACATCGAGACTTAGTATCATTTCTTTCTCTCAACAGAATATACAATTATCTAGTTTTCACAGAAAGGAATGCCATTGTGCCACCTCTCCCACTCCATAAAATTACCATTTCAGAACAACCTGGAAATATAATTAAATGACTTCTATCTACTCCTCATTCTCAAAGGCTGGCCATGTGCTTTGAGCTATGCATTACTTTCTGTAAATATGAAGATATCTACGCCTTCAGCTATGATCTGATATAGTTATCTAGTACATATGGAAATGCCCTAACATCCCATCTGCTCACTGAAGGAAGGGAGCCATATAGATTAAAGATATTTACAGTAACGGCACAGTCAAGCAATGGTTATATTATCCAGATGCTCATAATGGCTGTATTTCCACTTCCAACAGTTCAGACACATAGGGTCATACTAGTGCTATATGCCTGCTTTAGTTAGGGAATGTTGCAGTGCTAATTCAGGAGTGTGAAAAGGTACCTTTTGGATGATTCCTGTGGCACGTAAAATTACATTTTCACAAAACTGAGTAGCAATGAATAAGAGACAAGACAACTTTTAGTCTAATTCTTTTAAACGGAGACAGAGAAATTCAGTGAAAAAAATATAACTAGATTGCAAGTACAAAGAGATACAAAGACCAATCCCTTTATCTAATTGGTATAGGATAAAGAGTCAAGTCACACAATGCAACGGATATGTCAAGAATGGACACATAGGCATAGCCGGGGGGGGGCAGGGAAGGGCAGCTGCCCCTCCCAATCAATAAAAATACAGTGGAACCTCTACTCACGTACGGAATCTGTTCTGGAGGTCTGTTCGTGAGTCGATCCGGGTCGCTGGGAGAAGCGCCATTCTGCGCATGCACATTCGGCGGCAGCGCTGTTCTGTGCATGTGCAGACATTGCAGCCACTTCTGCGCATGTGTAGTCGGCAGAAGCGGCTTCTACGCTGAATTGCGGCAAACCCAGTATTTACTACCGGGTTTGCTGTGGTCGTGAGTTGGATGGTTCGCAAGTAGGGGCGGTGGGAAGTCGAGGTTGTACTGTACATTGCTAACTGAGGTTCTACCCCCCTAACAAAATACCTGCCCCCCACAACAAAGGCCTGCCCCCCTAACAAAAATCCTTGCTACGCCCATGAATGGATCCATGAACAAACTTGCATTTGGTGAAATGGGTATCCTCACCTACATTTACACTAGGCTGAGCAGTAGCACAATACAGCGGTACCTTGGTTTACGAACTTAATCCGTTCCAGAAGTCCGTTCTTAAACCAAAGTGTTCTTAAACCAAGGTGTGCTTTCCCTTAGCTGCGGGGGACTCAATTTACAAATGAAACACACTCAACAAACCAAACCACCTACTTCTGGGTTTGCAGTGTTCTTAATCCAAGTTGTTCATAAATTAAGCTGTTCTTAAACCAAGGTACCACTGTATATGTGTATTAAGGGGACCAGCTGAATAAATGGAGCAGCAGCAACGCAACCATTTCACTATCTCATGCACTTTGCACAGAGCCAGTTTGATTATTTACCCACAAATGCTGTCAGAACACTTTGGTGAAGAAATTTATCTTTTCATTGTCTGAAACTAGCTAGTGCTCATAAAGCTCTCAAACGTCAGCCAAGAATCAGCCAGAAACTATAATGTAAACGTGTTGAAATAACAGCCCTTCTCTGGCAACTCTACAGAACATGCAGAGCAAGAACCACAAGACAGACAATGACATGAATAATACAAGCCAGCTTGAGTAGATAGAGTGCCTTTTAGTCAAGTAGACTACACAATACAGTCTCTTATTTTAATTCAGGCACTGCAGATGAATAGGATATTTCAGAAAGACTGAAATATATTTGATTGCCATGTTAGTCTGTTGCAGCAAAAACAACAAAGTCGTGTGGCACCTTAAAGACTACTGTTTTGAATTACCACTGTTAATTGGGAAACTATCACTGCCTCTGTACTTTCTGCATTTTCTTATAGTCCCTTTCCCTAGTGGACAGTCAACTGCAAAATTAATTTCAGAAGCTCGCCTTTCATAGTGCCAAGACTGATTAAATGCTAACCTCTTCGAGAGCTAATTAGTGTATTACATTCCAACCTTTATTTTCAAGTAAATTAAGCTATTTAGCAAAATTCAGACAGAATGGGCCTGACTGTAGATATGCAGTACAAATGCCTTGGGCAAGGAGGATCCTAAACTATTTAAACTATGCATAGTTCTGTTGGCCAGTATCAATGAGCAACATGATCTCTACAGCAAAAGGTACCTATGTAAAGTAAAAAGGGGGGTGGAGTTCTTCAGTTTTAGCACCTGGGCAAACCATCGCTCCTTACATTAAAAAAATAAAAAATGATGAAAGATTCAGCAAGCATGTTCCATTGTCAAATACTGCCACCTGATGGTAACTTAGTGGGTTTGCACCAATTTTAAGCACCACACATGAGGTCTTAAATGTAATTCAAAAAGTTTGTGTACAAGTATGTCACATGTGGATTTGTTAAGCTAGAAGCCTGCAGGCAAGGCCTGCCTAATTTTTATCTACATACGTTGCCTAAACAATAGTGACACTATTAAAGCAAAGAACAACATGGTTAACATTAATGCTGTACTGTTTTTAACACTTGATTGGAAGCCGCCCAGAGTGGCTGGGGAAACTCAGCCAGATGGGCGGGGTATAAATAAATTATTATTATTATTATTATTATTATTAATTATTATCTGATTTGACACTCACCAGGCATTTCAGGTGGCGGTGTGGTCAAAGCTAAAAATCTGCTGGTGTTTTCTGCTTCTTCGGTAACCACGGAAGAACTTCGAGATGTCATAGACTATATGTGGGCAATAAATAAATATATATTTATATATATAATACTGCATTCCAGAGAAAAGGTAGACCAGAAGATCCCACAGCTGTGGCAACTTTCTTGCCTATGAGAGTGACAGTATAGTGAGGAATAGCCAGCCTCCCAACACTCTCATCTCTGCAGATGACCCTGGTGGGGCTGGGACAGAGCAGGGATGGGACGGGCTGGGGTTGGGCAGATGCACTGGCTAAGTCAAACTGAATGCTCATGTCAGTGCATCCACACAGCCCTGACCTCACCCCCGACCTGCCCCATCCAGCTGCAGTGACACCAGGGTTGAGAGGGTGGCTCTGCAGCTCCACCTGGTAAACACTGGCCACCACTGATCTCCGAAATGCATGTTAGTAACACTGTTTTAAAGGTATGACTAAGTACCGAGTAGCACAGGGGTCAGCAACCTTGTTCAGCCATGGGCCGGACTATATTTTTTTTGGGGGGGGGGATGAATGAATTCCTATGCCCCACAAATAACCCAGAGATGCATTTTAAATAAAAGGACACATTCTTCTCATGTAAAAACACCAGGCAGGCCCCACAAATAACCCAGAGATGCATTTTAAATAAAAGGACACATTCTACTCATGTAAAAACATGCTGATTCCTGGACCACCCGCGGGCTGGATTGCATCCAGCCCCCGGGCCTTAGGTTGCCTACCCCTGGAGTAGCACATGCTTTGTGAATACTGCATCAGGCTAGCACTTGTCATAAGATCAATAAAGACTTGAACAGTTCTCCCATATAAGGTCAGCACCTGATTTTCTTAAGACAAGAGTAACTTGAATTTGAGTGAAATGCATCGTTTTAAATCATGCTAGTTTACGTAAATGTTTGCTCACAGAAGAATTTTTGTATGTTTCTAACCTGAAATATTTTTTGTAACAGTTTTTATTCATTTTCATCTTTAAACTGTTTAACATGGTTGCTTTGTAATAGATATTTGTTTACATGATTAGAGATATAACATGCAACAATTACATTAAATTAAAAATGAAACTATAAACACTCAGATAAACAATTCTGAATATATTAACAAAGTTATTCAAAGTGCATATATCAAAATTATTACAATTATTTCTAACCTGAAAATCTTCCCACAGTTTAGTTCTCATTTCCCTGCCTTGTTTTTTAATTGCCCTTTCTTGAGATTGTTTGTTGGCCAATATCTGGTCCAACCTTTCCATCTTCTTTATAGCTTTCAGGATGCGAGGATCTACATCTTTCTCCTTGGAGTCGTGCAGGGACGCAGAACTGACTGTCACTTAAAAATTAATCATATTAACAATAATTCTTATAAATTCCATTTCAAGAAGCATTTCAAACTGCATATTAAAAGCAGAGATCTCTGGTAACAGGGCAGAAAAAAAGATATCTGCCCCATAGTTAGATGGAAGGTGCTATCTTTTTCTCTGTACAATTCACCTGTATTATACTGCCACTTCTAGGGGCTTTTAATTCAAAAGTTTTGAACAAGTGCTTTAAGTACCACATTTTCTTTTTTTCTTTTTTTACAATAATTTTTATTAATTTTAATACAAATCCAATAATAGCCACATTATCACAAACCAAATTACAATCCAATTAGAAAAACCACTAACAGACTTTCAATCGTAGTTATAAATTTATTAGCTTTTGTTTCTGCTAAAAGGAGTTGGCATTTGTATCCAATACGTTTCCCGTATGAGATATTAATTTTCCTTCTATTTCTTCATTAAGGACCACATTTTATAAGCTGCTGTTAAACTTTTGTTTTGTTTGTTTTGTTTTCAAAGAAAAAAGAACCATTAGACCATCTCATTTTAAAAAAAGAAGGACTAGCAAATCACACTCAGAAAGGTTTGAACTATGTACAGGGGCCAGCAAACTTTTCCAGCAGGGGGCCGGTCCACTATACCTCAGACCTTGTGGGGGGCTGGACTATATATTTGGGGGGGGGGAATGAACGAATTTTTATGCCCCACAACTAACCCAGAGATGCATTTTTAATAAAATGCATTCTACTCATGTAAAAACACGCTGATTCCCGGCCCGTCCGCAGGCCGGATTTAGAAGGCGATTGGGCCAGATCCAGCCCCCGGGCCTTAGTTTGTCTACCCATGAACTATGATAACAAATGCCTGAACAGAACTAAAATCTAGACTTTAGTCTCTATGTAGGGTTGCTAACACTTTTGCTAGCCTTGATCTTCTGCCTCTCACAGCAGTTTCTCCCCACCATCGTATCCCCATTCACTTTCTAAATTCCTGTGCATCCGGTTTCTGAAAGCAGAGCAGTAGAGGCTGACAAAGTTGGCAACATTAGATGTTGTTCTACAAAAATAAATCATTATAATAGGGGGTGGGGAACCTGTGGCCCTCCAGATCTTGTTGGACTCCCAACTCCCATCAGCCCTGGCCAATGTGGCCAATGGACAGGGATGAAGGTAGCTGTGTTCCAATCACAAAATCCCCAGAATTACTATTCGCTTGATCTGGAAATAAAGTCACCCCAGGTTCTCTTTATCCACTATCTACTTATTTGGGACACTGGATAAACAACGTCATGCACAACAGCATGTCTTCTCCAGGTTCAACTGCAGGCGAAACGTGGGGAATACCTTTTGCTAATCTAGCTAGTTCATTCTGAGGAGCATTGCTGCTACAAGACCATCTGTTCTCAGCCCAGTCATCTTCAGAATCTGCTGAGCTTGAGGAATATTCTGAAAAACAGAAGTCATGCATGAAATTAGCAGCACCTTTAGATTTGAACCAACAGTGAAATCATCATTACTACAGACTAAGGAACAACTTACACAAGTATATGGAGGAGAAAGATGTGTCAAGTTCTGTCAAATATCTGTGTGGCTTTAAAAAACTTTTAACAGTACTACTTACATACTGATTCTTAACTACCTCACCATATTATTTTAATATATTTTGTAGCTCACAGGAAAGTGTTGTTGCCACCCTTTTCTGGCACAACATGTTATCTAAATGGGTGCGGGACAGGCAGAAATTTAACAGGCAAAGCTTCTCCGGCATGAATATACTATGGTGATGACATAATCATTTATGTCTGTGATGCAGCAATTAAAGGCCTACTGCACAATCATGTTAGGAAACAAGCAATACATTTCCAGTGAAGAAGAGGCATTAGTTTGACCACCAAACCCTCTGGAGCTTGGTGCACAAATTATTATTAAAATATTCCATTACAGAAACTATTCAAGCTAGGGCTGCATACCGGATCTGGCAGAGTCTGAAGCCAAACTGGACTCAGGTATTGGATGAGTCAGGTTCAGACAGCCACAGATAGTTACAGGTCAGGTTGGCTGTCCCAGAGTGATCTATGGCTGTTAGGGGGCTGTGCATCAGGCAGAAAGGAGTGCTAGGCAGGACAGGAAAACCCTCTACACCCTCCATCCCGTAGGATCACCCCCTCTATGCAGAAACTTTTGAACAGAGGGTGCAATTTGGGGGAGCGTGCACAAAACTAGTGACTGTATGTCTCAATCAGTTCCAATATTCACTGCACTTTTGCCCAGTATTTTGCATTTCACTGATATTCGTGACAAAATTTACTATAAAATAGGGCTCTAATCCCAAGGGCTCATGCTGTAAGACAAATATTTTACACGAAAGGAGATTCCAACTAAACATCTGGAAGAATTTTCTGACAGTAAGAGCTGTTCAACAGTGGAATGCACTTTCTCGGGGGGGGGGGTAGTGGACTCTCCTTCCTTGGAGGTTTTCAAGCAGAGGTTAGATGGCCAGAGGTTGGATGCTTTAGTTGATATTCCTGCATTGCAGGGGGTTGGACTAGATGACCCTTGGGGATCCCTTCCAACTCTATGATTCTATGAAATAATTTGGGAGGGGGGTCATCCAGCAGTCATTGTTCACCCAGCCTGCTATTTCTCCCTTGTTGTTCACCTTCCTTTTTATATCATCCCCCTTTCTATTATATTTGAAGCTGCAAGATTTCATCACACATCCTCCCTTATGTACTGCTCTAGTTCTGATTGGATCTAGGTTTCATAGACTCATTTAATAGCTGAGCACATTCTCAGCAAAACTTCCTGTTTCCCCCACCACAGGGGACTAACTATTACATTAACTTAGATAAACTTGTGTGAAAATCTTTTATCATGTGCAGTATCCATTAAGCTCGAGTGACTTTTCAAGGACAGGACTTATCACTTAATTAATAACAGTTTATTCGATTGTGTGAATTGGCCCCAAGTCTAAAAGCATACTGAGGGTTTGAAATAGAAGAGCAAGAAAAGGGGAGGTTATTCTGGGTGTCTCTTCATTGTGCATAATATGTCTTCCTCTGATTAATTTGTACAATACTTGAGTCATACTTGAAGCAGCAGAAGCAGGTCAAAGTGCAAAATTCTGCTCTCAAATATATTTAACCCTTCTTTTTTATCCATATTCAGAGAATTTCTCAATTGAGCTTCTAAAAAGCTAAGAGAAGAATATTTACATAGTTCTGTAACTTTAATACTGTATTGAGTTTTCCCCTAGAAAACCAAGGTGGCAACCCTAACACACACTCTAAGGAATAGGCCCCACAGAACACCATTTTGTAAACTGCTTTGAAGGTGGCTTTTTCTTTTTTACAATCATGTGGTGTATAAATTTTATGAAATAAATAAAATAACAAATGCCATTGAACTTACTTGTATGTAAACAAGCACTGTACACATACTAAATTTCATACCTTTTACCTGATTTGTACTCTGTAATACCAGCTGGAAACTACTATTCATTTTTTCTTCAGATATGACTTCCGAAGTTCTCATTTTTTTTGTTCCATATTCCTCTCTATTTTCGTCATAATTTTCTTTTGACTCATGTACTTTGTGTTCATTATAAAAAGCAACCTAGAATTGATTGCAGAAATAGAAATTTGCTACAAGCACATTGGTCACTATTTCTCCTTATTATCATTTGGAACCATAGATAAAATTTCCTTTTTAATGTAATTTCAGATGAAATCTAAAGATCTGATAATACATTGCAAATGTTTATAAACTACTATATTCATTTTTTTTAAGTCTTGGGAATAGTCACTTATTTAGTTGCCTGTGCAAAGAATCACCTCCAAGTGACCAAACAAATAAGCTTTACAGCAGTTGGCTCTCTCTTTATTTTATGCCACATATCACAGTATGTATCAGTGCACAGGCAGTCTAGCAAAATGTTTATGGTCTTATTTCCGAGGTTGTTTTAAACAAGCAAAAAGAAAGAGAAAGAAAGGAGGGGGAGGGGAGGACAGGTAGTGAATGAGAGCAAAAAACTAGAAGAGTATCCAGACACATGTACCTCCTGCAAAGTATGGTTTACACACACACACACACACACACACACACACACACACGTCATTTAATAAATGAATTGTTTCAAAACATGGGTGGAACCTAATCATTTGTGCAGATGCCTATTTTGAAAAAAATATGGGATACACCCACAGGCAGAGGAGGGGGGGACTTTTGCCAATTCCTTCTTCCCCCTGAATAGTCACTCCAGGTGGTTGGGGGGCCCTGGGGACAGGAATTGGCAAAAATCACCTGCCCCATTCCTCCAACAGGGTCCAACATAAAATATAAGTACAGTGGTACCTCGAGTTACATATGCTTCAGGTTCATATGCTTCAGGTTACAGACTCCGCTAACCCAAAAGTAGTACTTTGGGTTAAGAACTTTGCTTCAGGATGAGAACAGAAATCGTGCTCCGGCGGCGCGGCAGCAGCAGGAGGCCCCATTAGCTAAAGTGGAGCTTCAGATTAAGAACAGTTCCAGGTTAAGAACGGACCTCCGGAATGAATTAACCTAACCCAAGGTAAGTTAAGGTAAAGGTACCCCTGCCCATGGGGGCCAGTCGTGACCAACTCTAGGGTTGCGCGCTCATCTCGCTCAAGAGGCCGGGAGCCGGCGCCGTCCGAAGACACTTCCAGGTCACGTGGCCAGCGTGATGAAGCTGCAACTGGCAAGCCAGCACCAGTGCCGCACACAGAAATGCCATTTACCTTCCCACTATAAAGCGGTACCTATTTATCTACTTGCACTTAGGGGTGCTTTCGAACTGCTAGGTGGGCAGGAGCTGGGACCGAACGACGGGAGCTCACCCCGCCGCAGGGATTCGAACCGCCGACCTTACGATCAGCAAGTCCTAGGCACTGAGGTTTTACCCACAGCGCCTCCCGCGTCCGAGGTACCACTATACTAAATACAGGTTTCTCAAGGACTGTACCTCACTAATGTTACTATAATTATAAACATTAACAGCATCTCTGACAAAAACTTGAAAACACTGTAGAAGAAAGAGCAAGAAAAACAGTGGACGTAATAGTTACCTTAGGCAGGCTTGGCGCTGGTGTTAAAATCTCTAAGGATGTGCTTAAAACTTTGTTCCCATGATTAATTCTTGAGCTAGATGCTGGCCTTGAAATGTCATCCAGGCTTCCCCTTGTAATATCCATTAAAAACTGAAATAAGCAGATAAAGGGAGCGCATTATATGGCATGTATTAAATTAATTTGATATTCATCAACCTACCATTCTCATCCACATTTTCTACACAGCGTATATTTGATGGAAACAGCACCCCTCTTTGGATATTCTTGATATGACTTGGTAAAGACATGAGGAAGGCCAGCAAGGATACACAGGCTAGTTCTGCCTCCTGTCACTGTTCTTGCCATCCTTCATGAGCAGGAGGGCAAACTTGTGAAGTGGGAAGCCTTTTGTTTTGTTTTGTTTTTATGTAATTTTTATTAAATTTTCTGTTTTACAATTTAAAGTACTCATTTTTAGATCCAGAAGATATCAATGACTTTCCTTCTCTTTCCATGGTTCATTTTACATATCATAAATCCCTGCATAGTTTACAGAAACAATACTATTCAGTATTCCATTATTACATCCGTAATAACTTAATTACACTGCTGAATTTATCCTAATGCTGCCAGCGTATTCAGCTGTACAGTTATTTCCCATATATTCAATAAACGTTTTCCAATCTTCTCTCAACATATATTCTTCATGTTCTCTTATTCTGTATGTTAAATCTGGAAGCTGCGCATATTCTGTCAACTCACATTGCCACTCTTCTTTGGTTGGGACCTCACTCATTTTCCATTTTGGGGCTAACAAAACACGGGCCGTATGTACAGTATGCAGTTGTTGCATACAACAAAAAGAACTCTGGGTTTTTTGGGAAAGTACTTTTGAACATTTTTTTCCCCCAATTCATTATGTATCATTGCCCAAGGAAGCCCTTTTTATTCTTGGAGGCTGTTCATTTTAATATTCTGGAAAGTTATGGTTCCAAAATGCACAGTCTCTGCACATACAGGAGGATTCTGACTTTACAAGTTCAACCTTCAACTCATGGGGGGGGGGGATCAGCACAGTGACGGGCAGAGCTTGTGCACTTCTCCCCATTGCCCTAAATCTCATTAAGAGAACCCAAAGAGCACTATAGTTCCACGACCATATGGAAACAGTGGGGTGTTAGTTAATGGCATGATCCCATACACAAATTAGTACAGTGATCATGGGCGTAGCCAAGGCGGGCCAGCTCCCCCCCCCCCATCAAGTAAAACAATAGAAATACTTAACTGACTGACCAATCACACTAAAACGAGGCTGCATTTTAAGCTGTATTTTGGGCTGTGTTTTGAGCCGTATTTTGGTTAACTGTTTTTGTCGTTTTTTATTGCGTTTTGTTGTGGTTTGTTTTTGGTGTTGGTCGCCCTGGGCCCGGCCCTGGCCGGGGAGGGCGGGATATAAATAAAAATTTATCATCACCATCATTAGTATTAGTATTGTTATGTTGGTCGGGAAATGTTAACTTGCCCCGCAAAGTAATAAACAACAACAACATGGCCATAATCTGCAAACTTCGCCCTGCATTAACTCACCCCGCGCAGGTTCTCTGCACAGCACTCCAGCAGACGGAGCGAGCAAAACGCCTCTGTAAACAGACAGCCATGAAGACGACGCGCTTCTCAATTGCTATGGCAACCCATTCGAAGAGCAGAACCCGGAAATAAGGTAGACACTAAGGGCGGAAGTGAGCCCTGTGCCTTCTCGGAGTGCTACTGAGCATGCGTACCTGCGAAATGCCCGTTGAATCCCTTTAGCTACGTTCTAAAACAGTTAAATGAACGCGTGGTTGCGGAGGCTGGAGATGCGCCTGATCTTACATTTTATGAACTAACCTGGGTGTCCTCGATTCTGGCTCCTGCACTCAAGCGCGTCCGTTTAGCCCACATGTGCTGCCGAAGCATGTTTAACCAGCCCTTACCTTTAAGTTTGAGGATAATCTTCAGCCAGGATCAGGGTATCTAGCTCTCTTGCCAAAAACTGCTGCTTCCGTTTAAGACTGCAATCCAATGCACACCAAGCAGTTTCTTTTGTTTACTTTATTCCGGCAGGTGCAATAGGTAGTTCGTGTGGTGTATGCTTGAAATGCTGCAGTCCTGTGCGCACTTATTTGGCAGTAGGTACCATTGAGCTCAGCGAGGCTTACTCTTGAGTAGAAAGATCCAGGGCTTCATTGTATCGGACAGTTTTAATTTCCTTACACGTGTGCTCCGTTATTGCTGAGAACGAGACGGGTTCTCTCTCTCCAATGAACCCCCACAACAACCCTGTGGTGTAGGTTAAGCTAAGGGATAGTGATTGGCCCAAGCTCACCACCCAGGGAGTTTCATGGCTGAAGTGGGCATTTGAACCCTGGTCTCCCAGGTCCTAGTCCAACACTCTAACCACTTCACCACACTGAGGTCGAGGTGGGGAGAGAAAAGATTCAGAGGTGGAAATCCACTAGTCTCTCATTCCATGCTGCTGTTACTGTATATTTGTGAGACTAGATCTGGTTCAATAAAGAAATTAAAGAAGAAACAACCCCATGTTAAAACATGCATTTATGACTATAACGCAAATCAGAGTGATACGGTAATTGCTCTTTGATAAAAAAATATATATAATACTTCATCCAGAAGATGGCGTCATCTGACTTTCAGTATATTACCCATTAACCTAAAAGGGTCTGAGCAGGCATGCTTCCTGTTTAGGATGTACTAACATGTTTATAGGCTGGGAATTCTAGACTGGTATTCCTCTGGCAAGCATCCCCACCCCTACTAATAATTTAAATTGTGATTCCCCTTTGAATCTGCCTCTTCATTGACAGAGCTGCGGGCAAGGGAAACTGACTACAGCATGGAGCCAAAATCAGCATTGAGCTCTACACTTATTGGGGTGGGGATGTCTGACTGTGTACAGCCACTGTAGGTGAGGAATCTCTAAACATGAACCAGTGTCTTCAGCCTCGGGATGGAAGCTGGGGGAAGGTTTGATTATTCTCAGCCAAGCTGCTTATCAACAGAACACTGCCCCACCCTTGACATCGCTGCTCTCCCATGAACATTGGCAAGCAAGGTATAGCCCCAAGGTGAAGACCCTTCCCAACACTAAATGAGAGGATTTATTATTACATTTATATCACACCTTTCCACCAAGCAGTTCAAGATGATGCACATGGTTTTCCTGCTTCTCATTTTATCATAACAACAACCCTGTCAGGTAGGTTAGAGGTGGTGATTTGCCCAAGGTCACCTAGTGCATTTTATGGTTAAGTGGAAATTTGAAGTCTGGTCTTCCAGGTCCCAGTCTGACTCTAACCACTACACCACGTTGTTCTGATATATCACTGAAGCCACTTGAGCTGTCACTCTGAGCTGCAAGTAGCACCAGCCAGCTGGGAGAGAACCCAAAGAGCAGCATTGATTTTGGCTAGATAGCACCACTCTCAGCCTTCCTTCCCAGCACTATCCTTCACATGGCATACTCTTAAATATTTCAGGAGGGACAGCCTGGAGGGTAAGAAGTTGTTCTTTGTAAGCCGCAGAGCACCATGTGAGGCTCCATTTCTAACCACCTGCTTGTGAGGTCAAAAACATTGTCTTGGCGTGCATTGTTGCATGCCTTGTGGGTCAGCTTACTGACCTGTATGAAATGGGAGGATGGTCCAGAGACCTCTGCAGCTTCTTTCTTTCCACTGTAGCAGGCTGTGAGGCTGGACCACTTACTGTTGCTCTGCAAGACAGTATTAGGAGTTTAGCCTCAGGGCTGAAAAGGTAGCCCAAGAGCAGTACGTGCTGGGCTAAAGACAGTTCTGCTATCTATATCTCTCAGCTGGCCGACATCTCCTTGTGTGGGGGCTGCAGAAAAGTTAGATCAGATGGGACCAAAGGAAGCTTCTGGGCTGCCAATGGACCATTCCATCAGGACATTTTTCTGCTCATATGCTTTCAATCTGGTTCCGTATTAAACACAATCCGTTGTTGTTTTTTTGACGATCTGCTCCTGCTCCTCAAATTCTTCTTTCTCACAGCAGCTTAAACTTGCTTTTTCATAATATTTTCCTCCTTTCTGCTCTCCTCATTTGGGTAAGACTTCCACTTATTTAAAGGAATCCTTCTAGTCTTTTATAGCTTCCTTGATTCTGCTGCTTAACCATCCTGGCATTCTCTTGGTATCTTTCCTAATTTTAGGTGAACTTCTATTATTGTGGTTTTAAGTGACCCCCCCCCAATGTGTTTGATCCTTCTGGCCTTTCCTTTTCCTTTAGGAATGGGGAAGCTTTTTGTCCTCTTTGAGGGGTTCTGGTCTTTCACTCCCACCACCCTGCAGGCCAACCCTCTGTCATCATGATGATGTCAGGTGACTGATAGGTGGGTGGTCCCATCCAGCTCTCAGAAATGACCTGCAGAGTGGGGTGGGGAGAGGTCTCTTTTGCCACCGTGTTTCTTGTAGGGAACATGCTGACTGAGTAGCACCAAGCAGAATTGAACTCTCTGCTCACCAGCTGATAAATGGAGGATCCAGTTGTTAGCTAATTGATGGGTGGGCATGGTTTGTGAGAAGTGGCCTTGCAGGACAACTGGACCGCAAGACAGACCAAGACTCATCCATGGGCCGGAGTTTCCCCACCCCTGATTTAACTAATGCCCCCATTTTTATAAGTTTTCTCTTTTGAAATGAAATGTAACCATGCTGGACTTTCTGAGCAACTTTACACTTACATGCATTTTTGTTCCCAGACAGTTTTATTGAATTTGAGAACGTCAGTTCCTATAGGCACACCATGCAAGCTCCTATTACGTGGCTCCCACACACTGTTGGGGATCACCATACTGCAATCTGTGTAAGTGGAGCTGCTTGTAGTTTCCTAACAAGCTGACATGAAAACCTCTGAGAGCTCTCTGTAACTCATGAGCACATTTATTATTTTTTATTGCTGCTTGTTCCACACAGAGACAGGCAAGAATTGCCACCAGCCAGAGCGCTCTTCTAATAGTTGATGAAATGGGTTTAATAAGGCTCTCTTATATCAGAACAGACCTGCTGGGCTCATCAGTCTCTGGGGATTCTCGACAAGGAGCAAATGTCTGTCTGCAAAGGTAATCACACAACCTAGAAGTAAAAATGATCTTGCATATCTGCCAGTGCTCATGCAGAATCCTATACAGCTGGATTGTGATGCAAACCAAAATATGATGTAAACTTTCTGGACTTGTTGCAGCTTATCTCTCTCCTGCTGGCTCTGTAGTTTGTTCTGGTAAAGCAAGCTAAATTAAAGAGCCCTGCTGGCGTCACAGAGCATGAACTTTTGATGTTGGCTGACAATACTGTTTTTATACAAAATCAAGCTTGTTTCTGCTTTAACTCAAGACATTTTTGAGCTAGAACCCTTTGAAGCCATTTCAAAATATGAAGCCAATTAGAGTAAATTGGAAATAATTAATGCTAATCTTCGGCTGATATTCAAAACCAGTTGCAATCTACTCTGCTGTTCTTATGTTCTTTCCTTGGAAACTATTAGACACCAGCTATTCGCATCTGTTCTATATAGTTGTGAGGTGCAATTCTCACCTCGGGAGAGTATGGTCATATCGCTTTTATTCCTATGAATATCATGGCAAGACTTGTATTGTTGTTTCCGGCTCCACTATATATAGGTGCAGCTTATATTCGCAACCTTACGGTATGCAGCAAGGAGCTCGGGGCAAACAGCGCCAGGAGTGTAGCATAGCGATGCCCACCCCACACGCAGTCCCGTCCTCTCACCCAAGGCCAGGAAGGGAGAGCGAGGAAGGGGAAAGGCCACTGGCAACGCAGCGCAGCTCCCCCCACCCAGTATGCAGCCAGGAGCAGCAAGGAAAGTGAGTGGCTTATAGACGCTTCAGGTTACAGACTCCACTAACCCAGAAATATTACCGCGGGTTAAGAACTTTGCTTCAGGATGAGAACAGAAATCGTGCGGTGGCAGCGGCAGGAGGCCCCATTAGCTAAAGTGGTACCTCAGGTTAAGAACAGTTTCAGGTTAAGAACAGACCTCTGGAACAAATTAAGTACGTAAACAGGGGTGCCACTGTATTTGGGTATTTTTTCTTTTTTTTTCTCCCCCCCCTCCTCCAATTTTAAAGGTGAAGCTTATATTCGGGTGCGGCTTATATTTGGGCCAATTCAGTAGTTTATTCCAAGTTAATTCACCTGGTTTAGCCTTATCAACATTTAGGATTCCATCAGCTTTAAAAGGAACAACCTGTTAAGACCAGTTTTTCTGTCCTTAATTTTAAGCATGTTTTGGGTTGTATCCAATTGCACCCTTCCGTGAACCCTTAGCTTATATGCTGCCCTTTGTAATGTCAAATACTACACTGAATCCAGCTCCTAAAGCTTTAAGTTGCTATTTGAAAGAGGATGTTTCCCTCATAATCCTGGGCTTCGAAAATGAACCTAGGAGAAGTGTTTGATAAACATGACTGGAAAGTAGATTAATATGAAGCAGAAGGAAATTAATGTTCTTGACATTTTGCCACAACGTCTGCTGTAAGGCTGATGTGTTTCACATTGCATTGCTACTAGCTATAATTCCTCTCCATTAGTTGAATTTGGAGTTCAGTGGAAGAACCAAGTGGGGTTAATGGGAGCAAGACTTCCAGAGGCACTTCCCTCTTTGATGGGTTGCTGGTTGATTGAGTTAAGTAAATCATTGTGAATTAGCCAAAAGATATGGTAAACTGAGGCAGTAGCTACGAAAGAGGAATGGCAGATGAAATGGATGGGATATGTTGAATTGGCAAGCTTAACTAGTAAAATTAGAGAGCAAAATGAGACAGCTTTCAAGGAGGATTGGAAATTGTTTGTAGATTATTTTTTTAAAAATGTAAATATGTTAAAATGCAATCAGCTTTGAAGTATAGCAGTAAAAGGTATACCAAGAATAATGTGGCGGAAAGAATGTATAGAATAACTATAATATGCAGCAGCAATAGTGAATATGAGGAAACAATGGAAGGGTGTGGAGAAGTCAAATACCAAATGTAAAGTGGAAAATGTTTTATTATTGGTATTGTTTTATTATTGGTTATATATATATATATATATATATATGCTTTCGTAGATTTTCACGGGTACAGGAATGCAGGTTTTGGTGTCCTCGGGTGTCTTCCCGTGTAAAAGTTGGGGTGTCTAGGCGACGTTTCGACGAGGTCTCACTCGTCATCTTCAGGCTGGTGCTTTCGGCTTCTTGTTACTGGAACAGAGCAGGATCTCAGTGTTTGAGTTCCTATAAATACTGTTGAGGGGGTGTGGTGTATAGCCTCCAATGTTCTGGGCAGAGAGGAAGTTCCCAGGCTAGTGTGCCTTTTCTTCTTTTGTTCCTTAATTACTTGAGGGATATCTTGAGTGATTTCTTGAGTGATATCCTGAGTACCACTTAGGTGGGTCATTAGGTGTGGATTAGTTGCTAAAGTCTTTGTGTCTTGACCTCTTGAACTTTGTGAAGAGTTTTTCTGAGAAGATGGCTGTACTGCACTTAGTTGTGCTCTGGCTTGGCTTCGTGTATAGGGGCGAGCTGTGGTTTTGTGGCCTGTGTCAGCCAGATCTGTGTAGGGATTGCAGGGGGGTGCAGCATCCGGAGGTGCCACCATGGTTTGGCTACTGGATGGTGTCTGTAATTTATCTGTGGAGAGGGTCTGGGTTTGGGTCTGGTGTGGTTGATTGGTGATGGCGTTCTGTGTACCTCTGGATCTGGTGTCAGTTTTTGTGGGGAGGGCTAATTTCCAGATGTCTGGCAAGCGGGATGTGTCGTCACGCTTGTTCATGTTGTGAGGGTGTTTCTCTATCTCGATGGCTTCCATGATTATTCTCTTGTGGTGATGTTCCATGTTAAAGAGCAATTTGGAATCTGCAAAATTAATTTCGTGTCCTGTTTCTTTCATGTGTTGGAAAAGAGAGGAAGTTTTTTCTTCTTTTTTGACGGCATTCTTGTGTTCTGCGATACGTGCATTTATTCGTCTGTTTGTTTGTCCAATGTACGTGGCTGGGCAGACTTTGCAGGGTATTTCATAGACCCCTTGGTTTTCCAACTGGATTTTATCCTTGGGGTTTCTGAGGATATTGGCTATTTTTTGGTTGGTGCAAAAGGCTGTTTTGATATTGTGTTTATGGAGGATTTTGCTAATTTTATCTGTAGTGCCCTTGATATAAGGAAGGAGGGCCATGCCATTGTTTTCTTCTGTGTCTTGGTTTTGGGGGGTGCTATACACCACACCCCCTCAACAGTATTTATAGGAACTCAAACACTGAGATCCTGCTCTGTTCCAGTAACAAGAAGCCGAAAGCACCAGCCTGAAGATGACGAGTGAGACCTCGTCGAAACGTCGCCTAGACACCCCAACTTTTACACGGGAAGACACCCGAGGACACCAAAACCATATATATATATATATATATATATATATATATATATATATATATACTGCCTCCAGTGCAACTTAGTTTAAAGTTTAAAATATTCATTCACTGTTACATGGTGCACGTATTTGTGTACCCAAAAAACAAAGGGTGGAATCCAGCAATGTCCACCCACCAGAAAGACGGACGCCATTTGTGAAAGGGATAAGTCCTTCTCCCCACAGCCCCCCTGTTAAGTTGTGGGCGAACATGTCAGACGACACAGCGATTCTTTAAACAGCTCTTCTTTATTCAGATGCCAGAACAGAACTAGGCTGAGGAGCTCAGTCAGCCTGCTTATATAGAGCTCCAGAACAATGCAACTGTTGCCATTTTCTAAAACTATCCAATCACTGAACGTCACTTTTCGATCCTTCATTTGCATAACTATCTACGGTATCCCCCTGCTGGCCCAGGGTGAGAACTTCAGTACATAACACACACACACACCCCGCCATGCCTCCAAATCTGCTCTTGAGGATTGGAAGGATGCTGTGAAGCAGATTTGGAAGACGCATGGGGGCCACATGAGAAAGGAAGAGGAAGTCCTGTCACGTGATGGAACCCCACTCAAGTGACGCTATGTTGGAAAGGTTGTGATACGTTGGAATTGCTTTAATGCCCAGTGTGGTGTGCCCCATAATCTGACCGAATGTCTAGAAATTTAACATCATTGTATACTCTGCTGCCCAGTTTGAGAAAGATCCAATAAGGGCAATGGTTAATTTAATTTAGTCAGAGTCCCCTTTATTCTCTTATAAACAACTCTTGGTTAATTTACAGTTGGTAGTAAACATTTCTTTTTTAAATAACTAGAAATTATATCTCTTCCTTGAAGCAGTGGATGGAGAAACGGGGGGATATTAGGATTATGTAAGAAGCTAGTTGTCATGCACAAGCCACCAAAGCCCTAAACAACTCTTAATACCTTCCTTGTTTCTTGGGTTTTTCACGTTTGCCAGCGATGAATGCTAATGTATTCACTCCTGCTAAATCTAAACATACCCTACCTTCGACGGGAATTTAGCTTTTCATTTTGTCAGCTATGATTAATATGTTAGTTCTATCTATCAACAGATTGCTTTATTAATATGTATTATATACTTGGGTTTGTTTAATTGTCTGCTTGCTCTTTATGTTTTATTTTTCTGTATTTTGTCAGTGGGCTGCCCACACCTCTCTACTATTATCACCGAAAGCTCTCCTGTGTCTCCTGACTACCCCTGACACAGGAGGGAGACAGCCTTTTCCATCCTACCATCCAGCTTATGGAATGCCCTCCTTAGAGATGCTCACCTTGCACCAACCTTGATGTCGTTTCAGTGTCAGGCAAATACATTATTTATTTGCCCCGACATTTCAGCAGGGAATAGAAATTAGCTTTATGTTAATATTCTGCTTTGCTGAATTGTATGGGTTTGTTTTCTTTGCTTTCTGTAGTGTTTTATCTATTTACTGGCTTCTATTATCTTCCAGTATGTCGCCCTGAGAGGCTTTGTTGAAGGGAGGCATAGAAATGTTCTAAACAAGTAATGACTTTACCTGGCATTTTCAATTTCAAAATAATAAAATTTTAAAGACTTTATTTTAAGCTCACCCTGACAGGCAAAGGGGGAGTAAAGTCTTGCCTCTGAAAGTCTTGCTCCTGTTAATACTGTGTGGGTTCTTCCGCTGAACACAATTTTAACTAACACAAGAACAGCGTTTCAATATTAATGTGGTGTGTACGTCATTGCTTTGATATCTTGGGAATATTAATTTTCTTCTTCGTTTTTGTCTCTCAGTATTGCAGTGGCAAACAGTTTAATAGGCTGGAAGCTTCATCTTTTGGCCCACATCGAGATGCTCGGTATAAAACTAATGACTGCATTAAGAATATTGTTATCTAGAGGCCCTGGATAAGAACATTAACTAGAGAACGGGGGCGGGGGGGACATTGCTGAAGAATTTATAGTGGAATGAGTACAAGCCCTTAATGGAATAGTTGGAGGAGAGGTGGGGGCTGAGGAAGCCTAATGGAAGGAAAAACAAAGAGAACAGAAGAATTATATATTGGAAGTGAATTCAAGAGGGCATGTAAATAGTCACGACTTGTTATGTGTGGAAAGTAATGGTTTGGTCCCACCCCCGCAGAAGATCAGAAGGTAGCCCTAAGCAGGAGTTCTCCTCACAGATTAGTATTGCATGAGGGAGAGAGCAGACACACATCTTCCATTGTGTTTCTGCTAGGAATAAATGAAGCTGTCCATTTTGGTTTCTCTGCTTCTAATTTTTCTAATCTTCAATTCAGTTCTCCACATTTCCACATCCATTTGTGTGATACGTAATATACACACCTTGGGACAGCAAGTTTCTCTAAAATAATGGGATTCTGTAGACTATTTTCACAAATATGAGCATTTTTATGGACACTTCCCCTCAGTCTGTGAGTTTTGGAACACGATTTAGAATTGCAAAATTCAAAGGAGCTTCAAATGATGGCTGTGTTTTGGTTCTTCCATTGTTCTGGAAAGTGCTGTTAGGTAGGGTCCACCTTTAAATGTGAACTAAACTAAATGGGAGAGTCATTCCTAGTTCTCCCCACCACCACCACAAAAAATTGTGTTCCCATTGCTTGTGTCCTACCACTCACCACCCAGGGGAGGGTTAATTTATACAGGGCAAGCCTACTATACACAATGGAAGCTCCCCATATGTGTCCGTTTCCTATAGCACAGAAAGCCTCTAGAAGTAGAGCAGTCACCTCACCTGCAGAGGTTGCTGACAATATGACAGTCCTGCCCACCTGTCAAATTTGGTGGGCCAGAGCTAGGGTGGTAAGAAAAGTCCCCCCACCTCTGTAATAAGATTTCTGCAGGCCCCCTTTCCACCCAGCTGCCTAGCTTTGAAGCCATATAACTCCTCAAGGCAGAACCAGTAAGCTAATTGCAACCACAGTGGGCGTGACATCTCTGGACGCCTAGACTTGCTGTGATTCTGAGCAGCTCAAGCATTGGCATTGCTTTGACAAAGAAGTCGACTTGATTCTAAGAAGAGGACTGGTGATGCTTGCAGCTTTGGGGCTGTGAACATGGCAATCTGGTCACCTAGGGACCAAATATTGGCAATTATTTTCATTTGACTGTGCTAAGTATGCAATATTATTAGGACGCGGGTGGTGCTGTGGTCTAAGCCACTGTGCCTCTTGGGCTTGCCGATCAGAAGGTCAGCAGTTCGAATCCCCGCAACGGGGTGAGCTTCCGTTGCTCCTGCCAACCTAGCAGTTTGAAAGCATGCCAGTGCAAGTAGATAAATAGGTACCACTGCGGCTTCCGTCATGGTGTTCCATTGTACCAGAAGCGGTTCAGTCATGCTGGCCACATGACCCGGAAAGCTGTCTGTGGACAAACGCTGGCTCCTTCAGCCTAAAGCGAGATGAGTGCCACAACCCCATAGTCGCCTTTGACTGGACTTAACCATCCAGGGGTTTTACCTTTTACCTGGAGGTAGAAAGAGATTACTCCACCAAGTCTAGAAACTATCTCTAGTGAAGGATATGAATTCAGAAGTAAGTTTTCTCTAGAATGTTGTCTTCACTTAGCAAAACCAAAAAAGCAGGTTGGATTCTCAAACACTGAGACTGCAGATAGATCAATCACAACTGAATGAGGCAGTCCAGGTAGTTTGTAGCGTCAGATAATCTACATGATGAAAGGAAAGATTTACAGGATTGAGTTCTTACACTTTATTCAGTCAGGGCAAATCTATTAAAACTCCTTAAAAAATGAAGATAAGGGAGGCAATGGTGAAATCAGTGGTCATATTCTGAAGTTGTATGCATTTTCTAGATAGAAAACTGCCTGGGGCAAAACAAAGAGGGGAAGAGCACTGTATTAATAAAGCATTTACATATTTTATTGCAAGTTTGTTATCAGTAACATATAGAAAAAAATTCTTAAGATCCCTTAGAATCTGTAGATCCATTTGAAATTTGAGGAAGAATATCTGTGTGCCGTAAGGAATGCTTATGTAATATTCCCCCCTGCTCTTGCTTTAAGATTGTGCCGCTCAGATATGATTGTTTTTTCAAACGTGGCAAAGAGATATTTGTTCTTGTGACAAACCCACCCTTCAAGGAAAACAAGCAGAATCTCGCCCAGTGGCTCAGCATGCACAAAATACTCTAGCGCAGAATGCAAGTGCTTGAAAAACTATTAGTGCTGTGCTTTTTGCAGAACCACAGTGGCCACGTTTATGGAAAAGAAAGGGTAAATTTGCAAAGTAAACCATGGAACAGACACAGTGTGGAAGTGAAACAACCTGCAGTTGTTTCATCTGCATAAGCATTTCAGCTTGCCAGACAACTCATGTTAGTTTTCTGACTGAATTAGACGGTGCAGCATCTAATAACCAACGTTCGTGATACTGTATGCAGGAGACTGCCCTGGACACATAAGTTTCTTCTTGTTATGACAGGTTTTGATCTGTGAAGTGTTTAACATTATGAAGTTTGATCACTGCATTAGTCAGGAATGGTTTACATATCTATACTTAGATGTATACTTATTTTACAGAATAGGAGTAGGGATTATTTTTTCCCCAGGTATGATGTGGGTGGGAGGGAGGAAGGAGACACCTTGGCATCTGTAATCTTGTATAATTCACTAACTGCTAATGGAGACCTTTCTCTTTAAATTTTTCAGAGTGACTTTTCTCACCTGAGGTGGAAATGCAGAACAATGGTAAAAAAATTGGTCTTCTAAAGTAAGGGAGGCTAACCTGTGCCAATCTAAACGTTGCTAAACTACAACACCCATCTTCCTGCTCACTGGCAGCTGTAGCCATTGCAGATTATCTTTTGGATAGATTTAGCTTTGAATTCTTAAGCATGTTTACCAAATTACATTAAAATTGTATTCCTGTGGCTTTTTAGAAGTAGGTGTTATTATATACATGCCCTAGCTAGAATTTTGTTTGCCACATTCTGGAAACTGAGCTAGTTAGATAGGCATGGGAAAAGTTAGATTTTGTTACATTAAATATGATGTTCAGGTCCTAAGACAAAAAATATGAAGAAACCCTAGGTAATTGGTACTCGGTGATATAGTACATTAAGGGAGAATTCGGATCTGAAGAATTTAGGATTGGTTGTATTATGCTGTAGAGTATTTATTGATAGAATTATGATTATATTACTTCATGTATAGCATGTATAGGGGAATATATATGTAGAAATAATATATTTTATAATCTAGTATTCTATATATCCGTATTTAGTATATATACTATATATAGCATGTTTTGTATTTTGAAAAAGGAAATAAAAGTCTTAATGTTTGAAGCTGGTTTTTTAAAAAATAAAAAAGGAAAAATAGGCAAATAAAAGAAAGTGGCCCAGTTTACTTTTGGTCACTTATAGCTTGCCACACATAACAAAAGGTGGCTATAGATACAGATGTGCATCCCCAGACACTTCCTAAGACAGCCAACAACTCCAATATGGCTGAACATCCAGAAATAAGACTGCTTTGGTATGCAGATCTATTTTGCTGGATCAAGAAAATTGCTCTTGGAATTCAAAGGAGATAGAATCATGGAATTGTAGAATTGAAAGGGACCGCAAGGGTCATCTGTCCCAACCCCTCCAGGAATCTTACCTAAACAAGAACTTACCCTACCAGTTCAGCTATTTATAGCATGCTATGCTTTTATACTCATGGAATTCAACATTTTTTTGTCCTCACAATGGCATGTAAGTTCATAGCCACAAAACCGTTGAAAAATGCACATTTGAGATGAAAATTCTTCTCGTTCTTTCTGCAGGTTCTGCTCAAATATATAAATATGTTGGTCTTATAAACCTTTGGGTGTGTACAGTTAATGAGTTGTATCCAATGTTTGTCATATTCAGAGTAAACCACTAAAATTAATTAGTGTGACTAAGTGAGGTCAATTCATTGTAATGCATCAACTCTGAGGAAAAACCTCATTGGATACAACCCGATACCTTTCCCTACAGATTTTACAATTTTGCAAATATGATTCCAATGGTGCAAAAAATTATCCACGGTCTTCTGCTTTGTATTTGCATATTCTATTTGCATACCTGATTGGTTGAAGGCAAAACTCAGAATGAAATCCACTTTGCATTTTCCTTTCCCTACCCAATGAAGGCGGGTGAAATTTCAGATAAATCAAACAAGGAGAATCGCATGCAAAAGAATCAGTGTGTGCAAATAGTTAGAATTCAAAATGCATCCATTACTTAGCAGATAACTGAACAGCCACATGGCGTGAGGCTCGTAAGCCCAACCAAAGAAGCATTTTCTAGATGGAATCCATGGAGGACCTGCAAGTGTGTTACAGTTGAGAAGTTAAACTTGCACCGTAGAGCCTGTTATTAATGCAGTACATGCCAGACAAATAGCAACCATTACCTATGTGCCAGTTCACCAAAGAACTGACCATGCTACATTGTGGAGGCACAGAACATACTCTGTATAAAAAAAGCACAGGAATCTTTATAACACAGTGATAAATTTAAATTAAGGGTCACATTGGCCAATACTTCATGAAGAAGTCTCAACATTTGCTGTGCCATTTTCCATGTGGTTGAAAGTGCGTAGTATATTTTACCTCTGTTAAGGTGTTGCTTCTCCCCAATCCTTTTTTTTTTTTTTTGCTGAAAACCTGCAGTACTCAGCCCACTAAATGTCAGCCCCTGAATGGAAGTGTTTCATAGATAGTAACCAAGATCGTATTTAGCCCACAACTGTCTGAACAGCATGAAACAGCTTAAAATACTTTTAAGATAAACATACCAAAAAAAAAAGGAAGAAGAAAAATCTCATTAAATTATAAAATATAATTGAAATGTCAGGTCCTTGTTTATTCTTGGCCACTTGAAGCCATGCCAATTGTATAGGCCATGGAATGCTCCTAGAAGATGCTCAGTGCTTCTGTGAAAGAGCAGAAAGAGATATGGACCTCCAGGGAAGGGAGCTTCATATTTATTATGCTCTCTTCCCCCGAGTTCCATAATCACAGAACAGTGACCCCAATGTCTCTGTGTGTACATTAGAAAGACTTGCTGCATTTGGCCAGTCCCGGAGATCACAACAAGGTATAATGTGGAAAGCAGTCTTTGGGGCAAAAAGGGTCCAAAAACGCCTTTTTGGAAGTTAAACAAGTCTATATAAATTAATATAAAGAAACAGGTAGGCCGAGATATTTGTATCGAAACCCATTCCTAAGGAACACTTGCTTTCGCTTTGCTTTTACATAAATTGGCACAAAAAATAAGCCTTTATTAAATTTTAACCTAACAAAGATCCATAGGATCACATGTATGCAAGAAGGCCGTCCCGCCTCTCACCACAGAGCACTCCTGCTTTGACTAGGAATCCACCTTGGGGAAGATGCTGACTTTATTGTTCCTGCTAATTTTTCTTTCTGCTTTACCCTTGGGCTGTTTGGTCTGGATTAGCTCCTCGGGCGTATTCCCCAGAGGAGGCAGGAGTCGTTTCTTACTGTTCCGATTTTCTGACAGCCACTGTGGAGGCAACTCAAAGGGTCCAAAGCCCAGCTGCATGGAATACTTCTCATTGGCCAATTCGGCTTCTGTTGGCATCGCTGGAGCCACTTGCGCGGCCGAGTCTGCAATGGCGTGAGGCATAGGCCTCTGAACCAAAGTCTGCTCCACGTCTAAGCTGGTTGTGGGGATCTCCTTCTGTTGGTAGCCACTGGAGCCAATGGATTTGGTTTCGTTCTCTTCTTCATCCTCTGTGGGCTTGAAAATCTGCTGCTGCCCAATGTGAAACATCTCCAGAAGCTGGCTACCAGAACGAACATGAGGTTCCAGGCTCATGTCCCCAGCGCCTCCGGAGCTGACTGTGTTCCTCCGACTATACCTTCGGTGTAACTGCATCATTGTCCCTACTAAACATTTCCGTACGGACTTGTTAACAGTCAGGAAGAGCAGAGGGTTGGCTAGCAGTGATATCTTGGGCAGCCAGATGGCAGTGAGAAGCAAGTACACAGAAGCATCAGAAGCATTGAGCACAGTGCGGTAAATCACCAAAGTCATATAGGGGATACTGCAGAAAATGAAAACCATAACCATGGAGAGCAGCATGGCATGAAGTTCAGATTCTCTCTGAGAGGCGTAAGGGATAGAGATAGTGTTCTGAGGGGTTCTTAAGGCAGCTATGATGACTTTTTTCTTCTGACTGGCACTCAGTGCCCTGCGGATGAGGATCATAAAGAGAAAGACCACAGCCACCGGCACAATCACAGTGGTAATGTTGTAAATAATGACATATGCTAAACGGCCAATGGAGTAACTCCAAGGCTCAGTACAAGTGGACATAGCATAAATATCCAGTACATTGGTCACAGCAAATACAGGAATGCTGGCTATCACTGCATGAGCCCAGATGTAGATCACCAGGTCTCGAGATTTGGCATCCGATATCTTCCTTTCTAGTGGATACAAAACTGAGTAGTATCTACAAAAAAAGAAGGAAAGGAGACTGTAAGAGATGAACAAATGCACGTAAAGAGAAATTTGCAACTCTTCCTACCTCCCCTCTATCCCTGGGTAGATTGACTTAAATTTGAATGATCTAAATCACTGATTTGGTCTTGACTAGCAGCCCTGTATTTTAAATTGTTTCTTCCCTTGATATAAAAGTACCGTAGATTCTGGCATATTAGGTGACTGGGCGTATGACGACCCCCCCAAATTGGCAGATGCCAATTTGGGAGGTTGACTTATACGCCCAGTCTTATACGTGGCAGCTTCGCTGGGCAGCGGGCTCCATTCCACACCGGGAGGAAGTCGCCCAGCAAAGCTGGCTTAGCATCACTGGGCAACTTTGCTGGGCAGCTTCCTCCCGCCACCCACTGCCACGTGAACCCATACCCGGCGTATAAGATGACTGACTTTTTAGAGGATTTTCCAGGGTTAAAAAGTTTTCTTATACACTGGAATCTACGGTATCATTTATCACCAGATCTTCAACAGCACAGTCTTACACATGTCTATGCAGAAGTTAGTCTTCTTTCTTTCTTTCTTTCTTTCTTTCTTTCTTTCTTTCTTTCTTTCTTTCTTTCTTTCTTTACCTTCAGAAATCAATTGCCCTAGCCATTATTTTGATAAAAATATGTCATCAATGGAAAAGGCCAAATTAGATGTGGTACAACTTCTGTCTTCCATGAAAGAATATCTAATCCAAGTAGTATCAAATCTTTTTCCTAAAGCATGCTATGTTTTTTTAAGGTTCTGTATTCAAAGACCGCACCATTTGTAAAAAAATATAAAGCCAATAGGTAGAATTCAGCCTTGCAGTATGATGAATGTTCCATCGGTGCAAGCACTTTAGTTTGTCAGATAGAATGATCCCCCTCTCCCCTGACCCATGTACTTTTCTGGGAGGGCGGGTTAACCCCATTTAACCAGCAGAGGTCCTTTTTCATAGCAATTTTATTGCTATGAAAAGAAAAATATATATAAAATCCCAAATCCTCCACTGAATTGCAGCTAGATTTCTTCCTTTACTACAAAATATCACACTCCATAGGAATTGGCAATTAACCTACCCAATATTAATCTGATCTAATTTATAGTAAGGTCTGTTACTCTCATTAGCATGTTAGATGTAAGTAAAGTCTTCCCTCTCCTCAGATCCTAAGTGAGTTTCTTTTCTATCATAAAACTATAATTTACAAGTCAGCGGGACACTGTTGATACAAAGGATGAGCCAGTCAGTGGTCAGCAAAGCTTTTCATTCCAAAGACTTGCTCTTAAACCATGGACAGCAAGGGGGAAATAGGGCAAATCATTTTTGCAGATTAACTTGTTTATAGAATTATTTGCAGAGAAATGAAATGATTCTGGAGAAAATTACATAACTGTAGTATCAATCGTGTGCAGAGCACTACAGAAAGATTGTTGAACTTAAAAGTAGAAATCTACCAAGAACTTCTGCCTAGTAACTACGGTAGAATAACATTTAAAATGGTGGCAGGGAGCCATACCTCCCAAAAAGACCTCAAAATGTGTAATCAGCTCCCCTGGCAGGAAGAACACACAAATAAATTTATACATTGGCAATAAGGATACTTGAGAATTGAACTTTTGGCCTTAAAGCAAATAGCTATTCAGGCTAAGTTGTCTAGACCTTAAAAATCCAGCCAATGTATGTCATTTTTTTCAGAATAACTCAGCTCACAGGTTGGTTGCAAAGTGAAAATGGTGCTCTGAGTGACTTGACCAAAGAGAAAAATAAATGTGTTTAGCGCTGAAGGAAGAGGGCAGTTGAACCATTTCAGCAACCCACAATTAAGCAACAAGCAATGTAGAACCTATATCTGTTGCTAGGGGCAAGTGGTAAATGTCAGTTGACGAGTAACTTCACAGTCTTACCTATCCAGAGCAATGGCAGGAAAGCTAAGGATGGTCACTGAGCAGAAGACTTTGTGCAAGAACTTTATGATCTTACAGAAGACCATGGTGTAGATCCACCAGCAGCAGTGTGGACTGGCACCGAGGACTATGTCAAAAGGCACACAGACTAGGCTGGCACAGATCCCAGAGCAGGCCATGTTCTTAATAAACCGGTTGGTTACCGACTTAAAAACTGACATCCTGCACGTTGACCACAAGACCATGAAGTTTCCTAGACGAAGGGAAACAAAATTAAACCATGAAAGATTTTCTCTCACGTAATAGGCACACACATATAAACACATATATTTATATATTAAAATATTTGAATAAGATTTGAGCATACAATTTATTCACTTATGCAGGCTCTTTCTTAAACAGTCATTGTTTGTAGCTTCCTTACCATTTTTTTAATTTTTGATGTTGTTTTAATTGTTCTTAACCACCTTGAGTGGTGCAAAAGCACTAACTAGAAGGGCAGGCTTTAATTTTTTTGACATAAGTAAATAGATAAATTCAGATGCTCTGTAATCATCTTCCCACAGTTTCCATTTGCAACGCATGGACCCCATGTGTCTATTCCAGTGAAGTTTGAGACATAGGTCCACTACTCTTGCCATTGACAGCCATCCAGCTACAAGGCAAGAGTGAAGCTGGAGCTAACTATGGGATAGTTTATCACACTATATCAATATTGACTAATTAATGCATCTGTTAAGGGCATGGCCCTCAACAGTTGTAATTTCCAAGCATTTGGGGGCCTGAAAGTTCCTAACATAGCTTGTTAAACACTATTTATTTTGCTCATTGAATTCTAATGTACATGACTATGATAAATATCAGTATCAGTGCTATTTTTATACAAAATGAGGTGCCGGAACTCACCATGAACACCTCCCTTGTTCTCTTATAATGGCAATGGCAATGGCGCCCACCTGAGAGGTGCTGGAACTGGGTTCTGGTGAGTTCTGGCTGAAAAAAGCTCTGTTCAGTATTAAAGGTGAGGCACAATGAGTCAGGAAGGCTGTCCAATGTTCAAGGTGCCTCAGAATTACTTTGGCTATTCAAATCTTTACTAGGATCTTCATCTGTGTGGGTGGGTATAGAAGTGGTTGGAATAGTGGCAGTAATTATCATCTCTGTGATATTGACACTATCAGATTTCACAGCATCTTAAAAACAAACACTACTTATTTTTCATAGCGCAGAAGGCTTACTATCAATTAGTCAAAACATATTTCAACACAAATAAACTGTGAAAGAAGCTATGGCTGAAAAGCAGTTTTAAATAACTGAACAATACTGGTTTCCCCCCCCCAGAGCAAATTCACATAGCCATAAACTGGATTTTTTCTCCCTAGCACATGCAGCAGTATCTTTTGAGCTGAATGTAATGTGCACATGTTGAACTGATTTTTGATCACTTTCTGCATACAACAAGAGTAAGCAGGAATCCTATGTGCACAATGGGAACGATGAATTGTAGTAGTAAATTCACACGTATTAACTGCACAGAAAAGGTGTGCATTGCAAACATGTGAGAGGAGGGTTGTGGGGTCATGATAGCTAGCCCTGACCCCAATACACACAGTCCCATTGGCTGCATGTTCATATTGTGGCTCATACTGAAACAAGGCCAATTATGATAATCTGAACCACGTAGTTTTCTGCAGAGGACAGCCACTTTTGTGAGCTGTGGGCCCTCGGTTTTTTCATTATTAACATTTTGTTTCCATGAGATCCTAAGGGATGAAGTGTGGTTTAAAAGCATATTCAATCAATCTGTTGTGGTGTTGTAAGCTTAACATATTACTAAAAGATTTCCTCAAGTAACAATATCTTTATGACTATCTCTCTGATGCTATACAGTGGTAGCTCGGGATGCAAACGGGATCCGTTCCGGGGCCCCATTCGCATCCCAAACGGAACGTAAGACGCGACAGCGCATCTGCAAGTGCACGGGTCACATTTTGCCGCTTCTGCGCATGACATCATTTTGACCGTCTGCGCATGCGCGAGCGGCAAAACCCGGAAGTAACGCGCTCCGAAACAAATATACATATACACATATCTATATATTAAGATGAAAATAATACTGAAATACAGATAACATATGAAAAGTGAAAGGAAGTGTTGTGAGAGTGATGGAAGTCTATTACTATTATTATTTTGTAAAATAGTGTTTATTGTATAGAAATATTATACTTTTCTTTACTCTTTTACTGTACTTTTCTTTGCATTTCTTCTTTTTTTCCCCTTTATATTATTCTTTATGTATGGCTTGGTAGCGATGTATTTACTTTGCAATAAAAATTATAAAATAAATAAATAATCTGAAATAGAGGGATATGTGCTTCATCAAGGGAAGTTCTCGATTTTTTAATGTCGTTCTAATTTTTCTAAGGGTCACACTAGATGTTACTTCCACTGCATGGTTAGGAACCAAGCCAGGGTTTGTATATACAGTCATACCTCGGGTTGTGAACGTGATACATGCGGGAGACACGTTCACAACCTGCAACGTTCACAACCCGCAGTGCACAATTCGGCGTTTCTGCGCATGATGTCATTTTGCGCTTCTGTGCATGTGCGAGCGCCGAAACCCAGAAGTAACCAGTTCCAGTACTTTCAGGTTCAGTGCGGTGCGCAACCCGCAGCGTCCATAACCCGAGGTATGACTGTACTGTTTATGGCTAGATTTTCACTAGGACTGCAGTGCTGGGTAGGGGTGGGGCAGTTAAGCCTTCCGTCACCAGGTAAATTTCTACAAAAAATCCCCGCCCCAAGACAATTAGCTTAGTGAAGGGGGAGTAACAATTGCCACCAATGGCATTTTCCACATGATTCTGGCTGAGGGTTAAACCTCATGTGCCTGTATGCTGGGGTCCTGACGAACATCTTGCTCCCTCCGCCCCGTTAAAATGTGCCTAGTATTAACTTTTTAAATCCCAATAAGCTTGCTAATTACACAATAAAATGACGTTGAGTGTAATCTAGAGGCAAATTTGGCATTTCCCCTCAATAACACCTCTGTTCTGGCCCAGATTCTGTTGCCAGTCAACTTAGAATAATGTCGACAATTAACAACTGGCACAGATCTTTTTTTGAAAAGTCTCTACTACCCTGACTCAAAGTGCATTCAATAGGCTCCCCTCTGTGAACCTGGAAAGTTAATTTGTTTTGTACCAATCCTTACAAGAACACCCCAAAGAATGTTCCACATTCCAACTACTGAATTAGTAGAGGCTTATTAACATCCACTCCAACTTCTGCCAGGTTCCCCTTTTGCTGGCACACAGCACTGTGCTGTAACTCAACGGGGTTCTTGTTTACATTGATGTGGGTCGAGTTCAGCTTGCCTTTTGTCCTATGAGTCACATTAATCCAATATTCTTCCTCTATTTCTGACCCATAGTGTTACAATTTACTTGAGTATGTTTTTCATCTCTTATGTGTACTGCCACTATATTATTTGTGACTTGTGATACTGAATCGCTGTCTCCTGAAATAATTGGATATGTTTACTGGTCCCTTTACTTTTTTCCCTTGTTCCACAGTTAAGATACAATGCGCTGTTAAGTTTATTCTATAACAGATATTATTCACTTAAAGCTGATTCATGTGTTTACATTTGAGTGATAATATCCTTGAATAGTGGTTTTGCCAGATCCTTTTCACGTGAGCAAGCAGTTCATACGTTTCCCTGAAAACTCTGAAAATTGTTACCATGTCAGATGGGTTTATTTGATGTGATCACTAATGATTTTCATTCTGGAATGTTGTTTCAGAGACATGCCTCTAAATGTAAAAATGAGATGCTGTAATCTCACAACTTTACCATCTCAAATAGGCACACCAAATGTGCAAATGGAGTGATGAAGACACCATAACTTAGTTCACATGTCACACTAAGCCAACACATGGCTTAGAGCAAACACATGGGCTTTGGGATCTTAGATCACAGCTGATTCGCTTCACCCTGATCATTTTGCTGCTGCATCAGGCTGAACTAAGCCATTGTTTGGAATACACTTTTGATCTGAACTCAGTTTAAATAGAGATTATTCACATCCTTTATATAACGCCTTGCTTGTGCTGTTCTGTTTACAAGCTACACTCTCCACAATACTAATAAAGATTTGGAATTACTTGGTACCAATTAACAGCCTACTGGGTGAAATGTTCTTTTAAGCCAAGGCACCTGCATACAAATTTTCCGCTTCATCACACAGGAGATGATTTATAAAGCAAAGAGTTTTTCTTATGAAATGACCTCTTATCTGTAAAGACCACTACGCTAAAAAGGGGGGGGGGCATTTGGGCAACATCCATCCAAAGTCAAGCACGTGCATTTCAATTGTAGATACACGCAGTCCAGTGTATATGTATCCATAGGATCATAGGAAGTTGTCCAATACCAAATTAGACCATTGGTCAGAGGCAGATTTAGGGCACCCCGACCGGTTCCACCACACTGGGCACCGAGCCTAGGGGACACTGCAGGGCAATGTTATTATTAAGTAGTGAATAAAGCAGATTGGAGGCGAGAGGTGTGTGCCAAATTTTGGGCTCACACAGGGTGCCACTGACATTTGAAAGACCAAAGTCTGCCCCTGCATTGGTTCTTCTAGGTAAAAGGTAAAGGTAAAGGACCCTGGATGGTTAAGTCCAGTCAAAGGCGACTATGGGGTTGTGATACTCATCTCACTTTCAGGCTGAGGGAGCTTTCCGGGTCATGTGGCCAGCATGACAGCTTTCCAGGTCATGTGGCCAGAATGACTTAACCGCTTCTGGCGCAACGGAATACCGTGATGGAAACCAGAGCGCACAGAAACGCTGTTTACCTTCCTGCCGCAGCGGTACCTATTTACTGTATCAACTTGCACAGGTGTGCTTTCGAACTGCTAGGTTGGCAGGATTTGAGACAGAGCAATGGGAGCTCACCCCGTCGCAGGGATTCGAACCGCTGACCTTCTAATCGGCAAGCCCAAGAGGCTCAGTGGTTTAGACCACAGCGCCACCTGTGTCCCTATTGGTTCATCTAGCTCAGTACTGTCTGCACTGAGTGGCAGTGGCTCTCCAGGAATTCAGGGAAGGGTCCCTCCCAGCCATACCTGGAGACGCCAGGGATTGAACCTGGGACATTCTGCATGCAAACATGTGTTCTGCCTCTGAGCCACGGTACTTCCTATATGAAGAATATGAGAAATTGCCATATACAGAGTCATATCATTTTCCAGATAGCTCAGTGTTGTCTACACCAAATGACAATTCCTTCTCCAAGGTTTCAGGCAGGGGACCTTCCTAGCTCTACAGGCAGATGTCTGGGATTCAACAGAGACCTTCTGCATGCAAAACAGATGCTCTACCAGGAAACTACATCCCTCCCAGATAAGAATAACTGCAGGGTTAAGCATGGGTTTGCCTCTCCTGTTGAAAGAAATGGGAATTAAAGTGATTACGTTTGGCTGGATCAGGTCCATTCTGAATTGTCAAATCAAGCTCCTCCAATATTATTTCCTCTTTTTCTCCAAAACTGTCTAATTCTCACCCATTAGCATCAAGTTTTATTCTCTTTAGGAGCACAAACAAGACAGGCTGCTACTCACAGTTTCCATAGCAACAACTACTGCGTGAAAGCAAAAATCATTTTCTTGGTCAGATCACAGACTTTGTGAGTCATTTATTTCTGTTTTACACCTAACTCAGCAAAGGGAAAAACTAGTGCCAATTCTGAAGAAAACTGACTTGTTTCTGACTGCCCCCCCCCCCGCCCCCAAATGTCACACTAATTGAACAGCAAAACAAAAGCTGTAAACTTTTGAAGAATATGTGATATCTTGTTTAAAAATATCCTGGCTAGTGTCCTTAAAATTGCTTGATTCAACCCCCCCCCACACACACTTATATGAAGGATTATTTAAACTTGAAATATCTAAGCATATTGCATTTGTGAGCTCAGCAGAAAGATATCAGACCTGTGTCAATTCTCTGATTTCATGCTGTTTTTGTAACAGGATTATTTTTGCAGTTCCTGAGAACAAAAATGGTTTCCAAAGGATGCTGTTGAATCAAAGAATACATACTGTGAGGTGAAAGACATGCTGAGCTACCATAAGCTGAACGTGTGTCAGACATCAATGCACTTGGGGTGGGGGGAGATAACTAAATGATAGCTATCCTTAACGTTAAAATCCACAAAATGGAGAGGAAACCCATCGATTGTAAAATAAATGGGAGGAAATACACTGTATATAAATCTTCCTGAGAGTAATAATACAAAACAATTCAGTAAAAGAACATAATTTATTTTATTTTATTTTATGGCATTTATATCCCACCTTTCCTCCAAAGCACTCAAGGTGGTATACATACTACTGTTCCCCGTTTTATCCTCACAACAACCCTGTGAGGTAGGTTAGGCTGAGAGGCAGGGACTAGTCCATGCCCCCCCCCGTGAGTTTCGTGTTTGAGTGGGGATACAAACCCTGGTCTTGCAGGTCCTAGTGAGGCACTCTGATCACTAAACCACCACTGGTTTACTGTGAAAATATATTTCAAAATAATCACTGGATGCTTTAAGAACACGGGTTGCCAGTCACCCACATATTTCAGCCTGTGTCTTATCCATGGAGTATCACTTAATCTTAAATAACCCAAAATTTACAAATTAGAAAAAAACCATTATCCTTTCTATTTGAAACTATATCCATGTAAGATGATAGCACTATACAGGAAGAATATAGTTTTTATAAGAGCAGCTTCAAGACTCCTTAAGAAATGTTGGCAGAACTGAATTCACGGTCACTTCTGCATTCTTCATAATATTTGAAGGGGAACTTAGACATCTCCTTCTGAGGAAGATGTTCTGTTTCAGACATCAGACAGAAATGCTGCAAGACAAATGTAGTTGCGTGTCGAGGACCCCCCCCCCCCGGACACCCCCCCCCAAAGATACAGTTCACACAATTTTTGTTTTGGTTTTTTGGCATAATTTTGGCCACAACTTTATTGATTACAGCATGTGAGTGGTTGCTTAGACATTGGTTAGTGACTATCTGTTCCCACTTAGAGGTAGGAACAGAACTGACAACAGCAAGCCTGCAAAAGTCAGAAAGGGTAAACATTTTTGGGGAGAGAACAGAGGTGGGTGCCAGGCTCTCACCTCTCCCCAAATGCTCCCAGGGGCTCTTGCCCCTTGCCAGGGGTTCGGATAAGAGCATGGCGGATTCCTTTAACGGAATACCCTTGCAGCAGCAGCATTGGAGGGGCAGACACAGCCAACCACATCCCCTCCACTAACCAAAATTAACCAATGCCTAACCGCAACCTTACAAGTTGTAACGATTTGCTATGCAGTAGGTAAAAACCAAATGGCACAGCTAATCAGCCAAATGGTAAAATTCCTACCAGGCCCCTGCTCCAAAGCAGACGACCCCATGACAGGCATAGCAAGGTCAGCACGAACAACCCTAAATATAGGGAGGGTGGGCGGGTGATCCAATGCGCGCAGCGAAAAGAGGAAGTTCAACGCTGCGCGCAGGGAATAAATAGCACCCCAAACAGTCAATCAACTTTGCAACATTAAATTCTCCCCAGCAACAATTGGAGGTGCCCTATCAGATTCGTGGCCATCCATACTAACCCGCCCAGCAACAGGAAATGTCATGGTTGCCCCTGCCGCAACAAGTGCTCTCCATGAAGGAGAACCCACTTTGTGATACAAGCTGTTGAATCTTCCTTAATGTCCAAAGCGGCTCGCAGGTATTAATGAAAGCATGAGAGATGTCTAAAATGTTCAAGGGGGAGGCAGGGGAGACTCAAAGCCGGAGCTCATGAGACAAAAATTTCTGAAGTACTGGGGAAAGTCATGATAAGAAAACACCGTTTTTTGCAATGTAGAGGTGATTTTTCATCAAAATAACGATAGAGGAAGGCTTAATGAACCCCTTCCCATGTGCTGTGTCCCCATAAAAATTATCCCACCACCTGTAATTAAATAAAGAAAAACCGAGGAGCTGATTGCAAGTGATGAAACTGGTGTTATTGTGTAGGCATAGGCACCTAGGCACAGAGATGCTGTCCAGATTCTGTGGAAGCAACTAACCATAACACTGTTTGTGTGGCAGCATGATTCATAATGTGACACCACTGGGGGGCTTCCCAGGGGGCTTCAAGGGCATTAGCTGCTATTTGGAACCTCTCCCCCAAAATTCAACAGAGCTTTTCTGTAGGCGCTGCTCCTTGTTCATTTTCACAGCATAATATACTCTTCTGAGAAACTGCTCGTTGCAGTAGATTGCTCCAGAACTACATAATCACTAATTTACTAGTGTGGCAATCATCTTGGCTGTGAGTCTTGGAACACCTGCTCCCTGCCTTGAATGCGTTTTTCCCCACCTGGCCCGGGAGGGGATGGCCCTGACTGACTCCAGCTACAAAATCTGAGGCTGCTGAAGAGGCCAGAGACCATCTTGGTTGTTTCTTCATGCAGACACAGGACTTCAAGCCTGAGCTTCCACAGCCACCATGAACCACGATTAACAGGATTAGCAGCAGGAACAGCAGATTATGTTCTATGCATCTTATATTTTATTCTCCTGCTAATTGTGCTGTTTTAAATGTGCATTCTATATTTGACTTCCTTTAGTGTTTTTTCTGAAGATACGTAATTTTTTGGTTAACTTTGCTGCGGTGAATGTGCATTCTGCACTTGACCTCCTTTGTAATGTTTTATTTTGAAATCTTTAAGATAGCATTTTAGTTTCCTGTTCATTGTCTTGCTTTGAATGCATACTTTGTTTTTGACTTTCTTCTCTAATACCTTATTCTGCATTGTTTTAATGTAGGCTGTAAACCGAGACGAGATTTCACACACCCCCTCCGAAAAATATGAAGCAGTATAGAAATGAAGAAAAAAGAAAAAAGAAAGAAAAGAATGAGACAAGTCAATTGTTTCTGTTTTTCCATTTGCACTTTTGTTCGAGAACTGTGGGCGTTGAATAAATAAATAAAGAAATAGATAAAGAAAGAAAGAATGAAAACCCAGAGCACTGCTTGGAGGTGCTATTTCTTCCTCTGAGTTAATGCAGTTATTTTTCATTAGCAATGCAGCATATACTTTGGAAGTGCCCAGAAGCTGTATATTACATTACTGCTATCAAATGCTACAGGTTATTCTAAGCCAAGCAGTGCAGCTAGCATCCCATACCTGCAGCCTACAATACAGGAACAGTTTGATCATTTGATAATCTCATTGTACAGTTTGGCCTTCATGTAATATGTACGAACAATATATTATCTAATAACTATGTAATTACATATCAGGAGAATTGATACTGACACAAGCAAAAATTTCACTGGTACAAATAATCAAAGATAGCTAGCTGAAAGTACGGTAAATGTTTAATTAGGAAATGAGATAGTAAGAGCTTCGCAATTTAATCCAATTAAACAAATCATATACTAAGTCCATTTTCACATGAGACCTAAAATGCACACATGAGCGTCTCTTGTGTGCTGGAGAAACCAAAAGCTAACTTGCAATCACTTTGTTCTGGAAGGAGAGTGTTGCATGGGATTAACTTTAATTAAACTTGCTTGTGTTTCAATTGCTTTCTGCTCTAGTTGTCTGATCTGCTGGATTTGAGAGGGCTGCTTCCTCTGAATTGCTGTGCAGCAAAAAACAATATGATCACTGTAATAGTCATACAGCATATTGAATGATGTTACTGCAATAGTTACTTAAAAGTCCAAGAAATGATTACGGAAAGCATACTATGTTGATTATTACTGCATATCTTTGATTGACTAAGCGTCTGAGAGTAAAAGCGTGTATTTTTGTTAATGAGCCTCCAGCAGATAATTTTCTGCCTACAAATATCTGAAGATCTACTGCCTTATAGCTGACATTTATTAGTCTTTATGGTAGCTTTTACCAACCTGGTACCCTCCAGATGTTATGGACCATATATTGTTATTAAATTTCTGTACTTCCCTTCATCCGAAGATCAAAGGGCGATTCACAACATAAAACTACATGAGAACACAAAATACATAATAAAAGAAACAAACAAAAAATAATCCCCCCTCACACAAACTCATTTAAGAGGCCATAGAATGGTCAATCAGTCAAATGCCTGGTTGTAAAGAAACATTTTTGCCTGGCACCTAAATATAGGTAATGAAAGTGCCAGGCGAGCCTGTGGCCTTCCTATAGCTAATGGGAACTGTATATCCAGAAGGCAGCAGGTTGCTGAAGTCTGCTTTAAGGCAGCAGACTAATCATGGCTATTCCACTGGAAATACTTGGAAAGAGCTTCAGTTAAAAAGAAATGACGTTTTCATTTTTAGCCTTTTTGTAAATATAGAGATGTCAGACTCATGCACTGCACGCATCAGATTCCAAGTTCAGTCCTCAGCACCCTCAATTACGAGGATCTCAGGCAGTAAGACTGGGAAATGATCTCAGGGCAGCCTTCAGAACTTTGGGACTACAACTCCCATTACCCCCAACCAGCAACTTGTGCCTTAGAACTATGCACTTGTTTAGAAAAGGTTGTAACGTCAATGCCCAACATATGCAAGCACAAATGAACACCAACACAAGGTGAGAGAGGACTGACAAGTGTGACTCTGCTACTCACTTGACAAGATTTATCTAAATCTGAATATAGGCATGGCACATTAATATCTTTAGCACCCCCACTGAGTTGAATTCTGTTCGAGTTTTTCATACTGAGCTTGAGCACCTCCCCTGATCCTTATACAACCAAAATGCCCTCTTTAAAAAACAACAACAGAGAAGAAAGGGGATTTTTGTGTCAGATTATTTCTTCCTATTCTGTGTAATCAAATACCCCAGTCTTATCAACTTCCTTTTCCTGTACACAGGACTTGACTTTTCCAGATTTTCCTCCTATAAGGAGACATGTTTTAATTGACTGATGCCAATTAAAATCATTCCAGTTTCTTCTGGCACACAAGATTTCAGTGCCTGCGTTCCACTTTGCTTATTAAAAACTGGTGTGGAAAGCGAAACACAGGCTTCACCTACAAAATTGGCAGCACTGCTGATTACTTCACATAAAAGCATTGCCATTAAAAGCAGCATGCAGATAACAGAACCGGTTAGCGAAATATGTATGCATGTATATCAAGATGAAATCAATTTCAGGGTAAGTTTTGTTTATTTTTCTCCTTTTCACTCTTTACTTTGTTATCTTATTCAAGATGACGAGATACCTTTCAATTTAGTTCATGTTGCTAGGAAACAGAACATCATGTTGGAGAACAAATGCCAACAACAGAATCAAATAATTTCCCCCCTCCCGCCCCTATGCACACCTACACACCTGCCCAGAGTTTGCATTACTTCCCAATATTTCTTCTTATCATAAACAAGAGCACGGAGATTAAAGCAGGAAAAGACAATGGCCCCAATTCAGTGAACAGTGATCTGTGCATGGTTTCGGCATATGGCTTACTTATGCTGCACTGCACATAAAGGACTACTGCTGTGTGGCCCAGAGTCAGACATCCATGAACACAGCAGCATGAACACACCTAATATAGTACTTGGGGTGCCATTCATGCCCAGAGCAACTGCCCTTAGATGCAAACTGGGGCCCAGTAGGCTTGGAGTGTCTCCTTGCCAATTAGGTTTTGCTGCAGCAGTGTAGCGATGAGCAGCTACAGGGTTTTGCATGGAATATGCTAACATCCAAAGAGATTTTAGCATATTCATTTGGACCACAGAATTCTAGCATGGATATCAGGGTGAGATGTGTTGAAGCCGTAGAATTCTGCAAAAGAAAATAGAGGTAGAAGACTGGATTTCTCACAGTGAAATGCTAAGCATTTATACTCAGAAGTAAATTCCTCTAAATTCAGTGGAACTTACTATAGAGCCTCTTATTATTGTGTTAATGACTGCAGCCTTAAGAACCAAAATCAGATCTAGCCCAATACCCAAGTACAGAAATCTGGTACATATCATAAAGAATATGTGCACATTTTCTACTTCATTCAAGATGTTATCTCCAGAAAATATTAGCTCTGTCCATCTCCCCTACGCATCCTGTCCACAGACATAATTGATTTGATTTGCACTTTAAATGTCTGAATTATATGAACTAGGAAGCTGAATTTCCATGGCTAAGATACATAATTTCTTAGCAATGTTTCATATTTCATCAGACACCGTTAAGCAATAACCACACAGCAAAAGTCAACAACAGCCCCAATCACAATGTCAAAACTATTGTGTAGCAGTGGTAGGAAGAAGGAAACAAAGGGACATCCACCATGTGTTTTAGAACTGGAAACCACCGAGGGAAATTGGTTTCAGAAGCGTAGACCTCCATGCAAAGTCAAATCAGCCTGAACAGATTGCTTCATTGCCCATTAGTAGAGATAATGGAGAAACGGCAGTGAAGCACAAAACAGGTAACATAGTTGAACTCATTGTCTCTAATACTGCTATGGGCCAAGTGGAACAGATTGTATAATTGAGGGCAGAAGTATGCATCAGGTTGGATCTGCATGGGGATGTGGCGAAAAAAGGTCTTTCCATGGCACGTGGTCCATGAACCTACTGTAATGTCTGCAAATATGCAGCTGCCCACTTATTAAGCCACGAGTCTTGACATACCTCAATCTCCCAGCTGTTCCTGGGAATGCGGATTGGGAACAGAGAAATTCTCAAAGTGACGGAGCAAGTTGTTTTGCAAGTATTTGCGAACGTCATCGACGAAACAGAGAAAGGCTTGCCACAGGGAAGCCACTTTAGCAGCGCCCCTGCAGCAAATGAAATATGCTCCATGCTGAGACACAAATCACCCACAAAGCAAGTGTATATTTAGCAATCATCCTGATTTGTTTTCACAAAATGTGCACGGAGGATAGATGACATCACCATCAAGTGGTGGTTATCCTGCACTTTCCACTGTAGTTTTCTGTTACTTTTCCTGCCACAGAAGGTTGGGGGGGGGGGTGATACAAGAGCACTCTTTAGTTACTTGCTATATTCTGCACTATCTCAGCAGTTGAGCATCTGCTTTACAAGCCGAAGGTCTCAGATTCAATCCATAGCATCACTAGGTAGGAAAAGACTCTCTGTCTAAACATCTGGAAAGCTACTGCCAGTCAGCATGGACAATACTGAGCTAAATGGACTCAGTATAAGGCAGCTTCCTATGTTCCTAAATGTCCACCAATATATGACACAGTTTGCAAATATCTCATAGCAAATTTCCACCCATAAACCAGTTTTGGCAAGCTTCAGAGCGGATTATTCACATCACTAATTCATGCCAGCATTTGATATCCTTCTAAACAGTGCAGTTTATTATGGCAAAAATGATTCATATGGGCAGCTAATACAAATCCAATTTGCTTTTATCTATATAGTCCTGTTCCCAAATGGGACAAACAATGCCCTATGTGGCAGATTTCTTTTGAGGATAAATGAGGAAGTTGAATATTGTTCTATGCCATCAGTCTGATTTCCATGAAGTTAAGAGAAATTAAGTTAAATGTATTTGGAAAATCATAATAGGCAATGCTTTCAGACACAGTGAGATCAATCCATAATCTTTACAATTCTCAATGATGCTTTTTTGATGCTCTGTTTTGAGAAAGCACTCTGCTATCATTTAGAGCTCCCTATTGACTACTAAAATGTGGTATTCGTGACTGCTGCCTGCCATACATTGTCTCTGCAATGATCCTGTATTACACTGTGGTTAAGACTCATTACACATAATTTGCTGCATGCAAAAGGCACAGAAAAAAACAAACAAAATGTCCTAAAGGTTAAAGCAGTAGTTTTCAACCAGTGTGCCATGGCACCCTGGGGTACCTTGAATGATGGTCAGGGGTGCCGTGGACAACACTGGCCTCCATTCCTCTTTCCTTCCCTCCCTCCTCTGATACCGTTTCATGTCTCTGCCTCCCAAAGGCTTGCATGGCTGTTTGTTGCAGCAGCCCTGGCTACAAGCTCCTTAGGCAAATAGTGCCTCTGGGGCTGGCCAGGGGGTGTTGGTTGCCAGGAGCTGAGGCAGCCTCAGAGTTAGCAAGCTAGTGTGTGAGGAAGCCCAGCCAGCCAGTTAGCCAGCCTTTGCTGTTAGGAATGGACAGATAAGTGGGAGGCCAGGCAGACAGACGCTGCATTGGCCTTTCTTGTGCTTTCTGTGTGTAAGGCCTGCCTATGAGCTGAGTGCCCAGTGCTGAAGGAGAGCCTTTCTGCCATGCAGGCCCAGTAGCACCCAGTGCTGCCACCTAGCGTAAGGTTCTAGCCTCACATTCACCTTTGCCCAGTCTCCGTTGGGTAACTAAGGCGGGGAGCTTCCTCTTCCCAGGCCCCAGGCGTGAGGAGGCATCTCTCTTTGGGGCAGGGAAGACAACTCAGTCACCAGGGGCGGCAGTAGCGGCTATCAGAGGACTCCCAAGGAGAGGGGAGAGGAGAGGAGGCTGAGGGAAAACTCCACAAGGGAGGGTGTTCAAAAAAGGGTGGGAGGCTGCCAGCTCTGCAGGCAAGGGGGTAAGATAACTGGGCTCCTGAGCCCCACAGGGTGCCACAGAAAGACTGTAGTTGGTCAAGGGAGCCGTGGACTCAAAGAGGTTGAAAACCTCTGGGTTAAAGGACAACAACGTTAGAGGGTCAGCACGCCATGCCATTTGAAGGAGATTAGTATTTTGCAATATTTTCTACATTTTGCATAGCCTAGTAAGGCTGGACAGTTGCCCAGAGCAGTCCTTGGAAGTTTGATGGGTTGACTGATCTGAGTCCCTGACCTGGCACAATCTGCAATCCCCACCGCTCAGCAAACTAATGGTGAATGAAGGATTGCAGAGCTGAGCAGCAGATTCCCACTAGGGGGCACGGTGTGCTCTCTGAATGCAATGTTTCACTTCATCCAGGCAGGAGGACCCTGCTCAGTGCTCATCCACACTCAATTTGTCCTGTGATTTCTAGGAGTCCAAGAGGTTTTTCTTTTGTCCCACCACTTTGCCCAGGAAAACCCGCTATCAGGTTTTCTGCAAATTAATATTTGTTCTGATTCAGCAGTAAGCAGTGAATTTTCTCAGGGAAAGGCTTGGGACAAAAGAGAAACCGATAAATCGCAGGACAAATGGGCACAACTCCAGTCCCTTGAGCATTTGGGTGAAATTTCTACTAGCCAAACTAAATACAGTGGTACCTTGGTTTGCATACGTTTTGGTTTACAAACATGTCAAACCTGGAAGTGTGTGTCCCGGTTTGCAACCTTTTTTTGGGATTACAACCCATTATTTTTTTTGGATTACGAACAAATTTATTTTGGAGGCCCCACTGGTGAAAGCGTCCCTTGGGTTACAACCGGTTTGGGTTTACAAACGAACCTCCGGAACAGATTATGGTTGTAAACCAAGGTACCACTGTACAACATAGGAGATCCATAATTAGGATCTCACCTTTTAAAAAATAGTTCAGAACTCCCGAGAGACATTAACGGGTTGAGGCAAAAGGTGCTGAGAAAAGGAGTGCTAACCCCACTTCCCAATACCATTTTCCTGATCTAAACCCCCACCCCCCACCCCCGTTGCTGTTTGACCTGCATACTGGTACCATGCAAATACAAACCCAAAGAGTGCTCACCAATGCTTCCTCCTCATCCTGGAAAATAAGTGACAGGGTTTAACCCTGGGCCATTGTTGTTCAATGTCTTTATAAACAGCTTGAACTGAGGAAATGAGGGGACACTCATCAAATTTGCAGACAACACCAAACTGAGAGGGGTAGCTAATACCTCCAAAGATAGATTCAGGATTCAGGGTCCAAACTAACAAAATGAATTTCAGCAGAGGCAAATGCAAGGTTCTGCACTTACACAGGTATAATCAGATGCACAAATATAGGATGGGGGACACCAGGCTTGACTGCAGTATATGTAAAAATTATCTAGGAGACTTTGTAAGCTGCATCAACAGTAGAAGAGAAGTAATAGTACCTCTCTATTATGCCTTGGTCAGGCCTCACCTGGAGTACTGTGTCCTGTTCTGGACACTGCAGTTTGAGAAAGGATATTGACAATCTGGAACATGAGCAGAGGAGGGTAACTAAGATGATAAAGGGTCTGGAAACCAAGCCTTATGAGGAACAGTTGAGGGAGCTGAGTATGTTTACCCTGGAGAAAAGAAGACAGAGCAGTCTTCAAATATCTGAAGGGTTGTCACACAATTGACATCCCAATTTTAGTATTTTTTAATTGGAAGCAATTCCCATTGCTTCTGAAATAACTTCCACATAAGTGCTTTGGAAGACAGTTTGTAATTCTCACAAGGAACGCCCAAGCTCTATTTCTATTATCAGAGAAACTAGTTTTCACACAAAAATAGCCTCTGGCAAGAAAAACTATATGGCCTCAGGTATCGCAGCTGTTGGCAGGAAAGTGAAAACCAAAATATGTCAACTGCGGCTTAAATAAGGTATCTGTCACCAGTTCTTCTTAGCTGAGACAAAATTATGCTGACCTGTATAGATTCTTTTATTCTGGGCCTCTATCTGTATCATGCTCAGTAGAAATCAGTTACACTGGAAACAAGGCTAGGAATACGACTGGAAGAAAAACTTAAGTTGCCAGATATTAAAAATCACATGGAAGATTCAAAGCCTGTCTTCTTCTTTGATGATCACTCGTAGCCGAGTAAAATTGTCTTCCGTAAACACGGTTTTAAAAGTGAGTCCGTAAGTGACTGTGGAGGCCAATTCTGGATCCACATATCCTTCCACAGTGGGGACATTAGTTTCTGGGCGGGAATTGATCACGGTGTGGATTTGCCAAGCACGCCTTCCTCTTAGCACGTTTCTCCCTTGCATCCTGAGTTCAAATGTCTTCAAAGCCTTTGGTAAAGGCTGTTCTCCAACTGGAGCACTCGCAGGCCAGTGTTTCCCAGTTGTCAGTGCTTATACTACATTTTTTTTAGATTTGCCTTGAGACAGTCTTTAAACCTCTTTTGTTGACCACCAGCATTGCACTTTTCATTTTTAAGTTCAGAATAGAGTAGTTGCTTTGGAAGACGATCATCAGGCATCCGCACAACATGACCAGTCCAACGAAGAGGATGTTGAAGAATCATTGCTTCAACACTGGTGATCTTTGCTTCTTCTAGTACACTGATATTAGTTCGCCTGTCTTCCCAAGTGATGTGTAAAAATTTTCAGAGACACCGTTGATGGAATCTTTCAAGGAGCTGGAGATGGCGTTTATAAGTGGTCCATGTTTCAGAGGCATATAGTAAGGTTGGCAGTACAATAGCTTTGTAAACAAGCATTTTGGTTTACCTGTGAATGTTCCAGTCCTGTAGTTGGGTATTCGGATGATTTGATGGATTATTTTTACACTTTTTCTGACTATGGACAGAAAGTCAAATCAGTATTGTGAAATTCTAGGGGTGAGAAAGAAAACATTGTTTTTTGGCCTCCTTCACTGCCTCTTCAGGGTTGCTAGATCACAACGCTGAAGCCTGAATTGACAGAATTCCCACCAGGGTCTGGACTCTAAAGCAGCTGTCCCCAATCTGATGCCCTCCAGCTGATTTGGACTGCTGGGACCAATAGGTGTTAGAATACAGAACTGCTGAAGAGCACCAGGTTGGAAAAGGCTCTTGTAGACCTAGCAACCCTATACCCTTCCCTGCACTCTTCCTTCCTACCAGTTGTGTACAGGCCACCCTGTCTATGGGCCCAACATGTAGTTTTGCCCCAGTCATACTTTCTCTTTCCTGTCTCCTTCCTTCAACTTTATGTCCCCACTCCCACCCCAAGAAGTCTCTGCTTTTCAGGCCACTGCAAACTTTATCCAGTAACCTAACTTCTCTAGTACTCTGGTGTCACCCATTCCAAAGCATACAACCCCACCTTCATCTTACCCAGGGCTGGCCCTACCATTGGACAGAGTGAGGTTGTCTCAGGCAGCCAGCTTTTAGTGTCATGAAAGGGCAGCAAATGATTTATTTATTTTTTAAAGGTTGTGGGAGTTTCTTCCTTGATTTCCAAAATAACTTGGCCAACATAGGTATTTTGCATGTCCCTTGACTGGGGGTGAACATGAGTCAGGCAGCAAAGCATTTTGGACCAGCCCTGAGCACTGTGATGAGAGCCTCTCCTCTCCTTGGCCTCAGCTCCCTCCTGTCTCCTCTGCCCTTTTCTGCAACCCTCTTCCACCTACCCATCCTTCCTCAGGCATCTAGACAAAGTTAGTTTGCTCAGTTAATATGGGGGATATAGATATAGCAGTTGCATTTTGGTGTTTCCCGTTTATTTGTTTTTGTATTTTTCAATATCCTTTGGGGAGGGGGGAGAGAAGTCTCACTTTGAAAATACAGTTATAGCACCACTGTTTATATAGACTGACAAAAGGCTTATGAGTTACCTGGTAGGAGGAGGCGGTACCTCTCTGCACCGCTTGCCTTAATTTCAAAGCAGCTGCTGCTTCCCTTGCCTGTTTCCACTAGCTGTTTCCTGGGCAAAGTCTTCAAACATCAATGTTGATTCAAAAGGAAATAGCTGGTGTGGGAGCAACCTAGGTTATTTCTCCCACATATGATTTTTACAGAGTTGGGGCAATATGCAATACACTCGTTCCATTAAGACAAGGATTCCAGGTTCTGCAATAATATCTCGCCCGTCTCCTCCCTGTGTGTGCACCCTGCTCCCCTACCCAAATTTGCTCCAGAGGGTTGAGGGGAAACCCAGAACAGATTTAGGGGACATGTGGGGGAGAAGAGAAGATATCCTGTTGCACAGATGGAGATCCAGGTTACCTAGTACTACTCCGTATATAACCCATAGTATCTAAACAAAAGACATCTCGGCTCCAGGGGCAATAAGAGGGCAGGACAGGAGAGTTATGTAACCTGGGCCTCATCCTCAAGGAGGACTCAAATTGAGACACTTGTTACTTTATAGGCATTTGATAAGTTTTGCAATTTGTTTTTATGTGCATTTGACCAAAATGTGACTTCAGCTAGAGAAGCAATTCTTAAGTAAATAAGAATTTCAAAATATGTGTTTTTCTTAGTTGGTTTTTGTTTTGTTGTCATTGTTTTGTTGTTTTGTTGTTTTTCTTAGTTGGTTTTTGTTTTGTTGTCATTTTTATATTAACTGTGGCTGGAGAACTCAAAAGCTGGAAATGGCCCAGACCTTCTCAGCTCATAGCTTAGGTTTCCAACTACTACACTACTAGAGGTCAACAAACAATATATCTGTGTGGCTGTTTCCTGATATATCAGGGAGAATAATTACATTCCTAGCCATCTTGCCTCCGTTCTTCTTTCTTGATAATTCTGTATTTTGGCCAGCTCCATTCCTGGACTTCCAGCAATGTACATAGCACAGACTAAATGCCTACTTCCTTCTCTTTTCCTCTATAAGACAGCAAATTTAATCATATTCCTGCAACCTCATATCCCATGACTGCCCCACAGTGGTGTTAATGATTACCATGCGTAATCCAGAAGCACATAGTTATTACTGCATTAGACACTGACACATAATTCTTATATACATGGCATTAAATTCTGCACATTTTTATTGTCAAAAGGAGGTTCTTTCTTGGCCATCCTTTCATTAATGAGTGAATACAATTCAGAAGTGCCTTTCAATAGAATATTGGACAAGACATCTCTGGTGAAGCACATGAGGAAAGTGTTCCCATAGCAACAGAAAGCCAGGAAAGATCGCAGAATTCCTTTCTTTAACCCCCACTTCCTTTAGATTGTCTTTCACAATAGATGCTTCTAACCTAGAGAATCAAAAGAAGTTTTTTGTTATTCAGGATTTTCTTCAGCAAGACGCTTTGAGAGTGATGGAAATGGATCTTTATCTCAGCCAGTCCCTGATCTTATCTAGGCAATTCCTATGTTCTTAACTAGTTAGTGAGGAAGCTAGCGACAAAGCTCGTTAAAAATCATGTTATAATCTGAATTATGTGGCTATGAAGGGGGTTTGACTAGAAGACCCTTGGGGTACATTCCAACTCCACAATTCTATGATTCTATTAATGTAGTATTCAGTATAGATTAAGCCAGAGAGTTCAGAGTGGAATTCTGTATCAATGTGACTCTCTTGAACAAAGCAAGGGAGAAAATTAGGGTAAAATACATAGCTGGTCTTAAGCATGCTCGGGTCTTGTTCTCGGTACAGGAACCAGAAGTTCAAGAAAAAGGAAACAGAACCAGAACACTCGCTCACATATTGCACTCAGGGCCACATTAATTAGTTAATCATTTGAATAATAAAAAAAAAACATTTAGCAAAATGAATGGAGATTATATGAAACAGCAACATGAGAAATTCTAGATGAGTGTTCATAACAGTCTCTTGCAGCAAAACCAGCACTACCTTTTGGCACATGAATGTCTTACAAATTTATTGTGGCGCGACCTTTCGTTGGCAAGAGCCTGCGTCATCAGATGAAGGAAGCTTGCAGGACAACAAATTTGTTTGTCTTTTTAAGATGCCACACGACCTTCTTGTGTGACGCTATGCTCGAAAACCAATATGACCCTTGACCAATGTGAGCCTTGCAATGGTCTCAGAGCAACCAGAATATTTAGCATAGCCTGCAATCATTCACCACCTCAATGTGCCCTTTTACAGATAATGGTACAAAACTCTGATGATATCTCTTTCTTGCCTGGATCAAGAATAGAGAGGGTTCTGCGAGTATGTGTAAAAACTATCCAAACTACAAAGGTGAAATTTACATTAACTGCACCACTCACTGCCTCTAGCCCTGGCTAGTACTGGCATGTGGCCCCAAAAATATTGTCGGGGGGGGGGGGGACATAGGAAAAGCCTGCTAGATCAGGCCAATGGCCCATCTAGTCGAGCATCCTATCCTCATAGTGGTTAACCAAATGCCTGTGGGAAATCCACAAACACAGTCTCCTCTCCTATAGCTTCCAGCAATGGTTGTTCAGAAGTATTACTGCAGAGCATAGCCATCATGGCTAGTAGCCATTTATATCCTTATCCCCCAAGAATCTGTCCAATTCTCTTTTTAAGCCATCCAAATTGGTAGCCATCAATGCCTCCTGTGGCAGGAAGTTCCACAGTTTAACTATGTGCTACGTGAAAAAGTACTTTTATTTTATCTGTCTTGAATCTTCTAGAATTCAGCTTCATTGGAAGTTCACGAGTTCTAGTGTTATGAAAGAGAGAGAGAAAACTTTTCTTAATCTACTTTCTCCATGCCATGCTAAATTTCTATCATGTCACCTTTTCTCTAAACTAAAAAAAATCGCAAATGCCATAAGCTTTCCTCACAACGGAGTTGCTCTGACCCCTAGATCATTTTGGTTACTCTTTTCTAAAGCTTTTCCATCTCTACAATTGTCCAAAAGGAAACACAAACCCTGGTACCCCTGGAATCATGCTCAGAGATTGGGGTGGCATGTAACAATATTAAGGAATCCAAATTATACAGTACAGTGGACCCTCGGGTTACATTACCTTCGGGTAACATAACTTTTGGATTGCGAACACAGCAAACCGGAAGTGTATAATTCTGCGTTGTGAACACACACGCGAAACACTCTGCGCACCGCACACATGTGCAGAAACGCTCTATTGCGCCACACGCATGCGCAGACATGGTGCCTCTAGGTGTGGACTTTTCGGGGTACATACGGACCCCCAGAATGAATTAAGTTCATACCCAGAGGGTCCACTGTACCAGTCAGTAAAACAGTTTTTAATAAATTCACAATCCACAATATTTATTTTGGTTTGAAAATCCGTGAAAACTCCAAATAACTGCATTAGAGAGTAAAAAAAAAGTTTTGGATGTTTGCATAAAAAAGTAAATACAATGGTTTACTCCAAATATTACCTAAAAACGAAGAAACTGTGGCATTCTTCAGGAGCCAGTTCAATTAACCTACAATATCCACAGGATTTTAAAATGTTCATGGGGAGGAGGGAGGTCATTATTCAGCAAGAGATCTCCATATACCAAAATAGGTGTTCCCAAGTGGCTTGCACATATTTAATATTTAATATGCAGAAGGGTGGCACTGCATGGAGAGAGAAATGGCACTCAATACCTAAGGGTGTGTCTAGGATGCTCCCGCAGAGCGTACACATTGCTAAACACATTATCAGTACAGTCAATTATAAACACTCATGGGGGCTAGGGGCGGGAGGAAATTCCAGCCACCCACTTTCCCCTGACCTCATAAGAGATAATCAGAGCCACATATATGTTCATTGGGGAAGATCATCTTAACGCAAGAGTCAGTCTGCTGCTGCCCATAAATTTCTCTCTAGTGGAGCTATAGTACATGAGACTGGTGTAGCAGGTTGACTTTGAACAGGGATTCTCCTGTTGAAATCACAGGGGTAGTCTTGAGAAGCCATTATCCCTCAACATACATCCCTCCAAAAGTACAAAAATTGTACTGGACTTGCAAAGATTTAGGCTGTAATTCTACACGTTAGCCTGCTTAAATCCCACTGCCTTTGAGTGAACTTAAAAAGTTGAATTCTGCAACTCTAGGCCTTACCCATTGTTTTACCCAATTATGTTTCTTATTTCAGTGAAAACATTCAAACCCATTTTTGCACAACCTTACAGGGGGAGGGACAGAGTTGAGGTTCAACAAGCTATTTTGTACAACGCAAAGTAGAGCATTTTGTTTAACGTAAAGGTGCACTTGTATAATTGTCCCAAACATTATCACAATAAAGTATTCCTTTGTACTGAAGAACCAAGAGCACACAAACATATTTCTTCTTCAGTTTGCGTTCTTAAAAAAAAATATTGTCAAAAAAACCCACACACATGTGCTTACGTCAAGGAAAACTGACACATATTCAATCAATACCAACTTGTCACACGCCTAAAGTTTATTACTATTGTTATATATTTCTTATACCTCGGCCTTTTTCCCTGAGGGGACTCAAGGCGGCTGAAAGTGCAGCACCCAATGTTTTTATCTTAAGAGATAATGCAACAAAGCAGAATTGTCCTTCCTGCTGGTTTGCTAAAGGAAAAACCCCAGTAATTCTGTTTTGGTTAGCTTTAGTTCTGGCGTCACCCCCTGTGCACCAAGGTAGAAAAGAAGCCCACAGCCAGGAAAAACCAACCACCTGCCTCTGTAGTTTTTGCTTACCTAGCAGAGAGCCTATAAAGATGATAACTTGCACCGCGGTGGTAAAATGTCGGTAGGTCTGCTCGTCCCGATATGCCTCCCCTTGCGAAGTCCCGTTGCCGTGGGCGCTTCTGTTGATCCCCGCGATCTGCGCGCTGGACGCGTTCAAAGCGCTGGCGACGGCGTGGTAGGGCCCGCGCTCGCTCGCGTTGACGGAAGCCCAGCTGGCGTTGGACCCCATGGCGAGGGGTCTCTTTCGTGGGCCGCCTTACCTAGCAAGCCCCCCGCGCGGGTCCAGCGCTCCTCACCGAAGGAAGCACGCGGCCGGCAGGAGCCGCCTCTGTCCGCCCGGCAGGCTGCTCCATTGGATCGCCGCTGGATTGCTGGACCGGGGGAAGAAGCGCGTCTGGCTTTTCATGCCCGGTGTCTTAGCAAGGGGCTGCCTTCACGGCGCAATGGGGGAAAGAGGAGAAGCGAAGCTGCTTGTAGCTCCGTGGTTGCCCCATCTGCCTTTGCCCCTGTCCATCCTCAGCGTGTCACAAACATAAGCCCAAGCGACATGCTCCTGCTCCGGGGATCGCACCGCGCTTGCATCCAAAAGGGAAACACCAGCTCTAACCCAGTTGGTGCTGCGCCTTCCAGTGCCAAGGTTTTGCTTCGCGTTCACATCTTTGCACGGGGAAGCGGCATCTCTCTGCCTTAGGCATCCTCACAGGCAGGTGCCGTTTGGGTGCTCAGCAAGCCCCAAACTCCCATGTGGGGATGTTGTTTCTCATTTGAATTGTGCCACAGTTCTCTTCGGAACGAATAGCGCTTGGGTGAACGCGGCCTCCTTTTGCATTGGCAGAGCTCCCTATCTGCGCCGCTCGACAGGCTGCAGAATGAGCAGCGAGCAACTCTCGTCTGCCTCGTTTGCTATGAGCGCGGCCGCCCGGGCTCCTCGCTGCCGTTTTTCATAGAGAGAGCCAGAAAGAGAGAGCGGGTCATGTGACGCTCAGCTGTGGTAGGGGAGGGGCAGGTTTGTTTTTTTTTGTGTGTGTGTGGCAGCCATCTTGCTTTTTGGGAGCTGTCAGGTCAATGTCTGAGGAAGACCCAAGGGTGGGGGGATCGTCTTCAGAATTCAGAAAGTTTATGCAAGTTCCTTAAATAGCAGTGCACGGGAAAAGGGAAGGATATGTAATTCATAGCGTTACATTTAGTTGATTTTTTCAAAAGGAGGGGTTTGTGTGTTTAAATACAATACAGGTGTCTTAGAATACTTAACACTTTCTGGACTACCCCCCCTTGCAAAACACGTACTGTACACCAAAAGCTTTTAAAATATTGCACTTGCAAAATAGGTCATGTGTTGTCTAATGTGGATATGGACCTCCACAATTTTATTTTTGCAATTGACTACTAGGAGCATGTAGGCAATAACCTCCAACTACAACTAGAAAACTCTCAGACTTTTCCAACAGTATATTGTTCTCCGAATGAATAGAGGTGCTAGGGATAGCCCTGAAGTTTTCCTTTGGATGAGAGCACTGGACACTTAAGATGTCTTGGAAGGTTTGTTTTGTTTCCAGACATGCCTGCATAACATAGTGGAAGCAAATAAGAACCCCTATAACATAGCAGATACCCAGATACCTTGTGCAGCAGCCCACTGCACCCTAGAATCCAGCTAACTCTAACTAGAAAATTATCGACCGCTGCTGTTTCTCTCCTAGTTTAAAATGTGAACTGCACTGCTTTATGCTGCATCTTTGTCCCTACTCTAGGGTTCAAGCGCTGATGGGTATTTCATTCTTAAAACTCCGTTAGATATATTCTGAGCTATCAGGGTTTCATTATCGTGCTATAAGTTCCCAAGCAACCATCTAGCTTTGCAGAAGTGATATGTCAGAACTGCTGAAGAACAATGGCTCCATTCACATCTCAAACAGGCAGCTGAGAAGGAAACCATGCTTAATGAGGATGTCCCAGAGAATCAGTAGAGGTGCATTCCTCTGTTACTCCTGGCATAGATCATTCAGGAGGATGACTACCAGTTTCTGTCCCAAAGATGGTCAAGAAGCCAAATTTAAATGAACCAAGATTATCAGCACCATCCAATAATGTCCAGAGCTAAGTCATGCAAAATGTACACTGACCTTTGCTAATTGTCGCAAAGTGGGGCAAATCTAATATGAAGGAATTAAAATGGTAGCTCTCTGAAATAATGTGAAACTATCGTGCATCCATAACATTTGTCTGGGAATACTGTATATAGAGCAATAATAGTATAATCTAAAAATATTTACACTAGGAAAAATGAAATATCTTAAGTCTTAGAAAATAATTTAAGCCAGGCAACTTTAATTTAGTTTTCTATGGGGCTTTTTTTTAAACCAAAAGAAATTTCAGTAGCTGCCATATAACACCATCATTTATTTTCCCACTTCAGTTACGACATGTTTAGTGGTTGAAAGATCTGCCATGACTATTGCATTAAAATGTTAATTTAATAAAGGGAAATGCTTTATCGTTAGAAATGACCGTGAACCCGTATGCTATGCTATCCAGAAGTGAGGGGGTGAGTTCCTGGGATGATGGGTCCCCAGCCCTTCCCTCGAATCAATCAAGAGCTGTTTTCTTCAACCTGCTGCCTTCCAAATATTGGACTACCACTGCCCTAAAGAACAAGGGCCAGTAGTTAGGGAGTATGGCAGTGTAGTGGTCCAACAAACATCTGGAGGGCACCAGCTTGGAGAAAGGCGGTCGATTTCTTTACAGTACAGTGGTAACTCGGGTTAAGTACTTAATTCGTTCCGGAGGTCCGTTCTTAACCTGAAACTGTTCTTAACCTGAAGCACCACTTTAGCTAATGGGGCCTTCTGCTGCCGCCACAGCACAATTTCTGTTCTCATCCTGAAGCAAAGTTCTTAACCTGAAGCACTATTTCTGGGTTAGCGGAGTCTGTAACCTGAAGCGTCTGTAACCCGAGGTACCACTGTATTTGCATGATTGTTGCTGGGCTGTGCAGAGACCTGAAGAAGGGCTATGAAAGAAGCCCTTAGTTTCGTTTTGCAAACTGCAACGGGAGGTGGGGCCGGCGTGGTAACTCCGGGCCTCGGCCCAGCAGCGCCTTCCCGGGGCTTCCTCTCGCGCTGCCGCAACGGGCAGCCGCGGTGTTTGGTGGGGCCTGCAAAGCAGGGCGGGAATAGCAGGCCGCGCGGTTCCGCCCACCGCGACGGCTGCGGCCTGGCTCGGCGAAGTGCAGCCGGCCTCCCTGGGGGCGGGGGGGTTTCGCTTTCCGCCTCCCCGAGCGGACATGGCCCAGGTGAGGGGCCTGTGGCAGCCGCGGGGGGAGGCTGCCGAGGCGTCTCCGGAGCAGCCCGAGAGCTACCAGCTTCGCCAGGAGAACGAGCTGCAAGTGCTGGAATCTATCTACGGGCAGGACTTCCAGGACTTGCGCCACGGCAAGCCGTGGAAGGTAAAAGGCTGGCCTCTCGCGGGCAGTTTCCTGCAGGGTTGGCTTCTCATTTCGGGGCGGGGGGCGAGAGGCAGGGCCTTTGCCTGAGCAGCCTCACGGATCTTGCTGCCTCGTAGCGTTTCCTAAGGTGGTGCGCTCGGCATCCGTTCCGTATTTTAAGACCCGAGGCCCTGCTGCTGCCTTCACTTTTCGATCCCCGGGGAAGCTTAACATCCGCGTTCCTCTGAATGCAAAAGCAACCAGCGCCTGCCGTGTGCTACAGAAGGCATGCCAAGGGCAGGGCAGAAATTCCCTCTGACTGTGCATCACTCATTTTATTGGTAACGGGTCCTAACAGTTGCGTTGGAGGCGACACGTCCTTACCTTTTAATGATTGCAGTGTAAACACAAAGTGTGCGTCATCATGGAAGGCTTACGGTTAGGAACAGAGGAAGTTGGCTTATGTCAAGTTAGATCCTTGGTCCCCTCTAGCTCAGTGTTGTCTATGCTGGTTGCCAAAAGCTCTCCATCTTTCTCACCTGGGGATACCTGGGAATTGAACCTGGGACCTCTTGCATTCAAAACATGTGATCTGCCAGCAAGCCACCGCCCTTTCCCAGTTGTTTTCTTGTATTGTTAGAGGCCTGTTATTCTTTATATTACTTTCAGCCGCAAATTTCAGCTGGCTAACAAAAGTCAGTCACAACTTCTGGACCATGCCTTAAATCTTAAAAAAACATTTTAAATAGTTTAGCAAATAATGCATGTTAATACTGCAAGCCCTGAGTTTATTGTCTCGTCTTGCCTTATCAATGTTCCATAAGATGACAATTTTTGACTAATTATGCTTTGGAGATGTCTGGCCACATCACATAGTCAGTGTATCCACACATTCAGTATTGGAGTTTTTCTCAGAATCTTCACAGAACTCAGATTATCACATAGTTTCACAATTTGTGATTTACCAAATTTAATGTAGTCTCATCGGTGAGCTCTTGTGCATTAGGAGACATGTCAGTCATCTAGAAAGCATAGTCACTGTCACAGGCAGGCAGCAAAAGCAGGAAATTAATTGAAATCCTAGTTGGCAATCATTCAGGGTTGGTGGGCTATATCCAGATTTGCATCTCGCATGCTGTGCAGAGAAAAACAGGTTTTGGAACCTGCCTGTTCCTGAAATTCAACCTTGAGTAACTACTCCGGGGCAGGGGGGGAACTGCCTTGAAAATGCAGCCTAGGGTTATCATTGTTGGTGCCTCTACACTGATCATTTTAAGCAAACATTTCTAGTGTACACAACCTAGCATTTCCACTATTTTCCTCCTTTCTTAAGCCTGAGGTACCTCAGTGTATGGTTATTATTAGCCATCATTTGCTTTCTCCCCAAGTGAGCAGTGATATAATAAGTATCAAAGGGAATTGTCATTTTCTGCTCCTCCCAAGTGCCCTTGTTAAACTGTGAAGCATCTTGTATGTACTAAAGTGAACACTAATAACTTCTCTTGTGTGCTGTTATGTTAGGCATAATTAGAAAGGTTATTATTCATTCTGGTCTCCCCAAAGACTATGTTCCCAACCCCATAACATTTGTGTGTGACACTCGAAACACGTGTTTTTTAACATAATCTGCTCATGATTTTCCTTGAATGCAAACACCCAAGTTATTAAACTACTATTACATGTGTATGTCAGAAAACCATATTCCATCCCACAAATGGCATAGTCCCCCCCCCCCAAGTTCTCCCAAATTGAAGTTAAACTTTGGGAGTCTTGTTTGAAAACAGTGGTTATCTATTTTAAAACATTTTTACAGGGTTTGTTGCAGCTTAATGTAACTAGGAAACAGAATTCAGAGCTTTTCAAATAGGAGCAGAATTAATTCTTGATGACTAGGGATACTGAGGAGAAGGTTTAGCCTTCACCACAGTGTTCTCCTCTTGCTGCTTCCATGCATATCAGTGTTTTTCATTTTTAAGAGTAAAAATAGAGAGGTGTAATTAGGGGCAATGTTGCAGTGAAGGCACCCTCCCTCCCTAACACCGGGTGGCGTAAATCTCTCACTGACTATGGGTTTCTGCAGGGGTGCACTGAGAGAGATGAATTGCTCATTCTTCCTCTGTACGGTTCTATATCCTGCTTGTTATAGTCACAGGCATTTTGCTAGTTAAACATAATTTGCTGCTTTCTTTGGCATTTGACTTTGAGTATATCTGTACCTGTAGTACCTGGCCCAGTCCACAAATCAGTTAAGATACTCAGATTATAGAGTGATAGCTCTGTTAATCTCTTGTAGCAGAAACTATCAAAGAGTCTTGTGGCACCTTAAAATTTATTATGGCATAAACATTTGGATTATGAAGTGTCCCAACCTCTTTTTCTGCTGAAATGACTCTTGTATGAGTACAGGGTGGTTTGTTGGTAAGGAAGCCAGTTGCACTGTGACTAAAAATATTATATCTGAGCTGATGCAGTAGTGGACAGAGAGAATGCAAGACTGGGGAGTGACAGCAGTAAACACAATCCTATACAAGTCAATAATAAGGTCAAGGACTCCCTTGCTCTTCTATAATGTGACCACATAATATTGTGAGTACAGTGGTACCTCCGTTTTTTAATGTAACCTGTTCCGGAAGACCATTTGGCTTCCTAAACGTTCGAAAACCGAGGCGCAAAGGGCCGTCTGCAGTTTCCATTGAGAAAATTGAAAAACCCGCAGCGGAAGCCGTTCGAAAACCGAGACTCGTTTGAAAACGGAAGTGCTCAATTACTTCTGGGTTTCGTACATATATCTGTGGTTGGCAGCTAATTTTTAACTGGCCATAATTTGCATTGGACAAAGGCTGAAGAGCTAACAACACAGGCGCTGCTTTCTGACCCATCCATCTTGGATGAAAGAACTCTTTAACTCCATCCTTTGTTACATATTTTTTAAAAGGAGGGCTTTGTCAAATTCTCTATTGTTCACACTGGGGAAGGAGGAGTTAAAGCTCTACCTATGTCTCTGGGTCAAACTACACACGAAGGGCAATTAGATGGTCAATTAGATGGACAAATGCTGGTAGGAAAATAGTTGAACAGCCTGATACTGCCTTTTCCTAATTTCAGGCTCCTGTGGTTGGTTTTCAGGCATATCTGTCTGTCATGCACAGTTTATCTCTGCTTGTGTTGAAGAAAGCCGTGGAGGTTGCTTAACAAGACAGTATCTCTGCTGGGAGCCAGACACAAAGCCCCTGAAGGCTTCGATGAGCTCCCAGGCTGCCAGCTGCTTTCCTCTAATGTAGTTAATTCTTTTTATATCTTTTAAAATTGTTTCAGGTACAGCAGCCTCCAGAAATCAAACTAGTTTTGCGCCCTCAGGGCTTGACTGGTGACTGTGAAGTCTATGTCAAAGTTGACTTGTGGGTCCAGTGTCCCCAAACTTACCCTGATATGTAAGTAAATGGCAAATCTATTCTATACTTCCCTAAGTAAGAATAATAATACACCTGCCCAGTTTTTGTCATTTAATCAGGCATACTGAAATAAGATGTCTGTGTGAGTCGCATTTCTGTAAATTTATTCAAAACATGTTTCTGAGTGTGTGGAATAACTGAAGTAGTGCTTCATACTGCCGACTCCCAAATCAAAGAGGCTGATATTGATATTACAACATCAAACGGAATAGTTTCTCTTTTATTAGGATTCACAGTCAATTCCTTCTAAAATCCTATCCTGTGTCCTCTCTGAGTTGTTTCCTGCCATACTTGCTGCCGTGCATATTTAGAAATTTAGCATGCACAGGTTACAAACATGATGGAATTCATATTAGTCTTCTTAGAAGATGTGTGTTGTGTGTCTTTACCATAGAATGCTGGTCAGTTTTTGTAATTTGACAAGATTTCTTGTGAGCCAGTTGCTTATAAAAACAGGGTGAATAAAAAGTATACACTTTTGAAGTACTGCTTATTTGGATGATGTGCTGTGAATGCTAGCATATAACTGCCCAAGGATCTGCAAATCTCAAATCTTGTCTCTGGTTACTCTTTCCCCTCTAGGGTTCCAGAAATTGAGCTTCAAAATGCAAAGGGGTTGTCAAATGAAAACATTAACTTGTTAAAATCCAGACTAGAGGAATTGGCAAAAGAACGTTGCGGAGAGGTGAGCGTGTTGATTTTGCCCTTGATATTGAGTGACATTGTCACTATAGCAAATTTTGTGTGTGTACCTTTAGTGCTATTATGTTTGGCACTGTGTTCTTCTAACCATTTTGATGGTACCCACCCCATTGCAGGGTTTGTGCCTAGCTAGGTGTAGGGGAGGCCATATCAAGACTTGGCCTAGCACGATAAAGCTCATTTGACATGTCATTTCAGATGGTCATGATTAATAGAAAGTGACCCTATTGAAAGTTGACAGAAAGGTCTGTCTGAAGCAAAAGTGAATGACGTCATTCCTAGGCACCCCATGAATTGAGTTATTTCAGTTCATAAATCACACAATAGCATATTCATAATAACTGGTTTAGAGTCAGGGGATATATCTGTATTGAATGAGGTTAGGTTAATCCCATGACTTAATTTAAAACAAATCGAACCCATTATGTGGAGTTTGTCTTTAGATGGTTAGCCAAGAACAGTGGAACTTAATCTCAGTGTGAAAGTAGACGTGCTTCGTTCTCCACTGTTTGTAAAGTTAAGCTTGAGAAAGTTAAGGGACGTGATGCAGAGCCTTTTCTGGCCATGACAATAATACTGTTGCACTATCTTCCCAGAGGACCTGTTTGTACTGCTTGACATTTTAACTTTTATATTGCTCTCAATTGGATGCTTTGTAGGTTGGTGGGGCTTGTTATATTATAGTATTATTATATCAAAGTATTAAAGGTGTTAATGGGAAAAAAGGATATAAATGTATAGTATAAATTGTCGCAAAATATTAACAGTGTTTGGATATTGTTACTAGAAGTACTTCATAGCTGTATGAAACATACAAATGATACTAGCTTCCCTCATATCAAGACAGGAGAAGAAAAAGTTTTTGGGTTTTTTTGCTACTTCACATAGCATCTCCATCCTACTTTTTTACTACGCAATATAAAAATCAAAAGATTAGCAAAAATAGGAACAGATCTGTTTTGCAAGCAACTGCTTTAATATTGCTACAGCTAGCATGTCGGAGGAAGCCTTTCCTGTTAGCAGCCATCTGGATTGTATCTATTTTGATAAATTAGAAAATCCAATTTTATTGCTAGAGGAAATGAGCATTGTACCAGCTGAATGTTACTTTTCAGAACTAAGCAGAAGCCTCGCTAACCGCCCTAGTCCATCCGAATGTTTTCAGCCAGTCAGAACTAGAGTCATATCCATATCATACATTTAAAGCACATGGCTTTCCCCCAAAGAATCCTGGGAACTGTAGTTTGTTAAGGAGGCTGGGAATTGTAGTTCTGTGAGAGTGACACTAGAGTTACCTTGGTCCTTTGAGTGTGCCTTGAGTGGTGTGGTTGTGACCAAATGCAATTTCCCACACTTACAAATACAGATTTGGCCTTGATATTTTAATTCCTACAGCAGTTGCAATTTAGAGTATATTATCGTTTACAGAAAAGAATGTTGCTAATCACCTGGTACGTGGAAAATCCTGATTATCTATTCAGAATACTTTTAATTCTATACTTAGATGAAGATGAATGCATGTTCAGATCTTATTCACGAGGTAGACTGCATAATTTTAAAGAATTCAATTAGTGTGATTGGGAATTAAATTCTTCTCTTCGCTGATATGATTAGTGTTTATAATGTCATCTATAACTGTCACCATTCTGACAGAATATCATTAATAATGTTCCACATACATTATCTAATGATTAACATGAATGTCAAATACTGATTGATGATCAGATTAAAAAGGGAGGAAAAAATAGATGTGGCTTTCCCCCCTATAACTATGCTCTAAAACACACTGCTGAGAAGTGGTGCTGCTGCTTTTTTACCAGCATCATTTAGGCACATATAAATATAATACTAAATTGGTTTCATGCATGGCTGTTTTTAGTGGCAAGTAATGCATTCAGCAGAAGCAGTTTGGATTTTCAGAACTAAAATACATGCAAAGAAATATGAGTGGTTGTGCATTGGCTTTTATTTTGCTATGTTTGGCAGAGATTTACTGGCACTGGCATTGAGCTCCACTGAAGTCACTGGTACTTGCTCACACAAAAATAGGCTTAGAACACGCTGCGAACAGTTTGTTAAAATCAGATTTTGCATTTGCCTTTCCTCTCCAGGTGATGATATTTGAATTAGCAGATTACGTACAATCATTTCTCAGTGAATACAATAAACCACCTTTAAAATCTTTCCATGAAGAAATGCTAAAGAATCAACAAAAAGAACAAGAAAGGCTCGCTCTGGAAGAAGAGCGGCGAATCCAAGACCTTAGGAGGAAAGAAGAGCAGATGGTGAGAGCATGAAATTTAAGATTTCTGTCCTGCCCCACCCATTTCATATGAGCCCTCAATCACCTGGAATCTCCAGTTGTGAACTATTAAAATTGTTTTTGTATCTGAAAACAGTGGGATGAAGATTGCACAACTCATTTAGTGAGTCCCTTTAAAAAAAAAAATGCTTTTGTTGTGTTTCCAGAACAGCAACCCCCTAACTTCATGTTGTTTTTGAATCCACCAAGATTTGAAAATGGGAGAGATAGATGGTAGTGGGCCCTGTTTGTTTTCAAAATAAGTCATGGCCTATTGTGCCTGCAGATCAAGCCCATGTGGTCATCCGCATTCCTCTTTGCTGATGTAAGGAAGTTAAACTTTAGGTGACCTTTTGAACTTCATCAAAGATTTTGACCCAGTACTATTATTTGCACTATTTCTGTAGTAGCCTGTCTTTAACACGTAGACTTGAAACTAAGTTTAGTTAAGAAGCTCTGTTTTGGTGACAAGTTTTTCCTTGCATTCTCTCTTGGCAGAGCAATATTTATACTGTTTAAGGGTGTCTTCTTCAGCAGATAAGTTTTCTCAATAAACTCTTACTGAAGCAAGAGTACAGAAAATTTCATTGCAGTAATGTTTATTTCAGCAACGTGAAATTCTTGATGAGATTCAGAGAAGGGAAGAAGAAAAGAGAGAAGAAAGAAAAAGGAAAGAAATAGCAAAACAGGTATTTTCAACATTCTTCTTTTGTTATGCCAAGTTACTAGAAGTGGTTGTATCTTGCTTTTGTAACTATTGGAATTCCTTACAAATTGCTTTGAAATTTCTATGTCTACAATCTCATTTTGGAGCCTGTAAACACAGAAATAAAGATTTCTCCATACCAGAAGCAGGTGGACAGTGAGATTTCAGAGTTATGAAGACATAATTATTCCCTATCCCCATGTGACAGAATCATAGTGTGTATCAGGGTTGAGGCAGAGAAGCAATGCTGTTTGTAGTCCCTATTGGGTTGCCATCTATGGCTTAATATATACTATTTAGTCAAGTAGATTTTGTGCGGTGTGGATTCTGTATCCATCTATTCATTGCTTAAAGTCCCCAGATGCTTCTAGCATGGGTTGCTTTCACCCTTGGATGTTACACAGTAGTGTTACTTCTGTTATTCCCTCTGGTGTTGCTGCCGTTGTTGTTTATTTATCACCTTCCACGTATGTCCCAAGGCGGTCTACAAAATATACAGGCATCCCCCTTCTTGTGCATTCAAAGAACGCACGACCGTGCATGCGCACATCACTGTGAACCTGGAAGTGCACATTATTGATCATGACGTTGCAAGTAATACTGCAGAAGAAACAATACTGAATCTTTAAGGAGATGCTGACCAACCCCCTCTCCAGAAAACCCAAAGTGGAGGTTCACAGGGACTTTGCATGTTTATGTATTTAAAGAATTGGGGTGCAATCAAGCTATCCCCTGTGTTTCTGTGTTTCCAGGAGCGTTTGGAAAGTGCTGCTTTGACAAACCAGGAAATATCTGTCGGTAGAGATATCACAGGGAACAAAGTAACGTCCAGTTTAAATGGAGGTGTTACAGAACATGGAGGGAACAATAAATACCGTGCAAATTCCACAGGGCGTTCCAAGTATGTATAGCTGTCCTTCTGAATGGAATGGGAGTGTTTCAGTGAAAATGTGTGCACTTGCACCCTATTACACACGATGTACAAGCACACATACAAAGTTATCAGCCTCTAGTTGTGCACATTGATTTGTAGGCAGGCATACTGTACTTATGCATAGCACTAGCAATCTTACAACTATACATAGGGGATGTAAAGTCATTATTTGGTTTACAAATAGAGCGAGTGCATTTGAACTTTTATCGGGTATGTTTCTGTGGAGTACTAGGGGCCACGTCCCTGCTTGTCAGCCCCCCCCCCACTTTCCACCTTGTCAAACCCTCCCCATTCCCAACCCACTAACTCCATTCCCAACCCACCTCATGCCACAGCTGCAGTCAAGTGGGATGAATGTGTTGCTGTGGCTTTTCTGAACATTTTAAATAGCAACAATGGAAAATGCCTGAACTTGCTATTAAGACTGTTCACTTGTAGTAGTACTTAGGACCGCTGAATTAAATTGCTTTTCTTGAGCATATATGAGCACCTCAAAACATAATTGTGTTTGATTGCTTTGTAGGAGAGAGCGTCAGCATTCGGCATGCAGTAATGAAGAATCTCCGGGAACTCCTGAAATTCTGAATTTCAATGCCAGTAGTATTGGTCTACTCAGGGTACACAAAGGAAAGTGCATAGGTAAATGGAAGAACTGCCATGCATTGAGAACCATTGGTGCCTTTTTTTCTATATAGAAATGAGGGAGCAATGAAAGCTGTATTGGGTTCGTTCACTGCCAGTACGGAGTCGAAGCTGTTCAACCATGTGAAACAGCCTGTTAATATTAGAGTTAAATGGTTTTAGTTGATTTTTTGGGGGGAAAAACAGCTGAAACTTTAATTGTGATTTAATTAATAAGGACACACATTTGCTTTACTTTTGAAGTAATTTTGACTAGTGAGTTGCTGTGATAGGCAATGAAACAAATACAGTCAAACCTCAGTTGTCGAATGTAACCCATTCCGGAAGCCCATTTGGCTTCCGAAATGTTCGGCAACCGAGGTGTGGCTTCTGATTGGTTGCAGGAGCTTCCTGCACTCAAGCGGAAGCCGCTTTGGACGCTCGGCTTCCACCGGAAGCCCATTTGGCTTCCGAAATGTTCGGCAACCGAGGCGTGGCTTCTGATTGGTTGCAAGAGCTTCCTGCACTCAAGCGGAAGCCGCTTTGAACGTTCGGCTTCCAAAAAATGTTCAAAAACTGAAGCATTTACTTCCAGGTTTTTGGTGTTCAGGAGCCAAAACGTTCCAGAACGGAGGTGTTAGGGAGCCTAGGTTTGACTGTACTAAGGTGCAATTTAAGAAACTTCTACTTATGTTAAAGATCACTTCTCTAGCACACTTCCCCACATATATATGGGGAGTATATGTGCCAAGGATCCAAGGAAAGGAATGAATGCAGGAGAAAGAGCTATATATGTAGCCAGTGCTTTGCTGCTGCTGAAGAGACAAACCGCATTTTAAACTGAATAGTGGCTTGTCCCTCTTGCAATTAGAAACATTGGCAGTAATGGCCAGCAAAGCCTAGTGGCAGCTCTCTCCCTTGCCTGTGTGGCCTTCTTTTCCTTTTTTGACAGTGAAGATTTAAGATTTCTCATTCCAAGATTTTTATGAACCTTTGCCCCAAATGCAGCACCCAAATTCTACCAGTTTGGTAGAATTGTTGAAAGCCATACAAATGTTGAACAAACCTCCTTCTGTGTGGCTTTTAACTGTTGGAAGGAATGTTGAAAGGATGTCTTGGCCAACATAGAGGTTTACAGGAGTAGCTCATTATAATGATCTTTGTTAATCTGTAAGCATCTGCTTCGAAAGCTGAAGCATCCACACACAAGCCTTTCGTATTTCTCTGTGCAGACAAGGATGAGCAGCTTGGTAAATCAGTCTACAATGGTTTGGAGTTGTACACTGGCAACTTCGTCCTGGTCCACGAGTGGGTACTTCAGTGGCAAAAGAAAATGGGGAAATTCCTCACAAGTCAAGAACAGGAAAAGGTTGAAAAATGCAAAAAGCAGGTAATCACCCATTTGTGTGTGTTGCTCTGCCTTGTGGTCATGTGGGCACTTCTTAAGACTGAAATAGTAGTGGATCCTTGAGAAGTTGAAACGACCTCATTGAAAATGATGTTATATTGTTCGGCTTCTTGAGCACTTATGTAGAAGCCTGCATCAATTGTTTTTGGACAGAATCATAATAAAACACGAGAGGAATGTCTAGGGAGTCCAGAGAGTTTTTTTGCTAAGGGCTTTTAAAACCTGGAGGGATGCAGGTGTATATTTTGGCTTTTTGTATTGGATCAGTTTACCTGTAAGAGGTGCAGCCATGTATGAAAATCTCCTTCATGATTCAAACTAAAAAGCACACACAAAGACTTAGGGGACATTTTACTACTCCAAGCCAAATTTCAACATATCTCTGGGCAGTAAAATGACCCCCAAACAAATCCACGCGTGTGTGGTGCCTCCAGAAGGGCATGTAAATCTACTTCCTGGGATCAGTTTTTGTTTGTAAAACTCCACAAGGCTGCTGCTGCTTCGTATTATTATTATTAATCTGAATACTTGCCATTGGGTAGAACAAAAAAGCACCCCAATGGCCAAAATCGATAAACCTCTTTGGATTTATTTTTTGTCCCAGGTTGTGGATTCAGAAAAAATACCTTTGTATATGGGTACTTAAAACTGCTGCTCTGGGTCAGTTTTTACTGTAAAACTACTTTTAGCCTGCTAAAATGGCTTAGACCAAAATAAAAATACCCCAAATGCAAAATCAGTTGGGATTTTTAACTTTTATTTTGGCCCCATGTGGCTGGAATTTGTGGTGTGGCTTATTCCTATGCAGATATCGGTGCCCTAGATGGACTTCACTGTAGACTACTTCTGTGTAAATTCTGCAGTGAAAAGTGCATCTGGGACAGGATTTTGTCCACCATTGGGCATCAGGGTAAATGAGAGGTGAGACAAATGTGAGTCACTGGATGTGTTTCTTTTGAACAGATACAGGGAGCAGAATCGGAGTTCAGTTCTCTGATGAAGTTAAACCACCCCAACATAGTCCGTTACCTGTCGATGGCCTTTAAAGAGCACAGTGACTCAATCGTGGTGGACATTTTGGTGGAACACATTGGTGGGGCCAGCCTTTCTATGTACTTGGACAAAGAGATCCCCCTTGCTATAGATCAGCTGCGTCATTACACAAAGCAAGTTTTGTCTGCTCTTGACTACCTACACAGCAGTTCAGTGGTGCACAAGGTTCTGAGCGCGTCCAGCATTCTGGTGGATAGTGAAGGAAATATCAAACTGACAGACTACAGTATTTCCAAACGCTTGGCGGATATCTGCAAGGAGGATGTTTTTGAACAACCCAAAGTTCGATTTAGTGAGGATGCCTTGCCGAACAAGCCAGGGAAGAAAGGAGATGTTTGGCGGTTAGGCTTGATGCTGCTTTCCCTCAGCCAGGGACAAATGACTAAGGAATATCCAGTCACAATTCCAAATGATCTGCCTGCTGACTTTCAAGACTTTCTGAAAAAGTATGCACCTATCTATTATTTTTTACGCTTTGCCATCAAATAAAAGCATATACATTTAACAAGAATGCTTACAATCCCAGCATAAATGAGGATTCATGGTACAGTCATGCCTTGGAAGTCAAACAGCTTAGTTCCTGAATGTTTTGGCTCCCGAACGCCGCAAACCCGGAAGTGACTGTTCCTGTTTGCGAACTATTTTTGGAAGCTGAACATCCGACGGGGCTTCCAAGGCTTCCGATTGGATGCAGGAGCTTCCTGCAGCCAATCAGAAGCCACACTTTGGTTTTGGCAGTCGAATGGACTTCTGGAACGGATTCCATTCGACTTCCAAGGTACGACTGTATTTTAAAGATAGAATCATAGAATTGTGGAGTTGGAAGAACCCCGAATCATAGATGTACTCAAAGATTACAAAGCAAAGGAACTATTTCAGGATCTGGGTTGGCGGTAGGGAACTCTTGCTACAGGCCTAGTTAGGCCTGCCAGGCCCTCATTTGGCCCATGAAATCATTCTCGCCAAGCCATGCCCACCTGCCTTGCACCTGACATTGTTTATGGCATCAGGTGCAGGTTCAAGGCCATGTGCGCAGCACTTCTTAAGCTCTGGTGGTCAGCTGATTGTTGGCCCTTGCATGCCCAGCGCTCTGCAAAAATGGGTCACCAGTTATCTGACTTGGCAGAGCAGCTTCCCATGTTCCTAAAACCATCGTTAAACATGCATTATTTTGAATTCCATTCAGGTGTGTTTGTTTGGAAGATAAAGAAAGGTGGAGCCCTCAGCAGCTATTGCAACACACTTTTATAAACCCACCACAGGTAGTTGTGATGGAAGAAAGCCCAGAAGGTAAATAGTCAATCATATAAGATTATTGTTGTTGTTGTTGTTGTTGTTGTTGTTGTTGTTGTTGTTGTTGTTGTTGTTGTTATTCCTTGATGGCAACTTTAAAATATTCCCAGAGGCAGAAAGTAAAGCCCTACAAGTAAATAACTCATTAAAAAGCAAAATTGTTGAAGTATATCAACCAACCTCCAACTTTAGTCTGCTGTTCCACATTGGCATCTAAGAAAGGAAGAATCCATGAAAGCTCATGCTATTTCAATGCAGTCATAGTCAGCCTTAAACTTAAATAAGACATTTTCTTTAAAAGACACTGAAACAGATTTCAGTCATTTAATGATATTTGGCTCCTGACTACATTATTTTCTTGAATGGGTTGTTATCCCACAGGGCCGCCTCATCCACGAGGCAGGCTGAGGCAGCTGCTTTTTTTTTTTTAATATAATTTTTATTAGGTTTATAATATACAAAATTCAAATTCCAAATACATGTTTCCATAAATCTAGTGGACTCCCCCCATCCTCCGAACACTGCATTCTCTGTAAAACCAAAACCTCAGCAATTTGTTGACTTATTTTAAACATAATAATATATCTTCCATTTTATCGTGATATCTGGTCTCAAAACATTTCAATCCGAATCCATTAATTTTTAGTTTCAACACAATAAAATTATTTCATTACACCACTTCTGTCTTGTTGTGCCTTATTTACCAATTCAAAGATTTACCGATACTGAAGCTATAATTTCCTAGAGAGAAGCATTTTTTAACATTCATACAACTTATAATGCTTTTTCAAATAGTCCTTAAATTTTTCCCAAACTTCCTCCGTTTCTTCTTCTCCCGAGTCTCGAATTCTGCCAGTCATTTCAGCCAGTTCCATATAATCCATCAGCTGCGTCTGCCATTCTTCCAGTGTGGGTAGATTTTGTGTCTTCCAGTGCTTTGCCATCAAGATCCTTGCTGCTGTAGTAGCGTACATAAAGAAAGTTCTATCTTTCTTAGCCACCCTCTGGTCTACCATGCCCAGGAGGAAGGCCTCCGGTTTCTTGGGTAAGGTGAGTCTAAGCACCTTTTTTAGTTCATTATGTATCATCTCCCAGAAGGCCTTCACCTTCGGGCAGGTCCACCAGAGGTGTAGAAATGTCCCTTCCTCCTCTTTACATTTCCAACATTTATTATCAAACAGGTGATATATCTTTGCAAGCTTGACTGGGGTCATGTACCACCGGTATGTCATTTTCATAATATTTTCCTTCAAGGCACTACATGCCGTGAATTTCATTCCGGTGTTCCATAACCTTTCCCAGTCTTCAAACATAATGTTGTGCCCCAAGTCCTGCGCCCACTTTATCATGGAGGATTTAACAATCTCATCCTGTGTATTCCATTTAAGCAGCAAGTTGTACATTCTCGAAATTAACTTAGATTTTGGCTCAAGCAACTCTGTCTCTAGTTTCGATTTTTCCTCCTGGAAACCCACTTTTTTGTCCGCTTTAAAAACTTCCTGGATTTGAGCATAATGCAACCAATCTCGCACCTTGTTTTTTAACTTTTCCATACTCTGCAACCTCCATTTATCTCCAATTTTTTCAATTATTTCCCAATATTTAGGCCAGTGGGCCTCCATATTGAGTCTTTTACGTGCTTTGGCCTCCATCGGTGAGAGCCACCTCGGAGTTTTACTCTCCAATAAGTCTTTATATTTTGACCAGACCATAAAAATTGCCCTTCTGACAATATGGTTTTTGAACGATTTATGAACTTTAACCTTGTCGTACCACAAATATGCATGCCACCCAAAAGCATTATCAAATCCCTCCAGGTCGAGGACATCGGTGTTCTCCAACAAAATCCAATCCTTCAACCAGCAGAGGGCTGCAGATTCATAATATAACTTCAAGTCCGGCAGGGCAAACCCCCCTCTTTCTTTCGCATCTGTTAGTATTTTAAACTTTATTCGGGGCTTTTTGCCCTGCCAGACAAATTTAGACATATCCCTCTGCCATTTTCCAAAACATTCCACCTTATCCACGATCTGGAGGGCCTGAAACAAAAATAGCATTTTCGGCAAAACATTCATCTTTATAGCAGCTATTCTGCCCAACAAGGAAAGTTTCAGTCTTGACCATGTTTCCAAGTCTCTTTTGATCTCTGACCAACATTTCTCATAATTGTCCTTAAACAAATTCAAATTTTTGGAGGTCAGGTGCACCCCTAAGTACTTTACTTTTTTAACCACATTTAGTTCTGTTTCTTTTCTGAACTCCTCTATTTCAGTAGTTGTCAAGTTTTTTGCTAAAACTTTAGTTTTTTGTTTATTCAGCTTGAATCCCGCCACCCGACCAAAGTCAGAAATTAATTCTAACGCTCTTTTAGTACTAGAGGCTGGCTCCTGTAATGTTAATACCAAGTCATCTGCGAATGCTTTCAGTTTATATTGTTTCTCTCTGACCACAATTCCCTGTGCCAACCGGTCATTTCTGATCATGTTCAATAGCACCTCCAGGACTGAAATAAACAGCAGAGGAGACAGAGGGCACCCCTGTCGTGTCCCTTTTTCAATTTTGAACTCCTGTCACCACGTTGTTTACTATCAATTTAGCTTTTTGTTCTGAATAAATTGCTTCTATTCCATTTTCAAACCCCCGCCCTACTCCCATCCTTTCCAAATTTTTCTTCATAAACATCCAAGAAATGTTGTCAAAGGCTTTCTCCGCATCAATAAAGATCAACACCGCTCTTGTATTCGAGTTTGTCTGTAAAAATTCCAAAATGTCAATGATGTTTCTTGTGTTGTCAAATAAATGCCTGCCAGGGAGAAAGCCTGCTTGGTCCTTATGAATCACTTCATTTAATACTTTCTTAAACCTGCTTGCCAAAATGTCTGCAAAAATTTTGTAATCCACATTTAGGAGTGAAATAGGACGGTAGTTTTTAAGTTGGGTTTTTTCAGTTTCTAATTTTGGTATCAACGTGATGAAAGCTTCTTTCCACGTTTCCGGTGCCTTCCTCCCCTCCATAATCTGGTTACAAACTTCCAACAATGGTTGTATCAATGAATCCTTCAATGCCTTATAATATTTGGAAGTAAGTCCATCAGGTCCCGGAGACTTGCCCAGTTGGAGGTTCTGAATGGCGCATTCAATTTCTTGGATTGTAATATTACAGTTCAGGGTTGCTCTCATTTCCTGGGGTATTTTTTGTAATCCATTAGTTGTGACAAATTGGTCCACCTCCGAGCCTTTTTGTGGCCTTTGTGAATAAAGTTCTTTGAAATATCTCTGGAAACACTTTCTAATTTCCTCGGGTTTCTGAACCATTCTCCCTTCAATCTCTAGATTTGTAACTGTATTAAGCTTTTGTCTCTTTTTCAACTGCCAAGCCAACAACTTCCCGCACTTATTAGCAGATTCAAAGGATCTTTGTTTCATTTGTTTAATTTTCCATTCCACCTCTTGATTTATCAGTTTCGAATATTGTGCCTGGAGAAACTTCACTTCTCTCAATACTTCCTTTGATTTAGGCCTGGATCTCAGTTTTTTCTCTCCTTCTCTTATTTTCTCCAAAATCTTCTCCTTCTTTTCATTCCAGAGCCTTTTTTTAATCGTGTTCTGCTGTATTAGAAACCCTCTCATAACTGCTTTACTTGCGTCCCAGATTGTTCTTTTTTCCACATTTGTCTTTAAGTTTATTTCAAAATAGTCCTTTAAAACTTTTTGGGCCTTCTTAATAATCTCCTGATCTCTTAACAAAGCGTCATTCATTCTCCATCTGAAAGATCCGGTTGTATTTAATCTCAATTCCATTCTCAAAGCGTTGTGGTCGGAGCAGGTTTTTGGGCAGATTTCCACTTTTCTGGTCTTAGGTGCCAGCCCTCTAGTTATCCATATTTGGTCGATTCGCGTCCATGTCATGTGGGCCTCAGAAAAGAAAGTTCCTTCCTTCCCTAGGGGGTTCTTGATCCTCCATATGTCAATCAAATCCAAATTGTCAGTCATTTCGAAAAAGGTTTTTGGTAGTCTGCCGTCTTTCGTTATATTAGCACTTTGCGACTTATCCATACTCACTGAGGCGACTCCGTTCATATCTCCCAACATGATAATGTTGTTGTAATCCAAATAGTCCAGCATAGTCTCATGCAGCTTCTTGAAAAATTCCGATTTTCCATCATTTGGGGCGTATATTCCTAGAATTAAAAACTTTTCTCCTTGTGTCTGAATTTCAATTGCCAAAATTCTACCCTGTTCATCTTTAAATACGAATTTTGGTGACAAGTTCTCCTTTGCATATATCACCACTCCTCTTTTCTTAACTTTGTCCGATGAGATAAATTCTTGGCCTAGCCTTTTGTTGATTAACACTTTTCTGTGGAGTCTTGTCACATGTGTTTCTTGCAGGCAAATAATGTCCAATTGTTCTTTTTTCAAAATATGAAATACTTTTCTCCGTTTTTCTGGAGAATTCCCGCCATTTATGTTCCAACTAAGAAGCTGTAGAGACATCCTGGTCTACTTCTTAAGTATCACAGTTGGGTATCTAATTTGTCCTCCGTTCCCGAAGGCTGTGGTGCCGGTCCGCCTCCAGATGGTACGGGTCTTGGTGGTGATCCCGGTGGTGGAGGCCAAGAATCTACAGCTCTCTTTTGGAGGTCCTCCTCGTTGTCGTGTAGGAACTTCTGGTGGTCCTCTGGTGTTTTAATTCTTACCTTCTTTCCTTTATAGGTGAATGATAAACCTTGAGGAAATTCCCACCTGTAAGGGATTGCGTTGTACCTTAACAATTTAGCCAAGTCTGTATATGAAGCTCTAAGGTCCAACAGATATTTAGGAATGTCTCTATAAATTTCTGCCCTTTTGCCTTCAACTTCCAGAGATTTTTTAAAATGTTGGCCTAGTATCTTGTCTCTTTCCTCTCTTGTTCTCAAACAAACCAAACAGTCTCTGGACTTGTCTTTCTTAACCGATCTTCCCAATCTGAAGGCCGTCACAATTTTGAAGTCTTTATCTTCCTCAACCCCCCAAAATTTAGAAAACTGTGTCAAAAATTCCTCTAGGTTGCCCTGCTCCAGCTCTGGGACGGCCCTCAGCCTAAGATTACATTCCTTACTTTTCAGTTCCACCATTGACAGGTAGGCTTGCTGTTCTCCTACCTGTCTTTTCAGAGGTCTTACTTCCCCTTTGATCTCCTCCACCTTTTTGCACGCTTGCTCGGCTTTTTGATTGGCTTCCGCAGCTAATTTGTAGTTCTCCGCCGTAGCTCCTTGCAATTTCTCAATAGCCTGAGTATGCTGGGAAACCTGATCTGTTAACTTACTGATAGTAGATGTAGCTCTGTCAATTTTAGATGACTGATCGTCCACCTTCTTATTCAAAAGTGCCAGTTGTTCCAAAATTTGTTTCAAGACTGGATCAGTTCCTCCAGTTGCCATATCTTCTGTTGCAAGCGTTTCAACTTCTTCCTCCTGCGCCGTCAGCACAGTTGGTACCGAGGATCTGCGTTGATGAGTCAACGTTGTTTGAACAAGCTGCCCAGCTCTCTTATCTTTTTTCTTTTCTTTAGCTTCCTCAGCTAAGGCTTCCTTAGCTTTAGATGCTCTTGTTTTCCCTGGGCCACTCATTCCCCAGCTGCCTCTGTTCAAGGTCAAATAGTCTTTCAGTCCATGAGAAAGGCAAGTCCAGAATGTAAACAATTAAACCACAAAAAATCCCAATAAGGTACAGTTCCCAGACCTCTATGCCTCCGCAAATCCACTAGGGGGGGTTTTCAAAAGAAAGAAAGTTTCTTTTCCACCATCAAAGTTCCTATTTCAACTTTTATAGTCCCCAAGTTCGAAAAGGAGGCTTTCAGATAGTTCTGTTTCAAAATAGTGCCACAAGGTAGCAGAAAGGTTCCAATATCAGTATTAAAGCGATAGTGTATCCATCAATGCAACAATTTGTACTTGAGAAAAAGTTTCAGCAGCCTGACAGTACTCCTTTGCAACACTGGCAGTCCGATAGCTCGGTTATCCCTTCAATTCCACGTCACTTCACAATAGGAGGAAGATTCCTTAGCGCAGTAAACCAAAAGATTTAATCCTTCAATCTTTTTGATTTCTAGAAGAACACAGTCTGTTAATGCCCCTTCATACTAATTTCAAAGTCTCTTTTGAGCGCTTCAGCCCACATCGGGTTCTTTGCTTTGCTCTGATTAGCAGGATCGGGAGACGGACTTCCTGTTACTCGCCTCCCGTTTTCAGCCGAATTAAATAAATTTGAGTCAATCTTTAGTACCCCTTACTCACGGGTAAATTGCAGCCAATTCTGATGATTTTCAAGAAGAAAGGTCGACGCTCATCAGCAACAGCAGCGCGGCTTCACTTCCGCGAAAAGAGCGATGAACTCACAGCGCCGCTCCCCCTTTCACGTTCCGGAGCCTCTTACGAGGTCCCTTCCTCGTTTCTGGGGGGGCTTCTGGCACCCGCCGAGTCCCACGGCCGCAGGCTCGCTCTGCCTACGGTTTGTCTTAATGGGTCTCCGCTTTGCCGCAGCGGACGACCCTTTTTCGCGGAGCCCCTCTTCACACGGTAAAGAGGACCGCCATTGCCGTTTTGCGCCGCCTCCGGCAGCTGCTTTAGACAGTGGAATCCAAGGGGCACTGCCTCCGTAGGTGCGTGCCACCAGAGAAGCAAGAAGTATTGACAACTTCTGGGTTCTGACAAGATCTTGTGGACCTCTCGCAAGATCTTGCCAGAACCCAGAAGCTGCAGGTGCGCAGCTCCACTAAGTGAGGCTGCAGCGGAGCGGATGGCACCTTCCTGTTTTGCCTCAGGTGATGAAACAGAATAGGCTGCGCCTGCTACCACTAGTGCTTTATCTTTTTGCCTGTGGTGATAATTTCCTTCCTTCCTTCCTTCCTTCCTTCCTTCCTTCCTTCCTTCCTTCCTTCCTTCCTTCCTTCCTTCCATAATCAGCTTGAAAATATTGCCAGTCCATCGTCTTTCTGGGTAACTAAAGGAGGATACCTTGTTTTGAGCCTTGACTGTGGGAATGGCTTAGCCAGGTAGTGTTATCTATTGTTGGAGCTTCAATGCTTTTGTGTTCGATCGACAGGTTTAGTACTGGTGGTTGGCACCTGTCTGTCAACTGAGTTAAATTTAAACTGTAAACACAGCTGAGATGGCGATAAAATATAAATCTCTACATGGTCCTTAGCATTTCCTTTCACGAATTGGCTTCAACTTGCCTCTTATATTGATTGAAGTGGTTTGAAACATCTGCCAATATGACTTGGCAATGACTGCTGCAGCAAACACAGCACATGGAGAAGAATAGACCTGCAGCTCAACAGAGGTTCTTAATGCATCACATTATGCATCATGCACACTCTTGATTGTCTTCATTTAACAGGGAATTGCTGATTTGTTCTTTCCTTCTCAGTGCCTTTTTTTCTTTTGTTTCAGATTCAACAGGAATAGATGATATTGAAACCGTTATCCCCTGCAGTCAGTATGCAAGCGATGTCTTTGTCACAGAAACACAGAAGCAATTTTCTCGTTATTACAATGAGTTTGAAGAGTTACAATTGCTTGGTAAAGGGGCCTTTGGAGCTGTCATCAAGGTACATACAGTACGCTGCGTCAGACAGATTTTGTTCCATGGAGCGTGCAATTGGTTGATAAGGGGATGAGGAGTTTCCCGGAAGGAGCATCTTTTATGATTTTGATTAAAACATCTGTCGTGTAATTTCCATTGGGCAGGTGCAGAACAAACTGGATGGCTGCTGTTACGCGGTAAAGCGAATTCACATCAATCCCACAAGCAAGCAGTTTCGAAGAATTAAAGGAGAAGTGACCTTGTTATCACGCCTGAACCATGAGAACATTGTGCGCTATTACAACGCGTGGATAGAGAAGCACGAGAGGCCTTTGCTCAGTACGCCGACATCGGAAACCACGGAAGGGAAGAAAATGGCTGACAAGCTGGCTCAGAATGGGAAGGGTGAAGCGGAGTCCATGGATGACATAGAAGCAAACGCCCCTCCCCCTGTTCTGACCAGTTCAGTGGAGTGGAGCACCTCATGTGAGAGATCATCAAGTGCCAGGTTCAGTGGAGGGGATCAGGAATCCAGTGATGATGACGAGGATGAAGATGGAGGTGTATTTGCACAGTCATTCTTGTGAGTAGGGGTGTGGGTTTCTTTGCTTTTTCCTATAAGGCATTTACTGTTGGTAGATTGGGTCCTGAGCTGCCCTGCCAGGGATGGAAGGGCTCCTTCTGTTTTGATTGATTGATTGATTCTATTTCTATGCTGCTTTTTGTTCAAATAAATCCCAAAGCGGCTTACAAACAAAAGATTAAAATAACGTAATGGAACATCACGAATACATCATAAATCGTATAGAATACTTAACAAATCATCAGCAAAACAATCCCAAATAAAACAATTGCCATCTATGTAACACTATTAACAAAACAACTAAATAATAAGCTAAACATCACAGCTACACCAAAAATCATATTGTAGGATTCACAAAGTCCTACAGCATTCCTATCTACAAAACAACATTAGCAATATTAACAAAATAGGGTGAAGGGACAGCAGTCCAGTGGAAACTCAGTGGTCCTCGCTCTAGTTAAGGACCAGGGAGACTTTTGCTGATTTCCTCTCAACCCTCTTGAACAGATTTACAGGGGTTTGTGGTGGGAAGAAGGAATCAGTAAAGATTACTTCGTGTCTCCATCTCCCACTAGTAGGAGCATCCAGTGAGCAGAGTTCCACTCACAGGAACGCTAGATCCAAGCAAATGTATCTGACTTCATAGGGTTTGGATACTGACTTGATTTTCTTTCGTTCTATTAGCATATCAGGCTATGAAATGCATTGGAAACCTCCTTAAAGTTAATCTGCCCATGTATTTACACATCACGGTACCTAATCGCTCAGAACTTTATCACTTAAATGCTGTGCATCGGAATTCTGAACTGCCTCTCTTATAAAAGGTTGTGTTTTGAGGTGATGTGAAAGTTCTGTCTGCAATTTTTAATCTCTTGATGGGTATTTCTGTACGTGCAGTTTTTCATTTGAAGACATTTGAGTGGTGGACATTCACATGTTAACTGGTTTTGAAGGGGTTGGAATTAAGTGGGATTCCTCTTTATGTTGGAAGGGCACTCTGTTCCTGACTCTGCTTGCCAAAAGCTCCCTCAGGATACATTTGATAAGCTTCTGAAGAAATTCAGGTATCCATGGAACGTTGCTTGAAAAGCGCTGCTTTTCATGGATTTTGATGTTCTCCCTTTTCATCTGTTGATTTAGGCCAGCAGCGGATTCTGAAAGTGACATCATTTTTGATCATGAAGATGACAACAGCAAAAATCCTATGGTGGTAAATACTGTAACTAAAAGTACCTTTCTGTGTCCTCTTACGAACAATTCTGATCTCTAATGTTATTCATCAGTTGCAGCCGTTCTGATACCATGAACTAATATAGCATCCAGTAATTTGTCATCTGTCACTTTGCATTAAAACCTGCATGCTATACAAAATAAGCCAGGTTTAAATAGAGGTGGTCGATAAAGCTGTTGGGATTTTGTTAAGTGAATCCCGCCCTTAAAAAACCCAAGATCAATATAACTATCTGCATAACTGACACAGGCGGCACAAAATCAGTCCAACACGGCATTAAAACATCCTACAAATACTTACCCAAGGACTAAAGATACTGAAACATGATTTAAAAAAAAAAACTTTAAATGTTTTCTTATAATGCCCAAAATGTATTAATATACCGTACTTTTCCGTGTATAAGACTAGGGTCTTGTTTTTTTTTTACTAAAAATAATGTTTAAAAGGGGAGGATAGTCTTAGACACAGGGGCAATGTCCCCCCATTTTCCAAATTTTGAGTCCCCAAATATAGGGGGCATCTTATACACTGGGTGGTGTTATACACGGAAAAATATGGTAGGTTCCAGGCAAGCCTCACTGGGGAGGGCATTCCATAACCAGTGTGCCTATCCACCTTTGTATGTTGGGAGGACCTTCTGATGAAGATCTTAAAGTCTGAGCCAATATATCCAGGAAGAGGGGGTCCTTCAGGCAACCTGGCCCCAAGACTGTTAAGACTTTAAAGCTTATTACCACCTCTTTGAATTGAAATGGACTGGAAGCCCATGCAAATGATGAAACATTGACACGATATGCTGATATCTACTAGTCACCCTTCTGCCCCAAAATTCTGAAGTTTCCAGAATTTTTTTTTTTTAAATGTTCTAATAAAGTCAATGCTTTAGGGACAAAAACTGGCCATGTTTTTGACCAGATTTGACAATTCAAGTTTCACATCCCTAAGTGTTCCTTAGGATACTGCCTATAGAACTGTCTCAAAACACCCTTCTTTGCATCCCTATGCAGTTGGGGCTCTACGCAAGAGCATTACTGACACTACTTCTTCTGGAGCGAAGTCAAATTCTTGTTCCGCTGTGAGAGCAGCAGCTGTGCCTTTGAATTCTGGAATGTAGAGCTTTCCAAAGGGCTGGTATAGAAAACCTCTTCTGCCTGCCATAAAAATATTGATTAGATCTCCAGTTAGATTTCTGGCTGTAGAAAGAACAAAGAACAAAGAATTAAGCATTCTGCCTGGATCCTTGATTGACAGCTCACGTTTCTGGCAATGTATCTTGGATATTCTGGGCAGGTGGACTAAACCTCCTCCCACGGTCGCCTGCCAGCAAGTCCAGCCAAATCTATTGTAACTACCTAATAATGGTGGCTCTGTGGGTTAAACCACAGAGCCTAGGACTTGCCGATCAGAAGGTCGGCGGTTCGAATCCCCGTGACGGGGTGAGCTCCCGTTGCTCGCTCCCTGCTCCTGCCAACCTAGCAGTTCGAAAGCACGTCAAAGTGCAAGTAGATAAATAGGTACCGCTCTGGCAGGAAGGTAAATGGCGTTTCCGTGCACTGCTCTGGATCGCCAGAAGCACCTTAGTCATGCTGGCCACATGACCTGGAAGCTGTACGCCGGCTCCCTCAGCCAGTAAAGCAAGATGAGTGCCGCAACCCCAAAGTCGGTCACGACTAGACCTAATGGTCAGGGGTCCCTTTACCTTTAATAATGAGTCCAGCATTTTTGCACCATAGTTTTTATTGGTGTTTAAACTTAAGAGTGTTTCCTTAGTATTGTGTTTTACATGGCAGCATTCTCCAGTTATGAAGGTAAAACATTTGACAGGCTAATGGTCCAGATCTCAGGATGATAGGTTTGCATGGTTGAGGGTAGATTTGTACATACTGTTAATATTATGAATCCAGTGCTCCCACCCCAGTCTTATGTTAAGTGATCCTACAAGCAGGCATAGATATTAGCATACAGGCTCATGTGGCCATACATGCAAGTATAATGCAGTGATGTGGTGGGGGCTCAAACCACTGCTTGATGTCAAGAAAAATAAAATTCAATCCAAGTAAAAACAGAAACAGAGCACAATTTGATTTGGCACATAAAAACCACTGTGGTTTTAAAAAGTATGATCACTCACCTGGTTTGTGAATATCGCTAGATATATGGAGAATCTCTGTTTGCTTGCATTCTACTCTTGTGTTTATCTGACACAGGATGAAGGCTACAAAGGGAAAAATAGTCACAGTGAAGAGGATGAAACATCAGCGATTCAGACTGTTCACCATCTGTACATTCAGGTTAGAAACTCTTAGACTATGTTGTAGAAGACTGCATTTTAATTGAGCCTAAGGCAGCATTTGTACATCACAGGTAGATCATAGTTAATGGTTTACTATGAATGTGCAAATGTTTCCCACAACCTACTTCCCCTAGTTATCTTAGTTCCGTGGTGAGGAGGGATGAATTCACAGGGGTTGGCATTTTTTGTTTTTTAATCTCCGTATCCAGCATTTATTTAGTGGTGGTGATTTTTGAATGACTGAAAAAACTGTTTGGCTTAGATTTCTATTATCACAAAAGCTCATTGCATTTAGGGTTCAAACATGGTACATATGAAGTGTAGCCGGTTAGTAAGGTTTATTAAAATCACACATGTTCATCAAAAGGGTAGACTACAAACTTGAACAGTAAATGTTTATATATGCTAATACCATCACAGTGATATAGTAAGAAATGTGTTCAGTGCTAAGCATAACCATGAAGTGAATGTGGCTTCCTGTTTTTCAACTGTTTCTTCATCTTATATCTGAAGATGGAATATTGTGAAAAGAGCACTTTGCGGGATACCATTGACCAAGGCCTATATGAAGATACCAATCGCCTCTGGAGATTTTTCCGGGAAATTCTGGATGGATTAGCTTATATCCATGAAAAGGTGAGCCACATTCATGCCAAACTCAATCAATTAAAATAATTGGGCTTGTATTCCTGTTTGTTTTTGTTTTTGCTGTATTATTTTACTGTTGTTAGCTGCTCTGGGCCCAGCTTTGGCTGGGGAGGGTGGGATATAAATAAAAAATATATATTATTATTCTTATTATTAATCCACTTTTACCCTGCCCATGCTCCAAAGTGCTCAGAGCTGCATAGATTTTTATCTTCCACAATAAACTGTAGAGAGAGAGAAGGAATTTCACAATCTTCGCCAACCTGATACCTTCCATATGTTGTTAGACTATAGCTCCCATTATCCCTCACTAGGCTGTCAGGGGCTGCTTGGAGTTGTAGTACAAATATCCCAGTCCTAGTCTGACTTTCTACCCACTGGTCCACACTGGTTCTTCTACAATACAAACAATATCCTATTTCAGGCATGTCCAACAGGTAGATCGTGATCTACTGGTAGATTGCAGGGTGTTCCTGGTAGATCCTGGTTGATCTCTGGCCGCTCAGTGATCTCCTTACAAAAAAACAACAACCCCAACTTTGGCTTACTAAAAAAAACTCAAGCTCCACAACTTTGGCTTCCTAAAAAAAGCTCCACAACTTTGGGAAGATCACTGCCAGTCTTTTTACGACAATGAGTAGATCACTGCCAGTTTTTTTATACTGTGAATAGATCGCAGTCTGTTGGGAGTTGGACATCCCTGTCCTATTTGATCGGCACATATTTTTCATTAGTTGCAAGAGACTTGGTTGATTGTTAGGAGTTTTCTAAGGAATGAGTACCTCATTCAATTGTGTTTTAATTAGAGCAAAGGGTATCCTTTCAAAAAGAGATGCCTTCAGCAAGGAAAGCCCCTTGTAAGTGTATATGTTTAGCATTGCCTTCTTAAGAGCAATAGCAAATTCTTAGAGAAACTTAAAAAAAGCTCCTCCATGAAGTAGGAACGTGTAGAATATTTAAAGATTGGATCTGAATTTAATTTAGTTGCACTTAGTTCCCCTTGAAATCAGTAGAACCTAAACTTACATTGCAATCCTATACCAGTACAGTGGTACCTCAGTTAAGAACTTAATTTGTTCCTGGAGTCCGTTCTTAAACCAAGTCCGTTCTTAAACCAAGGCACGCTTTCCCTAATGAGACCTTCCACTGCCAATGCCCTTCCACCGTTCAGCTTCCGTTCATAGACCAAGGTAAAGTTTGCTAACCGGAACACTACTTCTGGTTTTGCGGAGACCCAGTGTGGTGTAGTGGTTAAGAGTGGTGGACTCATAATCTGGTGAACCGGGTTTGATTCCCCACTCCTCCACATGCAGCTGCTGGGTGACCTTGGGCTAGTCACACTTCTCTGAAGTCTCTCAGCCCCACTCACCTCACAGAGTGTTTGTTGTGGGGGAGGAAGGGAAAAGAGAATGTTAGCCGCTTTGAGACTCCTTCAGGTAGGGATAAAGCGGGATATCAAATCCAAACTCTTCTTCATAAACTGAATAGTTTGTTAACAGGGCTGTTTGTAAACCAAGGTACCACTGTACTTGGGAAGTAAATCATGACTAACTTTCCTATTGATTTGAGTTGATGAAGCTAACATAAGCAATGGTCCTATACACACTTACCTGAAAGTAACTCCCACTGAACATAGTGGGAGTTATTTCTGAATAAACATGCATAAAATTACATCATTCACTGAGAAGCTCCACTTGGCTTCAGTGGGACATAGCTTTCTTCAACTTCTCAACAAATTGCACTTCCGGCCACTGTTGGGATGCAGAGAGAAGTCCCCTCTGCAAATTTTAATCAGCAGGAATACGTATATAGAAATATACAGTTTCTTAGGTATCCTAGGCCTGTACCATATATATTGATATGTGATCCATATACATTACCAATTCTCTCATATCAGACTCTGTTTTATTTTATTAAAAGGGAATGATTCACCGAGATCTGAAACCTGTCAACATTTTTTTAGATTCCGAAGACCATGTGAAAATTGGTGATTTTGGTTTGGCAACAGATCACCCAGCATATGTAGTAGGTGCTTTTTTAAAAGTTGAACTATAAAAATGTATAATGTAAGCCATCTTGAAAAATAATTATTGTTTCATAAAAGAGGTTGCATATTAGTTTTTGTTTGTATGCACAGTGCGGAAGAGCCTCTTTTTGATAAAAGATAATTGTGGTTTTTCACTGCACTGTCTCTTTGTACTTCGTCACTTCAGTAGTATGTGTTACATTTTAATTCTACTGTTCTTTAAAGGCACTCAGAGCTCTGTACATTGTACCTTCACATTATCAATCCTTTTGAGTTAGTGCTATCCTGTACATACTGGCCCTGTGAGTTTCATAACTGAGAAGAGAGTTGAATCTAGTACTTGTGTCTGTTGCATAGATTTTAGAATAGCTACAGTTTTGAACCATCCAACAATCTGGTGAGGAATACAATTTAGGTTTTCTGGGGTTTCTTTTTCAGGCAGACACAAGGCAAGGAGAAGGAGAGGATGGTTTGGCGAAAAGTGATCCTTCTGGTAGGTACAGTGGTACCTCGGGTTACATATGCTTCAGGTTACAGACTCTGCTAACCCAGAAATAGTACCTCGGGTTAAGAACTTTGCTTCAGGATGAGAACAGAAATCGCGTGGCGGCGCAGCGGCAGTGGGAGGCCCCATTAGCTAAAGTGGTGCTTCAGGTTAAGAACAGTTTCAGGTTAACAACGGACCTCCGGAACGAATTAAGTACTTAACCCGAGGTACCACTATATAAGCAAATTTTTAATACAAAACATTAATTGCTGGTAATGTACTGTAAGAGAGATGGTAATTACAGGATTGCTAAAAAGTTGGACTAATACCACTATTTGGACAAATATTTTAAAAACAACAACCAACTTCTCCATTTAAAGAAAATACTATGAAATGCCTAGATTTTTCTTGACTTTGATAGTGCTTCTGCGGCGCAGTTGATAACTGAGTGTTGTCCTTAATAGGTAACTTGACAGGAATGGTTGGCACCGCTCTTTATGTTAGCCCAGAGGTCCAAGGAAATACTAAATCTACTTACAATCAGGTAAAAGTCCCTTTGGAAACTGTGTTAGGTCCTAGGGCTTTTTTGATCCCGGTCTTGTGAGTTGAATGTAGAGATCTTTCTGTGCGTAGGGTGCCTGCCTGCTGCTATTTTTCCATGCTGAAATTCCTGTGCTCCCTCCAAAAGCTCTGTGGAAGTTCATTTGTCCATTATGACAAGGGAGCCCAGCAAGGAGAGAGAGGATTGGCAACACACACACACACACACACACACACACACACACACACACAGAGAGAGAGAGAGAGAGAGAGAGAGAATATTTGTAGATGTGACTTCCTCTAGCAAAGGGGTCGGCAAACTAAAGCCCAGGGGCCAGATGTGGCCCCCCCAAGCTCGTAAATCCAGCCCGCGGACCCTGCCAGTCCCCTGCTGCAAATGCCTCATCACGCGGGGACTGACTTCCGCTACACTTCTGGGCAGGCGGCGATGCTGGCGTGGCTTCGGATTGGCTGCAGGAAGCTCTGGCAGCTAATCCGAAGCCGCAGATGGCTCTGGGCAGGCGGCAACACAGGAAGTTCCTGCAGCCAATCCAAAACCTCACTGCCCTGGCGCGGCCATGGACAGAGAGGCCGGCAGGCAGGCAGCGGGTCTGGGCTGCACCATGGGCATCGTGATGGGCGCATTGCGGGGCTTCAGCCAGAGCTTGGCACGCCTGCTGGCGCAGCATCTGGCGCCCAGCTCGGCACTGTTGGTGGTGGTGTCCTTGGCGGCCACGCTGGAGCAGCTGGAGGGCAAGCTGCGTGCCATCTGCCTGGCACTCCGCATGCGCCGCCTGCCGGACGACCTGGCCTCGGATGACGGTCGCAGCCTGGGAGCTCAGCGGGGACCAGCCGATGGAGCAACTGCTGCTTGTCAACAACGGCGAGACACGCTCCTGAGCGCGTGCAGAGTGCATTCCTCCTCTAGGTCTGGAGGCAGCTGCAGGACCAAGGAAATACTAAATCTACTTACAGGGTATTTATATTTTTCAAAATATAGTCCAACCCCCCACAAGGTCTGAGGGACAGTGGACGGCCTCCTGATGAAAAAGTTTGCTGACCCCTCCTCTGGCACATGAAGATCTTAAGATTCTACTCTCCTTACCTAAATCAAATTCAGCAGGCACAAAATGTTACTTAAATGTAACATCAGAAAACAGTCTCAGTAAGGACACCCAAAAAGAATGGGTCTGCAGTAAGATTGTGGCTGCGTGCTTAGCCTTATTAGAATGGTTGTAAACTCAGGGGAATGGGCAGCGATGTATTATTTCCCTCTTTGCAACTACACTTACTTATACTTTCAATCTTTTTCTACTAGAAAGTGGACCTCTTCAGTTTGGGCATAATATTCTTTGAGATGTCTTACCATCCGTTGACGACTGCATCAGAAAGGATCTTTGTTCTCAGTCAGCTAAGGCTTGTATGTATGAAGGCTTCATAATAACCTGTCAAACATGACTTGTTGCTTATGTCACGTACAGATTTCTCTCTGGATCCAGCATTAAACCCATTGTAAAACTCTAGTTCCAGAACTTAATGCAAATATATTTTTAAAAATAAATATCTAGACCAGAATTTCCTATTGACCTTTTCCAGAGATTATTAGTTTTTAATCATGTCCCTCCACCCACTAAGCCAATGCAAAGTCTTTGTAGACCATAGATTTTATTTTCTGCTGTGTTAAGTAAAATACATTAGACCTGCTACAAAAATTGTTTGTGATGAGAAAGGAGGCTGCTACTTTCAATGTTGCCTGGGGTGGGAGGAGAACTCTACTGCTCTTACTTTTACTTGTAAAAAGCATGAAGGGAAAGTATTTGCAGTGGTATTGCACATTAATAGACATGTACCTGATGCAATGGGGACGCGGGTGGCGCTGTGGGTTAAACTACAGAGCCTAGGACTTGCCGATCAGAAGGTCGGCAGTTTGAATCCCCGCGACAGGGTGAGCTCCCTTTGCTCGGTCCCTGCTCCTGCCAACCTAGCAGTTCGAAAGTACCTCAAAGTGCAAGTAGATAAATACTTGGCGGGAAGGTAAACGGCGTTTTTGTGTGCTGCTCTGGTTCGCCACATGAGCCGGAAGCTGTACGCTGGCTCCCTCAGCCAGTAAAGCGAGATGAGCACCGCAACCCCAGAGTCGGCCATGACTGGACCTAATGGTCAGGGGTTCCCTTTACCTTTACCTTACCTGATGCAATGCATAATGAGCCAGTGTCTGCCCTGTATTACATGTGGGATCTATGTTTGCTGTGCAATGGTACAAATAAATAGCTGTAGAATCTACACCACCATCTGGCAGAATTGCTGGTGTGACTGCTTTGCCAACAATGAAAACTCAGTTTTGAGTGGCATCCCTCAGCTGTTAAAACCCTGGAAACATACACTCGGGCATTTGACTGAAGTATTTGCAATCTTTAAATTATATTGTTCTGAATGCAAAAAAAAATCTGGTTTTGGGGAAGCATATCTTTTGCAACTTTCTTCTTGTTTGATTCTACTCTGCTTTATTTCCCAGCCTTCTATTGAATTTCCAGAAGACTTTGATGAAGTGAAGAATGCAAAACAGGTATTCATAAACCTTTTTCAATTGCTGTGTTCTGTGTTCTCAAAGTTTAATCATAATTTTACCCTCTTTGTTTCACACCAGTGCATGCCCAAGCAATTACAATATAGCACTAGAGACATAGGAAAACAAATTATAGAAAGGGGAAGTAAACTACTGACACTGAAGTGTTAAGCCTGCAGAGCTCATTAGAATGGCTCCAGAAGATTAATTTATGTTTTACTCTGGAACTTATGCCACTTGTGGAATATTGACGTTACAGTTATTTACGTTAAGTGTGGTGTTGGGAAGATGCGACTAAAAAGAGCAATAATATTTTTTAAAAACAAACAAAACAGGACTATATATTTTTGCTTCATTTTTTAGAAATTGGTTATTGCTTGGCTGTTGAACCATGATCCTTCCAAAAGACCAACTGCTATGGAGTTGTTAAAAAGTGAACACCTTCCTCCACCTCAGATGGAAGAGTCTGAACTTCATGAAGTGCTTCATCATACTTTAGCAAATGTGGATGGGAAAGCTTACCGGACAATGATGGGTCAGATATTTTCACAGCGCATCTCTCCTGCAATTGATTACACCTATGACAGTGACATTCTCAAGGTTTGCTTTAAATTTAATGACTAATACCCTGCTGGAATAATAAAATAAATAACCCACAGCTGCTGTTGAAATCTGAGGTCTTACAATTTACTCCTTTGTTAGGCTAGGGCCAGGCGATGCTGCAGTCCAATTTATATGAATGTCTTCAGGTGTCACACTCATCCAGAACTGAATACTTTTGCTTGATATCTCAACATAAGGTTATGCATGTCCACCTATGCAGATACTAGATGATGATATGGGCGAATAAATGCCCTACTCCTGACTATGCCCCCAAATGCCTCACACCAGTGATGGTTGCACATAGATGTACATTTCCAATGAGCAGATCAACTTATCTGCATAGCAGGTAACAGAGAATTGCTTGGAACTTAAGATCTCAGACTTTCCCAATTTTTCCTTCCCACTGCAGCTTCCTATAAATATGTTTCTGAAGGTTCAGGAGGGTACCTGTGGAACAATAGCAGCTCGGGCAAATTGGTGAAAACGTCTTGTATATACCTTGCGAGAGCAGAACTGCTTTCTACTCTTGCTAGGAACGAAGCTTATGGGAATTAAGCATTTTCAACACTTGACAATGTGCCATATAAAACTAAGTTGCAGTAGTAGTGCTTCCAACGTTGGCATTAAAGATGTCAATATCTATGTCCCCTTCTTATGCCAAAAGCACAGAACATGCAGTTCATGGTTTTTTCCTTTTACCAGGCTACATGGAGGAGACACAAAACATTTGCAAAAGCTTTTTGTGCCCTGTCTCCAATGCCGCTCTTATTTTTATTTATAGATGTAAAATACTGTTAAGGCATGAGGGCATAAAGACTCCTGCTTCCAATTTAATACCTTTCTACATGACTAGAAATGTGAAAAACAGGTGTTGCAGGGAAGACATTATTTTTAGCAGCGTTTTTAGCAAATGGCACTGTTCTAACCTCTGTTGCATTTTCCCTTTATGTCCTAGGGCCTGTTTTTGTTTTTTAAACTATCTGGATTCTCTCCTTTTTAATCCTGGAGCCTCACATAGGACAGAAATTCTGAGGCATGTTTCTGAAAGAACCATCATATTTCCAGGAATACTGTAATGTTTAATTTTTAAATTATTAGTATAAAAAACACCCAGCAGAGTGCAAAGGGACCAATATTCAATGAAATGATCTGCTAGTTAAAACTGATCCATATTGCTTTCTCATGGTGTGACAGTATGGCTGTTCTGATTTGAGGTGGTTTGTACTTTGGACGTTTCCAGTGTTCAGAATTCCTTATGCATCATTATCATTTTGATTCCAGGGCAGTTTTTCAGTGCAGTCAATCAAGATTCAGCAACATGTATGTGAGACAGTCAGCCGAATCTTTAAAAGACATGGTATGTATGTTTACACTATTGGTTCTTGAATTTTTTTATACGTAAATTGGGGTAGGGAACTATTTTCTCTCTCACAAAAAAAGTGGGTTGGATTACAGAGAGATTGATCAGCTTAAAGATTTTGCCTTTTTAGTTTTTCTTCTATCTTTAAAAATTGTTTGAGTAATTGAATAAACTGAAGGCAAATAATTGAACATCAAACTGTTCACCTTTCCAGAGCCAGTCCAAAAACACTGTCTGTTATGGGCCACTGTGGAAATTTTAATTCCCCTACAACAGAGCACGATTTGGCAGGCTCATTCTGCCAAATAAGATTTGGCACATATTCTAAATTTTCTTACGTCAGGTAGCATTCGTAGGCACTATTTTCCAGGATGATCTCTATTGAAATTAATGGACTCTGCCCAGGAACCCATAATGCTCCAGTTTATTCCAGTAAGGTTTTCACAAGAAAAAGTATGTGTGAATTCTATGCAAAGAGAATTTAAGTGGCCACCAAAACTACAGTGGCAATTCAATCTTTTAGCAATAAGAGAGTCCTCTTTCTTCTCTGCACCTATTACAAGTTTAGGCCCAATATCTCTTACAGAGTCTTGACCAGCCAATCATGAACATACAGCGTTCTTATTAAGAAAAAAAGGAATGTTACATAGAGTGCATTGGCTTTCTAAAATTGTCTGTTAGTTCCCTGTTTGTGGTGCAGAAATTAGACTCTTTCAACCATTTTTGAACAGGAGCTATCAAGCTGCACACCCCCTTGCTTATGCCTAGGAACAGAAAACTGTACGAACACAATGAAGCTTCATATTTAATGGATCACAGTGGGATGCTGGTGATGCTTCCTTATGATCTCAGGGTGAGTACTAGTGTGGAATTGTGTGATCTTAAGAGTTTCTGCCCAGCCTCTTTACCAACTTTTCTTCATTGACGTTGGGGGCTGATTCAGACATTGATGTTGGCATTGTAGGGTGGTCTTCCATGCAGCTGAATTCCTGTAAGACCTCACTACTTTGCAACCACTCTCCCTTCCCTCTTAAAATATTCTCTCATGCGGAAACCTGACGCATTAAGGAAACAATTTCTAGGGTTTATAAAAGGCAGATTAACTCAGAATTGTCTTTACGTAGTCAACAACACATTCCCAACGTGACAAATGAGCTCCATTTAGTATTTTTGTCACTACAGTATAGTAAAATAACAATAATAGTAATAGTGAATGATCGTGCAGTCTGATTGGAGGAAGTGTTTAAAATAATTTTATTAGCTGCAATCAAAAAGGTGCTCTGACGTGCCTGTTCCTTTTTACCTCCTTATTTATTCATGTCATCGTTCCGGCCAATTCTGCTAAAAATAAAACGCTCATTTAGAGCATTAAACTAGCAACAATTTCAAAGGGTTATTCTGTTCATTTAGCTATAAAATATTGATTACTGGAAGAATTTCACAAAATCTGAAACCACATAAATTAGAATGATAGATGAACCTACTGGAAATTTTGGTGGGAAACTTTCACTAGCATTGCCTATTTGGAATTAACATGAACTTTTGACAGTTAATGGAAATCATTTCTGAAGTCCTATAATGATAAGAAACCTAATTTTCTCTATTTCATTAAGTTCCATGTTCACTGCAAAATCATTTCAACTACTTTTGTTTGATATGCTTATTTTTTTATTTACAATCTGCATTTTACATTTTCCCCTCCAGATTCCTTTTGCAAGATATGTAGCTAGAAATAACATAACAAATTTGAAAAGGTAAGGGCATGGCCCAGGAATCATTTCATTCTTTCTTCAAATGTAGTACCTGCCTGTCTAATTTTTGTACCTTTAAAAATAAATCTAACCTATATAGGAGAGGCCATAGTGCACACTTTGCATGTTGTACCATTCCCTGGCATTTCCATTTACAAAAGAAATCTTGAGTAGCAGCACTGGAGAAGTCTCAAGTCACAGCCAATTGTTGCAAGCAGAATGGGAGTAGATGAGTCAATAATGTTTAGCACTGTAAAAGGCAGCTTCATATCTATTTGCCCAGACTTTTGGGAATGTCCAGTAATTGTTGATCTCTGCACATGATTTTATTGGCTGTGTTAATTGTTTGCTGTTGATATATTGTACATTGCTGGTTTTCTGTGTTGCAATTGTCCCTGGAACCTAGGGTTGCTATATTTCAAAAAGTAAAATTCCTGACACCCGCAAAGTTGTTGAGCTTTATTCCTCCCCCCAAAATAGCAATAAATATGTCAAATAACTAAAAATAAATAAAAATGCTTTAAAAGGTAAAATATTCACATTTTCCTCCCGCCCTCCCAGATACTGTATTGAGCGGGTTTTCAGGCCTCGGAAATTAGACCGCTGTCATCCAAGAGAGCTCTTAGAATGTGCTTTGGATATAATCACTCCTGCTGGCAACAGTTTTCTACCTATTGCAGAAGCAATCTACACAATTTCTGAAATAATCCAAGAGTTTCCTGTGTTGCAGGCAAGTGTTCCTCTGTTTTCTTTTTTTCCAAAACATACAGTGTTTTAGATTTTGTTTAGTTTAAAAGAAGGAGTGTCTTTCTCCTCCTGCACTTAGCCCTTTAATGTTAGGGCAGAGTAGGAATGAATTTGGTCCATTTTATAGCTTGCCTTATAGAAGTCTTTCAAGTTTTATGTAGTTTAGTTTTTCTTGCCTCTCTACCCAATTGTAACATATCTTTGCCAGACTTCTCATCATGGAGTGTATCTGTTTAGTATCTGTAAGCAAGACATTAAGGAGAAAATGTTGGATTTTCCCAAAGATTTTGACATACTTCCCTTTGAAAAAATCTCAAAACGTTTTAAGAAAAAAATTTGCAGAGCAGAAGCAGATGTTATGAAACTGCAGGGAACTTGTACCAGCTAAAATTACTGGAAAATCACGCCGAGAACACAGCCACAATCCAGCATGGCATAAACGTAGCCTTCATTTTTATTTACTGAAGCTGATATGTTAATGATTCTACAAATATTTATAAATTAAATACAAAATTTGAATAATTAGCTAGGATGCCAAGAACTGCTTAGATTTATGCAGTGAAGTTGCATTAGCTGAACAGAGTTTTTGATGTTTTCTGACACACACTCTTCACACCACAATACTATAGTCCAAGCTGTTTTCCATACTACTCCATTTCAAAACCACTTTTTGCAGTGCCAGGGTAGAGCAAGAAGGCTTCTGTCGCAGATGAATGAATCTAAGCCTGCTTAAACTCAGAGAACAAGTTTCATGGTTCATTGGATCCTGACCACTGTTTTCAAGTTGTACACAGCTAGCACGGCTTAAGTGCCGTTTCAAACGAGTTCCTCCAAGTTTGAAGTACACCTCCATTCTGATTTGCAAGACACAATGCTATATACAGTGGTGCCTCGGGTTAAATACTTAATTCATTCCGGAGGTCCGTTCTTAACCTGAAACTGTTCTTAACCTGAAGCACCACTTTAGCTAATGGGGCCTCCCGCTGCCGCTGCGCTGCCGGAGCACGATTTCTCTTCTCATCCTGAAGCAAAGATCTTAACCTGAAGCACTATTTCTGGGTTAGCGGAGTCTGTAACCTGAACCGTATGTAACCCGAGGTACCACTGTATTAGGAGATCGAATGATTAGTGAACTTTTTTTTGCTGACTTAAGGAAACTCAAATTTGGCTATCATTAAAAAGGTAATGGGCATAAACACCAAACTTTGCTCTTTCTTAGGAAAGAAACTATAGCATCTTCTTGAATCACACTGCCTTACTGAAAGCTATCCTCCTGCATTGCGGGATACCTGAAGATAAACTCAATCAAGTTTACATCATTCTCTACGATGCTGTGGTAAGTCATTTATGTGTTCAGTAACCACAAGACTACTTTATTGGATGCAGACAAGCTGTATAAATCATTGCAGTAGGTTTTGAAGGAGTGGCCAGTGGGAAAAGGCATTCACCAGGATCAGACAGAGGAGGAAAAGACAATGGGTTCAAGTAGCAGGGAAGTAACGTTAAGGTGAACATTGGATCAAATGTCCCCAACTGCCTTTAGGCTGCGATGCACCAGCTCTGCTTGCCGTGATTCAGCAAAGGAGATTTGTCCACACGTCTTGCTGGTTCAGGAACCCTGGAGATGGTGTGGATGCTTATTCTTCATACAGCATTGGTTTTCCTGTGGGCAGCTTTTGTCCACAGCGACATTCTGGCACATGTTGCATGTAAAGCTTTTTTCACATAGGAAGCTGCCTTGTGCCTGTCCATCTAGCTATCAGGCTTCAAGGACTCGGCTACCTCCCCTCTTTGGCAGTAGATAAGCAGAACAAAGCAAAAGGAGTCTCTTGCCAGTTAGAAATTTTAACGCTCATAGCGGAGAACAAAGAATCCATTTCTAGGAATGAAGGCGCTCCCAATTAAGGGTTCCACCTGCTTCCCCCCTCGCCATCCACGTCACTTCCGCACCTTGCAACCTGATCTCGCAACCACTTTGCTTTCTGTGCTGCCACCTTATCTGCTCTCCTTGACCTTGGCCTGAGCAGATGGATGCTTTCCAGCAAAAGAGAGTCTGTTAACTCTCTCTCCCACTTCTCCTCCTCCTGTTCACCACCCAGTTCTTCCCAACTTTTGTCTTCTGAACTATGTCCCTCTGCGAACCACCGTTCCAAATCTATACTGTCCCACTGCTCTTGAGAAGATTCTGGCTCCTGGTCAGGAGTAGCAGGAGGGGGAGACTCCCACCAATTCCTCCTCAGTGCAGCCTCCGCAGCACGGTCCCTGACACTAGCTCAGTATACTCCACAGTGACTGGCAGTGGCTTTCCAGGGTTTCAGACTGGAGATATTTCCAACCCTACCTGGAGATGCTGAGGCTTGAACCCTGGGACCACCTGAATGCAGAGCAAATACTTCACCACTGAGATACAGTCCTTCATCCAAAGCATAACCAGAGCAGGACTTAAGATCAGTTCAGGTGCAACACCAAATTCCAGGATTTGCATTCAGACCTTCCTCCGAGGGCAGAGACAGAATTGTTGGGTTTCAGAGGGCAAGAAATGTATAGTTGTGGTGTACCATTGGCGTAGCGGTAATACTTTCCTTTATGCTTGCCTCAAACCTCCTCAGAGACTTTTTTTTAACACACCCAAGCATTTGAATGTTGATGTATGTCTCTCACTCAGTGGATTATTTTTAACTGTTTCTTGTATTTTTTTATTTGCAAATACAACAAAATGTTCTGTCACAGTGATCATTTGTGGGAAATATGTACTTGGGGGATGTTTAGTGTGATCACTTTTAGTTATAATTGGTGTGTGGTTTTTAATATTTCTTCATTTTCTATGCAAGTTTCCTTGAGACCTTCCAATATAAGGAGACACGTAGATAAAGTTTAATAATAATCTGCATATAAATGTTGAACATTTTACGGGTGACAGGGCAGAAATTTAAATGTCACATTTCTATTTTATTTTATAAAATTTAAGCACTGCTTGGTTTTTTAAAAACACAAATTCTCTTTTAAGTCCCCCTCCCAAACTAGAAATAAGAGAATATCAAACAGCTTGTATGTTGATCATTTATTTTGCTGCAGACGGAAAAATTAACTAAAAGAGAAGTGGAAGCCAAGTTCTGCAACATTTCTCTATCATCAAACAGTGTAAGTAATATGAAAATGCCTTGGTTGTGTGTGTGTGTGTGTGTGTGTGTGTTGTTTTTTATGTATAGATACATTTATACCCCACTCAAGCCCTGAGAGATTCTCAGAGTGGTTAAAAATTAAAAGCAACATGTTCAGTTTTCTTTCATAGTACTACGGAGGTTCAGGAAAGAGTGCAAATACTTCCATGAGCATTTTACTTAACCTTTGTTTTTATATTCTCCTTCTTCCCATTTATAACAGGCAGGACATAGCTACTCCCTCCCAGTACTGCAGTCTTTTACATTGGTTGGCTTTGACCTGCATGTATTTTATATTTAACTTAGCTGAGATTTCTCTATTGGAAACAGACAGTATTTAAACACACTGAAACCACTGGGAACTGTTGCCAATATGCAGATCACACCCATTTTTCTATCTAAATCGGGAAAGGGCATTAAGGTGCAAGCTCAGTGCTTGGAGGCAGCAGTGAGCTGGAAGTAGGCCAGTAAATTGGAAGCTGAATCATGAAAAGCAGATATGCTCCAGCATGGTCACTGGAAGCTCAGGAGTGCCTCTTTCCAGCTCAATTGATTCACCAGCTTTGGCTACTTTGGGGTGGAGATGACTTGTCCATTGTACTCCATGCTCTGGTAACTCCCAGAATAGGTTGTTGCAACACACTCTCGATGGCGCTGCCCTTGAAAATGATGCAGAAACTTCAACTGGTACAAAATGTTGGCTCAGGATACTGGCTGTGGCTCCATTTAGAACTCACATAGTCCCGGTTTAAAACAGCTGCTTTGTTTGCCAGTTTGTTTTGCTGATAGGCCTTCCTGCTCTTGTGCCTTTAGTTCCAACCAGCACGTAGCAATTCCTACATATGTGCTTTATTTATAACCATCTCTTGCCTTTCAGCTTGCTCAACTGTACAAATTCATTGAACAGAAAGGGGAGTTGCAAGATCTGATGCCATTATTAAACACGATATTGAAGCAAAAGACGGGAGCCACCTCGCTGGTGAAACTTGGCATGAAAGAGCTTGAGGAAACAGTGGGTCTGCTAAAGAAACTTGGCATAAAAATTCAGGTTTGTAAGAGTGTTTAAAAAGTCAAAATAAACAGGTTAGAACGGTACAGTGGTACCTTAGGTTACATACGCTTCAGGTTACATACACTTCAGATTAGAGACTCCGCTAACCCAGAAATAGTACTTCAGGTAAAGAACTTTGCTTCAGGATGAGAACAGGAATTGTGCTCCGGCGGCGTGGCAGCAGCGGGAGGCCCCATTAGCTAAAGTGGTGCTTCAGGTTAAGAACAGTTTCAGGTTAAGAACGGATCTTTGGAACGAATTAAGTACTTAACCCGAGGTACCACTGTATTTCTTATGTGTCATAAACATGATTAATCATAACAGATCTTCTGGATTTAATTGCCATAAAGAAAGCACCTACTGAAGCTAGTCACCTTAAATGCGCAACATGCAAAAAAATTACAATATGTAGTAATGGGGGTTGGAGATCTGACCAGAAAATGACCAGTTGTACACCAGTGCAGAGGATAAGCTTGAGACAGATGGATAACAATAGCTCTTGCACACCCCACCCTGTGAAAAGCCAGGCAGGAGGGGATAGATGCTGTTTAGGATCACTGCTGCCTTCCTTAGGGAATTTCAATTCTCATTTTAGTACCTGAAATACCTTTACATGCTTGTTAATTTGAACATTTGTACCATTTCTGCTTCCTGCAGTTGCCTTAAGTCTAAGATGACAACAGAAACTCAACATTTTATCTTGCAGGTATCCATAAATTTGGGGCTGGTTTATAAAATACAGCAACACAATGGAATTATTTTTCAGTTTATTGCATATATTAAACGCAGACACAGGATAGTTACTGACATTCTCGCTGCTGGGGGAAGATATGATCATTTGGTGAGTGCTTATAAATTTGTGCTTATAAATTTAAGCTGTGATTGATACTTTTCTAGTATACCTCTGCTTTTTGTCTTCTCAGATTCCACAGTTCAGAGGCCCACAAGCAGTTGGTCCAGTTCCCTCAGCAGTTGGAGTCAGCATAGCTATAGACAGAATAAGCTCAGCAGTTTTGAGTATGGAAGAGCCTGTACGTTTGCATTCCTCTGCATTACATTTTTGAAATCCTTTAAATGTAAACTCAGTAAAGAGTAACTAAGCTGCAGTAGTGTTAATCTCTCTCAAACATTATCAATGACATGAAAATATAGCAAATAGTCTTAAGACTGGTAATGCTTGTTTCACTTAAGATTTTCATTGCTGTAATTGGGGTCATGCAATACCTGAACTAATATCTGGATGCTTCCAACTGTGTAACGTAGATATGCATTTAAACTTTTTTTTCCTTTTTTTTTTTTTGAGGAAAAAACAGTTAAATTTTTTGTTTCCAAAAAGTCTCTATCGGCTTCTCCAAATTGTTGTTTGCCCCCAGCCTATGCACCTTCCAAGATGCCCAAATAATTATGATTATTAACCAAGAATATGACCATTATTTAGCAGCTAGGACTGCTTTATCTCTATCAAAAGCAAAGTTCACTGCCATTCTGACTTAATCATTTCAAAAACAGTGGTGGGGCAGTTCCTCAAGGCCTCTAACCATTTGGTCCTCCCCCCCTTTTTCCTTTTCTTCCAGATTACAGTGAGCTCTTGCGACCTGTTAGTCGTTAGTGTTGGCCAGACGTCAATGGCAAGAGCTCTCAATATTGTTCAGAAGCTCTGGGCTGCAGGAATTGCAGCTGAAATCATGTACGACTGGTCCCAGGTAAATCGCCTCATATATTCATCATAGCACTCAATAACTTCCAGCTGCACAGCAGAACTCCCCCCCCCCAAAAAAAAACCCTTGATTTGTTCTGTCCCCCTGGAACAGATTTGGGGATGGTTGAGGAAGCGACTCCTGTTGTGTAACTTGTTCCACCCGTACAAGGATTTACAGTGGTACCTCAGGTTACATACGCTTCAGGTTACAGTCTCCGCTAACCCAGAAATAGTACCTCAAGTTAAGAACCTTGCTTCATGATGAGAACAGAAATTGTGCTCTGGCAGCGCAGCGACAGCGGGAGGCCCCATTAGCTAAAGTGGTGCTTCAGTTTAAGAACAGTTTCAGGTTAAGAGCAGACCTCCAGAAGGAATTAAGTACTTAACCTGAGGTACCACTGTAGTTGAATCCCACCCCTTGGGTCTCACTTTTAAATTGTTGAAACCTTATAAAGCTCAATAACATATCTTGTGTGAACACTCCTCAAGTTTGCCCAAGCAGAGAAAACTTGATACTTTTGCCTGGTGTGGATTATATTTATTACATTTTTAAAAATATTTCCATTCTTCCCTGAGAATTTAGAGGGGTGCAAAATTATCCCTCCTCCCCTCCCCGCCCTTATCCCCACGGCAACTCTATGAAGTAGATCAAGCTGAATGACCGTGACTGGCCCAAGCAAGCTTCGTGGGAAGGGAGGGATTTGAACCCGCCTCTCCTCAGTTCAAGTGCCTCATTCTCAGCCACACTGTCTTTCTGTGTGTCTATCCAGAAAACATTCAGTGCTGTGAAATCTAATCTTTATTTTTTTGTGTAATTTTAGTCCCAGGAGGAACTGCAGGAATATTGCAGGTGTTCCGGGATCACCTACGTGGCCCTCGTCTCTGATAAAGAAGGAAATCATGTAAAGGTAAAAAGTGCCTGGGTTGCATCTTTCCCCTTCTGCTTTTCTTCGCCTTGCTGATGATGCTTAAAGGAGATCTAAGTCTGGTCAGTGTCTGGATGGGAGTAATTCAAAGGGGAATCAAACACCTGTTTTGCATTTTTGCAGGTGAAATCGTTTGAGAAGGAAAGGCAGACAGAGAAAAGGATTTTGGAATCTGATCTAGTAGATCATCTGGCTCAGAAACTGAGGACCAAATTCTGTGATGAAAGAAGCAACAGGTAGCTATAATGCATAGTAACTTGGGGAAATAAGACACTAATTGCAGTAGGAGTAGGAGTAAAATTTGTATGCCACTTTTCCATATAAATGTGTTCGAAGGTGGCTCACAACAGAACAAAAACACAAATCAGTACACTGTTACAATAACAATCAAATGCAAAATCATTTCAAAACACAAGGCCACAAATACCACATTTTGATTATATGTGTTTGTTTGTTTTAGACAGTCACAGGCATAACCCTTCCAGCAGTGTCGTTAGTCTCTGGTGCAGCTCATTGAACAGCAGCCTTCCTCGTTGATTTTGCAAACAGCTCAGGATAAATAAGTGCATATTGTTTGGCGTAAAATGCAGAAGTTGTCATGTGTTGAACAACATAACAATTTATCACATCACCTTTTGATTTATTACCTAAATTGGCAATCGTGTGGAAGGAGCATCTGAACTGCCACTTCCAGAGCCATTCTGGCTCACATCGGCCAGGGCCATACTTTGGTCCCCCTCCAGTTCCTTAGTTTTTCAACCCTGCACCATTGGTTCCTCCCTCTATCCCAGGTGTTGCAAAGCTAGGCAGTCATCAGACATCGCTCATGAATCTAGAGATCCAGTGGATCAAAGATCACCCCCTTGAATGCCCCATTTGGGGCCTTACCACCACCAAAAGAACTTTTGGTAGTAGATCTTCACCTGCAGATCTATTCAGAGGTGTAGTAGGAGACACCCCCCTCCACCAGTGAAGCTAGTTGCTCCTAACCCTTTCCAGCCAGCAAATCTGAGAGGATTGTTCCATTGTTCAAAGCGTCTTACTTTTATGTAATATTGAATAAAGCAGTTCATAATAGCAAATGTTTTGAGCAACCTGTTTGCTCTGTTTTTGTTTTAGGGAAATTTCTGATAATCTGCCAGCACCAAATCTAAAAGGATCATTTTCTAATACTTCAGGTATGTACTTTATACACAGGTATATGCTAACGGTTAGACTATATATTAATTTAGTAGTGTTCATTGCACAGATCATGTACACTACAGCAGATGCTGCACATTAATTGTATATTGAACATAACTAGTTTTATATTTTAGCAAGTTCTTTCATGGAAAATGCAGTTCTTTGGCACCTAAATTATATATATTTCAGGACCTACCCTGCTCTTTCAACTGCAATTTCCCCCCCACTGATTTTAATATTGTATATATAAATTGTTGTAGCCACCCTGAGACCTATTGCTGAAGGGGAGATATGAAGTCTCATCTAATAGTGAAACCTAGTTTTTTGTGTGTATTCAGCTTTGCAAGAAACTACAATAGTTCAGTGCAGGCTAGCATTAAAAATGCTTTCAAGGACATAATACATGAAGACTTGTTATATAGCTTTTTTGTCTCTTTTAAGTGCATGTGTAAGAGAGGTGTTTCTAACTAAATATTTTGAATCATCTTAGGTTTGTCTGAGCCACATGGAACTGTAGTGGTACCAAATGTCTGCATTGTACCATCAGAGAAGTTGTCTGCAAGTGCCAGGCGGCGCTATGAAGTTCAGGTATCATGAATGCAGCTCTCCTTTTAGTAGCTACATCCCAATGTTTCCGAAGCAGTGAGGTCTCACCACAAACGGTGTATGTGTCAGGGACACAGAAAAGAAGATAGGAAGTTGTCTTGCACCAAATCAAACCGTCACAAGTCAATCAGGCTCAGTACTACTTACACCAGGATATGACTTCCAAAAGCTGTTGAGACTCCAGTTCCCATAATTCTGGACAATCGACCATGCTCTGTGGGGCGGAGAGGAGCTGGAGTACAGCAACATCTGAAGGGGCAGAGGTTCCCCATCTCTCGTCAACATTTACTAGCAGCGACTCTCCAGTTTCAGACATGAACCTTTCCCAGCCCTGCCTGCAGATGCCAGGGATTAAACCCAAGACCATCTGCATGGAACGCAAGTGCACATGGCTGAAACTTGCCACATGAAACCTTGCCTGCCAGGCTGCTAGTTGTCTTAAAATGCCTAGCTTCAAACTAATACATAGCCCTTAAGCTTCATCATTTCAGCCGGCTTAAGCATACTGAACTCCCATCTTGGATTGTGGTTTCTGTTCAGGGTTATTCTCTTGCAAAATAGGTTGCCAGCAAGGTGCTTCACATTATTTCCAACTAGTGAATGTGATCAAGAAGCAATACTGACAACTCGAGTCGGTTGAATCTTCTTTGCTTTTATATTGTTTTGAAGAATAAATATAGAGGCATGTGTGCATCAAAATATCCATGATTATGAGAGGCGTGCAATTCACATTGCCGCTCACCATCCTAGTGAATGGAGTTGTTTGGAAGGCTTTTTCAGGACAGAGTCAATAATATTTGCACACAAGGGGGAGCTGTTTTTATTTTAAGGATTTATACCCAGCCCTTTGAACACTTTAAACAATCTAATTTGTAGAATGTATTGTATGGGTGGACATGCAAGTGGATATGCAGTTAAACCCCCTGCACACCTGGCTGTTGGATGTTTGATATACATGTGGATTTTCATTTTGATGCTTCTGTGAAAACATTGTAACATGTAGCACAGTTCAGTGAGAGAGACTTGGCTTGAGAGTAGAGTGGACCCTCCAGAGACAAGCTTAATTCGTTCCAGGGGGTCTGTTCGCACCCCAAAAATTACATAAATATAGGCGTGCTTCTGCACATACACATGGCGCATTTGAGCGCTTCTGCGCATGCGCACAGTGAACCAGGACGTATACAATTCCGGGTTTGCCATGGTTGTAACCCGAAGATTCTGTATCCAGAGGGATACGTAAGTAGAGGTACGACTGTATACAGTTCAACAGGATTGCTTGTTTTTGTTTTGATATGAAAAGGAATCATCAGCTTTGTCTGTGTGTGCATCTTTAAAACCAAATGTAATTTCCAGGTACAAACCAAACTCCAGACCTGCATTGCTGCCCTGCAACAGAAAAGTGAAGTTGAAATTTTAGCAGTAAGTAACTTTGTTGTGGAAATTAAATGTATGCCACCTTGAGCTCCTTGGGAGAAAAAGATGAGATATAAAAGCAATAAATAAATTTAGGGGAAAACAGAGGAACAAAGTGTTCAAGTTATTATTCCCATTTCCCCGTTCCAATTTAATTTTATTTCCAAGGCCATGCAGTCTTTAGAATTAAAAATTTAGATGAAAGATTTGAGAAGTTCAAAGTGGATTAACTCAAATGCAACTTGCTTTTCATACATATTCCAAACTTACATTGATTTAATTTTTGTTTTTCCTGCAGGTGGATCTGCCGAAGGAATCTATAATGCACTTTTTATCATTAGAGGTAAAAAAACCTATGACTGTCTAGTTCTTAATGAAAGCTCATGCTAACTTAAATAGGCTTGAAATTCCCACTTGTCAGGTACAGCAAGGAAAGCAATATTTCCCTCTGTAGAATTTATGCCCACTTAGAGCCAAACATCTACAGAATGGTTATGTATAACTGTCCTCACAACCCAATCTCCACCTTTCCAAGTTTCCTGTCAAAACAGACCTGGATGTTTATATACACTACACTGTGGGAAGAGCTAATATCAACAATCAAGCTGACATTCTCAACACAGTGCACACTATCATACCAACATATTAGGTGCTCAGCGTATTACACACCATTCCTACTCCACAATAAAATATATGCCGGTTAATTACTATTTCCTCTTCTCAGTGTGATGCAGATGAACAAACCTTCTATTCAACTGTCAAACAGCTGATGTCACGATTGCCGAAACAAAGATACATTGAACTAATTTGCGATGAAATCCACAACATTAAAATGAAAAAAAGGTAAGCATACTTGTAAGCATGATTAGATGGTGTGGAATTCTCATATGGAAACCTACAAGTCATTTTGCAAATTTCATTAAGGGTCAGGCAATATGCCACACCGATAGGGATAGTCAGATAAAGGCTCATTCAGTTCACAGGGTCCTCTCCTATTCCTCCCTGCCACAGGACCAGAAAGAGGACTTCTGCAGTTTACTTGTGGCTTCAAAAAATCTCAGCTTACTGTTTTGTGTGAACCAGGAATCCTGGTTTACAACAAACAACAGTTGCTTGGCTTGTTAAACCATTGGGCTGTATCCCAACAAAGTCATCATTATACCCAACGCTAGTATGATGATTTGACAGGAAGGAAATAAAAGTGCAGCGTAGAACCTTCATCCATAAGAGTGGCTGCTGTATATGAACATAATTCATTCAATACCCTGTGGTCAGTATTTGAAGGAATAGAGTGTTTGTCAGCCGGTGAAATTAAGGTGTCTACTTTCTCTTGTAAGAGCGGATTATCCAAGCTATTGAATATTCTAAATGACTGGGAGTAATACTTTAAATGTTCTGCCTTTTTCTTTCTTGCAGAGTGCCTGTGCTTATCCTCTACACCTACAGAGATGACTATTACAAAATTATATTTTAGTACTGAATGTTCAAAGAGAATGAACTGGAATACTACTTGGAACCAATACATGCTTCCAATCACACTAATGTGAAGAAATGTTTTGCGCACACTTGTTACAGGGACTATGTTGGGACAACTTTTGAAGTATTAAGGATTTAGCTCCTGTGCCATACTTCCTTTACCTCCTTTAAAGCTGTAAATCTTTCCAGAATGTATTGTACAGTAGCCTTTTTTTTATAAAGTCCTGTTTGAGTATCTTGCTGTATTGCTGTCATTGTTTCAAGCAAAGCAGTGGGTGGAAGATTCAACTAGTGACTTAAACAAGAGTTTTAGTATCCATAGCACCAAGCCCTAGAATCTCAACAACCCCCCTTCCTTGTCTGAAGGAGTCTTCTCATTCATCACAAGGACATGGCTGCAATCTATAGTGGCAGAAAACCCTCCCCCTTATGAGGATCTAAATTGTTTTCTACTTGCCACTACTGCTGGCCCTGAACTTGAAGGGTGAAGAGAGTGGCCCTCAATTACTGCAGAGGGCAAGCAGCAGAGGCCACAAATTCCAATTTTTCCACAAATTTCCTATACAGCCCAGTAAGGAACGTGCCCTCTAAGCACTGCCTGTCTCATTCTGTTGGCAAAAATCCGCTACTGTAAATGGGAGTATTCATTGGGGATCGATCAGGGCTGACAAGGTAACATTTAGAGTATCCCTATGAGGTTGGCCATGAGGTTTGGAATCCAACATCTGGAGGACTGCCGGTTAGCTGCCCAATTGACACCATAAGGACTGCTAAGCAATCTAGTTCTAGCTTGCTGAGAGAAGAGTCATACTAACAACTGTGACCCAAGTTCATCCATTTTAAATCCAGCAGTCTCAAATACAATGTAGGTTTCCTATTGTGTTTCCTGTACACATCCAACCTATGTGTAGGCACAATTAGAAACCCGTAATACTGACTTGTAATGGAATGTACTTTATACAAGAATTTAGAATCAGGATAGTTCAGTACAGCCTCTCTTGCAGTATGTACATGTTCTTAAGAATGACTCCTCCTAATAGTTTTATCTAATTGAAGGAAGAAAGTTTTGCTATTCCTTAAGTCATTGATACATCTTAAATGTGGATTCATTGTTCTTCTTAAGAAGCTAGCAGCACTGGCTAGAGTTAATATTCTACTATTACTGCCTGAAGATCATTCCAGCAATGCACAATCTAAAGCTTACTTGCCACACCACAACTAAGCAGCAAAATAAATTTGACTGACATAACACTTGCCTTGCACCATGCTGCACAGGAGTATCTGTCAATGCAAAAGTATCTGTCACTGCAGCACAAATACTGAAAAATGATGTTAAACACAAGCATACTAAAAGTGATTTAGAACATGAGTCATAAACTATTTAAAGTCAAGTTTTCAACGCAGATTGCAGCACAATTCCTTGTCAAATTCTTGTGGCTCACAAACCTCCAACTTAACTCCAATCATAAAAAACCTTGAAGCTGTTAATATGAGAAACACCAAAGCAATTTTTTATCTTGTTTCATTTCTATTGCAACTTTTGCTGTACACTAGGCCTCATTTGATCAGTATTAAAGGCAGACAGAAAGTTTCAGTATAAGACAATTTCAAATATTAATCCTTTATTTTTGTACTATTTCACCCAAAATATGGGTTCTCCCCAACAACCAACCACTCAGCCCAACAACAACTCAGAGCAGATACAAAATCCAACAGCATCTACAATATGTGTATTGTGGTTCTATCCCACATATCACAATCCAAAGAGTGTTTTCAAATTAAGATGTCTAGATTCTGGCTATCCACCAGAAGTAAGGTCAAAAGTTAAGTAACAACATAAAGAAAAAACTGTTTACATGCTAGAATTCAGATCCACTGTAGGGGTAGAAACATTCTGTATTGTCACTGTGTTGCTTTGCTTTTCTTATTTTTGCTTTTCTTGTCTTTTTTCTTTAAACCGTCCATGTTAGCTCTGAGCAAATTTGAATAAGCCTGCAACCAAAACAATCAAAACATTTCAGAGAATGCATTCAAATTCCATAGAAGGATTACAAACAGTAGCAATTCATTTGCAGAATTAAAATATTGTAGTTAGAAGTGCCCATCTTTCTCAGAGTGCCACACTTCATTTATTGATTTTGTAATTTGAAGTTAATCCATAAAATGTTCTGAAATGGAAGTGAATCCAGTATACACTTACCATCTGGAATTTGTTGACTTCCTTTGAACTCACCTATAAAAAAATTAGTCATATGTTATTTTAAAAATTACAAGATAAAATATCAACAACCTCTTCAAGAATTAGTCCCAGTGACCACCGCTTTCAGCTGAATAAATCAAATTATAGTCTAATAAGGGTTACAGCATCTTTATGGCTTAATGCCATGAATTGAGCTTTGGAGAAATGGGGACAATTGCTTCTCAAAGAGCTTCAGATAGCAACTTGAAAGGTTATAGAGTTGAAAAAAGACTTCCCAAATGAATTTTTAAAGAAAGTCTCAAATTTTAAACTGCCATTGGCTAAATTCTCTCTTTGATGCTTATATATGCAGCGCCTTGGAAAGAATTGCACTAATCAATGTTGCAAGCAAATGGCATTCCTATTTATTGTGTTTTGCTGCTGTTCTTTTGTTTCCAGGTAACCTAGCACCAAAGACTCTACCAACTGCTAATTTTGTGACTCTCCTTGCCAATGGAATTAAGATCTTTAGAAACTGCACTTCAATCCTTATGACAGTGGAACCATATAGTCTCTAGGATGAACATACTGAATCTACATATAAACACTTAAAATAAGGTTGATTAAACAAAATTAATTTGTGACAATTAGCAAGTAATTTCTTGCCAACACTAAAAAGAAATTTCCATTTATCTTCAGTCATGTTAGGACCCAACTGAGTGAAGCCTACCTAGTACCTACCACTGTGCTTATCTTTTTCTTCCCATCTGTTGCTCTAAGAAGACATTTGTTGTCTACAGGTTCAAAGCCCTCAATATGGCCCTTTCGTGGGATGGGTCTTGTCCGACCATCATCTATATTAAACAGAAGCATTAAACATATATACATATACACATCCAACGGTGGCGAGAGAACGCTGAAATGCAGGTTTGTACTTTTACAGCTTTGAAGTTTGTGTTGAAGCTTAGGAGACCTGAATGTGGAAGCTGAGAAACAATAGTGTTGCTATGTTTAAATTGGACACAAACGTGTTTGTGGTTCTTTAAAGTGTATAATGGCTACGGTTAGATGCAAACAAATAGTCATCTCATCCCCCAATCCCACTAAGAGTGCCTCAAATATCTGGCTTAAAAGCAAATACTGGGGAATAAGGAAAGGTATGGCCAACCTAGCCTAGTTTTTAATGATTCAGGCATGGAGTGGAGGGTAGGAATCAGCTCAAAAGTGGCAGCATCAGACTGCTCAGAAAGATCACTACTGCCACATTAATTCTTCCAACGACTCCACAGCAACCCCTTAGTTCTTTCTTGGGTACCTCCCCCCCAATAAGGTTGCTCAGACCAGAATGGTGTTCCCCCCCCCTAAAAGTCTTTAAAGATTTTATTTGGCTTTGCTTTGGGGCTCCAATGTGCAAACAGCTGTCAGTTGAGGTTTTGTATTTACAGTGGTACCTCGGGTTACATACGCTGCAGGTTACAGACTCCACTAACCCAGGGTTAGTGGAGTTAAGAACTTTACTTCAGGATGAGAAGAACTTTGGGTTAAGAACTTTACTTCAGGATGAGAACAGAAATCATGCCCCAGTGGCGTGGTGGCAGCGGGAGGCCCACATTAGCTAAAGTGGTGCTTCAGGTTAAGAACAGTTTCAGGTTAAGAACGGGCCTCCAGAATGAATTAAGTTCTTAACCCGAGGTACCACTGTACTGTGCTAAAAGAGGATCTCATCAATTTTATACCCCCATCTACTGTTCTCTGCTTCTAACTCTGGGATGGAGCAGGCTATAGAGTAAAAGTGTGGTTGCTTCTTTGTAGACTTGGCTGGCAGAGACCTGCACTTAGGGTGGGAGCTCTACTGTAGTGGATGCCCAAACTACAGGGCAATTCTGCAGGCACTTTTCCTGCTGAGGGCATTCTACAAAAGCTCAGAACAGGTTGTTTTGGATAGGGCACTGGAGACTTTGAATCTATGTTAGGGACCTGATCAGCTGTGCCACCTGCTCCCTCCCTTCTGAGTTGGCAGGACCTAGGATGTGACAGTGTACTCACTGCTCTGCACCTCCCAGTCCCGCATTTAGAATTTCCTCAATCTAGCAAAAATAAAGCATGTATTAAAGAAGCTGAGAGCTACAGATAAGGGTTTTCTCTGACTAACCACACATTTTTCAGTTCTCATACATGCCCATTTGAGCATTACTTCATTTATGCTAACATCTGCAGTACAAACTGGCTCATGTCATGACGCTTTTTTTTTTTAGGGGCGATATTGAAAAAACAAAGTATTGGCATATCCGCCATTCACAACTGCTGAAATAGTTAACATAATACTTACATTTCTTTAGCGTGATATAGACGCTGCCTGTGCTCCTACATTTTTGAAACAATCTTGTAAGCTCCGTCAGAAACTGCAAACGAGAAACCCGTTTTCTGATTAAGAACAATCGCGGATGAATGACGTTTATGTAATTCTTAACACAATCAAGAGCTGGGAAACAACCCTTGTTTTCTTTATTTCCTTATTGCAGTTTCCAGTGACGCCATCCGATTGCAATGCCTGAATTTTTGGGTCTCTATCCCCACCTTCACAAAGCAGCAATTTATCAGGGCTGATAAATCCCTCCTCCCCCCCCCCCAGCCCCCAAAAGGTGGGAATCCTGGCTGACCTTCGTTTAAGAAACCAGGGGCGATACGCCTGAGAAATGAATGGATCTTGGTTTAACTAAGCGAGGGTAACGCAACTCGGGGGTTCATTAAAGCGAGCCAGGATCTCTGCACCGGAATCCTGACGACAGGCACCGCCACGTTCAGGAACTGCCATGCCGCCCCCGTCCCCCATGAGGCGGCCAAGCACAGAAAACGGGTGGGTGGACCCGGCCCGGCTCTGCCTACCCGGCCCGCGACCCCCAACTCAAGGGACCCAGGAAAACGCGAGGCCGCGGCACCTGCTCGCTCTCCAGCAGCACCATAGCCGGCTCCTTTGCTCGCTCGCTCAGCGCCTGCAAAAGCCCCGTCACAATTCCGCGGAGCGAAGGAGCGGCCCGGAAACGGAAGTGCTTCTCGCCGCCACGGAGGACGCAGCGCTCGGTGCGGCTAGAGGGGAAACCCCGCCCCACTATCTGGCTCGCTGCTGCCCCCGCTCGGCTGCAAGCGATACTGCTCCGCCGTCCGATTTAGCTCCGGAGGAGCAAGCCGGGGTTTCAAACAGAGCGACCACCGAACCTGTCATTTATAGGCTCGTTAAGGGAGGGTGAGGGCCGGATTTAGGTTTGATGAGGCCCTAAGCTACTGAAGGCAATGGGGCCCTTTATATGTCCAGCTGTCCTTTGTCAACAACAAATTGTCACTCTTTTTGTGATGAATATATGCTATATGGTAATTTATGGACCTAATAGGTATCTAAAACCATTTGCCACTGTTGCTTGTTATGTACTGAGTGAATAGGATCCAAACTGCAACAGTCTGATTGGTCCTAGAACAATAGGATCCAAAAGGCAGCAGTCTGATTGGTCCTAGAACAATAGGATTTAGAATGCAGCAGTCTGATTGGTCCTAGAACAATGCAGCAATATGATTGGTTGGCAGGAACCACCCAATCATGCTCCAGATAGAAGTGAATCCACAACCTGATTGGCTTACAGTAGAATTCCAGAATTAGCCAATCATGTGCAGCCCATTGTGTAAATAATGTATATAAAGCAGATACTTTGAGGGGACTTCCATTCATTCCTCCTCACCACTATGAGCTGAATAAAGAGCATGAAATCACTTTGCGACTCTGAGTATATTTCATGCTGTATGTAGGTTTTATTTTATTTGTTTTTTATCTTATGTTTTGGGAATGTACATCCCCTTTTTTCCCTTTAAATTTTTTGGGGGCCCCCAAGAGAGTGGGGCCCTTAGCTATAGCTTGTTTAGCTTATACATAAATCCGGCACTGAGAAAGTGCAGCATCTTCTCCAAAGGCATCTCTGGATATTAGACTGACGTTCAAGCGCATTCCTTTGGTTTCAAAAAACTCAGTATGAGAAGCATAATGTCTGTCCTTCGAAATGCCGGACTTTCTTGGAAGGTTTTCCAGCCATTCCCTCCCCTTTGTCAAAGGAAATGGACGGAGACGGGGGGGGGGGGATGGAACTACACCTTGATGGCTGCACATTCGGCGGAATGCCTTATTTAATTTATTGTTTTTATTTATGTGCTTTTTTCTATTTTAATGTTATGTTGTGAACCATGGGTATAGGGTGGTATACAAACAAAATAAATACTGCATATCTTAGAATTGCCTAAGATTTCAAAAAGTGAAAACCCGGACACAAAAGTTGTTGAATGGCAAAGTTAAAAAAATAATAATAATGGACATTTCAGCAATTTTTGTCTGGACACTGTCGTATTCCGGCTGTGTCCAGGAAATTTTCAGCTATGGGCTTGGCTTGCAAAAGCTGTTTTAATTTTTCTAAAACATCATGAGAATTCAAAAACTCCTTTCTGACTGAGCTTTGTATCAAAATCTGCTCACATTTTGCTGTCAAAAGCAGTAGGAGGCACTGTGACCGCATAAAATAACTAAAGTTAATCCTCTCTGTCCTGATGTGTAAGAGCATTTATATCTGGTCTTTAACTTATGTTAAAATACTTAATACAGCACTGCCCAGGAGGCAAAATGACAAGCATCCATCATTTTTGAGCATTCAAAGATGTTTTCATCTGAGATCACATTTTATGGAATGTCTTTTCCAATGACACACTGTGTGTCACAAATCCTTCTGGAATTGCAATATAATATTACCTACAGCCATTCTGACAATGTTATGTTAACTTAGCAATGCTGTTGGTTTGTGAGCTACCACATTGTGCTAATTATTACCATCACTTCATTGTCCATTTTCTTTCCATGGTGAGTGTGAAGTTGGGCAAAGAGCTGTTGTACATTATGGTTTCCAAGTGGGGTCTGGGACCCATTCTCCTCCTGGTCTTAAAGGAGGAATGCCAACTCTTTTTCTGGGCAGAGCTCTTGTGCCTTTAACAGCAGGGAAAGTCTGTGAAGTTGACTGCAGCAGCAAAGCAATTAATTAATGGCTTGTAAATATGAAGGGAGCAAGGGAAATAACAGAGTTTTAGTAGTGAGTGGAAAGATATTGTCTGGATGCCAGGTCTACCAGAGAATGAACAACAGGTCCACACCCTTCTTCTGCGGTGATCACTCATAGCTGAGTAAGATTGTCTTCCATGAGCACGGTCTTAATGATGTGTCCGTAGGTGACTGTGGAGGCCAATTTTGGATCCACAATGAGGATATATGTTTCTGGGTGGGAGTTGATCACGGTGATGGTTTGCCAAGCTTGCCTTCCCCTTCCATCCTGAGTTTGAGTGTCTTCAAAGCCCATGACTCCTTTGGTAAAGGCTGTTCTCCAATTGAAGCACTTGCAGGAAGATGATTTTGTATTTTTCATTATCTGGAAGCCTAGAGTAGACCCATTCAATCGGAGACATATCAATAGACTGTTATTACAACAGGAAGCCCGGTACATCCATTTACTTAAGACCATGACCCCAATGGGTCTGAATAGCTATCAGGATTATACATCATTTCTTTAAGACCTCAAATTAAACTGCAGCTGTCCTCTGAACTTTAGAACTCTATGCCTTTAAGAAGATCTTGGGGATCTTATCTACCCCTTTAAGTGCATATAAAAGGTGATAGGCTCACTTCCAAATTGAAAACGCACAGAAAAGCTCAAGACACACGTTGATCTACCCACATGTAAGTGAGGAATCATGATTATTTGCTACCTTAGAGTTTTTAATTTGATTCAACACATGTACTGTAATTATTATTAATACTGATTATTTTCAGTTGTTATCCCTGAGAAATGTAGAAAATAACAGGATATCCGAAAGTCTTTAAACTTACACGACCCTTTAAAAATTAGGTAAGGAATTAGGTAAGGAACCAAATGTTATATAATACTGTTTTATAATTTATGACTGTTTTATAATTTATGATAATTTAGAATTTAAATGTATTTTCATGTAATATTTGATACTTCCAGCTGATGAAGGTGAATACATCGAAACAGGGCCCTGTCCTGGTTTCTAATCCATAATTGACTTCTCATTTCTGCTTTATGATTGAAACTAAGACCTTCACAAGACCTCCATGTTGAATCTGACTATGGACTAACATAAACTTATCTCTATTCATAAACACTTATCTCTAATTCTGTAACGAATTATTGTGTTATACATATCTTTATGTGTTTGAGTTTGCTATCTCTATTTGAATTTGTAATCCGTGTCAGAATACATACTTTTGAATGGATTAGTTTTTGTTACTATTGACTATTGATTTGCGAGTAGGGACCACTCCCACTGTTGAAACTCACATTGGCCTGAGTTCTTGGTGTGCTTTTTACTTGGTACAATCAACGGAACCAGCCATGGGCCGTATCCGGCCTATGAGCCTTAGGTTGCCAACCTCTGCATAAGACCATCGGAAAACACATATTTCCGATGGTCTTAGGAACTGAGACACCGCTCCTCTATCCGTTTCCAGGCGGGTCTGCCCACATGCAGATATGCCCACATATCCGGCGTGATGATGTCATTGTGCCAAGCCCATCACATACACCTCTTACAAATACAGGTATATGTGACAGGGTTGGCGCCGTAATGTACTTATCCAGACCAGTCACAAATGTAGAGAGCAGCTACTGTGTTGAAAGCAGCAGTATTGGAGGTAAAATGACACTTCATGAATTATAATTACTGGGTAAATGTAAAATCATTACACATACTGTTGCAAAATGTAGCAATGTAGTTTACTGTTGTTATATTAAGACTGTTATCCATGCTACACCATGCTTCAAGACAAAATTTCATTTATTTGTAATTAGAAATAAATATTTCACAATATATAATTACATATTGTTTTTGTGATTAATCACTATTCTTTAATTATGTTCAGTTTGTAACAATGAAAATACAGCCTGCATATTAGATATTTACATTACGATTCATAACAGTAGCAAAATTACAGTTATGAAGTAGCAATGAAAATAATTTTATGGTTGGGGGTCACCACAACATGAGGAACTGTATTAAAGGGTCGTGGCATTAGGAAGGTTGAGAACCACTGCCTTACCAGCTACTGCTGAGCATATATCTTCAAATATTTAAAAAACAGGCACCCAAAAATGTCCGCAGGCTCTTCTTCATCACCTGACCCACAGAGAGAGTGAATCACTTCTACTTAACAGAATTAGGTAACCTACAATTAAGTCATTGGAATCTAAAGGAGTGGAACAAAAGGCTGTAAATGTCTTTTCATTTTTTTAAAAAGAAGAAGCAGCTTAAAGAACCCCAACATCATCACAAACAGTCCTGCTGGCTCTTGGCTCCCTTTCAGAAAGCATTATTGTGTTTTATGGAACACCCATCAGAAACTGAGACGGTGTTGCATCATTATGGAATGAGAACATTCAGCTGGGAGGGTGCAGAGAAAATCAAATGTTCCTGGTGCTCTCCAAACTGATTAGGGATCAGGTTAAAGTGACATGAGAAGGGAAAAAGAAGGCCAGGCTGAGGGCAGCGTGACTCACATGCAAGGTTGCTGGCTGTAACTCCATGGCCTTGCCCAGGAATGCCCAGGAACACTTTTTAAGCTCTGTAAACATGAATTCGTTCATGTAAACATGAACATTGCAACCTCCTCACTTCCCTTTGCTTACTTTAACTTCCTGTGCAATAAGACAGGTGCCTGCATATTGTTTTGATTGGGCCCTGTCCTGAACCAGAGTTTCATCTTGAATTTTGATGCCTGCCTACCACAGAATGCTCTGTGGACCCCCGATTGGTTGCTGTCTGCAGGCATTTTAGGCTTGAGCCCAACAGGAGGCGCCATCAATTATCCCTATTTGCCCTGTTCATCATGGCTCCCTGTGATCCAGATCTCCATATGGTGCCTCCTTGATATCGTACCTGCATTTCAAAAACAACGAAAGCTTCCTGTAGCACTTTAGAAGGCTGACAAATTCAGTATGCCGCAGACCTGTCGTCTACAGGCCACTTCATCCAATGTATCTGGCTCAGTCATCTCAAAACCATTTGTTCCTTTCGTTCTTGATTACAGTTGCCTCTGAATGGCTGCTGTTCTGTGGAAGGGATTTAAGCCAGGCCAGAACTTTAGATTCACACAAGCAAAGTGGATTTGTGCAGTCTGTTGCCCTAATTGCTATTAATTCTATTAATTTACCCACCCTAGAAATCAAGGTTTGGTGGTTTGCAGTTTCTTAGGTCCTTCTGACATTTCCCCCCCTTAATAATTACTAACGTCTTCACTCTTCCCCAGCTCTTGTGGACTTCACCTGTGTTGCCTGAGATCTCAAAGGTGCCTCTTAAACGATCTCCGTTCACCATGCCGCCACAAATTGAATCATAGATATTGTTTCCCTGTATATTTGATGGGTACTTCCCCTGTTGGAAATGCCTTACTGTTTTGTTGTTAGTCTCAAATGTACAGAACAGCTGGTTGTAATTTTGAAACGATCTGGAGGAAAGAAGGCGCCAAACACTTTCATGCTCTTCCTTCCTCCCCCATCAGTTATTAACCTGCCTTTCATGCTGCCTAATGGGCCTGCACATTCCTTTAACTTCTTGTTGCTCGTAGCATATTTATAGGAGAAAACAAGGTCTGGCCGGAAGAGCCGCTGTGGCTGAGCCAGTCAAGGAACCTGCCCTAAGGCAGGACATCACTGCTCCCTCCCAGCAGCTCCTTGCACACAAGGGAGGATCTGACTCACTCGCACAGCAAAAACTTCCACATTCACTTCAGTGAGATCACATGCAAATCGTCACTGGACACATGGCGCATACCCTCAGACATTTCTCCCATGAAAATAGGGACATTTCTCATTTCCTGCCAGACTGATCCTCCTCAACCCCCATCTGCCCCTTGCAAAGCAGTTCCCAGCAGAAGAAGGGCAAGTGCCAGCACAACTATACCAATGGGACACAGCACACACTCTCTCCAGTGCCCCGAGAAAACCCCTTAATCCGGATTGGATTGGATTGCCGTACCTTGGTTGTCGAACACCTTACGACTTGAACGTTTCGGCTCCCAAACGCCGCAAACCCAGAAGTGCAAACGGTTTCTTTGGAACCCAAACATCCAACGCAGCTTCCGATTGAGTGCAGGAAGCTCCTGCAGCCAATCAGAAGCCATGCCTTGGTTTTTGAACGTTTTCGAAACAGATTCCTTTGAGAACCAAGGTACAGCTATATTGTATTCTTTGGTACATTTACAAAAAGAAAAGCACACAAAAATAAATTTTAGAAAGGGGCAAGATTAGACATGGACACACAAAACATTTGTAAAAGAAACAAAAATCAAGACTCTTGTACTCTGTTCTCCCTTTCTTCCCAGCCAGGGCAGCCCTGCCCAATGCCTGCCCCTCAGAGCCAGTGCATCACATGGGGCGGGGCCTGCTCTCCAGCAGCTGCTATGAGCTGCCCAAGGGAGGAGGCTGGCAGCAGCAGCCATGGAGAGGCAACGGGATGCTCCTTCACTCACAACAAGTGCCAGCTCCTCCTTCTCCCTGAGCTTGGTAGCAGCAGCACTGGCGAGGAAAATAGGGAGATTATGGGATCAAATCAGAAGCCAGAGTGGCTTTCATAATTCTGGGGCTATCCTTGGAAAATCAGGACACTTGGAGGTGGTTCTTCTTCTTCTTCTTCTTCTTCTTCTTCTTCTTCTTCTTCTTCTTCTTCTTCTTCTTCTTCCTCATAGCCGAGTAAGATTGTCTTCCATAAACACGGTTTTAACTATGAGTCCGTAAGTGACTGTGGAGGCCAATTCTGGATCCACACATCCTTCCACAGTGGGGACATTGGTTTCTGGGCAGGAGTTGATCACGGTGTGGATTTGCCAAGCGTGCCTTCCTCCTAGCATGTTTCTCCCTTGTGTCCTGAGTTTGAGTATCTTCAAAGCCCATGGCACCTTTGGTAAAGGCTGTTCGCCAATTGGAGCACACGCCGGCAAGTGTTTCCCAATTGTTGGTGTTTATACTACATTATTTTAGATTTGCCTTGTGACAGCCTTTAAACCTCTTTTGTTGACCACCAGCATTACGCTTTCCATTTTTAAGTTTGGAGTAGAGGAGTTGCTTTGGAAGACAATAATCAGGCATCCACACAACATGACCAGTCCAACGAAGCTGATGTTGAAGAATCATTGCTTCAACACTGGTGATCTTTGCTTCTTCCAATACACTGGTATTAGTTTGCCTGTCTTCCCAAGTGATGTGTAAAATTTCCAAGTGATGTATAAAATTTGGAGGGTATGCTGGTGCTGCCCCCACAGTGGAGTAAATAGGAAGCCCAGCCTTGCCTGAAAGCTCCAGATGTCAGCAAGGCAATCTCACAGATCTCCATCATTTTGGAACACTTGACTTCTTGAACAGGCTATATGCATGCATGGGAGGAAAGCTATAGCTCAGTGGTAGAACAACTGCTTTGCATGCAGAAGGTGCCAGCAGTCAATCCCTGGCATCTCCAGACAGGTTTAGAAAAGACTCCTGCCTGGAGAAGAGTTGCCTGCCAGTGTAGACAATACTGAGCTAGATGGACCAATGGTTTTTGACTCAGTTTAAGAAAGCTTCCTATGTCCCTACTTAAAATTAGCTTTTAAAAAAAGAAAACTTTGCTGTGCAATGCCAGAACTGGAGCATTTGTCCAGGCCCGTTTATACTCCTCTACCTTTGAGTATCGTAAATGAGTCAAGTATATATTTAATATTTATTTTACAATGCAGCTGCTTATTACTGCAGGGGGGGGACCATGATCCTTTGGGAGATCTCTTTGGTCTCTTTCCCGCTACTTCTCTTGTCATATTGGCTGTAGCACCCAGGCACCTTTGGGTAAAAGGATTTGGCCTCTGTTTTTCTCTATCTGAAAGGACAACAAAAAAAAGTTTCCATTATTATTATTATTATTATTATTATTATTATTATTATTATTATTAAGCTTGTCAGAATACAGATTTTCATACAAACTCAAGCAGCCAACATTTAAGTATAGCTGAGTGCCTTATTATCAGGATTGTAAAGTTATCTTTTTGGCAGAGAAGTCCTGGCAGCGCAGAGCCTCTTAAATCTGAAGGAGATTAGCAGATCTAATGCCTGGCCTCTGCCTAAGTGACAAATGATTCCTGCAGCACAGTCTGTGGCTGGAAGCTGCCTGGGACAAGACCCCAACCCCTTACAAAGGTCAAGTGGTTTTCCATTTACAGTGCACAATTTCATGCTTTCCAAATATTGGCCAGCCGAAGGGACGGGATATTTAGCAGAAATTTAAATCAATTCGCTGTGATGAAAGATGTCAGGGCTGACCTTGGCCTCTGAAGCAGACAGATTTGGAAACACTGTAGATAAAGTTTCTGCTTCCTGGAAGGCGGGAAGCTTATGGAACTCCATGAGGGAAGACCTGTTGCCTGTGGGATTGTGTCTGTGGAATCACATCTGTGGTTGAAAGGACAGCGAAAGCGAACCTTCCCCAAATTCCTCCTGCTTTTGCTGCTGCTGTGGGAATGTGACCCAGGAACATCATCTATGAACATTTCCCCCTGCTAGACTTCAATAATCTATTCCTGGCTCCTAAATCTCTCCACCTCTTATGGTGCAAATTATGTATTGAATTTGCCAGAGCTCACCATCGCCATCTAGTGTCGCATTTGCATAATGCACTTTACAACACACACAAAGCGTTTTATTTGCAGCTGTATAGCTGAGTCCTTGCAACAAACGTCTGTAGATGAACAATAAAATATTTTCAGTTCTTCCTTTCCCTTTGGCATCCTACCTTTTTATGCTGCTGCTTTGAAGAAATGACCGCTATTGGGTTTTTATGGCATGGAAGTGGAATACATGACACAGAGATGTCCTCTGCTATTGCAGGAAACATGCCTTGTTGCTGATATTGAAAGAGGAGACGTAACTAAGTATTGGGACTTTGGGGGATTTAAGTCAAATACTGCAGTTGTACTCCTGTGTTGGGCTCCCTGTTTGTTAACCTGTTTTATAGCTTTGGGATACTTTCTGCTTTCCCTCCCCCCGCCCCTTTTAATATTTGATTTCTTTCTTCTTTCATTGCTGACTGTCTCTCACGTCCTTTCCATTTCTATTTTCGTGCAACCCTTCATGACTCGTCCAGCCCAAGTTGTGCAACTGATCAAGTGAAGTGGGTGATGGAACAGCATAGGCAGAGCGTCAGGAAAAAATATATTGGGGACACGTAAGAGGCAAAGTGCATTGGCGGGAGGAAAAGCTTTGCTCCCACATTAGAATTCTGAAAGAGAAATAACTGTAGCACAACAATTTTACTGTATTCTTTTATTGCTGCTTTATTTGAGGTCACATCCATGCCATACTCTCAGGGAACTGACATCGGAGCCAGAAGTGGAGGCAGGGCTCCCAAGCGATGCCGGAGAAGGGCCAAGCAGGGAGAGAGGGGACTCAGCAGCTGGGGAAGGGAATCAGCGTAACACCAGGGATAAAGGGGGGCAGATGGGGGGATCGGAGAGGGGGCTCCAGGACTCTTCACTGGAGACCAGCGGGGAGAGCACAGGTCCTCCGCTACCCACACCCACCCTGCGCAGAAGACTTCCACGCAGGGAAAGTAGGCGGACACTTGGCGTCAAAGAACTTCTTTGCTGGAAGAAGTTCAAGAAACGCCCACTGACGGATTTTGCTAGCGACTGAACAGCCACAAAGTGAAGGGCTGTCTAGCCAGGAAAGGTTTAACCAGGCTACCTAGCCAGGAGTGGCGGCAACTTACGCACGAGCAACCCCATATATCCATTACACATACGTTTAAAACACGCTTATGCCATTTAAGCGGTTATGGCCCTCGCTCCCCCCAAAATCCTGGGCATTGTAGTTTGTTAAGGGTTCTGGGAATTGTAGTTCTGTGAGGGGTCTCGTAACAACTCCTAGCAGCCTTAACAAACTACAGTCCCCAAGATTCTTTGGGAGAAGCTGTAACTGTTAAAAGTGGCACAATAATGCTTAAATGTATGGTATATACATACATTTTAGTTTATGCTTCAGCAATAATAATAACTGCTTGTTGGGGAAGGGCGCTGCTCGACCTCTTCCTGTCTTCTGGCGCTCATTATGGAACAGGATGGAATCAGCGGCATAAATGAAATATATATTCTATTCGTATTCTCTTAATGTCACAGTGGAACTCGGCACGCAGTGTTGTAATGGGATGTGATGGAAAACTGGGAATATAAATCCCCTGACTTATTTGTGTGTGCAACGGAACAACAAATATATTGAATGCGGTTGTCAGAATGATGGCCAGCTATTTCCCCCTGCCCCTAAATTTGCCCATAGCAATTAACAGGCCTGAAAAACTAAGCACCACCGAATGGATTGGGAATGCGAGAGACACTTCCTCAGTGTTTCCTTGCTCTCCATTGATCACCGAATAGGAAATAAGGCTTGCATTTCACAACAGTTCAGACTACAGTTGATCTTCCTGAAGAGACTCAGACCTTGGCTGCTTCGTTTTCTGCAAAAATAAACAGTTGTGGGAAAGTGAGGCACGCAAGGTGCTGAAAAAGGAGTGGGAGCTGGTGTTTTATTTTCTGACTTTTTTTGAGTGTACATTGGGGGGGGGGTGCATATATGAGTCACGTAGAACAATAATATTTTCCCTCCTTGCTTATCACTGATCTTCAAGCTAGAGTTTTCCTCTTAAGCCTCCGTATCGGAATTCAGAACTGACAACCACCAGGGCCTGATTTCAGAGCCAGCCTGTCTGTAGAAGGCTTGAGTTGTCTGTAGGGCTGCAGCAGTTAGATGTCCCTTTCGCAAAAGTTAGGCGTCTGGCGGTGGGCAGGGGGTGGCAGGCCAAGTCGACCTGGTTGGTTTTTTGAGGAGGTGTCGCATGTGTTACGTCATTCACCGCTGGCTAGTGGGAACTCTTGTGCTGCCTTCTTCTAGCATGCTAGATCAAAGTGGACATCACACACATGTCTATACAGTGGTACCTCGGGTTACATACGCTTCAGGTTACAGACTCCGCTAACCCAGAAATATTACCTCAGGTTAAGAACTTTGCTTCAGGATGAGAACAGAAATCATGCTCTGGCGTCGCAATGGCAGCAGGAGGCCCTATTAGCTAAAGTGGTGCTTCAGGTTAAGAACAGTTTCAGGTTAAGAACGGACCTCCGGAACGAATTAAGTTCTTAACCCGAGGTACCACTGGATACATCTCTTAAACTTGTTTACCCAGGCCCAAGCCTCTTTAAATAGATGCTTAAAAGTGTGTTTGTGTGTGTGTATTTGTGGCGTGTCTGCCCTTTGTTTGTTTGGAGCTAAATCAGTCTTTTGGCCAAGCAGTCAGTGTAGATCTGCATTATTAGCTATAACAATTTCCTTTCGAGTCAAAGCTATGCCAGCCCAACATGCAGAGCAATAATGGCGTGTCACCCCACTCCACCCTGGTAATGAAGCTGGGATATGATCTACAGCAGGGTGGTCCAGGTTTTCATACCAAGTGTACTTTGACACAGAACTCATGGGCAACACACGGCCTTGTCATGCAAGGTGGCAAGAGGAGCAAAGTCAACATTTGATGCCCCTCTTAGCCCTCCCACCTCCTTCCCAAAGCCCAGTGGCTCACTTACCCAGCTTTGGGAAGGCAGCATGAGGGCTGGGGCTGTCAAATGTTTCAGAGGGCTGCCTCAAAAAGGCCTTGGGGGCCACATGCAAGGCAGCCCTTTCCCCCACTCCCGCCTTTAGTAGGGCTCCTGTGACTTTAACAGCTCTGTGCCAAGCAAACATATTTGCAGGCAATGCTCTTCCTGCCAGGAGAAGCTTGCTGATGCTGTGAAAGTGTCACTTGCTAAATTTCTGCTTGTTGTTCAGCTGCTGAAAGCAAAGAAGCCCTGCCAGAACAAAAGTTGGCAGCCCTACGTTCAAGAGCACATCTCCTCGGCTAGTCAAGCCCACTCACCTTTTCAATAAAGCTTTTGATTAAGTGTTTCAAATTTACTGGAAGCATTTGAAACTTTTTTGCTGGATATGTTTTGATTATTGTTTTAACTTCTGCTTTTTATTTCTTATGGTAAAGTTTTTAATGTATGGCTATTATCTATCTTGAAGTATTTTTGAGAAAAGGCAGGATATTTTTTAAATATATGGTTATTATCTATCTTGAAGTATTTTTGAGAAAAGGCAGAATATTTTTTAAATATATGGTTATTATCTATCTTGAAGTATATTTAAGAAAAGGCAGGATATTTTTAAAAAATAAATAAATAAAATGAAACTTCATGCCTAAAGCATCTCTTCTAGTTCTTTTCAGAGGAATTGGTTATAGGTTTGCCACAGGTGAGAGTTGGTACTGTGATTTCATGTTGTCTAGATGATTCGTCTCTTCACGTCTCCCTGTTTTCACACATGTGGGTTGGTTCACACATGCATGTTTATAATGCCAACATCAGGTGACAAGTTCCATATATGAATGGGCAATTGCGGATGTAACAAGACAGAAGATTGGAAGGAAGGAAATGCTAGGATAAAGGAAAGGTGGAATCCCAAAGATGCAGAAAAAAGAGGGCCTATTGGCCTAGCATGCTTCAAAGCTTTCCTCACAGTTGGGGTGTGTAATGTTCTATCATTGGTGCTATGTAAGAAGGAACAAACACACTCTGAGGTTGCTGAATAACACATTTGGTATGTCTTATACTGGAAATTCCCAAACTTGGGTCTCCAGCTCTTCTTTAGACTACAAATCCCATCATCCCTAGCTAGCAGGACCAGTTGTCAGGGATGATGGGAACTGTAGTCCCCAAAGAGCTGGATAGCTCTGTTACCACTCGCGCCAACTAGTGACACTTACTGTAACTGCACTTACTTTACAACTACACTAGTGGCCAAAATTGTGGAAACCTTTTGGAAAAAGTGTATTTCCGAGGTTTGATGACTCATAACACTACTTTTTTTGAGTACTGTAATACCATAAAATTATATATCAATGGAAAGATAAATTAATGAAGAATGTGATGCCACAAAGTTTGTTCAATTATCTGTATTCTATCAAAGGTAAAGGTAAAGGCACCCCTGCCCATACGGGCCAGTCTTGACAGACTCTGGGGTTGTGCGCCCATCTCACTTAAGAGGCCAGGGGCCAGCGCTGTCCGGAGACACTTCCGGGTCACGTGGCCAGCGTGACATCGCTGCTCTGGCGAGCCAGAGCCGCACACGGAAACGCCGTTTACCTTCCCGCTGGTAAGCGGTCCCTATTTATCTACTTGCACCCGGAGGTGCTTTCGAACTGCTAGGTTGGCAGGCGCTGGGACCGAGCAGCGGGAGCGCACCCCGCCGCAGGGATTCGAACCGCCGACCTTTCGATCGGCAAGTCCTAGGCGCTGAGGCTTTAACCCACAGCGCCACCTGCGTCCCGTATTCTATCAAAAGTTATAGCCAAATAACCAGAAAAAGGAAGCACAACTTGCTTAGGCTGATATACAGTAGCTTTCCTTCATTTGAATGTAGCCAATGAGCATGAGTGTTTAGAGAGCCAATCAGGTGTTATGAGCCATCAAACCTCAGAAATACACTTTCTCCAAAAGGTTTCCACCATTTTGGCCATGAGTGTACCAGATCCCATATGTTACAACAGGCTCTCCTTTGTAACAGGGTTCTAAGCAAAGACTGGAGACCTACATATTGGGGATGCCGTGGACATAAGAAGCTGCCTTATACTGAGTCACACCATTGGGCCGTCAACCCAGGGGTGGGGAACCATTTTGGCCAAAGGGGACAGATAACCATCATCATCATCATCTGTCCCCACTACTCCATTACAAGTTTGTCAGGTGGATGGGACCTTTGGCAGTTGGGTTGTCCCATCAAAGTCCCCTGCACAGCAGTTGCCAAGTGTCCAACAGCTTATTGGATGTTGGGTGCTTGGGAACTGCAGCACAATGGCCTTTGCGGGCCCTATGCCCAACAAAGTGCCAAGCATTGGGCTGGCAAAGCTGCTTTCTACAGGGGTTGGCTGTGTGATCACACAAGTTCCCCGCAGGTCTGCAGCTGATCCAACTGCTTTTCTTCCTGCCCCACACCTGACATCAGAAATGAGTGGATGGGGTTTGGCCCCGTAGACCAAATTGGGACCTGTGGTGGGCCAAGTTTGACTGGCAGTAGATCTCTCATCCCTACCTGGAGAGTGAACCTGAAATCTTCTGCATGCAAAGCAGATGCTCTACCACTGAGAAATGAACTTTCTCTGTAACTGAGCTATGGCTCTTCCATGTGTATCCCACCCCCTTGCCCAGTGCCCATACCTGTCCTATCCATATATGAAGCGGGAGCTAGGAGCACACAGGTGACAGGGCATTCTTCAACCTTGGGTCCCCAGATGGTCTTGGACTACAACTCCTGTAATCTCTGAACATTTTGTAAGTGGGCTGGGAATGATGGGTGTTGTAGTCCAACAACGTCTGGGGACCCAAGATGGAAGTGTACTAATATCACTCAGGACTGGCAGTGGCTCTTTGCAGTTTTAGATGGGGGCCAACACAGTCCTACCCGGAGACTTTTGAGAGTTGACCCTGTGACCTTTTGCATGGAAAGAGTCTGCTTTGCCACTGACCTACCCTTTCTCATTTGATCAGTGCCTTAGTTGTGACCTACTTATAGGTAAAGGGAAAGAACCTCTGGACAGCTAAGTCCAGTCAAAAGTGACTATGGGGTGCAATGCTCATCTCACTTTTCAGGCCAAAGGAGTGGGCATTTGTCCACAGACAGCTTTCCGAGTCATGTGGCGAACATGACTAAACCGCTTCTGGTGCAACAGAACACCATGACAGAAGCCAGAGTGCGCAGAAACGCTGTTTACCTTCCCACCGCAACGGTACCTATTTGTCCACTTGCACTGCTGTGCTTTTGAAGTGCTAGGTTGGCTGAAGCTGTGACAGAGCAATGGGAGCTCACCCCATCACACTGCCAACCTTCTGATCAGCAAGGCCAAGAGGCTCAGTGGTTTAGACCACAGCACCACCTGCATCCCTTTTACCTTTATCTTATGTATATAACTAGTTAACAAGAGGTGCGAAGAGATGCCTCCGGAAGGAAAATTGCCTCGTGAACTGATGGTGCATGACCAGTCATCTCTCAGCGCCGAACTGAAGGGTCCTTGGCACTTCGGTCAATGTGGTACACACATTTACAGCTATGCTTGAGGTGCAAGCCCTGATTTATGGGAGGCAAGCTCAGTGTATAAATCCTTTTACGAAGTGCCGTTTGGAGGGCTGCGCAGAATCCTTGCTGCTTGTGTCTGTTCTTTGTATCTCGCAATCTGCACTTGTCTCTCACGGGTGGGGGCGAAGAGAACTGTCAGAGATTGTGTGAATCACGGAACAAGCTGGAGCTGGATTTAGTTTTGCTTTATGGTGATTTACTCCTGCCAAGACAAGTGTGCTGGCAGAACATCGCTGCTCGGAGGAGGAGGAGGAATAGACAGGACAGAGAGGGACTAATAGAACATAGCTCATTACTGTGTATCCCACTGAACTTAATTGATGGCCTGTGAAGTTTAAGAGGGGTGCATGTCCATCTACAGAGGTTTATGTGTGTGCATGCCACAGGCAAACCGTTCTGGACTGCCTGGCAGTGCAGAACTTCAGGGCAGTTTGCATTTCTGGGAGATAACTACGGTGATGGATGTGCCAGTGTATCTCAGATTGTTAATTGTGTGTGTTTGAGTTTCTTACCAATTTTGATTAACGGATGCCAAGCTGCCTGCAGACCTGCTCACCCAGCCCAACCTACTAAAATAGCTCAAGAAAGCTATTAAAATAGCTCCAGAAATCTCTTGATTTGTATTTTGAAATAATACCTAGCATTTAGTCCATACAACAACCCTGTAAAGTTGGCTAGTGTCATTTTCTCTCTGGGGGCTCAGGTTGAAGGAGTAGTGACTTCTCTAAGGCAAACTAGTGAGTTTATGGGTTTGGTAAAGTTTGTACAGAGGATTCACAGGCAGCTTGCACTCGCAGGTGGACCTACATGCTACCTTGGCAGGTGCATGTTCCAAAATCCATGTTTCCTCAGGTAACACAGGGGGAAGATTTTTAGGGAGAAATGGAGGGGGTAGAAGGTGATATTTAAACAATCCCGTGCCCACTAATTCGCCCTGCCGATTCTCCTCCTGCCCCAAAGCCACTTTCCCCCTAGCTAGGATGACTGGTTTGCTAAAAGCGGCTTGGTGGCATTTGCAGGAGATAATTGGCAGACTGGGGCAGGGGGCAGGGGGTCCAAGACCTGCTTGCTGATTCTTCCTGAAAGTGCACTTCCTCCCCCCTCATTAGCTTTGCAAGACAACCTGGGGTTGGACTCGTTTTTGCTTCAAAACATGTGGTACTCAAGCCCTCCACAGCCTAACTCAACAACAGGCAAAATGTTGAGTTCTGGCACAGCAGAAGTGTTTCAAGCTAGCCACAGAATCAAGGGATCTGGGAGGTCATGTAACTCAAATATCAGTTTCCATTATCCTCTCCTTTAAGGGAGGAAGGAGGGTGCTGTAATGGGAAACTGGCCCTCTACCTCGCAGCTGAGGAACGTTTTTCAGCACAAAGGCCACATTGGCTTCAATGCATTTAGTGGGCAGGGCCAAAGTGAGCAGGGCATTGAATGTATATTTACCCTTGTGTGCTCACCTAGTTTCTACATACACTTACACCTCCCTCTCCGTCTTCTAACCAGGCAAACAAGCGTTGCTAGAGGTCTAAGGCACATTCCAGCCAGGCAAAAACACTCAAGGAGGATGCAGAGCAGGGCCAGTGAGAGATGTGGCTTGGGAGCATGCAAGGCCCGAGGAGAGTCCTGAGGGCCAGATAGGAAGACTTGGAGGACAGCCTCTGGCACCAGGGGCCTGAGGTTCTCCATCTCTGCTCTATTTTGTTATTTCATGATAGGTTTATAACACAACACTTCTTCCCAGAGCTATTACATGCAATTCTGAAGAGTGTTTCCCATCGAAAGATATTCCCTTCCTCTCCCAAGGTTTTGTTCCATGTGGCCTCCTGGAGAAATGAACAATCCAGGAGCCTTGTTTAAACACCCAGTTTACTAGGGGTTATAAAACCCAGACTGTACAACAAAACAAAAGAAATTAACATGTGAGCATAACAGAACAAGAATAGGAATAAGGCCATTTCAGAGACAAGATGTTCTTTCCAAGGTTCCAATAAAGACATGAAGAAAATAATTATACCAACAACTTAAAACAACGGTAAAACGATTTAGGAGGGGGAAAATCAGATTAAGCAGAGATTGGGTTTGGCTGAGAAGCTAGTCAGGTGTTCTCCCAATTGGCTGTCCTGGGAGAAAACCCACAGACACCATCCCACTGAAAATTAGTTCAATATCCTCTTTAAAGTCTTGAACTGAAGAATGAGCTCATGAGCTACGACCTTGTAGAATTTCCCCGCGGTCCTACTATTTGTACATTTATTTAGCAAAAGCAGTTGCGGAGCTGGCACCAAATCTATGGGGAGGATGTGGGTTAGGCAGCGCTTGATAAGATCAGTTTAACTTTTGTACTTCCAGTACTTCTGGGCCTGTGGAAATTTACTGAAAGCAAGCTACAAGAACAAAGCTACACATCGTTTATAACATGTGTATAGATTGTAACCAGTAGCAACCACACTATCACAGTTTCTGCAATCACTGGATGCCAGTAAGTATATCTTGAGCCTTCCTTGATCATGGTCAACGTATGCATATTTTCAACAAAACTGCACATCCTGTAGTATCTTCAGTGCTGACTAATGATAGTATACCTGGGGTGCAACTTAGTGTTGTGCTTGCCAGACGGAACAACCCCCCTCTCCTTCCCCCCACAGGCTCCTCTGGGGGTTCTCCCAACCTTCCCAGAGCCAATTTTGTGGGTGTGGTGGGTCTGCAGGGGGAAGAGAGGGTGGAAAGAGGCGCTGAGCAAGTCGAAGTCCACTGATGGGGTTCACTAGGTGAACCCTGCCCATAGGGCAGTATTCAGGGCTACTCTGATTCAGAGCAGAGCCCATAGCTGTCAAGTGTCCCTTATTTGAAGGGACAGTCCCTTATTCCAGCGCCATGTCCCGCCGCTGTCCCTTATTGATAGATGTCCCTTAAATGATGTCCCTTAAATTTCAAAGGAAGCAGCTCCTCTCCCTCCCTCCCTCCCTGCCAGCCAGGGAGGAGGGAGGCTTCAACTGTGCTGCTCACCCAATAAGAAGTCTAAGAACGACTGGGGGGTGGAGCTTGCATGCCTTGTGTGTGGCTAGTTAATGCAAGCTGAGGGGTTTTTTGAATGCTGGACGCCATTTTGTTGCACGTGCTGCTGCAAACTTTGCAATGCAAAGCCAGACCGAGGAGCCATCTTAAGTTGAGGCTGCATAGGCCTTGTGGTGCATGTGATTCAGATTCTATTCAGTTGAACCTCTGGTTACAAAGTTGGTTGGACAGAAGCTACCAGCATGAGTTTGACCAGACTGCAGGACAGGAAGACTGGAGTGCCTGGAACAGGTGAGGCTGCAGGTCCCTTATTTTGGCTGTTGGTCCCTTATTTTTAAATTTGTAAGTTGACAGCTATGGAGCAGACCCACTGAAGTTAATGGAAATGATTAGATCCACTAATCTCAATGGGTCTACTCTGAGTAGGGCTTAGTTGAATATCACCCATAGTTATGGCGCTAGGCTTGACTAGATCCCCAAGGATGTGCTCTATGAGGAGCTGGCTTCAGGCACCAGGTCTCTTAGCAGACCAACTCTGTGTTATATTGATGTCTGCAAATGAGACATGAAGGCTGGCAACATCAACCCCACCATGTGGGAATCTCTTATGGTCAACTGCAGTGCCTGGAGATACGCCATGGTACACCTGCATCAGCACAACCAGATGCCTTCATCGGCTCCAGCTGCAACAAAACATGTCTCTCCCCTACAGCCAATGCAGACTCTGTAACTCTCCAAAGGTTTGACTTCACCCCCAAAGGTGTACAACTCCATTGTCTTCCAAGACAGAGGGTGCCAACAATGCTTGGACAGAAGAGGGGTGAAAAAACAAGGTCAACTATGCAAGGAGGGGAGGGATTTTCTGAACCCAGTTGATCAGAATAAGAAAAAAAAAAAACAATAGAAGTCTTCATGAGCTTTTCCAGCTCTGATTAGAACCCAGTGAGATTCTTTGGTGGCTCCAGGGAGATTCTCTTAAAATTGCTTCATCGTTATCACCACGATCTGCAAATTAAAGCAGTATTTCACGAGCGACTTGAAGCAGGTCATGGAACCACAGCAAACTCTTTGCGAGGGAGGCAGGTCTTCCCTAATCTGGTGGGAGTTCACTTTTGTGGATAATGGAAGCAGCAATTACTAAATCAAAAGGCATAATGGGACTTGCCTCTAGACAGCAGCACTAGGCTTTAGATTTCCTACAGGCACTGGGTGAGCACGTGCCTTCAGGCATGTCATGGCTTCAGCTCTCCCCCCCCCCCCACTTTTCTATTAGTGAGGGTTTGCCCCCTACCTCCACCTCCCTCCCAAATGAGCTGTGGTGGAGCTGAGAAGCTGTGGGTACTCATTGCTGATTAAATTCTGCTGACTGAGGAAGATGTCAAGCTCTACCCAAAGCAGAGAGCCGCCAAGGAAAAGCTGCTTTTCTTTGCTTTTGACAGCTGGAGCCATGAATTTAAGTAGAGGTCTCACCTTCAGGCAAGTCAACAGCTGGGCAAAGAGTGCAGCCCCTCTTAAGGAGCGAGCGCAGTAAAGTTTTCAGGAGTTTAGTGTTACAAAAAGGTGAAAGAGCAGACAGAACAGGAGAGCACACAGCTGAGAGTCCAAGGTGCAACTTGGGCTGGCTTTCTTTTTTTTAAAAAAATGGCTTTATTTGATATAAACAATCTTATTTCGTCCTCTTTCATTGTTTTCAGGATGAACAAATAACAAAGAAGAAACTAAAAGAACAAAACAAATTCCTGCTGACGCTATGTTGGGTTATTCTCTGACAGAAGTAGTCCCTGGCTAGATCAGGGCAAGGGACCATTAAGTCCTGCGCTCTGTCTCCCATGGCAGCTGGCCAGGTGTCTCTGGAAACTCTTAAGGCCTCACCTCAGGGCCAGATCAAGACAATTTGCTGCCTGAGGCAGAGCAGCACATTCCACCCTTCCCAAAGTGAGGTGCGCAGTACCCAAGATTGGTCAAATTCTATTTCCCTTTTCCTGTCAGTAAAAACAATGACAAATTAAGTCACTAACAATTTGTTGTCATTTCCCGACACTCGAAATCAAATGCCTGAGGCAGCCACTTCACCTTGCCTAATGGTAGGGCTGTCATGCCAAAGTTGGTGTTTGTCCCCAGCACCTGATATTCAGGGGCATACCCTCCAACATTGATGAAAAACAGGACGTCCTACTTAATAATAATAATAATAATAATAACACCCCACCTATATGACTGGGCTGCCCCAGCCACTCTGGGTGGCTTCCAACATACATAAAAGCATAAAAAAATAAACATTAAAAAACACTTCTCTATAGAGGGCTGCCTTCAGATGTCTTCTAAAGGTTGTATAGTTACTTATCTCCTTGGTTCAGGAGCCAACATTTCTCCAATTAAAATAGGGCTGTCCCACATACCCTCCAACATTTCTCCAATGAAAATAGGAACATTCTAAGGAAAAGCAGGGATCAAATCAGAAATCGGGATAGCTTCTGTAAATCTGGGACTGTCTCTGGAAAATAGGGACACTTGGAGGATATGATGCTGGTGTCAGCAGCTGAACCCCTCAAAAATATGGGGGCATCAAGAAAGTTACTTCAGGATGGTAGATCAGAAGCTGGAAAAGACAAAGGAGTTCTGGCAGCATTCTTGGAAAATCGGGGGGGGGGCTTGAACATTTGTATTGGGATGTCTGCCCCCCAATTCCTGGACAAATATTTTCTAGATCAGTCACCCTGAGTGTCCATTGTCTAATCTAGTTCAAAATGTGCCTAGATTGAACCCATTAGACCTGCTTTAGACTGAGTCAACCAGGACATTGTGCATGGCAATGGTATCATGTGTCGTGATGATCCAAATTAAACTGATGTGAATATTGCATAACTAAACTTTTTTGGTGGGGTGGGAGGTTCTTTTATTTTGATATCAGGCAAAGATATTTTAAAATCTGAACTGATTTTATACTCCTCCTGTGATGTTCTTACACCTCTTCTGCTGTTTGGGGTGTTGTTGTTTTTTAAAGAAGACGTTTGATCTGAGGTGTTTGTTTTAATGTTTCATTGTTTTAATTGTTTGTGCTTTTCTAAGAGTTCCCAGCCAATATGGTCGGATGTTTTTGTGATCTTCATCACCCTGGGAAGACGTAAAGCCAGTCCCAACATAGTCATGGAATGGCTCTGGGAATAATACCCAGAAAGGCATATATTTTCATCGGCTTGTATGTATCCTCCACACAACTTGCCAAGCCTGTGAGCCAAAACCAGAATCCTGGATAGTTTCAGTTAACAGAATAGTTTGTCAGCAAAGTCTAAACACAACCGATTTTCATTGAAAATGCTTTCATCTATTATTTACCCACACATCATTTTGTGGTTGCAAGTAATGACTTCAAAGTTTGTCAAATGTTGGGATTGCCAACTTTCCCCCCTGGTGTGCTCCTGTGCCATTACAGTTGCCTAACAGGCAGAGCATTTAGCAGGTGAAACTTTTAGCACCGTTTTGCCTAGTTACCAAGAAAAGCTTCACCTGCTATATTTCTGCCTCTCATACACTCCCTTAAACAAGCTTCTAATTCCGGCAAGATATTGCAATACAGTACATAAACACCTCTAAAGATCAATGAGGTTAGTATACAGCTGTCAAACTTTTGAGAAAGCCTCTCAGTAAGAACCAGCAAATGGTCTATCCAGACACTGAGATGGTTCTCTTTATGATTTTAGTAGCTAGGGCTTTCTTCCTCCATTGCTTTTTGTGATGTTCTCTTGGTGGATAGAAAGAAATGGAGCAAAGGACAATGAAGGAAGAGATACAGAGATAGAACTACCCACTACTCCTTAACTCATTGGCACTCCTTTCTTTCTTTCTTTCTTTCTTTCTTTCTTTCTTTCTTTCTTTCTTTCTTTCTTTCTTTTTTTTTTTCTCAACTAGCTTCTCCTGTCCATAACAGAGGCAGATTTAGGGGAGGGCAGTTGCAGGGGAAACCACAAGCATGATGCAGAATGGAAGGCAAGAGGCAAGGGGGCACATAATTTTGGCATTGCACAGGATGCTACTGAAATTTGAGTTCCCATCATTGTCCATAGTTTCATTCATCAGCGAGAAAAGAAAAGGCATGCAGAAAATAGTTCACCCAAAGTCCAGTGCAGACTGATCCTTAGGACAAAAGGGGCACTGCCCCACCAACCCAGTTCATTCTAAGCCAGGCCCCCACCTGCTTGCCTTCTTACTTACAACCTATCAGGGGTGGTTCTAAGCTTGCCATCGGCTCTGGCTCCACGTACTGACGGTCTACCTGCCTTTCGCCCTACCAGTCCCACCAATCTCTCTGTGGGATTTTTCTGTGATGAACCTGTGTGCTCCATAGATGTGAAGCTCCTACTGCTCGCTATCTCCAAGATTATTACTTGTGAGGGGGTCAGCTTGTGCATTGTCCAGGCTCTCTGTCTGTCTGGAGACTTTTGCTAAAGGGCCTTTGAGAATGCAGAAGTTGACCACCCCTGCTCTAGAGTCTAGACAACAGTCTCCCGTACGTTCAAACTACAATAGTGCATTGCAGTGCAGCCCCTCAGCCTTGTTGGGATTGTTCTGCTCTTATACTGGAGGATCGTGTCTGTGTTCCGTTTAACAGGAAATAGTTAATATTCTTCCCCACAAGGCCTGGGCGCACCTGCAGATCTGTGGTGTGTGGTTTCTCCTGCCAGCTGCATCTGTGATTCTGCAGCAGAGATGGAGGCAGTAAAACTGTAAATGGAGAGTTTGCGGCATGACACTGCAGCGCGAAGACCGCCTAGGGGCCTATTGCTGTGGTAACAAAACCACTGTCATCAGAGAGAAGAGGTTTTGTGGGTTAAGCAGTTTCAATAAAGTGCACTTCTCAGCTCTTATCAAAATATTGTCCGCATTTACAGCATTCCCATCTAAAAAGCTGATTGTGTTTTCCCCTTCAGCCCCATTGCAGAGCCTCTCGGCCCAAAAGGCGGCCCCACAATATTTTGCTAAGATGATTCACCTTCTTAGTCATTTGTCTTTGTTCAGGGCTCAGCTGTTGGGCTGACCCTTTGACCTTGAGGTCTACCATCCATTATCCCTTTACACTAACTATATTGTCTTCAGAACCAAATGCCCATGTCCCTGTACAGCAACAGCAAATGTGTTTGGCACTTGAAAGCTGCTGGACATTTCTGTGCACACCCTGGGTGTCAGTTATAACTTGTAATCATTGTACACTGTGGGCTGGCTTGCAACGTGGCCTTTGAGTGTATCTCAGGGTTGTTTGCACAGATATTTTAGGGTTAACAGGCCCTTTGCTTGCTTTAGGCTGAAATCCTAGACACTTACAAAGGAGTAAACTCCAGGACTGATTTCTAATGGCAGAGGAGCACGCCATCAGGCTGCAATCTGTACACATTTACCTGGAGTAACTCTCATTGAATACAGTAGAGCTTACCTCTGTGTAAACATGAAAAAGATTGTGCTGTTAATCTCTAATTTCTTTTAAAAATGCTTTTAAGGAATTAATCAGAAGATATAGCATGTGAGTGCCGCTAACTGAGAGTAATGTGCAGTTAAATCACAGGGCCTGAATGCAATACTTCTCCTCTGCAAACAACAAAAGAGATAGCATATTGCTGGTATATCATAGCCCCTCAGTTCTTTGGGCTTGAAATGACTCATAACTGGAGTGTACAGGGCTTCTATTTGCATACATCTGTGTAATGGAGATACTGCTTGTGCTGGTGGGTTATGCTGAGTTCCTTGTTTGACTCAGTGGGAGTTCAGAGCCTTTGTGGGCATCTAACAAAGTATAGCATAACCAAGTATACCAAGTACAAAGTGTACAAAGTATAGTACAGTACACCCAAGAATAGTATAACCAAGTATAACCAAATATAGGTGGTGGTGTTCAGGGTTTTTTTTTGGGGGGGGATATCCCAATTTCTTTAACCATGGAACCATGGAAGGCAGTGTGTAGGTGGTTCCCATGCAAGCATTGAACAGACCCAGAACTTCATGAGGGTGGTAGACTCATATGATTGTTCTTGAATAAAACACATTTTGGGGATTATGGTATGACTAACCTTCCAGGTTTTCACCAATCTGAATCAAAGAACTGAGTTTCGGTTTAAATATTTGTTATTATCTTGTTGGCATCCATCTTGGGGGACAATGAAAGAGTGAGACTTCGGGGGGCAGTCAAGCTGTTGGAGAGTTACAGTGTCTGCTGTGGCTGTAGAGACCAATACAGGAGAGGCATGTTTAGTGTAGCCCGGGAAGATGAAGGTATCTGGTTTTGGTGCTATAGGTGCGCTTCTTTTCTCTGTGTTCCTCACAGCGGTCATTTCTCCTCTGATTACTGCTAAGGATACACAAGGGATTCACACATGGCAGGGTTAATGTTGCCAGCCTTCATTTCACGTTTACAGACATCTTTGTTACACAGAGTTGGTCTGCCAACTGGCCTAGTTTGAAGCCAGCTCCCTGTAAATCACATCCTTGGGGATCCTTCCACCTTCCATTCTGTGTATGTGACCAAGGCAGCACAGGCATTGGTGAGACAGAAGTGCAAACAATTCATAAATTTATGGGTTGTCGCTCTCTAGTAGAGTTGCCACACATCCAGAATTTCCCGGACATGGCTGGGATTCGGCCATCTGAAACGATGTCCAGGTGACGATAGCTGAAAGCTCAACTTTGCCAAAAGTTCTTTTCACTTTTTGAAATATGAAACCCTGCTCTATAACAACTTACAGTATTGGGGCAGAATTCAACATAGTTCTATAGCATGCATAGGCAAACTAAGGCCCAGGGGCTGGATCCGGCCCAATCGCCTTCTACATCTGGCTGGCGGACGGTCCAGGAATCAGCATGTTTTTACATGAGTAGAATGTGTCCTTTTATTTAAAATGCATCTCTGGGTTATTTGTGGGGCATAGGAATTCATTCATTTCCCCCCTGCAAAATATAGTCCAGCCCCCCACAAGTTCTGAAGAACAGTGGACCGGCCTGCTGCCGAAAAAGTTTGCTGACCCCTGTTCTGGGGTTTTCCCTAGCCCCCCCCCGAGCCTTGGGGGGCAAGGGGGGAAGCCCTGTAGTGCTAGCAGAAGTCAATGCAAGGGCTTCTATTAGCAGGGCTTGTCAGTTGAATCTGGACCCAGGAATAAAATAACAGAATAAAAACAGTAAGACAGAAATAAAATTGTCAACAAGGCATTATTGCATAATATAAAATAACATGTACATTAAACTGGATCTCAATTATGTAATTCAGGAGCCTTCTACTTTTATTAGAGATGATGTCAAATTTCATGAGTCCTTTCGGTTGGAGTCAAATTGGTGGTTTCACTCCCCCATCAATCATTTCAGCAATCTAGACAGGGCACCATATTAACATTGATCCTTTCTTGCGAATACCAAAGGGAGAGTTTGTAGCTTTCCTATCTGTTAGTGGCTTTGCTATGCTGGCACCCTTTATTTTAGCTAATCATGATGAGACCAACCACAACAAAGGCAATGGGGAAAAAACATTTGTTTTGGACCATTCTCTCCCCTTCCCCTCTCATTTATTTTTGGCCAAATTAATCCCGAGAAACTCGATCTGTGTCCAGAGCCACGATCTGCCCTAGACACCAGCCCGGTTACTAGCGGCCTCCACTTTATGGCCCCTCATAATTGGGAAGGGTGAAAGGTCAAGTTGTGGAGCCATTGTACCAGCCTTACAATTCCTTTAAAACTTGTATGAAAGACAAAGCTCCTTAGAGACCCTGATGGAACACTGCCCCAGGCAAGGAGGGAGGGAAGGAGGGAGGGAGGGAGAGAGACAAGTCTGCCCTGGCCTAGGAGATAAAAGCCACATCAAAAGAAGCAGTGGTCAGCTGTCCATCTGGAGTTGCAGCTTGTTTTGAGAAGCTTGAGGGGAAAACTCTCACAGGACAGTCTCTAAGAATTTTGCATATGGAGTTTTTTTGTGTCTTGTTTTGTTTTTTTAAGCCACAAGAAGGAGGGGAGAAAGCTCCGCTGCAAACAGAAGGAGTTGCTGTTTGGCTAGATTCCCAGACTGAATCACTTAAATCATGTTTAGTGCCTCCAATGTGAGTCGCCGCCTGTTTATAACAGTCACCGCGAGAGACCCAACGTGGATGCATTTTCCAAATCAACATCTGAATGCAAGTATGGATCAAAAACTAACATCATAAACTATCAAAAGCCTTTAATTCTGGGAAACTTCTTGAACCTTGTGGCTGGGTCCTTTTAAAAAGATGTTTCCTGACTTTACAAAAAGAAACCTACAAAACAAACAAGGCCTGAGCACAAACAGCTTGCTGAGCTTGTAATACCTGTTTAATTATAGCAATTATTCTGGTTCACAATACAGTAATAATAAGGGTTGGAATCTAGAGATCCTTGCATGCACACACATAGATGCTTCAGGGCTTTTGAAATATTTCACTGCAGACTGCAGTCCCTCATACCATACTGGTTGCCTCTGGAGAATTCCCCAACTTGGACTATTGTGGGAACAGAACCGGTGAATATGCAGAAAACAAAATGTGGCCTTTTTATATGGAATAGTTTTCATGAAGGCAGCCTTCTAAAGACATCAAACATATTTAAAATTATATTAAGCCCTGCAAAGTCACCTTTAGCAGGAATAATATTTCTTTATTTTTTTATTATTAGATCTTAGTCCCTTGGCTAGCACTTGATGAAAGCTTTGCTCTATGTTATGAACTGGTAAAGTTCATAACAGTAAAGTTTTTTAACTGTCTTCAAGGGCAGCCCAAGGGGTGATTTATTATAGTAATCAGGTTTGAGAAGACACTGGGATATGCAGGCCAGGCAGGATTGTTGTTTTCCAGAAAGGGATGCAGGCAGAATATCAGGGCACATGATACAAGCAGTCATGTTGCTGAAGCTGAGCAGGTCTGGATTTGGTCCGCGCTTTGATGAGAGTTTGCCTGAGAATCCCATGAATGCTAACCTCAAGTTCCGTGATGAAAGAAAGGCAGGACATTGGTGTATGCAGGGGCAGCCATTATGGTGCCCTTCAGATGTTGCTGGACTCCCAAACCCACCAGCATGGCCACTAGACAGGGATTAGAAGTGTTGTAATTCAGTAGCATCTGGAGGGTACCGTACTGGCTACCCCTATATTAAAGGATAATATCAGCTGAAAGAAGGTACATGTCAAATCACAATAGGTCACCGGGAGAAGGAAAAGCACAGGTCCAGGAGATTTTTGACTTTCCAACCTGTTATTCAGCTCTAAATCAGAATAAACATCATTCCACAGAAAACCCACTTGACTTTGATCTGGTCCAGAGGTAAAAAGTGTGTTCGCCCTGGGGAAAGTGGTGGGTGAAGCGGATGAGGTCTAAGTCAACCCTAAGTCATAAAGAGACGGATTCATTGCTCGCTCAGCCATTTTAGCCAAAACTGTTGGATTTGAAACCGGTCCGTAATTTCCAAAATCACCAAGTTGAGAGGAGGCTTCTTCAGTAAAGGTGTAACTACTGCCCCTCTCAGAACAGATTTCTTGCAATGTCCTTCTTGCAGAGAAGCACTGACCAACCAAGATAGAAATCAAAATAATTTGTCTTGCAAGAGAACACTATAATCCAAAAAATTTGGAGTTGCTTTGCTAGAGGTACTGATCCTGATTTTGGAGGCTGAACTTGTTTGGGGACTAGTAGCGCCTGGCTGGCTTTATTTCGTATGTGTGCAGCCACCTTCTGCTTATTATGTTCATAACAGCTAACAACATAAACAGCTACTTGCCTCTTACCTGCTCTGCCTGCCTGTTTTAAAATACTGTTTTTTGTGGGTAGAGTTATCAGTATGGGCTGCCCTGAGGCAATAGTTGGCCAGAGCCTTGAACTTGACAAAAGAGAGTTAATAGCCCAGCAATGTGTTTCCATGGGAACTAATTATAAGGCCATTTTCCTTAAGACTTCTGAAATGCCTGAAAGCATATTAGACATCCCCACTTTATGGATGATGTAATCTAGGTGTCTGTGTACCAGGAGAACAATAGACTGCAGTGTTTGAAACCAAGAAAGAGAAAACTCTGGTACAAACTGTGTGTGATGCTAAATGTACCCCCAGCAACTATCTCAGTTTCCCCCAAAATTTAATAGCAGGTAGAGGCGCCGAGTTCCACCTGACATATGGGGAGGGGCTCGTTGTGCACATGCGTCAGGAGGAGACCTTGAGGCCCCACAAGGCTCACTGCTGCCATGCGGAAGCCCACCGCCACCATGGGGAGGCCTGGCAAGCCCCAGCCCCACGTACTGTATGCCTGGAAGTCTGACCAGAGAAGTGAAGTGAGTGTCACAATACAGTCGTACCTTGGATCCCAAATGCCTTGGTACTCGGATGTTTTGGCTCTCGAACGCAGCAAACCCAGAAGTGAGTGTTGGTTTGCGAACATTCTTTGGAACCCGAAGGTCTGACGGGGCTTCCATGGTCTCTGATTGGTTGCAGAAGTTTCCTGCAGCCAATCAGAAGCCGCAATTTGGGTTTCGAACGTTTTGGAAGTCGAACGGACTTCTGGAACGGATTCTGTTTGACTTCCAAGGTACGACTGTATAAGGTATTCCAAACTCTTCTCCATCATTCTCTTCTGTCTTGAACCAGTGAAACAAGGGGACTTGTGAATATTTTAGGATACGTAGTCTAAGATCAGACCTTTTAACATCACAGTAATCCAAGTTTATGCGCCAATTACCGGTGCTGAAGAAACTGAAATTGACCAATTCTATGACATAAAAAATACTAAGATCATGGCCACTGGTCACATCACCTCCTGGCAAATAGAAGTGGAAAAAATGGAGGCAGTGAGAGATTTTACTTTCTTGGGCTCCATGATCACTGCAGATGGTGACAGCAGTCACGAAATTAAAAGATACCTGCTTCTTGGGAGAAAAGCAATGACAAACCTAGACAGCATCTTAAAAAGCAGAGACATCACCTTGCTGACTAAGGTCCGTACAGTTAAAGCTATGGTTTTCCCAGTAGTGATGTATGGAAGTGAGAGCTGGACCATAAAGAAGGCTGATCGCCGAATAATTGATGATGCTTTTGAATTATAGTGCTGGAGGAGACTCTTGAGAGTCCCATGGACTGCAAGAAGATCAGACTTATCCATTCTGAAGGAAATCAGTCCTGAGTGCTCACTGGAAGGACAGATTGTGAAGCTGAGGCTCCAATACTTTGGCCTCCTCATGAGAAGAGAAGACTCCCTGGAAAAGACCCCGATGTTGGGAAAGATGGAGGGCACAAGGAGAAGGGATGGCAGAGGATGAGATGGTTGGACAGTGTTCTCGAAGCTACCAGCATGAGTTTGACCAAGCTGCGGGAGGCAGTGGAAGACAGGAGTGCCTGGCGTGCTCTCGTCCATGGGGTCATGAAGAGTCGGACACGGCTAAACGACTAAACAACAACAAGTCCAAGATAGTTGGTGGAAGAGATGGGGTTAGTCACTGCATCACTGTAGATAGATGGTGGAAGGACCATGAGTGAGAGAGGCGGGGAAGTGGAGTCTCAGGGTGAGAGACCTGGAGAGGACAGGAAAGCTCCTAGCTGGGAGCTGAAAGAGTTTGCTATTTTCTGCAGAGGTGGGGATTAAGAACTAGTTTTGTACAGAGAGGAGGCACTTGCCCACTGTTTCTAAACTTTAGATATCCTGCAGCTGATTCCCACCTCCTTTTATTTATTTTTTTAGAATGCTAATGTTAAAAGGGGTGGAATTTATCGTTGCAGAATGACAGCCTGCTACCGTCAGCATAGCCATTTCAGCTTGTCAGATGGAAGCGTCTCCCTTCTCTTCCCCCTGTGTGCTGTTCTAGGAGTTCTCCTGACTCCCTGAGCCAAACTGAGGTGGAGTGGGGGGGGGGGAGTAGAGGGGATGCACGGGGGGGGGTAGGGGAGAGGGAAAAGTCCCATTGCACTAGCAGAAATTCTAGCACTGGCTCCCGCTAGCACAGCTGTTTAGTTGAATCTGGCCCTAGATGTATATCATGTTTTATCTTTCACCTGAGATAAGCAGGTAATCACTTAAGTTACGAGACACCATTTTACAGGGGTTATTGCTGGGATGATATTGGATATAATTAGACATTGCTGTTTATTATATTTTCATTACGTTTATTATGCATAATGTACAAGTATGTATTATGAACTATTTTGTATTATTATGTATTGTATTTAGACAACTGTTTAATTATTATTTTTTTGCATTGTATGGTTAGTATGTTGTGTAATGACATATATTGTTTATTATGTTCTATGCCGTAAACCGCCTTGTGATCTTTTGACAACGGGCAGTATATAAATGTTTAAAATAAATAAATAGTTTCAAGGGGGCGAAGAAAGTTCAAGAGCCCTGTGTGTTGAATTATTTTAGAAATCCTATTAATCAGTGCTCTTGGAGGGAAATCAGTGGGGTTTTCACTGGTTAGAAGGAAATTCCCTTGGACAACTTGCAGTTGCAGAACATCACAATAACTTGACAATGGGGAGGAAAAAAACCCAAAGGGTTTCTTGGTGGGGGGAATAGAGAGAAGATTTTGGCCTTGATTATCAGCATTCTACCTACTGTTTTCAGGATTAGAAAACTCTATGGGAAATATTTCCCCCAGCATGCATCTGCTTGGAAATCTCTGCATAGAAATGTTAGCAATACTTCAAGGCCTTCATCAGATGGTAGAGCAGCTTCCTCCAGAGTCTTATTCCTGCAGATCATCCCTCACCCTGCCTGCCATCCTTTCTTTTTTTTGCATTGGCCAGCCTTGTAATGAAGGGGTTACTGTCTCGATGCAGTGTAATAGTCAGTGAGGGCTGACTTGGCTGGAACAGACGTTAACTTCCACAGTAAATCTGGCAGGAGCTGGTAATTATGGAAAAAGCAGCCAGGGGTCATGCCCAGCCAAAGCTTGGGAGTAACAGAGCAGAAAATCAAAACAGGGGGGAAGGGAAGTTACGCTCATCATCGCCTTCGGCCTTCCCTGCTCTCCTCTGAACTATCAGGGGCCTGTCATCGGTTTGTTATGCTTAGAAGCAGCCCCTGGAAGATGAGGTAATAATCATGTTAAACATTAACTGCCTTAGCACTCGCTGCACGGTAAACTCACCTTCATCTCTGCAGTTTGACCATGGAAAAGCTCTCTGCGGTGGCAGACGGAGTGTTTGTTCCTCTGGTTTTGTTCCGAGACCTGCTGTACCTTTGCACAGCCAATATGTTGCCCCTCAGGGTCTCATTCTGCAAATGATTAGCATTAGCACTCACTAACCAAACAGTAAAATGGCAGTGAATCAGCAAGCAGGCCTGCAGAAATCTGGAGTAACTGTCCACCGTTTGATTGTGTGCTTTCTGTTTGATGGGTAAATATGTTCAGCATATAAATGTAACGTGTGTTTGGGGAGGGAGGGTGAACTCCAGCTGCATTTGATCCACATAACCCTTTCCCCCCTTCTTCACAGGGTAAACTGATCATCACCAAACATAGGAAGCTGTTTTATACCAAGTCGGACCACTGAATCATAGAATTGTAGAGTTGGAAGGGACACCAAGACTCATCTAGTCCCAGCAATGCAGGAATTGGTCCATCTAGCTTAATATTGTCTCCGTTGACCATCAGTGGCTCTCCAGTGAGCCAATGTGGTGTAGTGGTTAAGAGCGGTAGTCTCGTAATCTGGGGAACCGAGTTCGCGTCTCCGCTCCTCCACATGCAGCTGCTGGGAGACCTTGGGCCAGTCACACTTCTCTGAAGTCTCTCAGCCCCACTCACCTCACAGAGTGTTTGTTGTGGGGGAGGAAGGGAAAGGAGAATGTTAGCCGCTTTGAGACTCCTTAAAGGGAGTGAAAGGCGGGATATCAAATCCAAACTCTTCTTCTTCTTCTCTCCAGGGTCAGTCCTACCTGGAGACGCCAGGGATTGAACCTGCAACCTTATGTGTGAAGAGCCTGTGCTCTCCCACTGAGCCATGGCCCTTCCTAACAGGTTGTATGGCAGTGGTTGAGGCACATAAACAGTCACAATGTATAGGCTGAGGCAGCAGTAATGATCTAACTGGTATCCTTTATTGCAGATATTAATATTGGGCAGCATGAAGCAATTGGATGCATAAAAACGGAATCCATTTGGAATATAAATTGTCCAGACCCAACTTCAAGCTTTTTTGCAGGAATCTGGTTGGCCACTGTGAGAACAGGATGGTGGACTAGATGGGCCACTGGCTTGATACAGCAGGCTTGTTTTATGTATTTTATAAGCTAATGGAGATTTTGTGACCCAGCAGGCTGTTCTTATATTCTCATGTTCACATGCATAAGTACTCCTTGTGGCGACATTCTCATTCAGAGATGCACCACAGTCTCCTCTGAGCTGGAGACAAGCACAGGAGCCTTTTCGGCTGCCCAGCAGAGTCCCGTTTCAGGCTGAGTGGCCATGGATAAAGCTGAAGGGGGAAAGGGAGAAAGAGTGTTTACTCATTAAACCTTTAACAAGCTGCCCACCCTCTGCCTTGTCTAGTGCACTATAGGTTGTTTAATGAAGCAGATATACACTAAAACAGAAACTCCCTTATTAAAAAGCTCAGGGCCATGAACTAACTCAAAGGAAAGGGCTCAGCCGTAGCAGCAGCAGTGGGAAGGTCGAAGGCCACCCATAGGTTATGCCGAATGCTTTTGTCCGAGATTTGCAAGCTGCACTGCCGTTTGCTGGCTCAGTTTACTTTGTACAAAATGTTGGTTTTGCAGATAAAGTGTCCCACACCTTGAGTTTCCATTGGCACATTCATGAGTGCAGTTGCTTTTCACGGCCTCTTCGAAGGGTAATTGGGCTTGTTGAATGTTCTCAGAGCCCCGTGCCAATGAAAGGGGGCCCCCTCCATATTGTGTATTCATTTTCCATATGTAGTTTTGTTCAATCAAAACATTGTTTGGAAGGCTTCCTAGATAAATGTCCAAACACATCCATTAAGTGCTTATTCTAGTCAATTGGTTGCGGGGGGAGGCTATGCCTCTTCCACTGGATCAGAGCCAACTTTGAGCCTACATTTGCATCATAGATTGTCTACAGGTTGTAGCTTGTCAGATACTGAAATCACACATAGAATCATAGACCTGGAAGGGACTCTGAGGATCATCTAGTCCAACCCCAAGCTGTCCCATACGGGGCTTGAACTTGCCACCTTGGTATTATCAGCACCACGCTCTGATCCAACTGAGCTATCCAGGCATAATTTTTTTTTAAGTGTTTATGACCACTTGGGGCGTTCTTCTTCTTCAGTCCACACAAACTAAGGCAGAGCAAGACTCCACATGATGCTTTTGCGTTAAAATGTCACACACACCCTCAAGCTAGGGTAGGAGAAGACATCTCTCTGCTGCCCTATCCCAGGTGGTGGCCCACATTGCTTTCTGACTAGAGGAAAACACTATCCCATCATGTCATGGATGCTTTAGCTGAGATTCCTGCAGTGCAGGGAATTGGACTAGATGGCCCTTCCAACTCTACAATTCGATGATTCTTTGATCATACTGTGGTTGCTGCCATGCTGCTAGTGTGATAATTTGTCATAGAGATGTTGTTCTCAAGGCCGGCCCAATATTGTTTGCCATATTTGCCCTGCCCTGATTTTCAGATGTTGCTACTTGCTAGGTTTAGATCAGAATAGATGAGACTAGAATGTGTGTGTGTTAGGCAAGCCTTAAAAAGGATTGTTTAGTTTTGGATAGAGAAAGGCAGCTGCTATAGATATAAGATTTGCAGCCTGCCACAGTTCAAATATAAGAGAGAAATCCAGAAAAGGAAAAGTAGATTGTTCTGATAATAGGAAACAGACCTTCCTCAATAGATCATCAGGTCTGATTGCAGCAAATCTGGCCCTGATCTAATGAAATATCACTGTGACAGCTGTTTACAGTTTTCACAGTATAGCCACCAATATCTGGACATGCCGAGGTACATGAAATTGTCTATGGTCAGGGGACACCTGGGACATGGTATATGTTGTGTGTTTGAGTATGTGTGTTGATTGTGTGCATAAAGCATGCCAGATACATAGTGGCATGAGTCATAAAGTAGGCTGGATAAAGGATTTCATTATGGAAACTTTGCATCAATAAATCTGTATGTGAAATGAGCGGTGGCTGTGGTCTCATCTCAGCTTGGAATTAATTACTTTAAAAATGTGGGGAAATGGTTATAGTTGCATCTATCATTCATATTAATTTCCCGGCCAATTAGGGATCAGCAGCAACAGCAGCCCAGCTATATGATAGCAGTGTTCCTTTGAGGGTGGCAGTGATGGAAGCATGTTCTTGAGCACCTCAGCAGAATGTTAACTGGTTTCATGAATCAGATCACAGGATTCCTGAAACAAAAGAACATTCTCCATACAGCCTCTAAGTGTGGCAATCCTGAAAAGAAAAATCCAGTAAGAAGGTTGTTTCTAGTTTCATAAGTTTTAGTGTTTCATATTCACTATTGCCTCTTCATTTCTAGTTTTTCCTTGGCAGAGAAAAACACTCATACAGTATTTATTCTCTCTCTCTCTCTCTCTCTCTCTCTCTCTCTCTCTGTGTGTGTGTGTGTGTGAGAGAGAGAGAGAGAGAGAGAGAGAGAGTTATATGAGAAATCCCTACTCCCAGAGTAGTTATTTCTTAAAGATTACGCTAGAAGAAAGGACTTTGTTTCTACAGCTTGCTCTTTTTGAATTCACAAAGAAATCTGTCCCCTTGATTTTTAACAGAATTTGCTCCCAAATTTTGCTCTGCTGTAGGGTGCCACTGCCCGTTATTCTTAACAATACACGAAGAGCAGTGGCCCAGCTAGGCTGTTCATTCTGATGGGTGTGGGGGCCCCAGGACTTCTGTTCCAGACTGATAGCACCACTGATGAAGAGCCCTAGTGGATCGGTCCAAAGTGCCATCCCACTTCCAATGGTGGTCAGAAAGATGTTCCTGGGAAGTTCACAACCAGGGCAAGGAATCATCACCTCCCTCCCAACCCAATCCCCCACATCTCCATCCACTCCAGTATTCAGAGGCGTTTAGGGACGTAACTAATAGTGCATGGTCCAGTTTAGCATTCACTTAGCCTGAAAGACCACCTGACCCTGTGATGACCTGTAAGATCACTTAGATCATCTGGAGGATCTAGCCTGAAAGACCACCTGACCCTGTGTTCTTTGCCATTGCCCCGACACATGGAATGCCATTCTCTCTGCAATATGGTGTTTTTTTTATGCCTTGTACGAGGAACAAACCCACCTTCTGCCATACTTGAAGCAAAATCTGGCAGTTTCAGGTGTCCACTAAAGACATTATCTTTTTGCTCAGGCTTTCCCTGGTCCCCCCAAAAACCCTGTTCTTACTCAATTCCTGTTTTTATGTTGTGTTTTGTATGCTGCATGGAGATTTTAAAATATCAAGCAGCTTAGAAATGCTTTTAAATCAATCAATCAATCATGGCTAATAGCTGTTGAGAGATGTATCTGCCCCAACCTCTTGCCCTGAAGTTGTTAAATCCCCTCTTTAAAAGCTAAGCCAGTGATCACGAGTCAAATTTAAGAGTCACTTGTGTGCTGCATGAAAAGAAAAACATTATTTTATATTTCCTGAATCGAATGGCAATCAATTTGAGTTGTGTAACTCAAATTGGGTCTACTAGACCTCCCAAAAAATTAAGCAACATGGACTAAAGTTGCTTCTGGAGCCCCTCTGGGATTAGAGGCCCTGAAATTTAAGATTCATTAGTTTCATAGTAGATCCGCCCCTCTCCAGGATGGCTTAATATGTTACATTTTCCCTTATACAACTATACCCAAAATTCTGTGTACTGTCATTTGTTGGGAAGCATCAGCACACATAAGTGCCAGAGTAAACAGCTGTGTGGTTTTCACGCATGCTGACTGATGTATACAGCCGTGCGTGTCTCCCAACCACCCACCCACATAAATGCAGGTAAATTCAAAGCTTATGCGGTGCACATGACTTCCACCAAAGAATCCTGGGATCTGTATTTTGGTAAGTGCTGATAATTACAGTGTAGCTCTATGAGGCAGAAACTACAGTTCCCAAGATTCTTTGAGAGATTTGTCCCCCTCCCCAGGATCTGCTGCCTGCAGTTTGGCCTATAAAGGCTTCCCAGAGGCATCAACTAACAGCTTCAGCTTATTTAGGGTTGCCATATTTCAAAAAGTGAAAATCTGGACACAAAAGTTGTTGGGCTTTTTTTTCTTTTGCCAAAGCTTGGGCTACATTTGCCAGATGCTCCTCTTGTACTGTAAGTCTTAATGAGCACCACAGTGCCATAGAACAGACTGGGCGCCCCTTATTTCAGATACCCCAAATGACCCTTTTGTGAACTTCTAATCTGGCAAATCTAGATGTCCGTAGTATGGGGCGGGGATCTTGTTATTATGTGGGAAAGACCAATTTAAAGCTATAAATACCTCGTCTCCAGCCACAGAGTTATCATGATTCATCATTTTTTTTCCTTTTGTAAATAATTTACAATACGATAGAAGAGAGATTTTGTTTTGTTTTGTTTTGTGGGATGAAATTGAAGCTAGTTGTTGCAACATGAGGGCAACTGTTAGGTAAATTCTGATGAAACAGGTCAGCTTAATCCCCCGCTGAGGAAAAACAGTGTTCCATTAAGAAGAAAGAGAGGGAGAGGGAGAACGTGGGGTTGAGTCACTGTTTAATAAACTGAACATTACTCACTGGGGCTCAGATAATAAAAATAATGCCTAATACGTTTATACTGAGTCTAGAGGAAGAGCCACAGAATCGTGTTTCTCCTGAGAAACTCTTTGCCACAGAGGAGCCATAAAAATGAACACTAACAAAAGACTCTAGATGAGTTGTTTATGTAACCTTCCTAACCTTCCCTTCTACTCCCGCACCAGCACCTAAGGCCTGCTAATATGCCGATTACCACTTATGGGACAGATTCCCAGCGTTGCTGGTTTTAGATGCCCAATTTAGCCAGTCCTTTCCTTGTGTTTGTATTACTGGTCTTGAAGAACAGATGACAGAAACCATATCATTGCATTCCTGAAATGTTCTGTCTCCAAAAGGTCCACAGTTCAATTCCAGTCTGAAATCCTGGAGCAGTCAGGGGCAACCATACTGATCAACAGTCGGACTTGGTTCTCACTACAGCCAACCAAAGACAACCAACCACACCCTAGGCCACCCCAACCACTCTCACTACCAAGGAAATACCACAAGTGAATAGGAAAAGAACCCACACAAGTGACGCTGACACAAAACCCCACACATACACTAAGTACAAGAATGGAAGCATAACCACCCCACCCCACCCCGCTCACCATTCCCCCCCTTCCTTCCTAACCTAATACTGCATACAACACTAATGTCTCACAACTGATCTGTAGAAAACACAACTTGAAAAAAGAGACAATGCACGTGTTTTTGTAAACTAAGAAATCTTTAATAATCTTTAATCTTTAATTTTTTTAACAGTCTGACTTGGTATAGGGCAACTTGCTATATTCCCGTGAAAGGACCACCACTCTTCCAATGCTACTATTGCATTCTGCACCTTTCCTTCAAGGATACCAAAGTGGCCGAATAAAATTGACTTCCGCACTTGGCATTTACTCCAGAATGGTTGTGCTTTTGTTCACTTGCTTTTTATGAGGCAACTATATGATGGGGGCATTCAATCATTCCCCGCCCCCCTCTGTGGTTCTCCTGTCTTTTCTTATGGCTGTTCCAGATGACCTGTTAATTCATCATCCTGATTTGCTTGCACAAAACTTGCACTGGAATAGGTCCTGTCTTCATTGAGCATTTGTTCTGATCTGTTTACAGGGTGGTTATATGACAATGACTGTCCACCATGGTTGGCTTGCAGGGTCTTTGCACGCCCTTCATCATTCATTCAACTCATACTTTTCACTGCATTTCCCCATCACAGTACTTTCCCAATAATATAAAGTCACCACACAATTTATTCGGTGCATTTTCATTTTATTACGCTTCCCAGTGGCATCATTTTATCAGGGTCATGGTGTGCTGGCGTGAAATCATGTGCAATTGAAACACCCCATTCCACCCCAAATCTGCCTTTTAGTGCCATCTTTTATGATGTTTCCAGGCCATTTTCAGGTTTGGCGCCGTGTGCATGATTGTGCACATGTTGGTAATGCCTAAAATGGGGATTGCTTGGGTATTCAGTTGCAGTTCCATGTAGCTTACAGAGGAAGAGCAATGGGATAGCATTAACAGCCACCAGCCTGGAAGCACCAAAAGCCACCAGGAACCCTCTTGGGTACAGATAAGAGGCAGCTTCCCACCCTTTCCAGCAGAAATACAGTCCAAAGATTTGTTCCAGAAAACGTTACAGACTCCAGAGCAAACTCAAGCCTCAAAGCTCTTGATTTCTTTAGCAGCTGGGAATGTTACACCAGAGCTGCTGCAGTCCGCACTGTGGGAACTGATGCTGCTAAATGGTCCAAAAAGCATCCCCCCGCCCTTCGTGCTAAAGCATGGCTCCTTCCAACATGTGGTTACATTTTCATAAATAGATTTTCTGCTATATCATCACATGTAGCATTTGCTACCTGGCACTGGAATCAGATTTAATTCAGGTGGCTTTGTTCCAAAAAGGAAAGAAATTCTGTCCCTTTAAGAGCTTTGAAGCAGAGCAACATCAGCCAAGGTGGGGATTTCCTGCCACTGCCACACTGTGATGGGAGAAGCTGCGCCTGTGGAACCTCCACCTGGCTTAGTGCCCTTAAAAGGCCAGTCGTCTTTGGAATATGCACAGCTCTGACTTTGTGTGCCAGATCAATGGGCATTTCCAGTGTTCTTATCAATAGATATGTAGTGTGATTTGTGATGTCTGGCAGAGTCTGAAAATACATTTTCCCCCTTTAAGACCACACACCCAATACTCCTTATCCTTTTGTCTGGCAAGCTTGAATGGTCCTCAGTGGACATTTTCATCACCCTTCTTTAGTTATTATGCTCCTTCTGGTACTCACATGAATAAGTCATTTAGTAATAATCTGTTCTCTTGACTCGACCTTTGACCTGTTGCAGCCAAAGGTGGCCAATGATGAATGAAAGCCAGTATTTGCTTCAGGCATTTGCACAAGTGACCCTAAATTGTGTGTTTGGAACACATGGGTTTGGGTTCTTTTTCGTGTGAGAGCATGTATATGCACTGTTAATGTGGGGAGAGGAGGAAGAATTCAGAAGGGTAACTGAACGCAGTATAGTTTCACATTTGCAATAAGAGTTTAACACGAAGCCTTACGTGTGAAAATGCCCTTAGTCTTTCTCCTTCCCTTCTACAAACCCACACCTTGTAGCCATTGAAATGTTGCTCTTGGCAGGAACTAGGCCATGAGGGAGGTTACATTCATTGTTTTCTGAAATGTTTTTCTTAATGTCTTGGGGGGGGGGGAGAGAGAGAGTGTGAGAAGTCAGGCTGAAAGGTCATTTGACCCCTTTGTTTGTTTTGGAATGCCAGATCCAAACGCTTCAGAAATGTTTCATGCACCCGGCACATTTCCATATATCCCACTTTAGATTTTCTCTGCCGTGTTGAGCAGCGCATAGCTCAGCAGAGTATCAAAAGAAGACATAAGGAAAAAAGCTGAAGGCATCTATGTTGAAAATAATAAAAGCATTTGTATGCCTAACTCACAAATGAGTGGAGAATTCAATGCTACAAACCTAAGTGTTGATACTTGGAAGTACTGTATTTTTTGCTCCATAAGGCTCACCTGACCATAAGGTGCACCTAGTTTCTAGAGGGGGAATTCAAGGGGGAAAAAATATTTAAAGGGAGTGCTGAGCAGAGCCTGTATGCATCCCAGGCTCTGCTCAGCGCTCCCTTTCATGAGCCGTATGGAGTGTGTGTGTGGCTCTTGGGGGCTTTTCCCGAGGAGGGAGAAGGGCAGCCCATCAGTGATGGGCTGCCCTTCTCCCTCCTTGGGAAAAAGCCCCCAAGAGTGGAGTACTCTTTAAAGGCTTTTGCGGGCTTTTTTATGAGGTGGGAGAAAGGACTGACGCAGCCAGTCAGTCCCTTCTCCCTCCTCAGGGAAAAGCCCCCAAGAGAGGGGTGCTCTTTAAAAAGCGTGCGGCTTCTGCAGGCTTTTGCGGGAGGTGGGGGAATTCCCCCACCTCGTAAAAAGCCCACAGGAGCTGTGCACCCTTTAAAGAGCGTGTGGCTCCTGGCGGGCTTTTTTACAAGGTGGGAGAAGGGACCGATGCGGCCAGTCAGTCCCTTCTCCCTCCTGGGGAAAAGCCCGCAAGAGCCGCACGGAGCTTGTGTGTGGCTCTTGGGGGCTTTCCCCACCTGCCTCCCCCCTGCATTCGCTCCATAAGACACACACACATTTCCCCTTGCTTTTTAGGAGGGAAAAAGTGCGTCTTATGGAGCAAAAAATACGGTATATCCTGAAACATCAAAGAAAAGTGGGGGTGCATAGAGGGTATGTTGTAGGTATCCTGTAACATAAAACAGCCCATTCTTCTTCAGATGGATAGATTCCAGGGAAGAATTAAATCTGGTAGCAGGCATATTGCAGTGTATGGTACAGTGGCAGCTAGGCAGAAGTGTCTGGCATGGTGAGGCAGAGCAGTTTACCTGACCTCCCAGCAGGTGTGTCTCTGCTGCTTACTGGGAGGGGCAACGTCAGTGCAGTGCAAGCGCTCCAGCCAAGCCACGCTGACACGCTTGCATTTCATTGCCCTCCTCATCACCTCATCCCCCCTGCCCATGAACAGCAGTGGCTCACCTGCTGGGAGGTCAGGTAAGCACCTTCATCCCATCAAGCTATCTGCTGGTGTAGCAAGGCCATATTGCACCATACACTATGCAGGAGAGAGAACCCTGTGGAGATCTTCACCTATATGACAGGAACGGTTGATGGAAGAGAAGAAAAGAGTGGAGATTAAGGGAAATCACGAGGAGGGTTAAAGTGGGGAAAAATAAAAGTAACAGTCTGGGGGTAGGAAATGGGAAACCGATGAGGAGTGTGGATTGTTTAATTAGAGAAAAGCTGAGCAAATGATGGCTAGATTCAGAAATGGTTGCTGTTTGGGTTCACAGATGTCCTGCATTTAAGGATTGGTTCAATGCCATGAATATCTTGGAAGTGGTGAAATCTCATGAAATCAGAGGGGTTTATAATATTTCCCTTCACTGATCTGATAGTAGAACCAAAGCTGGAAAATAACCTGTTTCTCCTTTTAAAATATCTTCTTTGGACAAATAATATATTGGGTGTTACAGACAACATATAAAACTTGGGCTGCAGTCCTCCATATGATACTACAACTTCCTCCAGCCAGCATGGCCAGTGGTTAGCAATGATGGGAACTGTGGCCCAGCAACATCTGGAGGGTTCATAGTCATACTCAGAGTAGGCGCCTTGAAATGAATGAACATGACTAACTGAGATTCATGACTTCCAGTGGTTCTGCTCTGAGTAGAACTTATCATGCAAACCTTATAGTTGATTGTTTGACCAGAACTGATAATATTGATATTGCTATTAAAGGGTACAAAAACATAACCACACAAAAAATGTTTAGGATTAGCACATCCCTATGCATCTATGCTTAGAAGGAAGCTTCACTGAGTTCAACAGGTCTTATTCATTGGTTATGTGTATACTGTATAGGATAGCAGCCATTGTCATGTAGATGAATGTGTAATGTCTTCGGTTGCGGGTTTTACTCTAGTTAGGAGCTAGACATTTTTGGTGGAAAGGCAGGAGATACAACTGTAACGAAGACAAATGCAATACAAATGACTTCATGATAATGATGCAGCTGGAAGGACATGGAAAAGAGCCGCAGGGCAACAGTTTCTGTCTTGCTCAGGTAATGTATGGCTTATTTCTTTATCATGCTACTAATTTGAGTCTATACATACTTTAAAAAATAAAAACAAGAGTTCAGAGAGGCTTCTTAGAATTGCGGGTAGGCAGAGTGCTGTTAGGCTCATGCTCAGCTTTCAGGCTTTCCACAGGCAGAGGCCTACCTAGAGCAGTGGCGGAGCTTCATGCTCCGGCACTGGGGGGCAGAGAGCAGGTGGGGGCAGGGCTGGCGCGCGTCCTGGGGGCGTGGCACCCAGCATGGGCAGGGGGCAGCCGCAATGGCACCCCACTGGGATCACGCTGCCAGGGGCGGTGTGCTCCCCTGCACTCCTCTTCCTCTGCCAATGACCTAGGGGTTGGCAAAACCGGCCGCTGCTAGGGGATGGTGCAAAAATCACCTATCTGACTCGGGAGTGTAGAGTGGAACCTCGGGTTGCGAACATGTTCCGTGCAGGAGGCACGTTCGCAACCCGCAGCTTTCGCAGCCCACAGTGCCGCATCTGCGCACGTGCGTGATGCGATTCGGCTCTTCTGCGCATGCGCAAAGAGCGATTTAGCACTTCTGTGCATGTGCGAGCGCCGAAACCCGGAAGTAACCTGTTCCGGTACTTCCGGGTTCAGCGCACCCGTAACCCGAAAGCGCGCAACCTGCAGCATTCGCAACCCGAGGTATGACTGTGTGATGTTTATGTGTGTGGCGCCATGCCTCTGCTGTCACAGCAAGATCAAACACAGGAAAAGCTTCCTGTCCTTCTTGCGTTGTGGAACAAGGGTGTGTGAATCTTTTTGCCCTTCCTCCTCGCCTTTTCCTCACGTAAAATGTAGTAATTTCCAATGAGGCTATTGCGGTAAAGTGGTTTCTTCGGGAGTGGGGTGCACAGATAGAACTCCTTGCCAAAGGAGCAAGAGATCCTATGTATGCCTCTGCCCACAGGCATCTGATTGGCCACTGTGGGAACAGATTACTCGCCTAGATGGGCCATTGGTCTAATCCAGAAGGCTCTTCTCGTGTTTTTATGTTGAATTCACTCAGAAGAAGGTACTTCTAGTTCCTTTGGGTATTGATTTTTCATGCAGTTTTATTTAGAAACAAGCATCTACAGGGGTGCCCCGCAAGACGAACGCCTCGCAAGACGAAAAACCCGCTAGACGAAAGGGTTTTCCGTTTTGGAGGCGCTTCGCAAAACGAATTTCCCTATGGGGTTGCTTCGCAAGACGAAAAAAATCTTGCATCCCCCCGCGGGTTTTTTTCGCTTTTTTCGCCCTTTTCTTAAGCCGCTAAGCCGCTTATCAGCTGTTCCGCTGATAAGCCGCTTAACAGCTGATCGCTGGAAGCCGCTTGACAGCTGTAGCGCTAATCCGCTAAGCTGTCAATGGGCTTGCTTCGCAAGACGAAAAAACCGCTAGACGAAGAGAATCGCGGAACGGATTATTTTCGTCTTGCGAGGCACCACTGTATTTTGTACCGCTGCTGGCATTTTATGGGGAATATACTGGGGGGGAAATTTGGCCACAAACAGGTTCCTAAATTAAGTTGCATTTTCAAATACGTGTGCCAGTTTTCTTTCTCCTCTCTCTCTCTGTGCTATGCATGTGTTCTGTTACGGCTCCTAATCTAGCCTCACTTTCTCCATATTTACGACTCCTCTTTGAAAGGGCCATGCCTTCTGGTGATCATTTTTCAGCGGTGGCAGGCAGGAAGTGCTCCTTTTTAAGGAGTCAGTGGACCACTGCAAATCAACAGAGTATCTTTCCTTTCCCAAGAGTTTAGGCCAGGTGCCGAGATTCCAACAATTCATGTCCCAGCCAGGGCCCAACAGAGGGAAAGGCTGTTCCCCATGTAACCTTTCATTATAAATACGGAACTTCATCACTTTTGTTTCACCGCAAAAAAAGAGAAAAGAATCTAATGTTCCTCCAGCACAGCTGAGGGGTTATAGAGTCTTTCTCTCCCAATATTCAACAGATAAAAATAGAATATTTTACAAGCTCATGGAATACAATCCACAGCCATGAAAACCAACGGATCTTTTGCCATGGATCTCAATTAGATGCAGATGATGGCCTCACACCTGCCAACTTTCCCACTTGGGCTAGAAGACTATCAATTTTTATGACAATATCTTTATCTTCACACTTTGTATTTTAATCTTCTAGACTCACCACCTGTCTTTTTGCTAGGAGGCCTTTCCAGCTCTCTAACCGCTCTTGTTTTTAAACAGCACATTTATTTTCATTTATTTAATATTTTTTATCCCGCTTTTCAAGGGAAATCGCCTCACGAAACAGCAAATATGAATGTACAAACTAAATAACATGTACAGAATACCACAGTGTTTCGTTACATGTGGTGGCTATGCTGCTGAGAGAGACTGAAAAATTGGTGGGCAGTGTTAGGGAATAGCAGGGTGGACTGTTTATTTTTACTTATACACTTATTTATCCTCCAAGGGGTTCAGTGCAGCATAATGGCTCTCTTTCCCCTCACAACAACCCTGTGAGGTAGGTTACGAGGCTTAAGGATGGTGGCTGCCCCAAGGTCCCCTGGTGAGCGTCATGGCTCAATAGGGATTTGAAACTTGGTCACCAAAGGCCCTAGTTCAATACTCCAACCATTATACCACACTGGCTCTATTTATATTAAGCTCTTAAGGACCCTAACCATTATGCTAGGGGCAGTAGTGCAGAGGGCAGCGCACTGGAAGTTTTGAAATGGAAGAAACATAAGCCCCTGCTTTTATATACTTTTGATGAGTTGGCATGTATTGTAGCAAAGGTAACAGAATGGATGAGTTTCTCCATGGTGTTCTGCCACTGTTTGCTCCTCTAAATATTGTGGATCTATTCATTTCCATTGCCTTGCCAACCTGGTGTCCTCAGATGTTTTGAACTACAAATTTGGTCAGGTTGGCAAAAGCTGTGTTGCACTTTTGCAGCCCAAAGGGCCCTGCACACGTGATGTCCCTTTCTCCAAGTGAAAAGTATCTCCAGCAATGTCCCCAAATTCCTTCTTTGCATTCTGCTCCCTCCAGAGTTTAAAGAAGCACGGGGCTTAGCATGGCAAGAAACAAAGGAGGCCAAGGTTCTGACGGCTGGCCTGCTCTATTTTGCTTGAATTCCTTCAAGATCTGTTTTATTAACTGCTTTGTTATTATTGTGCCTTATCTTGGTATAAGTAGTTTAAACTTTCTCATGCAAGATTCTCATTCCCACCATAAGGAAGAAGGACTACGTCCAGGGTCAGAGAAGCAGCATGCCTCTGAATGCCAGTTCCTGGGAAGTATACAAGAGAGGAGAGTGCTGTTGCGCTCTGGTCCTGCATTTGAATATAACATAGGCATCTGGTTAGACCCTGCGGAGGTGGACTGGATGGGCCATTGGTCTGATCCAGCAGGCTTCTACAATCTTCAGTGTGATTTAAAAACACCGGTGACTGTAGGTTTGGAAAGCTGCTGCTCAAACTCCCTCACAAAGGCAGTTGCATGTCCCGAGGGCTGCTTGTCTGCTGCAAATCATCCTTGAAAGAAGGCTTTTTGCCATGGAGAAATGGCAAGTTGTATGCTTAACCCTTTCCCAGTGTGGGCAAGATTCAGCTAAATTGTTGCTTGTGCAGCAAGACTCCCCTGCCCTCTGCCAGAGAGGGTGTTTTTGGTTGTTGTTGTTTGCAGGGGAACCCAGAACAAGTTTGTGGGGGCAGTGGGGAAGGAAAAGTCTGTTGCACAAGTGAACCTTGTTTTCTTCCTGCACACCCCACTTAGTGCTACACTAAATTCCACACCCTGCGTGTGTGTGCCATGCACTCCCTCAATTAGGGTTATTGGGCTTTTTTGGGAAAGTTGTTGAGCTTATTTTGGGGAAAACAAATGGGAAAATCTGGATATATGGCAACCCTACCTAAACTAGCCCACTGCCCTCAGGTGCATGGAAAGATGTTGCCCCATTGACAGCGCTGAAGTGAGTTTCAACCTCTTTCCCAGCCAGAGTCTGTACATGAAATGGGGAATGCTGTCTTGTCCTTGGCCAGCCCTGGAGGGTGGACTGAAAATTACCCTTAAAAAATAAATAAAGGTAATGTCCACATTGTTCGTTTAATATCGATTCTCCCTAGGAAACTCGGGAGTGCCAGAGTTAACATACCTGCACTTGAAACCAAACTGCATCACCTGAGAACTGCAAAGCGTACCTTGGCAAGCCTTTCCAAGGTTACTTAGTAAACCAGAGATAAATTGCTGGTGTAAGCACCCTGTGGTGTTTGGAAGAACAGATCCCTTTCCTTTTGAAAAAAGAAAATCACTGCTTGTTACAGGCTGTACTGTTGCACGTTACGAAGGTAATGTGTGCGTGCGGCTGTGAGCTTCAGAAACAGAATTTTGACCCTCTCTTCAGGCACAATGGCCAACACCCTGGCAGCTCACTGAGCGCTCCGACTCTGTTACCTAATCTCCAGCTGTGGGCCCTGTTTCGTGCCAAGTCTCCTTTGGCTCTGTCTAGTAATAATAGTTTCTGGAGTCCGGCCAGGGACTCCTGCCAGTTCCAGTCACACTCTGCTAATGCAAGAGGCAGAGTTTATTAATTCATCGCCAAGGCCCATTGTCTGGGACACTGCCTGGCTGTTTATTTACTCCAATATGGGCCGCATTTATGCAGAAACAGCAAGCGAGGGGACACTCTGTTGAAGACGGTGGACCCTTTTTCTGGAAGAGATGTGGGACCTTCTGCAGAGCTATAGAAAACATTCAGAAAAGAGGTCCGCTTCGCAAGAGCCTGTTTTTAGTGAACCATAGGGGGAAAGCGTAATAATCTCCCATCATATCCTCATCCCAAAGTTCCTTTGTTTTCTTTCAAGAGCAACACACACACACACACACTCACAAAATAAATAATAATGATCAGCATCAGTAGAAAGCAGAGATGCTAGAGTGTCGGTTTGAGAATAAAAGAAAGAAAAGCTGAAGACCAGGATTGTTTGGGAAATCTTTAACTGGCTCCAAAAATATCAGGTCACATTAACATCAAGTGCCATGATACCACTTTAAACAGGCATGGCTTTCCCCAAAGAATTCTGGGACCTGTAGTTTGTTAAGGGTTCTGGGAGTTGTTAAGAGACCCCTATCTCTCTCGTAAAGCTACAATTTTCAGTGTTGCCTATGAAGAGGGATTAATTGTTAAAGCACCCTGAAAACTGTAGCTCCACACTGTACTCAATGTTTTTTTCTGGGGGTACCCAAGGGGTGTACTGACACTCCCCCCCCACCCAATGTTAAAAGTGTGGCACTTACTGTAACAACTTCAAATGCCACACCTGTTCAACAGAGTGCATTCAAGTGTTCTGGTAATTTAAGCAGACTTTTAAATAAATAAATAAATTCACCCTTAATTGATTTACATTATTCATGTAAACAAATTGTCATGGGGTGGAGGGTGGGATGTGGTTTGCAGAACCTGTGTCAACTCTGTTTGCCGTTGTTTGGGTCAGTTTGAGTCTGATTCTTTTCTTGCTATTGTAACCTAGTTTTGTGTTTAATTTCCTGTGTTCGTAATTCCAGACACAGACTTCTAGTATTGCGTGTGAGCTGGTTGGTTTTTTGTTTTTTTGGAAATGAGCTTTCTGTGGCTCAAAGCTACAAGGATTTAAAAATAGCTCTTATCACTAGGCTCTTCTTGCTCACAAAGAGACTGCGAGGAAGAGCCGCAGGATATGCACCTTGCACAATAAGGACCAGGAAGCGGGTTGTGATGGCAGCAGAAGGTCCAGGTTGCTCAGAGTATCTTTCCTTATCTCTGTCCCTTCCTGAGAGCATGGCTAGGCGTAAGGGTATTAAGGGTGCCACCGAACTGCATGCGGCAGCAGACAGACTGGGAAAAATGAAATTGCAGAAACTGGAGCACACACAACTCCAATGTAAATGCAGGAGGCTCTTCTATAAAGCATAACTGAAGTTGCACTAACAGAACAGGAGTTGGGAATACACACTATTCAGTGGGGACATGGCAAGAGGGTGGGGAGCTCACCAGTAGATAGGGTGGCTGTGTCTCCTACTTTACAGAGGACAGTCCTCTTTTTGCAGGGTTGTCCGGTCAAAGTCCAGTTGCATCTTCTACTACATTGAAAAGGATCCTGTCTTAAGAACATAAGAAGAGTTCCGCTGGAACAGACCAAAGATCTAGCCAGTCCAGAAAATGAGTGAACCCCACGGAACTCACTGGGGCTTTCTTTTAATTAGACATGTACAGAATTATGTCATTAGTGTGATTGCTGACCGGAAAAAAATCTTTCTGAACTATGGATATTTAATATCACCTGCCACTTTCTACTTTCCCAGAGATACTGTATTGTTCTGAAACTTTTATTTGGTGTCTTAGCATTTCATTTCAGCAGCACTTTTTGACATTTCTCTGCTCACGCCCTTTTCAGAGCCTTTGACAAACTATGTCAAAACAAAACAAAAAGTGCACGTTCCTTCCTATAAAGATTATGGGGCATTGCAAGCATTCTGACCAAATGCAGTGAAAGAATTGAGTGCACCAGAGAAGGCTGAATAACAGGTGGTGGAATGAACAGTTGATATGGGACGTCTTAGACTAAGCGCAGGCCAAGCATCTCACTGGGTTCCTTTAAACGACCAGAAGAGGTGTGAAATGTCTTCTGCTTTCTTGTTTGGTGTGCAGAAGCCAGTAGTTACTGGAAGCGAAACCTGGATTTTGTTGGTGTCCTTCTGGTGCAAAGATTGGAAACATGCCTTGCCCTTGTGTCCCTTCAGTGCAAAAAGAATTGAAGTATCTTAGAGTCATATGGCTATGTGGTATAAAAAGATGGTGCTCTGAGGATAAAGATTCCATTCTGAAAGGGGGATATGGACAGTCGCAACCCCCTGTTGACATGCTCAGAGACGTTGATCACTTCCAGATGACCTGTTTATTGAGCATTCATCCTGTTTGCAGGGAGATTAGACAACACCAGCTATTTATCTAACATTAATCCTGATTTGCTAGCAGGGAAGTTAGATGGCATTGCATTGAGGAAATGTTATCTCACATTTTCCAGTACATTTTGTCATCACTTTCCTTATTGTAAAAAGTCTTTCTTTTTTTAGGGGGAGGGAGGGTATTCTGTCCCATTTTAGCAGCACCAAAAACAGTAACCAGGATGTAAACAGATGAAGAAGAAGAAGAAGAAGAGGAAGAGTTTGGATTTGATATCCCGCTTTATCACTACCTGAAGGAGTCTCAAAGCGGCTAACAGTCTCCTTTCCCTTCCTCCCCCACAACAAACACTCTGTGAGGTGAGTGAGACTGAGAGATTTCAGAGAAGTGTAACTAGCCCAAGGTCACCCAGCAGCTGCATGTGGAGGAGCGGGGAATCGAACCCGGTTCACCAGATTACAAGTCCACTGCTCTTAACCACTACACCACACTGGAGTCTCAGTGTTTGGAAAGTACAAGAGTAGGGAGAAGCTTATCCTTCACCCATAGTTAGAACCTAGGGACCTCAGAACACAAGAACCTTCTGGATCAGACCAGTGATCTATCCTGTTCTCACAGTGGCCACCCAGATGCCTTAAGCAGGACCCAAGCACAAGAGCACTCTCCTCTTCTGTGATTTCCAGCAACTGGGATTCAGAACCATTACTGCCTCTCACTAGAGGCAGAACATATCCATCATCACTGGGAGCCTTATCCATCATCACTGGGAGCCTTTATTTGATCCTCTTTTAAAGACATCCAAGTTTGTGGTGATCACTGCCTCCTGTGGGAACAAGTGCCATAATTCAACTAGGCACTGCATGAAGTAGTGTCTCTGAGAGTATGGTTGTTATTCAGGCCTGTGGAGAAAAGTAAAGATAGAGATCTTTTTGGAAATGCTACTGCAAGGAAGGTAGTCACCTACCCTGACAGTGGGTGACTCAGCCCACACTGGCAGGAATCCCTTTGCAAGGTACAAGCCTTCTTTCCGCTCAAACACCAGTCATAATAATGGTGGCTATTTTGCTCATACTTAACATTTTGGAGTGCCTCTTATCTTCGCTGCCTTTCGTAAGGGAGAACGAGAATGTTGGATTGGGAGAATGGAAAGATTCAATAACAATCTTTCCATTCTCCGAATCCAACTTTCTAGTCCTTGAAGGATTGCAAACTTCATTGATGTGACTGAGAATTGTAGCAGGATTCCCTCCTCGATCTTTTAAACTGGCACATACTCTCTTGCTATTTAACATAGGTAAATGCTGGCTCAGACAGAATAAAATATTATATCTGGGGTTGATTTCAGGGAAGCTCTTCTGTCTTCCTGTGGTTGACAGATCAAACCTTCAGAAATGAAAAATAGTCAGCAGCTGTAGATTTACCGAAGAAACTGGAAGAAATACAACCTAATGACACAATATATTAATCATGTTTGGGACTTTTAAAAATTAATGCAATGTGTGTGTGTGTGTGTGAGAGAGAGAGAGAGAGAGGGAGAGAGTGTTTTGGGAGTTGTTCTCAGAAGCACAACATTCAGCAGTATTGGTAGGGCTTGCCCTACGTCCCTATTATTGGTAAAAATAACTTCTTTCTCTGGTGTTAATTACAACACAGGGGAGTGACTCTTATCAATAATATGGATGAGGAAGACAACTGCTATTGCCCATGCCTCATATTTAATTTTTTTCAACCCATGATGTGATTACTAATCACATCATTAACATGTAGCTAGGTCTACAGAGGACTTGTTTCCCTCCACTGGAATATTTTTATGTCCGTTTCCAGACTATATATATATTTTTACAGCCTGTTTGGCCAGACAAAATCTAGTGCAGCTTCCTTAACCCACCCAGTGGCTATCTTTATGCCTTGATAGGAAGCCCACCTGCAGGACATGAGCACAACAGCCCTCTCCCCCTATTTCCCCCCCAGTGACTGGCATTTGTGTTTCAGATGCTGGGGGTGGTATAGGGCAGGGGCAAAACGACTTTATTTCACTCGTGTCAAAGACCCAGTTTGGCACTCCTCCCCATGTGCATTTGTACACACACACACACAGAGAGAGAGAGAGAGAGAGAGAGAGAGAGAGAGAGAGAGTCCAGGAGCCTCAATGGCACCCCTCTGGAGCCAGTAAAAAACCTGGCTAGCCCCACCTCCCACCCCGCTGTAGCTATGGCTCTGGTATATGGCCATCATGAGCCATAGTCACTGACAGCCTTATCCCCCATTAATGCAAGCCCCCTTTTCCACTGTGTGCATTGCCTCCTCCTACTCAGCCCATGACCTTCCAGTGCTGAGGGCGGAAGGTCTGCTAAGGGCTTTTTCTCCTGTTTGCTTGCATGTGAGTAGACACCCTGAGCTTGATCAGGGTGGGGGGGCAGGCTGATAGAATATGCTCCCCAATAACCCAGACGTTTCGTGTACCTTTTGTGCTCAACACCTGAAGCTCAGACCAAGGAATGTGGTGATGGACATGGTCAGGGGCACTGGAATTGTCCCAGTGATCATTCAGGTTTCCCTTTTCTGCTGTGGTCTCTGAGCAGGTAGGCTGTATGCAGCAGGCAGTCTGTTAGGATATTGACAATGATCTTATCCTAAAGAAGGAAATTAGGCTGTACCAGAATTCCCTGAAACAGCCTGAACTACCACTGCTAACAAGTGCAGGTGAATCCAAGAAGCCTAACCACCTTGCTCCAAAGGCAGTCCTGTTCTTGAGCTGCAGCTGACTGGGGAAAGGGGGGGCACAATGGCAGGAGGGGATATTATCCAGCCATTCTTCTGGATCATACATTGATCTGATCAAAAAGGTTGCTCGTTTCTTTTGTAGGCAGGTTATTCTTAAGAACCCAGAATGACTGGTTGATGGGAGCTAATGGCTACTTGTGAAACTTTCTGCATATGAATGAGAAACCCATCAGAGCTTGAGGTAAGGTATTGTGTTTGTGTGTGTTTGTGTGTAGTGCAGTTTGCAAGAAGCAGAAAGAGAGGGAGAGCAGGTGGATGAAGGGGTACAGTTCCTGCACAGCATGCAGGAAAGCATGTGATTTATGCTCTGCTTGTATATTTTTTTAGAAAGCAAATGTTGCCCAAATGGCTTAAGCATTCTCCCATCCAACTCAATCTGTTAGCGCCAAGAACTCACTGCTAGAGAGAATAGCAAGTGTGTATCCATCAACACAATTCCAGTTTTAATGAAGGAAAAGCCTGACCTGCAGGTAAAAAAAATTCTACAGAAAGTTAGATAATATTGCCCATTAGAAAACTGATTTTTAAAAATATATATCCATATGACAAGCATTTCCATATTAATGCAGCATCTTTTTAACACAATATGGGATATCTTAAAATTTCACCAGAAAGAAGGTCTTATGCTCTTGTCTTTCTCCAGCTAATATCTGGTCCTGCTTTCTGTTTTTCCTTTCATTCAAGCAGTGGTTCCCAAATTTAAAGCACGGCATTTCAGGACCCTGCCAGATTGTCTAAGTTTTCTTAAATTCTCATTTCCTCTGGGCACTTGCTTCTTGCTTATAGTTACACTAACCGGCAAAGGGGGAGGGGGAGGGAGGGAGAAGATTTCCAGATTGAAATTTCCACTCTGTAATCTTCATTTTTAATATTGTTTTATTCTCATGTTTCTGCGAGCTGCACATGTACCTGCTTGGGCTTGAAAATGTCAATTCACTTCAAAGCCTGATCCGTATTGGTCTCGTCTTCTGAAAATTTCCCTCGCTGTGCAGAGGCTTACATTTCTCTTTGTTGGTTTTTGCTGTTTATTTTGGTATTACGTGTTCTGTGGGCTTCCTAGGGTGCACCTCCTGCTCCGAAAATCCTCCATCTGTTGTTTGCAACATTCTCTTTCTCCACAGAGTTCCTTCACTTCCCTTAGTGGGGTTTGCCTGTTGTTAAGAATGGGATGAATCCAGACTGTTAGTTGCACTTAGTTCCCATAGATATCAGCGAGATCAACTTCCTGAGAAATGTGTCCAATTGAGTAGCAGTTACAACAAACACTAGTTTTCTTCTTCTAATAATAAATTTTTATTTATACCCCACCCTTCCCGGTTCAGGAAACCAGGCTCAGGGCGGCTAACAACAAATTTAAAACACTTAATTGATACTACAAAAATACAGCATAAAATACAGTATAAAGTGTAAATAACAATAAAATCAAAAATAAATTTAGGGGGAAAATCCATCCAATGAACATTAGATGATCACCAGGGCTAGCTGGCTAAATTAGTCCTATTTGGGCCAGCGAGGAGACCAGGGGAGAACCAGCTGTGGGATCCCAGAGCGGCCAATCTTCACAAAAAGGGGAGGGGGAGGGAAGGAAGGGGAACAAAAGATCAGGCCAGGTTCAAATTGAAAGCCAGGCGGAATTGTTCTGTCTTACAGGCCCTGTGGAAGGAAGTTAAATCCTGCAGGGCCCTGGTCTCGTGGGATAGATCATTCCACCAGGTCGGAGCCATCACTGAGAAGACCCTGGCCCTGGTGGAGGATAATCTAACTTCCTTAGGGGCCAGGACCTCTAAGCTATGATTATTCATAGACCTTAAGGTCCTCTGCGGGGCAAATGGTTCCCCATTTTTAAATACAATATACTCCCATAGAGACTCCTTACACCGTGTTTAAAACCAAAATTGCATTTGGGTAGAAACTGTTTCTCAGGCAGCTAGTCCTAGTCTTTACAACCCTGTACCTTCTTCCAGAAGGCAGAAGCTGAAAGAGATCATTTCTGGGGTGTGCACTATCTTGCGCTATCTCTGCAGCTTTCTTATGGCACCTGGAAGCATAGATTTGATCCAAGGTGGGAAGAGTGCACCCAATTATTCTCTCCACAGTCTTTACAACCCTGGACAGCATTGTTTTTCCCCTGACCATGCAGCTCCCAAACCACACACACAGACTATAAGTTAATACACTCTCCACAGTACAATGGTAAAATGCCATCAACAGATCCTTTGAGAGATTGTTTTTCTGAAGGATTCTCAGAAAATGTGACTTCTGCTGTGCGCTCTTCGTCAGGTCTTTGCTGTTTTCTCCCCAGGTTAGGTCATCTCTCAACTCCATTCCCGGAAAATGAAACACTGGGACCTGTTCCACGCACTTCCCCTCAATAATAAGTGGCTGAATATTCAATTTACATTTCCTAAACTCCACAATAATCTCTTTTGTTTTCTTTAAGTTAAGGAGTAAGTTGTTTTTCCTGCACCACTCCCCCAACTGCTCAACTTCCTTCCTATGGGCCGCCTCCCCCTCTCCAGCCGTGATTAAACCAACCACCGTTGTATCGTCTGCAAACTTAATGAGCTTATTACTGGGGTATTTGGGGGCACAGTCAGCTGTATAGAGCGTATACAAAAGCAGGCTCAACATGCACCCCTGCGCCGTCCCCGTATTCATGATGAGATCCACAGAGACGTGGGAACCCATCCTGACCCGTTGGGAACGGTTTGATAGAAAATCTAATATCCACCTGCACAAACACAGTGGAAGTCCCAGGTCTAATAGTTTGGGCACCAATCTATGGGGAAGAATACTATTAAATGCAGAACTAAAGTCTACAAATAACAGTTGCATAGTTCCCTTGCTTCTCCAAATGAGGCAGAACAGCATGTAAAGCCATTGCCACAGAATCCTCTGTGGATCTCTTTGCCTTGTACGCAAATTGGTAAGGGTCAAGTCCCACTGGCAGACAAGACATGATGCGGTTCCTCACCAGTTTTTTTAAACATTTCATTATAATGGGTGTCAACGCCACAGGGCGAAAATCATTCAGACTGCCTATCTTTGATTTTTTTTGGCATGGGTATAATGGTAGCAGATTTCAGACAGGGTGGAACAGTGGCTTGGGCCAGAGACTGGTTAAAAATCTTCATAAAGATTCCTGACTGTCCCTTTGCCAGACCACCAGTGTCCACTGTCTTGCTGGTATTGTTTCCCTCAACTCTCTGAAGCCTCAAATCCCCCTTCCATTATTGCCATTGCCCTAATTCTTGCTATCAGATTCAAGATTCTGCAGGACCGCAAGCTTAGCAAGCAGAACAGATGCATGCAGTATTTGGCTGTATCGTGCTCATTCTGAAAAAGAATCAAACCCCACCCCCAAATCACCCTGAATAGAGAGCTGATGTTCTTTTCCTCCCACATGCAGTTCTATCCCAGCTCCATAGTGCACTTGAAAAAGCTGATCCCAAGAGAACTTATGAGAGTCCATTGAGAAGGGGAGTCTTCATAGGCTGTTGACAGGAGTGAAAGGCTTCTTGGTAACAACGCTGAAGAGGAGCCCTCTTAATCTCCTAGCTCTTAATAGAGATAGACAGTTTCCATGAGGCTCAAGGTTTTTGAGGGGGAGAAGAAGAGGCTTCTTATGCAGTTCATGGGAGCTTGGCCTCAGTAAGGTTTCCTCATACTCTCCGGACAGAGTCTTGGCAGATTTCCAGGGAATGGAAAACACACGGAAGGTTCAGCGAAAGCAGAACATAGGAAAATGGATTGCGGTGCAGCGAGTACATTAAAATAAAGCAATAGTAATAAATTTTGCAATGTTTGCTTCTTCCTGTTATGGGCCCGCAATTTCAGCATGTTACTCGCCACCATTCCATGCCTGCTTGGCAATACAGTATTGGGTGATGTAAGGCTGCAAGCCTAAACACACTTCCTGTCAATTCCCTATTAAACATATGGGCTTCTGATTCGTGAGTCATTTTTTTCTCTAATAAAGTTGCATCCCACCCTCACCTGAGTGTATGTACCCTCTCTCTGAGGATCCAGAGCTCTTCCAAACCTCACCACCCTTTCTTTCTTACCAACAGCTGAACAAGTGCTGAGGATATGGGGAGGAAAACGGACCTTAATCTTCACAGACAGCAGTGGAAAATGCAGATCCTTCATGCAAATCTGAAACGCATCCAAAATAAACATATATGATCTGGAATAATTATGGCTGTACATCTCAAAGTTTATATGTGAACTGGTGCCAAAAGCTGATCCTTTACAACTGTGAAATACATACCCTGATGAACCGATAAGTGAGGTGTAAGGGCATCGGCTTGTACACTAGGCAAAAAGACTCCAGCAGAAATAAAGGGGTTATAAGCACAAAGGTCTCCATGCCTGACGAATATTCACATTTACTGTGGTACCATTTGGCTGTGGTTGTACCAAAACCTCTCTTCTATTGTAGCTGCAACATTCTTTTTCTTGTTCTCACTCCAAATGCATATTCAGGATTATATATACCCTGTGCTGAAATAATGTAAACTTCTGAGTCAAGGGAAGCTTCTCCACTATTAATTTTTCCAAACTGAAATGCACTTTTTAGGTGGGTGGGCTCATATTGTTTTTTCATAGTACAAGGAATAAAGTTATTTTCCACAAGAAAATGCAATTCTGATTTCACTAGCCATTTGATCATAAGTATCTGGTGGATAAGTGTCTCTGCTACTGCTGTCTTCCAAGGCTTCCTGTATCAACAACTGATGGAGAACTCTTCTGGGATCAGCGTTATAATTTGGAGTTATCGGTGTCTGTAGTAAGGGACTGGAAATGGGTCTTCTGTTATCTTTGAAGAGTAAAAAAGTATAATGAGGTTATTTTGCGACTGAACTGCTTGCCATCAATAGTTCTGTATAGTAAACATTCTTAATTTTTTGTAAAAACAAAACAAAAAAACCCACAACACGACAGAGGGTGATTCCAGATGGGCGTTTTTGTCAGACTAGTTCTTGTGTATACAAGATTTTTGCAGTGCCTGTGCATCATCGTTATCAAAATGCCAGATCATCCCCCCCCCCTTTATATAATCTGAATTTACCCTTTCTGGGCAAAAACGGTTAAGTTAAAAAAAGTGTTGCCAAATAACAACAACAACAAAATGTTGCCAATACCCTATCTGCAATATCTGAACAATCCATTTAAAATAAACCCCCATCTGGAAACACCTGGGATTTGGATGTATAAGGTATGTAGCTGAATAGAGCACTTTTCCACACTAGGGGTTGTAGCCCAAATTAGTCATGTCCGTTCATGAGTTACTAACAGTTACTAACTTGGGTCCATCAATTTCAATGGCTTACTGTGTGTTAAACCTAATTGGATACAAACCTAGGTGTTTAGAAGAAGAAGAAGAAGAGTTTGGATTTGATATCCCGCCTTTCACTCCCTTTAAGGAGTCTCAAAGCGGCTAACATTCTCCTTTCCCTTCCTCCCCCACAACAAACACTCTGTGAGGTGAGTGGGGCTGAGAGACTTCAGAGAAGTGTGACCAGCCCAAGGTCACCCAGCAGCTACAGGTGGAGGAGCGGAGACGCGAACCCGGTTCCCCAGATTAGAGACTACCGCTCTTAACCACTACACCACACTGGTTTAGAATGGAATTGCCACACATAGTCTACATATTAATTTTTTACAGGGCATCAGTACACCACCCTCATCCAATCATTCCAGTCTTGTATTTTCCCTGTGATACTTCTGTGTCCCCCCCCCCCCTTGTCAAACCACAGCAAATCTGACATTTCTCAGAAGAAAAAGAGACTAATAATCTTCACAGATTGCATATTCCTTTAGCACTGATCTCCTGTCTTTTTAAAGGGGAGGGGTTTCAAAACGGACTGTAATGTACCAGGCAAGCTCAGCACGAAGTCAGTGGGCACCAAGCAGAATGTCAGCAGACTGATTTTTCTCTTAACATTAAAACTTGGGGACATCCAATGAAGCTGAATGTTGGAAGATTCTGGAGAGAGAAAAGAAGGTACTTCTCTACACAGGGAATAAACTATGGAATTTGCTCCTACAGGATAGGGTTGCCATACGTCCGGAATTTCCTGGACACAGCCAGGATTCGGCTATCGCAAACAGTGACCAGGCAGCAATCACCGTAATGTCTGGGAAAATCCAGACGTATGTCGGAATTGTAGATTTTGGCAAATTTCTTTTTGAAATGCCCAAAAACTTCAAAAAAAAAAAAGATTTTGCAAAAAACCACAAACTTTATCAACAACTTTTGTGTCCGGATTTTCACTTTTTGAAATATGGCAACCCTACTACAAGAGGCAGCGATGGCCACCAACTTGGATGCCTTTGAAAGAGGATTAGAAAAATTTAGGGAGGACAAGGCTGTCAATGGCTACTAGCCCAGATGTCTATGTCCAACTTCCACTGTTTGAGACAGTGTGCTTCTGAATACCAGTTGCTGGAAACTGCAAGAGAGGAGAGTGTGCTGTTGCACCCAGGTCCTGCTCACAGACTTCCTATAAGCATCTGATTGACCACGGTGAGAACAAAGTATTGGAGAAACTGGGCCACTGGTCTGATTCAGTAGGCTCTTTTAACATTTTTGTGTCAAAAGGGCACAGGGAAAGAGCTTGTGGGACCCAACACGTCATAAGCAACACATTTTCTTGAACATTGTGAGTTTAATCAAAGTCCTCCAAGAGTAATTCTGAGAGGACAAAGCAGGTGGTTCATCCAGCGTTGTCTCTGGGATTGTGAAACAGCGAAGAGAAACTAGATTTCTGCAAAGGAAGGGGAAATTGATGCATAAAATACACAGTTTAAATGAATAATCAAGCTACATAAATGCATGTGCCCCTCCATGATCTCTGGTAAGCGTACAGAAAATGCTGAACCTGCAATATAGCTGCTTAATCAGTACCTGGCAAGGTGAAGAAGGGCTGCGCGGTGCCAGGGAATTAAACGGCTGCCAGCACAGGAAACAAGGCCCTTGAAATCAAGCCCACATCTCAGAACTTGTGTTATGATTAGCAAAGGACGCTTCATGTATTACACATGCAGCGTCACAGGCACTACCAAAACACGGGATTCACGTACAGATGTTTGGGCGAGAGCCTGCTTAATACATGTTACATGGCCTCCTCCCGTTCAAGTTCTTCCCCACTTTGCATGTTCTGCTATCAATTTTGGATTCTTTCGCCTGAAACTCACTATATGTATCCTCTCACTTGGCAAAATATAATAGTAATATTAATGTCAATAATGCTCATGGGGCTAATTCTCTTAGACACTTTTCCTTTGTCAGCTCACCAGGCAAAGAAAAACCTTAAGCCTGCGCAGTGTACCAAAATAATCTGGGGAAGCTTATCACCCAGAGGTGAGTATGATTGCCTGCTAATGCACACAGAGCACACTGCAGCAAAAGGCACAGCTAGATGTGCCGGGAGAAAGGTTGACAGCCGAGCTGTTGGTTGCTGCCACTCTGTGCATGCATGCTCACATGGACCTGCACCTCGCAGTCCAGTTTCCTCAGTGATAACACTAGTCCCCAGCATATCAGAGAATTCCATCCAGCCATTCATGTTTCAGAAGGCCTCATTCTCTGAACTCAGGGAATTAGTATCCAGTGATATTTTTCTAGAAAAAGAGGTGTTGGAACTCACCATGAATGTCTCCCTCATTCTCTTAGAATGGCAGTGTTGCCCACCTGACAGATGCCAGAACTGAGTTCTGGTGAGTTCTAGCTGAAATAAACCCTGTGTGTATCTCAAGCCAGCTTCTCCTGAGTAAGCACAGTAAAACATAGGAGACCTAAAGTGCACAGTGGAGCCTCGGTTGTTGAACATAATCCGTTCTGGAAGAGCATTCGACTTCCGAAACATTCGACAACCGAGGTGCAATGGGCAGTTGGAGAATTCAATTGAAAAAATTGAAAATGCTCTTTGGCCTTACTAGAAAAATTAACCAATAAACTGAAACTGACACGGGGACAAATAGAAGAAGATGCCTTCACCCTGGTATGGCTCCCCTTTATCACATACACAGCCCAACAAAACAACGACATGAATCCACCAACAGCATCAATCAATGCGGCTAACCTGATCCAAAACACCCACCCACTCCACTCACACATGAAAACAAAGTTCACCACAGCCGATCACAAACAAACAACCACACCCCAGGCCATTCTAAATCTGGCCCGGGCAAGTCTGGGAATCAGTGTGTTTTTACATGAGTAGAATGTGTCCTTTTATTTAAAATGCATCTCTGGATTATTTGTGGGGCATAGGAATTCATTCATTTCCCCCCAAAAAAATATAATCCGGCCACCCACAAGGTCTGAGGGACAGTGGACCGGCCCCCTGATGAAAAAAATTGCTGACCCCTGCCCTAGGCCAACCCCAACCTCTCTCACCACCAAAGGAACACAAGCAAATAGCAAAGGGAACTTGCACAAGCGATGCTGACACAAAACCCCACACATACATTAAGTAAAATAGAAACATCGCCACCCAACCCCAACCCCACTCACCATTCCCCCCTCCACTTCTTTCCCCCTTTTCTTCCTAATGTAACATTAATGTCTCAACAAATGAAACTGATCTGTAGAAAATGTAACTTGAAAAGCGACTTTGCACGTAATTTTGGAAACCAAGAAAAAGAAATGCACCTTGGAAACCATTCAACTTCCAAGGCATGTTTGAAAACGGAAACAATTACTTCCGGGTTTTCGGCTTTTGAAAACTGAAACGTTCAGCTTCTGAGATGCTCGAAAACCAAGGTTCCACTATATTTCTGTAGGAACGTATGGACAGATTTGATCCTGCATGCTTGTTTGGGGGCACAAGATGAAGCATTGTTTGGTTTCATTCCAGATCTCTGCTCCTGTTTATTTGTGAGATCATTTGCTGCCAAGAAATTATTTATTTCATGCTGTCATAATTCATATCACTAAATGTCATATTATTACAAATAACATAGGTATGAATTCTGTCCGGTGAGAATTCGCTGCTTATGTGTTTGGGTGGTGGCGGCAGTGTGGCTAGGGATAAAGGTGGAGATTTAACTAGCACACTATTATTACCTCAATGACATGTTGCAGAATACACCTGCAGACACCCCCACCAGCCTGGAGGGCCCTTTCACTATCAGAAAATCGTAAAATCCAAAAATAGGAAGAGCAATTTAACAGGGGCAGACGCAAAAGAAATAAAAATAGATACAATTGGAGTGTGTGACTCTTGAGTCAATGGTTCCTTCTTGTTTCTCACACAATTCCCCCCACCCCAACCTTTAAAAGCCATTAAGCTGTGCAGAAATAAAATTGGTTGCCTGTGTACTGAAACACTCAAGAAAAGAGAGGAAAGGAAACCCCCCTCTTTTTTGTGTTTCTTGGTGGGTGCGGTCTTCAGTTTCTACTTGACCTATTTACTGAAAGCCAATTATATCTGCTCAATGTGGGTTTGTTGTGTTCTCTCTCTCTCTCTCTCTCTCTCTCTCTCTCTCTCTCTCTCACACACACACACACACACACACACACACACACACATAAACACACAGGGTTTGAGTGTCAGCTGCAAATGAGGTCTCTCCAGCAACAGAAAGATGGGATTCTTTTGGATTCTCTTAAGGTTAGAGTGAAAGCATGTGACAGCGAGGGGCAGCAGACACAGAAGCTTTTGTATACCTCAAGAATCCCGAGGCAAAATTGGGCGAGGCAGAAAATACAGACAGATCTCTGTTGGTAGACAAGGGGGCGATAAGACTGAAAAATTGAAGATAAAATCAGAATTTTACAGTCCCTTCACAAGGGAAACCTACATTAGCCTTGGCTATATTTTAATGAAGAAGATATTTAAATTAAAACACAGAAGGCCCATTCTCCCGCCCATTTTGTAGCAATAATTTGTCAAGGAGAGAGGTCACTGGAGGGAAAGCTGAAAAATCATGTTGCATGTTTCCCTCGCTGCTTTCATTCCAAGTGGAGAAAAAATTCAGGGAAGAATGCCTGGCAGCTTTCAAAGGACATATTGGTTTCTGAATAGCCATGGCTACAGTGACCACCTGCAAATCATTTGAGCCTTGTGGGTGCCCAAACAGTAACAGTAGGCCTTCAGAAGGATTGCCTTCAGTGTGATTCATTCCCTCCATCATTTGGTACTTCAAGAACAATCCTATGTTGGGCTCCCAATGCTCACCCGTCCCAGCCAGCACAGCCAGTGGTCAGGGATGATGGGAGCTGGGAGTCCAACAGCATTTGAAGGATCACAGTTTCCTCACCTTTCCTATACATACTTGTAGTACATGTATTGAACTGCATCAAGTTACTCTTTTGTAACAAACACCCACAGACGGATTCAACTAGCAGGAGCAATGGGACTTCCTCCCTCTTCCTACGGGCTCACCACTTAGATCAGGGGGGCAGGGAATCCCCAGAAGAGTGCATGGGGGGAGGAGAGAGGAGACAGTTGTGTCACATCTGCTGGAAGAGCATGCTGTTGCATTCCTCCCTAGGCATCTAGTGGGTTCTTAGTGTGGCTTGAATTTATGTCAGATACAGACTACTCTGGAAACTGGTGTGCATCACATATACAGTGGTACCTTGCTTCGTGAACTTAATCCATTCCGGGAGTCTGCTCAACTCCTGAAACTGTCCAAAAACCAAGGTGTGGCTTCCGATTGGCCCCAGGAGCTTCCTGCACTCAAGTGGAAGCCACGTAAGATGTCGGCTTCCGAAAAGCATTCGCAAACTGGAACACTTAATCCTGGGTTTGTGGCGTCCAGGAGCCCATTTGTTCAACAGCTAAGCTGATCAAGAACCAAGGTACCACTGTATTACTAAAACTTAGGGTAAACATTTTTTTTTTCTTTTTACACAGGGTGGTGAGTACTATTTTTACATAACACAAAATCCTACTAGCTTCATGTCCTAGATAAAATAAAAGGACAAGATTGAAGCAGCCCTATAAAGCAGCAACAGTTCTGCCATCCCAGGAGGCAAGTGGCCATTTTCCCAACCTAAATTATAGCAGAAGGGAGAACAGCAACCGACAGTTTGACTTGACTGAATTTTGACATGCGTTCAGGTTTATATTTCGTTAGTATGTGGAGAGGGGACTGGAGCAACCTCTGCTTGAATTTATCCTCTGTTGATTTAAAGAGATCCTTTCAAAATAAAAGACTGCATCATTGACATTTTGCCCAGCGATAGCACTGGAGAGCATTAGGAGAGCCCAGGTTTTGCTTATCTGATCATCTCAGGTTCTATGGAGTAATACTTCTCTTTTCAAACCACTTTTCAGTATGAGCACAACCTGTGATAGCATCTTTATTCTTACAATTGAGTAAAGATGGGCTTGGCCCTTTCATGGCAGAATTGTTTATTATTACAATGCTTGCTCAATGTGCCAGAGTCCTGTTCTGTCTCCAGGGGAAAGACTTGTCATCAATTTTCATTGTATTTTTCTATACCAACACCTGCACACTCAGCTCTTTTAAAACAAAAAAAACGCTTCATCAACTATAACCCATGCTAAGATTTTTTTTTAATTTACAGGAGAGTTTGAAAACAACTCAGATTGAATTTCTTGCTGTCTGAATCAATCCCACCTCTTTCTCCTCCTGCAAGCAGGATTACAGTCAGAGCTTTCATTAAGAGCTGAGACAAGGCAGGGGGTTCTGAGCTGAAGCAATCCCTCTCAGAAAATCCAAGGAGAGCTTTCCCCTCCTTCCATAATTTATTTATTTTTAATGAGTCAGAAGCCAGCTAAAATTAAGCCCCATTCAATCACACTGATTTGAATGTGAGAAATTTAAGCACATGCCTAACCCTCTCATGGAAACAGATGGCACTTCAAATGGTGCTTCCGTTTACCTGGATAGTGTCCTGCTCTCTTTTAGAGTGTTGGCTGCAATTTGTGCATAAGAAATCAAGCTGTTATGGGGCCGATTCATGTTGCCATTGTGGCACGGGATCCGGATTTCATGTGGATTTGTCCCTGGTGCACTGATAACAACACTTACAAAAGTCACATGAGACGAGTGGACCATGTGCTTCCTTCCAGCATCAGGACTGCAGTACAGTTGCACCTTGGATCCTGAACACCTTGCGAGTCAAACGTTTTGGCTCCCAAACACCACAAACCTGGAAGTGAGTGTTCCCGTTTGTGAACATTCTTTGGAACATGAAGGTCCAACATGGCTTCCAATTGCAGCCAATCGGAAGCCTCACCTTGGTTCCCAAACGTTTTGGAAGTCGAATGGACTTCTGGAACGGATTCCGTTTGACTTCCGAGGTACCACTGTAGTTTCTGAAAGGCCAAATGAAATAACCTATCAACTCCTTTAAAAGTAATGACACTTTTATCTATTCTAGTTATATAGTTGAACCAGGAGAGATTGTTCGTGTATTTGAAGTACAGGATACTGCTGAAACCTACTTGTATTTGCCATTTCCATCAGAGCCAGAAGCAGTACTTTTGTTGTTGAACAAATAACTGGATACAGTTATGGGCTGATTAGGTCCAGGAAGTAATAGACACTTCCGTGAGGGAGTAGTCCTAGCCTCTTTAACAGGGACAGTGATTGGACTGCTCCTGAAGAAACCTAACATAAGAACAGCCCTGCTGGATCAGGTCCATCATCCTGTTCTCACAGTGGCCAACCAGCGGTTCCTGAGAAGCCCACAAACTGGCTTCTGATTGTCTTGTCCTCCATGAATTTGTCCAATCCTCTTTTAAAGGCATCACAGCCTCTTGTGGGAGCAAACTCCAAAGTTTATGCACAGTGTTCTCTCTCTCGAATCTTCCAACATTCAGCTTCATTGGAAGTCCACAAGTTATAGTGCAGGAGAGGATAACACTCTTCTCTGTCCTCTTTCTCCATGCCGTATGCATAACTTTACACAATTGCATCATGCTGCCTCTCACTCACCTTTTCTCTAAAGTAAACCCTCTCCCCCAAGATGCTATAACTTTACCTCATGGGAATATTCTGCATTCCCTTGATAATTTTGGTTGCTCTTTTCTGAAACTTCACCAGCTTTACAATACCTTTTTCTGAGTTGAGGTCACCAGAACTATACAGTGTATTCCAAATGCGGTCACACCATAGATTTATATAATGGCCTTATAATATCTGCCGTTTTATGTTCAATTTCTTTCCTAATTATCCCTAGCATGGAATTTGCCTTTTTCACAGTTGCTGCTGTCCTGGATCTGGCCACTCACTGGCAGTTCAGACCCCATGAAAATATATGTGAAATAAACTTGGCCACCTCACTAACTCTAGATAAGTCTATGAACAAGCACAGGTCCCCCAAAGAAATCCTTGGGAGGGGGGACTCCACCTTCTAAACTCCTCCATTCATTCCTTCTCTCTGCTTCTTGCCACTTAACCAGTTCCTAATCCACAAAAGGACTCTCCTCTTACTCCTTGCTTAGGAATCTTTGGAGGCATACCTTGTTAAAAACGTTTTAAAAGTCCAAGAACACCATGTCAACTGGATTGCCTCTACTTACTGTATATGTGTGTTACTTCTAGTAAGTTAGGGAGACAGAACTTACCCTTGCAGAAGCCATGCTGCTGCTACTGCTGCTTCAGGAAGCCTTGTTCTTCTATAGGTTTGGTTATTTTGTTTAACAATACTATCCACCAGTCTTCCCAAAAAGACTGTACACTAACCGGCTTGTAATTTCCAGACCACCAACCTACCAACCCAGATCGCTTAATTGGTGTTACGTTGGCTATCTTTTCCAGATCTTAGGGACAAGTTACTTATTTTTGTTAGCATATTAACAATTTCGCATTTGAGTTCCTTGACAATTCTTGAGTGGATGCCATCCAGTCCCAACAATTTGTTCACATTTATTTCGTCTATTAGGCCTTGAACTTCTTGCAAATGTTCAGGAACAAGAACCCACCCTATTTATTAATTATTACTATTACTATAAAGAGAGATGCAAAGAATTCAGTCAGCTTCTCTTCTCCTTGTCCTCCTTCAGCACACCTTTCACTCCCTTGTTATCCAAGGGTCCAACGCCTCCCAAAATGGTCTCCTGCTACTAATGTATTTAATGTCTTTATGTTTTTAACAATGTGCTCCTCAAATTCCCTTTTAGCATCCCTTATTTATTTATTTTGGCCAGAGTTCATGTTCCTTTACCTCCCTCCTCATTTGGACAAGGCTTACCTCTAAGAGCTCCTTTGATTCTGCACGTCAAATACACTGGCATCTTCTTGGTCCTGGTGGTAACCTAAACTGGACTTAGAAGATGTAAACAACTGTAGGCCAGTCGCTAACCTTCCCTTTCCTGGGCAAGGGGATTGAGCTGGATGTCAGGTACTTGGGAACCCCATGCAAGGGATTTTGACTGGCATAATGATCTCATACAGGCCATCCACCTGTCACAGATTTGGTCCGTGAGGCTAATACAGATAAGGATCTGGCCCATGGAGCCCAAAAAGGGGTCCCACCCATGTCTTAATACAAATATACAAATTCTGACCTCAGAGTTCATTTTGGCTAATCTCTCAAGTCGAGTACTGCAGGACGCTCTATATTGAGCTGCATTTCCAAAACATTCAGAAGCCTGTAGTACTGAATGCCCAATTGAAAGTGCCAGTGATGACCTTCAAAGACTTGCAGGGGGAACTATGTAACCTAAGGGGCACTTCCTCACATATGCATCCCTCCATGTCCCCTCCAGTCCATACGAAGGGTGCTGCTTGCATCTCCCATCTTTTACCGAGGTGAAAACTAGAAGAACTCAAGAGCAGCTATTATTAACACACAGAACGAGAGGATTTGATTTAAGCATTTTATTAAAAATTGTACCAGTTATGGGGGGGAAATCCAAGACGAATTTCAAATATATTTAAAAGCACCAAAACAGAGAAAAGCCAGAGCTAAATATATTGCAAAGGTACCAAAAACTAAAAGGGGGTGGGGAAGATTCTCCTCTAAAGTTGCCACAGGTCAAGCCAGAAGAGTCCTGAAGGCACACAACCAGGATAGACAAAATGCTACATTCTCGCTGGGTCTCTGACTATGGAAAAGGAGGTTTGTGTGCTTCAGGACCAGGTTTGCCAAGGATCTGGCTGGAGAGCCATCTTGCAAGCTGGGAGGATCGGAGGGGAGACAGAATGAGTGAATTATATGCTAAAACTAATTTTAATTTTAGAAAGGTTACCTGCTTTCCCAGTGCAATTGGCTATTGTCAAGTTAACTTCTTTCTATAAAAAGTACAAGAGTCCAGTGCGGGAGCAACTCACACTTCTCTTTCTATACTACTCCTGAAAGAATTGTGGAACATATCTAAATCCCTTTTTTAAAAAAATCTGCAATTGGAAAGGGAGAGGATTACAAAAGAAAAAAAAAAAGGCACAATAACCAAATTTAAATTTAAAATTAATTTAAATTTAAAATTTAAATTTAATTTAAACTTCACCTGGAGGTTACACCATTATAGTAACAGGATTTTCTAAAACCCCGAAAGAAGGCTGATGCTTCGGTTAGGAACCCAACTTTTCAAAACATTTGACTTATATTTGGTCTTCACATCGCTTGACCAGACTATCTGTCTGAAGAGGGGAGAGAAATAGTGTAGCCTTCTTTAATGGATATTACATCAATGTGATGAATATGGTGTCAAGGAGTTGGAAAGGGGAGGCATGGTGGCCATGTATCCTACTTTACAGGGAACAGTCCTTCATTCTTTATTTGTTCTTCATCCCTATATGACAAACTAGACCTGCCTATTTCTTCTTCGCCAAGACGTTCTGGACAGCTTGGCTTTAAGTGGCTCTTGTGAAGGTGAACAAGGTCGTAAGAGTAAGAATAAAAAGCACCTTGCACTTTGAAAAGTGATCTAAAGGATGTTGTGTAACAGTTGCCTTCCGGGTTGTGTATGCCTATATATCTGACTCCTTGAAGCTCTTCAGAAGAAAAAACCATACAGAAGAAATCATTAGGGTTTTTTTTTTATAGAAAAAGCATTGTACACGCAATAATTTTCATAACACCATTTTAAACCATCTAAACAATTCAATCCCCTTAGCACCCTTAAGTTGCCTCCCCCACCCCCCCACCCTGCTTTACTCAAAGGCTTCAAATAGACAAAGGCCCTCCTCATAAACACAGGAAATGGCTTCCATAATCTCCAGTGCCCCCTCCTGAGGCACAGGCCCCACCAGAGACAGTTAGCTGCACTTAAGACCCATCGAAATCAATGGGAAAAGTTAGGCCTGAGTTACTGATGTTCACTTGCTTTCAGCAGAGCTTCATTTAAGCACAACCAACCTTCGCTCAGATTTTAATTTGGAAGATGCCAAGTTCCAAAATTAATTTCAAAGGAAAAGTGTTTCTTTGTGTCTGTGCAGGCAGAGGGGAGGGTTGCCAATATTTGAACTAGTCTCTGTAGCTGCGCCTTTCAACAGCGGCTTGGTTGGAATGAAATAACAGGGTACAGCTTTTTACAACATGGAAATGAACACCAAACCCCCTTCTAAGCCCAGCAAGTCAAGCTGCTGATAGAGATCCAGGGCAGCAAGGCACTTGAAGCAGGAGCAACCGTATCTCAAGCAGAGGGATAGAAGAGACTACATTTTATTTATACACATAAACAATTATATTCCAGAACATTTCGTATTTGGGATATTTCCCAAAAGGGGCTTAATTTGCAAATGGGTTGTTGAGATATTGCAAGTGGCTTGTTGGCAACAGGGTTTTGTTTTCATTTATTGGATTTTTCTCCCGAGAGAGGGCAGGGGAGACAGGCTGGCATTTAGATGCTGACCACATAGTGTGGCTGCTGCATAAAACTTGCACGCATGAGGAGCACCAAATCCACAATAAACACTCATCTGGAGACACCCTTGGCCTGTTTTCTCCCGATACTTACAGCTAAGAACTAGAACTTTGTACCAGTTCTGAGCCCATGTACAAATGAAACTGAATGATCCCAAGCACTCTTTCGGTCAGGGGTGGGGAAACTGTGACCTACTAGATGTTGCAGGATTACAGCTCCTACAATCCAGGCTCACTGGACATGTTGTCTGATGGACACTGCAGTCTAGCAATATCCAGAGGGCCACAAGTTGCCAGTCTGTGCTTTACATGCTGAAAGAGTTCTTGGACAGCTCACTAAGAAATTCTTTTTGATACATTTCCCCCCTGCTGGCTAAACAATCAAAAGCAACCTTTTATTATTTTTAATGGCCGTATTAAGCAGTTTTGGATGATAATCACTGGAATGACAACCAGGGATGCCAACTGGTGGGGTGGAGAGCATTCAGACTTTAACATTTCAGAGCAGCTAGATGTGCAGAAACCAGCAAATATACCTTTTTATAACATGGGATGTCGGCAGCTAAATCCTGCAAGTCAAGCAGCTTTTAGTTGCACACCAACAAGCCAAGAAGCATCCCTATCAACCTCTCCCCCTCCCCCAAGCTATGAAATAGATGAGCTGTAGCTAAGGCACGTGAGCCCTCAACTGAGAAGGATGTCTCAAAAGGAGAGTGGCTCGCAAACGTCGCACCTTGAGAACATATCTAGGTTTTCAAAGGTAAGGATTTGCTGAGGATTTGCTGAAGTGCTCTGAAGGAGCCACAGAGATACTGACGTGACATGGGGCACAACCCCCTGCCGACTTACTAAGTAAGTCCTACAAAGCTCAGTAGGATTTACTCAGTCAGGTGTGCAACGGGACTGTGCCTTCAGCTCACTTTGGATTTTAGCTGCTACTTTGAGAACACACTTTCATCTGCAGCTAATACAAAGCAATTCAGATGCAACAAGCTTGCCAATAAAGGAAAGCCCTCCATCCTATTCGAATAAATTGCTGGCGGAATCTGCCAGCGATTGGTATCTTCCACCAGAACAATCCTCAGGCCTGCTTTGCGTATTTCTAGCTCCACTACTGAGTTTTCATCCGCAGTGGAAGCAGCCACTGTCAGCAGGGTGGAGGAACATAGCTGACCTCCCATTCCCAGTGGTGCAGTGGGCACATTGCCAGTACACTGCCGTGAGTGTCGGATTGGCGTTTGCACAGTGCTGACCTTGTTGCTGCATATCGCCCCCTGCTCCGTTCTGGTAAACTGCAGCGACATTCTTAACGGGAGGTCAGGTAAGCTCTGCCCACTGCTAATATGCGGAACTCAATCATTTAAAAATATGACATAATAGGAGAATGAGCAACTATTACTGCTTTCAGAACACAAAACTGGGCAGGTTAGGAGATAATAAAACAACACCCAGAATGGCTATCCCCACATGTCATCATTAACATGCTTGCTCTGCAAAGGGTATTAAAATCCATGCCAGAAAAAGCGGTGTGTTTGGATCACCAGGTTACTACCCAGAAACCCACCCAATGCCTTTAAATCACCTGATGCACCCGGTGATAAGGCAGCAGCCCAATCCCAAGGCATTTTTTAACTCCAGGCCTGCACGGCTGTTCCTTGCTCACCAGCACCTGCTGGTCAAGCTGGCTGCCCCATTTCCCTGAATGGGCTGGCCCTGCAGTGATTTCTTCCTTCCACCCCAATCCCTGCTCCCTGGACGGTGGGTGTGCGATACAGGTGCGTGGTGGAAGAGTACCTGGCAGCACACACAGGCACGTTCAGATGGGCAAAGTCTCTACAGGTGCATTTGGTTTGGGTTTTTTTAAGGGCATAGGGAGGGACGTAGTCACAGGAGCAATCCCTCGTATTTCTAGGTAGGGCTGGGAAACCCCAGAGAACCAATCAGTGTAGACAAAGCTAAGCTGAAAGGGCCAATGGGCTGTGCCAGCAGAAGACACCTTCCCATGTTCCAGAATGCCATTTGGCAATCTGTGACTACAATGTGGAGTAGCAAATATATATACTGGTCTCATTTGTGGTGCTTATAGCATTTTCTCCATTGAGTATACACTTACTCTGCTTATGGCTAGTGGGCAATTTCTATTAAGCCCCGCCATAAGTCTTTGTTCAGTGGCATTGATACTTCCAACTTTATGCTCAAGGTTCTCCCAACCATTGTGTATGTCAAATTCCATGAAGCACATTCGACCTGTTGTGCCAGGTTCAGAATGTGCGATTAATGCCATTCCCGGCCCACTTCCACAGGGCAGCATTGTCAAAGTGGGCTTGAAGCCAGCTATTGCTGTGAATCGGGGGCTATGTATGTGCTTATTTGTGCAAAGTACTTATTAATGTGAATCAATACCGGCTCGCAGTTCCTTTTGAACAGCATCTTGGTGCTTTATCTAACTCAGGCTTTATCGCCATGCCAAAACAGCCCTTATTCATACTCCACATGGAGCAAAACAAGACCAGTAGCCAATCTGAGGAAAAAGCAAAGCTACAGGCATGGCCTCCTATGCAGGCACTGGATTACCCTTCCTGCTCCCTTATTCTAGCAGCTGATATGGACAAAGCTCGCGAGCGGCGGAGAGGCTGGAAGAGCAGGAAAGCCTTGCTTCAGGGCCAGCATGCAAAACGAGAGAGTTCCATCCTTCAGGAACACAGACAAGAACTTGCTGCCAACAGGCTGCTTAGGTTGGCAGGGGAAGACAGGCAGGCCTGGTACAATGGGAAAAATAAAAAGGCCATGGAACATAGAGAAACCTCAGAAACCAACATAAAAACAGTAGCGGTGCATCTGTAGCCACAGAAGTTGTGCAGCAGAGCACTGCTAGCACCGAGACCATCAGCACTTTGTGAAAAGCCGGTCTTCCCAAGGGCTGCTCTTTTTATCTGAAGACCATTTTCCCTCCTCTCTCCCCACCTTGCCCTAATTCTTGGCAGCTGGAAACTACCTTAGGCAGTGCAGTTTGTTATGATTTCTGTCTCAGTTTCCAAGAATTGCAGCAAAAGCACTATTACTGGCTTTAAAACATCCAAGGAAAGTTTAAAAAGGACTGACAAAGAAAGAACAGAAAATGAGAAAGAGATAGAAAAGGAAAAGATGCCCAGAATTATTATTATTTAAATCCTCTTTTCTGAGGATGCTTCCAGATGGGGACTTAATTTGCAAGTAGGCCCTGGAGATACCACAAATGGGTAGTCAACAATAGGGTTCTTTCTCCTTACTGGATTTGCGCCCCCCCCCCCCCGAAAGGGTAAATCCGGATTATATTTTGGCAGCTGGGGGCAGGGGGCAGTGAGGGAATATGAGCTGGTGTTTCATTGCCAATGACATTGTGTGGATGCTGCCTACAAACAAAGTTGGATGCATGACAGAATCAAATCCACAATAAACCCCTGCCTGGAAGCACTTTTAGTCAAGGACAAATATGCTGATGAAGGGTGTGCAGAATGCAACTTAAAATAGTAATAATAATGTCAGATTCACCTTAAAACTTGTGCTTGAAAAAGTGTGCACATGTATGAAATAAATCAATGGCCTTATGGAAACATGCATAAAGATACTTTAAAAGGTACAAATTTCACTATCTTCCAAACAGTCCAATGTGATAGCAACCACTCCAAAACTCTGACATTTGCAAATGTCTAACACCCCAGTGCTACCACCACATTCATTGCAAACAACTGCACCAGTTCTGTTCTGTCACATGTTATGGCAGTGGGGCAGGGCTGGCTTGGGAACCAGTGGATCCTAGGCCATCTTAGCCCTGTTCCGTCTCCTGTTTGGGGGTTTCCTGGGGGCTGCCACAAGCAGGCATATCACCTGCAGAAGAGAAGCTCTGTGCTAGAGAGTGAAGCTGGCAACACTCTGCAAGTGGAGGCTACATGCCCAGTCTGCTTCTTCCTCCCAGCCCAGGGCAATGGAGGTTGGAAATGCAGCCTTGCAGCCTGAAATACTGACTTGAGAGAAAACAGAGAGGTCCTCAAATGCACAACAGAGTACAAACGTATGCCCTCCTGCATTTCACAGATGGCAATAGGGACAAGTACTCCTTGCACTGAAGACCACTGGGAAAAACCTTCTCCAGTGCTGTACAAATACAGGGGCAGTGTGTGCAATGAATGGTTATACATTTACACACTTGAGCACTCACTCCTCCCAAAGATTACACTTCTAGACACTTGGAGAAGACAGCTGACTCCCGGAGAGGGCAACCCTAGCATGTCACAATAACAAAATGTTAATACGGCATCACAAGGCGGTTAAAATATGTACACTATCCAGAAACAGAGACCAGAAAAAACAGACCAGCTAAAGTATACAAACGAAACATGATGGAGCTGCAGAACTCATAGGGAATACCCATAATAAGCCAAGTCTTTCTAGCCTGTGCAGTTGAGTTTAATATTTTAAAAGAGCCTAAGGACAGTGGAGGCAGCAAATGGGGAACTCCTCATTTTCTATTACCATATCTTAAGTAGCAGCTTTTACTGTTCTCCAGGAAATGAGAAGCTGAAATTCCTTGTAGGCTCCCCAGATCGTCACTCAGGAATGACTTTCGCGTCCTTAGATATTCAAGATAGGATGGAGCCACTGTCTGCTTTCACCCTACAATGCAGCCCAAGCTGCAAGTCTTGTTTCTCGGTCACACTTTTAAATATGTATGTATTGATTATTACAATTGTTCAGTATTAAGCAACAGCCAATACTGACAATAATAATAGTAACTAACACATGAAGGGTTCTATCCAGTGAAGTCATTCTTTGAATAGGAGTTCCTCTCCCTCTCCACCTCCTATAGTTGGGGGTTCCAGGTAGTTAGAGGAACCCCAGAACAAATTTGGGAGAGAGAGCATGAGGAGAAGAGGAGCTGTTGAGCAAGTGGAAGCCCTCGCACTATCAGGACAATTTGTTGGATGCAATCAAATATTATTTATTACTCAACGATAATAATTCTGTATCAATATTCACTAAAGATGCCCATCCTTTGTTCTACATAATCCGTTGTTCCATATTGCTCAAATACTGTGTATTATTCAGATTCAAAGCCAATAAGAACTCTCATGACATTTATTTTTTGCTAGCCAATGTTCACTCATGGCAACCTCCAATATTGCTGGCAAATGGGGATATATCAAATGGACTTAGGCATTAGCTCTGTAACACATGGGAAAGGAATTACTTTTATTGATCAGGAAAAGCTGTGAAAGGGGTTGCCAAAAATGAAACTAGACGAGTCCTTTAAAAAGAAGATATAATCCACCGACACCATCACTAACTCCATAGGCCATTATAGGTTGCGCAATCTCATTCAGCAACTGATTTTGCCAGGGAGTTACTCTGAGAAGCATAAAACTCCCTGAGTATGCATATATTTATATGGCCAAAAGCCCAAACTTGACCTCCCAAAGGAGTCTGCCAACAAAGTCTCATCGTCACAACCACACCTCCTAAATGATCCATTTTCACATCATGATGAACTATTAGAAATTCTCCAGGGCCTGGAATGGGTCCAGGGAGACCACTTTCCAACAGGCTGAAAACAGTCCTTTGAGCAGTAAGCTACCACGTCATCCTGGAAAACGTTGAGAAATAATCTAACAAGAAATAGTTGCACTGATTCGTGCAAATGTTGCAAGGTCAGCCTCACGAGAGCATGAGGCAGCAAAGGCAGAGGGGAATATGAAATAGAATTAAGGCCCACGACAGGCGGGGGGGGGGAGGAAACTCTCTCTCCCCATGCCCTGCTTTCTCCCCAAAAGGAAAAGTTGAAAAATTAGAATTTTGGGATGATAGCGAATCAAAACCCCTTGTGAAATAAATTTTCTTTTGCAACAAGTGAACTGCTTTTAAAAGCAGCCTTTAAAAATCATACTGACACAGTCAATTAATTAAGTTTTTATTTTCTTAGATCCGATATATTAGAAGTAAGTAGAGTTAGCAAGGATATAATTTCTATTAATCTGGGCTGGATCACCAAATGAGGAGCACTCTTAGATGTTAGCAAAGAGACCTCTAAATGTTGCAGAATGCAGAACATCTTCGGCGATTTGGTGCAGGAGTTCTGCCAAATATCTGATATATTGTTTCTGCAGTATTGTGGAAAAGAGACCCTCTGACTTTTTACTTGCATAAGATTGAAAATGTCACAAGTCCCAAACTTGCCCTGGAGTACCAAACTAGTTTCATAGTTGTATATCAAGGTCTCTCTATCTAAGTCCTGGTAATATCCCCCCCCCCCCCAGTTCACTGTGATGTTTCTGTAGTCCGTGAATAATATATTTGTTAAAATGGGTACGATTCAACTAAGTAGGTGCGCTAGTGGGAGCTAGTGGAGGGAGGGGGAAGTCCCACTGTACCCCCAGGACCCTCTCAAACTGGCTCTGGGGGGGAATGCCAGGAGAACTCCAGAAAGGTTTGCGCAGCGACGAGAAGGAATATCATTCCATTGGGCAAGCTGAAATTGCTTGTGCTGATGGAACGACTGGAAGATTGTGACGGTGAACTTCTCCCATCATTTTTACTCCTATTTTTCCCAACTCACAAAAATAAAGATAGGTATCTTAGAAGCAGTAGCTTGCAGCTCCACCTCTAACGCTGGATATATTTGAATAAGATTAAGGCAATGATGCTTAAAATTTTCATAAATATACAATACAGCACAATTTTATCTGCTGGGTTAATCACAATACACTTTTGTGTTCTCAAAGTAGTGCAGTTAGTACTTTAAATGAGAAGGTGTTGCTTATTTTTCGATTCCCCCCCCCCAAATAAAAGATGGGAGGGGGACCCAGCTTCATGGCTTTGTGAATTCTAAAGAAGGTATATTTCCAGTCAAGCTTTGCTCCTTTTTTTAAACCAGTGTCTTCCAGCAATAAAATGTAAGGATTCAATATTCCCCAGCTGTACATGTATGCCATTTCATAGTTATTCCTGAACAGATTTTTTTTTAAAAAAAAGGTTTCCCGAAACAAGTGTGCCTCATTCGTAAAATACCCCAATTCGTTGTGACTCGTCGTCCCTAAATTCTAACCGGCAAAATGCTGCATGCGCCCATCACTGGCTAAAACCAAAGCTTTCCTATACCAGCCCCTTCCTTGCTCGCTTGCTTCTTGAGTGAAAGCCACACACATTTGATTGGAGGATTGTTCTTCAACAGTGTTGGACCAAAGCTTCCCACCTCAGAGGACAGGAAGCCGCGGAGAGAGAAAGCAAGTCCTTTGTACAAGTGTCCTCCGTTTCACAGGAGCCTCACATCTGTCTAGTGGCATACACATGTCTGCCCTGGATTTGTTCAGTGCTCCCAGAAGACTGGATGGGACCCGGAAGAAGCAGGGTAGCTCTCACCTCCGACCCGCGTGGTGTCTGTTGGCCTCCATGTTCAACGCCACGTTATGGAGGAAAAGGAGGATCTGCCACCAGACCTGGTTTCGGTTCTGCTGGTGCTGTAAAAAGGGGGAAAGGGTCTAAACAACAATTACTCATATTAAACTCATTGCCCAAGTTTCCAGTGAAAACTCCAGTTATGCTTTCAAGGGCAGGCCCAAAATGTGAAAGAGGGAGAAGAAGAAAGAGAGAGAGAGAGAGAGAGAGAGAGAGAGAGAGAGAGAGAGAGAGAGAGGGAGAGGTGTAGATCCTCCAGGAATCACTGTAGCTCCAACATTGTAAAAAAGAAAAGAGCAGACCCTTTATGTATTGTGCACAAAAGGATTAAGGTTTTTTTTTCTTCTTCTTCTCCTTTCTGCAGGATTCTGCAGAGTTTAGCCAAGTGCTGTTTTTAATCAGATTGGCTTCTGAGCCACTCAAAGCCCCAGCTGCAAGAACAAACAACTTCTTTCCCCTCCTTTTTTTTAAAAAAAGCAGGGTGCCCCCCTCCCCACCCCCAAAACATAGGAGAAAGAGAAGGGGGGGGAGAGGGTAGGGAGAGAGGGAGAAGTGTAGCTGGTGATCCATCTGTAAGTGATTTGACACCGTGAAGGTCAAAGGGTTAATCTTCAATTTAAACCACACTGCTGAGACAGCAAAACTGATTTTATCCAGTACAAGAAAACACACTCCTATGCGCGCTCTCCCCCCCCCCATGCTTTGCTTCCCAGCATCTCCAAGATAATACTGCCCCTTTTTATAGCTCCTTTTGACAGTAAGCCATAAATAATCAGTCTTGGAGCCCTTTCCTACTGACTGGAGCCAATTAAACCTTAAGCAAGAACACACTTGAAAACAAAAACAGGGGGGGGAAACCTAGGGGTTATTTCAGGTCCCATTATCAAGCAGCAAAAGTAGAAAATTGGTTTGGGGTGGTGGTGGGGAGGGAGAACCTGAAACCTTATGCTGCTACCTTTGGACAAGAGCACCCGGCCACTCATCTCCTGTCAAATGCCGTAATCAGGCTTTGAAAATTAGGCACCATTGGATGCCAGATCCCAGTTTCAAAAATCAGAGACGTGTGCAGGCACAGGGCTGGATGGAGCGATCCAGTGAGTAGAGTTGTGCTCGCAGCATGCTGCTGCTGAAGGAAGGGGGAGGAGATTTATCGGAGTTTCCCCTTCCTTTGCAGCCCCCCAAAATCTGCTCCAGAGTGTCAGAAGGCCATCCAGAACAGAATGGGAAGAAGTGCAGGAAACAGCAGGGGCAATTGCTGAATTGTACCTCCTTCTGCGGGTGGAAGGAGCTCTTCCATTTGTGGAAGACTGACTCTGGATTCAAGCCATTGTCATTGTTCTACACAGCTGCACGTTTATGACGTGTGCTGCCTCCCTTATATCCCATAACGCTGTGATGTAGATTAAAGGGGAAGCCCCCTTAAAACAAAGGACCCCTGGCAACTCCCGGACTGTTTCTCTTTCTGGTTCCCTTCAGTTATCAGCATGAAGTCTGCTTATTCTCATTCATAATGCCTCATTTGTTAACAATGGCTTTTTATTTCCTTCCAAAGCGGCAGAGAATGGAAGCCTGGTTTAAGCTGACCAAGGTTGACCCAAGACATTAAGAAAGCCCAAGCAGCTGTGCCACATGACTGAAAAAGCTCACATCTCAGCTGTGCAGGCTGAGAGCAGCACTCCAGTATCTTCTGTGACATTGAAAGGGTTCTGAAAACATACCAGTTGGTTCCCTTGCAGCATCACCAACTCCCCCAATTGACTGCTTGGGTAAATTCAGGAGTCAGGTCTGCTCTAATGATGGATATAACTCTGAACTCCCAATGATTACCTTTTTGGGGAATACACACACACACACACACACACACACACACTCTACAACAGGGGTCAGCAACCTAAGGCCCATGTAATGGAAGTGGCCTGCAGAGGTTGTCTGTCAGGCCCACGAGCCGCCCCTGAACCAACGCTCCAGCTCGCGCGCTGCGCTAAACTGGTGCAGTGCGGCATGGGGATTTGCCTCCGTGATGCCGAAAATTGCATCTGCGCACGAGCAGACGCCAAAAAATCGAGGGGGCATGCACAATCCGGCCCACGGAGGGATCTCTGTGGAACCGATCCTGCCCAGGCAAGATAAACCTGGCTGACCCCTGCTCTACAAGAACCAGGAAGTGACATCCTTTTTGCCCAGTTAAGAAGAGTGGGATTATGTGTGCAGAACAGCAGTTCTGGGGAAAGGCAGAGAGTTTAAAAGAAGGCAAGAAACACCTTGTGGTGTAGGATATCCCTCTGTCTGGGGATGAGCTGTGAGGTAGTATATTGGATGCACAACCGGAGTGCAGTGCTGCTTGTTTCTCCATTTATGTTCTCCTTGTGTATTTTGGGAGCATTGCTGCAGTTACAGAAAGAATTGGGAAACTGAGGCCCAGGGACCCAATGTGGCCCTCCATGCCTCTCTTCCTGGCCCTCAAGATTCTCCCCAGACCACACCCCTCTCCAGCCTTGCTCCATGCCCTCCTTGGTAGAAATGGCTCCTGGTGCTGTGATCATGCCTGTTGCTTGCCTAGATGGAGAAATGCATTTGTAGAAACCTCAGAGTTTTGTTGACTGGAATGAGCCCTCCTGCATATAGCTAAAAGTCTGATGCATTTTTGCCTCTGCCCACCCCACTCCCAAATTGCGCCCCTGAAAGGTTGCCCACAGAAAATGTGGCCCTGGGGCTGAAGGTTCACACTCCTGTCCTACGGAAACTTTTCACTGCTGAGGAAATGGGCAGCATAGAACAGCATGCATAAAATAAAAAGAACCGGCTTCCAGAACTTAAAAGTGCTTAAGTGTCACAGGTCCAGCTTCTCCCATGACCACTGCAGACACCTCACCCCACCTCTCTCTCTCAAAAAAGTGCCATTCAACCTTGTCCTGCATGATATAAATTATGTTCCTTTGTGGGCTACGGTGGGATACAGCAGCTGTTGTAAATACCAAGGAATCTGTTATATGTTATTCCAGCCAGTGTCGAATTCAAAAAACTTCCTAAGACATTTACAGGTGTGCAAGTTTTGAGGATAAGGAGAAAGAATTCGGAAGAAAGGAACAATGTTGGATGAAATACTCACAGAGTGTAATCTACAAGTAATTTTTCAAAATATCTGAGATCTTATTTCCATCACAGTGTTGCTAATTGGGACATCTGGTGCAATGAAATAGATTTTTTCAAGCAGCTGAGCACTTTACACAAGAGAGCAAACTTTTATTAATGGCGTGGATGTAAAAAAAAAAATTCATTTTGGCCCAAACTTTAAAAAAGACCAAGGTGTGGCCACTTCCAAACCTTCAGCCAAGCTTTTATCGGACTAGACGGAGTCAGCATTAACTCTGAAGTTGCCATTCCAGCAACATAAAATGGAACTCTGAAGACTGGAGCAGAAAATCAAGGGACTCCAACAACCAAAACACAAACCGATGAGTATGATATGCAAAACAAAGTATGCAGCACACAGAAGCCAGAAGCTGAGTCACTTGAAAAGTTGTTTTGCCTGCCAGGGGCCTGGAGGCAAACTGTGCTGCCACAGGACAGATTACACATTAGGTAAAACAAGGAAATCACTCAAGTTCCCCAAGGCAACAGAGGTCAGGAACATGTTGGAGAAGGAAGTTGGCGGGCAGCGGGCAGAGTGAGGAGAAGCAGAAGTAGTCACAGAACAACAAGCACAAGCGTAGACACCTCTCTTCTTACTATCAAAAAGAAGGTAGTGAACTAGGAAGAAAACTGTCCAGCTGTGCTAATGGTTCTCCAATATTAATTTTCAACCCAAATTCAGAAGGGAAGATGAGAGATCATTCAGGTACCATGCGCCTGTCACATAAAATGCAAGCTTATGAAAAGGGTGTGTGTGGAAATGCATCAAACACACAATAGTCTTCCCATTAGACTTGAAATAAAAAAAACCCACCTAACTATTTTAAGGAGGATGCCACTGAGCATTTCAGAACAGTGCAGTTTATTTCAGGAAAAAGTGACTTGGTAAGCAGGGGGAGGGGGAGGGGTAAAAGTTATATCCTGGCCACATAAGCAATAATACGGGACAACACAGAGTCTGTACGGTGAAAGACACTGCCCTAAGGTTTAGCAGTGTGTGTGTGCAGTGGCAGACCTCTCAAATGTCAGAGGCACCCTGTCCAATTCCAAAATTTGGCATCCCCACCTCTTGCCTTTCATTCTACATCATAGCTGCAGCCCTTCTCCTCTCAAGGACCGAACTGGTCGTGCTCCCCTAAATACACCTCTGATGTGTGGCTCAATCTATTTGCTGGAAGATTGTATAAGTGGACTATTCCTCAGTATGCTTACAATTAAAAATAACCATTCTCTTCCATCTCTGTCTTTCAGGACGGAGGCTGCAGGAAGTGGTAGCAAGAGCCAGTTGACTTCCAAGCCAGAGAAGATAACCGCAGGCCACCATTTTCCTAGGCCCACAAGACATGGCCCTTATTGTCTTGCTTAACTCTGATGGTTTGTTTAGTTTCTTGCTCTGTATGCAACAAAAAGGAAGGAAGGGTGCTCTATACCCAACACAGGCTCTCAACTCTGTTGGTTTTGGAATTGGCAAGCCCCGAGACTCTGTTCAAGGGTTTTGAAAAAAGGGTTCCAAGTCAAGCAATACAAGCCTCACAAACTGTTGTTGTTGTTAAAACAAAAAAAATTCCTTCCAGTAGCACCTTAAAGACCAACTAAGTTTAAGGTGCTACTGGAAGGAATTTTTTTTGTTTTGACTATGGCAGACCAACACGGCTACCTATCTGTAACTGTTGTTGTTGTTGTAACAATTTATTGCCTGCCCTTCACCTGAAGGTCCCAGGGCCAGTTATAACAATTAAAACACAGCCTTAATATTAAATAACATAAAGGCAAGTATACCCACGCCTATCCTAAAATAATAAAATAAAAAAGCAATCAGAGCAAAAAAAAAAAAAGAGGGAAATGTGGCTTCATTTCATTGGCCCAAGGTATGCTTTCAGATGACAAAGCAAAAAGCTTTAAGAAAATGGTTGTGAATTTTTATGTGTATAGGCCACCAGATGGCTTCCCCATTGACCCTACGCATTAAGAATCAACAGCAGGATTGGCACAGAGTTTGCCCAACTGAAACATATTCTAGGAAGGAATTAAAGTGCAGCGCAACATTCTCTGGCAACTTCCTCTGCCTTCCTCAAGCCATCTCTCCTCTCAACCTACAGCACAATTGCACAAGTATGGTCCTGGGCATGTATGGTCACAGGATACGTGCTCCAGACTACAATTCATTTTCCAACTGCCTTAAAAAAAAGTTATTTCCTTCTTCAGCTCATCCTCTCCCTCATCTGTGCTTCAAGAATGGATGTCAGATGCTGGCCCTTGGCAATTCGAATGTCTTCACTAAAAGAAGATCCACACTTTATACTCCACTACGGTACAGGTGTGAACAATCTGCCTCAGTGATGAAGGCCAAGTATAAAGGATAAATGTGCAGTTACAGATAGGTAGCCGTGTTGCTCTGCCATAGTCAAAACAAAAAAAATTCCTTCCAGTAGCACCTTAAAGACCAACTAAGTTAGTTCTTGGTATGAGTTCAGATCTGAAGAAGTGTGCATGCACACGAAAGCTCATACCAAGAACTAACTTAGTTGGTCTTTAAGGTGCTACTGGAAGGAATTTTTTTTTGTTTTGGATAAATGTGCATTCAGAATGCTCACACCAGGAAGAAGCACCTGCACTTCCTTTCCAAAGCATTTGGGGATGTCCTCTTTACACATATTCACAGCAGCTAATACTGGTCAACTACTACCACGGCGTTTCTGTGCACTGCTCTGGTTCGCCAGAAGCGGCTTAGTCATGCTGGCCACATGACCCAGAAGCTGTACACTGGCTCCCTCAGCCAGTAAAGTGAGATGAGCACCGCAACCCCAGAGTTGTCCGCAACTGGACTTAACGGTCAGGGGTCCCTTTACCTTTACTGCTGCATAAATGGACGCGGGTGGCACTGTGGTCTAAACCACATAGCCTAGGGCTTGCCAATCAGAAGGTCGGCAGTTCGAATCCCCATGATGGGGTGAGCTCCCGTTGCTCAGTCCCAGCTCCTGCCAACCTAGCAGTTCGAAAGCATGCCAAAGTGCAAGTAGATAAATAGGTACCGCTCTGGCGGGAAGGTAAATGGCGTTTCTGTGCGCTGCTCTGGTTCGCCATAAGTAGCTTAGTCATGCTGGCCACATGACCTGGAAGCTGTACGCCGGTTCCCTCGACCAGTAAAGTGAGATGAGCGCCGCAACCCCCGAGTTGTCTGCAACTGGACCTAATGGTCAGGGGTCCCTTTACCTTTACCATACTGCTGCATAAAGAGTGAAAAATGGCAGTTTGCCAAGGTAGCTATTTGAAGGCAGCAAGACCCCTGGCTGGAGACCAGATAGTCCTAGGAGTGCAAACTTCCTTCAGTTCTACTAACTTGCAGTGATGCTTCCTGCAACAATCCAGTTCTGAGAATCGATTCCTAACTTGCTCTTAAGATTTAGTATAAGCAAGTCAATGGAAGCGGGTTGCCAGAAAAATTATCGGTAGTGGAACACCCTCCCACCAGATGTCAAAGAGAACAACAACTACCAGACTTTTAGAAGACATCTGAAGGCAGCCCTGTTTAGGGAGGCTTTTAATGTTTGATATATTACAGTATTTTAATATTTCTTGGAAGCCGCCCAGAGTGGCTGGGGAGGCCCAGACAGATGGGCGGGGTATAAATAAAATAATAATAAGAAGAAGAAGCACACGGCTTTATTTTGCCACACACACACACAAAATCCTTCTTCTCCTAAGAAGCCAATGGACGAGGATCCTTTCACTTAAGCCATCTTTTAGCTGATGCCCCAAGGAGAATGAGGAAGAGGGAGTGGCCTGTTTTTATACTACACAGAACTGGAGGTAGAAGTGGAACTTTCAGATCTGCTGGATGAAGCGACTCAGAAAATCTTTAGACAGAGCTACACTCCTTCTCTGTTGGAGACACACAAAGGCCAGCAGTCAGGTGCAGCACCAAAGTCTCAGCTAATTCAGCCTCTTGTCAGCAGTTGTGATGACTCAGAGGCTAAATATAGAGAGCGATTTAAACAGTGCTGGCCGCAGAGCAAATACTACCCAGCTTCTCCATCTCTCACGCACAGCCATACACATGCATACGCCCTGGACGTTTTTTCTTCTTCCTATGTCTAACTTCAAAAAACAAACACCCCCCCCCCAAAAAAAAGCCCCCAAGCAGCCTAAAGAGGTACATTTCTTGGCTCTGGTGTCTTTTCATTGTCATCGCCTGGGGCTCCATTGCCTCATACTAATCAGGGTTAATAAAAGCAACATTGGGGGGAAAGGGGGAGATGGTGTGCAATGCAGAGTTTCGTTCTGCATGAAACTGCAGCAAAGGGTAAAGGAAATGATCCCCTTTTGGGGGGAGCCCTTGGTAATCAAAGCTCCGCCTGATGATCCCATTGAGAGCCACTGACAAGAGCACCTTTGAAAGGCTGTGACAGGTTTGCCTCCCTTGGTGTGTCTTCTGCAGAAGCAGGGAGGAATTTAACAGTTTGTGTTTCTTCCCTTCTTGCCTCACTGCCATAAACTTTTATTGGTCAATATATACAGCTCTCAATTACAACTCATTTTCAACATAAATGTCCCCGAAGCCCCAAAGCATTATCTCAGCAAGATCTGGAGGCCAGAGCAGGGGGACTGGAGTCAGGTCTCCTGGATTTTATTGACAGTTATGCAGCCCTCAGTACCGCGAGAATAAATTGCCTCCCATTTCTTATAGACTCCCTGTCTATTACAGGAGACTCTAGCCAAAATACAGTCAAGTGGAAACTGATTGCTTTTGTTGCTGTTCTAAAGGCTGCACACTGTTGAGTTAACATTTGCAAGAGGTCTTACCCATCGCTATAATCCCATGCATCCTTATTTGGGACGGATAGAGCAATCTAATATCAAGGTGTGTAAATTTAGAATAGGGCGATCTTGGGCTGTCTTTGCTGAACCAGAGCTACGCAAGCATGTTTCCCTCATCCCAGCTCGGCCAGCAACATGTCGGCCTGCGTCCCTTAACATGGCTATTCTGGCTTAGCCTTGAACCAACTTAAGTCCGAAATAGGGAGTGTTGTAGAAGTGGGGCAGGACAAAGTTAGACCTGCACCTATTCGAAATCTCTTCCAGCCTAGTCACGTGACCTGGCAACCCGTGGAACATATGCAAGCAAAGATAGTTGTTGTGTAAAGTCAAACTCCATTTTAAAGGCCAGATCAGCCAGTGGTAGCCTTGCTGCTGAATGGAGTTTGGAATAATGGTAACTTAAAGGTAAAGGGACCCCTGACCATTAGGTCTAGTCATGACCGACTCTGAGGTTGCAGCGCTCATCTCGTTTTATTGGCCGAGGGAGCCGGCGTACAGCTTCTGGGTCATGTGGCCAGCATGACTAAGCAGCATGACCGTTTACCTTCCCACCGGAGCGGTACCTATTTATCTACTTGCACTTTGACGTGCTTTTGAATTGCTAGGTTGGCAGGAGCAGGGACCGAGCAACAGGAGCTCACTCCGTCACGGGGATTCAAACCGCCGACCTTCTGATCAGCAAGTCCTAGGCTCTGTGGTTTAACCACAGTGCCACCCGCATCCCTAATGGTAACTTAACACCAGCTTAATTTAATCCGTCATAAATTGCACCAGCTTCCTATATTTAGGATTGCACAATGAGCCACAGTGAGCAGGTCTTACTTGTGAGCAAACACTATAGGTCCATGTTCTGCACACAAAGGATCCAACAGCTGTTCCTTAGATGGGTTGGCATCCCACAATCAATTCTGAGGCCCTGTAGATAAAGAACCTCAAAATGGTTCAATTTTTTTTAATGTTTAAAAAAGATGGATTAATGTACTTTGGTATCCTGCAAATCAAAATCTGACTTTAACATTACTTTGCCTACTTACCCTGTATCAGTACTGCTTGACTGCATTTTTATGCAGCATATGTAAAAATAAATCCACAGAAAATGGGACAATGAGAACATATCATAAAGCCAAACACCACCTTAAAATGGAGCAAGGAAGTATTAGTTACAGTATGTGCAAGGAGAGGGCCTGTCTAATCTCAGTTAGCATGGAGTTCCACAGGTTTGGGCCCACTACACTGAAAGCACATAAACTGAATATTAAAGAGAGTGTAATTTGTCTAATAAATTAATAGAGCAGTTGAAGAGAGCTGAGTGCATCTTTTTGAATATGAGTCAGCTCAAACCCCAATGAAACTACTCCCATGGAGAATATGCACATGGAATTATGTACATTTTAAATGCTGGAAGCCTGGTTTTGGATAGTCTGCTAACTCAAAGAGCAGCTCCATAGCTTGTCTTCTTTGATAAATTTACAGAGAATCTTGGTCTCCAATATTGACAAGGAAAAGGTCTCTGCTTTAGGTGTTCATCTTGTACTGTTTTTAGGCCTATCGTCAGTTGTTTTTAAAAACTGTTTTAGCTGTTTTGAGGTATATTTGCAAATCTCCTTGAGACCTATCTATGGTGGCTGCCATAACATCAGGCCAGATCTATGAGCATTTGGGGAATGGGGGAGATTCGCACACTGTGGATAGAAGGCTGCCCTGTCTCACTCCTAGATTGCTCTACTTTCAGATGCTGCCACTGGTGGGATGCCACCAGAAGTACGGTACATCTACTCTAGTTCAGCTTTCGGTTGGCACCCTAGAGGCTCCCCCAGCGGTTTACGTGCTGTCCTGTCAGCGAAGCAGAACAGAAGCTGCTTGCCACAGCCTTTGGCCAACTTTTGGGTTGCTCCAAAAGTGCCATTTGGAGCTATTGAACCAGACGGAGGCAACTGCACGGGCAAGACAAAGTCTCCCTGGCCTCCGACGTCCTTCCCAACCGAAAGAAAAGCGACTGGACAGCGCTCCGTTATCTTTGCCAAAAACGAGAGGAGAAAGTTGGCAAAGAGCAAGGCGGGAAGGAAAAGACGGTATTAGCATAAGCGTAGTGATAAATAAAACCTTCAATGGTCTCAAACATCGCTCCGTACAAACACAAAAAGTCTCCCTGCCAGCAGAGTGCCAGTTATCAGTCCAAAGACTGAGCGGTGAAGACCCAGCGCTTAAGTTCTTCCCCACCTGTGTCCAGGGCTTCTCTCTCTCTTTAAAAACAAAACAAATGTTCAGCTAGGACTCTCCCTCTCCTTTACAACACTCTATTATTTCAGCTGAAAGGGAAAGAGCCCCTCCTCTCTTGGCTGCATGAGGTCGTAGTAAAGAGGGATGCTTTTGTTTACTAACTCTTCCACATGCTTGGCTGACACGCGATTCTCCGGCCTCCACAGAAAGTCTCTCTCTCACCCTCCTTTTGCTCTGCAGTCAGTTCCTCAGGGACTCGGGTGCCACGGCAACACACACACTCCTTGCCCGAAAATGAAGAAAAGGGAGGGGACCGGCCAATTTTCTTTTTTGGTTACAGGTTTTATTCCCCCCCCCCTCCTCCTGGGGCATTCTTGGACACATTTCCCAGACAAAGACATCGGATAGCTACACTCCCCAGATGGAAAGGGTCGAGTTACAACCAGTTCTGTGGCTTCCCTTCAGGACTCTTTTGACAGAAGAAGGAGGGGGAAAAGGCACCCAGTTAACCTTTACTACTCTGGGCAAAGTTAGCTACGCCACAGATGAGTTCCAGGACAGATATTGAAGAAATACTATCTAAGGGCAGGGATGATGGGTAGTGGAGATAATGATGTCCATAGTGGTGGTAGGGGAGATTTTTTTATTTTAAAAAATCCCTCCTCATGTGAACCTTCCATGTGCACACAAAGCAACAAAATAGGATGCCACCAGACAGTATGAACAGTAGGTTTTAAATGTTCCAGTTAACCTTTTTTCACGTCTGCTTTCTTAGATCAAATAACTTTGGAGACTGCACTCTTTTGCCTTGAACACACACACACACCCGCCAAAGAAAAACCCTAGCTCAAGTGCAACCATACCCCAACCAACAATGTAGAAAGAAATCTTGAGAAGGAAAGGAGTAAATAAGATGGTAGCACAAGACTCTGAGATAAACAATGGGCAGCTGGAATGGGAATGTCTGGCCCCATGTGGGACATGAGCCAAAAAAAAAAGTGCATGCACATCCTTCTCCCTGGGTTGATCCCGAATCTGCATAGACAGCTGTCCCAGAATGCCTAAAGGAAACATCTATGGATGCAGAATGTCAGACTCTCGCCTTCCACAGCCACTGCCCAGATCCATTCCACACATGACCCAAACCCACAAGAACTTCCTGAATCTTGCTCCCACTTCTGTCCAGTTGGAAACAGCCACAGTGAGACAATGCGCCTGAATTTATGTCCCTTAAAACAGCTCAGATGAACATCTTATCTTACAAAGAGACATCCACATTATTAAAAAGTGCAGGTTTCCTTTTTAGAAAGCTTGGTATGTTCGGTTACAGAACTCTCTGGCCCCGGACCAAGGCTTTGGCCCAGTGACACAACTTGCACTCATCCTTGGAAGAGAAGCAGAACCCACAGCAATGATAAGCTCTGGCATGCAAGTCTTCACAGCTGAAGTGGAAATCTGCCCAGGCCCAGATAGCATCATTCTGGGTATGTTAAAACAAACTGGTTTTAACGGTCTTGGCTCTCCCCCAAAGAATTCTGGGAATTTTTATTTTTGTTTCAGCACTGAGATTTCTGTTTAAGAATGCTCCGCATGGGCTGAGGAGAGACCAGCCGCAGCAACAGTGAGGGTAGTTTACACAGAAGTAATTGGGGGTCTGGGGGAGATGTAGAGCAGAGGGGCCACCCCATGCCCAGAGGTGACCTTAGCTCCTCTCGGACTGCAAAGAAGAGAGGTCTGAAGTTTCTCCCTTTGGTTTGACATATTAAAACTTTCTTCCTTTGGTTTGACATATTAAAAAAATCAGAAAAGCCCAAGGTGAAACTTCTGACACCTTGTGGTTATACAGGTTCCTTTCCTTGCAAAGAAATTAAAACACAAAGCAATACTCCTAAACAGTGGGTTGGAGCCAGGATCCTTTAATGTGGCTATCAATACTGTACACTGCAGTCCAGCCCAAGGCCACATTTACACCAAGCATTTAAAGCACCACAATACCACTTTAAACAGCCATGGCTTCCTCCCAAAGAATTCTGGGGGCTGTAGTTTGTTAAGGGTGCTGAGAGTTGTTAGGGGTACTCATTCGCATCATGGCTTGCAGATCCTGCAGTGAGCAGGGGGTTGGACTAAATCACTTCCAGCTCTATGATTCTATGAGTGAGAAGGAGACTTTGGGATAGTTGAAGTGAAAAAGCTAGAGGAGCAGGGGGAAGGGGAGAATGCATGTGAGAAACCAAAGGTATGTACGGTACGGAGGCATGTATCTGGGGTGGGGGCTAAACTTGCTCTCTGGCATGAGCCAACCCACAGTTTATTTAGAAGAACAGATAGGCCCTTTCCTCAACCATTTTGCTGATTTCTCACTCGGTCCTACATGATTTGGTGAGGGCCATTAAAGAATGAAGCCTGCTCCTAACTTCAGAACTCCTTGTGAGGCCTATTCGTTGGTCGTGCTGCAAGAGAAATTGGCTTTATGTAAAGAAATAATATTGTTCTGCAGTCTGATGCTTTGTGTGAAGGAGGGCGGAAAAACCCCCGAAAAATAAAACAGAATGATTATTTTTAAAAAGACCATTGAACAAAGAGGAAATATGGTTCAAAAAACGATTTCCCAAATGTATATTATTAAAACAGTAGTGTGTGTGTGTGTGTGTGTGTGTAGGCTATTTAACAGAAAAAGAAGAGAGAACACATTTGGCCAAACCAAATAAAGCATCCTTGACAGTGAATAAAGTCGCCCCCCCTCACTCCACCACCAACACTCCACTTTCCTTGCCCAAAAATATAACCTACCCTCTGTAGGTGCAGCCTGTGAAACTGGTCCGCAATGCACTGTAACTTCCGTGCAATCTGAACTTCAGTTCGCAGTTCCTGTGGGCTTTCCCGAGGTTCCTCCCGGAGGTGTGGACTCAATGAGAAACCAATGGGGTTGACATGTAAACGGAACCCGGCGTTCCCTGCCAAACATCAGAGAAGAGTCAGGCGCTTATAGCCTCTCACGTATGTGAACAATCCTTCTGCCATGAACAGCACACCGGAAGAGAATACAGCAAAATCCAGATCATAATCAAGGAAATAAAATGTCTCATTTGAATTAAGCAAAAAACTTACAGCTAAACTTCAACCATCTTTTAGAAAGCTAAGGGATCCATGACTGGCAATACCTGCTCAGGACCCTCCACATTGGGCAACTGAGTCTATAAGACTCCATTTTAATTTCCCACAATGCTCTAGAATGACACTACACTGGGACCTCTGGGTTTTTGTAGGAAATTACAATGGCACTCACAGCCACCCTAGAGTACTGCTGCCTCTGCTGGGTAAACCTAAGGATGCTCACAGGTAAAAGAGGAAGCCCTCTATGGGGCAGTTTCCCAGTGGCTCCTCTGAGGGAAGTGCAAAAGTTGGCAGTGCAAAAATGGGCCACTCTGTTTGTGGAATGTTCCCTCCAGGGAAACACACGTGGCACTATCACTGTCAGCTCTTCAACACCACTTACCCTTCTTATAGTATTGTTGGATGAGCATTTGGTTTTACTGTATTTTTCCGATGAATTTGTTCCCAAGCCTTTGTGTGTTTTACGGACTTGGATGTGCCACATCATAGGTCACTTTTAGTCTCTAAGCCAATGATAGGAAATCAGGGGACCTCCAGATTTTGCTTGATTTTCCAGCTCTCATCACACCCAACCACTGGTCTCGCTGGCAGAGGTTGATGGGTGTTGGAAGCCCAGCAAACATCTGGAGGACCACGGATTCCCTGCTTTATGCAACAGCAGTTCATAGAATTTCATGAGAAGTATCACGGGGCCAGCTGGGCACCTTTTTGGAGCAGATAAAAAGATTCAACTGTCCCCTTAAACTGGGGATGGGGAACCTATGGCCCTCCAAGTGTCCTTGGACTCCAATTCCCATCAGCCCCAGCCCCATTGGTCAAGGATTATCAGTGTTGTAATCTAACAACATCAGGAGGGCTAAAGGTTCACCACCTCTGCTTTAAACTCACAGAGGAGTTTAACACTGTAAATGCTACATTATTTTTCTGTAAAAAACAACAACCCCCAAACAGAATCATGGACCCTGAATTGCCCCAGTTATGTGATTGATTTGATTTCAAATAGGCCCAACATCTGGGGGTTGTTGGATGCTGTGGGCCTCCCTCTCTGTCAGGCACAGGCAAACTCAGCCCTCCAGATGTTTTAGGACTACAACTCCCATCATCCCTGACAACTGGTCCTGTTAGCTAGGGATGATGGGAGTTTTAATCCCAAAACATCTGGAGGGCCGAGTCTGCCTATGCCTGCTCTCTGCCATCAGATTTGGAAGGTCTGCATGCCTGAGGATGCTGTGGATCTTGTTTCGTAGACTCCCTTCCATAGTTCTAAAGTACGTCAGCACTGCAGCTGGCACAGTTACCATATTTTTCGCCCTATAGGACGCACCGTCCCATAAGGCGCACCTAGTTTTTTGGGGGGGAAATAAAGGGGGGAAAATTATTTCCCCCCCAGGTGCGGGACTGAGGCCCCCAGAACAGGCAACTCTCTGCAAGCCGCGGGAGCCCAGCGCTGGGCTCCTGCGCCTTGTGGAGAGCTGCGCGAAGCCTGGGCACGCTGAACTCAGCGCAACCAGCCTTCGGCATGCAGGCAACTCTCCGTAAGCTGCGGGAGCCCAGCGCAGGGCTCCCACGCCTTGCGGAGAGCTGCGCGAAGCCTGAAGAGCGAGAGGGGTCGGTGCGCACCGACCCCTCTCGCTCTCCAGGCTTCAGCGAAAGCCTGCATTCGCCCCATAGGACGCACACACATTTCCCCTTCATTTTTGGAGGGGGAAAAGTGTATCCTATGGGGCGAAAAATACGGTAATTCTCTACCAAGTAGGAAAAGAAAAACTGTATCCCACTGCCCCCTGACCCACCAATAGAGTTTTGTATTTGGTGCCAGATCCACCTCTGAGTTGTCCTTCCCATTAGGATTGCCATGTTAAATGATGGCATCTGCATATGGATAGAACAATGGTGCTCATGAAAAATGCATTCTCTGTTTTTAGTTGGTACCTGAATGTGTCCCAGCAGGCAATCTCTTTGGAGAGGCATTCCCTCCTTCATGAGGCAGAAGAATATTTACTCCAAGTCCCCACACTTCCTAAGCACTGCTGCTTTAAAAATAATTAACACCTTTTCAAAAGATCTCCTGCCCAGTTCACCAGGTTCCCCTTTCCAACAAAAGATTTTCCATCAATTAGACTGCAGTCCTGTACATACTTACTTGGGAGTAATTTAATGGGACTTCCTTCTGAGCTCCGTGTGAGAGGAGAGGGGATCACAAATAAGGAGTGGGGCAGAAATTTGTTTCACTATGAAGAAGCTTTTAAATTGCAAAATTGCATGAGCTTGCATAGGCGAAAAGCTCTTCAGATGCTAAATTGAAACCAGGGCAAGCCAGGTAATTTAGTCTGTTAAAAGCTGATCAAAAAAAAAACATTGTATGCAGTTCTTAAAGGGATAGCAACTCAATAAGACCACAACTTTGGGGTGGGGCGGGGAGTACATTTCATGGATCTCACTTAAAACTGTGTATAGTCAAAACACACTGGGTTCAATGGTGGGTGGGATTGCCAAAGTCTTTTTTCCCAGATGCTCATCCCCTTTTTAATTTATTTTTTTTTAAACTTGCCAAGTGCATGAAGTTAAATGTGCATAAGGTGCAGGCTTAGTGCTAATATTGTGCAAAGAAACCACAATCTCTATGAAGGCCCAGGCTAATTCTCTCACATTTCTGAATGAATCCCAGATTTACTATCTCATGCACCATTTATCCCCATGATTTGATGTTCCTAAGAACAGTAACTCTGAGATCTACAACACTGTGTCCAGGGAAACTAACATGGTAAGCCGCTGATATCTTACTGTTCTTGCTCTTTGTATGTGACATTATAGGTCTGTGTGCCTAATATAAACTGCTGATGGGTGGATATTTGATGCATGAACTTAATTGCATCCCATTGGTAGACATACAGGTATAAGTGCCATATATGTGATGGACAGTACCACTGAACCAACACTTTTTTTTTATGTTGAGAAGAAGGCATTAAGGTATGCTGCAAGGTTTTGTTCCTTGTTGTGGAGTTGGTGAGATATAGTGGATTATATGGGACAGGTCTCTCCCATCTTGAAGTGTCCACACTTCAATTAGATACTATAAGCCAGGGTTTCCTGGACTTGGGCCTCAGGCTGTTTTTGGAATACAATTCCCATTATCCCTGACTACTACTCCTGCTAGCTAGGGAAGATGGGAATTGTAGTCCAACAACAGATAGAGACCCAAATTTTGGAAACCCTGCTCTAAGCAGTCTGTTGCCTTTAGAAGAAATACAAAGGAGCTATTTTGACAATAGTCTAAGTTCCATGAGAAACGGAAACTTGCTTCTTTAAAATAGCATATATATATTGAGGTTTTCAGAACTCAGATTAATTGTGGTAATGAATTGTGTTTTTCCCAAATCCAATTTCATGCGTTATGGTGCAGTACTGACCATATAGATTTTAAGATCCTCCAACTTCAGTCCTTTGTCCCACACAAAGAGAGAACTATATTTCTTTAGAACAACAAGAAGTAACCTAAGAGTGCCATGAATACTAACACATGACAATTCATTGAGTGCAAAAGTATAGAAACATCCATCATTCTTACCATAGAAGAGTCGCTGGGGCTCTTCAGTGACTCCACAAGGTAACATGACATCCTGGCTAGAAGAGGATGGGTTGAGGGTTTGAGTTGCCTTATCTTGCTGCTTGGCATGCCTGGTACCTGGGCCGCAACAGTGTGTAAGTGGGAAGAGCTGGAATCTCCCCAGAAGGCAGTTGTAAGATTTACTCTGTGTGAAAATGCCAGGAAATGTCATCTCATTGGGTTGACTGGCAAGTCCACAGTCTTCAGAGTGGAAGACATCATCCTCCAGCCCATCTAGATTGGAGAAATCCTCCTCCAGGTAGTCAGGGGAATCCATTTCACCTGCATTTTTTTAAAAAAAGAAAATAGATAAAATGCCACTGAATATCCTAGAGAGGATGCACGGTTTTCTTTGTGCCTTCTTCACAAAACAGCCTATGAATTAGGCTTGGGATAAGAGATAAATGATGGAGGCCAACTGGACAATCTTCCCTCCTTTGCACCCAAAGGTTCAGACTTTTTATGAACTAGGTAGCCACAAGGAGAAAGTCCAAGAAAAGCCTTCCATGATGAATGTTTTAGAATCCAAATACCATGCTAGCTCGTCACAACCACATATACATGTATAAAGACTTTCCATACCCAGTGCTTAGATTTCAAAGTCCTCAATAAATCCAGAGGATTCTACAATCACACAAAAATGTTTCAAGGTATTAGTCGGGACTGATGGATGTACCTGAAGAATAGAATTGGGACACCAGGTGCTGGAACCTAATCACAACTAGCAGGATCTACAAAATGCTGGGATTTCGTTGCAATACACTGCTGAAACTCTTGAGGATCAAGTAGGACTGGATGGTGACTGTTTGGTAACCAAGCCAAGAAATCCAAAGCATGCCCCACGTTGATAAAATATTCCAAACCGAGATCAAAATGGATCTAGAGAACCCTTATAATCCTATAAACACCTGGAGCCGATTGGTCACTGGCAACTCAAACCACCTTAGCCAAAAAGACAAGACAGAAGATGAACTTCTTATTGCCAGCGTAAGGGGATCAGATCAACAGAAGTTCTTACTAAGAGGCTTATAACTGCTTCTTGGTGGGAGACAGCATTACTTCCTTCTTGAGTAACAAGTTGGGAATTGCTGGTGACTGCTCATAACTGCAGCCTCTCCTCCAGGTTTAATGGCATGGCAAGTCCGGGGAAAGGCCACATTTCAACCACAGTGTTGTATCCTTCATGCTATTGCTATAAACTATCAAACACTGAACCCCAGAGAAAAACCCCACTGAACCCCCACAGAAAACTTGTAACATACAGACATCACAAAACTACATAATAGAGGTCCTCAGTCTTCCATATACAGCAAGCAATCCCGTAGAACATGATGAATCGTTTTCTCCATCCCACAAACCTCACAACATCCAGAGTACAAGCCACCCCAGAGAGCACAATACCCCATGAAAATTCTTGAGCCAACTAACTTGTGTGTCATTGTAAAAATACAAAAATCCTCCAATACTGGAGAAAAGGAGAATAAGCTCCAACCTATAGAACCCACCTTCCACTGCTTTTGCTGTTCACCTGTGTCCATTTATGTCCAAGATCAATGTCCCTCTATCCCAAAGCCTTCCAAGCTATCAGATCAGACACCTGATTTCCGAAAACACCCACACAAGATGGAACCCAACAAAGTGAAGGATGTTGGGTGCTGTTGCCAGTCTTAATGATGTAGTCAACAGGGGGAAAGATAGGATGAATGAGGGCCTTGGGGAGGAAGAGGCTTGTTGGGATGTTGCCCAACAGAATTGGCCTTTCAATCATCAGGGAAGAAGTAAGACCAAGCCCTCCTCTCAAAACTTCTGCATCCACCAAAATGCCGGCAGACTGAATATAGAAATACAGAAGAGCCAACATGATGATGGCCCCGAGTGGTATATTAGAAGTGTCCCAGCTGCCAGAGAAGACCACCCACCACCTCCGTGCAGTGGACGGAAGTTCAACGACTTGTAATTCTCATTCTTCTGCACAGAAAGATCAAAAGGCACTGAGATGGACAGACAGAGCATTGCCACAAGTCTAAGACAGAAAAACATAAGAAAAGCTCTGCTGGGATTGTGTCAAATGCCGCCATCATCTTCTGATAGTGACCAAATGGATGCCAGTGGTAAGCCCACCAGCAAAACATGAGTGCAACAGTCCCTATTTCCACTTTTGACTTCCAAAAACTGTTATTCAGAGGCATACTGCAATGGAGTAGAACATAGCCTTATCTTCCAAGAAACTGGAAATTCTGATGAATTCCCAAATCCAAATATCTCTCCCTTCTCTGTTAAAACTGAACTGCTCAAAATAAGTTGTTTTTGGTGACCACCTCTGGAAAAAAGCTGTGGTGAAAAAGAAAAAGCTTCAGTTCTTTTAGCAGTTCCATAAAACGTTGAACATATAAAACCAGAGATGTCCACGGGCATGTCCTTGGGTCAGAGATTACAAGAGCAGGCAATGTAGTGTTTTTAAAGCTCCTTACAACAGCAATTAAGTCCCTTGTTATTCCTTCTAAAACTAGCATAATCTAAACGCATACACACACACACACAAACACACACACACACACAAATAAATGCCTCCAGACCCTGAACAAGGAAGTGAAATTCAATCTTTGGGTCATTTGTTTTGCGGTGGTTTGTGCAATATAACCTACAAGACTTTTATCAAGAGCCTTGGCACAGAGGAGTGTTGCATGCTTCTCCTTTGGAATAAGGATTCAGCTGCAAATACAGTCCAATTCCAGATAAGTTCCACTCTGCTGTGAAGCTGTCTTATGTCTAAATGACTCAACCTATGTGATGTATCCTCACTAAACAGAATACTGTTTCTGAATACCAGTTTCTGGAAACCACAAGATGGGAGAATGCTGTTGAGCTCAGCTCCTGCTTGTGAAAACAGGAAGCTGGACTAGTTAGGATGCTGGCCTGGTCTTCTGGTGTTCATATGATTTGGTTTTCATGTCAGCTACGGCCCGCTATTCAGATCCATGCAACAGGCATAGATTTGTAGTTTAACTAGCAGTAAGAAGAACTTTAAGACAGACCAGTAGGCAGCAACATAAACAACATTGTTTCTGAATTCACTGCAAGAGAATTAATGTAAATCCAGAGCCTACGCATAGGATGTCACTACTGGAGACAATTTGACAATCCCTGTTCCAAGGTCTCTGGGGAAAGAAAAGGGGAGAGAGACCCTAAACTTCTGCTTTAAAGTTGCAATTGGGAGAAGCTTCCAACGGAACTCAGCGGAGCTTACTTCAGAGTCAAGATGTGCAAGTTGATACTAGATGGCTTCAATCATAAAACCCTTACCTGGAAATAAGTCCATTGCCACTGAGGTTAATGTGACTTCTATATAGGAATTCATAACACTGGGCTGTTAAGCTCAAAGTTCCAGAACATGCACACACCATATCTAAAGTACAAGAGGAAAGATGAAGATTACAGATTACAAGTAAGTGGAATAGGAGTAAACATTTCCTGAAACAGTAAGAGTAATATCTTGTTGGTCCAGGCTGGGGGGGGGGGAGAGTATCAAATGCTCTGCTTTTCCTTCTAGTTGCACTGGAAGCTCACAATACACATTGCAGAAGAGAATCTTCTCAGCTTTTCCTTCCGCTTCTTGGGAGGTGCCTTCGGTTACATGAATTCAGACAACCTTCCAAGTGAAAAATCAGCAAGGGGCAAATGGAAAAGGACAAGTCTTGAAACTGCAAATGGAAGGACAAGTGGCTGCAAAAGTAAAAAAGAGGCGAACAGAGCTGGCCATGTTTTGAACAATGGGGCCTGCGGGCAGGAAGGATATTGCTGGCCCTTGCTATCACTCATAATACTTCCGACCGGCCCTGCACCCGAGCTCATGACTGAAGCATGGTTATCTAGTAGGGTAGGCCCCAAAGCCCATTAAATGTCTCGAGACACCGGCTGCAACTGTAGTCAGGGCCTTATACTATGTAAAAAGGTAAAGGTACCCCTGCCCGTACGGGCCAGTCGTGTCCGACTCTAGGGTTGCGTGCTCATCTCGCTTAAGAGGCCAGGAGCCAGCGCCGTCCGAAGACACTTCCAGGTCACGTGGCTAGCGTGACGAAGCTGCAGCTGGCGAGCCAGCGCCGCACACGGAAACGCCATTACCTTCCCGCTATAAAGCAGTACCTATTTATCTACTTGCACTTAAGGGTGCTTTCGAACTGCTAGGTGGGCAGGAGCTGGGACCGAACGACGGGAGCTCACCCCGCCGCGGGGATTCGAACCGCCGACCTTACGATCAGCAAGTCCTAGGCACTGAGGTTTTACCCACAGCGCCACAAATACTATGTATTTCACTATTAAAAAAGGTGCTTGCAGAGATCTATAAAAGTGGTGGAGAACCTGAGGCCCTCCAGAGCTTGTAGCACTACAGCTCCCTTCATCCCTGAAGACTGGCCATGCTGGCGGGGGCTGATGGGAATTGCAGCCCAACACCACCCACCCATGGACAGCTGTGGGCAGGATTATTGCATTGCAAGGGGTTGGGCTAGATGACCGTTGGGGGCCCTTCCAACTCTACAATTCTGTGATCCTATGAAAACTTCTGGAGAGGCACAGGTTCCCTAGCACTTGTCGAAACATTCAATAAGATTCTATGCACAGCAGATCTCAAAGCCAAAGTGTTCCCTTACAATGGATGCACGGTTACCAAGAAGCAAGTTCAGCTGTGTTCCGTGGGGCTCAGTCCAAGAGAAGAGACCATAGGGCTGCCTGTGTGGGGTTTTTTGTGCAATGACCGGGACACTGGGCTTCGCTGAGCATGAAGCTTGGGAGAAACTCTGCACTCTCCTTCAGGCTACCCACCTCACCAGACTGGGAGGCTGACAAGAGAGACTACGATCCTTGGAAGTAGGACAGGGTGCAAAGAAATAAGCTTGGAGAAGGAACAGGCTTTTAAAGGGAGGAAAATCTTTACGGTGGTTATTTAAGGATAAGGAATATAGAGCACAGGCATGGCCTACCCTAGAAATCACTTAGGAGGGCAAGTTGAGGGCACTTGATGCTGTTATATTTATAACGTTATAGAAAATTCCAGCCTGGTCAGCAGCTGGGAGCCCTGCATAAGCTGCTCTACATTTCCTGAAAGAGCTGTCAAAGCATAATAAATAATAATCATATCCCTTTGAAAGAAGGAAGTCAGTTCAGCAAGCAACTTCTTTTTTTAAAAATCATGTAAAATTAGAATAGTGTTGCAGTTCTCCCAACTTGGAAACACCTGTTGGGAACTATACAATGCATACATTCTTCCATCTCCCTCCAGCATTCCCTCAGAAAAAAAGAAGCCTGGAACAAAACATTGCAGCCACTTGCCTGCTCTCAAGAGCGAAGCAAAGAGGAAGGCTATATAGGACACACATGCACTGCCAGTTAACCAAAACAAAGCAAGCTGGACTTCACAATTCCCTTTTTAACTCTTCCCTGCACCTTCTGTTCCTCAGAGATTTAAGACTGAAATGCATCAATTCAATTCAGGATGAGGCCAAAAGACATCCTTACAAAACACACACACACAAGAAAGAAAGAAACTCCAAAGTTATTAAGACCATTTGACAAACGCAGTACTTTGCGGAGCACATCTGGTATATAAAGTCATTTGATCCTTTAGTTAAGTATTTGTCTCGCAGCACATTAGTGGCCAAACCACCTAAAGGAAATGACTCCTTTTTTTATTAGTAACACAAAGCAAATAAGCAGTTTTTGAAAAATCACTCCTTTTGGCACCTGCCTGATCTGTTGCTTTGTGTAAAGAGCTGAAGATCTGTTTACTACGGATGTCTCTCAAGGGAAGGGGCTCAAGTATTTCTATTTCGAGATAGTGAAAGATGAATTGAACTATATTATTTACAGCATGCCAAGAAGCCACAGTGAAGGAAGCGATTAGGAACCACTGAGATGATTTAACTGTTGGTATCAACAGTTTTGTGGTACCACTAGTTCACTTATTCTGTCTGAGATAGGAGTTGTCTCAGAACAAAAGTGGCAGTCCTAATAGCTAGCTGACAGGTACAAATCTAACACATTTAAATTTTCCCTTTGAGTTTCTGACTGCAGAGTAGTTGTTTTAGAAGCACAGAAGCCTTGCCAGAAAAAAAGTGGCAGCCTTTATCAGAAACTCAGTGATCACTGATACTTTTCATTCTGCTCAACTGTTCAGAGGAATGAGGTTATTCCCTGGAAAGTTAGGTGAAAAAGTGGAAGGGGTAAGGCTGCTTGACCTCATGAGCTCCCAGTTTTCTGGTGCATGTAAAGAAAAGGTGAAGCAGATATACATTTACCAACAAACGTTTTTCTTAACTGTAGACGCTGAAATTTTAAAAGTAAGATAAAAAAAACTCCCAAAAGCACCACCCCCAAACTAATACAGAGATTGTGGTGGGAGGGTGTGCTCCCCTGCTCTACTTATCGGCTCACGGTGCACTGAGATCGCAGAACATTAAGATTCGTATACCTCCAACGAAGCCCTTCGGAGAATTCATTCATTCATTTAAACTTACAGCCCACCTAATCGTGAAGGCTGAAGCCGAGTAACAGTAGGCACTTAGGAAATGCAACAGTCCCGTTAAAAGTTGAAATGAAGGCGACCCATGAGAGCGATGCTTAGTCTGGGGTTAACTCGCCTCCCCGTCTGTAGGCAACGCCTGTCACGGATCAAATAATATTACACACCCACAAACATCTATATATCAATATACACACGCGCGACTAACACTAACACACACACTCTACTGACCTGCTGCCCTACTTGCGACTCCGCCTGGGCGGGACTGTGGTCGGGGCTTTGCGGCCAGCGAGCGTCTCCTTTAGGCAAGAGGCTCGGGAGCCGCTGCAAGGCGGGATCAGCGAACCCTGAGAAGCGGAACCCTCGCCTGATCTGATCTGATCTGCTGCTGCAACAGCAGCGCCAGCGAGCGCGGCCAGCGGAAAGAGCGGGAGCCGGAAAGTCCCCGGGCTGCAACCTCAGGCGCCGCCGCCGCCAGCCGCACACGGCATTGTTTCCAAAATACACTTGCTTCCTGGCATTACCCAAACAGCTGATGGGAGCCCCGCCCCCGCCGTGACGCGCCCGACGGAGCCGGCCAATGGGGATCCCCGGAGGCGTCCCGGGCTCCCGCGAGCGGCGCTGGGGGCGACACAACGTGGCTGCTTCGCCCAGTGGCGCTCGGGATCTCCACTCACAGCGAGGCGGGACGGGAGAGCGGAGCGGCTTCCAAGCCAACGCCAGCTGCCCCGGTGCTCTCCCCTCTTCGCTCCCGGAAGGCCGCCTTCACACGACCGGACTTCCCCCCTGGAGATGGGAGAATCGATGTAGTGGGAAACCTGCGCTCCCGCCCACCCGTGTGCATACAAGTCGCTTGGACTCTCATTCACGAGGCCCCCTCATCTCACTTAGAATGCAAAGTTTGTTCCCGAGTCCCGATCTGGGACTTGGGTATACTGATGCTGAACAGGGATGTTCCATTTAGTTGTTACACATCGCGTGGCTATGTAGATCAGTCCTCCCTAGACTGGGCTCATATTTTGTTAAAAGCCACCAAGATGGCACAATTCCCAGCGGAGACTCCATTGCTGACTTCCCTCCATTGCTGACTTCCCTCCATTGTAAAACCTCTGTCCGTTCTTGCCTTTGCTTCCTGTTTTGAAACTGCTTGTATAACTCCACGAGTGGACTTGGCATGTCCTATGACTCTTGGCACCTCACTCCTGTAACTATACATGTATCCCCCAAGAGAAATAAAAAGCAAGGAAGTCATCCTGGTCCATAATGTGGGACAGGAGACAGAATCTTGCTTTCTATTTTCAATGCTAAGTGAGAATTTCTTTATTATTCTCTATATTTCCCATAGATTTTGATGTTTGGGGGTTTTAAAAGTTTTTACAGCCTGTTTTGATTTAATTTTGTTGGTCATCTCTGCTGCGCTGTGTTTTATACTGTATATTGTTTTCTTAAAAGATGTTCATTGTTTTAACAATTTTTATATATGCCGCCTTCAGAACTTCATAGTAATGCTGCTAATTATGAATAACAAGTCAATTATCTCTTGTTTCCCTTTCCATCTGTGTGTGTCGCTTAAGGGTTGGAGAAAGCTCCAGATAACTGCTGGGTTTTATACTTTCATAAATGGGGATCAGCCATCATTCGCTTCTTTGTCCCAGCAGTCCTTAGGTGCAACTTGAAACCTGCACAGCACCCAGCAGACATCATTAGATTAGGCTCTATTATATCTCATACATGCCATCTTGGACTAAATGCAGACGTTGTGGCTTTAACATAAAGTCAGCTCCCCCCCTCCCCCATCTGCTTACTATTCAGTCCAATTAAGAATTCTGGAGAACTCAAAAGCTTGCTCACTTTTGTGACATCTTGGTTGCATGTAACAAAGGTGCAGTCCATGACCTGAAGTATACGTTAAGTAGTGTATATGTAACTGCACTCATTCCTTGCACTATTGCTACCCTTTTCCTAAGTCTCCCTTCTCCACGTTTCTTCTCCCCATTGTCAACATTAGCTGGTGAGCTCCATAGGATATCCCACTTTGCTCATGAAACTCTCTGAAGCACAATGCCCATTGATTCAACACCATGATAGCAATTCAGGAGTAAATCTGATGGGGCTCAGCAAAGAGCTAGTCTTAAGTAAGCATCCTTAAGAGGCTTTGGTCACCGTCTCTGTCCACTTCAATGGGACTTACACCCTTGTAAATGTGATGGGATTTCAGCCAAAGCATATAATCGTCTGCAAGACTACACTTTTCTAAGGCTGGAAACAGATTACAGCTTTTCCATAGAGCTGGAGGTGGTTTGAGAGAGAGACAGGATTACTGCTTGAGATATGCACACTCCTTATCATGTTTGCTTCTGTAAAACAAGCTGTTCAGGTTTCCTGTATCTGTCTTGCCTGCTGATGAGCAGCTGCTGAGATGCATCAGTCCCTGGAAAGTTTGGGCCTGGGGGGGGGCTGCTCTGCACTGTGCACAGCAACACTTCCTCCCCTTCCTACTGTTAACCCTTTAACTCCAGAAGATTGGGGAAGCAAGGGATAGAAAGAGCAGCTACCACTGCTCCTGATCATTCAACCTTCTTCTCCCTTTGGGATTCTCTACCTGCTTGCTCACCCTGCCTCTGTGCACAGTCAGGAGTGGGCTCAGAAGGAAGTACCCCAGAACAAATGCAACGGCAAGCCTCTGCTTGCTCACCCTTTCTTTCCCTCTGTGTAGTAAAGCAGCGTGGATATTTGGCTAGGGTGCCAATCGTCCATGCAGCAAGGGCAGAAATTAAGAGAGCAGAAGTAATAGCTCAAGTGGTTTTGTTTTGTGAAGGCAGCACCACAGGGTCCCACTGTCCCTCCCATTCTGCCCCGAGAGTGTGTTCTTGCTCGGCCACCTCTACCCCATTGCTTGCCTTCTCTTAAAGGTTGGGTAGGGCCAGCCCAAGACATTTTGGCACCTGAGGCAAGTCACAAAATGGCAAGGGGAATGATCTACATCAGGAACAAGAGGGAATCAAGATTGACAGTGGGAATGGGATGGGAGGAGACCAGTACAGTGGTACCTCTGGTTGCAAACGGGATCCATTCCGGAGGCCCGTTCGCAACATGAAAAGAGCGCAACCCGCAGCGCCGCTCTGCTCACGTACGGGTTGCAACTCGCTGCTTCTGTGCATGTGCGTGACATCATTTTGCGCTTCTGCGCAAGCGGCAAAATCCAGAAGTAACCCTTTCCGGTACTTCCCGATCGCCGCAGGACGTAACCTGAAATAACGTAACATGAAGCGGACGTAACATGAGGTATGACTGTAGTACCTCTTGTTCACTGAGAGGGCACTGTGGAGACAGCATGGGTCAGATCTTCTGCCCCTGTGGATCCTGTCACCTGAAGGAGTCGCCTCACCTTGCCTCATGGGCAGGTCGGCCCTGGGTAGGTCAGGTTGAGATAACTAGAGGGAGCACCCAACAGTATGTTTCCCAAGGTCCTCTGTAACTTGCCCCTTTGAATATTGTCGTCCGTCTCCAGCAGCCTGCATGGTTCGTTGAAACTTTCAAGCTACAATCTCAAATGCACCTAGAAGTGATTTCCACCGATGGAAATGAGTAAATATGCATAGAATTGTGCTGCCACACAGACTTTTAAAAGGATGAAGAGGCGAGACTTTGTTTGCAGATGCTGTTCTGTGGTTAAAAACTTCAACAATTCTAGCCTTGAGAATCCGAGTCATTGATACCCAAAGGAGAAACTCAACTCATATCCCAGTATAATGGTTCCTTTTTATGAAACATGGTACCAGGTACAAACATACAGCATTTTTAGGGTTCCTGATTTAACAGGCAAGGCCATCTTCTCCCAGTCATGCCCTCCTGTCACTCACCTGACACCACATGATTCCAGGTGTGGGGGAGGTAAAGCCACAGCTGCAAATGAACCATCGGGAGCCTTAAGAGTGTGCTCTCCATTGTTCCTTTGCAAATGTGGTTTGCATTTGTTGCCATTTAAATTCTGTACCAAAGGCAAGCTGCACGGCTAGGGTCAGATCCACTCAGCGGCTCCTGATATTAGCCCCCCAGTAGATCCAATGTCTGCTGGATGCAACATGGCTTGTTTTCAGCGCCAAATTTAAACAGCGCCAAATGCAAGCCTTTGCTCCCAATTTTTCTTTGCAAACCTGGGTTGCATTCTGTGCTGTTTAAATCTGGCACTGGATGCAAGCTGTGCTGCTTTTGGCCTAGGTTGGATCCACAAGGAAGCTTCACTCAGAGTAGATCCAACTTGGCAGCCTGGTTTGTATTTGGTGCTAATTTAAACTGGACCAAATGCAAGCCACAGTTTGCAAGCTTTGCAAACCATGCTGCTTTCAGACTGTGTCAGATTCACATGTTATTTAGGATTCACTTAAATAACAATAATCACAGAACAATAATCATAAAAGGGACAGCATTAATATAACATAACATGCTAAAAAGGACTACTGAGCAAAACACCGCCTTGGTAAAATATCTAAAGGACTATAGTACACCAGGGCCTAACAGATCTCACTTGAAAAGGCACTCCACAAGGTGGGTGCAACCACTGAGAAGGCCCTGCTTCTGGTAATTTTAGAACCAACTCCAAAACTGGGAAGGGAAAGGAGATGTACAGAGCCTTCAGATAATGGAATAAAAATAATGGTACGCTAGCAGGGACGCGGACTTATAAAAAATATTGGGGGGGCCCGGGAAAGCTCATGAATAATAAATAAGCTCATGAATATGCAAATAAAGTGGCGCCGCCTCCTCGTGAGCGAATAGGGGAGAGCGTGCTGCGCCTATTAATCAGCTCCAAAGGAAATTGGGTGGAGCTTTTGCTCGGGAGGGAGGGCAGGAGGCATGCAGCCCGCCCCTCCCTGTGCATTTTGGGCTGGGGGAGGGGCGGCGATGGCGCTCTGCTGGAGGGGCGCCGGAGATTATTGGGGGGCGGAGCCCCCCCAAACGAATTTTTGAGGGGGCTCGGGCCCCCTCAAGCCCCATGGAGTCGGCGCCTATGTACGCTAGTGTAGTATTGGTAAGCCAAAGAGATAACCTTGCTGACATTTAGAATTTGGTAACAATGTGGGAAGGCAGCCTCACTCGTGTTTGCCAGTCGGCATTGCTGAGAATAGGCTAAGATCTTGTTACAGTGGTACCTTCGTTCTCAAATGCCTTGGTACTCAAACAACTTGGAACCCAAACACTGCAAACCTGGAAGTAAGTGTTCCGGTTTGTGAACTTTTTTCGGAAGCTGAACATGCTCCGTTTTGAGTGTTACGCTTCTGATTTGAGTGTCACACTTCTGTTTTGAGTGTTACACTGAGGTCTGTTTTTGCTATTTATTTTGAGGGGTTTTTTTGTTTTTGAGGCTTTTTTGGTTTGTTTTTGTGACTGTGTGGAACCCAGTTCAGCTACTGATTGATTGATTGTGTGACTGCAGTACATTGATTATTGCTTTCATTTCATGGATCAATGGTCTTGTTAGATAGTAAAATTCATGTTAAATTGCTGTTTTATGGGTTGTTTTTTAAAGTCGGGAATGGATTGATCCATTTTGCATTACTTTCTATGGGAAAGCACACCTTGGTTTTGGAACACTTTGGAACAGACTTCCAGAACGGATTAAATTTGAGAACCAAGGTACCACTGTACTGATGTTTGACATGCTTTAAAAAAGAGCTGGATATATTACACTCTTGCAGCAGAGTGTAATATAACAGTGGAGTGCCCCTCTTCTAAGGTATAAAGTCACAAAGGCACATTTTAAACAAAAGTCACTGGGAGTGGGAGTGGCGGGGAGGGGGGCAGTTGCTGTTATATCACTTATCCTTGTGTGGCATTGCAAGCAATTCTGGGCTACAGCTCTCAGGTTAATAACTGCTTCATGGGCACTCTGAGAATACTGCTGTTGCGCACGACCATTTATGTTGCTGTGTGTAAAACAGTTGCTGTGATACTCATGCAATTACTTTCCACAAAGCAAGAATCCCGTCTCCCTGGGAGAAGAATTGCATTTTCCCCAAAAGCAAAATGTAATGCAGTCATAGTGAGGGAAAATGTGATAGCCATGTGGCTGATATCCCTACAATCTAGAGAGTGGATGTCTGGACTGTGTGCAACAGAGCAGTAGTGGCTGCACATTTACTGCAGAAAAACTAATACTATAGTTGGGAAATGCCCTCTGAAATACACTATTTTTCTCTGAAACTACCAGTAGAGGGCAACATCACCAACACAAAACATATGTACAATGGCTGGGAAAATGCACTATATGCGCTTTAGCATTTCAATAAGATAGTTTTAGACACACAAAGTTCATTTACAGTACAATTATATTAGCTTATGAGGTAGATTAGATATCCCGCCTATCAAAATCAGGACTGATGTGCAAAGGATGTTGTTTGTGCTTCCAGGATCACCACTGCATTTCCAGCTAATTGAGCCAGCATTTAAAATCCATTCTAGTTCCCCTTTTTATAATGTGTTTTAATGGCATTGGCCACAAAAACAGAATTTCTGCTTCCTAAGCATATTTTCAGTTTGGATTGCTGCCTAAAACCATTGTTCCATTTCTAAAGAAACAGGCGGTTCTTCAGTCCTGTGATGATATTATTTTGCAGGTGATTTCAAGTAGCTTTGCCATTAAAGCAATTCCATTTTCTGAAGAATCCCAAGGCGCATTAAGCAGGTGGGCATGGCTGACACCCTCATTTCTTTTTAATGAGAGAAATAATCATCCTTAAATCAGATTACCTGGATCTCCACTAGCCTTGTACACATAATAAAAGTTTTTGCGTTCAAGGTCTAGGCCAAGGATGGTAGAAAGCCTCTTGGCAAAAAAGAGCAATGGGCAGCAGTGTGTGGGCAGGTAGAGGCCACACACCAAGGCAAAACCAGGCAGCACGTAGAGCCAGGGACAGCATCCACACGGACATAGACCCTTCCCTGCCCCACTCATGCATATGCACCCAGGCATACACACAGGCATACAACCTCCCCACTCTCTCACAAACGCCTCCCTTCCCCAGAGGCATCAGGACTGCAGGTTCCAACCTATTCTAGTTCCCAGCAATCCCAGTGCAGCTAAAATTGTTGTTCCTATGCAGCTAGCTATGGGCAGTCTGGGGCCAGAGATCGTGGCTGCGTCAGGAGTGCTGGGGTGGGGAGCGGGGCAGGTTAAAATCTACTTCCCCCTGCACTGATACAGCTAGTATTGCTGATCCTCAGCTGCTCAGCTGCAAAGGAGCACAGCAGTCTTTTTCCTGCTACACGGCTGATGGCTGATCAGAGGGGCAAGGGGGGCAAGGGACTGTAAGACTGCCTTGGGAGCTGCATGTTCTCCTGGCTCCCACTTGCAGGCACATTCCTTGGACTCTTGGCTCGATGATTACCCAACCAAAAATCACTACAGGGCCTAAACTTAGATCAGGTTGCAGGTGACACGGCTCAGTGGTGCAAAGCAGAGCTCTAAGATGCATGGCTAGGCACGATGTGAGATGTTGTCCCAACACCTGACATGCCCCCTTTGCCCTCCTTTGGAAGAGCAGAGCAAGCAAAACCATCTGTGTGCTCTGCATCCCGAAGAACATGACTGGGCAAGCAAGGCAGCTCTTTGGCGTCTGTTGCCAGCAGGGCATCTTTGGAGGCAGAGGGTGGGGTCTGCCCAACTAGTTCATTATCTAACCCAGGTGCCTACCCAGTTGCTGGGGAGATTACACTAGCAGGAGGCAGGGTCTCTCCTGCCTCTGCTGGGATGTCTGGAACTGCTGGGGCAGGGACATCATCTGCCAGATTACTCAGCTGCTCCCTGGCATCCAGCTCAACACTTTCCAATCCTGCCAATAAGTCTCCACTGGGCTTGTGATGCATGTGGTCTGTGAGACACAAACTGCCCAAGTGTAGTCTAGCCCACCCCTGTGCAAAATGGCTAGTGCTACCACAATGTCTAGGGCTGCAGGGACGCAGGTTCAAACCCTCACTCAGCTGTGGAGCTCACTAGATGACATGGGGCTGCTCCCCTGCCCTTAGACTAACCATGGAGAGCATGGGATATGCAATGGCCACAGCTGAGAGATGGGGGGAGGCAATCTAGGTGTAAGGTGGTTTGCCAAATCATTTTGTTGGGTTTTTGGAAGCTATCATTACTGGGCTGACTATTGTAGACGGTGCTTTTGCATGCTCTTATTTCAATATCTATGCAGAGCATAGCCCTGATTTTTCTTAAGTTACGTTTTCCCATAAATTGTTGCTGAAATGTCAGTATGATGAAAAGAATTCCTAAATCCATGGTAGGGCTATGTCGTTACTGGGCCAACGAAATGCTTTCTTATGGGCCAACATGACTATCTTTGTTCGTTGATGCTGATAGGACCCTTTAATCACACAAATCTAAATTTCCTGGGAGACCCTTGAATCCCTCAAACAAAACGCTGACAGTTTGGAGGGGATCATAATTGCCGAGGTGATTTGAATGGAGTTTGCGTGCTGCCAGATTCCAAGAATGGAAAACACACAGAACTGAGAAACTGTCTTTGGTACGGAAATAACTAGTTACACAGTTGCTCTTGAGACAAAAGTAAGTCCTGAACTCAGTAGGAGAGGAAACATTTTAGTGCAGCTACATACTTAATATGGATATTAGTTGCAGGTCTGCTTTACTTACCATATATGAAAGACCATCTGCTGAAGAAAACCAGGTCACAGCGACATCGTAGTCAGGAAGTTCCCCTCTTCAGTTTGCTGCTCTTATGCACTATGAAGTACTTCTGGGATAGAGGCATGTCCAGACTTGCCATGTACCCTCTGATGCTCTGAACAACACTGGAAGCCTTAAATGCTATGTGCTCTCAAGGCTGCAAACCTATAATCCCTTTGCTAGTGAGCAGGGCTTTTTTCAGCTGGAACTCACCAGAAACCAGTTCCAGCACCTCTGAAGTGGAAGCCATTGCCATCCCAAGAGAACAAGGGAGGTGTGCATGGTGAGTCCTAGCACAGTTGGACTTGCTTCTGATTCAACATGCATAATAGTGATCTGTAACATGCACCAAACCAAGCTTTGTTTTGCTACTTTCAGTAATTTTTGTTCAGAATTACAGCTTGGGGAGCCCGAATCATAATGTTTGGGCAAGACCCCAAAAGGTGAAATAATTATTTATGTTTTCATGATGAATTCTACCTCTCTGCATAATAAAGGTTGCCGTGGTGGTTTTCCTGCAATGTTAGTAAAGAAATAGAATCAATAAAAAAACCTTTCAGTTGAACATGGTGTATTAAGGACTTTGAATGTTCACTCTAGCTCCAAAATAGCAGGAAATTGCAGCTGTTAAGGGACCCTTAAGAGACACATTATTTAGGCCATACTGATATGGAATGATGTAACTGGTCCCAGTTCTAGCACTTTATTAGAGCTGGGAGGCTGTCAGTGGCAGGGTGGTGGGTCTAAGTCTAAGGGCTAATCCATACCCCTACGAAACCCAGTTTACTGCCGAATCAGAGCAAACGTCAATCAAGTTTTATCCGGATTGATGTTTGCTCTGATTTAGCAGTAAAGAGCAGGTTTTCCAGGGGACAGTGGCAGGGCAAAGTCAAAACAGCTCAGGTACAAGACAAGTGGAATTGTGGGCATAGTCCCAGATTTGTCTATTCACTGGAATAGGCATGTGTAAGCTTTGCAGCTGAATCAACTATTCCATGTCACAAGTACTGAACTGAAAACCAGTATCATCAACATCAGAGTAGGAAACACGTTTCTTCCCTATTGTTGTGTATTCTGGCTCCAATACTGATCCCATTAAAAATGTTTGAACAACAGGAGCTGATTCTGGCAGTTGTGCACTGCAAGGCAAGAATATCCTTAATCACTTGTGAACTGGAAATAAATGAATGCTGAATATTGTTTTGTAAGGGGCAAAAGAAAAACACCAGGCCTTGCCGTAAATCTCAGCGAAGGTATGAAAGTGAAGACTCACATCTGACAATTGTACCTTTCTTAAAGGCAAACTTTCAGGCACAATGATCAAAGTTGTATCACCTTTTTAAGGTGGTCTTTTTTTCCAGTAGTCAGGCTCTACACAAAATCCAGCTGCAGATCTACACCAGGAATTTCAAATGATTTCAAGCATGTATTCTAAACAAGGAACCCTGGGGTTATTTATTAAGTGGCTAGAGACTAAGAACAGAGAATCACTTCCCAGAGTTATGGCAATGTGAAACCAGTTTAAAACTGTGGGTTTTAGGACAACACCTAAAAATGGAAGTTGTCCTGCTCCTCTAGAAGCATACTCATCATCCTGATGTCAAATTATCTTACTCTTTTCTAGAACTTATTTCAGTGAGAACTCTCTGGGTGAGCTAGAAGCAGAAGCTGACTGTGTTGTCTAGCAGCTGGCTCTGACATATTTATCCCACCTGCACTATCTCCCTTAAGTTTTGCCTTTTTTAAAGAGAAAGAAAGGTGGGGTGTTTTCTAATAGACATCATACAATCTTTTAATTGCCTAAACAAATTTAATTAATTAATTTATAATCCAAGGCTGGGGAACCTGTGGCCCTACAGCAGATGTTGGACTCCAACTCACGTCAGCTCCAGCCAGCATGACCAATGGCCAGGAAAGACGGAAGATGCAACCCAACAGCATCTAGGCAGCCATAGGTTCCCACTCCTGATATAAATGATAATATGCCAATTAATGGAATCTTTTGAGAGTGTTTTCACCTACCCACACTCCCACTGACCTTGAATTTTATGAAAAATTGCTGGTCTGACACTAGCTTGTTTAGATTTGTCCTTTTCCATTCCTAATTGTTGTGATCCTAATGAACTGAAAAAATGCATGACTAACAAGAATGGAATGCAAATTACAACATAATGGATATGCAGCAAAACAAAATTGCATTTGATCTTGCTAGTCAGATATCACTGGGCTTAAAGCCTTGGATTATTCTCCACTTTTGACAGCCTTGGTTCCAGTTCTGAAAGCAGTGCCATCATAACAGATGCTCTGGAAGCTCTTGGCTGGGCCTGCAACTGATTCCAGACTTCTGCTACAACAGCCAGTCATTTTCAAATCAAACTATTGTTTGTTTGGGCTTTTGAGGCTCCCAGAGGCTTTTGAAGTCTGAGCAGTGCATTACTAGACTAAAGGAAACAATGGAGCACATTAAAATGTGTGTTTATGTGCTTTTATGCCGATGTGCCTAATATGAGGGGGGAAATTAATGATCCGTAGGAACAAAAGAGGTTAGTAACGGGGCAAAGATTTCTCGGGAGACTCCTTTGTGAAAAGCCCTATCAAGCAACACCAAAAAATGAAGAAACAAAAGAGAACAGACGCTGCACACAAAAGTCCTTCTTAAATAGGGTTGGCTCAAGACATTTTACTGCCTAAGGCAAAGACGGCATCTCTCTCCATTTCGGACACAGAAGCTGATCAGAGTGGCAACTAAATCTTACTTGAACACTGCTGAATGGACAACTATATGCCCCTGAGGGCGGCAGGCTGGCTTAGGGGTTTTGTGGCACTCAAAGCTCTGCCCATTCCTGCCCCTCAGCACCAGCCACCTGATACAGTATATACACATAAGAAGGGAGAGCAGGGGTCTTGAAGTTGCCCATCAACAGTTAGTACCTGGATAGAAGACTGCACAGGGACACAGGTCACAGTCTTCTCCACAGTGATGAGATGTATTGTTTCTAGATTTACACACACACACATTAGTGTATGCAAATTTATTTCTTGTTTTTGTTATGTATTCCTTTTTTTTTGCAATGCATGTGTCCAGCCATATAGAGTGGCCTCACAGGTGCTAATTAAATCTGCTGTTTCTGATGCTTGCCTGGAACTGCACAAACAGGGAGAGGGCAAGGGATACATCTTGGCAGCTCATAACTCAATAACTCATAGCTGGTGGGCATTTAGCCCAGCGGTGTATGCTACAAAGACTGGGTCATTAAGATTTTCCTCAGACTCCCTCTCATTTACAGAGCCAAGGTGATGAAGTTGCTTCATCAAGCCTTGGACTCCACTGGCATGGGGTGAAGACACATGATGCACCCACTTTGCTGAAGCTAAAGGTAGAGCTAGGTCTTCTCGGTGCCTGGAGGAGAGTCCGGGTGGGAATTCAACCTGTACTACCTTAAATCCATCAAGGAAGAAAGGTGGCATCTAACTTATATAATACAGGGACATGGGCATAGCCAGGATTTATTGGGGGAGGGGGGAGAACCTCAGTTAGTTAAGTACAGTGGTACCTTGGATTAAGAACTTAATTTGATCTGGAAGTCCGTTCTGAAACTGTTCTTAACCTGAGGCACCACTTTAGCTAATGGGGCCTCCCGCTGCCGCACAATTTCTGTTCTCATCCTGAAGCAAAGTTCTTAACCTGAGGTACTATTTCTGGGTTAGCAGAGTCTGTAACCTGAAGCATCTGTAACCTGAGGTACCACTGTGTTTTTATTGATTTACCTGATTTAGGGGGGGTAGTTGTCACCCCTGCCCCCATGTACAGGGATCACTAACCTTTTTAAGCCTGATTGGGCACACTTGGATTTTTTGAGCAGGTGTTGTGGACATGGCCCTCTGGCACTTCCCTCCCACCTCCCCAAATCGGGCCACTCGCCAGAACATCCCTTCCCCTGCTGAAAGTGCACACATGGGCACATGGGCCACTTTTTCAAGCAATCTGGTAGTTTGATCCAGTAGAATTAATCTGAGGGTAGAAAATCGTAGGGAGCTGAAAGAGGAAATGGAAAAGAGTGCCACTCTCCAACTTCCTTCTTCAGCTGTATGTACTTCTCAAAGAAGGGGGCGGTGTGTGTGTGTGGAGTCACCACCTTCACCTCCTCATGATCAAGGGGACTCAGTTTTTGTGGGCATAAGGGGAATACCTGAAGGGTATTGTTACACTCACAGGCACCAAGTTGGCGACCCCAGGTATAATAAGCAAACAGAATGTGAAGAATAGGTTGTGGTCACCGATTTTAGTGAGACTGCTCAAAGGAAAAGATTGGAAGCCTGCACCTTAAGATGAGAAGTAAAAGTTGCATGTCTGACAGCCTAATGCAGTAATAGAGGTCTGGAAGGATAGTTTGCCTTGCAATGATTTACAGAGAGATATGGCAGGATTTCATGAAAGGATGGACTCGGAGGAATTCCTTGAGGAAATTAGTCATTGTTAAGCATTGGCTCTGAGTAAATAGACCCAAACCAAGACCGAGACAGTGTGTCTGAAAGAGAAAACAGGGAACTGAAGCAAGTTGTGCAGCGGTGGTTTTGCTCAAGATCGATAACGAAGCTGCCACAATAGCAGAGGGGAGACAAAAGGAAACAATCGGCTGAGAAGTTTTCCTGCACGCGCAAGACCCATTCAGGATGAATGGAAACAGCACAAGCATAGCGCTCTTGCGCGGTTGCTTTTCATTGCGCTGGAGCTTCCACAATGAACAAATGCAGCCCTGTTTGTTGGCACCTTTGCTAGCAGTAACTGATCCTAGAAGCCAGAATTGTCCACACACACACACACACACACACACACACACACACACACAGAATACTGTATTGGAGAAAGAATATCCAAGTCTGATCCACTTCTAATGGTAATAATATCAAAACCAGGCAAACACATTAGTTCAGAAGTGGCTGCGGGGGGGGGGGGGGAGAGAGAGAGCTGTATGTGTTTGTTTGTGGGTTGCTGAAGTTGATTGTAGCAGTAGGATGGAGGGAGGGGTGATCAATTGCTTTATCATCCCTAAGGGGAAAATAAGGCAACTGCTGCCTGTGGTATAAACCCGTTAATGGGCATAGTGCCTGTTTCATCTGTGTGACAACATTGCTGTTCTTATTATGATCTATTAATAAATAATCACAAATCATCTTACAATGTACAGCTTGCTTTTTCAGCATTTTCAAACTTGAATTTATCCAAGCAGGAGCATGTGGATTGCTGTAAATCTTATTATTATTTTTCAGCCCCTCCATCTGAAATACCGCGTCTGATCTTGCATTGGATGTAGTAGAAGTGGCGACCATTGTAGGTAGGCGCGTCCAGTTGATGCGCAATCGCTGGCACTGTGTGGGTCCTTTTGGAACCAGAAGAAGACAAAATGAGGGTGGGGGCCATGAACAGACCCCCCCCATGCAAAATGGCCATTGCCTGTATTGTTGGCCTAAGCAATGGTGAAAGACCTACAGTAATAACTGGTTCACAATTCAAGACACCCGAGTTATTTGCATGGTTTAAGGCTGACATGGAGTAGGGGAACAGAGCCTTTGTCCCTTTAACAGCTGAGTGGCAAGTAGAAATTGAACAGGGAAATTGTTTTCAGGTGTGGAAATACAATCAAGGGGAAATTTCAACTGTTGACATCATATCTGTCAGACATATTATTTCCTTGGGCCTGCCACCGCCACCTACAAAAGAGGGTACACATTTGCAAGTGTAGGCAAATTTCTATCTTCATTTTGAGTGCCACAGAGGGCCCATATTAGGTCCAATTCTGGATGCAGAAAATCCTGTTGGCAGCCCTGGTGATCATCTGTGTGCAAGCCGTTCTTCTGCCAGCACAAAGTAACCATTGGATAAGATCCAGAAAAGTGTGCATATTGTTTAAACGGCATTTCCTCTGTAGCCCTGTTCCTCTCAAGCTCATCTGTTCTCATAGAATTACAGAGCTGGTAGTAATCTTTGAGGTCATCGAGTCCAGACTCCCATTCCATGCAGGGTCTATAATGGAACTATGTTGTGGGATGGGACTACAGCATCCCTGATACATGGCTAACCAGCCTCTGCTTAAAGATCTCCAGCAAGTTTTAGATTTCTGCCTCCTGATTTTCTGTCCATTGCTTTCCTGATTTTCTAGGCCAGATTTCTTGATCGTTGGTAATGTTTTATGCTTTTGGAAACAGATATGGCAATCTGGATCAAGTTTGGGCTTTTTTCACGTGGTTAAAAATTGGCTTCTTGTGTTTCTCGTGGCAGCAGTTAAAATGTGATACCTACACTGGCTAGAGAATGCAATTTCTTTTTTGTTTTCTCTCCCAAGTTAACAGGATTGGTAGATGCTTTTGCAGTCTTCTGTATGAACCAAGCCTTAGGGCTCCTGCACACGCCCACTTGTCCCGCTGCTTTCCCACATGGAAAACCCGCTCTTTACTGCTGAATTGAAGCAATCGGACCCATGCTTTCTACTCACAAGACAAGGGGAAGTGTGGACAAGCCCTTACTCAGTACAGTGGTATCTTGGTTCTCAAATGCCTTGGTACTCAAATGACTTGGAACCCAAACACCACAAACCTGAAAGTGTTCCGGTTTGTGAACTGTTTTCGGAAGCAGAACGTGCTCTGTTTTGAGTAACACACCTCCGTTTTGAGTGTTACGCTGAGGTCTGTCTGTTTTTGCTATTTATTTTGAGTTTTTTGGTTTTGCGGCTTTTTTGTTTTGTTTTTGTGACTGTGTGGAACCCAGTTCAGCTACAGATTGATTGATTGTGTGACTTCAGTACATTGATTATTGCTTTCATTTTATGGATCATTGGTCTCGTTAGATAGTAAAATTCATGTTAAATTGCTGTTTTAGGGGTTGTTTTTAAAAGTCTGGAACGGATTGATCCATTTTGCATTACTTTCTATGGGAAAGCACGCCTTGATTTTGGAATGGACTTCCAGAACAGATTAATTTTGAGAACCAAGGTACCACTGTATAGTGACTAAGGGTGACAAATAAGCACTCAAATATCAGAAATAGAAGGAATCAATCTATTAATAATTTAAATGCACTAAGATTATAACCCGACAATCAATTAGGCTACAGTGTTTGGTTTAAGGCCATTACAACACAATTGTAAAGCATATTTACTCCATTACATTGAATGTGATTTATACCCTAATAAATGTATGTAGGTTTGGCACCAGTGGGAGATTTCCTCCCAAAGCAGATATTATCGTCAGAAGAGGGATTTTACTCAGGAACATAGAACGGAAGGAAAGAGCTAAATTCTCCCTCCATGCATGCTCTGAAACAATTAATTCTCAGCCCCACGCCAAGTTGATGCAATTTGCATTTTTAAAAACCTTCAGGTTAAATTGAAAGACATAGTTAGCAACACATCTAGCAATGCATGGAAACGAGTGGAGAGGGTCTGTTTTGACCTAAGTATATTGCATATTTATTTTTTAACCCCCCTTAAGTTTTAATGTAGGATAACAGTAAATTTGTAAAATGCTCTCCCCATTTTCCCATTCAAAAGTGTTATGCATATACAAATGCCTGCTTTTTTGACTGTCTGTTGTGCACTAATGTTTCCCCTTTCCTAAAATTATTGTAAATTAATATCATTTCATCTCGTTATGCTTTACTCAAGGTGCTAACATAAATTAAAGACCTAATCTTTGTAGCAGTGAAGTGTGACTATGGAAAAGTGCCTCCGTTTTCACTGGGGATTCACAGCACCCTTTTCTGCAAGGTGCTCCACCCTAATCCTAAATGTGAAAACCAAAAGGAAGCTGAAAACCAATATGAAAATCTCAGAATGTCCTTGACAAAGTATATACACTTTACTGGGGACTGGGAGTAAGTCTCAGTGAACTCTAGGGGACTTACCTCTGATCAGACATACATGGGGTTACCTTGTTAGTTAGCGTGTGCTTTTTTTTGAAGCCACTACTAATGGCCTTTGATTTAGCTTTCACTCCCATAAATAGTAAAAGCTTCTTTGGCCGAAGGGTGCTTCCAAGCAGTCACTTTTGGGATGAGATTCAGTCACAATCTGGCAGATTTAAGCACTGCAATTAAAGAAGATTTGGAGGTCTTGTGAAACAAACCTGCTTTCTCCAAAGATCTATCACCAATGCAAAAATTGACGGGGAAATGGATTGAACAGTGTCGGTTAACACTTGCTGGGCCCATGGTTTTATAATCTCCCCACAAACAAATCAGGCTGAATGCTCTTTAAACAAGTCATCTGGAAGTGACCATGGGAATAATAGGAGGAAGCTTATTTTCCAGACAATGGCACCAAGCAGTTTTCTGAAATTATAGTTTGTGCTATGGAGTAGGCAGTAAAAGCTCAGTGGGACTTACTTCTGAGTAAGCATGCATAGAATTGGCTGGCACATCTGCTGGGACACATCCTTTACACCATGTGTGAAAATGGAAATATACCATGTGTAAAAGAAACGAACGAGAAGAGCTCACCCTTTTTCTTTGGCCTGCCTGTTCTTAGGGTTGATAGTCACAGATCCCTGTGTCAGGAAGGCTCCTCTGTCCTTTCGCTCCTTTTCCTCCTCTGCTCCTTTTAAGCATTTGTTGTTTCTACAAAATTGGTTGCAAGGCAGAAACAGATTTTCATTTTTAATAACAACTCAGCTTCAGGTTCCCAAGGGAAGAAATGTTCTCCATTGGATACAAGAAGGTCTTGTGTCACCCAAATTCTTTATTTATTAAAGAGACAGAACAGATCCTCTTACTACCCCCTCTCCATCCCACCCCTTGTAAAGACACCTCCCTAAATCAGATAAGATGTTTACAGGGCCTTCATCTCCTCCACCCATCCCCAAGATCTTAGAAGGTGCCCTTGTGAAGAAGTAGAACAAGATATTTTGCCCTCATTTTGTTGCATCCCCTTAGCTTGCCTTGATAGTGCTAAGAGAGGTAGCTTGCTAGCAATCCATCAGTTAAGCATAGCAGAATGGTCCCCTGCATAATTTGTACTTTTTGCATACAGATGGAATTCTGCCCTCCTCTTTTTTGATCCAGTAGACCTTTACTCCAAAGAATGGCTATGAGTATTAAACAGCAAAAATTCACAGCTATTTGCTTTTCTGACGCCTCTTCCGCAGATGCTCAAGTTTTGGCAAGAGTAGTGGCACCTTCTGATGGGTAGTGCACATCATACCACACACATATGTTTTTGCCTTTCCATTTAAAACAATTACACATGCACACTATTGAAATAAATGTATATATTGTGCTTTATCTGTAGTGCACTTTCACACCAGCTAAATGAATCATTAGACTGCACTTTAATGATGCTCAGCATGCACACTCCATCACTAACTAAAACAAACAGCAGGCCTGCCAGACCAGGCATGGATCACTGTCTGCGTCGGCTCAGGGTTGGTACCCATGCCCAGTGCAGGTTTACAAGCAAGATTTGTTCTTTAGCTGCCCCTACAGATTACTGTATGTCAGGTCACTGCACTGATGCCAATGATCTGAGCTCTGGAGGAAGGAAGGAATAGGTAGGCTGCTTCAGTGATGTGAATAACAACTTCTCGTGTCTATCCTGGGGGTTGTTCCTATGTCTACAGTTTTGGATTATGGAAATGATCAGCAGCACATTTCATCATCAGGCTGCAGCTGTTTCAGATACTAATCTGGCGACTATCATGCATAGCTGTCAGCTTTTCCCGTTTCTTGCGAGGAATCCTATTTGGAATAAGGGAATTTCCCTTTAAAAAAGGGAAACGTCGACAGCTATGCTATCATGCATCCTGACTTTCTAGAGTTATACACTTGTCCATATGTGCTAGGATCTTCCTACAGCATTTGCACATTTGTATGTGCATGTCATCATGACCTCTACGCCAGGCATAGGCAAACTCGGCCCTACAGATGTTTTGGGACTACAGTCATACCTCGGGTTACAGACACTTCAGGTTGCGCGTTTTCGGGTTGCGCACCGCACCGAACCTGGAAGGGGTTACTTCCGGGTTTCAGCACATGCGCAAAAGCGCTAAATCGAGCTTTGCGCATGCGTGTGCGCAGATGTGGTGCTGCAGGTTGCGAACACTGTGGGTTGTGAACGTGCCTCCCGCATGGATCATGTTCGCAACCCGAGTGTCCACTGTACAACTCCCATCATCCCTCACCACTAGTCCTGTTAGCTAGGGATGATGGAGTTGTAGTCCCAAAACATCTGGAGGGCCGAGTTTGCCTATGCCTGCTCTACGCTGTGTGCTTCTGTGTATTGTAAATAAAAGTATTCATGAATGTACTGGGGTGGAGGTGGGGAATGGGGAGATCTTGGCTCTCATCTATTATGCTTGGCCTTCTTGGAACACCATTAAATTTGCATGGTGTTTTCCTCAAATGTCTCATTACCCTTTTGTTCAGCTCAGGCCACTGCTGACCAAAGTGACTCCAAGGCTAGACAGAGTGATGGGTTGTAGTTGGGTTCCGCCAGTCTTGCTGTATCTAAGGAGCTGTCAGTCAAAGACCAGTTTCAGACTGTAACCTGCTACTGCCGAGAGGGGCCAGCACCAGGGATTCATTCTAACCTGAGGCGATACCTTAAAGCACAGTATGAATTAAAACATCATCAATATGCATGCCAAGTCAGTGATACGACTGAAAAAATGCATCATTAAAGTATTATTAGGGCTCATCTTCCTTTTATGTTTTTCAACTTGCTTTTTATGCACTAATAGTTCATTGAATTTTTAACGTTAGAAATGTTTGCCTCTCACTGGATAGTGACAGAACAAATAAATCCCTCTTGATCTGGTAAGGCTGAAATCTTAGGCACTTTATTAAGGAGCAAAGTCCCATTGAACGTAGAGGAATTTAAGCTCAGTCGCCCTCAATGGTTTTTGACATAATGAAGCAATGGGTTTTGTTTGTCCAGCTTCCTGACATAATTGGTATTCAGAGATAATAGGCTTGCAATGATTCTCTTCAGTTTTGTCTGAGAATCTGAAGGAAGTAATTCTGAGAAATGCTTGTTCTGTTTTTGGATACACCTGGAGTATAGCGTAAGGCAGCATTCACATCAGTTTTCCCAACGTTTCCTTAATTTAATTTCCACATTATTAACCACTCTATTCTGCCTTGGTCAGACCACACCTGGAATACTATATCCATCACAGTTTAAGGAGGATGTTGACAATCTGGAATGTGTGCAGAAGAGGGCAACCACAATGATCAAGGGTCTGGAAACCAAGCCTTATGAGGAGTGGTTGAGGGAGCTGGGTATGTTTAGCCTGGGAAAGAGGAGACAGAGAGGGAGATATGAAAGCCATCTTCAAATATCTCAAGGGCTGTCACATGGAAGGGGGAATAAGCTTGTTTTGCCCTGCGCTGGAGGGTAGGACTCGAACCAATGGCTTTAAGTTGCAAGAAAGAAGATTCCAACTAAACATCAGGAAAATCTTTCTGACAATAAGAGCTGTTTGACAGTGGAATGGTTTCCCTTGGGAGGTTATGGACTCTCCTTCCTTGAAGGTTTTAAATCAGAGGTTGGATGGCCATCTGTCATGGATGCTTTAAGCTGAGATTTCTGCAGAGTAGCAGGTTGGACTAGATGACGCTTGTAATCCGTTACAATTCTATGATTCTATGATTGTATATTTGAGCTTTCATATTACATAAAAGTCACTTCCATATAGTGTAATATAGCACAGGTTTACCGCTCATTTCCATGTTATTCGAAAATGGAATTTTGTTTAAAGCAGATAACATGGAAATGAGTGCTAAATTTGTAATATATTCCACTATATTTCTGGAAGTGGCTTTTACTTCACGTGAAAGCTCAAATATAAAGTGGAAATTAACAGCTAGGGAAACGTCGGGAAAATGGAATAAACTGATGTGTAAATGCAGCCTTTGTGTAAATATGTTAAGGATTTGCAGCCTCAATTTGTTAACTAACTCTAGCCCACAATGTTTGCTGCCCCAATTTTTAGCTGTAGACATCTTTGAGCAAGTGGAGGAGGAGAAGGACCTAAAAACTTAGGAAAGACATATTTGATCGGTATCTCTAGACAATATTGTTTTTCAGACAGTTTATGGAATGTACAGTATCTCAGACTGATTTATTTTTTTAAAAAGAGGTAGAAACTAAAGCTGAGGGATAAATACTGGTGACTCTTCTCTATGTTTGAGCGTGGGGCATGTCTTATTTAAAGAGAGAAGCAAGAAAGAAAAGTGAGATAGAGACTATCTGAGCGAAAGATACTGAAGTACAATCCCGGTGTGAATAATTGAAGTGGAATCTGGAATGCACACCACATTATCAGGGACTTCTTGAGACTGCATCTGATCGGAAGAGCTGTTACCTGAGAGGTAATGGAGAAGTTGTTGGCCTCAAGCTTTGTAGTCTCAGCCTGTTGTGGAACAGTGACACCAGGGATTGAGCAGCAGGCGGAGGGAGGAAATCCTTCAGGGGGCACCTTAACTCACTGCACAAAGTGCATCGGATTTGAAAACCAGGCACCAGTCCAAAGTCTAAACACAGCCTCACAAAGCAATTGTTCAGCGATGCCAGGGGCAGCCAAGAGCTGGCCTCTGAGGAAAGAGTGCCAGGATTTCGACGGCAGAGATGCCAAAGGAGATGACAGACTCAAGTAATCACTTCTCACTCACTTTTGCTACTGAACACCCTTCCAGCAGAAGCTGCTGAGAGGCCGTTTGCACACCTCCTGCCTGCTTTTTGAAAGATAACGTTCTTATAACTGAACCTACACAATACGTTCTCAAACACAGAACCGTCACACATCTCTTAGGTCCAGTTTACATGTGGGCTCAACACAGTTTTCACATGCACTGAGGCTTGGGAGTGAACTTTGAGCTCACAACAAACAGAACCGGCAGTATGAACTGAGGCCTGTACACACAACTGATGGCAAGTGAGCTCTGTTCATACAATTCATCCAGCCTTTCTTATTTATTTTGCAGGGGGCAGCCCACCTGATTGCAATCAATTCAGAGTTATTTATTTATGTGCACAGGCAGGTCCCAATTCATATATATATGCAGGATATAGAGGTCCAAACACTTCCAAAGCTTTTATTTTTAGTACATGAAAGACGGTGCTTATGGACACATGCAGATGATTACTCACTAACTAAAAAGAAAGAGCAAGGCACTTGAACCTACCTTAAGTTATACTGAGGTAGTTCATGGGCACACCTAGCTCAGTGCTGTAAACTCTGACTGATAAATGCTTGCCAATGATTTGTGTATTTATTTATTAAATATATAACACCCCCCCATGATCTAAGGATCAAAAGGCAGTTTACAATACTAAAAGATAAAAAATAATCTTCTTTGGCAATCACTCGAAGAGAAACACGGTTTTAAAAGTGAGTCTGTAAATGACTGTGGAGGCCAATTCTGGATCCACGCGTCCTTCCACAGTGAGGACATAGGTTTCTAGAAGAGAGTTGATCATGGTGAGGATCTGCCAGCCATGCCTTCCTCTTAGCTCGTTTCTCCCTTTCGGCCTGACTTTGTGCTTCTTCAAAGTCCATGATGCTTTGGTAGAGGCTATTATCCAATTGGAGCACTCACAGGCCAGTATTTCCCAATTATCAGTGCTTATACTTTAAACCTCTTTTGTTGTCCACTGGTATTTCACTTTCCATTCCTAAGTTGGGAACAGAGTAGTTGCTTTGGAAGACGATAATCATGACCAGTCCAACACACTTGAGTGCTAAGTTTTAATCTACGTAGCTTTTTAAAAACAGAATTGCCCTTAATATATTTTAAATTCCAGTTTTAATGTATTAAGTGTTTGTTTACAATATTGTAAGTCGCTTTGAATTGCTGTGGCAAAAAAGCAACCAATAAATTTAATGAACGAATGACGTGGAAGTGCTTTCACAAAACAATTCTCTCAGATACATTCTGAAGGTGTGTGGTTGTGCAGTGGCGTGTAAGCTTCAATGTCTGAGACTGAATGCAAGGGAAAGTATGCATGTTTATGTTCTCGTAAATGGTTAATGTTTGGTTTCCTTGGAGGACAACTAAGGAAGGAAAAATAAATGTACTTCTGTGACAATGTAGATCCATTTACTTTCCCAAGATATTTAAAGACGATGAGCGTGAATAGTGGGCAGTCACCAGATCTTAGGAGACAGGGATCAGTGTAGCTAGAAATGTCAATCAAAAGATGATAGCTGATAGTTCAGCATCTGTACTACACTGTTGTGTAAGGAGTAGATGGTTTATTCAGTGGCTTCTCAATGACAAATGTCAGTTGTAAACCTTTCTACGGTGCATATCATAGTCGTATCTGAGCTCTATCTCAGCTGTCTGGAAGTCAGTAACAGAAAACGGCCATTTGATCCTGGCATTTTTAAAACTCTAATCTCATCTATCTATCACATGCTCTGCTGAGTGGTACCTGACCACCTTAACAGAAATTACACAAAGTCAGCAACCTTCCTGGAAGAAGCATTGTGTGTTAAAGTATTATTTACCCCAGTAAATAATGTCACCCTAATTATAATTAGAATAGCGTCTGCTGCATTGAAAGAAATTGAGACCCAGGTGGATATCTTTTGGTCATCCGTATGCAACCCTAGTCACACAGAATCTAGTGCACAATGTAACAAGGGTGTGTTTATCGGATCTATAGTGTGCCCATACCACTAGTAATATGTAACTGTGAAAACATACTGGTGTGGTTATAACTGATAGTATTCAGTTGCTGAGGCAGCAGGTGTTATTTACATTGCCGGCATATCATCAATGTAATTAACTCCCTGCTGCTCACAGATATGCATCTCATCTTCATGTTGAATAGAGATCAATTGGGGGGGGGGTTTCCTCCCAGCCTCTAGTGAATACTGAATGCTAGCCAAAATAGCCAATATGCTCCTTTTATATTAGTTTATTTTATTTTAAAAATGATAAACCACCCACCTTTCAAAAAGACTGTTATGGCATACCAATTTTTTTAAAATAAAAACAAAGTACAAAGTTAAAGGGGGGTGGGAGCCCCACATTAAATCTATCTGTAAAACCAGCAGGAACAATATCCAGTTGTGCTGCCCTGGAATAGCCTGGTTGAATAAAAAAAAGTATTTAGTAGATGCCTAAAAATTGTTGGCACCATCCTAATTTCCAGGGTAGCTGTTCCAGAGTTTTCATTCTGTGCACAGACCATGTAGAAAGGAAATCTGCAGTGAAGGAGGAGTTAACATTAGCCCCACTGCTTAGGGGGTTGTCTATAATGGACCATCTCCATGTTCAATATGGAAAATAAAATTTTGATGCTACTGGGGTTTTATTATTGTAGCCATCTTGAAGCTATGATAAAGCAAGATATAAATCCAATGAACAAAGAACATTACTTCCTTCATTGAGGAACTCCAGGCTTCCATGGAATAGTTTGAACAAAAAAAATATACAGTGGTACCTCGGGTTAAGTACTTAATTCGCTCTGGAGGTCTGTTCTTAATCTGAAACTGTGCTTAACCTGAAGCACCACTTTAGCTAATAGGGCCTCCTGCTGCCGCTACGCCACCGGAGCACGATTTCTGTTCTCATCCTGAAGCAAAGTTCTTAACCTGAAGCACTATTTCTGGGTTAGCGGAGTCTGTAACCTGAAGCGTATGTAACCTGAGGTACCACTGTATACGGTGCAGAGATAACTGTATGTGGCTGCTCCCTAGTCCTTCCTTTGAAAACACAACAAGTCAGAGCACTTTCCAGATGTTGAGGTCATTTCCCTGAATTTAAACTAGCATTTGGTGATTAAAGTTTAGGACAGGCTGGTTTACAAATGTAATCCTATACTTCAGGTGTAGCCAAAGTGATGTCTTCCATATGCTGTTGGACTATAACTCCCATCAGCCCAAGCCAGCATGGCCAGCGATCAAGGATGATGGGAGTTGTAGTCCAACAACATCTGGAGGGGAGCACTTTGGCTATCCCTGCTATACAGGTATACTCAAATGTAACTCCCAATGCATTCAGGAGGGCTTACTAGCAGGTAAATAAGTACAACCAAATCCTAACTATGTTTATTTGGGATTTAGAGTGCAATCCTTAAGTGTTTATCCTTGCAGATTTCATTGAAGCTGGCAGGGCAATCCTATTCATGAGTAGTCAGAAATAAGTCCCACTGAGTTCAATTGGACTTACTCCAAGGTAAGCAGTGTTGGGGCCTTACATTCAGATAAGTATGTTGAAGATTGCAGTGCTGCAAAGAAAGAAAGGGAACCAGGCAGAGGGCCTTCTCAGTAGTGGTGCCTGCCCTGTAGAACTCCCTCCCATCAGATGCCAAGGAGATAAACAGCTATATGACATTCAGAAGATGTCTGAAGGCAGTCCTGCATGCGAAAGTGTTTAATGTTTGATGTTTTACTGTGTTTTTATATTCTGTAGGAAACAACCCAGTGTGGCTAGGGCAACCCAGTCAGATGGGTGGGGAACAACAACAACAACAACATTAATTACAGTGGCTATAACTTTCAATGAAGGAATAAATATTTAAAAATACCTTAACAACTCATGCAACCCTCTGAAAGATTTAGAGGCCCTCATATACTGTACAACAGGATGCTCAGCACTACCATCTTTGAGCAGGCTTGTTAAAATATTCCCATTCCTGAATAAGAGCATAATATTTGGATCCTAGCTGCTTGAAGCGTTTTTCTCCCTTGTAGCACCCGTTTCCTCTGCCTCCAGTGCAGGGATCCACATCCAGAATCCTGTGGCCATTGATAGATCACACTTGCTAGCATGGAGTGGAAGTCTTAGTCTTGTGGCCAATGCCAGACTAGTAAACAACCACTTGCTTGATCGTCTGATTTGTACTTGCGAGTTAGAATTGCCTTCAGGGAATATTATTAACATCGTCCTGTGCTTGGATGTGGGTTCTTTGGGTATGCTAAGCTTTCTCTATGAACAGACACTCTGCTCTTATGCCTTTTGACACCTTGTCCTTAATATGATTTCTGCAATTTCTGAACTCGCCTGTAGGTTAGTTTCAACCTGTCTGCCTCCAATGCCAAATGAAGAATAAACATTTTTAGAACTCACATGCCCATTTTGCGGGAGAATGCCTGCCACTTTTGGGGTTTGGATCTTGATGATATAGGCTTGAGTTAATATACCAGCGTACGGCCAGCTAAGAGGCCTGGAGCCAACACTACATTATCTCAAGTCACACTAAGCTAACAGTGCCTGCAATTAACAGGGGATCATGTGCCTAAGTCATATAAATAAATGAAAGGGACAGAGTCATCCTTCAGAGGCTTGTCACCTTTTAGGCACTCATGCATACCTTAAACACACCAGGCCAACACAACAGCCTGAGAACAAAATGAGCAATTAATTAAACAAATGCACAGTAACAGAGTAACTATCTGAAGAGTGGGAAAGCTTCCCAGAGCTGTATCACCTAACTAGGGCCACGGTTCAAAAGAGAAAATAGGGATAGATAATAGCAACTCCCTGGGAGTTTAGGAAAAGTGCAGTGTGAATGTGTGCCCATCATAAACAAGGTGAATTCTATTTATTTGGATTCTATTTATGTTTGCTTCAGTGGGTGGTACTGGGTAAGGTGTGTGTCCATGCATACAGGTTGTTATCATCACACTTCATTATTTCTGCAGCATGTAATGTGCAGGTTGTTACAGTTTTCTGATATCACAAGCACCATTCTGTAACAATATTAGCTCCTAATCGCAGTTTTTGGTGATGATGTACTGCTTATGATAAACTCTATGGCTTGTATTATGTGGATAGTCAATTGGGTGAGATGTTAAGCACTTAATGAAACAGGCAGTTAATACAACAAGCCCTCTAATCTGTGGATTTTATGTCATTGTTACTGCTTTGAGTTGCAGCCATGTGAAATCCAAACTGGGCTAATAATTTCAGATAAGGCATATGAATGTTGCAAACCCAATGATGCTTGGTACTCTTAAAAAATTTCCAGTTCCTGTACAGTACTTTCTAATTAAAGGTTCATGTTTGAGGTGAGGCTGTTCCTAGTTATCATTACCAAACTGCAGAATATTTGTCACAAGTGAAAGCAATGAAATAATGAAACCCCTGGTCATTTTGAATGGCTTCCCAAAGAACAACTATCAGCTCTACATCATTCCCTTGTAATACATCCTTCACTGACAATTTTTTGTTAACAGTTTAAGGAGAAGACTTACAACACATTAATCCAGACTTTGCCAACTTGGTGACCTCCTGATATTTTGGACTACAACGCCTATTAGCCTCTACCTGCTGAAGTACTTTTTGAATTTCAGCAGTATTCCACAATTACTTCAGTGTCAAAGGGTAGAAGAGAAAATAAACTTTATTTTTTTTAAAAAAAATAATATTTATTAACAGTTTAACACTACAAAAGAAAAAAATTAAAACAAAACAATGCAATACAAAAACGAAGACACTACATAATGCTAACACTAAGACATTAAACTAACAAAACAAAACAAAACAAAAACAATTTAAAACACATCCAATAATTTCAATAACTTATCTTTCATTCACTTGTTTCAACGACCTCCTCACACCTCCCTTTTTGTATTCCACTTCAGTTAACTGTTTCAGCAATTCCTTTCCTTCTTCCTCTGTTTTCTGTCCTGTAATTTATCTTAACATATCCTAACCTTATTTTTCCCTTTAATACATTAGTAATCTATTTGTACTTAGTTCCTTGTAACATTTCTACTAAAGCCATATAACTTCATTCCAACATTTTTCTAACATTCATTGATTTTACAGTATTTCTGTAAATAATCTTTAAACTTTTTCCAGTCTTCTTAAAGAGAAAATAAACTTTAAAAACAACAACACAGTGATAAAAATAGTAGTGAGCAGAAAAAAAAACAGAATGGCAATTTTCCCTTTTAAAATAACAATGCAGTATCTAAAATTTATGCAATCATCCTATTTTATTTAAACGCTATTGCACAAATATTTTAATAATAAGAAATGTATCAGTAATAATATTAAAAGATTACCGGTAACTAAAATATGCAGCTGATATGGTGCTGACTGGAAAGGTAACAGTGAAGGTGATAGACTCACTTGCCCAGTAAGTCACTACACACATCTTGAAAAAGCCAAAAGAGCAATAAAAAGGGTCATCCACACCTATGAAGGTTGTGCTACTGCCGTTCTTTTAAAGAAAATAAGATTTTCAACAGTCTATAAAAGATGGAAGCAGCGGGATGGGGGTGAGGAACACAGGAATGCAGCAATTGGATGATGATGTGTAGATGTCTTGTATCATAGAAACACTGATTTGTAGAGATGGAGGGGATCCTGAGGATGAAAAAGAAGAGTCTGGACTCGATATCCCACCTTTCACTCCCCTTAAGGAGTCTCAAAGTGGTTAACAATCTCCTTTCCCTTCCTCCCCACAACAAACACTCTGTGAGGTGAGTGGGGCTGAGAGACTTCAGAGAAGTGTGACTAGCCCAAGGTCACCCAGCAGCTGCATGTGGAGGAGCGGGGACCCAAATCCGGTTAACCAGATTACAAGTCCACCGCTCTTAACCACTACATCACGCTGGATCATCTAGTCCAAATCTCTGTTATGCAGGAATCCTGCCCACAGCCATGCCTGGGTGGGCTCAAACCACCAATCTTCTTGTTAACAGTTAGACAAACTGACCCACTGCAGTGAATGAATGAAGTGACTATTCCATAATACATGCCTCGTGTAGAAACACAACTCCACTTAGTTCAAGATGATAATGAGGTTCAAAGGAGCCATGCCAGGCTTTCAGGAGGATGTGAAGGACAGTTCATCTAATGGGGCTGAAGCACAGCACTAGCCTCCCAGCAGCAGTGTTGCTGCTGTTTATCAGGAGGAGGAGGAGGCAGTGTGGTTGAGGCTGAGCCGGTACTAGCCTACCAGCATGGCCCCAACCTCACCACTACTTCAACCTTACCCTCCTAGTAAACAGCAGTGACACTGCTGTTGGGACCTCTGCTGCTGCTTCTGCACCCCACTGGATGAGCCACTCCAGTGTGGCTATTGCACAACCAGCTACAGAGCTGATTCAGGGCAGAATGATGATGAGACTGGGGGCTATGTAAACTTGCCGGCAGAGCCAATCTGGTGCTAGTGCTGGTGTGCCTGCACAACTCTGTTCTTACTGCTGTCATAACCCCACCTCCATAGCATCCGGGTAAGCTGCAGCAATGCCACTTTTGGGATGGCAGCTCTGCACCATCAGTTCCTGGCTTACTGCGTGTCCTTGAGCAGTCATTCTCATTTAACCTAGCCTACCTTGCAAGATAAAATGGGGGGGGGGCAGAACCATGTTTGAGTTCCTTGGAGGCAGGGTGGGATATAAATGAAATTAATAAATACAATTGAAACAAAAAACAAAAATAAGTACATATGCATTGTAACGTGGAACGTGGGGCAATTGTTCCATGCCTAAATAGTGCCTCTGATATGTTTCTACACACTGCTTTTGCTCAAGAATGCAGGACAAGTTTATTAGGTCAAACAATTTGCTTCAAGTCACAATACATAGTACCAATGGTTGTGGATAGTTAATTGAGGAAGTCTTTCTCTTATTTGAAGTGACTTTCGAAGACATCTAGCCTAGTAGAATAAATGTGAAGGTTTTAATTTCAAAAATATGAATCCTGTATCTGATCTCATCTTCCTGTGCTAGAAGGGATACCAACCTGCACTATTGTAACACCATTTCACATGGTTGACATAATGTCAGGTGAAGAGATACCTGTTGCTTCATGAAACTCACCAAGTGCTCCTGGATTAATAATGATTTCCTACCAATAGCCATATGGACAGGCCCCTTATTCTGGACTGGCCCTTATATTCACAAGAGATATTCCACAGGGTGAACATTGTACAGTTCTGAACACTTGTCTTAGGAAAGAGGAAATGTTTGCAGCTAGATTGTGACAAAAAATATTTTGTCGGTAATATATATATATATATATATATATATATATATATATATATATGTGTGTGTGTGTGTGTGTGTGTGTGTATCCTAACCTAATAGCAGCACCTAGCGGCCAGACAGGCAAAGAAACAAACTACAGTGAAAATGTCTTGCTCCACATACTATACTTTCAAAGCACATTTGAAGTACATTCCCTGCTCAAACTGCCCAGAATTTGTTGAGAGGAAAATGTGCTTCCAATGTAATATATATAGATATAAAGGCTAGGCATCATCATTCATGGGGAGATAAATAATGAGATTGACTTCCTGCTTCCAATAATCAGATCTTACTTCTGTATGCTTCTCCCTCAGCACCACCCAATTATCTTCCCAAATGACCTTGAGGAAAGGTTTAAAGGGTCAGGTAGTTAGTTACAGGACTGGAAAAGTTAGTGGGAAATGCTCAACAACTTTGCTCCCACTTTTTGAAATATGGCAATCCTAATCATAGCTGGCAGTCCAGTATAATTGTATTAACAACTGATATGGTCAAAATACCTTATCCCAGAGGTTGGTAAGGTTTACCTCGCCTGGGCTGGTTCACTCCAGTAGTGTCTGCATCTGCACAAACATGATTTCCAGAGTCTGCGCAGACGCAATTTCCAGCACTGCAGAAGCGAGTCACCACGCTGCATTGCACCAGTTTAGTGCAGCACGCGAGGATTTGCTGAGCGGGCAGCTTGGTTTGGGGGCAGCTCACGGGATGGTTAAACGACCCCTGTGAGCCGCTTGTGGCCCACGAGCCTTAGAATGCCTACCCCTGCCCCTCTTTCCCATTTTATTTCCCTTTTTATTTTATTTTTTGCATGTTGCTTACATTGTAATGTTCAAAAACTGTAACAAAAACATTTTAAAATAAAATAAAACAAAGAACTAAAGTTGCATTCTTCCCCACCCCATCAATTGCAGTATTCACTGTAATTTACTCCCAATATATACTGCTAAACCGTGACTCCTTTTCTCTGGGATTTAATTTGACCATATGAGTGAGCAGTAGGAAATGAAGTGTGGAGCCAGGAAATTGTTCTGCTGCACCCAGAAATGCTTTTGTCATTCAAAAGACTGCCCAAAGAACTACTCATCTTTCCATGAAGCGTTTGCCACAGCTCCCTAGCTCCTGCCTTAGCTTAATTCACTGAAAAAAATCACATATCTCAGGTGTGTGGGGTCCTTTGATCCTTCAGGCGTTGCTGAATGGCCACTCCCATCAGTCCCAGCAAGGATAGCCAATGGCAATGGCCAGGGATGATGCGAGTTGAGCAACACCTGGAAAGCCACTGTCTCTCCCCACCCGACATATTTCACCCCTGGCAACACTAGGAGCAAAACGCAAGAGCGTGTGTGTGCATACATATGTGCAAACCTGGCGCTCAGGTGTCCCCATACACGAACACGAGGCACAGTGCCAGATTTCTGCATAAACTAAAAAAAGCTGTAGCTTAGGGCCCCACTCTCTTGGGTGGGGGGGCAAAAAATTTTAAAGAAAAAAAATCTGGATGTACATTTCCAAAATATAAGATAAAAAACAAATAAAATCTACATACAGCAACAGTATTTTGTGTTGTATAGGCTCCTATGATGAAAGTAATAGGCCCCGCCTGTTACCTGCTCCCTAAAATATCACTGGTTTGCTCATTTCTAAATACAGTATAGGGTGCCTACATTCTGCATGTGCACATGGCTTTAGATACCTATTAGGTCCATAAATTACGATATAGCATATATTCAAAACACAGCGACAATTTGTTGTTGACAAAGGACAGCTGGACGTATAAAGGGCCCCATTACCTTCAGTAGCTTAGGGCCTCATCAAACCTAAACCCGGCCCTGACGAGGCATGTTCTTGACTTCCGTGTTGGCCCCTGCCCGCTGCAACACACTATTTCCCCCTCTCTTTCTCTGTACCGTACTTTAAGATGGCAAAGTCCTCGGGGCAGGGACCTGCTCTTTTGTACTCCGTAAAGCACCACGCACGCTGCTCGGACCCTGCGCCTGCTTACTAGGAAGCCCCACTGTGCATATTCCCAAGTGTCTTCTCTCGCTCAGATAGCGGGCGTGCTGCTGGGCGTGAACATCCTGCAGAAGGCGGCACTGCGAAGCGAGCTCCGTTTCGCCCGCTCTCCTCGCTTTCAAGCGACACCCAGAGAAAACTACCGTTCCCATCATGCACCGGCGGACCCGTCATGCTTTGCATTCCCTACCATCCAATGGCAGGCGGCAGTATTCGGAGGCAGCCAATAAGGCGGAGCGGGGTCTCGTGAGGGGTGTTCGTGTGTGCGGCGGTTAATATTTGAACGTGGACGGAGGAGAGACTTGCTGAGGAGCCTGGAGAGTTCGGAGCTGGAGCCCGGAGAAGCAGCTTCCCTCGGAAGGCGCCTCCCCCCCCCGGGCCCAGGCCGTGCGAGAGGCTGAGGTGAGCGGTTGTCGCTCTGCTTTTCCTTTAGCTGAGCCGGTTCTTCTGCGGGGCAGGGAAGCCGAAGGGGGGGGGGCCGAGTCTCTGCTTTCTCTCTTTTCTTTTGTTTTTGGCGTGGAGAGCCAGTTCTTAAGCGCGCTTAAGCCGGTGGACAAAAACGGCGCTAGGGAGGGGCGAGGTTCTTGCTAACCCGTTTGCTCCCGCGAAGGGAATGGCAAGAGCGTAAGAACCTACACGCTTCTTTCTCCTCCCACGTTTTTGCTTGCTTGCAGTTGTGACACGCAAGTAGACAGTGGAGATTTGTGTGTGAGAAAGAGTGAGCTAGAAGCAGGTAGCAGGCGGAAGCCTGTAAGGGAGAGACATGCCCGATTACTGCTGGAATCCAAGACTGTGGCTATGGGAGAAGCAATATCTTCTGGGGTGTTAATGCTGTGAGCCCCTCCACCGTAAGCTCAGGTTGTATATGTGTGTGTAAATAAATAAGCCATATATCCTAAAGACTGTCTCTCTGGTCCCCATTCTGAGGAAACATGAACCCAGGGTAAGCACCTGGAACCCCTGGAATCTTGCACCACTCAGATTGGGGTGGCCTGCAAAAGTATACTGTCAGGTTGCTAGGAAATATACCAACAAGCTGAATTCCTGCTTTCATTCCACACAAATATCCTCATTGTTTTCATTTCTCTTTATCACTAGGGTTTGTAATCCTGGAGTCGTGCACCTAGGCACTGTTGCTTTGTGTGCATAAAATACAGTTTACCATGTCTTCGGATGGGAGCGAGTGGGAGCTGAGCAAGGAGAATGTGCAACCTCTTAGGCAAGGACGAGTGATGGCTACCCTACAGGAAGCTCTGGCTCAGCTGGATGTTTCCAGCCATACAGCCATTCAGCAGCAAAAGCGGTGAGCATAGTATGGTTTGTTTGCCTCTCTGCTGCCCCTGGTCTCTGAGCTGCCCCCCCTGTCCCAAAGAGGACATGCCTCCTCCTGCCACCCCACAGGGGCCTGGGAAGAGGATGCTCTCAGCCTTAGTGGCTCAACGGAGAGTGGCCAAAGGAGAATGTGAGGCCAGCACCTTACATTGATTGGCAGCAGCGGGTACTACTGGGCCTGCATGGCAGAAAGGCTCTCCTTCAGCACCGGGCACTCAGCTCCTAGACAGGCATTGCGCAATTAAGCACAAGAAAGTCCAGTGCAGCGCCTGCCTGCCTGCCTGGCCTCCCATTTATCTGTCCATTCCCAGGCTGGCGGACTGGCTGGCTGGGCTTCCTCACGCACTTGCTTGCTTACTCAGAGGCTACCTCAGCTCCTGGCAACCAACACCCCCTGGCCAGCCCCAGAGGCACCACATTCACCTGAGGAGCTTGTAGCCAGGGCTGCTGCAACAAACAGCCATGCAAGCCTTTGGGAGACAGAGACATGAAAGGGTATCAGAGGAGGGAGGGAAGGAAAGAGGAATGGAGGGCCAGTGTTGCCCAAGGCACCCCTGACCATCATTCAAGGCACCCCAGGGTGCCACACCTTTTGGAAACCACTGCTTTAAGGTCTTTGTTTTTAAGTGGCCTTAGATTCAAATAGAAATAAAACATGGCTGCCTCTCTGCCTTTGCAGCCTGCAGCTTTTCTTCCAGCTTTGGGCTTACACGACTCCTAACTTTGGCATTTTTTCTTTCTAACAGTTAAAGGAGGCCCACCTATTTCCCCTCTGGCGCAGTCACTCTCTTTGTTCTCTTAAGGATCCATAGGGCCATTACCAGGCTGCCCTGGCTATTCCAGCAATTGAATCTGCGCTGGATCCAGGAACCTCATATTTACATAGGCTACTATAAGCCAGCTATAAGAAGCTATCTTGTATTCATTCAGACCATTGGTCAATCTAGTTCAGTATTGTCTCCTTCAACTTTCAGTGACTTTTGATCTGAATTTTCCTAGCTCTGCTACCTGAGATCCAAACAGCACAAGTTAGTCAAGTAAAACATTGTCTGTTCTCCTCAAAATAGTATTTCAAACAAGCTAGTCACTATTATAAATCTGGAATCTTTACTACCTTTTGAAAAAGAATTTTCCAAAATGTAGTATCTTGCTAATCAAATACTTTGTATATAGTGAGGAAAAGTAGACTTAACTGAGAAAAAACCTCTGATGCTAATTTTAAAATTATACTAAGAAATAGTAAATATATATTTCTAGCTACTTAAGTACTGATTACTTTAATTCCAGGGAATTTGAATCTGAAATTCGCTTTTATAATGGAGATGATCCACTAGATGTCTGGGACAGGTAAGCTTTTGTGAAGGGGGGCATTATTGGTTTGTTGTGGGGGGGCTGTTATTTGTTCTTGTTCTGTTTTATTTTGTATTTATATCCTGAGGTTTTCAGATGATCTTTGGATAAAAAACTTAAAATAATAAAATGAGAACATGGGCAATTCTCAAATAGAGGTGTCATTTCCTTGTGCTCATAATTGTTCTGATATCTCTAGGTATATTAAATGGACAGAGCAAACCTTTCCTCAAGGTGGTAAAGAGAGCAACCTTTCTGCTGTTTTGGAGAGAGCTGTTAAAGCACTGAATGAGCAGCAGAGATATTACCAAGACCCCCGCTATCTCAGTCTCTGGCTTAAATTTGTGAGTGATAGATATATTATTTGAATATTCTCATGTGTATTCTGTTCCAGCTTGCTGAGCTCTAAGCCTTGTCAGACTGTAGTAGGTTACTTTATGCTCTGAACACCAATAAGTTGCGTTGACTTTCTTATTCCATCACAGAAGTTATTGTACTTCATGAGTTTTCTTGAGGCAGTTCACTCCACGTGAACTGTCTCCATTTATGGGAGGATGTGTGCATTCATTTGCACTGGCTAATTCTTGCCCATGCTGAAATGACACATGCGACACAGCAAAAAAGTTAGATTTCATTGGGGGGTGGAATCTAACCTTTACCTAGTTGATCCTGTTGGAAATTCAAGCCCTTCTCAGGAGAAGCTGGCAGCAGTCCAGGCACCCGGCTTGATTTCCTGTTGACCTCCCTGGCTGCATTCCCCAGCAGACGCAGGCAAGGTCTCGATCGGCGATTCTTCTCAAACGTGAGAAGAACACACCCCTATTTCCTGCCTCCCCCAGGCAGGGGAAAGAGATAGACAGAAACGTATTTACATGCTTTTATTTCTGTCTTTGCAGCGTTACAAAAAACATGACTGCTCTCTCCATACTCCAGCAGTGTTTTAACTAAAACTTCCTGTACATCCTGTACAGCTCATATTACACTCTGAGGTAATTCCGGTGCTGCGCACTGGGAAATGACTGCCCCTCTGTTCCCACAGCAGTCCCAACATTCCCATCATGTTTACACTTCAAGCTAGGACTTTGCAGCTGCATTGCTTCATTATCGTAACAGATCCTCTCCTCTGAATCATCCAACTGTATCATGTTTGGACTTACTTAGTTTTCCAAAAGATTTTAATACTAATAGGACATATCTCTTGTACTGTATCTATTACAATATCAAAACCGTACATTTCAAAACTGATGACAATGCCATGAGACAGGCTAGATGCTAAGCAACTATAAAATGTAATAATAAACTGAGAAGGAGCCATGATTAAGCAGGTAGTTTATATATATTATACATTTGTTGTTGATTGTTAATCACTTTTGAAATATGTCTCAAGGCAATGCGCACAATATAATAAAAATGGCTGAAGAACAGTACAAAAAATAACAGCAGGTGAATTGGAAAATAAGGAGATGCCCATGGCAGGGACTTCTTGACTCAACTGGGGAAGCTTGTCAGAATAAAAATGCCTTCAATTGTTTCTTGAAAGTGTAATAGATAGTGATCACCTGTCATATCTCAATAGGAATGCTGCTCCACAGAACAGGAGCAGATACACTGAAAGCCCTGCTCCTAATTACTGTGGAGCAGGCTTCTGATCTCTTTGGGACCTTTAGGAGAAACTCCCACACTATATAAGGGATATGGTGATCTCTTAAAAATCTGTAGGTGCCAAGTAGATTCTTAAGAAGCATTTTTCCTCTCTCTCCATCCAGGAAGGGATGCTTGCTATGTCATGTGTGAATTATCTAAAAACTAAGCATGTTTCTTGCTTTAGAAACATTGTTTTAACCATATGTAAATATAACCGTATTAATTTCTACTTGATTACAATAAAACCTCTAAGCAGCTTACAAAAAATAAAAATATTAGAATAACAAATAAGCCAAAAAAAAGAAAAGACTAAGGGCTAATGATTTGAATTTAAAATTGCTTCTCAGGTTTTGATGAGGGCTAGTTTGAATGTTGAGCACAGGTCAGACTGAGCACTGTTTAGTATCCTGGTGATCATGCTTATCACAGAATGAGAGTGAATAGCTTAAATAACACTTCATTCTCCCATAGTCCAATGTCTCTGAGACCCCAAGGACTAGAAGTGTGCTTTGTTTTGTTCCATATTGCTGCAGAGCATTCCAAGTTGATGAAGTCTAGAATTGCTCTGAAAATGAACATTTGTACCTCCCCCTTTTGATACAACAAAGCCTTACTTTTCTATTGCATTTTGCAGGGTAGCTGTTGTAGTGAACCGCTGGACCTATATAGCTATATGTACAGCCAAGGTATAGGCAAATCCCTGGCACAACTCTACATCACTTGGGCCGAGGAACTTGAGGCAAGAGGGAATTACCAGAAAGCTGACTTGATATTCCAGGATGGGTTGCAGTTCAAAGCTGAGCCTTTAGATAAACTAGAGTCCCATCACAGGTAACCTATCACAAGAGAGACTGGGCCTGTGGGAATACGGAAAGCAATCCCCCCCCCAAAAAAAACCCTAGTAATGTCGTTTACACTGCAAAGAACTTGCTACTTCTGTGTCTAGGCAGTTCCAGGCCCGTGTGTCTCGACAGGCCTTGCAAGATCTAGAAGATGCTGATGGGGAAGAGGAGTTGGGTGCTCTTGCTTCTGAACCCCAAAGAGCTACACTGGCAGAACTGAAGGGAAGAGGAAAGAAAATGGTGAAAGCGCCAATCAGCCGTGTAGGAAATGCTTTGAAGCGTAAGTGGAGCTTGGCTATGTTAGAAACAATAAGTCTCACATGTGAACAATGAACACTTACCTTTAACCTCAGTGTCATCTTCTAGTTCCAAGCCAAGAACAGAGACTCCATAATTCATCTCAGCAAGCATCACATCGCCCAGGCTTTGCCATATTTGATGAGAACAGAGTTGTAGTTCCTAGAGCTGAGGTTCCTGCACTTGTACCACAGCCATGGGTTGTACCGCCAGCAGTAAAGGCTAAAGAGAATGAACTGCAGGCAGGACCTTGGAACAAAGGCAGGGTAAGGAAAAAGGGTGAATCTTCCCACTACAGTTGGAACAACGGGTGCCTATGTAGGAATATCTTTCAAAAGTAAATGCTTATTTTGAGTGTGGGGAATTCACCTTTGTTTTCTTAATGTTAATCTTGGGCTCAGTCTAAAACTAAAGCTCTTCTCTCTCTGACTATTTCAGACCATTCAAAGTTTTTGGTCTGAATATTTCCTGTCTTAATGTCCTGGTAGTTAAATCTATCTTGCAATCCTTTTTCATGCAGCACTGGTTAGCATACATAAACCAGGTAGCATCTGATGTTTTAACCTTGGGTGTGGGATACCTCTTGGGTTTCTGGAGAGCCTGCAGCTCCTGGTTATTCACTCTCTAGGCCTTAGATGGGATATATAAACGCTTTGCCATTCATCCTTGAACGAGAAATGTGTCCTGTGCATTGTTTTGCATAAGAGGAAATGTGGGGAAAAGAAATTTGTTCTATAGGAGGCAAAACCCAAGGTATACTTTGCGGCTTGGATCAGAAGGTTGAAGTCATGGTTTTAACTTCAAAGTAGTGGGTTCTACACAGGGACAGAAAAGGCTCTTGCCTTGTATTTAGCTTTGATTTATCTTACTATAATGAACTAATGAAGAAGAAATTTCAGTCTCTAGTGATATTGCTTCCCAGGTTTTATATTTAGGTACTCTTAAGGAATGCTCGCAGGGCTGATATGGTGCACTTTTTTTTTGTAAAGGGCTATCTGATGGAAGCTCCTGCCAACCTAGCAGTTCGAAAGCACATCAAGTGCAAGTAGATAAATAGGTACTGCTCCGGTGGGGAGGTAAATGGCGTTTCTGTGCGCTGCTCTGGTTCACCAGAAGCAGCTTAGTCATGCTGGCCACATGACCCGGAAGCTGTCTGCGGACAAACGCCGGTTCCCTTGGCCGGTAAAGCGAGATGAGTGCCGCAACCCTAGAATTGTTCATGACTGGACTTAACGGTCAGGGTTCCCTTTTTCTGATGGAAGTATCTAAAAGGCCACTGTGACAGACTGGTGTGGTCATATGTGAACATACTGATACTGGTTTTCTTTCCCTTTAGCGTCCTCGGAACAATTTGGATTCTGCTACTGTCTCCCCTGCTGCAGTCCCCAGCTTTACTCCATATGTTGAAGAGTCTGCACAACAACAAACAATGTAGGTTTTATGCCTTCGTATAATAAAAACAAACTCAGTATTAACTAATGTTCAATCTTATGGGTTAGGGAAGGCCAGGACAAAAGTATGTCTTTACAAGATGTCGAAAGCGACTGATGATGCTTCATGCATGGTAAAGGGATGCAGGACAAATAGCAGGAAAATGCCTGAATCTGGGTAACATACCCACTCAGTGATATTCTGTAGAGTGCTATGATTAAATTATCATATAGGGAAATAAATGAGTTTATAGGTTTATAAAGGCACAGGCAGTATCACAGGTAATCTGACCCCAAGTTGTTGAGGGCTCTCATGTGTTAGTAACAAGATTTTGAACATGGCCCAGTAGGCAGTTGACTTCCGGTGCAATTCCTTCTGGTATAATCTCAACTTGACCACAGCTTTCTGCAACAGCCACAGCTCCTGGATCAGTTACCCAACTGTGATGTTATCAATGCTTGAATCACAATGGCAAGTTATCCCTGTCCAGAAAAGGACATGGTTGGTGTAGCAACTTATTGATGCTCCTTTCCCTAGAAGTTACGTTGGCTTTCATTGACAAGGATAGTTCTAGAACACCACCACCACCCCGCAAACACCCCCCTGTTATTTCTGAGGGAGTGCCTGGAACTGAGAACCACTTGCCCACAGAGTCTTCCTCTTAACAGAATTCTGTTTCAACTTGTTGGTCTGCACCTAGCTCATCACTGCATCCAGGACCAGTTCAAAACAGTCATACCCTCTCCTGATTCAAATGTTGCAGAGAAAGAGCTGGATGTCATCAGCTTTTACTCCTAATGAGTGTTCCTAGCTGCTTCAAATAGGTATTAAATTGCATTGGGGACATAATAGCACCCTGTAGCATCCCACATAACAACTGCAACGGCATGGGTGCATAATCCCCATTAACTGAAGTAGAACACTGAAACGCAAAGTGCCACCAACCCTCTGCTCACAGGGACAGTTCAGGAGGATACTGTGACCAACAGTATCAGTAGTTGCTGAGAGATCAAGCAGGAGCAAGTGTTGCACTTGTCCTGTCCCTCTCACGAAGAAGGGCATTTATCAGGATGACCAAGACAGATTTTGCCCTTAAATTGCTCCTGAACACATAGTAAAATTTTAGTTTATAATTTGATTCGTATGAAGTTGAGTATGTTGCTTTACCATATCACCATTTCCTCCTTTTGGTTTCAAACATTTGCTTGCTGAACATGACAGTAACTTCCCAGTGATATTTGTGTTAACATAATTGGCAGTTTTAAATACCAAAATTACAACCCTGTTTACTTGTTCCATTGCATAATCCCATACCCATTAGATAGAGAGCTCGTCCTAATAGTTTGCACTTAAGTACCTGGTCCAATCCTCACTCTTGCTTCATACTTCCCTCCTTAGGACTCCTTGTAAAATAGAGTCTAGCATAAACTGTGTACTAAGCACTTGGAAGCCTGGAAAGGAGGAGGATCCTCTACATCGTGTGCAAAGCCATCAACAGGATGGCCAGGAGAAGAAAGAAAAGCCAATGTATTGTAAAGAGAAAGTGTATGCTGGAGTGGAGGAGTTTTCCTTGGAGGAGATCAGAGCTGAAATCTACCGACAGAAAGCAAAAAAGAGAAGAGACGGTATCTATTAGAAATGGGCAAATACAGGAAAATCGTCCAGTGTTGCTTAATGTTAGTCAGAAAATGTATAGATTTCCAGAGCCTGTGCTAGTTTCTTAGAAAGAAATTGGTTGAAAAGCACTTTTGGATCATGTTACAAGTCAAGGAAATGCTTTCATCATCAAATACTCTATTTCTTCAAAGAATTCTCGTCCTGTAGATTATTTTTCTAAGCTGGCCAGAGTGCACTGTAGTGTCCTGCCTTGTTTGCTAGTAAGCCCTTCTGTGTAAGTCTATGCCTTGGGACAATCCTCTTTCTAAACAAAAAAACAGAGATGGAAGGTGAGTTAGTCAAGGAAGAACAAAGTATGTTCCCCCTCTCTTTACTCTAGAATACTCAATGTGTAAATGCCTTACAGTGTTTGTTCAGCAACCTTGTTTGTGTAGGATCATTGCAGCCTTCAGTTCAGTTTCCCTCTCCTCTGAGAAATGTGTTTCAACTTAGTCAACAACAGAGTTCCACTGCATGTTGCAGGTGGTAGGAAATAAACTTGACAAGGGACTAGCGTCCATTTTCTTTTCTTTTGGTTGGGAGCCTTGTGTTTCAGATGTGCAGTCCCTTTCCCACCCCAAGTCTACAACAGGGCAACCTGGGAAAAGGGTTGGGACTATACGTGGTCTTTCTAGCTGTGCTTCTATTGTGGAGAATATGTGGTGATTTGTTACCTTCTTTCATACAGAGGAACTACAGGCCTTAGCACAGAAAAAAGCTGAGTTACAAAGGAAAATTGAGGAGTTGGAGAAGATGGGGAGAGAGCAGCAAGGAAATGATAAGCAGAGATCATGTGCACAGGTAATATCCCACCTTAATTTCTGGTAGGCTATTTGTTTGCAGTGGCCTTTCTAGAGCATATGGAACGTAATTTGGAGTATGGTTTGTGAGCAAATTGTTCTCTTCAACTATTTCAGCAAGTAGTGGAGCAGGAGCCTGCAGGTGTGTCTTCTGACAAGACAGAGGCTGAGATTCTGAAGCATCCTTTAATGGAAAGACAGCTCTCTCTGGCTGATGATGAAGCATTTGTTGAAGAATGCCTTTCAGATGTTTTTTCATTGAAAAGGTAAAGTGGGAGTTGGCTCTGGAGAAAAGAAAATTCTTTTTTTAAATTGTCAGATATTTAAATGATATGCCAGTTCAAAATATGTTTCAGAGTGGTGTGGGGTGGCTTACTATATTGTCTGCTCTTGTGATCTGAACGGTGCCCTGTATTTTTTTTTAAATCCAATTCTTTCTTTATAGCAATCTTGATCTGGTTGGAAATGTTCCACATGAGAAATCAAGTTCTAGCGGTAAGTTTTTTCGTAGGCTCCTGCTTGAAGGAAGTCTCTTGACTTTCCTCCTATGTGTTCAATAAAACCACTTAGAGGTTTTAGTTACAATTAAGCAGTATGCACACTCTGTTAAATGACTGAGGCTAATTTTAATCATTTGAGGAGCAGCAGGAGGGGGCAATGGGCAGTGTGTGTCTGCCTACTTGTTTTTGAGGTTTTTCTTTACCCTGATGGAATAGAATCTGAGACTGCCTCTAATCTTTCTTTCTCGTTTCCCCCTACTTCTCAATTCCCCCCCGTCACTTGACCCCTATGTCTACTTATGCTTAATCTCTTTTGGGTGACCGATATTTGACTAATTACTGATACTTAATTGTCTAAAGCCTTGCTTGCTCTTTGATTCTGGGCCTACAGCTTTGGAAGGCTTGCTATAAGGCAGTCTGGCCCTGGACACACAGAAGTCAGCAACCCATCTCTTCTTTCCAGTATTGTTCCTTCCTGCTTTACTTTGCTTTGATCCATCCTCACCCTCACAAAAACAAAGCAGCAAGCAAAAATGAAAACTTGAAAGTTGCTGGTCATAGTAGAACAGCTTGTTTTCCTCAGATGAAAATGAGTGTAAATACATGAAATGAATAAAGTTGGTTCCTCATTTGACAAGAGGAAGTCTCCTTTAGCTCAAATACATTTTGTAGATTAACTGTAGGAGCTAGCATGTTTATCTAAATTGTTTAACAGAAGTGTAGAATTTACAGTTTTAAAAACAAACCCATTTTGTTTTAAAACAATCTATTCCTAGCCACTGTGAGAGCCACAAAACTGTAAGCATGTGACCTAAGTTAGGCCAAGAGAACATCTAGTCTGAGCTAATCATGTTACTCTGTCTTGCAACCTTTTCACTAATCAGGACAGTAGATTCTATGTGTGTTCATTTCCCCCTAATTACCTTTGCTTATTCTCCCCCTAGTTGCTAGACTTGCCATTTTCCTTTTGTGTGTCAAGTGTCATAGGAAGAACTTCTTGTCTTCCTGCACAGAAAGCTCTAAACCTTTTACAACAAACAGAACATAAAATGGCTGAAACAGTTGCATTCTTTCACACACGTGTTGCTTTGATAACTTCTTTAGTGGATACCATGTGCTTCCTGCTATAGGTTTTCATCCTCACTGTTATCGTGGAACTTGCTGGTGAGCTAGATGGTCAGCTGATGTGAAGATGGGCTACTGGAATTGGCTGATTGCACTGCACCTTTGCAATGTGTTCAGTAAAAAGTATATTTTCAAATAATTCCAAACAGCTTTTAAAGTCTATTGGCTCTCCTCTCCACAGATTTTGAGATTCCTTCTGCAGTGAATCCTTTGACATTTTCTATATTTGTTGAGGAATCTGCATCAGAAAATGCGAGTACCAGGTAACTGTGTGTAACTAATTTCTCAGCAGGAGACAGAATGATCTCAGTTTGTTTTAAAAGCATTCTATGTTGGGATCAATTTCATGATCAAGAAAATTCATTGATCTTTCTTTATGCTTTAATAATAAAAATAATTTATTTATATCCCACCCTCCCCGGCCAGAGCCAGGCTCAGGGCGACTAACACCAATGAAATTACAATAAAACCTAATGGGGGGGGGGCACAAACAAATAAACAAAAACTAGTTTATTAAAATACGGGTTATACCACCTATAATTTTTTTTAATGTACCTGTAGAGCTGTATTTGTACAGTATGTTTGTATTCCTGTAACACAGAAGAAAATGAATGCAAGTGGTGAAATTCTTGAATGGAGTGAATTGGAATTCGAAGTCAACCTGTTCATATATTTGTTTTTTCCTTTAGTCTTTCTACTGGCCCTCCAGTGGTACGTTCCAGACGAGTTCTTGCTGTTCGCAAACCTTCAGAAAGTATAACTGCCAAGGAAAATATATCCCCTGAAAAATTTGTAAGTTTTTCATACCTTAGAGTCATTGAGATTTATGTAGAATATCCTGTTACCTCTTAAATGAAGGCATACACATGAACACTTGTGGCATCTTGTCACTAAGGACCACTTCACACATTGACCAAAGTGTACATATGTATGCACTGCTTACCTTTAAATATATGTCACCCATTATGTGTGAAGGATCTGTTGTGTTAAATCAGTTTCACAGCAGTGTAGACTTGCGGGGGGTGGGGTGGGACAACTCTGAGCTGGGTCAGACCACTAAACCAATTTTGTCTGGCCTCCAGCAACCCTATGAGAGTATAAGTGTGAGAGATAAATTTCAACAGTTTTAAAGATAATTCTGTTTCCACACTTTAATAATAATGTTCTGATTTCAGTAGCCTAGGCATTTCCAAGGTAAAGCTCTTATTTCTTGAAGCTGCTGCTGTTGACTTTGTGAAGGGGCTGGTTTGTCTAGTGCAGGGGTCAGCAAACCTTTTCAGCAGGAGGCCGGTCCACTGTTCCTCAAACCTTATGGGGGGCCAGACTATATTTTTTTGAGGGAGTGGGGAATGAACAAATTCCTATGCCCCACAAATTAAATAAAAGCACACATTCTACTCATGTAAAAACACACTGATTCCTGGACCGTCTGCGGGCTGGATTTAGAAGGCGATTGGGCCAAATCTGGCCCCCGGGTCTTAGTTTGCCTACCCACAGTCTAGCGTAATTCCTTCTGGCTTTCAGGACTAGTATCTGAGAAGAGCCTGTCCCCTGAGAAATCCAAAATTGATACTCCCTGACTTAAGACATATGGGTGACCTAATTCAGACTCCATCCTAAGGATGTTTGTTTTAAGAATGTTCAAATGTTTAGCTGTTTGTGTGTTGCCTATAAAACCCTTGTACTGATGCCCCTTGTGGCAGATTTTCGTAACTGGTGATTCAGCTAGAATAACCATGTTAAGTTGAGGTCTGCCCTGTTGCATAGCTGCTATAAACTTTGGGTCCCTTCTGGATGCTGGACTTGAATTAATTTCCCTGGTTCCATGTTTCATTTAGAAGGTGGTCTCTTACCTGGGTAATGAGCAAAGTGGTGCAGAAGTAAATTCTTACCATACATGTACCTGCATGCTGTTCAGCAGGTAGATTTTTTTTTGGACAAAATTTCTGAAAACAAAAAATACCTTTTGGTGGTGGCTATTATGTGTTTCTCTCTAGGCTGAACTCAATGGAATTGAACCGTTGAATGAAGATGCAATTCTCACAAGCTCGTATAAGAACAAAACCCTTTGCCCTAATCCTGAAGACACCTGTGACTTTGTTAGAGCTGCCCACCTGGCATCAACCCCTTTCCATGGGATAACAGAACAGAGAAATCAGCTTGATGACAAGCTTGAAGACAAACCAAAGGAAGAACATCCAGAATCTAAGCCTACATCTCTGAGCCAGCAGACAATTCTTAGTGAAAATCAGTACGCTGAGGCCCTCTCTACGAAGAAACTGAGGTACCTGAAGAGGATTCAGTGGGCTTCATGTGGTTTTATCTAGGGTGGGACACATGTTTGCCTTGCCTTCATATACTAGGAACTGCATGATTCAGTGTTCCATGGTGGCTCAAATTTTTCAGTGGCCTTCTTTGCCTACTGGCAACCATGCAAGCTGCAGCAGGAGACCTTCTTTCTATATACTAAGATATTGCTTACTATTTCGCTCTCATTACCCATACATCTTTTCTTTTTTTTTGCCTGTATTGTCTTTTTCTCTCTCTGATTCTTTTCCCAAAACAACTTCTTTTTCTGTGGGTCCTGTGAGAATTTTGAAAGCTTTAACGGATTCATGATACTGAAAACTCAATCTGCTTTGATGCTATTTCACCCCCAGGTTTGTATCAAAAATGTGGTAAGGAGCATGGGTGATGAGTGCACTATCTTGAGGTCCACTCCCAAAAGAACCTGGGGTGAAATAGCTTCCGAACAGGTTCCAAGTAGGACAGTTTGGTATGAATATTGAAGCACCTGTTAATATTTTCTTTAAAAATTGAACTGGTTCATTTCTATTTATGCTTTATATCGGGGGTGGCCAACTGCGGAGGTACAGTGGTCTGCTTTCAGAATTAAAATCTGACAGTGATCTACCCCTGTTTTTTGGGGTTCCGGTAAAAGTTGTTGACCTTTTTTTATGCCCATTTAGTTGGGGTTCCGTTGGGGGGGAGGGAGACTTTTAAGGGGGAACAGGATTAGTTGCTTATCAAAACAGCACTGTGAAAGCATTTTGCCTTGCAGCAAAAACTCCATCTTCTGTTACAGATATCAGGAGAAAATCCAGGCAGGGGAGAGGGGCCAGGGCCAGGTGCTCTTAGGCAAAAGCAAAGGAAAATGAGCCCACAATCGATTGCAACCTCCTGGGGATCGACCAGTTAATCCCGATCGACCTGTTGGACACCCCTGCTTTATATGATGCTTTTGAAACTTATTTTCATTAAAGGGATAGGATCTTAAACTGTTGCATTATGAATTGTCAAGGGAGGCTGAATAAATCTGTCAGATGGAAATCTTAATATCTTTCCCCAATTATGTATAGCCCAATTATGGAGGCAAGTCAGGAAGATACCATTTCTTCAGCATCTTCAGCGTCTTCATGTTCCCCTACGCATATCTCCACCATTAAATTTCAACAAATCCCAGAGAAGCTGGAGTTGGGTCATACCTCAGCTGATGAACTTGTCAGTGACGTTGAAAATGGCTCTAGTGAGTATGCTGCTGATGACTTGCTTTCTTCCTCCAGGTTCTTTATAAATGACCATAGGGAGTGGGTGGTGCTGTGGTCTAAACCACTGAGCCTCTTGGGCTTGTCGATCGGAAGGTCAGCAGTTCAAATCCACCCAATGGGGTGAGCTCCCGTTGCTCTGTCCCAGCTTTCTGCCAACCTAGCAGTTCAAAACCATACCAGTGCAAGTAGATAAATAGGTACCACTGTGGTGGGAAGGTAAATGGTGTTTCCATGCTATCTGGCTTCCATCACGGTGTTCTGTTGCGTCAGAAGTGGTTTAGTCATGCTGGCCACATGACCAGGAAAGCTGTCTGTGGACAAATGCCGGCTCCCTTGGCTTGAAAAGTGAGATGAGCAGCGCACCCCATAGTCGCCTTTGGCTGGACTTAACCGTCAGGGGTCCTTTACCTTTTTACTTTTAGCTTGATAAATGACTGATGGAACAATAAGTATTTTTATCTTAATGATTGACAGTGTTTGGTATGGGGTGTATCCTATAGCTTTATCAAATGGAAGTGAAAAATCAGCTAAAGCTAGTAGTGTAAGCAGAGGTTAAAAGAGAAGTGATCTTAAGTGTTAAGGCAGAAAAAACAGAACTGATTCTAGAACAAAAATGTTTAAATTGCTTGAGTTACAGATAGGTAGCCGTGTTGGTCTGCCATAGTCAAAACAAAAAAAATTCCTTCCAGTAGCACCTTAAAGACTTCTTCAGGTATCTGAAGAAGTGTGCATGCACACGAAAGCTCATACCAAGAACTAACTTAGTTGGTCTTTAAGGTGCTACTGGAAGGAATTTTTTTTGTTTTAAATTGCTTGAATGATTGAATTTTGAGAATGTATTACGAAATAAAAGAAATATTAATATCTTCAGTGGAGAGAGATTCCCATGCAGTCCTTATCAAATGTTGTAACTTGTAACTGATAGTTTTGCTTGTTTGCCTGTTTTAGGTTACTCTCCTGACAGGCTGTGGAATGCCGAGCAGCGCAAACAACTGTTGCAACCCCTTCCAGACTTGTTGACAAAGTCTCCTGACTTTAAATTGGAGGCTCAGCCTATGCCTTGGATGGAGCTAGGAAAAGAAATTTGTATTGGTAAAAATGATTAGATTTTTTTGTTATGCTAGAATTCTTCTGAGCAGACTAAAACCTGTAGCCTAGTTTGCACATGATGTTTCTGATTTATTTTTATTTGAAATATAAAAAATGTGCGCACACAAGCTCCTCAAACCAGTATGCTTTATTTTCCCACCTAGTTCACTTTGCTTGGTCTCATAATGCTGCTGTGTGGAAGAATAGTTGTCAGTAAACTTTGTAATATTATGAATACTGTATTTTTCGCTCCATAAGACGCACCTAGTTTTTAGAGGAGGAAAGGAGGAAAGCCCCATTTTGGGGGGGATCAGCTCACACTTGTGCAGCTTCTTTTGCAAAGGGGAAAAGCCCCCTATTTTGAGGATCAGCTCAAAGTTGTTGAGCTTACTTTGCAAAGGGAAAAAATCCTGTTTTTATGGGGTTCAACTCGCAGTTCTGCAGCTTCTTTAGGAAAGTAAAGGGAGCCTTGTCTACAGTTTCCAGATAGATAATCTAATCAGCCAGTCACATGTCGTTGGGGAAACAAACAGCCTCCGTCTGCAGAACATTCAACAATGGAGGCCTGGGCAAGGGGGCGAGGCCAGAAAGGGAGCCACACATTTGCTCCATAAGACGCACAGACATTTCTCCATACTTTTTAGGAGGAAAAAAGTGTGTCTTATGGAGCAAAAAATATGGTGTTTCTTAAGCCTAGCTTGTGGTATCTTGAATGGATTACTTATTTGCTTGAACTAGTATTTTGTTATGTAACACTAGCAGACTTGTACTTGGCATTGCTCAGAAATTCTAAGAAATACCAAAACTAGTGAAAGGTGAAGCCTGCAGCTTGAAGCAAAATTGTCTAATTGTATCCAAGCAGACAAAAGCCTGCTCTTTGAGCTTAGGAACCAAAATCCAAAGTTTGGTTACAGTATCTTAAGAGGTATCCAAAGGCATAGAGAACACTTGGGCCATTTTCCAAAATACATAGTAACTAAGCAAAGCGAGCTGTAGCTGTCCAAATTAATTAAAAAATATATGACAGCACCTGTCAATTCTGGGCAGGAATTTGATGTCATGGTAAGACAATTTATGTCAGGGAAAGCATTTTGGCTTGCCAGATGTAATGACCCCCTCCCCAAATCTCCTCCACATGCAGTTCTGTAGGTTCTTTTCCCTCCCCAAAGCATTTTTTTTGCGGGGGGGGGGGGGAGCAAGTGGAAGTCCTTGCACAGTACTTCTGCTGGTGGGACTTATTAGTTGACTCCTGCCCATTGTGAGGCAGTGATTGAAAAACATGTTATTTGCAAATTTGTAGAAAGGGCTGGATGATCTTATCCATGATTCATACTTCAGGTTTGAAAACATTAAAGGCAACAGAAGTCAGCTTTCTTAAATTTTAATTATCTATATTGTAGAATGTTCTCTCCAGAGATTGTTTTCAACATGTGGTGGCCATGATTACTTCAGTCTTAAAATTCTGTTTCAACAGGGGATGTGAAATACTCTATCACTCAGGAGCATCTGATCAGTGAAGGTGACAAGCTGTTTTCTGCTGTAGCAACCAGCTGTGCAGATGAAGACTCAAATACAGTTTTAATAAAGGTATATAAGTGTCCTCCTTATAGTTCCCCCAACTCCACAGTATCTTCACTACTCCTTTATCAACCCCCTTCTTATTTTTCCTTGACTTGTGTTGGGGCCCTCTTATTTCTGTTCTGAATAGCTAGATGCCCCATTTTTCAATTTTTTGAAATCTCCAAGGTAGCTCCCAAATTAGGAACAAAAATACACAATAAAATGTTGCTGTGTTGATATTATAAAGTATCTTAAATTTACAACAGCATAAAAACAGAAAGGCACCATAAAACCAACTTTGAAATGTAAGGGCATAGCCTATCCAAAGAGCAGCAGTTATAAAAAATCATAAGTTCAGTTCAGCTAATAGCATGTGAGAATAAAACTGTATTAACCTGGTGTCCATAACTGAGACTTCATACCAGTTGAAGATTTCTTGGGAAGGGACTTCAACAACACAGGTTTTATAGTGGAGAAGGTCTTATCCTTGATCACCTATGGTTAATGTCCTTGGTTCCTTTTCTTTTTTTTCTTGACTTCTTGGGGTTTTGTAATGTTTCCGTCATGTGCTGTTTTTACTAGTTATTATCTTATATTTAATATTCTGAATGGGCTCTATCATGCTTGTCAGGGTTTCTGGGAGAGAGGAGGAGATGACAGAGGAGACGGAGAGCGAGTGGGAGGAGGGGCAGAAGGATGAGGAAGAAGATGACGGAATTCTGAGGGAATCCACGAGTCTGAGCAGCGAGTCAGAGGATTCTCAAAAGGGGGTTACCTTAATCAAGCAAAAGGGAGGAGAAGGGAGAAGCGGAGAGGAGCCCAGTGGAAGACAGACGCAGCAAGAGGCGTCTCAGCCGGAACGGAGTAAAGGGGGTGGAGTCGTCAGCCTCTCGGAGGGAGCAGGATTAGGAGAGAACAGAGAAAGGGGGTTGGAGCAAGGTGTTCAGCCGGAAAGGGTGGAGAGCAGAACAAGGGGTGGTGTAGCGGTCGAAAGAAAGGTCAGCAGCAACGTACGCGCGCCAAGTTCAAACGTAGAGGCGCGCGGAAGTGGAGAGAGCTCAGGGGAGGAGCCCGGCCCTAAAGCCAGAAGGAGGGGGGAAGAGGCGGCAGAGGATTCAGCCTCAGGCGAGTCACGGAGAGAGGGAACCCAGGGGGGCAGGAAGACCCTGCGGAAAAGAAAGGAGAGGAAGAGGTGGTCTAGAGCCAGGCTATTAAGTTGGTGTGGAAGAGGGGAGGAGTCAGAGGGGACTTCAGCGGTCTAACGTGACAGACGTACGGCCACGATGCTGAACTGTACGAGAAGCAGAAATCTTCAATAAACTTTTCCTGTAAATAAACTGCAACGGAGTGAGGTCTCTTGTGAGCTGGGACCCGTCTTGGGTGGCCGTGACAGTAAGTCCCCTCTCAGAAAGCAAAAAATTTTTTTTTGCGAAGCTCACGAACGGGAGCAGCCATGAGCGCTGAGGAGCAGCTGGTTGCACTGCGGGATCAGGTTACCGCTCTCACATCGGCAGTCATTGCTTCGCAGAAGAAGAATGACGACTTGGAGAAGACGTGCCAGGATTTGCAGGCAAGGTGGGAACACGCGGACAGGGCGGGGGCCCCAGGTTCCAGAGCGGAGGGCATTGCGCTTGGACGGAGGGGGGGTGCCCTGGTTCCGCATTTTAATGGCAACTTGCAAGACTATCCCAATTTCAGAGCGGACGTCGTATATGCACTGCATTTACTCCGTCACGATTTTAAAGATGAGGAGGAGAAAGTGGGGTTCATTGTTTCGCACCTGCATGGGGAGGCCAGGGCTTGGCTACGCAATCTGTGGCGCGAAGATGGACCGGCCCGTCGCAATTCAACTGCGTTCATCAAAGCGATGGATTCTTGTTTTCAATCCTCTGTGGATGTGGACATTGCGCGCCGTCAAATGCACGGGCTGAGGCAGGGGAAAGCGACTGTGCGCCAATACCACTCTAAATTTTTTGCATTGCTCACCGCCTTAGATTGGCCAAAGGACAGTAAGCCGGTCAGAGATCTTTTTTGGGAGGGATTGAGCCCCCCCATCAAGGATGAGATCGCTAGGGGGGACAGACCCCAGACCCTAGAAGACGTGGTGCAACGGGCTTTAGCTATTGGAATTCGACATGAGGGACGTCCGTGGCACGAGGAGGACGGGCCCCAAGCGCGTGCGCAAGCGAGGACTCTCCCTTTTGTGCACAGGGATTTCAGCCGTGCGCACCCCTCGCCAATGGGGAAGGACAACGAGGAGCCAATGGAGATTGGTGGTGCTAGGGCTCAGAAGCCATCCCAGAGCCCTGTCCCTGGTGCAGCCAAAGCGAAGCCTCCTAGAGGAACCAGGAAGTGTTACATCTGTGACAGTGCGCACCATATGGCGAAAGAGTGCCCCCAGAGGCTCCAGAAGCACACTGCAGCACTGGCAACTGTAACAGCAGAGGTGCAACCAGGGGAGCAGCTTCAGGGAAACGACAGTGCCTGGCTGGAAGCAGAGCTACTGGGGCTCAGCCAGGCGGATCTGTAGACAAGCCCCCAGCATCACTGCAGGGCGTGGACCCTTTGCCTCCCAGACCGGCAGTTCTGCTCACAGCAACACTCCAGTTGCCTGATGGGAGACTCCTCGAGGTTCCAATAACGATCGATTCGGGAAGCAACGCCGACTTCGTGGGACTGCAGTTCGTTAAGCAGCACAACATGGCGCTCCTGCCTGCAACGACGCCTCTAAACGTGGTCACGGTAGACGGCAGGAAGTTGCTGGGGGGGCAAGTGGTGCAGCAAACCCCTCCCATGATGATGCAGATTGGCAACCATCGAGAACTTATTAGTTTCAATGTCACCCACTTATCGGACACACCCATCGTGTTAGGCATGAGTTGGCTGGAGAGGCACAGTCCCGCGGTTGCGTGGTACCAGCGGCAGATCACCTTTTGTTCATCGTATTGTGCTCAGCATTGCTTTCAGACCGATCAGGGAGGAGAAGCCGAGCAGCAGTTGCATCTGGGTATGGTGCAAACAGTGCCTCACAAGTACCAGGACTTCTTGGAGGTTTTCTGTGAGAAGGAAGCTGACAAGTTGCCGCCTCACAGACCTTACGACTGCGCGATCGATTTAGTGCCAGGGGCGCAACTGCCTGCTGCCAAGCTGTACTCCATGTCGGAAGACGAGATGCAAGAGCTTCGGGAGTTCATAGACCATAACCTCAAGCGAGGTTTCATCCAGGAATCTAAAGCAGCGGGTGGCAGCCCTGTGTTCTTTGTGAAGAAGAAAAACACGCCCCAAAAAAGGCTTATAGTGGATTACAGGTTTACAGGTTCATAAACAGCTTGACTAAGCCCAAAGCTTTCCCCATGCCCAAGATTGACGACCTTTTAGCGACCGTCAGGAGGGGCAAGATTTTCACCAAGCTGGACCTACGTGGAGCTTACTATCTCATCCGCATCCGGAAAGGAGATGAGTGGAAGACCGCCATGTTCACCCCTCTGGGCACATACGAATACAGAGTCATGCCTTTCGGTCTCCAAAATGGCAGCCACGTTTTTCAAGCATTTATGCACCACGTGCTAGCAGGTCTCCTCTACAAGAAGTGTGTCTGCTTTCTCGACGATATCCTGATTTTCTCGGAATCGCCGGAGGATCACGATAAGGACGTGAGGGAGGTCCTGCAGAGGCTGAAGGACCACAGGCTGTACGCCAAGTTGGAAAAATGCCAGTTTGATGTCAGAGAGGTTGATTTCCTTGGCTACAAGTTGTCCGACGAGGGACTGGCCATGGACAGGGCTAAGGTTCAAGCGCTGTTGGACTGGAAAAGCCCTCGAAATCGGAAAGAGGTCCAGAGGTTCATCGGCTTTGCCAATTTTTACCGCAAGTTTATTAAAGGTTTTGCGAACGCGACGGCGGCTATCACTGACACCCTCAGTTCCAAGAAGAAGAAGTTCGTCTGGACCGAACAAGCGGAGCGGTCCTTCCGGACGCTTAAAGGTCTTTTCGCCTCCGAAGAGCAGCTGCTCCACGTGAATCCCGGCAGACCCATGCGGGTAGAGACCGATGCGTCAGACAGAGCGGTTGGGGCCGTTCTTTTGCAAGAGGATTCACAAGGCAACTGGAGACCGGGTGCGTTCTACTCCCGGAAGCTCAGCAAGACGGAGCGCAATTATACCATATGGGACAGGGAGTTGTTGGCCATTCATGCAGCTTTCAAAGCGTGGCGACACTTCTTAATAGGAGCCAAGCACACGGTGCAAGTCCGCACGGATCACAAGAACTTAGAGTATTGGCGGACGGCTAAGTTACAGACCCAGCGACACATGCGCTGGGCGGAGTTCTTTGCGGATTTCGACTTCAAAATAGAATACATCCCAGGAGACTCCAATGTTATTGCAGACGCGCTGTCCCGAAAGCCGCAATACTTGGAGGAAGCAGCTCCAATCGCAGCAAAGCACATTTTCGCACCGCAGGCGTGGACGTGCGCTACCATCGCAGTCGACCTGGACGCGGTGCGACGCGCGTTGCAAAGGGATCAGTTTGCACAGTCCAAGATGGAGGAGCTACGCGGAGGGTCGCGAGACAACGATGAGTTCCAATTGCAAGATGGACTTTTGACTCGTAAGGGTGCCCTTTACGTGCCCACCGACGATCTTCGAGCCAAGGTTCTGCAACAATTGCATGACGCCCCTAGTGCAGGCCATTTCGGCAAAGAGAAGACGATGGAGTTGGTGGCTAGAGACTTTTGGTGGCCCCAGATGAGAGGAGAGGTGGCGGACTACGTCGCCAGGTGTGATATCTGCCAGAGGTCCAAACCAGTGCACCAGAAGCAGGCGGGATTGCTAGAACCGCTGGAGACACCGCAGCAACCGTGGGAGAGGGTAGCGTTGGACTTTGTTACGGACCTGCCCAGCTCCAGAGGTAAGACGGCGGTGTTAGTGGTGGTGGACTTGTTCACCAAGATGGCGCATTTCATCCCTTGTGCCAAGGTGGCGACGGCAGAACAGACCGCAAAGCTCTTCATCGATCACGTCTTCAGAGTGCATGGACTTCCGCAGTCCGTCTTGTCCGACAGGGGGCGCCAGTTTGTTTCCACTTTCTGGCGAAAGCTTCTGGGCATCTTGCACGTCAAAATCAACCTGACATCGGCGAGACATCCACAAACCAACGGTCAAGCGGAGAGGGTCAACGCGATCATGCAGCAGTACCTGCGGTGCTACGCCAACCAGCGACCTGCGGCGTGGGTGGACTATCTGCCGATGGCTGAATTCGCCTACAACAACACGAAACACGCATCCACCGGGGTGACGCCTTTCTTCGCGAACAATGGCCGTCATCCCAGAACCTTCCCGAGATTTGCGGCACCAGGAGGGGGGGGGCCTCAAGATGCCGACCAGTTTGCAGCGGAGTTGCAAGAGGTGCACGAGGAGCTGCGGAGACATTTGGAGCTGGCAAAACAGGCGTATAAGGTGCAGGCCGATAAGCACAGGAGGGCGGGAGAGGACATCCAGATTGGGGACTGGGTGTGGTTAGCAGCCCACGCGATGCCGGCCAGGTCATTGGCCAAGAAGAAGTTAGGACACAGGCAGCTAGGGCCATATCAAGTTGAGGCTAAGATCAATCCGGTGGCTTTTCGTCTAGCCCTTCCGGAGGGTTCCAGGGTGCACCCGGTCTTTCATAGGTCGGTGCTCACTCCCTACAAAACCCCACACAGGTTTCAAGAGTCAGGAGCACTCCCAGAGCCACGTAGGAGGGCGCCTGAGGGGGGGGAATCGCCAAGACCAGAACCTCTTAACGAGGTCACAGAGATACTGGACTCGAGATGGGGGGAGGAGGGAGTTGAATATTTTCTAGCCAGGGAAGGCACTCCGGCCTCTGCCAATAGCTGGGTGCCGGGTTACGCGTTGGACGAACCCCTGTTGAAGGAGGAGTTCCATGCACTTTTTCCGCACAAGCCCATGCCCGAGGAGTATTTTGATGATTGGCTTTTCACGCCCACTTTGTCAGACAGCACGTTCGAGGGTTTCTCCTCACCCGAGGGCCATACGCCCGAAACAAGCCCGACCAGGGATCCGAGACTGGGGGGGGAGGAGACAGGCCCTTGTTGGTGGGTGGATCAGCCAAGGGAGGCATGGAGTCAGAGATGGATGGTAGGTCCTTGGCAGGCAGCGCCAGGAGAAGCAGTGATGGAGGAAGAGACTGTGAGGTCTGTGGGTGGGGAACCCGAGTTCGAACACACATATACGGAGATGACAGAGGAGAACGTTGAAGTGGACAACTTGTATCCTGAACCGACCCCGGAAGAACCACGTTTTCCTCAACCTGCACCCGGCGAGCGGGAGGGGGGAAGGGGGGGCTTCGAGGGGGGGATGGATGTCAGGGTTTCTGGGAGAGAGGAGGAGATGACAGAGGAGACGGAGAGCGAGTGGGAGGAGGGGCAGAAGGATGAGGAAGAAGATGACGGAATTCTGAGGGAATCCACGAGTCTGAGCAGCGAGTCAGAGGATTCTCAAAAGGGGGTTACCTTAATCAAGCAAAAGGGAGGAGAAGGGAGAAGCGGAGAGGAGCCCAGTGGAAGACAGACGCAGCAAGAGGCGTCTCAGCCGGAACGGAGTAAAGGGGGTGGAGTCGTCAGCCTCTCGGAGGGAGCAGAATTAGGAGAGAACAGAGAAAGGGGGTTGGAGCAAGGTGTTCAGCCGGAAAGGGTGGAGAGCAGAACAAGGGGTGGTGTAGCGGTCGAAAGAAAGGTCAGCAGCAACGTACGCGCGCCAAGTTCAAACGTAGAGGCGCGCGGAAGTGGAGAGAGCTCAGGGGAGGAGCCCGGCCCTAAAGCCAGAAGGAGGGGGGAAGAGGCGGCAGAGGATTCAGCCTCAGGCGAGTCACGGAGAGAGGGAACCCAGGGGGGCAGGAAGACCCTGCGGAAAAGAAAGGAGAGGAAGAGGTGGTCTAGAGCCAGGCTATTAAGTTGGTGTGGAAGAGGGGAGGAGTCAGAGGGGACTTCAGCGGTCTAACGTGACAGACGTACGGCCACGATGCTGAACTGTACGAGAAGCAGAAATCTTCAATAAACTTTTCCTGTAAATAAACTGCAACGGAGTGAGGTCTCTTGTGAGCTGGGACCCGTCTTGGGTGGCCGTGACAATGCTGTTGAAGGCTTGCTTGTTCCAGACATTATTGGTAGTGGGGTGTGTGGAAAACAGCTTTTAGCAGTTCAATTTAAATAAGCAGTATAACATAACTTTACTTTTCATTCAGCTGGGTGAGAGTCTTGATGAAGATTGCAAGTTTTAATGAGGAGTCCTCTTGTTTTGATTTCTCTTTTTGTTTACCATATTCTTGCATCTTCATGAAGGAGAACATTCTAATTCAGAACAAAATAAAAAAAATTCCTTCCAGTAGCACCTTAGAGACCAACTAAGTTTGTTATTGGTATGAGCTTTTGTGTCCATGCACACTTCTTCAGGTCATTTATAACTTCCCTGTAAGATGTTTAGGTTGGGATGGGCCACTTTGCATTCACATCTCTTCCAAACTGCTTTGGTGGAGCTGTGCTGTGTTATCCAATATAAGTTGTATTGGCAGTAATTCTAGAGCACATTGTAAGCATGGATGTCGTTGGGTGAGATGACAGTATAAAAATGGCCTTCCTAGTTATGCTGTGAGGCCTGTCATGTCAGCTCAGGATTATAATATGCTGCATAGAGGCTGCCATCCAGCACAGACGTCATCGGGATTCTGTGTGAACAATCATTTAGGTCAATGGTGCAGTTTCAACTATAGGTATTTTTATTTTCCTTCTGTTTAGGTGTATTCAGAACCTCTGCCATGGGACTTCTATATCACACTGCAACTCCAAGAGCGTCTAGGCACTGAGTTTGATCAGAGCTTTAATGCAAACTGCTCTTGTTTCTTATATCACAATGGCTGTGTGACTCTGCACAAGGGGATAAATGATTTTACTGTCCAGGTCAGTGTGGATAACCCTAGTATGATGGGCAGAGTTGAGGTGCATATTGAAAATGAGTCTGAAAATGTTGGTTCCACTTATTCTTTTCCATGTGGCCATGTGAGCATAGACACAACAGTGTGAAGAAACGTTTACTATGAACTAGGCAGTGCATAGACAGCTGGAAGCCATTTCCTCTAGTTTCCCCCACCAAGTGATTATAGGAGTCCCCCATATGCCTACCATAACTAAGCTGGAGGAACTGCAGTAACAGCATACAGTATTCTTCTGTTTAGCCCTGCCTTCAGTTCCTTCCCCGTCTCCCGTCACCTCCCATTTGCCTTTGTTTAAAGTGTAAGTCTGCTGTGGTTGGGCAGAAAGTCACCTCATTATTTGCATCAAGTATGATGTGCAACTTGGATGGTGCCACATAAATAAATCCCTGAGTTTACAGTTTGCATCTTCAAGCAATACAGTGCAGGAAAAAGCCAAGCAGGACTTGTATGCGAGAATCAATCCTAAGGTGCGGGTGATATATGCATCTTCTTGGCCTTGTTTTCTGGCACTCTGAGATTTTCCATGCTTGTTATCTAGAGCAGGGGTCAGCAACCTTTTGCAGCCATGGGCTGGTCCACTGTCCCTCAGACCATGTGGTGGGCCGGACTTTTTTTGGGGGGGGGACGAACAAATTCCTATGCCCCACAAATAACCCAGAGGTGCATTTTAAATAAAAGGACACATTCTACTCATGGGCTGGATTGAGAAGGCAATTGGGCCACATCCTGCCCAAGGGCCTTAGGTTGCCTACCCCTGATCTAGAGTATGACCGTAACCCCAATTGTACCAAAGCACATTGCTACAATGTTGAGTGGTTCCCGAGTCATATAATTAATAATGCAGATCCCTTTGCCCCCAGCTAGTAGAATGCTGATGCTTATGCATGAACTCAAATGCTTCCAGTATAACTTGTGCTAAATGGTTTAAAGTACATGTTTCTGTTTAAATGATCCATCCAGAGTCTTGGTCATATAAATGCGGAAAAGTACAAGAGACTTGTTTTATCAGTGTGATCACTTGGTTGAGTAAGGGGAAGCCAATTCTGAGTCCTTTTAATACACATTACACTTGCTATTTTCTATGTTTTGACAAAATCACCTTCAAGCCCAATAGGTTCCCACCTATGATCAAATGTACCTGCTTGGACCATGATGGCATAGTACTGTAATAGATTATGTTGCTCTTTCCTTCTCAGGATATGATTCATACCCTGCCCCAAGAAGCAGTCACGTGGATTGTCAACAATCTTCTAGAAGTGGTGGAGAAATTACACAGAGTTGAGATAGTCCATGGAAATTTGCATCCAAGGACACTATTCTTGGGAGACAGGTTGGCTGCTCCTTTCCAGTGACCCCATACCTTGGGCTTTGTGCTTTCTAAAGTTAATCCTGAATTGATACAAGTCATTTGGATCGGGGTGGGTGGGAGGAGAAGGTGTTCAGATGGCTGGAATTTTAAATGTCGGATGTTTGTTTTGTACTAGTGCTGGGAGTAAATAGAATATGCAGAGTATTTATTAATATTATTAATATACTGTATCATTACAGTATCATAATGTAGAAGGTTGTTGCTAGTAAATTAAAGCTTTGTTGATTCTATTTTTGTCCTACCTTTCTTTGAGGCTTCTAAGCAGCTTGTTGACCTGGCTGAATCTTTCAGTAGCCTTTGATGGTCTTGATCATAAATATGTAGCTATACTATGCGCTTACTTCTACAAGTACCCTGGGGATGTTGGCTTTCAAACGTAGGAATTGTAGCAGAAATGGTCCTATACTGGTTGATGCCAACAGAGGGTGAGATTCTGATTATTCTACAGTCTGTAATGATGTGTTCTTATAGGGGGAAAAAGCTAATGTTGGTTAAGTGTACTTGCACTAATGCAATGAGACTTCTTCCTTCAACTCCTTCTCCCAAACCTCTGGAAAAGATTTTACGGGGAAATAAGGGGACAGAAGGAGAAGGAGCAGAAACGTGTTTTTCATCCACAGTAATTCTACACTGAGAACTATAATAGAATAATTTGCTGTTAGTGTAAACTCCTTTTAGAACCAGTTCTTAAGACAAACACTAGAGGGAGTTAGCAGCATAGCGAAGTGCAAGTACAATGGAGCATTCAAGAAACTTGTGTCCACAAATCTTTCCTCAGAATCTGCAATCCGAACGCTGTTGCTGAAACCACCAGTGCTCTCAAAATAGTGGATTTCTCCCACAGCTTAGACCTGCAGCTGCAGCCAGCAGTGAATTCACTAAAAAGTTTTCCAATAGCTCAGACCCAGAACGGGAAACAGATCCTTGATGATAAATCACTTCCTCACCAGGTGAATACATGTATCTGTAGAAAAAATATTGTTGATAGCCCTTGGCCATTATGAAAAATCAGATGTGCTGACCTTTTATGTAGGTGGCATGTAGTCTGGATTTGTGGAGCTGTTTGCACAAACTATGCAAGACTCTCTTACATGGGAACACCCCTTTCATCTTAGTCTTCATTTCTTCTATTGGCTAAAAGAAGGTGGCAGCCTACTTCTCCTGTTGTTTTATTCCCATGTGCAGCTAATTGCCACTATTTGCTTTTTTATATTTAATTTGTAAGAATTGTTTTCTAAAAAAAAATTCTTGCATCACTTACTGGAAGACCCCATAATGACATCATAGAAGCTGATAATGGTATTTCTGGAGTAGTTTTCAAATGGTTTTACTGTGCAACTTAAATGATGATGGGTGTTAAAACTGCAGGTGAGGACAGTACCAAGTCTGACTAATGATGTTGTGATTTTAGGTGGACTTGCTTGGCATTGCAGACACAATACATCTAATATTGTTTGGGGAGCCCATGAAAGTTTATCAGGAGAAAGGCCACTGGAAAACTATGAGAGACTTATCTCAGTAAGTATTAGACTATTAGTTCTATCTCCTGTATTAGACTATTAGTTCTATCTCCTCTATTGACTGGTTCTGATTCATAGTTGTAGAAGTGATAACGTCTGCCAGCTAATGGTATGTGCATGTTTGAGTTAGGGCTACATGTATTGATCAGTTGATGAACAGAGCAAATTGGAGGCTCCATCTGCACTGTATAGTTAAAGTAATATACCACTTTAAACAGCAATGGCTTCCCCAAAGAACACTGGGAAGTGTGGTTAAGGGTGCTAAGAGTTGTTAGGAGATCCCTATTCCCCAACTATTTATATTGTAAAGTGGTGAGGGATGCTAACAGGTCTTGAGGGAGGAGAAGGGATAGCAATGTAGCTGTGCAACTGAATTTCAAGCCAGTTTGATGTTTGATTTTCTGGAGCAAATTTATATCCACACCACTGCTACATTCTGGTTCAGGAATGGCCAACATCTTTAGCTTGGAAGCCAATGTGTCAGAGGCCAGACATCATCAGCTGTGACACCATTGCTTCTCTGTTTCCCAATGCCGTATACCCAGGGATGAGGAACCTGTGGCCCTCCAGATGATAGATCCTGACTCCTTTAGCCTCAGCCAATATGGCCAATGGTTAGGGATGATGTGTTGGAGATCTTAGGTGAGATACCCCCCAGGTGGAAGTTGCCCCCAGTTCTAGTCACCACATAGAGATAGCTTAAGGTTCCAAATTGTTAACCAGTACAGAAGATCAAGCTTCAGTTTTGGACGTTGCTGTATACATACAGTTTGTAGGCTTTGCAGATACATCTATATGCAAGTAGGAAATATTTCTTTGCTCCAGCAATTCAAGACATAACACAGACTCCGACTCATAGACAGCACTCACTGACTCGCCTTACTTATAAAGATGGCACTGGGGCATTGCCATAGTAAACTGACTTGGCTGACCTTGCACCTGCTGAGTTATCTCAGACATGGAATGATATGTGTTTTAGATCTGTAGTATACCAATCTTTTCTCTGAAGGAGGAATGTTAACTTTTTGTAGACTGGGCTGGCTGACTCTGATGGGCATTGCAGTGCAGAACATCCATAGGGCATCAGAATGGTGAAGGCTGCCCAAGAGAGTGGTCTGCTGTGCAATGTTTACCAATCAACTTACCCTGTCTCTTTATTATATTTTGCTTTTAATCCCCTACATAAGTAGAATCAAGGGGGTATATAGATGGTTGATGAAAATTGATGCCTTTCCTTTTTGCTGTCAACCATCCTGGCAATTCCTGTTCAAGTCTGTTCCAATGCAGAAGAAAATCTGTTGCACTTTATGTGTTCTAAAGAGTTGGAACAAAGCTGCCTTTTTATAGCCATCTGCTTTTATAGATGGGCTTAATATAGATAGTTTTACATCAGCAGCAGTTCTTCATGGAGCTGGCTCATGGTGTGGGTGTGATGGGTTTGCAAGGAGCAGTATATTCAGCGCTTTCTTACGTTGATTGGAAGGTTCAGAATATTGCAGAAAAAGAGATGCCTTTGCCAAAAGTGTTTGTGTATGTATGCAGGAACTCCTTGTTCCTGTTCTTAAACTGAATCTTAAATTACGTAGATAGAAGATTTCCAGATAGGCAAAACTGACTAAGGTGTTTCAGTTAACACTTAACACTCTGTCTAGGCAAGCCTGGTTCTCTGAAATACAGATACTAATCACATTCGCACTACATGGGGTTTGCAGCTGCTGGTGTTGTTACGCTTTTTGTTTCAACATGTTTCATTCCTGGTTCTTGGATGAGGTTTTTCTTGAGAGCTGGTAGGAGGAATGCTTTAGGTCAGGGGTGAGGAAGCTGTAACTTTCCAGATGCGGTTGGACATCAACCCCAGCCAGCATGACCAATGATCAGGGATGATGAGGGTTGTAGCCCAACACTTCTGGAGCGCTCATAGGTTCCCCATTCCTACTTGAAGTACCACAGAACTCTCACATGCAGAATTTGATTTATTGTGCAAAGGTTTATACTGAATGTTACCATGTCCTCAAAGGGTGGCGCTGTGGGTTAAACCGCAGAGTCTAGGACTTGCCGATCAGAAGGTCGGCGGTTCGAATCCCCATGACAGGGTGAGCTCCCGTAGTTTGGTCCCAGCTCCTGCCAACCTAGCAGTTCAAAAACACAAAGTGCAAGTAGATAAATAGGTACCGCTCCAGCGGGAAGGTAAATGGCGTTTCCGTGTGCTGTTCTGGTTCGCCAGAAGTGGCTTAGTCATTCTGGCCACATGACCCGGAAGCTGTCTGTGGACAAATGCCGGCTCCCTCGGCCAATAAAGCGAGATGAGCGCCACAACCTCAGAGTCGGTCACAACTGGATCTAATGGTCAGGGGTCCCTTTACCTTTACCATATCCTCAAAGATTTCCAGTGCTGCTGTTTAAGCAGAAAGCTGTAGGCTGACAAAGTTGAGTGACCAAATATCAACTAATATTTGCCAAATTGCGCTCCGTGCGAAAGAGTTTAGATTGTTGGATTAAGCACAACTATATTTTCCATTTTAAAGGGATGGTCAATACTTGGCATATACTATCTATGAAATTAGAAAGGAGATCTCTGCATGCCTGTAGCATTAAAGCAAGAACTAACTTTCTAAAGAGCTGTGTATATAGACTATTGCTTTTGAAACGTGGCAGAATATTAGTAACCAGACTTAAAATTCAAATTCCATTACACAATGCACATATCTTATAAGCAAGTCTGAATTCTGTTCCATTACTCTGAGTACATATCTTGAATTAATGAAGCATGTGAATGTGGTGTTGCCTTTTTTAGCCAGTGAAAATTATTACAGTATGGTTTTTGTACAACCAGTACCCTTAAAAAAAAAAATGTTGGTAGCAGGTAAAAGGTGCATTGCAAGAGGCAAGAGCTGCAGTGAATATATACCTCCTTGGAGTTATTTGTCTTCAACTGGGCCTGCCCTTTGGGTAAACAAAGTGAATGAAGCAATATGGCATAATGAAGCAAACAGTAAAGAGTGCGCAAGTTTTTCAGTTTGTAGCTCTGTATTAGTTACTAGCAGCTAGCTGGTTTTTAGTCCCAGGTGATCTGCAGTAAATTTCAAATCTGCCACATCCAGTCAGTGTACAGTTTACAGTATTACTGTAAATTATGTTCTAAAATTTGTGTTAAAAGTTGTAGGCTAGAAATTTAATAATTTTATCTACTCTTAATTATGGACTCAAAATACCCTTTTCAGTGAAAATTGAGAGATTGACATATAAGCAAGAATCCTCAAACATCCATGTGTGTGACATTCTGAATGAAAATTGCTTTCCTATCTGGTTTTAGGTCTGCTGGCAGTGACTTGTGGAGTAAATTCTTTGAAAGAATTCTAAACGCAAAAGGCGAGTCTACTGTGCCTCTGCTGAGAGAGCTAAGACAAGAACTGACTGCTGCATTTCAGAGTTCTTCCTCAGTGATCCCTAGGCAAAGCTGGACCTCTTCTGATTTAGAGGAAATACCCTTCTAAGACCACCCAGTTTTTCTACACCCCTCCTTGCTTCAACCTCCCCCACCCCAAGCACAAGTGAGAGTTCTTGCTTGATCTTCTTTTACTTTGAGGTGTATAAACAGTTGAAATACTGCTTGCATTTATTTCTTCATGTAAAAGAGCGTTTGTAAAAGATGCCTTACTTACATGTACAGTTCGTCTATTCTTTGGAGGTACCTCTCTGTGCCACATTAAAAGCTTCCTTGTGTACAGCTGCTAAAATGTCTGTAAATATCGTTTCATGGCAGCTTGAATTCTTTATCCTTGCATTCTTATAAATACGTGGCCTGTTCTGTCCACTCCTTGTAAACACGTTTCAATAAAACTACGTTGTGCTCACCTGTATTCAGCCACTTGGATTTCAGAATTTGTCACCTGGTTGCTGAGGCTATTGGGTTTTTTTGTGTGACTTACAATGGGATGAAATGTTACGCTGCTGGTGGCTCTTGTAACAATTTGCTTTTGCAGTTTGTTTGTTTATTTATTTATTTATTTTAAAGTATTTATTTATTTGCCAGTTTATTTTGAGTAGGCACAACAACTAAAAGTGTGTTTGAGTTGTAACAAAATTCAAGAACTGAAATATCAGGACTTAAGTTAAAACTAGTTAGAATAATTGCTTACATAATTAATGGTGAGGTTGGGTTTTTATTTAAGTAAATAGCAACTGGGGGTGTAACCTCTGCTCCTGTAGTCACTGTTTACAGTGGGAAGAAAACCTATATTGGTGCTAAATGGGAACTCTCTCCTAAAGCAAATAGCATGGGGGGGGCTGGGCTACAGCAGCAGCAGTGGGCTCCCTATGACTGCTATTCTGCATAAGTAAAAATGATTTTCAGTCTGCGGAGAGCATTCCAGTCCCCATTATATATGCTTTTGGTTCAGTGGCCTGATTGACACAACACAATGGCAATGGTCTTGTTGTGAACTGCCCAAAATCTACAGATGAAGGGCAGTATGCAAATTTAATAAATTACATTCCACAGACAACAAGTTAACCATAGCTTGTCATCTAGGCAGCCCAGGACCTCCACACACTGCCCAGGCTTGCACTCCATGGAAGATCACTTCAGTGCTGCTAACGCAGTGGTTTGACTTCACCACCAGAGATGCAATTAATTGCATCTTGAGACCGACAGATGCTGATGCCAACAACAATTAACTTTAAAAATTGGTGTCTGTTTGTTTCACTCTTTCCTCACTGTTTTTTCCCCCTTATGCATTATATCTTTTAGTTTACAAGCCTGTAGGCAAGGACTGTCTTCTTTTAATTGTTGCTAGCGACTCTGGGAGTTGTTTTTTAAGTAACATTTTTGGAAAATCCAATAAAAATAACAGAAATCTCAATATAACTCTAAAGAAAGAATACATAATGTAAAAGAGCAAGAAGGAGATCCAGTACATATCAAATAAGGACAGAAGGTGATGCCAGGATTTTCACAGTATCACCTTGTCCATGCATACAAGGCGACAGGTGTAATTTGTACATTTGTAATTTGTTGTAATTGTTCTGCATTGACATAGGAAACAAAATTCCATCAAGGTATTTGGAAGGAGTCCAGTTTTGCTATTACATTTATAGCTCTAATATGCCAAGTTCTTTTCTAGAAATGTGGTGTTCCAAGTGTTATGTAACCAAGAAGAAACATGAAGATTGGACAGCATTTTCCATTTTTATGCATCTACCAAATAAAAGGTCAACAAGTCCTTAGATTTAATGCCATCATTTGTATCGTCAAGTAAAGGAGTACTACTCGTGGAGGAAACTGAAAAGGTTCCTTAAGAATATCTGATATTTCTTTAAACACTTTAGTCTAAAAAGAGCTTGTTACTGGACACTCTCCTGGGTGTCTCTGGCTGTCGAGCTTGTTTCATATTTATTATAAGCAAATAAAGGAAGAAATAGCCTCAGTAAGAAATTACATACCACTTAGCAATCCACAAACGACTTACACCCATTAGGTGACTAATTAAGTGAAATAAGGTTAGAAACAAAGGTTGCCAGCTTTTTTCCTAACTAGACCCCTGTGCCCTTAATGGGCTGGCAAACTTTTGTGGGCTGCAGCTTTAGTGCCTATAACAGCCAGTTCATTGGGTAACATGAGCAGCTGCTCATGTTGGTTCCCATGCCCTATAATCACCCCAGCCCACTGCACATTGTGTGGTCATTAAAGGCACAGGAGGAGAAGGCCAAGCAGGTCAATTGGCAAGACTAGCCTTAAAAGTTGCAGCAGAAAAAGGAAATTCAGCAACTAACTTGCTTCTTATTAAACAACTATCTGACTTTAATAAAACATCTGAAGGCAGCCCTGTTTAGGGAAGTTTTTATGGATTGATGGTTTTACTACGTTTTTTAGATACGTTGTAAGCCACCCAGAGTAGCTGGGGAAACTCAGCCAGATGGGCGGGGTTATAAATAAAATTATTATTATTAAACACAGGTTCCCTCTAAGGCTGCAATTAACTGGAAGTATGCCTCATTGAATTCAATAGGAGGAGGAGTTTGGATTTGATATCCCGCTTTATCACTACTGTAAGAAGTCTCAAAGCGGCTAACATTCTCCTTTCCCTTCCTCCCCCACAACAAACACTCCGTGAGGTGAGTGAGGCTGAGAGACTTCAGAGAAGTGTGACTAGCCCAAGGTCACCCAGCAGCTGCATGTGGAGGAGCGGGGAAGCGAACCCGGTTCACCAGATTACGAGTCCACCGCTCTTAACCACTACACCACGCTGGCTCTAACTAACTTCTGAGTAGATATGGCTAAGAGTGTGCTGTAAGACTCTCTCCACCCCACCGTGAATATTCTCATGCACCTTCATATGTTGTTTATACAGAAATCCAGCTGCTGTTCACCTCAGGGATATTCTCTGTGTACCCCTTAAACTATTTATTTTATTTGTCTGTGGTTTCTTGTCTCCTTTCACTCAGTGGAACGTCTTGGCTTACCTGAATTGTAGAAATTTCAAGGCTGACACCTGATCTGTCTCCCATTGAATAACACTGGCCACAAAAATGCTTTTAAAATAAAAATTACAGCCATGTTACACAAGTTGTGGCTAACAGTACATGCTAGACATCTCCCTAGCTCAATGATTTCCCAAAGGATGCAGTATGAATGGCAAAATCTTTTCCCCAACTCGCTGCAGGTAGAAAAATGTGCACCACCTGTCAACTTTCCAAAGTCACTCCATCAACTTGTTCAAAATAAGTCATTTCTTATCTGTTCTACCCTAAATTCAGCATGAATGATCCTCATGCTTAGCTCGGCTATACAGCAAAGTACAGTGGCACTTCTGGTTACGAACTTAATTCGTTCCAGAGGTCTGTTCTTAAGCTGAAACCGTTCCTATCCTGAGGCACACTTTTGCTAATGGTGCATGCGCCTCTGGTGCACGATTTCCATTTGCATCCTGGGCCAAAGTTCTCAACCAGAAGCAGCTACTTCTGGGTTAACGGAGCTTGTAACCTGAAGCGTTCATAACCAGAAGCATTGGTAACCAGAGGTACCACTGTATCACATAAGTCCACTGAACCACTTTCTAACTATAAGCCATAAAACTGATTTCCACTGTGAACCTATTTTCTCATTATAATGGCAGAATGCAATTCAGCTGACTCTTCCTTAACAGGGAGCCACAACTGTGGCCATCGAAAGGAAAGGAAAAAGGAAAGGAAAAAGGAAAGGAAAGGAAAGAGGGAAAAAAAGGAAAAAGGAAAGGAGCAGTTGAACATTCAGTCTCCCACATGCAGTATTGTTTGGTCCTGCAGCAAATGCAGCTTGCTGGACTTTTATTTATCTCCCTACTTTGGACTTCTGTTTTTAGTGATTTATGGAAAAAACAACAGTAAACATAAAACCAGTAAAAGAGGTGTCACTGCAGCAAAATGTCACTACAACCCCAAAGGAAGTCACACCTGGCAGCAATGACTGGGAAACACCTGGGCAAAGAACTCTTTCTAATAGGTGCCAAAAACAGTCATTGGCACCTGCTGTATTGCAGAGCAGAGTGTGTTACATAAGGTGCAGATAAGGTCTGTCTCTGTGTTGGTATCACCTGTGATAAATTCTTGCATGTATGGAGGTCTATCTTCAGTTCTGCTGGAATCATGAGCTACAGTTGAGGTCACGGAGGCCAGCCTGCTCTGTTGCTTTTGCTCTGTCTGGGTTCCTAGGCCCTCCACACCCCTGTGTGAGTTCACCCAGTAAAAGGACAGCAACCACAACTGGCTTTCCTTTTGTGTTCATATTGTAGGCAACACCCACAAGATTATAACAGTACATACTTTGTTGTGAAAGGAAAGAATTGGTGAATAAACACTTGGATTAAAAGATGATACTGAAGGTGGGAAACCTTAAGAACCTGTGATCTGTAAGATTATGATACTCAGTATTGTGAAATGATCTATATCTGATCCAGTGGCGTAGGAAGAGGGGTGCGGTGAGTGTGGGTCGCCCTGGGTGTCATCATGGTGTGTGTGTATGTGTGTGTGACAAAATGGCAAAAATATGTGTTTTTAAAATAAATAAATAAAAATTGGGCTCATGATACATTTTTTTCCGAAAAAATAACTCCCACACCCACTGCACCTCTCTTCCTTCACCACTGGCAGCTAGGTGAGGTGGGGGGCACTGGGTGTCACACCACGGGGCCTGCAGTGTACCTGAGCCACGTGTCTCTCCTGAGGGGGAGGCGGTGGACGGACTGCCTGCAAGCTCCGCGCTGCTTTTTTCAGTAGCATGGGGCTTGCGTCTGCCCACCGCCTCAGCCTGCCCTACAGCTGAGGGGGCGGCTGTGGAGAAGCTCCATGCAGTGCGCCCTGACTTGGCTTGCCATGCCCCCCCCCATGGGCAGCTCGCCCCTCCCCCATCTGCAGGACACGTGCGCCACACCGGGCACCCAAGCGGCTAGCTACGCCGCTGATCTGATCTATAAAAGACTGTAAAGTAACACCTCTATGTAGACTAAGTCAATATCAGACTAGCATTTGTTAATAGTACTGAAGGGTATAGGTTTTTTGTTTTTGTTATTAGACAGTTGTGAGATTAAGAAAAGCAATGTCGGGCTCAGACTAGACATGGTTTTAATTGCCTGATCAGCAGTTGGCTGCTTACTTTTTCTGTACGATTTCTTATTATTAATTAAATTTGTATACCACCAAAGAGCTCAGGGCAGTTCACAGCATAAAAATACAAGATACATAATAGAAGACAAGGACAAGAACAAAACAATAACCCCCCTCAACGCATTTAAAAGGACACAGAATGTTAATCAGCTGAAGGCAACCACAAGAGGGAGATAATACCTATTGGGGGAGGGAGAGAAGGTTTTTAACCTTTTGTCCCTCCTGACAGTCTTGAGCTGCTAGTGGCTGCTCTTTGTCCCAGGAGGAAACCTGCTATTGATGCTAAACAAAGACCAGTTATTCATTATGTTTGCAAACCATGGTTTAGCCCTAGCAGAAGCCTGCTGGCTCCCTAGGTGAAGATCGCAGCTACTTCGCTCCTCCCCTGACTTTTTAGTTCAGTGCAATGTGTCAGGTAAACCAAGTTTGGCTTAGTGTGTCGTCCAGACCTGGGATCATGATGAAGGTTTCTCATTAACCATGATCTGTAACCAAAGTTTGTTTACAGATTGTGATCAAGGAAATTACTCATGTTCCTGGACTGGGATAAATACATCAAGCCAAACTTTAGTTTAGCTGCCACACCACCCTAACCTACAAATCCCAGGGAAGAGCAAACATGCTGCAGTCTCTTCCCTAGGAAGTAGCATGTTCCTGCGAAGCATTCCAAGCAGTCTTGGGTGGCTGGCTTCAACAGCCCTGCTAATTCCCCGTTAGGCCAGAAGCATTGTGCAAAATTAAAAGGGTGGCTACATCCAGCTGCCTTGCGCTTGTGGAATGTTGGGCCAGGAAAAAAAAGTCAAGATGAGGCCAAGTAAGGCATCAACAATGGGCCCTGCCACAATATTCGGGCCCTAGCAGCTGCCCCAGTAGTGATGTATGGAAGTGAGAGCTGGACCATAAAGAAGGCTGATCACTGAAGAATTGATGCTTTTGAATTATGGTGCTGGAGGAGACTCTTGAGAGTCCCATGGACTGCAAGAAGATCAAATGCATCCATTCTTAAGGAAATCAGCCCTGAGTGCTCACTGGAAGGACAGATCGTGAAGCTGAGGCTCCAATACTTTGGCCACCTCATGAGAAGAGAAGACTCCCTGGAAAAGACCCTGATGTTGGGAAAGATGGAGGGCACAAGAAGAAGGGGACGACAGAGGACGAGATGTTTGGACAGTGTTCTCGAAGCTACAAACTGTTGGAATTCTGCCTCGGTCAGAGGAATGTGCTACAGCGTTGGCACCGGCAGATATTCCTTGGCGACCTCCCCGCTGCTACACTGCTGATAAGCAGCCGAGGTCTCGGCGATTCTTCTCAGATGTGTGAGAGGAACACACCGTTCTTCCTCTCTCCCCTTTGGTGTCCCCCAGGGAGGGGAAAGAAGCAGACAGAAATCTATTTACATTTTTTATTCCTGTCTTTCATATCAGTACAGAGAAACATGTCTGCACTCCACAGCAGTAAGAATAAACTCCACCCATGTACTTCCAGTACGGGTCATATGACACACACACACTGAGCTAACATCCGGTGCTCAGTACAGAATGGACTGCCCCTTTGTTTCCATGGCAACAGTCACAAACATCCTGTCTGGCTTTCCAGCCACAAGCAGCTGCCTTAGCTGACTGAGCTGCTAGAGCCTTTGCTTGCAGCAGCATTGGTGCTTTATGATAACACAAACATGAGTCTGACCAAACTGCGAGAGGGAGAGGAAGACAGGAGTGCCTGGCGCGCTCTGGTCCATGGGGTCACGAAGAGTTGGACACGACTAAACGACTAAACAACAAAGCAGCTGCCCAAAGATGCCATACACTGCTCATTTGCATATTATGCAAATCATGGGAAATAACCCCTTCCCAACCCAGTGCATGGTTTGCATGATGTCAGGGACTGGCTAAATGATGAGTGGTGGGAGGCTCCAGCTGGAGAACCCAGCAGGGAAGCCTCAGAGGAGGAAGGATCAGAGCCAAGGCAGTGGTGGTGGGACACTGAAGACAGGTCAGAGGAGGAAGCGGGCAGGAGCAGAATGCTTGGATGTTGAACAAGCAACAGGCTTCAGAGAGAGAAAGGAACCAAAGGCAGAAAGCAGGGCAGACACAGGACAGGCAGCTGAGGAGGAAGAGGGGGCAGAGGCTGCAGCAACTTCACAGCAGCCTGCTGGTCCTAATGTATTAAGCTCCCCTCCTCCCTTGTCTCCAGGGGCACGGAGGGCCTTGCATGTAGCAGAACAAAGAGCACAGGGAGCTCCTCCCCAATGGAGTTTAAGGCTGCCTGGAAAACATCCAGATGAGGAAGAGTAGGAATAGAGGGAAGTGGGAGGCACAGATTGTCAGTTCTGGAAACTGCTTTACTGGGAGCCAATCTCGCCTGTAGGTTTCCCTGTTTGTATTCTGTTTCCTTGAATAAAGAATTAACTTTATTAATGCTCATCTCTGAGACTCCATACTGACCTGCAGTTGAACCAGTCCTGACACCTAATGAGCAAACATGCAAATTAGGCTGATCAGATTTTGGGAATTAGATTCCTTACTACAGAAGGTAGCTAAAGAAAACAGGTTTGTTAATGGGCCTGCAGGCTTTCCAAGTTCTGCCTACCCATCAAAGGTGTTAGTGTGACAGCCTGAGGTGTCACATCAGTAAGAGGTGCTCTTCTGACTGGTGGTTCATGAACAGAATTCTGAATGTGGAATGGTGTGTGTGTGTGTGTGTGTGTGTGTGTGACTGCTACAACACAAACAACAAAATGGTATCCTCACCCACATCTCTTGCATAGTACTGCAGCTGGTCTTGCACAAAAACTTTGTGTTTGGCTCACTCAGCTGACACACATAATGCATCTTGGGTCTCTCTCTTACACACGATGCTGCCAATCTCAGTTTGCCGGTGAGCATAACTAGGGTACTTACATTTCCAAACATTGGCTTGCGCAGTCATCCTAGAGGGTAAGAAATACTGGCTAGGGACCACGATGAAGCTATTCATCTTTGTATACAGCTGTATACAGTGTCAATTTATGGAACTGTAGCGAGACCGCCATATGACATAATTGCTGGACTGTAATCCTTAGCTGCAGTCCTATGGCATGTACATAAGTCTGGGGCGGGGAACCTGTAGTTCTCCAGATGTGATTGGACTCTTGTTCCCATCATGCCCTGACAGCATGGCCAATGGTCAGGAACGATGGGAGCTAGAGTCCAACAACATCTGGAGGGCCAGAACCCTGCCCCCAATAATAAGCACTACTGATTCAAGCACAGTGTTCAGATATACAACTGCCAAAGGCTTGTAACTTTTCCACTAACAATATTAATTTTAAAAAATATCATTTGACTTTTGTCAACTTGTTAATTTATACAGTGGTAACTCGGCTTCAGGTTACAGATGCTTCAACGCTTCAGGTTACAGACTCCGTTAACCCAGAAATAGTACCTCGGGTTAAGAACTTTATTTCAGGATGAGAACAGAAATCATGCATCGGCAGCAGGAGGCCCCATTAGCTAAAGTGGTACCTCAGGTTAAGAACAGTTTCAGGTTAAGAACGGACCTTCAGAAAAAATAATGTTCTTAACCTGAGGTACCACTGTATCTGCACAACATTCCTCAATGGAAGATTGGCCCATCTGAGACTGTGTGGCTTCTCATGTAGCAACCATTGGCTGTTTTTTTTGAGTGGAGATGAGTCATACATTTTAAAGTAAACAAGTCCTGGATTATACTGTCTGGAAGTAGACATTTCACCACTATCTGTTTATAGATATTTTACAGTTTAAGTAGCCTTAAACATTAATAAGCATAATTAAAACAATTAAATATATGCTCACCAGTAAGTGCAGAAATTCTCAAAATTCTTTATTAATGGCTGAGCTCTCACAAATTATAAATCTTTTCTTAAAAAACAACACCTCCTGACAAGGTTTCTCTGTACTTGCTTGTGTAAAAAAGCCTGACATTTCTATATCTGTCTCTAGTCTTGTATCTGATTTCCCTAATAATAAATATTCCAGAATAGCCTTTGGCGAAATTCTCATGTTTGATGTGCAGTGCTGCATGCTGCCGTCGTGGGGAAATTCCCCAATGGTGCCTGCACGGACTAACGCTTCCAGTAGGTTCAGCGCTGTTGTTTTTTCAGCCAGTTACCTAACCTAGGTTGTTCATTATTGAAAGTTAGGCTATCATTTAGCCCTAGGCAGTGAGTACTGGGGAGAGTTGAACAGTGCAGGGTACAGAACACAGTCTCGCAGCAGGCTGCACTGACAACAGTGGCTAGAAAATGCTATTCTGTGGAAGGACTCCTGCCTATCCGCCTTCTCTCTCGCCCTTGAGCATCTTTTGCCAAGTGCTGAATGCCTTGTGCCAAGATTGGACTGGAGGAGGCTGGCCACTTCTGCATCACCCAAAAAAAAGAAAAAAAAAAAAAAAAGAGGAAGTGTATTACATCCCTGCAAAGGACAAAAGAGATGTGTTAATTTATAGGTGCCTATGCAAACTTATATATGGGATGTGGGTAGCGCTGTGGGTTAAACCACAGAGCCTAGGACTTGCCGATCAGAAGGCTGGCGGTTCGAATCCCTGCGATGGGGTGAGCTCCCATTGCTCGGTCCCTGCTCCTGCCAAACTAGCAGTTCAAAAGCACATCAAGTGCAAGTAGATCCACTCTGGTGGGAAGGTAAACGGCGTTTCCGTGCACTGCTCTGGTTCGCCAGAAGCGGCTTAGTCATGCTGGCCACATGACCCGGAAGCTGTACGCCGGCTCCCTCGGCCAATAAAGTGAGATGAGCACCGCAACCCCAGAGTCTGTCACTAATGGTCAGGGGTCCCTTTACCTTTACCTTTATGCAAACTTATAAAAATATAGACTAATTGAACCAGATATATATTGTGCATCTCACCTTTGTGGGCATCATGTTTCAATGAGGTTACCGGTCTACCTCCTCAGTCTGATCTCTAGGTGCTGACTATTAGTAGGCCATTTCAAAGGCCCTGCTCTCATTTCACCTTTCAGTTCAGCTTCCAAAACTTTCTTAAATTGAATCATTTCTTAATTCCCCAAGCACTTGGGGAGCATCTGGGGCTGTCGGGAAGATTCTCCCTTATTACCCAGTGAGAGTCTCTGTGGTGCAGTAGACTGTTGGTAAATGTAAAGGGACCCCTGAACGTTAGGTCCAGTCACGGACGACTCTGGGGTTGCGGCGCTCAACTTGCTTTGTTGGCCGAGGGAGCCGGTGTACAGCTTCCGGGTCATGTGGCCAGCATGACTAAGCCACTTCTGGCAAACCAGAGCAGCGCACAGAAACACCGTTTAACTTCCCACCAGAGCGGTACCCATTTACCTACTTGCATTTTGATGTGCTTTCAAACTGCAGGACCTCAAATCCTCACTCCGCCATGAAGCTCACTGGGCGACCTTGGGCCATTCGCTGCCTAGCCTACCTCACAGGGTTGTTGTGGGGATTAAATGAGGGAGAGAACCACCTACGCCAGCTTGAGCTCTTTCAAGAAAAAGGTGGGATATAAATGCAAAACAAACAAACAAACAAACAAACAAACAAACAAACTGGAGTCACCCTTGGGCCTCTCAGAAGCAGGAAGAGTTAAATCAGAAGTGAGGAAAATACTCGGAATGCCTAAGGTATGTACATCAGTGCTGTCACTTTCCTGGCTCTGTGGATTTTCTCTTTGTAGGCTTGTAAATGCTATGAGATGGGACCTGAAGCAATAAATCAGGTTCATAAACTACAGGATCCGTTCTGTAGCAGGTGGAGTCACTGAGGTGAGATTCAGAAGGTCAGAGAGGAAGTCATCGTTCTCTGCTTGGGCAGTTGGGGGCTGAATAATGTTTCTGGGTGCTTAACACTTTGAATAAGTTAAATTGAAATCATGCATATAGATGGTTAATTAGTAAGGGGACTGGGGAACTAATTTATCTACATCTGGTATTATTTGCTATCATTCCATTGTGAGTGCAGGGCAAATTATCAGTTTGGCTTTTTCTGTGGTTGTGCTGTGGCACTAAAACTGCAAGCATATGAGTGACCTAGCACCTAGGTGGGTTATAAGAAGGTTCATACTGGCTGAAATACAAACTTGACAAGCAAGAATTGTCTACATTTTCACTTTGGACTCAGCATTGCATTTTTCACACACTAAACTAATTTTCTATGCACTTACCTGTTTGTGGGCAAGTACTCTATTGTTCTGTATATGCACACACAAGGAAAGTGCATGGGTGCACTGTCGCAGTGTGGTCTAAGAAGAGCCTGACAGATCAGGCCAGCGGCCCATCTAGTCCAGCATCTTGTTCTCACAGTAGCCAACCAGATGCCTGTGAAAAACCCACAAGCAGGATGTGAGCCAAGGGTACTCTCCCCTCCTGTGATTTCCAGCAACTGGTGTTCAGAAACATTGGCACCTCCACAGAGCCAGTGTGGTGTAGTGGTTAAGAGCGGTACACTCGTAATCTGGTGAACTGGGTTCGCTTCTCCGCTCCTCCACATGCATCTGCTGGGTGACCTTGGGCCAGTCACACTTCTTGAAGTCTCTCAGCCTCACTCACCTCACAGAGCGTTTGTTGTGGGGGAGGAAGGGAAAGGAGAATGTTAGCCGCTTGGAGACTCCTGAAGGGGAGTGAAAGGCGGGGTATCAAATCCAAACTACTACTACTACTACTACTACTATTCTTCTTCTTCTTCTTCTTCTTCTTCTTCTTCTTCTTCTTCTTCTTCTTCTTCTTCTTCTTCTTCTTCTCCTCCTCCTCCTCCTCCTCCTCCTCCTCCTCCTCCTCCTCCTCCTCCTCCTCGTCCTCCTCCTCCTCCCACCTGTGGAGGCAGAGCATAGCAAAGTTCTAAATCTTCGTTAGGATAGCCCCCATCAAACTCCTAACCCTTACCAACTAGCTAGCACCAGAATATTCCCTGATGCAGAAGGCATGTGAATCTTTGGAGGTTTTTGGAGTTGGGAGGAAAGATATTTCAGACCGCCTCCCTATCTTCCTGCAAGGATAGGGGGCTCTGCTGAGGTGAGAGAATGGTGTCTAGGGACAGGGTCTTTTTGGACATGTCCACCCCATCTTAAATTATCTCCCCAGGTTAGGTTGCCTAGCACTAAGTCTTAAAAGTCTTTATGGCATCAGGCAAAGACCTTTTCATTTGTCCAAACCTATGGAATTTGCTTTTAATGTGATTTTGTTACTTCATCTGTTTCAGTATTATTACATTGCCTTTGCTGCTTTTGTATTTGATTTCATTTGTTTTCCTGTTAAGTCCCCCCGGAGTTCTTAAGAACTGAAGGCCAGGTTATGAAATTTGCTAAATGAATGGAAGGTACAGCAAGGACTAGGCTATATGAGGATAGCTTAAAACAGATTAACATTGGACACCCAGCAAAATGTCACATGCCATTTTTCAAGAACCTCTTGTGCAATAAGCCGTAACGTGTTTCTAATATATTTACAGAGGATTTTCCTGTGAAATAGGCAGATAACGTTTGAACAATGTTTTCAGTCATTGAAAGCAAGTGTCAGCAAAACACCTTAAACCAGGAAGATTATGAAAGTGAGTGATTTGTTCCTGTTCTTGCAGCTAATATCTCTGGCTATAACTGGCGTGGTGGATTTTAAAGAGGCATGACAATAGAAGGTACACCTTCTTTGAGAGCTGAAAATCAAGATTTAAGATGCTTATACGGAGTTCTGCCAACAGTTCACACAGCCTTTTTTAAATTTTGGGGTCTCTTGTTTATGATGATCAGACCAGACCTTTTGGGGTCAGTTCTCCTTTTTGGATTTTTCCTGGTCCTCTTCTACCATTGGCTTATCACACTTGGCATCAAAGAGGGGTCAATGGTACCCTATTTTCAAAGAATCGTATATATTGCTATCCTTTCCTTTAAGAATAGATGTCTTGATCTGTGGATAAAAAGGTAAAGGGTAAAGGGACCCATGACCATTAGGTCCAGTCGTGACCAACTCTAGGGTTGCAGCGCTCATCTCGCTTTATTGGCCAAGGGAGCCGGAGTGCAGCTTCCGGGTCATGTGGCCGGCATGACTAAGCTGCTTCTGGCGAACCAGAGCAGTGCACAGAAACGCCGTTTACCTTCCCACCAGAGTGGTACCTATTTATCTACTTGCACTTTGACATGCTTTCGAACTGCTAGGTGGGCAGGAGCAGGGACCGAGCAACGGGAGCTCACCCCGTTGCGGGGATTCGAACCGCCAACCTTCTGATCGGCAAGTCCTAGGCTCTGTGGTTTAACCCACAGCACCACCTGCGTCCCTTTGATCTGTGGATAAGTTGGCCAAATTTTGATCTTGAAAGGTGATAATTGCTTGTACCGAGTAACCATCATAAGGTAAGTACTCTATCCATGAGAGTAAGCCCTTTATTGTAAACAGTAATCAGCGACTAGGACAAGCTCTTGTTTGTCTCAGTCAGAATTCTTCCTGGCCTCTTCAGCTGGAGTTGAATTGTAGAGTCAGGCATGAATTATCTGACACGTTCCATTGCCCATCCCTTTCCTTATCAAAACCCCCTGAAGTTTTAGGGCAGTGCCTTGGTTGTACAAGACCTCCAAATCAGCTTTAACTGGGTAACATGAATTTGCCCAAATGTGATTTTTTTTTTTAAATAATATTTTTATTAGCATTTTTAAAATACAATACACCAAAACAGACAATATCACATATGTTTTAACATAGTTTCATAACTTTTTTGGACTCCCTCACATCTCTCGCTCCCACTTTCATCCCAATAATATTTCCCAGCAATTTATCGCCTTATTTCCAATCTTCATATCTTACTTTCTCTTATTACTTCTCTAATTTCAAATGCCCTATTTTCAAGTCCCTAAAGTTTTAAATATAATCCAATAATTATCCAAAAGAAGAAAAAAAAAATTCCCCTAAATCTTACTCAAACTCATAACTCCAACTAATTTAGTGGTGCCAAATTATTTATGATCTAGCATCCTTCTTAACATTCAACCAGATTACAATGTTTCTGTAGATAAATCTTGAATTTCTTCCAATCTTCTTCAACCTTCTCCTCTCCCAGGTCTCGGATTCTGCCGGTCATCTCAGCCAGTTCCATATATTCTATCAGTTGCGTCTGCCATTCTTCCAGTGTGGGTAAATCTTGGGTTTTCCAATGCTTGGCTACGAGTATCCTTGCTGCCGTTGTTGCATACAAAAAGAAAATACGGTCCTCTTTTAACACCCTCTGGCCGACAATACCCAAGAGGAAGGCCTCCGGTTTCTTAGGAAAGGTATACTTAAATACCTTTTTCAGCTCATTATATATCATCTCCCAGAAAGCCTTCACTTTAGGGCAGGTCCACCAGAGGTGAAAAAATGTTCCTTCATTCTCTTTGCATTTCCAACATTTATTATCAGACAAGTGGTATATTTTTGCAAGTTTGACTGGGGTCATGTACCATCTGTATATCATTTTCATCACATTTTTTTTCAAAGCATTGCATGAAGTGAAATTCAACCCAGCAGTCCACAACCTTTCCCAGTCCTCAAACATAATATTATGCCCAATATCTTGTGCCCTTGCCCAAATGTGATTGAATCCCACCTGAAAACAGCAACAGTCTTGAAGCACCCAAGGTCTCTAGACTTCACCTTGAGAATACCACTCCCAAGGAGCACAGATTTAACTGGTGGCAAATAAATAAGTAATTCTGAATGCTCTGCTGGTGTCTGTATGCCAAGTACCACCTGACCTCTATTTAGGGATTCGCTGGAAATCACCTCTGAGCAGAAGAGCTAAAAAGCCAGCTGTATGGAATGAATTATGCCTGAAACCTGACAGCATTTCAGGGACTTGGAGCATTTCTTGACAGGTTAGCAAAGTTCATTTCTGAGACATGGCTGTCAAGAACCTCTGCCTGCCCATTTCCCCCCTGACACCTGCACTGAAAGAGGTGCAGGGATTCAGGGCGGGGAAGGGGGGGGATGGAGAAGTAGGCTCTTTTATAAATAGCTCTGTTCCTGTTGTATGTGTAAATTCTGTGCTTTTCCTGCGAATGACATCATCCTCTTCCCCATGGCAACTTCCTACGAGGTCAAAATTACCAGGCAACATTTAGGAAATGCAATGCTCTCAAGCGAACGAGTTGATTCATGATTTAATTGAGAAATAAAACCGCGGGGGCTTGGGGTGTGGGAGGAGCCCTGGCAAAATGGGCTGCTGTCAGCTCTGGAAAGGTTGCTTCTATTATTGCAGCTTTTTAAAATTCATCTTTCCCCGATCTCTCAAACCCTCTTCGTTTCTCCCCCCTCTCTTTTTAATAACTAACCTTGTCAAAATGAAGAAGTGGGTGGGCATTGGCAGGGCATCTGCGCTCACTCTGGTGAGCTGGAGAGAAGATGTACAGGTGACTAAGCAGAAGACTCAAGGATGAGTCACTCAGGAGTTATTTCTTTCGCTCCGCTTCCTGCACTTTTTCATCTCTTAAGTTTTGGACCGGCCGTTCATCCCCCCTTCAGACCCAGATGAGTGTGCTGTACTGTTCCACTCATAGAAATGCACCAATGATTGCTAGCCCAGGTAAAAGTATTTCACGAGCAACGTTGCTTATGTCTGGCAGTGTCCTTCTCTTTGAATTTGCACTTCGTTCTTCATTACTTGAACTTATTATGAGGTGCTGATGTTTACAGAGTTGTTATCTCAGTTTTGTCTAACTGCATGCTTAGCAGCAGACATTGCAGTGGTACCTCTGGTTATGTACTTAATTCGTTCCGGAGGTCCGTTCTTAACCTGAAACTGTTCTTGACCTGAAGCACCACTTTAGCTAATGGGGCCTCCCGCCGCTGCCGCGCCACCACTGCGTGATTTCTTTTCTCATCCTGAAGCAAGGTTCTTAACCCGAAGTACTATTTCTGGGTTAGCGGAGTCTGTAACCTGAAGCGTATGCAACCTGAAGCGCATGTAACCCAAGGTACCACTGTACAATGTGCATAGGGCCTTATTTATAGTTTCTTACTGCTCATGAGAATATGTACTTGCGGGCACACAGGTGAGGATATCAAATGGAAAACCCAGTTTTCCCTTCTGAATTTCTTCCAGAAAAGTACAAGGTGTCTTACAGATTGCTCAACTGTCTTTGTTGTAAATATACCTGGGGAGGAGGCCGGAAAAAGAGGAAATACTTCTTTGGCAGTTCTATTGGTTTTAACTTGAATGGGAGAGGAAATTATTCTGATGCAAGGCTTTTATTTTATTTTTTAGTTTCCTGTTTTACCTGGGGCCTTGCTGAGAACTTGGATCTTGTCGGAAGGCAATACCATGACAGAAATATTCTGAATTGAAATGTATCGCAGCATCAACTGTGACTGTGTGAGATGTAGCTGGCTTCTCAGACTCCAAATAAGAAGCGCTATGTTTTGAAACTCTTCTTTCTCCTTTAGATTTGTTATCTGAATTTGAATTAGCTGTGTAAACACTATACATTTAAAGCACAATTGAAGCACATCCCCCCAAAAAACAATTTTGCTAAGAGTTGCTGAGGACTGTAACTCTGTGAAGGGTGAAGTACAGGGCCCAGAATTCCTTGAGGGAAAGAATGTGCTTCAAATGTACCTTAAAGGTACGCAGCCTCAGAGGTGCAGACTCCTCCTCGAGGTCATCTGCCAATCTAAAAATTGCAGGGCAGGCTTTGCCATGAAACACGTTGAAGGAGTTGCTTCAGGCAGGAGATTCCAAAGAGGGGTGTGATTTTTTTCCCCTGTCTCTAATCTCAAAATCTGCGTATGCCAGTCAAAGGAGCAGGGGAGGATTGCCACCAGACGCTTTCTTTCAGATATGGAAATGCTGAAGACCGCCTTGCTGAGGAGAACTGGTGTGAAAGAGCTACGTGACAGTTGACTGCTATCACCATCACCATATTTATTTAGTGACAATACAGATGTGACACGGGTCCCTGCCCAGGAGGATTTTGTCCCTTGCTAGATGGAAAAGTGCACAGGAGCATTTCAGGGTGATAAGGCTTCCTCTTATCTTGGGTCACAAGACACACGGGTTGTTTGCTCATGGCAGCAATCCCTTTGCAATGTTGTTGACGTTTGAAATTTGTTTGGCAGATGACCCTCTTGTTTCCAGTTTTGGAGACCTGGAGGAATTGTACTTATTGTTTCAACTCAGGGTGGTCTGCAAACCACCAACTTTGCCCTGTCAGGATTCAGTTGTAAAAGTAGTAGTGGGTGCACAACACGAACTGTCCCTTTCATCTTGCTTCCAGAATACCTGTTCAGGGTGAGAGGCTGGGAGGAGAAAGCAAAGATCCCAGGTGAGAAATGAGAGGGATTACTACCTTCTATGGGTGATAAGGGCTAAGAACTACCTTTAAGAGAGGACTCTGTATTCTAGTTGAACTTTCTGAAGCTTAAAAAAAATTATTTACATCAGTTTTATATACAGTGGTACCTCGGGTTACATACGCTTCAGGTTACAGACTCCGCTAACCCAGAAATAATACCTTGGGTTAAGAATTTTGCTTCAGGATGAGAACAGAAATCGTGTGGCGGTGGCGTGGCGGCAGTGGGAGGCCCCATTAGTTAAAGTGGTGCTTCAGGTTAAGAACAGTTTCAGGTTAAGAACGGACCTCCGGAACGAATTAAGTACGTAACCAGAGGTACCACTGTATCTTATTGTATCAAGAAAAGCTCTAATAAAAATCTTAACCTGGAATACAAGTTCTCTTTCAGGATCTAATCCAATCTTCTCTCTGCTGAGATTACAGGATTGGCTCAAAACTGGAATTGGGGGCGTGGACTTGCCTTCATTGGAGGTTTTTAAACAGAGGTTGGGTAGCAAGCTGCCAGGGATTCTTCAGTTGTGATCCTGCACAGCGGAGACTTGGACTAGATGACCCTTTGAGTCCCTTCCAACTCTTCAGTTCTCTGATTTGCCGCAATATCATGCCTAAGTAAGATTTTTAAAAATTGCTTGTGAGGTGTGTCGGGTATGAGCCGCTCATCGCAGCAAACTCTGGCCTGGTTCTTTCCAAAAGCGTATAAGGAAGAGGCTTCCTTGTGAGTCCCGCTTTTTCAACACCTGCCTGGGCAAAGGGGGGCGTTTGGCATTTCCATATCTGCTCCTTCACAGCAGCTGGCAAGCTGGCACAAGGAGAGTGTCGGTGAGGAAGCAGCTGCGAGGAGGATGTATTTCTGTGCATGTGTAATGCTGAACCAGAATCATTCTGAAGCTCAAGAGATGGAATTGTGGGGAATTTTTGCCTGAAGCGAGGGATGTCTCCCTCCTCCTGAGACAAGCAGCAGCCTGCAGTCAGAGAGGGGCAGGGACTAAGCTGAATCTTCTGAAGAGCAGAAGCACACAGGGCAGGAGCCGATCTTCAAGGTAAGACCCCGGTTCCACTTCTAGTAAAGGACCAGGGTCCGGGTGAACTTCCCCTTCATGTAACAAGAGTATTTATGTAGAAGTGTGGGGGGTTTTTTTGGTGGTGGTGGGGTGTGCCTGGGAAAAGTGGAAGCTGTCATGTTCCAGACCTGTCTGCGCTATTAGCTGCCGCTCCCTTCTCAGACTTAACAATTTAAATCAGCCAATGGGAGCCATCTTTTCAAACCTAAAACCACCAACAAGTGGAGGGAAGACTTTTAACCCCAGAAAGGCTGCCTTTAGCTTTAGCCAAACCACAGCAGACAAGATCTGCTTGGTTTACATCCCTTATCCAAAGGGGACTTTATTGAAGAATACTAAAAGCAGATAAGAATGGTTGAGCCTGAAATTCTGTAAGCTGAACACACCACCATAGGAGATCGAAGTGTTTGTGGGTGTTGGGGGAGGGAGCGGGGCTCTGCTTTTATTTATTTCTTTTTTAAAAAAGCTAATAATTTTAAGCTGCTAATGGGTCCCTTTTATGTACTTAAGATGTGGGCTTAAGATGGTTGTCCTTGAGAACTGGATAGCTCCTGTTCTTTTGCAGTTTGATCCCATATAATAGGAACAAGAGATTAGGAACCTCCAACAGAGCCAACCCAGTAGCCTAAACAAGCAGCTCTCTCTAGATTATTCAAGGTTACTGACAGCCATTATTTTGAATTTAAGGGGTATAAACAATGTTGGTTTTTAATAATGGATTTTTTGAATGCTCTGCATATACTTGTCTGAGCAGAGGGGAGGGGAGGTGTTTTTTCTTTCTAAAAAGAAATTAATCAGAACATCTTCAAATGATTTTTTAAAAGAGTAAAATACTGGGAATGGTTCCCAGAGCAATAGCCATGGTAGATTGTTGCAGCGAAGATAACAACGAACCCTGTGGCACCTTAAAGGCTAACAAACGTTATTATGGTGTAAGCTTTTGTGGACAAACTCTAGTCCATGAACGCTTTTGCTGTAATAACATTTGTTAATCTTTGAGATGCCACAAGACTCTTGATTTTTTTTTTAAAGAACTGGGAATAAGTTCCAGATTAATTCTAATTTCTGTATCGTTCTTCCATTAAACTTCTGTTTCTGCTAATACAGTATATTCACTGGCTGTTAGAACAGACATGCTCACTGGTCTGGGCAGAACAGATTATAGACATGTTCCATGCTGTTTCCCTCCCTCACTTTCATTTGCTTGATCCCTGCACATACTTTTGAGATGCTGGTGCTTAGAAATGTTTTCCATTTCTCTCTCTGACTAGTCTGTAAACTGTGTGTGCTCTCGTAAGTGAAATCCACTTAGATGTAGGGAAACTGGTCTGCTCAGTGCAGGTGCAGAGACACACAGTGGAAGTGTCCGGAATAATTTATATCCTGCCAGCAAGAGATCCTTCACCCATCAATTTAGGTTCTGTTCTCTGTGAATCTTTGGCTATGGTGACAGGCCACAGTACATACTTGGTGGGCACAATACTTACCTCTCTGTTTTGGGATTGCCTTGCTTTGTAGGTTCATATGCAATATCTGAAAAGTCTGACAGTTTTAGTAATGAGAAGCCTTCCTCAACCTGGGGCCTTTTTATTGTGCATTCATGATGATTTAGGGTCATGCACCTTTTTCCCTGCAAAGGTTTCAGGACGGACTGTGTGGTGTAGTGGTTAAGAGCGGTGGACTCATAATCTGGGGAACTGGGTTCGCTTCCCCGCTCCTCCACATGCAGCTGCTAGGCGACCTTGGGCTAGTCACACTTCTCTGAAGTCTCTCAGCCTCACTCACCTCACAGAATAATAATAATAATAATAATTTATTATTTATACCCCGCCCATCTGGCTGAGTTTCCCCAGCCACTCTGGGCGGCTCCCAATCAGTATTAAAAACAATACAGCATTACGTATTAAAAACATCCCTAAACAGGGCTGCCTTAAGATGTCTTTTGAACGTCAGGTAATTCTTTATCTCTTTGACATCTGATGGGAGGGCGTTCCACAGGGCGGGCGCCACTACCGAGAAGGCCCTCTGTCTGGTTCCCTGTAACCTCACTTCTCGCAATGAGGGAACCGCCAGAAGGCCCTCGGCGCTGGATCTCAGTGTCCGGGCTGAACGATGGGGGTGGAGACGCTCCTTCAGGTATACAGGACCGAGGCCGTTTAGGGCTTTAAAGGTCAGCACCAACACTTTGAATTGTGCTCGGAAACGTACTGGGAGCCAATGCAGATCTCTCAGAACCGGTGTTATGTGGTCCCGGCGGCCACTCCCAGTTACCAGTCTAGCTGCCGCATTCTGGATTAATTGCAGTTTCCGGGTCACCTTCAAAGGTAGCCCCACGTAGAGTGCATTGCAGTAGTCCAAGCGGGAGATAACTAGAGCATGCACCACTCTGGCGAGACAGTCTGCAGGGAGGTAGGGTCTAAGCCTGCGTACCAGGTGGAGCTGGTAGACAGCTGCCCTGGACACAGAGTTAATCTGCGCCTCCATGGACAGCTGTGAGTCCAAAATGACTCCCAGGCTGCGCAGCTGGTCCTTCAGGGGCACAGTTACCCCATTCAGGACCAGGGAATCCTCCACACCTGCCCGCCTCCTGTCCCCCAAAAACAGTACTTCTGTCTTGTCAGGATTCAACCTCAATCTGTTAGCCGCCATCCAACCTCCAACCGCCTCCACGCACTCACACAGGACCTTCACCGCCTTCACTGGTTCTGATTTAAAGGAGAGGTAGAGCTGGGTGTCATCTGCATACTGCATACAGAGTGTTTGTTGTGGGGGAGGAAGGGAAAGGAGAATGTTAGCTGCTTTGAGACTCCTTCAGGTAGTGATAAAGCTGGATATCAAATCCACTGAACCTTCCCACTGGAAGCCTGTAACTTTTTATATCTCAATGTTCCAGGTTCCTTCTGTTTTGCTTTATAGCTCAAGAGTGCTGCTTCAGATGGCAAAAATGCAGTCACATTGGCAGAGACCGACTTAGGGGAACGAGACCAGTTTGGGCGCACTGGGTGCAGAGCTTAAGGGGTGCTGGAGGGGGCGCCACAACTATGATGTGGAATGGAAGGCAAGAGGCGGAGAGGGGGGCACTGAATTTCAGCATTGCACAGGGCACCACTGAAAATTGAGACCCCAAAGTCCTCCACTGGGGAAGCATCTGTTGACCTCCTTCTGTCTTGGGAGACAATGGGGAGATTATTGGGTTGTCTTTGTTTTTATTTTATTTTATTTTATTGATTGAATTTATATACCACCCAGTGCTGGATTTATGTATAAGCTAAAAAATTTAAAGGAAAAAAACAACCCTGGATGTACATTTTTAAACTATAAGATTAAAAAAAACAAATAAAATAAAACCTACATACAGCAACAGTGGCAAATGGCTTTAGATACCTATAAGGTCCACACATTACCATATATTCAACATAAAAAACAGCGACAATTTGTTGTTGACGAAGGACAGCTGAATATATAAAGGGCCCCATTACCTTCAGTAGCTTACGGCCTCATCAAACCTAAATCCGCCCCTGATCCTCCCTGTACCTGCAGGTCTCAGGGCAGTTCACAGAAAAGATCATAATATATAATATCAAAATAAGAACAATAACCCAATAACACCCCCTCCCCCAAAAGCCACATTTTAAAAGGGCATAGGATGTCAATCAGATCAACCAAAGGCCTAGTTAAAAAGGAGAGCATTCCACAGACGGGGAGCCACTGCAGAGAAGTCCAGTTCTCATGTTTCCACCCTCCAGACCTCTTGAGGAGGGGGCACACGAAGGAGGGCTTCAGAAGATGATCTCAGGGTCCGGGTAGGTTCATATGGAAAGAGGCGGTCCTTGAGCTATTGTGGTCCTGATCCATATGTATTATGTATGGTGATTTTATGTTGTGAACTGCCCTGTGATCTATGGGTATAGGGCAGTATCCAAATATAGGAAGGGGAAGGGGAAGGGGAAGGGGAAGGGGAAGGGGAAGGGAAAGGGAAAGGGAAAGGGGAAGGGGAAGGGAAAGGGAAAGGGAAAGGGAAAGGGAAAGGGAAAGGGAAAGGGAAAGGGAAAGGGAAAGGGAAAGGGAAGGAAGATGTGGAGCACCTCTGGGCCTTCAGATGCTGTTGGACTCAGTAACACCTGGAGTGTGAACAGCGCAAAGGAGAACAGGGCTGTGTAGAAGAGGGGATGTTGAAAGCTGGAGCTTTTCATGCATGGAAGAAAAATTAGCATCTGTTGAAATTTCTATTTTGGTTATAAACATTTGAGGTAGAGCAGCCCTCTGCGTCCTTCTCTGCAACTTGGCTGCCTCACTACAAAGGTCACAATTCTTTATTCCAGCCATTTCCTTGCTTTCTCCTTTGGTTCACTTTGTGGACCTAGATTTTTGCTATCTAGGGAGAGCGGGATAATTAAGAGGAACAGTGTTAATGTTCCTTTGGGATGCAACAGCTTGACAGGCCAGGACCACGTGCTCTTAATTAATATTGATTGCTGCTCTCTGCTAAAGATACTGGTGAAATCCAGGGAATTAGAGTGCAGGTTATTAAAGGCCATTTGTATCTGTGAGTAATTGTTAGCAACACCTCTTGAACCAGCCACGAATAAGACCTCTCAAGGGGATGTGTGAGAGACGGTTGCATAGATGTCACAAACAGCGTGAGAGGTGGATAGGGTGTGTGTGTGGATTACCTGGTGGAAAAATCAGAGAGTGAACTCTCATGGCGCAAAGTTCAAATACAGTTCAAAGTGGAAGTGGCTGAATTTTGCGAAGACATTTCAGCTGGTCTCTGCTGATCTCCTTTCATTTCCTACTGAACCATTCAGTTTGCAGGCAGGGCTGTCACTGATGCTGCAGTGCTGTCATTATCAAACTGAAGAATTAGGATAATAACCAGGTGTCCAGGTAGATATTAAAGTAATTCCAAAGGTCTTTCTAGGACAATCTGCTGATTCCCAGTGTTGTGTTCTATCTTGGTTGGATTGGAAAGTCTGAGAATGGAGATGGGTTTATGGCGTGCTCCCTAACTCTGACTCTCTTGCTAAGGTAAAGGAACCCCTGACCATTAGGTCCAGTCATGACCTACTCTGGGGTTGCGGCACTCATCTCGCTTTATTGGCCGAGGGAGCCGGTGTACAGCTTCTGGGTCATGTGGCCAGCATAACTAAGCCGCCTCTGGCAAACCAGAGCAGCACATGGAAACGCTGTTTACCTTCCCGCCGGAGCAGTACCTATTTATCTACTTGTACTTTGACCTGCTTTTGAACTGCTAGGTTGGCAGGAGCAGGGACCGAGCAACGGGAGCTCACCCCATCGCGGGGATTCAAACCGCCGAGCTTCTGATTGGCAAGTCCTAGGCTCTGTGGTTTAACCCACAGCGCCACCTGCGTCTTACTCTCTTGCTAGGATCGAACTAATTTTAATGCAGCAACAAAGAAATGGTGGTCCTTCTGATGTTGCTGAGCTACATCCTGCAATGTTCCTCCTGGCTCTTGGCTGTGCTGACTGGGGCTGATGTGAATTGGAGAGGTCCAACAACATTTGGATGGTTCCCTGTCTCTATTTTAAACAATATTCATCATCCAGTAAGACCAAGTAGGATTTCCTGTTGAAGTTGCTCCCTGAGAATAGTGCTAATCTCCTCCCTCTGCCACTATCATTTAAATATAGCAGTCTTGATTTTGAAATTATTATTATTATTATTATTATTATTATTATTATTATTATTTATTTTCATCCTCATCATCAATATACTGCCCTTCATCTGAAGACCACAGGGCATTTTGCAACATAAAAATACAAAATGAAAACACAAAATACATAATATAATTTTAAAAACCACCAATAAAGCCCCACAATTATATGTTTGGCTCATTTTATAGCTTTTTATCCCTTGGTCTATTTCAGTAAAATCAAAAGCACCAAGAGAGGATGTTAATACTGTATTCCCTCCCCTGTTCCTCTGCCAGCCTCTTTGCTTACATTCCCCTTGTAGTAATGAGCAGGATTCTAGGTTGCTGTTGTTGTTTACACATGGCAGATGTGAGAGGAAAGTAGGTGGGGCAGAATAATCTCCGTAGTCTATCTGGAGGACATGCTCTGGGATGTCTCACCTGTAGCCTTCCAGATGTCGTTGGTGTTATGTAGTGTAGTTTCACCCTGGGCCAACAGGGGGATACTGTATATAGTTTTCACTCAGGTCTGTAGATAGTTTTCACTCAGGTCCGCGGCAGTTATTTTAGGCGGGAACTCTGGGCTGTTGTTGTTACAATGTTGACAGCCGGCTGCCTATAAAAGCAGGCCGGCTGAGCTGTTTGCAGTCAGTTCTATTCCAGCTTAGAAAATAAAGAGCTACTTGAAGAAATCGCTGTGCCGGCTGCTATGTCAACCCACAACTTAACAGTTGGACTCTTAACTTCCATCATTCCTCACTACTGGCTATGTTGGCTGGAGCTGATGGGCACTGGAGTCCAGAGTATTTAGAGGTTCACAGGTCCGCCACCCCTGGTTTAAAATGCCAGGGATAAACTCTGTGGATGAAGATTTGGCAACCTTAAATCAAAGCAGGCATCTTCTAAGGATGTAGATCTAGAACAAAGCATCTTAAAAGAAAGTCTTGTTTTGCTGAGAACCAGTTCAGACATTAGGTAAATTAGGTAAAGTGGGTGTCTTGTAGTTCTGCAGCAATTTGTGGAGAGATCAGGATCTCTCCCTTGGAGAGATCTGTGAGCTCTGGAGCTCTGCTTTGTTGCTTTTCTTATATCTAAACTGGCTATTAAGAAGGTGGTTGTTTTTCAGCACAGAATGCCAATAGCATGGCACAACTGATGGCAGCAGGCTTGGTTTAGCTGCCTGCTTCCTTCCTTGTGCCACCCAAGTGCCCACCGACTGTTATTAAACTTGATGGCGTTTGCTAAGAGGCAGCCAACAACCAGAGGATTCCATTGATTTCATGGGACTAAGAAGGTACAGAGCTTGAAACTGTCCCTTTAGCATAGTTTCGAAGATTACTTGCAGATTCCCAGTTCCACTTCTTATATCTGCTAGAAGCTAGTAGTTGTACCACCTGCCCACTCCCTGCACATCTCACATTTACATACCCTCCAACATTTCTCTGATGAAAATAGGGACATTAATAATAATAATATTTTTACTATTTATACCCTGCCCATCTGACTAGTTTGCCCCAGCCACCTTGATCAACATTTGATGAGCGCCGCAACCCCAGAGTCAGTCACGACTGGACCTAATGGTCAGGGGTCCCTTCACCTTTACTTTTTTATCTCCATTTAAGTATCAGTTTTTGAATTGACATGAAGGGATGATAAAATTGTCCGTAGTGAATCTTTCTTCCAGATGTCAACCAGTGTTGGAAATGCATGTCCCAAGTCTTAAGCTTTGTTTGGAACCCTGGGAGACTCTGTTCATTAAGACTGGCTTTTGAAGCCAGAGAGTCTGAACCAACATGTTGGGGAGAGAAGAGCTCACATTTTCTGAGATTTTAAATTTGCGGCTTAATTGCAATTTTAATGGGATAGTTTTATGTTTGTTTTTTAATTTCATTTTATTTTTACTCACCCCGAGCCTTTGGGAATTAGTGATCTATATTATCAACTAAATATTTTGAGCAATTTTATTCCTCGAGGCTGCTATGGTGATTTTATTAAGGTTGAATTAGAGGCAGAGGCCTCTGTGTTTTTATAAGTTAATAATGGCAGCTTGATTACTGTAGGCTCAGTAAGATTCCCCCAGAGATTCTGCCTCATTAAGTAGCATCTGTGTTGTCTTATTGACAGTCTTCTAGTATTCATTATGTCCCGTGAATGCTTTAAAAGAGACAGGTTCTTGCCTTGATTGCTCTCTTTTCAATTCAGAAAGTACAAATTCCATGTAATTTAATCTGTGCCCCACACTAAATTACAGCGTATAGTGTTATGAATTAAGGTTGCTATTCAGTGATAGTCATACTTAGGGCAGGCTTAAGTGCATTGATTTCAGTAGGTCTACTCTAAATATGTCTTAGGTACATAGTACCTTAACAGATTCAATATTACTACAATCTCTATTCACAGGCTTCCCTAACAATTCTAGATACATAGGGAGGAAAGCTCAAATGGGGAAATATGCCCCTTTGTAGCAGATGTAATATTCTAAGGCAAAACGAAGTAAGTTCTTCACCCATGATGCGAACACATTCTAAGTTTTTATTCCCAGAAAGTGGTAGGGGACGTTTTATCCCATGTTGATGGCCTTTCAGCTGATTCCCTGGTGGCCCGCTGGAATGTGGAGTTAACCAGGGCTATCGACTGTCTGGCTCCGAAGCGCCCTCTCCGATTGCATGGAGCCTGGACAGCCCCGTGGTTTTCCCCAGAGCTGAGGGTGATGAAACAATTGCTGAGACGGCTAGAGCGCCGGTGGAGGAAAACTCATTCTAAATCGGACCGGACACAGGTTAGAGCTCAGCGTCGAGCCTACCAAGTGGTGATAGCGATGGTGAAGAGGACCTTCTTCACCGCCTCTATTGCATCTGCAGAAAACAGCAGCAGGAGACTCTTTCAGATTGTTCGCAATTTAACGGAACCACCTGCACCATCGGGGCCTGGTAAGGACCCCAAAATCTCCTGCACTGATTTTGCAAGATGGGCAGGGTATAAATAATAAATTATTGTTACTATATTATTAATGGCATTTTGGTCCTATTTTCATTAAAATAAATCTTAGGGGAACAACACCAAAGCGCAAATACATCATCATCATCATCCAGTCTTAAAACAAACAAAAACAATAAATATAAATCAAGTCACAATCCAGTTCAACGAAGATGAAATCGCTTCCCAATAAATCATCAAAATGCCCGAGTAAATAGAAATGTCTTCAAAAGAAGCATAAAACCTATTACGGTCAGCAGCGGCTGCACCTGTTGAGGGTTGGCATTGCATAACTGGGATACCCTATGGAGAATGTCCTCACACAAATAGCACACTCAGTAAACGTGGTGCAGTTAAAAGGGTGTTGCCCCCTGATCTTAATGTATATAGGCTGCTATATCTGGAGCAGGCAAGCTAGTAAGTATCAAGGTATTAAGCTGCATAGGACTTTATATGTCAATACAAGCACTTTGAACTTTATAACTTGTAATGAGACATCGCCATGTGAAATACTAGATCAGGGAGCTGTTTTCCATGCCAAGGATGCATGTTTGCTCTCAAACCTGCTTCACCTGCCTGCATTTTAAAGTTCAACACACATCCGAATTCATGGGATTTTGTATGAAATTAAATGCTGAAACCCACTCCTAAACATGTTGCTCGGAAATTTAGAGCACTGAGATCAATAGGACTTGCTTCCACATCGTGTGTTGTGAAGATTAGGGTAGTCTAAAATGCAATGGTAATAAAGATAACTCATTCCTGACAACTAACGTGTCATCCAAAAATGATCTGCTATGCTAAGTTGGCAACTACTGGCGTCTGGAAACACTTCCTTTATTTTTAAAATTTTTCTCCTTTTGGGACACCACAGAGCCCCACGTCATCATAGCTTCTTGGGGGGGGGGGCTCAGTGAGCATCTCAATGCTACGATTGTCTAATGGTCAGCTTGACTGGCAACTTAGGGTACCAATATGGACTTGGGTATATGAGCCACCTGGACATAGGTACCAACTCCCCGGGGCCCTGGGTGCCCAAGCACCCACAAAACTCCCCATGAAGGGGCCAGGGCCATGCACGCCGCATGGCACCCACGGTACCGGGCACCCGCAGTAGCGGGGCCAAGCTGGCACTCCTGCACCCAGATACGTTCTTCAGGCACCCCTGACATTGTTGACTTTCAAAGTGAAATCTCAAGCCAATAATAACTGGAAGGAAATTGTTGATACCAGATTCGGTGGGAAATGGGATTACACAAATTGGAATGCTTCTGTGATGGGAGTTGCTCTCTGCTTATTCAACAACCTGCATGGCTTATTTATTTTAGCAACACATTGAAAGAGAGTATAGAATTGGCCTTTGACCAAACTTGGACAATATTATCTACAGAAAACATTGCTCAAATGTTTGGATAGTTACTACTGTAATAGCTTCTGTCTCAACGCCTTGCCAAAACCAGGACACTAAATGCTTTATATGCAGTCATTTTCTTGCAAGGTTTTCTAGTGTGGTTGGGTCCTTAAGCAATTTTGTCTTAAGTATTTTGCTCTTCTGTTTATTGTCACATTCCTTCGGTGACAATCCTGAACGCTAACATCTCTCACTGGCACCCACGTAAATGAAAGTCAGGTTTCCCCATGTCAAAGATGTGGAATGAGGATGCCTTTTGTTAGCCCCCCAAACCCCCCCAGTCAAGCTTTTAGAGTGATGACAGAACATGTAGCCATTATTTTGATAGTGATCTCTGTGACTATTGCAGTACAGACAATAGATAATAATATGGAAGGCTGCTCTGTAAAGACAATAATACCAAAGATGGCACAGCCATTCTCTCTACTGTAAATTGACTTCTTGCAGCAATTTTGTGCTTACGTGTGCTCCTGGAAGCCTAATTTTTGAGGGTTACTTTAACTTACAGTGGCCTAACAAATCCAGGCCAGCTTGTTGAGTCCTTTCCATGGCCCGGTTTTATGTGCATAACTACTACAAAGCATCAATTAAAAATTATACTTGCAGAACTGAATTAGTATTGGAAATCTGTATTTTTAATAAATGCATAAATAAAATACAGTGCAACTTGAGCCTCATCCCTGGGTGCCTCTAGATAACCTGTTTATTTAAGCATTCATCCTGATTGGCTTGCAGAAAGCTTACATGGAGGTTAGATTAACACTGGTCTTTTTAAAGCATCAATATCACCAGTATCATCAGCATCTTCCCAGCTCCATATGGCTCATGCTTCATGTTAGTGTACTAAGAGCCTGAATATTTGTGCACTGAATAGTTTGTACAGAGGCAGATGGGCTCAAGTGACTTTCCCAAGGACACTTGGTAAAGAGCAGTGTCTGGAAAGAAGCCAAGCCCTGTACTTTCCTAAAAACAAGGCCGAAAAGCATGACTCTCTGTTTTCTTAAAAAGCTGGATGGAGTTAACTGAGCAGAGTGAATGTGCTGTTCTTGTGAGACCTTAGATCAATAGACAAGATATTATGTGTACCTTGAGGCGTTCTATCTGAGGTCTTTGGACCTAAGTGCTTTTGTGTGCAGTGTCCATTGTTTGCATTAGATCCTTGCAAATAAACCAAGCCCCTCTTATTTGCCGATGGCTTTGGATGACGTGAACTCTGAACTTTTATCTACTTCAGGCGCATTTCCAGTATCTTCCGTGTACTTGGTTTGCTGGGGCTGGGGGGGCTGGGTGCATTTCTAGGAGCCAACACAGACTCTCAAGAGACTCTCAGAGCATTTAAACCAGATCGTGTGTTGTGTGGATTTGCAAGGCATTAATTATTATTCCTCCTCCTAATATATATTTATATCAGCAAGCAAGACTGCTTCTGCTTGGCAATAGCTAGGAAATTCAGGGCTGGTCTTGAAATTTGCAAGCCGGGTGACATGGTGAAGAAATGTCAAGATTCATTAGGGATAGCGAAGGCTCGAAGGCCCTGAGGCTCTGGGGATTGGGAGAGAGAAGAGCTAATGATCTCAGCAAAGTTTTAGTAGGTCAGTCAGCTAAGAAGGTCTGTGCACAGCAGTGCAGGGATTTTGGATCCTGAACTTACCTGCCATGCAGCAGGTGAAGGGTGGGGAAAGAGTCTCTCTTTAGACGGCAATGTGAATGGCTTCAAAGTACAATAAGCCAGCCCTGCTGCCCTAGGGAGCCCTCCTGCTTATTCTGCTGTGTAGCGGGTTCCCAGACATCTGCCCCCCAGCTCTCCCCAATGGCACCACCGGGTGTGCAACCACATCAGAGTACCCACTCACAAATCTCAGACACTCCAAGTCTCCCTTTTTTCCAGGGACAGTCCTGGATTTACAGAAACCTTCCTGGTTTCTGATTTGATCCCGGAATGCCCTGCTTTTCTTTAGGACATCCCTCTTTTAGTCGGAGAAATGTTGGAGGCGTTATCCAACCCCCGAGCCATCTGAAGACAGTCCTGTATAGGAAAGGTGTGGGTTTTTTTATTATAAAATGCTTAATGTTTTATTATGTTTTTATATATGTTGGAAGCCGCCCAGGGTGGATGGGGCAACCTAGTCAGATGGCCAGGGTATAAATAGTAATTATTATTACAGTGGTAACTCAGGTTACAGACGCTTCAGGTTACAGACTCCGCTAACCCAGAAATAGTACCTCGGGTTAAGAACTTTGCTTCAGGATGAGAGCAGAAATCGCGCGGCGGCTGCAGGAAGCCCCATTAGCTAAAGTGGTGCTTCAGGTTAAGAACAGTTTCAGGTTAAGAACAAACCTCCAGAACGAATTAATTTCTTAATCAGAGGTACCACTGTATTATTATTATTATTATTATTACTATTATTATTATTGAATAGGCTGTCCCTATTTTCATCAGAGTAATGTTGGAGGGTATGAAACCTCAGCACCTTAGCCAGGGATTCTCAACCTGTCACTTTGGCTGCAAACCCTGATGTGGACACTCGAGTGGAAAACTCAGGCCCTGCAAATCCCAATGTCAGCATTATCCGGTTCGTTTAAATTCAAATCCGTGCCTTTGCAACGCGCTCCTGTGTGCTTGCAGGGCCACGCCCCGAAGTCAAACTCCTCGCTAGGTGAACGGGAGCCCTGCACAAACACGCCAGGCAGGCCTCCGCCCCCTTCTCCTCCACTCTTCTGCTCCCCTTCTGTCATTCTCTCCTAAGTTTTCTTTTGGAGCGTCAGCAAGGAACTCTGCGTGAACTTGAGTTCCTACTTTGCTCTCAGGTGGCAGCGGCAGCCCTGGAGTAAAGGAGCCTTCCTCCTGCTGGGGAGCAGCACGACCAGGTTTGCTTATTTATGAGACTGACTTCTGATTGCTGCTCTCACATCCTATTTGCTGGCTGCTTACGGAGGACTGGATTTGTCAGTTTCAACTAACATCTTCGCTTTCCAGTTGCTTTGCTGCTGAGGATTAACTCTTCGTACGCAGAGCTGCATTCAAAAAAAAGAGATAAAAGAAAAAACAATAGAGTGCCAAGGAGGAATATGCTGAGCATTGATGTGCTTGTGCGGTGAGGGCAGGGAGCAGTGTGCACGGCTTCTGCAGCTTCTCCCCCTTCAGGGATTATTCTTGGGTGGGTGGGGGGAAGAAAACTGAAAGCTGAACTCCTTTGGGAAGGCCTTTACTCCATCTTCACTCCTGTAACCCGGCAACAACCATCCACCAATCAGCTTTGCTCAATGGCAGAAGTAGAGTTTGCTAGCAGTCTTTTATTCCTTCTCCCTTGGAACAGTCCTCACCAGCATCATTCCTGATGCACCCTGATCTCCTTTCGCACCCTGTCATTTCCAGGACCTGTGGGAGGTGGACCTGCAAGTATATCTGTTAACGCCGTTTACGGGGGTACGGAGGGGATGTGGTGTCCGTCTGGTGGGTGGGGTAGGATTGGGGGTGGGGGCCGACTCTGTAGAATACTGTCAGAATACGTGGAAGGAAAATTGCATGGATGAAACTGACAAGGAGAGGGGAAGGGGTTAAAAGATGCCCCAACTGATGCTTCTGAAATCAGTCAGCATGCAAGAAACGTGTCTGCCTGCTGCCTCTATGTATGCAAGACATAATCATCTGTCTTCCGAGGACCTTCTGCCTGGGGGGGGGGGACCCCAGACCCACCTATTTCAAATTTACTAAGAAAGCACCTGCCTATATGCCTGGCATACACTTGTCGTATCTCCTGGAATCGTGTGCAATCCAGATTTAATTTTAAACTATCAAGGAAAATTGAGAAAACGTGGTTGAAACTCTTTTGTATGATTTTAGAGGAGATGCCAACCCACATCTCCCGTGATCCAAAGGTAATTGCCACATGTTGTGGTGTCTGTGTGTATATAATTACTTGTCCCACATGAGAATTGTTTGGTAACATTTGCTGACTGCTGTGTATTCTTCTTTGCCAGGGTATTAAGGATTTAGCCTGATTTGAGGCCGAACAGAGAAGAGACAGCGGACTGTTCACCTGGTGAGTGAAAACTTCTAAATGTCATGGAGCTGGGAAAGTTGAGCAGGATAAGGAGACAGGCATTTAAAACGTAGGGCCTATTTTGTGTGTGCTGTGTACCTCTCGCTGCCATACACACAAAATAAGGTCTGATGCAAAGGATCAGAGAGGTGTGTGTGTGTTTTGGGGGGCAAAGGTTGTCCATAGGAGTTGGCCCAAGACATTTTGCTGAATACCAATTGCTGGAAATCGCATGTAGGCAGAGCACTGTTATGCTCATGCCCGGTTTGCAGGCATCTGGTTGGCCACTGTGAGAACAGGGTGCTGGCCTAGACGGGCCATTGGCCTGATCCAGCAGCTTCTGCTTATGTTCTTATGATAGCACCCTCCACTGTACATTGCAGGCTAGCATGAGTGGTGAGATCTTTCCTTCAGCACCTTGCTGCCGCTCTCCACCTCCTAATGGAAAGGGCAGCGCTGTGTAAAGCTAGCAAAACAAAAGCTCCACTGTTCTGCAAACACATCAATGGACCTCGGAGGGCGGTTGAACTACCAAGAGGGCTGATCTTAACACCTAAGAGGGTGTGTTGGGAAGGAAGCGGGCTTTCAGATATTTGGGGCCTAGGTCATTTAGGGCTTCATACATCAATGTGAACACTTTGAATTGGGCCTGGAAATGAACTGCTGACCAGCACAGGTGTGTTAACACAGGGGTTATACACATTCAAAATGGAACCCCCAACCAGTAATCTGGCTGCTGCATTTTGGACCAGCTGAAGTTTCTGAGCTGTCTTCCAGGGCAGCCCCATGTATAGCACATTGCAATAATCTAGTCTGGAAGCTATCCAAGCATGGAGTACAGTGGCCAAGTCATCTCTATTCAAAAGGAGGCCATAGTTGGCAAACCAGGTATAGCTGGAGATAGGCACTCCAAGCCCACCAGAGTCTCCTGTGACAATGTTGGACCCAGGGGTAACCCTCCCCCCCCCAAGCATTTAGTGAGAGGCATGTACATAATGGCCTCCGTTAAAAGATATTGTGTTTCAGGTGATTTGCGATGACATGAAAGCTCGCTCTGTGTGTACTGTTTCATTGATGATAGCCGTTTCACCCATGGAAATTATCACTTGCAGTCATTAAGTGACGAAATTTTATGTGCAAATGCTGAATTGGTACATTGTATGTGTAGGAGATTGGCAATCATTAGCAATGGCTGGTTGTAAAATATAGTGTAAGACATACTGGCAAACAGTTTGCTGGATTACAACATCTGTACCAGTTCAAGGCTTCTCTGCATTCTGCTTCTGTGTGTTGTCCATTCTAACTACACGCAACATGTGAGATCTGTAATTTGTTCTGCCAATATTTAAGAGCAGCCATGGGCCTCTCCAAAACTGATAGGAGCAGTTATACTTGCCATCAGTCCTGTGGAACTGAGGGAAACTGTGGGGCTAAAGCTTTGGGGGAAAGAGCCATGGCTCAGGGGTACAGCACATGGTGTTGTATGCAAAAAGTCACAGGTTCAAACCCAGGAACGTCCCTGCCTAGGGGTCTTAGTTGACCACAGGTTTAGCATGATTAACAATGTGATGCAGCAAAAAGAAAGATAATGCTATTTTAGGCTGCATAAACGTAAGTATTGTGTCCAGATCAATGGAAGTAGTAGTACCATTCTATTCTGCCTTGGTCAGACCACACCTGGATTACCGAGTCCAGTTCTGGGCATCACAGTCTAAGAAGGATGTTAGAAGAGGGAGTTAGGGATGTCTAGCCTGGAGAACAGGAGACTGAGAGGTGATATGATAGCCATCTTCAAAATCTGAAGGGCTGTCACATGGAAGATGGAGCAAGCTTGCTTTCTACTGTTCTAGAAGGTAGGACCTGAACCAATGGATTCAAAGAAAGCAGATTCTGACTAAACTTTAGCAAGAACTTTCTGATGGTAAAAGCTGCTGGACAGTTGGACTGCTAGACTCCTTCACTGGAAGATTTAGCAGTGATTTCTGCATTTCAAGGAGCAGAACTGGGTGAACCATGGGTTCCATTCTAACTCTGCAATTCTATGGTTCCTCCACCACCACCTTTCCAAAGCAAACAGTTATTCCTTAAAGTTCCAACTCGGCTCTATTCCAAGGCAAACTGAGGTGAGCTTGGGAGAGGTTACCCATCCCTAGATCACAGCAAGGCCACATTCAGAGAGGTCACTTTCAGAATATTCCAATCATTTCATTTGTCCACACCCTAAGATTTTATCTACAGAAACACACAGGCTCACTAAATGGAATTTGCCATTCATATTATTAAGAGCCAACATACCCCCTAGCCATCAGATGCCATTCATTTAAAAATGAGAAAAGAACAAAACAACAACAATGCAGTTTTGGCTTTCATTTATATATATATTTTTACCCTTTCAGCCCTCTTGGTATAATTTTTCACAAGACACTGCACTCTTGCAGTTTCTTTCTCATCTGTCCCCAAATACACCCAACAATATAGCAAATAGTTTTTCTTTCCCACTCACTCTCTGTCTCCCTCTTAAGCTTGTTTCTAATGGAATGGTAATCTGTGTCCACAAAAGGATTTAGAGCATTCCATCATCAGTTTGCAGTGCCATTGGCATCTTTAAAATGCCAGGAGCAGAGCGTCGTTATTGGGGAGAAAGCAATAAAATGCAACATACTAACAAAAAGTGACTGTACATTGCGACGGAGGTGGCTGAAAGAATTTCCCCCCAAGTAAGGAGGCAAAAGAAATATACAACATCCTGGCTCTTCAATGGAGTAAGGCAGAGATGGGGTACCTGCAGTCCTGCGGATCATAATATCCAGCCATTGGTCGGGGCGATAGGAACTGTAGTTCAGGAACATCTCTGGAGGGCTACAAGGTCCCCCAGCTCTGGACTAAGGAATTCAGTCATCCCAGCTGCCTCCACATGTACTGTAGGAACCTCCCTTCGAATGCCAAACCAGGGCTTCCATCTTCCCTGCCTCCCCACCTCCCAATCTTAGATTGCAAGGTAAAATCTGATTTACATTATTACACCCCTTTGGGAAAGGGCCCATCATTTTTGCTTGTCTGCCAGGTGCTACAAATATCTGTGTTTAGGTGTAAATAATGATAATACCAAATGGTTTCTGTGAGTCTGCAAGGCTGGGTATAGTGTAATATACAGTGGTACCTCGGGTTAAGAACTTAATTCGTTCTGGAGGTCCGTTCTTAACCTGAAACTGTTCTTAACCTGAGGTACCACTTTAGCTAATGGGACCTCCTGTTGCTGCCGCCGCATGATTTCTGTTCTCATCCTAAAGCAAAGTTCTTAACGCAAGGTACTATTTCTGGGTTAGCGGAGTCTGTAACCTGAAGCATCTGTAACCCGAGGTACCAATGTATTGGTTATACAAATACAGGTATACAGGAGAATTTCCTGCTTTCTGTTTAGCAGCTCTGGCCTGCATAGTAATACAATAACATTCATCAGTCTTCTAATGAGATGTTGGTCTTAATAGCTGGAAATCTGGAGCATCTCTATAGCTATGAGGATCAAGGGAAATATCTGAAATCATTTCTGCTGAATAATTAGCAACCAGAGGAAAGTAATCTCTCCAGTAATGAGTAGAAGGGTCCTTTTTTCATTTGGCACAAGTCTTAAGTTTTCTTCTGTTCCCCCTCAATATATACCCCACTAAGGAACAAAAGTACACATGACTTAAATTTGACTTTGCATCTAACATGTGAGGTTCTGTTGTTGCTTTTTTAAAAAAGCAAACTGTATTCATTGGGGAGAGCTGGAAATTAATGAGAGCAAGGCTGGCACAGAGGGGAAATGTAACCCTTTCTTCCTCTGCAGCAGTCGAGGAAAATCCCACGTATGATGCTTGTATTTGCTTTGAGGGCAAACACTTCATTGGTGGCAGTGTGGGATTTCCTCCCAACACAAATACTAGTTTGAGAGGATAGTTCATCCTCCAGGAATACAAAAGGGGAAGAAGGGTTAAATTCCCTCTCCACAGCTGCTAGGATCTTATTAGTTATCAGCTCCCCTCTCTCACCTGATGCAGTTTGGATACTGACCTGCCCCACCCCACACTGGCGGGGTGGGAGATGCATTTAACCTCACCTCATATCTAGCTTGTTCCTAATTCTTCACACCTGCTGCCTTCAGATTGGTGATATTACTATGCTTGTTCTGTGGCCTGTAACAAAGAAATTACTGTAGAACAAATAATTAAAAGTATTGTCAAAAGAAGAAATGATAAACAACAACAACAACAGTAGTTACCTCCAGTTCCTTTTTGTTATAGTAGTAAAAAAAGAGAAAGAAATGCCAGTACTTATATCTTGGTCAAAAGATCTGTGGGTGCCAGCACAAAATGGCTGCCATGGGCAGTTGTAGGGCAGGAGGTGAAAGCAGAGAGGTCACAAAAAAGCCACTCGTTACTGCACCTATGGCTTTAGAGATCAACATAGGCAAAGAAAAGGGGAGATCCCTGCCCCATAGAACTTACAAACACAATTTCAGTAGCAGGAAAGACAGCAGAAGGAGGGGAGGGAGAAAAAAAGAGAGAGGAAAAGTTAATAAGCCTGGGGAGGGGAGAAACTAGGACTCTGATGCACGTTCAGTCTGTGCAAGCATTTCAGTTTGCCAGATGGAACAATCCGCCCCTCTCTTCTGGCATCCAGCTCTGGGGTTTTCCTGACACCCCGCCCCCCCCAGCCAATTTTTTTTGGGGGGGTGCGACGGCGGGGGAGGCAGAGAAAGACCCCTTACGCAAGCAGAATCCCTAATGAAGCTGATGGGCTCCATTAGGTGAACCCCACTCAGGGGCGTTATCTGATGATCGCCCTGCTCAGAGTAGACCCATTGAAATGAACGAAGCTGTTAGTCACGCCCATTCTTTTCCACGGGTCTGCTCTCACACAGCTCACAAATGCACCGTGCGGCCAGGGGGCTATCGCAAACGTGACGCTGGATCCCCGCTATTAACATGCACAGCGAGCCCGTGCCAAGAGCGAATAGTTGGGCATCTTTTCTGGCAGGCTGGCCATTTCCCGGACCACACACTCCCAGCCCCCGACCCTTTCCTTCTCCCTCTCCCCTCTCCCCACTCCTCTCTCCCTGACGGTGCCTGACCCCCTTTTTTCCTCCCCTCTTGCCTCGCCCCTCCTTCCCAGCTGGTCCCTCCTCCCTCTTGCTCCGAATCTGCCGGCTGTGCTTTTCCTCGCAGTCACTGGGAGATGTGACAGCCTTTGGGATTGTATTATCTATGAAAAAGCTATATCCGGAGTTGAAAAAATCTTGACGTGGCTCCCGGGCAGCAGGGATGGATCGTGGAGAGAATCTCAGTCTCGAGCGCCTTTTCTTTTATGGCAGGGACTGATTATTTCCGCTGGTGGCTGTTCTCTCAGTACAGATGTGAGCACTAAACGGGGGGGGGGGAATAGGTCGGGGTGGGGGGCAGCAGAGACTAAAGACTAGCATGTTACTGAAATGTCAGTGTCTTGGAAGTACAGGCTGTATGTCAAAAAGGGACCTTCTCTAATTGCTTAAGCCTCAGGTATGCATTTTACATTTACTTACCAGGTCCAAATCCAGTTGTGAATTAAAATTGCTCTTGTGTGTTCTTTCTCTACCAGCTCAAAAAGTGTTTGATTTAGGCTTTTTGTATAATTTTTTTTATATTAAAAGGGGGTGGGGGGTGGAGAAATGCAAATATGCTCCAGGAGTGCTGGAAGCAGAACTGTAATGCACGAGAACAGTGTGGCTTCAGCAAAATGCAAAATGTGAGCAGGTTATTAAAACTGAAACAGGAGGATTTCTCTCTCTCTCTCTCTCTCTTTAAAATCAGTTTTTGTGCATGGTGGTTCTCTCCCCCTCCCAGCAATCTTGCTAGTCTGACCTTTTAAACCGTGTCCACCTGTCTGGTATGAGGCTGTGGTCTAAGATAGCTGAGATAGCTGGTGGAAATAAAACACAAATGCTGCTAGGAAACCCGAGGTGTTATGAATGCAAAATTGGATGCAGTTTTCATCATCCTCACTACTTGTGAGCAAATATGTGTCTGCTATTGAAGGTGCCCATGTGTCTCTCTGAGCCAGGTAACTGTTGCATCTGCAGGTGTAACTGCCTTCCTTGGGTGTTTTTTGGGGGGAAATTGTGGTTGGATTCTGGCAGTCTTTGTGGGTGTGGGCTTGAGAGCTGGCCAAGAGTTCCAGACCACAACTGCAGTGTAAAAGTGTTTAGTCCATAACTCAAGAAGACTTTGAGTCATAGAAGAACACTGTTGTTAATAGCTGCTCACCACAGCCATGGTTCCTTCGTTATTTTCTTTTCAAAGCATCTGAAATTACTGAAGCATTGTTTTGGGGGTGTCGGGAAGGAAGGAAGAAATGGTCCAGGATCCAAAGAACTTTAAAATTAGTTGGAGCTGAAGGGAACCTGGAGGAATATTAGCATGTTGGTCACTGGTTGATCTTTTGTCTTGAGAATGAAGGAAGTTTCAAATGCATATTTTGAATGAGGCATGGCAGCAAGTTGGAGGAAAAGTTATTGAAATCCACTTGGTTGGTGCAGGTGGATGAGCCAAATGCAAGATAAGAACATCAGAAGAGTCTTGCTGGATCAGACCAGTGGCCCATCTGGGCCAGCATTCTGCTCTCACAGTGGCCAAGCAGATTCCTATGGAGAGCTGCTGCCAACCCGTGTTGAAAATACTGAGCTAAATGGGTCAATGGTCTGGGCTCAGTATAAGGCAACTTCCTGTGTTCTGGCCATAGTGACCATTAGATTTTAGCAATGGTTGCTATTGCTGGAATCCAGAGCCATTGAGATAGCAATGTTATACCCACTTACCAGGGAGTAAGGCTCTTTCGACTCATTGGACCTCTGAGTAAATATGCATGGGGTAGTACTGTTAGTCTCATGTCTGTGGGCTGCCTTGAATGTGTCATGCAAGAGACATTTGCAAGCTGTTGGGAAATCATAACGTGGCAAAAAGGCTGACTGTGACTTGACTACATGTCACACAATTTCCCACGCTAAGGTGGCATTAGTGTGGTTCATTTCACCTTCTGTGCACAGGCCCTTGGTATGGGAGTGGCTCCAAGGGAATAACCAGTGAGGAGAAAAAGGAAGAGCAGAGTTTAAAGTAGCAAGATCACAAAATTACTGAGTCTGTTAATTATGTTGTTTGTTGTTCTTCTTTTGTGCTGAGGTGGGGCTTTCTGTTGGATGTTGAAGGGCACATTTGGTTGGCTTGCCACTCTGCTTTCAATGCCCAAGGGAATAGGTTTTGTGTGTGTGTGTGTTTTTACAATTATGGCTATATTGAAAATAGCTTGGGGGACCACAGCTGACTGGACTTTGGGGACAATGGTGTAGATGACAATGTTTTGGATGACATTACTTCCTACATCAGACTATTTGTCAAGATAATGATAGGTATTACTCATACTCTCTTGACAGCTGAGACACTTGTTTAATATCAAGGGCACAACTTCCTGAACTCATCTTATGACTCCTGGCTAACTCACTTTCATTTAGTAGCTCATTTGTATTGATGGAAGCTTCATGATGCCTTGGCATCTTTCTGTTGCTACCAGCAACATTGCTAGGCATATATCATTCTTAGACATAGGAGTGGGCACTCATTTTTTTGTTTAAAGGGTCAACACTATAAGCTTAGCCTTCAATCTTTCCCGCCCACAATGAACCAATTGCCAGCTTTAGTCCAGTAGAAGCTGTTGACAGTAGTCAAAGGTACTCTTTTGGAACAATCTCTACCTCATGGGTTGCCTCACTAACTGGGAGTATATCTGAGGGAACTACAGTGACACCCCTGCTGATGGGAGTAATAAGTAAGCAGTGAGCATATCAAAAATGCATATTGCTATTTATACCAAAATCGTCCTCTGTTTGTTGTCATGAAGCACCAAATTCAGGCAGTTATTTGAAAGGAGCAGTGTTAACAGAAGAATGAGTGATACTCTCCATCTCTTGAGAAGGGCAGTTAGGAGACAGTTGGGCAGAAAGAGAGAGAGAGAGAGAGAGAGAGAGAGAGAGAGAGAGAGAGAGAGAGAGAGAGAGAGAGAGAGAGAGAGAGAGGAGCTGTTGAGTGGGAACAGAAAAAGAGAGAGAGGACTGCTTCAAAGGCTGGTAGTGAGAACAGCTTTTCCAGGGGGGAGTCAGCGTGTTAGGCTAAACAGAACCATTGTTCCTTGTTTTGTACTTGTTCTTCTGGGTGTTATTTTCTATAAATAAATATGTTTAATCGCTTTACATTTCTGAATGTCTTTTGGTTTGGGGGAATATCGGGTAGCATATCTCACCCCATGCAATGGCTTTGGCTTATATAGTGAATTGTATAAAAGAACAATCTTCCCGCGGTGTATCTGAAGAATTGTGCATCCACACAAAAGCTCATACCAACTTAGTTGGTCTCTAAGGTGCTACTGGAAGTAATTTTTTTATTTTGTTGCGGTGTAGCAGTTAGAGTACTGGACCCGGGAGACCAGAGTTAAAATCCTGACTCATGCATGAAGCCCATAGGATAACTTTGGGTCTGTCACTATCTCTCGGCCTAACCTGCCTCAGAGGGTGATTGTGCGGATAAAATAGAGAGAAAGAGAAGTATTTATGTCACTTTGAGCTCCTGGGAGAAAAAGTGAGGTATGAATGTAATCATGAATAAAACTAGAGCTTAACTCAATAGGTGGAGGCAGCTGTGTATTGGGGGGGGGGGCTTAAGGGGAAGTCTAGACTTGGTGGACAGGTAGGAGCCAGGGCCTTTTAAGGAACCCCTGGGACATCACACCACTTTTGTTTGTATTTTGCAGAGAGCTAAAGAATAGACAGGAATCTCTGGGGAACTTTGGAGAAGTGGAAGCATGAGTGACCTATAGCAAAAAGGAAGAAGCCAAAAGTGTTATGAACTGCCCTCGGCTTGACCATTCCAACTGGTCATTAGAAGAATTAATAACTAAGAATTGGTACCTACGTTTGCTTATATCCTCCCACCCTCCATCTTCCTTTTATGTTGTATCTTTTAGATTGCAAACCTGAGGACAGGGACTGTCTTATTACTGATCTTTGTAAATTGTTGTTATTATTTTATTTTATTGACTTATATACCGCCCTATACTTGGAGGTCTCAGGGCAGTTAACTACTCTGGGAGCCGTTTTTCAACAGAAGAACAGGGCATATGTTCTTGTGTGTATATCTATGTGTGTATATCTATGTGTACAGTATGCGTGCAGTATGGTACCACAATGTACTGCTTTACAGGGTGACAATGTAAAGTAGGATAACCCAGCACTGTGTCTGGACACTCTGAAATCTAGATGAATGCAAACCTGTGCAGGTGTGTGTCATTGTGTAGGTTTGATATACATTGGACAGGTACATAGATGAGCTAGAATTTATCAACCAGTTTGCTGATCAGAGTGGCCAGCTCATCTCACACACTGTTTGCTAGTTCAGCAGTTTTCCTTTTATAAGGTAATCTGGTAAAGGCTCGGTTTGTATGTGACTGAGTGGTTATATGGTTTGGCTAAGTGTAAATGTGTGGATTTCTAGAGAGATTGTGGCTCCCCAGCATCTCTCCCTGTAAACCACTGTGGTACAGCTTGTGGACTACCTTGGTTACAGCTGGCAGAAGCAGATTTAAGGTAGCGTGGTTGGTTCGGTCGTACTGGGAGAATGGAGCATGGGAGGCATGTGTGTGTATCTGAATGTTGGTGTCACACAGGGTGCTGCTGAAATTTTAGACCCCCACGGTCTGCCACTGCAGCTGGAGCAAGAGAAAGCCAGAAACCCAGGTTTGGTTGTCACACTAAGCCAAATCATGGCTTACCTTGGGCAGCATGGCAGCTGCAGATCTGGGGGAGGAACTCAGCTGCTGTGATCTCCTCTGCAGGAACCTGTGTGTTCACACTAAACCATGGTTTAGTGCAAGATGGAGTTGTTCCGCCAGGTCTTTGGCCAGGGTTCAGTCTGACTCCCTCTCCCCTTTCATAAGAACTTGAATGAAAGTGGCCTCCCAGTTTTTCTCACAGGTGCATATAAGTTCAGCACAAACAGTTGGGCCTGGTGAGCATATAAGGTTCCCAGCCCTAATCTGCAGGTTGCCATCTGATTGGGTTTTATTCTGATCCTGATTTTATTATAGGATGTATTTTAATTGATTGCCTGATTTTTATGTTAATGTGTTATACATTTGATGTTAGCCGCTCTGAGCCCGGTTTTGGCCGGGGAGAGCGGGGTATTAATAATAATAATAATAATAATAATAATAATAATAATAATAAGAAGAAGTTTTATGTGAAAATCAGGTTACCTTTAATCATCACCCACTTTGTCTTTACCATTTAGATGCTCGTGTTTTGGGTTCCCAACTGTCTTCAGAGAAGGAATGGCTGCTCTACATATTTCATGAGCAACATTTGAATCTTGTCCATTTTAAAACCTGTTCATTAATCAAATCTAGGCTCTTTTGTGGGCGCCATGATGTAGTTTGCAGACAAAATGAACTTCCCTCTGAAGTCAGCATGTCACAGTAGTGCAGTATTATAATCATCCCGCTATTACAGACTGCGCTGACCCCAGAAAATAGGGCAGGATGGCAAAGAATACATTCAGAATATGTGCTACATATTTTTGCTTGGAGCTATGGTATTAGCTGTGACGACTGCGATGAACAATATGGAATGCGATCACGTTAGTAAGCGTGACACTGAAGTGTGATGCATAATGCAAATATTGCCAGAAAAGTCTGTGGCTGCTACAGTAGACATTATTCCTACTGAATTCATGCTCTGCCTCTGACCCAAATTCAGAGCAAAAATATCCCAACTGTGGTAGTGAGCAGGCTCAGGAGAGCTCCTTGTGAAGTTGAAGAGCTGTGCAGGCAACTGAAATCTGAAAAGAGAGAAAGCTCTGCATGGGGAATGTGGGTCTCCAGCTGAGCCTTACAGTTGGAACGTGTGACCAGCTTCTTGTATTGTGGTCCCAAAATAAATAAATCAGCTTATTTTATCTTTCTCATCCAGGCACAATGTTCCGCAAGAAAAAGAAGAAACGCCCCGAGATCTCTGCTCCACAGAACTTTGAGCACCGTGTGCATACCTCGTTTGATCCAAAGGAGGGAAAATTTATTGGCCTGCCTCTGCAATGGCAGAATATCTTGGACACTCTGAGGCGGCCCAAACCCGTCGTAGACCCTTCAAGGATCACCCGGGTGCAGCTTCAGCCTATGAAGGTGAGGATGAAATATCTGAACCCAATCATCTGGAATCTGAATTAAATAGTCCCTCCTTTACATTTCAGCTTGTCAGATATGGAGGGGATGTAGCAACTCCCTTATAAAGAATGGTTGCAAGGTGTTGGGATTTTGTAGTTCAGAGACAAGGCAAATAAGAGGTGACATGATAGAAGTTTATAAAATTATGCATGGCATGGAGTAAGTGACTAGAAAAGTTCTTCCTTTTTCTCTTATATGAAACTTGTAGACCCCCAAGGAAGCTGAGTGTTAGAAGACTCAGGACAAATTCTTTTATTTTTCATGCAATGCATAGTTGAACTATGGAACCGGCTCCCACAAGAGGAGGTGATGGCCACCAACTTGGATGGCTTTTTAAAAGAATGAGACAAATTCACAGAGGAGAGGGCTACCAGTGACTCCTACCCATGATGGCTTTGCTCTGCCTTCACAGTTGGAGACAGCAATGCTTCTGAATGCCAGTTGCTGGACACTACAGTAGGGGAGAGGGCTCTTGCTGGTCAGATCCTGCTTGCTGGTTTCCCACAGGCAACTGTTCAGCTACTGTGAGAACGGGAAGCTGGACTCAATGGCCTATTTAGCGACTGTCTCTTTTCTGTGGAACACACTTCCTGTTGAGATAGAACAGGCACCCACTATCCACACATTCCGGTAACAATTGAAGACGTCTTTGCTCCAACAGGCTTTCCCAGCTGGATGTTTGCCATGGGTGTCTATTTTATATGGTTTTAGATGTTGACTTTTTAAAACAGTTTTTTTGTGATTAATACATTAGCAACAACTTTCAATGGTATAGGAGCCCTTTTCTCTTTCCCGTCTGGGCACTCTTCATCTCACTTTGGAATTGATGTTGTCCTTTATTTTTCTTTAACTGCCTAGATATAATCTCATTCCATCTTGGGAAGGCATGTGTGAAGCAAACAGTCTCGAAGCCCGTTCTGTTGCAGTAACCCAGAAATTATGAATATGGGAGATTATTGTTTGAGAGAGACTGAAGAGGCCAAGCAGTCCCTCTTGAGTGGGCTCCTTGACCTGAGTGTTTGTTTCAGCCGTTTCCTCCCTCCCCCCCGCAACTCTTTTTCTATTAAATTATCACCACATACAGAGCAAGAAGCCCAACCCATCTGCCAGGGCCTGTCTCCTGAGCCAGCTGGGTGGCTGACAGAGCAAGTCAGACTGTTGACAAAAAGCAAAAGAGCACATATGCGTGTCTGCACAAGTAGATGGATGCATTTCCATGGCAGAAGTGGAGAGAAGGAACATCCTAGTCCTAGTGCAGATAGGGTAGCATATTTGTTCGAGCTTTTCTCTGCTTATTTTAGAATCGCTACCACCAGCCAGAATAAGTAGAGAGAGAGGAAAGAGGTAGTTATGGTTGGGTCATAGGATTGGCTTAAACCCGGGTGGATGGATCAGGCCTTCCTGACTGACTACGGAGTAGCACATACGCATGTGTGAATGCTCTCTGGTAGTCCTCTACTGTATTTATATCTATTACAGTGAACTGCATCCTTACATGAGTAAGGGAGTCAGTAGACAGAAGAAGCTACTGTTTTGACTGCTGCGGTTAATTCAGCTTGTGTTTTATGAAGGCACTGCAGAGATGTTAGCAAAGGGAAGAAATTCTCTTCTCACTCCAGGGGAAGTTTCCCCCCCATACGGATTGGGAATGGTGCCAGGAGAAGGCAAGGGTATTGTATCGGGCCTCCCTGTGGTGAAATAGATGGTGTTAGTTAATAGATTCTTAAGCTTCTTACTTCCTAAGTAAATGAGTTGGCTAAGCTGCAAGGTAGATAAGGTGTGGGAGGGGCAGGTGTCTGGGATGGAGAGACGTGTGTGCTATACAGTGGTACCTCGGGTTACATACGCTTCAGGTTACATACGCTTCAGGTTACAGACTCCGCTAACCCAGAAATATTACCTCGGGTTAAGAACTTTGCTTCAGGATGAGAACAGAAATCGTGTTCCAGCGGCATGGCAGCAGCGGGAGGCCCCATTAGCTAAAGTGGTGCTTCAGGTTAAGAACAGTTTCAGGTTAAGAATGGACTTCCGGAATGAATTAAGTACTTAAGCCGAGGTACCACTGTATTACGTTCCAGAATCAACATTATTTGCACATGGTCACAATATGATTTATCTCAGAATGGAGCCAGTTTCTTACTGTGGGCGAGTTGGTCGGTGAGAACATAAAGCTATCATTATTATAGATTTAGTATTGCAGATGATTTCCCCCACAGCATTTTGATACATCACTCAGTAAGGGGTAGCAGACAGCTAGAACAAGACTGTGGATTGTATCCAAATAGCTGGTTCATCATGTGTGCATTTACCGTGGCTTAACTCCAAACTCTTCCCTTCTCATATTGTCTGCACAGATTGAAACAAGCCCAGCTCCCTCAGCCCTAAGATTGCTTGAATTGAGCCTCAGATATTACCCCTATTCCATTGTTGTCAAAAATGTGAGTTAGTGGCCAGAGTGGGGAGGGCTACATTCACCTCCCGCCTATTCCAAAATCTCCTAAAGGCTCTCCATGGCTCAAAGGAGACCTGCAGGATGCACTGTAAGAGATATGTCTTTAATGCATGAGCAAGACTTTGGTTGGAGCTGCTGCAGGGTGCAATGGTAGGAGCTGAATGGGTGCATCTCTTCCCCCCTTCCATTAATGCAACTATTGTTGTGTGTTTGTCAATGACTGAACATGGCTCCAGATTTTAAAACAACTAGCAAATAAAAACAAATAGCAGGAGGCACAAATGTACTGTCTATCTGAGGCGTGGGGGGCGGTGGCTTTGCATGAGGTATATTTCTCAGTACCTTGCCATGTTAAGTATTTTTGTAGGTAGCGCTAAGCCTTTTTCCAATTCAAGTTCAGCATCACACAGTAGATGACCATCTCGGCTGTGAGTCCTGGAAGACCTGCTCCCAGTCTTGCAGGCGCTTTCCACCTACCAGGGAGGGCAGGGCCCTGACGGACTCCAGCTACAAAAACTAGGGTGCTGAACAGAGACTTGGGCTGGGGTGTTGTTTAGGGTTTTCGTTGTGGGCGGAGTTGTTGCTCTCCATTTTTTATATCTTTATTTTAGATCTTGTGATTTATGTGGCAATTGTTCAGTTGGCTTGTGTATTTTAAATGTTTTATTTATTTATGACTACTTTTGTCATGTTGTAGTTATTGGTATTTCTATGTTGTAAACTGCCTTGAGCATGGTTTGAACTGCGGAAAAGTGGCATACAAATAAAATTTTGTATGGAATCTTTATTAAACTTGTATACCACTCTTCATCTGTAGATTTCAAGGCTCTTCACAGCATATGTACCATATGTATGCATGTAAAGCAGAATGTGCTTCACCCCATAAATCTCTAATTCCAGTGAGAGGTAGGTTCAAGTTACACACTCAATAGTGTCAAAATGCCCGAGAATCTTCTGAATGTATCTTCTGAGAATGCCTGAACAGGTGACCACAGAACGTTAACATAGCTTTTGTTTGTTTTTGTGGTAGACGGTTGTGAGAGCCAGTACATTTGAAGTGGAAGGATATATTTCTGGGATACTCAATGACATCCAGAAGCTTTCCCTCATCAGTTCAAATACCCTGAGGGGGAAAAGTCCCACGAGCAGGAGAAGAGCCCAGTCACTGGGGCTTCTGGGAGAAGATGGACCCACTGACATGTACCTACAGTGTGCGGAACCAGACTGGGCAGACAGATATGGAAACTACCTCAACTGCAATGGCGGGAGCAAGTCCTCGAGACGGCAGACTTTATGGCCAGATTATAAACCTGCATTGGACGGACAGGCTCACTCCAATGGCCTTGTGATGAAAGCGCAGTCTCTTGGCCCTTCAGAATTCCAGGGCGCAAACAGCCGCTTTATCCCACTCTCCTCAGGTTTTCAGCGCCAGCAATACATCCCGGTTCCTGAGGCAAACAGTGAAGATGCTGGAAGGGGATGGAGCTCCGAAGAGCACTACGCTCAGCCTAGCCAGGGGAGCCAAGCTAATTCGAGGCCGCCCGGGGAAGGCAGTCCTGGCTCCAAATCGAGAGACAACAGCTTGAAGAGGAGGCTCTTGAGAAGCGTGTTCCCCTCGTCCAGCGCCTCAAACAAGATCGGAAACAGCCAAACACAGATAAAGGTATGTTTATTTTGTGCCTGAGAGGTTGGTACCTTTCAAGTACAGTTCTGAAGGTCAATATGGCTTCTAATAGTTTAAAGTTAATGTCAGGGCTTATGCTTGCATTATGGAGCAGCTATTGGCCTAATTTGCACTGATGTTACACCATCGACACAATCCACAGAGCATGCTGGTATATTCTTTGGCAAACTGTATTTCCCCTTGTTGCCCACAGTACAGCTGTCAAGGGAGCCAAGACAAACAAGCAAATCTATGTCTGCAATCATCATAATCTGCTTGTCAATGTCATTGTCCTTGGCAGTAGTGTAGTGGCGAATTCATGGTGGTCACACCCATTCTAAGATCATACAGCTTTCTTGGATTAAACAATAATCTTATAATTATATCATAGCCATGATTAAGGATGCATTGCCCCAATCAGTGCAGATCTCCATGTTTTGCCTTTTAGCCAGATCTACTATTTTCTGTGCACATACGTGGGCAAATGATTTGGAGCTCCAACATCCTCTTTGGGAGGGACTTAAGTTGTGTTTTCTGTGAAGTTCTATTGTATGGAGCAGAACTTGCACACCATTCTTTTGAAGCTGGAACACTATGCTTTCAGTGTTCCTGGATGCTTAGCTTTGGAGCATGAAGTGGCTACAAAGCTCCCCTTTCATGTTCATTGGGTGGCTGTAGGACTCTGGAGACAGGGACCCTGCTGCAGAATAGTATCAGGTCTTGGACCATCCATTACTCTGGATCACTACGCAATTAGTCCTTGGACCCTCTACTTTTCTTCAAAACGTATGTTTCTAGGCCTCATGACGATACGGAAATGCAATGAAATTTGATCTTTGTGTACTAAAGACCCAGTTGTTCCTGAATCTGAGACTACCTATTATTCTTCTCATGGGGAGAAAATAATAATTGGGGCTGAATTTTGAGTGAGAAAATACCCGTTGGAAATATGGTGAATGCAGCTGCTTTATCACACCCCTGCCCTCAAATGGCCATTCATTCACGTAAGCTCTCAGGGTTGCATTTGTTGAAGAAAATAAAATGGTAGATCAGTAGTTCTTAAGCAGTGGGCTGGGACCGACCAGGGGGCTTCAGTGTCATTGTCTGCCTCCTTCCTGGCCTGCTCTGCTCCAAGCAACCCAGTCATATTTTTTATTATAATATATTTATTTATTTATTTATTTATTTAGCAAACAAGCTGGGAATATAAATGAAGGGAAAAAGAGAGGAAAGTTGTTACAGGAGGAAGAAGTGAATGTAGAAGGACTAGAGGGAGGGATGAAAAAAAAACCTGACAGGCTGGGGTGCATGTGCTGAAAGTAAGGCACAAGTTGAGTGTGAAAGGAGAATGGGATAAGAAACTACAAGAGATGGGTAAAAATACTTGGAGAGGCAAGTAGGAGTGGGAAGGAAAAAATATAAAAGAAAAAGCCTTCTCCATGTAGAGACTCTGGATCAGCAAATTCTGTCTAAATTGGAGAGGCTGAGTCACAATACTTCCAGAGCCAACATCTGTACAGTGGTGCCCCGCAAGACGAACGCCTCGCAAGACGGAAAACCCGCTAGACGAAAGGGTTTTCCGTTTTGGAGGCACTTCGCAAAAGAATTTCCCTATGGGCTTGCTTCGCAAGACGAAAATGTCTTGCGAGTTCCTGCGGGTTTTTTCCCCTCCCCCCCTTTTCCTAAGCCGCTAAGCCGCTTATCAGCTGATCCGCTGATAAGCCACTTAACAGCTGATCGCTAGAAGCCGCTAGACCACTAATAGCGCTAATCCGCTAAGCTGTCAATGGGTTTGCTTCTCAAGAAGAAAAAACTGCTATACGAAGAGCCTCACGGAACGGATTAATTTCGTCTTGCGAGGCACCACTGTAGTAGCTTGAGGAAAGTTGAGCTATGGAACTCCTCGCAGCAAGGAAAATGCTGTGGTAAAGAATTTATCAAAGATTGATTTGATATTCATGGAAAATTATGCTAGTCATTGATAGGTGGATATGCCAAATGCTGTCTCCATCTGCCACTTTCTGATGGGCTTTGCTCCTGTGGCTGGTGGGCCTCAGTCATTTTCCACGGTCTCACCTGAAGGTAGAAAGCTTGAGAACCCCTGTGCTGGACGCAGGATTCCTGTGACTGCATGAACATCTCCTTTGGCCACACAGATGCTTAGCCTTCCTGATGTCTCCCACCTCACACAAACACTGTGCCAATGCCTTTTTTTTACTTTTACCAAAACGGCTTTTATGAAATTAAATGCCTTAGTTACAATTCTAGTTCCATCTCTTCTCCATATTAAATCAACCTGAGTATAACTCATGATTTACAGGATTTCTTCAGTAATCACTTTCAGTTTACGCCAGATGCCAGAACAAAATCCAGAACAGAGTTCCCTGTGTTATTGCACATCAGCTGTTAGTCGGGGAGGCTGAGCAGCCTAAACAAAGCCCCTTCACCTCTAGCCTTTTTGGGGCTTCCTCTGCCCTCACTAACAGTGGCGTAGCGTGGGGGGTACAGGGGGGCCCGGCCGCACCGGGTGCAACATCTGGGGGGGTGCACTCGCAGTGCTAAAATCCACGGGTTAGGGGGCGCAAATTACTTGCCTTGCCCCGGGTGCTGACAACCCACGCTACGCCACTGCTCACTAATGTCTTTTTCGAACTCCATGAGGGTCTCCTCACTAGCCACAAGGACTCTTCGGTCTCGCATCACTTCCTGATCTGATTCTATTTATTTCATTATTTTCCGGCACTTCACGTATACACAGTTGTGCGTGAGTAGAACTTGTGTATATGGGGTGTGTGTGTAATGTCTGTAATTTTAAAAATGGCCCTCCTGGCTTTCCCTTCCTCGATCTGATTCTGAATGGTGCTTTCAGACATCCAGGATTAAAAAACCAATTCAGCCTTTAATGCTGCGAGTTCTTTGGAAGCTGGTTGTGCACGACTCCTGCAGTGTCAGCTGGTTGCTGCTATTGACTAACCACGTTTGTTCTGGGCCAGCCAAGAGGAGGAAGCTCAGCTGAAAGTGTGTTGAGTTCTGGCTGACTCAGAACATCTTCATAAATGCAAGAGGATGACACACACTGTGGTTGCTCAGCGAGAGCAGATTGCAAGTAGTGAACGAGTCAGGCTGTGGCCCATGTTAACTTGACCTAGATTGCAGCATCACCACTCTTTCCCCTAAAGGGTGTTTGCAGAGCACCTTGAGGCCTCTGCTGGTTTCTCATTCTGTGTCTTTCCTTTCAGTGAAAGGAGAAAAAGCAAAACGGTATGGATCACACAAGTAGGAATTGGTGACTGTCAGTTTCAGTTTCTCTCAGTTTCTCATTTTTGCACTTTCAGCTTTCCACAGCAGTTTGTGTGTTACATTAAAGTCCTTATGAAAATTAATCATCAGTTAATTTTTGCTGATAGTCAAACCTCGGTTGTCGAATGTAATCCATTCCAGAAGACCGTTCGACTTCCAAAACGTTCAACAATCGAGGCGCGGCTTCCGATTGGATGCAAGAGCTTCTTGCACTCAAGTGGAAGCCGTGTTGGACATTCAGATTCCGAAAAATGTTTAAAAAACTGGAGTGTTTACTTCCGGGTTTTTGGCGTTCAGGAGCTGAAACTTTAGAAAATGGAGCCGTTCGAGAACCGAGGTTTGACTGTACAGTGGTACCTCGGGTTACATACGCTTCAGGTTACGGACTCTGCTAACCCAGAAATAGTGCTTCAGGTTAAGAACTTTGCTTCAGGATAAGAACAGAAATTGTGCTCCAGCGGTGCAGTGGCAGCAGGAGGCCCCATTAGTTAAAGTGGTGCTTCAGGTTAAGAACAGTTTCAGGATAAGTACGGACCTCCGGAACGAATTAAGTACTTAACCTGAGGTACCACTGTATAGACATATTTGTATGTAATTTTGCCTGATATGCATGTTTCTGCAAAGCAGTTTTACCTAATATAACTCATTCTTATATAGGATTATATTATTTTCATTAATATGTAGATTTATATGCCCCCTGGTATGTATATTTTTGTTCATATGACATGCCTGGAGAACTGCATTGCAAAATTTGGAGAAGCATCAATTTTGAAAGGTATTTCAGTTCGCATATTGTTTCAGAAAGTAAGAATTAGGTGGATTCATCTTTCAGTGTGAACTGAATCTATTTTCTCCTCCATCCCTAGACAGTAAGGAGGTCAAGTCACTGAGGGAGGGGGAACCACAGAGGTGTCTTGCCTGAGGACCCTCCAGATTGTGGAACCAACACTTGTTAGACTGATAGCAGAAGGGACAGGTCATTTCAGTGGTGGGCTGTATTCTGTGGAACTCCCTTCCAAGCGATGGATGGTTGGCCCCTTCAAACGTGGCATCCAGAAATGCTTTAAAAAACCTTTCTCTTTCGAGCACCTTTTAACTGGTGTACTTTTATTGGACCCACCCAGCTATACAATTCTGTGATTCTATGATGCTAGCAAAGTGTTTCTACTGCCTGGATTATATTTCAAAGTATGTCTGCTTACTTTTTGTATTTTATTTTTTAAATTAGAAAGTTTATACAGTGGTACCTTGGGTTAAGAACTGAATTCGTTCCGGAGGTCCGTTGTTAACCTGAAACTGTTCGTAACCTGAAGCACCACTTTAGCTAATGGGGCCTCCTGCTGCTGCCGCGCCGCTGGAGCCCGATTTTTGTTCTCATCCTGAAGCAAAGTTCTTAACCCGAGGTACTATTTCTGGGTTAGCAGAGTCTGTAACATGAAGCGTATGTAACCTGAAGCGTATGTAACCCGAGGTACCACTGTAATATGATAATGAGTATTTATGTTTATTCTGCTGCTCACTGCCTTCAGAGAAGTTTGTGCATCCTATAAACATTTAAAATAAACAAAAAGAACAAATTTCTATGTTTTTCTAGGCACATGGCTACTTGTGCGTGTGTGTTTTTAGAAAGCTTGACATGGAGAATGGATATTTGGTCTAATCATTAGGAAGGAAGGCCTCTGTGAGCAATGGCACCTCTTTTTTTGGGTGCTCTAGGTTACATAAAACACGTCTGTAAAACAAAGCTGGAGGTTTGAAAACACCTTTCCTCCAGGAACGTGTCTCAGCTGGAATGGAAGGGTGGTGCAGGTAGAAGATGGGGAAGTAATTTTCAACAGGCAGTTACTTGTAACTGTGTGTGTGTGTGTCCCCAACCCACAATGTGTTACTAAGCAAAATAAATTTGCATTTCCCTGTGTGTGTGTGTACCCACAGAGGTCAATAGGTTAAAAAATAAAAGCTTATCTTAGATAGTTCACTATGTACAGTCAAGGTGGAGTGGGAAAACAGGAAAACTTCCTCTCCTTTCTATTATATTATGTATTACTTTGTCAAAGCCACACCTCCTTAAGGTTAAGGCCACTGACTTTCAGCTACTTAATAAGGACAGCATTTGAACCTAGAAAAAGAAGCCTGCGACTCAATCTGGGCCCACAGTGGATGTGCTTTTTTAATCCCCCACAGTCACTGCTTTCTCCAGCCCAGCTAACCAAAGGGCTGCTTTCCGATGCATCTGTGTCTTGGCTGCCACTTTACCTGTCCATATCCTGAGAGGTTTCAACTGATTCGAATCTCTTCCCTCACCAAGCCAAGAAACGCATATTTTCTCCGCTGGGCCTACCTCACAGGGTGGCTGTGATTATAAAACGAAGTAATCCCCCATCTACACCACCCTGAACTACTTGGAGAAGAAGTGGGATGGGATAGAAATGTAAATGATAGCAACAACGTTCATCTCATGCGGCTCTCTATTAATTTAGGTGTTTCAAGCCAAGCTGTAGCAAACTGCTGATCTTCTAGAACTCTTTTCCTCTTAGGTCGGGCTTATGTTGTGTTCTGTCACAAAGTAAGGCTGCTTCTCTTCAGTAGTGGCCTGGGGGGATTCTTGTATTCTTCAGGAAAGAAATCTAACTTCTTTTGAAATAACCCCAAACCAATGCAATAAAAGCATTAATGCTGTACTACTGCAAGTCGCTGTGCCAGTGACGCGAGGATCACTTACATTTATTGAAACTCTCTGGGCATTTTTCCCAAGAGAACGCTGGTATTATGGCCAATGTTCCAATTTGGGTAATTACATTTTCTTTTATTTGACTCTCTCACTGCATCTTCACTTGGGTTCTTAACAGAGCACTTTTCATCCATCAATCTTAGATCCGTTTACAAAGTGGCCAAAAGTATTTATTCACTTTTTACGGATGAGGGGTGGGGAATAGATACTCTGGCTAGCATTGGCTCTTGCAGATCTCAGGCAAAGAGAGGTCTATCAGTTAATTTTTAAGAGTATGCTTAGAGTTGTGTTGTTGTTTTTTTGGGGGTTGGTTGCTGCCTTGAAGAACAGATAATGTTGGTTGTTTTTTTTAGGAAGAGCTAATGACTGATTGATTTGTTGTCATACAGATACTAGAAGTGTGAAATGTTTTGTTGCATGGAATCAAATTGTTTAAGTTTCCAGTGTGCATGTTTTGAAAAGTCAACTAGCTTTAACAAATAAAACTGAGCAACTATGTATTTTTAATGCATTGTGAGTGTTCTTGCATATAACACAGAAAACTTGTTTTCAAGGGGGTGGGGGCATGTTCTTAGCCTTCTCTGGATGTCTACAACAAGCATTTCCCCTTGTTGTAGTTCTGTCATCACCAAACCAGTTTTTCAAGAGGTTTGCAGCATGTTAGAAGGTGCCTCGGAAAACACAAATCTCCCCTTTCCAAGCATAACCAGCACTTTGCTGATAGAGATGTGTACGTTTGGTGTGATGTGTCACTGTAAATCAGTGATCTCATTCACATGTCATGGTAAACCATACTTAACCATTTCCTGTGAATTCACCTGTCTGAGCCTTTTCACTCATCCCTGCTAGCGTGGAAAGGAAACAAACTGCTGACTTAGTGTTACATCTAAACAAGAGATTGCAATTTGTATCACACCAAAGAAATCACAACCAGTAAGCTAAGAACCATTTGGGCTTGTTTTTTGCTATTACAAACTTCATGTAGTTCATCCTGAAACAGCCTTGGGTATAGTTTTTCATTTTTCAAATTGCAGAGGAGCAGGAGAATCTGGCTCCCCTGTGGACATCACACAAGGTCACAGATCTCCCCTGGTCTTGCTGTGCATGCCAGCCACAGCGGGAAGGGAGAGATAAGCAAAGTGCTGTGACTGGGCCTGATGCACTGGGCGCGGGGGCTTGCCTGGGATCAGCCCCACCTCGCCCTCAGAACACACCACTTGTGGCTTTTTGCTGGCTACCAACCATGGGGCTCAGGCCAGTGATACTCCTGCTTGCCTGCCCATTCAGCAGGTGGGATGAAGAGTTTTGCATCAGTCCACAGGTAGGAGCCAGTGGAACCCAGCAGGGCTGGACCAGGGGACCCTTCCACCCAATCCATGCCCTCCATCCCAGGGCAAAGCAGGTTCAGATTGCACCCTTAAGCAATTAGCGATTCAACAGAAATTCATTTGAGAAATGGACTGAGATTTTGTAAAGCTGACTTGATAGCCCTCCTAATAATGCCATTTTCTCCTGCTCTCCTCCAGCCCAGTCCTTTCTACCGACCGCCACAGCACTGGGGTTCACCGCACAGCCCTGCTGCCAAGTCCCAGTCCCTTCCCTCGGACCAGCCAGCGCCAGAGTACGCTCGGATTTCAGAAGCTGGGACCCCTCAGAAATCCCCGACCACAGAGACTGCAGCGGCCCTGCCTCCAGGCCGGCCGTCGCCCGCGGGGTCCCCCCGGAACAGACACACCCAAACCAGCTCCAGCAACCTCCACCTTCCCTTGGACTCCAAAGCCCAGCCGTCCAGTGAGGACCCGGTTGTCGTCACTCACGAGCAGTTCAAAGCGGCTTTGAGGATGGTGGTGGACCAAGGCGACCCCAGGACGATGCTGGAAAACTATGTTAAGATTGGGGAGGGGTCTACAGGTATCGTCTGCATTGCACGTGAGAAGCATTCTGGACGGCAGGTGGCAGTGAAGATGATGGACTTGCGGAAGCAGCAGCGACGAGAGCTCCTTTTCAATGAGGTGACCAGATGAGGGAAGAGATGAATGAGATGGCAAGGAATACCGAATGGGGTGGATCCAGATTTAAGTTACCGTATTTTTCGCTCTATAAGACGCACCAGACCATAAGGCGCACCTAGTTTTTGGAGGAGGAAAACAAGAAAAAAAAATTCTGAATCCCAGAAGCCAGAACAGTGAGAAGGATCGTTGTTCTGGCTTCTGGGATAGCTGTGCAGCCTCTTAAGGGCAGCGGGGTGAAGGCTCCCCGTGCCCTGAAGAGGCTTCGCGCAGCAAAGCCAGAAACTAGAACAGCAAGAGGGAGCGCTCGCAGCGACCCCTCTCGCTGTTCTGGCTTCTGGGATAGCTGCGCAGCCTGCATTCACTCCATAACACACACACACATTTCCCCTTACTTTTTAGGGCGGAAAAAGTGAGTCTTATAGAGCAAAAAATACGGTAGCTGAGCTTTAGTCCACTGAAATCAAAGGGATTTGAGTTAGACATGACTAAATTGCCCTAGTGATTTCAATGGGACTAAAACATGCCTAACTGGAACCAGTCCTATATTTCTAAAGGCAGTCGACAAAGCGAATATGGGCCAGATTACAAAATAGGGTGGCAGTAGCTAGTATAGAGTAGGGAGATGAATGAAGACAGTGAATATTCCAGGCAGGCCATTGATCTGCGGCGTTTGGGATGTAAATGTTTGGGGTTTCTTTTTGATGTTGTGTGGTTGCATTGTTTGGTGATCCAGTTTGCTTTGTGCAAACTGTATCTGATGAAAAGTCCCATTGCGCACACAGAAATCCTTGCACTGATAGTTACTCTGCACTGCACTGGATGCAAGCCTCAGTTCCATGTCTATCCGCACCTTTCTCAGGTGGTGATAATGAGAGACTACCAACATGACAATGTGGTGGAGATGTACAAAAGCTATCTGGTTGGTGATGAGCTCTGGGTGCTGATGGAATTTCTCCAGGGAGGAGCCCTCACGGATATTCTGTCCCAAATCAGGTAGGTTAAAAAAAAACCTCATTTCTTCCCACCTTTCCTGCCTAAAATATCATATAACTATAGAATTGGGAAGAGTCCCCGAGGCTCATCTAGTCCAACCCCCTGCAATGCAGGAATCTCAACGAAAGCATCCATCCAACCTCTGCTTAACAACCTCCTGAGGGAGACTGTTCCACTGTCGAACGGCTCTTACCAACAGAAAGCTCTTCCTGATGTTTAGTTGGAAACTCCCTTCTTGTTACCTGAAGTCATTAGTTTGGGTTCACCACCCTACCCTCTGGAGCAGGATAAAACATGCTTGTTCCCTCTGCCATGTGACAGCCCTTTAGATATTTGAAGATGGCTATCCTATCTCCTCTCAGTCTCCTCTTAAAGGTAAAGGTAAAGGGACCCCAGACCATTAGGTCCAGTCGTGACCGACTTTGGGGTTGAGGCGCTCATCTCGCTTTATTGACCGAGGGAGCCGGCATACAGCTTCCGGGTCATGTGGCCAGCATGACTAAGTCTGCTTCTGGCGAACCAGAGCAGCGCACGGAAACGCCATTTACCTTCCTGCCGGAGCGGTACCTATTTATCTACTTGCACTCTGACGTGCTTTCGAACTGCCAGGTTGGCAGGAGCAGGGACCGAGCAATGGGAGCTCACCCCGTCACGGGGATTTGAACCGCCAGCCTTCTGATTGGCAAGTCCTAGGCTCTGTGGTTTAACCCACAGCGCCACCCATGTCCCAGTCTCCTCTTAGTCAGGCTAAACATACCCAACCTTGGGCCAGTAACCGTCTCTCAGCCTGATCAATCTCAATGGGTTGTTGTAAGAATAGAATGACGAGGAACCATGTAAATTGGCTCGAGATACTTGAGGAAAGGCAGGCTACAGATGTAATAAATAAATGATAGCTTCCGTCAGAGTATAAGACAAATTCATGGAGCATGGGGCTATCAAGAAGTACTGGCCCTGGTATCTGTGTCTTATCTCCACTGTTAGAGGCAGCATATCTCTCTGAATGCCACTTTCAGGAGAGCACAAATAAGGTGTGTGCTGTTGCTTCTCATAGGCATCTGATTGGCCACTGAGAATAAATAAGAACGCAGTCCAATAAACACAAGGTCCCATCAGCCACACCCAGCTAGCAGCCACTGGGAATGAATAGGCCTAGCAAGATCAGTAATGTAAATAAAAACACAAAGAGGGACAATTACTTTCTGTCGCAAGCTGCCCACTCCCAGGATTTGTTGAGCTCAAGTTCTACAGTGTTAGATTTGCTAATAAATTCTACATTGGCAGTTTCCCACTGGTGCAATGTATAAAGGTGATATTGTGTGACTCCAGCATGCTGCCCCAACCTGGTTTGCTTGCACAAAACTTACATGGGGGTTAGACTATGTCTTGCCTTCATTGAGCATTTGTTCCCGTTTGTTTGAGGAGAGGTTATACGACAATGAGCATTCATTCTGATTTCTTTGTGGGGTGTTTACAGTATACAGTATGTTTGTCATTAATCATCTGTTTATCCCACACTTTTCAGTGCATTTCTCTACTTTCCTACCCCTCCTCCCCAAAAAATCTATTTATTTTTTACAGTGCATTTGTTGTGCTAGGGCCACAGAGCACTTTAATTCGCTTTAATTATGGATAGCTCTGTTGGTTAGAGCATGGTGCTGATAATTCCAAGGTTGCAGGTTTGATCCCTGTATGGAAAAACTGCACATTCCTGCATATTAGGGGGTTGCACTAGATCAGAGGTAGGCAACCTAAGGCCCAGGGGGCAGATTCAGCCCAATCGCCTTCTCAATCCGGCCCCCGGACGGTCCGGGAATTAGCATGTTTTTACATGAGTAGAACGTGTGCTTTTATTTAAAATGCACCTCTGGGTTATTTGTGGGCATAGGAATTCGTTCATATTTTTTTTCAAAATATAGTCTGGCCCACCACATAGTCTGAGGGACAGTGGACTGGCCCATGGCTGAAAAAGGTTGCTGACCCCTGGACTAGATGATCCTCAGGGTCTCTTCCAACTCTTCAATTCTATGATTCTACGAATCCTTCCCACAAAATTCTGGAATTCTGCAAGCGTCTTTTGTATATGAAACTTCCACATAGCTATTCCAGTCACTGCAGGCCCCGTACTTCATGGATTTGTCTAATCCTTTTCTAAATCAATGGTTGTGGCTACCACCATTCCATTACAAGCTCCGATACTCTGGACGGAGCAGGAAGTTCACTTAAACCTCATGCCATCCGACATAATTGGATATTTAATTGCTTCTGCTCTATGAAAGAAAATGACTTCCGATTTTTTTTATTTTTGCTTCTTGTTTCAGGCTGAATGAAGAGCAAATTGCTACAGTGTGCGAGTCAGTCCTGCAGGCACTGGCTTACCTGCATTCCGAAGGTGTGATTCACAGAGACATTAAGAGTGACTCCATTCTCCTGACCCTTGATGGAAGGGTAAGAATTCCTTCGCAGTTTGGGCTCTTCTCTCTCCTCCCTGACAATGCTTTGCAAAGCCCTCTCTCCAGCTCCCCTGTGCCATAGCAGGTTTTGTGCACTGAAAGTCACAAATTCATTCCGTAGTTTAAGATAGATTTCAGGCCCACAGTGGACACCCATTCCACATGAATTAGCAATTGCAAATGGCTTTAAAAAGTAAATTGCAAGCATCTTTGAGGGGCATCCAGGTCAAGAACTCAATATATGTGGTGGGATTAGGAGGCTTTAACTCTTTGCCTCCCTGTGTTCCCAGTCCAGATTGGGCCTTCTGTACCTGCATGTCGTGGGGCGCACACCTCCCATTGGAGCAAGTGGGGACTCCCCCCATGCCAAGAAAATAGCAGGCAGCAGAGGGCCCAGTCCAGATTTGAACCCCAGCAGGAGGGGTCAGGCCAAAGGTTGAAGCCCCATTCCCTCTGCGGCAGGGTCCCAGTCGGATCAGGCCTCTCATGCCCACACTTGACCTTTAGCAATTGCCTGGGCGTCTTGTTAATCTCATAGATGATGTCTTGTCTACTATGGTCCTCAGGCAGCAGTCTGAGCAAGAGTTTTGCCCAGGGGCAGCCAATGTGATGAAGCTCCAGACATCTTGGGCTACAACTCTCATGATTCCTGGCAGCCCTGTTTAGGGAAGTTTTTAATGTTTGAAGTTTTATTCTGTTTTTAATGTTCTGTTGAAAGCTGGGTGGCTGGGGAAACCCAGCCAGATGGGTGGAGTAGAAATAAATTATTATTATTATTATTATTATTATTATTATTATTATTATTATTATTACCATGCTGTTTGGAGATGATGGGGTTTTTAGTCCATAACATCTGGAGGGCACCAAGTTGGCTACCCCTGCTTTTGTCCAAGGACTTGCATATTCTCCTGCTGCTCAGCATAGACAGCACTAGGCTAGCCAAGGGTTTGTCAAACCTTGGTTCCCAAATGGGTCCGTTTCAGTTCCCAAACGCTGAAAACCCAGAAGTAAATGCTCCGGTTTTCAAACGTTTTTCAGAAGTTGAACGTCTGACACGGTTTATAAGCAATAAGCTCTTGCAACCAATCTGAAGCCGTGACTCGGTTGTCGAACATTTTGGAAGCTGAACAGGCTTCCGGAACGGATTTCGTTCGACAACCGAGGTTTGACTGTAATGAAATATAATCACTTTTTGCCCCCTTTACACCTCCTACTCCTGCAACCCAGGCATAGGAACCAACTCCTAGGGCAGGCACCCCCAACCTTCAGCCCTCCAGCTGTTTTGGACTATAATTCCCATCATCCCTGACCACTGTTAGCTAGGGATCATGGGAGTTGTAGGCCAAAATATCTGGAGGGCCGCAGGTGGGGGATACCTGTCCCTTTGGCCCTCCCAATAAAATATTTGAGGGGCTTGCCCCCTCCCCCAGTTGATGGGCATTGCTATTCAAATGGTGTGCATGTGCTGTGCCTTTTGATTATGTGGGGTGGGGCTTATCTGTCCCCACCCCAGCATTTAAGTTGGCATCCCTGGACCCAGGCTACCTCCAGGTTTTCCTACAACCTGCCCCTTTGCCCCATTTTATTTTCCTGGCAACTTTAGGGTAACATTTTGCTTCTTTGGGATAGGTGAAACTCTCCGACTTTGGCTTCTGTGCTCAAATCAGTAAGGACGTCCCCAAAAGGAAGTCCTTAGTGGGAACACCGTACTGGATGGCTCCGGAAGTTATTTCAAGGTCTCCATACACCACCGAGGTAACTATCATTCCTGGACTGCAAAAGAGGCAGCAGATGAGCAGGACATAGCCGTTTAAACCTGGCTTATGATGCTTTCTGAAACCAATGCCTTGACATACATAGGTGTATCTGACCTATCACGCCTCAGTGTTTCCTGCTCTCCGCTACGTTACTTGTGAAGTGTGTGGCACACCATGATGGGAACCGTTCTTGATGGTAGGATGCAAGAATCTGGATTATGTTGCTTTTGCATTAATTCCAGCAGCACTTACATCTCCACCCCAGTGAAAGGTTAGCACGAATATAAAACTGCTCCCACAGCTTTGGAAGTCTAAAAGTGGCAAAGTCAAGCCCACAAATCCAGAATAAAACATGGAAATAGACAACTTTCCTATTTAACAAAATATGATTATTTATTATTATTCTTTAGCAGAACTTGGAAGTTTTGGATGAGTGTGTATTTGTGTGTAAAAGCAAAGAGGAAAGGTAATGACAGTCCTAAGAGGAACATTGTGAAGCAAAGCTTTTGTGTTATAATTTGGAGGTTGGATGAGTCCTTTAAGATATCACAGGGGGGAAGCAGCTGTTTTTGGACTCCAACTCCCATCAGCTCCAGCCAGTCTACCCAGTAGTCAAGTATGATGGGTGTTGGAGTCCAACAACATCTGGGCAGCCACAGTTTTCCCACTCCTGATTCAGCCTTTCAGGTTCTTTGCTGATATAAGGCCCCCAGTACCTCTTTGCTAGTCTGCTTCACAGGTAAGAAGTTCTGTAAACGCCAGAGGACCATGGTGTATCTTTCTACAGGCCATCTGTACTGATGCAATATTTTGCTTCTGCAGGTAGACATCTGGTCTTTGGGAATCATGGTGATCGAGATGGTGGACGGAGAACCCCCTTATTTCAGCGATTCTCCAGTCCAAGCAATGAAGAGGCTCCGGGACAGCCCTCCTCCCAAAATAAAGAATTCTCATAAGGTCAGTCAGTTTGTAAGAAGCGTCACAGCCAGGAACTTCATAGCTGTACAGGTGGTTGCTTATGATAATCTCACATACGTCTTATGTAGCAGATCTGCACAGTGAAACAAAGGCACGTGTTATTGGCATGCAAGGTAATATACGTGGATTTGCCCTATTTTCCCCCTGTGTGGAAGTTCTTTCCATGTTGAAGGATCCTGTGATATTTGAAACTGCCACGGAGAACATTTAAGTGCAGCTCCTGCTCCCTGAAAATTGGGCCATAGAACCCAAGTACAATTGAGCTGTTGCTTTATGATAGTTGCATCCTTTGTGTCTATGTATCCCACCTTTTATACTGACTACAGTGGTACCTCGGGTTATATACGCTTCAGGTTACATACGCTTCAGGTTACAGACTCTGCTAACCCAGAAATAGTACCTCAGGTTAAGAACTTTGCTTCAGGATGAGAACAGAAATCGTGCAGCGGCGGTGCAGCGGCAGCGGGAGGCCCCATTAGCTAAAGTGGTCCTTCATGTTAAGAACAGTTTCAGGTTAAGAACAGACCTCCGGAATGAATTAAGTATGTAACCAGAGGTACCACTGTACTTGAGATTTGTTCAGACTCAGAATGGAGAAGTTAGTAAGGATTTCAGCTGTTGGTTCTATAGGCTGGTGCTGACACCTAGTGGCTGGTACAAGAAATGCCTCTCACAACAAAAGGTTTGTGAACACCGCTGCGTCTTAAATCAAACGCTGGACCTGACCAAAGCTGCTAGTTAGTAAAATGCTTCCTGAGCCCATTGGTTCCACTTTTTGCTTAGATCATGTTATCAATCGCATTTTAGTCAAGTAGCACGATCACCTGAAACAACATAGGGGAGGACTTTCTCCACACAAGCATCATTTGCAGATTCTGTATATTTAAATATGTCCTTAAGTACTACTACTGGTTGTTATTTATTCAATGTGTATACTTCATCCACCCTCCTGCTCTGAAATGGCTTATCTGAATTGTTCTGTTTTCACAGACGTCTCCAGTTTTAAGAGACTTCTTGGAACGGATGTTAACACGAGATCCGTTAGAGCGAGCAACAGCCCAGGAACTCCTTGATCACCCTTTTTTGCTTCAGACGGGACTTCCAGAGTGTCTGGTGCCCCTTATTCAGCGGTATAGGAAACGGACCTCCACCTGCTGACCCCAAACTTAAGAAGCACCTAGTATATCATAGCGTTTGAATGCAGTCTTTCTCTCGGAGTTACCAGATCAAGGGCAGCCTGGCCCTGCAAACATGGCTTGGAACTTGTCAGCGAGAGGGAATTTTCACCATTTGAGCTGCTTTTTAATGTTTACCTTTTTCTCTTTTTCATTGCTGAAGACAATCAAAAGCTGGACTCCTCCAAGTCTTAATATATATATATTGTGAAGCTTCTGGGATAGTTCCTATTTCAGGAGTATGTTTGGTGTTTGTAAGAAGATTCTCGCCACTTGATTTGTACATACCTGCAGACCTCCAGAGATTTCATCTACTGACTGCGCTGGAACAACATTCCTCTCGCAGGATGGTATTTGTTCTTTAAAACACATTTGAAGGTAGACGTCCTTACTTTAACCTGAAAACAGGCTTCTCCAACTTGGAGCCCTTTAGATGATTTGGATTGTGAGGGCTGGGGCTGATGAGAGATGGATTCCAAATCATCTGGATGGCATAAGCTTCCCTAAAGCAATCATCTCATCTCACGTATGGGCTACTTGATCCTCTTACAAAAGACTCGTCGACCTTGTTTCCTTTCAAATCATTTCCCCAGGACTTTCTTTCTTTCTACAGTTAGGACTAATATGGGGCCTGTGGCTTTTCAAACCTTAAGAATGGTCTGTCATTTCACAATCTTACTCCAGCTGGCAAGCAGCACTTCATGGCAGACATTTCTCCAGAGATGCTGGAACCTGATGCTTGAAACTCCACGGCATGTAAACATAGTGCCTTCTCCAGCGAAGACTGGAAGTAGAAGGCAGCACAAGGGTTGTCCCGATAAGAACTTCAGTTTGCTCATATCAAGGCCCCTCTAAGTACACTGGAATTGACCAAGGATACGGCCTTGAGGCTGGGTGGTGTTTTTCACCAGCTCTGAATTCTGTAGCAAGGTCAATAAAATGCTGAAGCTCTCCCATTCCACTGAACCATGTTTGTTTTGCCAGTGAGAATGTTAAGACTCTACCTACCTCCTATGTTGTTGAGAATAGGGGAAATGCATGGAACAGAGTTTAAATGTGTGCTCATGATTCTATAATCTCCTGGATGTAGGTGGACCACTTCTAATATTCTTATCTAAGGTCGATGCAGAAATTTTATATGGTTAAGTCTTATCTGTGTAATGTCCAGATCAGTTGGCACCGATTAGTTTAGGTTGTGTTATGTGTGTTACTGTGTGGAGCATAGTTGTAACATAATTGGAATTCAGTTTTCTGATACATTTGGGCAGGGGTTATGGAAAGTGGGGAGGGGTAGGTTGGAGGGGGGTCAGGTGTCACTTCTACTGCCTCAGAATCTACCCTTACACAATCCACCAAGTGGTAAACATATGAAAACGTGTAAAAACAGCAACAACAAAAAACTTGAAATATTGTGGGGAGAGCTTGTTGTAAAATATGTCTGTATGTTCCAGGAATCCTGTGCAAAAAACTCCCAGGTTTCTTTCTTCCTTCTTTTTAACTTAATTATCTGAAACAAATATTTCTCCTTTCCGTGAGTTGTTTGCATTTGTTGTTTTAAATTAAAACACAATTTTGATTATTCATAAACCCATTGCAATGTTGAAATGTTTTTGAAAAACGCGTTTATCCTTATTCCAAAGTGCTCCACAGAGTTCCTAACTCAAGACTTTAAAAACTTGCCACAGAAAGTTTCAGGCCTATAAACTTGACAGATAAATCAGTGGCCCAAATGAGTTCCATGTAGTTTCAGTCAAGAATGGCCAACAAGGCAGTGAGGGGTGTGTGAAGTCCATTTGGCCAATAGTGCTTTATTATGGAAGTGGATGGCAGTAATGAGGCACAGGTGCAGCCCTGCCGTTTGAAAGGACAGGGATCTTCAAAAAAGGGCCCCCTGGACCGAGGTATGATCCTATTGTTTACTCTGGAGGCAAGGGAATATAGGTTCTGCAGATGCCTCACTCTATTATAGATCCTGAAGATCTATTTGTTTGTTTTTAATTGGAACAATACATAGAAGCAGCACTACTTTAAAAAGAGCATGCAGCTTTTTTTACGGAAAATCCCCACCCCACCCGCCAGCAGTTAACAACCACAAAATACAAGTTTCTGTAACTCAATGTTCTCTTATTCTTCTGAAGATGTGTCAGATGCCAAGAAGCTTCTCTGGCTGCACAAACACAGAAAAAACACAGAGCACAACCTAGCAAAAGCATTTCATGGCAAACACCATGTAAATCAGTGGAACTCCTTTGTTTTCAGTGGCCTTCGTCACACAACTACCTTACTAGAATGTGCCTATAAATCATTTGTACAGAAACATAAAAGTTTGAATTTAAACTACAAAATCCAACCCAAGTAGCAGACAATGGGCACCATCTTCTGAAAATAAAAAAGGTTTGTGACTAGGGGTGGGGGAGACATTCAATTCACCTAGCTTTTAGAGCCAAATTTGCACTTTCTGAAACAGTATGAAGTATGAAGACCAGAACACAGCCACCCTTTGAAATTTGCATCTATCCAAATTTTGCAATACAGTTCTCCAATTAAACAATCTGTACAAAAGTGCATAAAAATGAGTGTGCTGAAAAATAACATAAATGCCTCTTACAAGAAATCGCTTGCAGAAATGTGCACCTTAGTCAAAAGTGCAGACCAAAATTTGTTTATTAGGAGAAATTTGCACTAAAATGCTGAAGGGAAAAAATCACAAATTGCTGCAGAAATGTGGATAACCTGAATTTAAGATTGGAAAAGTATGGAACAGAGAGAAGCGAAATGGACAGATCCTTCCATTCATACTTGTGACTGATGAAAACAAAAAGTAATCCCAAAATGAATATGGAGGTTACTCTGCCACTGAATTCCTAAAAGGGAAGGGGTGTCATTTCTGAGGACACATAATCTGATTGTATTATTTATTTTATTTATTAAATTTATATATTTCCCTTTATCTGAAGATCTCGGAGCAGTTCACAAGATACAGCATAAAAGCACAAAATAAATAGTTATAACCAAAACAAAACAATAACCTCCTCTTCCTACAACACATTTAAAGGCTGTGGAATATTAATCCGCCAAAGTAGACAGGGGGAAATGTTTACTCAGCAATGGATTCCTTAGCAAGAAAGAGCCATACAATTAGCAAGAAACTAGTTTTATTGCATTCTGTAGAAGGTCAGCTTGATAAGCTACATAACCCTTTACCAGAAAAAAACAACATCTGAAAGAAGAAAATTCTGAGTCCATCCTGCTGTAAACACAATGTGCTTTTAAAAAAGAGAAACAAAAGGAACAAGTCACAGTCTTCGTAGACAACAGAAGTTCAACACTGAATGCATACAAGTGAGAGCATCTGCCAGTAAATAAAGCCAGTATGTTGGAACAGTGGGTATGGAACTGACATTGTGTTATTGCTACACGCTGCATTTTGCACTCAGTGTCCCTTTTAATGGCCTGGATCAAAGCTTTACAATGTGTTTCTGAATTGTGCAGTCAATGCTACTAAAATGCAACTCCTAGAATCCTGGCTCTAAGAAATTAATAGATGGGGATCAGCTGCAGACTCATCAGATGGACACCAATGCAGCTTCAACTCTCTTTCTGAAGTGGAAAACCGTACTACTACAATTTACAAAGATGTTATGAAAGGAAAATGAAAGAAAATGATCATGCACTATTATCTAAACTGCTAATAATTTTCCAAGTTAGTATGTGCTTTTCAAGTGCACTGCCCTCCTATCTTCAAAAACTTAACCACCATGTGTGCTTTTTTAAAGTTTTGGCAATAAAAAATCAATCCCAGTTTAAATCTGACATCTCAAAACAAACAAAAAAACAGGTAGCAAGTGATGTAGCAGACAGACCCCCCTGCCTGAGAGTCCAGGAGAGCTGCTGCCAGACAGTAGGGCTGCAATGCTAAACCATGTCTAACCAGAAATGAGTGCTGTTGAATTCAGTGGGCCTGAGAAATCCAGGATTGGATTCCCCAATGTAATTTTCTTTTGTTAAAAGCTGTTCGAAGAAACAGAATTTGGATTGGGGTTGTTATACCAGGGAAGATGGGTTAACCTTCCACAACAACAACAATAAATAAATAAATATCTGAATACATTAACAACCACCTAATAAATAATATACTATTAACTAACAAAAAAATTAAATATGTAAATAAAGCAATAACACCAACAACGTGTTCCAATAACTCATCCAGTTGAAACTAGGAGGCTGTGGCGATGTGGTCTAAATCACTGAGCCTCTTTGGGCTTGCCGATTAGAAGGTTGGTGGTTCAAATCCCTGCAAAGGGGTGAGCTTCTGTTGCTCTGTCTCTGCTTCTGCCAACTTCGCAGTTCAAAAGCACGCCAGTGCAAGTAGATAAATAGGTACCACTGCAGCAGGAAGGTAAACGGCATTTCCGTGCACTCTGACTTCCGTCACGGTGTCCTGTTGCTCCAGAAGCGGTTTAGTCATGCTGGTCGCATGACCAGAAAGCTGTTTGGTCAAAGCTGTGGACAAATGCCGGCTCACTCGGCCTGAAAGTGAGATAAGCGCTGCAACCCCATAATCGCCGTTAACTGGACTTAACTGTCCAGGGGTCCTTTACCTTCCCTTAACTTTACCTTCCCTTTACCTTAGTCACAGAAGGGAGCTGGGGAGACAGGGACAATATGAGCCCTTATCATTTCCCCCCTCTGTGGCTAAATAACAGCTGATCTGATCACACAACTCCCACTTCACACCTTGTTTGTCCTTCCGTTACTTTCATGCAGTGTCACTAAATAAATAAAACTTGAACAAAAAATGCCACAAAAAGTGAAAGGCCACAAACATCCCAAAACACTCCGCTGAAATCATTTCAGGCAAATGCGGCATCTAGTTACAAATAAATTTCTATCTTATTAAGGCTTGCTGGATTCAAAGACAATGTACATGAGTGCAATTCCATTTAGATAAAGAAATCCACACAGATATAAGTGGACACGAAAGCATCTCCTAAGAATCAGACATGGTGCAAAATCTTCTTCAGAAGCCCTTACAGAAACTGCCCTGAAAATGGACATCATATTGACACTTTTGTTCTTTACAAAAATGACCACTGATCCATTTCACCCATTACAGAAAGAAGCATTCTCAGAAAATGCAAAATTTTTATTTTGCTGTCATGCCCTGAACTGACCTTTCAGCACTTTTAGCCAGGTTCACCATTAGTTTTACTTGACTGTTCTCTGTATACTATACAGCGATAGGTTACCAATATTTTTTTTCATAGCTGGAAGATATTAGGGTTTGACAAATTGGTACTTTGCCATCCATGGATTAGGCTCCTGAGATTTTCCACCTGCACATTTTGCAAGATTTGCCCCCAAACGGTACATAAATTCTTGAGATGTGCAAAGATAGCTCTGGCAACAACACTCCAGTCGGGCAACGGAAACATGAATGTTGTAGGTGACAATGACATTTTGTGCTTTTAGGTTGATTTTAAAGGAAGTACACGTCGACCCTCTTGCTGAAATCGACGAGAACCTTACGCCCAATCATTCTAGAACATTCTTGACAAGAGAAAGCAGTAAATCACCATTCATCGCACCTTATTACAGTGCACATTGCTACAGTACTTGTTTCAACTAAACAAATGCTAACACCTGCGCTTCTCGGGTGCTGTTCAACGAAATCGGGAGAGCCTCGGGATGTGCGGAGGCGCTCCGAATCCGCCCGCGGGCAACGATGCAATGGTCCAAAAGGTCGCTGACAAAGCGGCCAAGTCGGAACCCGACGACGAAGGCTGGATCCGCGGGCAGAAGCAACGCCTGCGAGGCGAAGTGGGAGCTGGCCGCGCCGAGGGGACGCGCGCTTCCCGCCCTCGCCGCCTAGTAGCCGAGCAGGCTCTGGCAGTCGGGCGCCGTGGCCCTGCGGATCAGCGGGCGGCCTCGCAACGAGGCGCCCCCTCTCCCCGCCTCGGAGCCATGCTGCGCTGCGGCGGCGTCTGGGCCCCGCTGCTGCTGCTGCTGCTCCTCGTCGTCGTCGTCCTCCTGCTCCCGCCTCTGGGCGCCGCCGTCCCCGCGAGGCGACCGAGGGGCCGTCGAGCCGTCGCCGGGGGCCGCCGCCGCCGGCTCGGGCAGCTCGAGGATCAAGGCTCCGGAGGCCCGCAGCGCCCTCACGCAGCGCCCGTGGCCCTCGCTGGCGGCCAGCTGCAGCGCGGTGCGGCCGGCGCGGTCGGCGCGCTCGAGGCAGAGGCCGAGGCGGCGGAAGGAGCGCAGCAGCCACTCGACGACGGGCGCGCGGCCCTGCCAGGCGGCGTACATGAGCGGGTTCCAGCCTCGCGAGTCGGCCGCGTCCGGGTCGGCGCCGTACTGGACCAGCAGCTTGGTGACGTCCAGGTAGCCCCGCTCGCAGGCCAGGCTCAGCGCGCTGCGCCCGGCGTCGTCGCGCAGGTCGACGGCGGCGCGGCGCTCCAGCAGCAGCCGGGCGAAGGCCACTCGCCAGGCGGGGTCCTTGAGCGCCACGGCGTGCATGAGCGGCGTGCGCCCGCGGTCGGCTCGGCAGTCCACGATGGTGCCGTCCACGGCGTCCAGCACGAAGCGCGCCAGGTGCAGGCGGCCCGCGCTCATGGCCTCCAGGAAAGTGCGCGTCGAGGCCCCCGGGCCCAGGTCCCGCGGCCGCAGCATGGCTTGCTGCTCGTACCCCGCGCGGCTCATGGCCCGACGGCGACTCGAGGCGCCGGCTCCCCGGAGCCGCTTTATAACCTCGCCTCAAGTCGCCATGGCGATCGCCGCCTTGGAGTGTCAGGGGAGAGAGAGAGAGCCACCGAGGCACCTCCGCTCTCCGGTTTGCGCGCGGCGGGCGGCGGGGCTGGGTCGTCGAGGGTTCCCGGAGCCCCTCCAGCTCCTCCCCGCCCACCTCGAATAAGGCAGGGCAATGTCGTGCGCTCGATACGCTGCCCTTGTTATTAGTGTGCTTTCAATGGTGTGACGTGTGACTGGTTCAAGGTGGCACGTCCATATCTCCATTGGCTGACTGTGACAACAGTCTAAAAACCGAAGAACACTGGAATGGTATTTGTCATATAGATATGCGGGGAATTACGGTGTTTTTTTTGAAACAAGACACGCGTGGTGTTCTCCGATTTGTGAAATCCTTCAGGGAGGGAGGAAGACGTGAAAATAATAATAATAAAATAAATAGAGTTGGAAGGTACCTAAAGGGTAATCAAGTCCAGCCCCCTGGAAAATGACTTGGGGGATCCATATGCCCCAACTTTTTCAGGGCTCAGGGTTATACCATTGATAGTGTGTGGTTCCATGGACAGAATCTATCTGCACATCACTTGGTAGTTCTTATCACGGGGTGAAGAAGGTCTGAACTGTGCCTTTTGACCACTATTTTGTTAAGGTGATGTGAAGACGCTCTGGGTGGCTGTAAAGTTACAGCCATCAACTGTGCATGTGTGAATTCACCCTTTGTTCCTGCATGAGCTTGTCAGAGGATCAGATGTGTGTATATGCAGTACATTCAGTCCCTGTAGCCCACGCACCTCCTGCGGGTCTTTTGCTCTCGACTTTCCTGCAGGGCAGATGGTTAGTAACAACACTGGGATCAGTGCAAGAAGGGGTGTATCCACAATCCAAAGTGGTCCACGATTGCCCTGACTGCCTTGTACTCACCTCCTCCTGCAGGGGCTCTTGGATGCCTGCAGCAAATGCACCACCCTAGGTGAAATTTTCATATCCTTTCATATGACCTCAAAGTCAGTGGTTTACAGGGGAGGCTGTACACACCTTCTGCTGTGTGTTGTGAAATGCAGCAAACATAGAGGAACCAGCCCAGAGTTGCATTCATTTCATCTCTATGCTGCCCTCTCAAAAATTCTGCTTTTGCAGCATTCAGGTTTTGCAGCCTGATTATTTATTTATTTATTTATTTCCATCCATTTATGAATGGCTTCATATGAAAGTAATTGAAGCAATTTAACAATTAAAACCATTTCATACATAAAAAGAATTAAGGCATAAATCTCTCTATAAGAGACTGGGTGAACCACTCTCCTGGCGCACCCATTCTGGCAGGTGAAGAGGAGCCCATTTCTGATTATGGCTCCCAAGCTTTGTAACCAGCTTCCCACTGTTGTGAGGCAGATCCATGAGCTTCTGGAGTTTCTGGACTACAACTCCCATCAGCCCCAGCCAGCATGGCCATGTTAGAATTCCTGCTCCGTGACTGCAGTCATGGGATTGTTGTCTTTCATATGACAATGTATGTTTTGACTCCACAGAGTGGGAAGTGATGGAGACAGGATGTTTGTGTTACTGTCTTCCATGAAGTGGGACTATTTCCTTTGTTCATTCCCTTTGCTGACTGATGCTAGAGAGAGAGGGAGCCATGTTGCAGTTCTCCATGTATGTTTATATGTAAATAAAGTAGATTAGCCAAAATGCTGAGTTGCTGAGGTTGGTTACACAAACTGAACACTGCGGATCCCTAAGTGTGCCGGTGTCTGTTGGCATTGGTCGCTGTGATGTTCGTTCCCCAGGAGGGAGAGAACATGCGAGTCGGGCATGTGTCTCTGCCAGGATCCTACTCAAATGTAGGATGAGCTCCTGACAGGCCAATGGTCAGGGATGACAGGAGTCGTAGTCCACCAACATTGAAGGGTACCACATTGGCTACCCCTGCCTTAGGTTAAGGCAGAAATTCAGGCTGTTTTGCAAGTAGTAGTGTAGTTTTATTTTAGTGATGAATCCAGCATAAATTGAATCTATCTGTCAATTATCTGGCTTACAGAAAGTACACAAAACTCATGACATGTCAGGAAGCGAGATGTCATGGGTGTTGGGGAGCATGGCTAGGCAACACCAGCTGCTGGCATGAGTTTGCAGCTTGAGTCAGGCAGTGCATAGAGGACCCACCTCTGAACATCAGAGCCCTGTGCTCTTACTGCAAGCCAAGTTGCCAATGGCAAACTTACCCACGAGGTCTAGAAACTGTTTTTGAATTTTAAAGGAGAACTGAGGTTTTCCCTTGTTCTCTGTCCCCTGCTAGATTCAGCAGGAACCTCCACATGCATGGTAATCTACCAACTCAGTGGGAGCCCCTGTATTTTAGGTGCTGCATTTTCCTCTTTAATCATTGTTTCTAAGGGCCAAGCAACATCATCCCACCAGCAAGCAGCTGTTGTGCTGCTGCTGCCAGACAGCTTTTCCCTGTGTCAAGAACCAGCTCCAGCAGCCGGATACTCATGACAGGTGTGCAGTGCCTGTTGGTGAATTCTTAGCTCTGCGCCCACCAGCTTTCAGCACATGACTGCAGTCAGATGCAAAGGGATGCTTGTGGTAGGATGCTAAAGGCCAGAGGTCACCACTAGCATCAGATGCAGGACCTTTTAGGGTGAATTGGTGGAGCCCACATGCTGAGCAGCACCTGGCAGGGTCCTGTGACTTGGACCAACATACCAGGGATGAAAACATTTTTAAAATAGTGTTCTAGCCATTCTGACTAAGGCTATGCTTTGGAGACTTTCAGGCTTCAGTTCTATACACTGGGAGTAAACTACACTGAACTCAGCAGGCATGTAAAGGATTGTACTGTAAGTGCCTGGAGCATGAGAACAGTGTCAGCATCACATCAATTCTGGTGGGTCAGCATTCAAAATTGGCCAGGTATCAGGTGCCTATAAGCCACATGGGACCAAGTAAGGCTGCCTGGGCACCAAGGATGGCGCCTGACGTCTCCACCATCTGGAGGTGCATGCCTGGGGATCCTTGGATCTTGTTTTCACAGACTAGTAACACATCCTGTAGAATTCTATCCATTATATTTTATCCGGGACAAATTTCAGGAACCTAAAGGTTGTATTGAAAAATACGACTTTTGAGCTGACTGGCCCCCAAATGACAACTAGACATTCTGTTTTGGCAACTGTAACCCTGGTTTAAGGAGCCATTTGGTGCCTAGCTTATATATGAGTTTCTAACGCTGCAGTGGGTATTTTTCTGGGCATTTGCTTTTGGCGTTTTGGTTGCCTGACTCTCCGCACTGCTTGAAAAGTCTCCTCGCAGCAATAGCTTCTGCTTAAGGCATCTGCTTCTGGCTCCATACTGGTGTTTGTAAAGCTCTTGGAGAAAGTGTCATGGAAATAATTACAAGGAGGTTAATAAGCCAGCAATCAGGTGAGGTGCCTTCTGCTCCTTTCCAGCCTGCTACAAAACAATCTATAGCAACCTTTCTGTCTATGAAGGTGGGGGGAGAAAAGAGGATAAATTGCTGTTTGCATATTTCTCCTGCCTATAGAGTTGGCCTATTAGGGAACAATCTTGTGCTCACTGGGAGGATGGAAGAGGAGGATATAGGGTGCTGTGGATCCCTCACTTAGCCAGCCACCACTGGGACCCTTCCTGCTGCTGTAGCAGAAAGCTGTGCTTGTGGTGGAGTCCAGAACAAAACATGTTGGGGGAGGTGGTTGATCTGAAGAACAGTCACTCCCCCCCCACCCCCCGCAAAACCATTGACCAGCCTTGAAGCTGGTATAATTAAGAATGAACTAGTTGCCATCCACCCTCTGGGGCAGCAGGGCGATGGATCCAGTGGTTGCTGCACCATGTATCCTCTCCAATCCAGGCAGGTGAGATTGCTCTGTGCATTTGCAAATTAGGATACAATATGAATACACCGAGCATATGCACTTGCACACACAAAATATTGGGTGTCGTAGAATCATAGGATTATATGTAGCGTTGGAAGGATCCACAAGGGTAATCTAGTCCAACCCCTGCAATACATTCAAGTAAGATTTACTCAAGGGTATACCCCCTGAAATGAATGAATGAGTGTAGTAGTTAGAAATTCAGACCCTAGGACCTGAGAGACCAGGGTTCAAACCCTCACTTAGCTATGAAGGCCACTGAATGACCTGGGGCCAGTCGCTGCCTCTCAGCCTAACCTACCTCACAGGGTTGTTGTGGAGATTAATTTGGAGGGGGGGAATCATGTACGCCCCCTTGAGCTTCTTGAAGAATATAAAGTGGTCAATCAGTAAGTCAGGTCTATTATTTCCAATGGATCTACTCTAAATAAATGCCACCTATAGTGTCTTGTGATTAGTTCTTGCATCTAAATTAATCTGGGCTAAATACTATTCCAGTAGCAGCACTCATTCAGCTGTATACAATGCAGAGAATGTTGACAAGTGCTTTGATATTGATCAGAACTTGGTCATAAAGAATGCAATGCCAGCAATGAGCGCAGCAGCAAAGCAGAACCCAAAGCCACTCCCTGAAGTTGTGATTATTATTCTTCCAGTTGCAATTGTTATTGTAGGTCCCTTTGGGTGAAACGTCTCCCTCTGGTGACTTTGCATGCGGTCTAAGCATCCCTAGATTAATCAACATGGTAATTAATTTCATAGCACTGTAATGCCCTATGGAGGTACGGATTATTTGTCAAGTGAAAACAGTGCACTGTTTTCTGGAAGCTGTTAACAGCCCTTTGAACAACAGATTTTAGGAATTACACAGGAGGTGGTACCAACAAAGGAAAGGGATTGGCTAGCGAGCTAATATGAATGTATCTCATTTGTCGAACAAAAAATAAACTGCTAGAAATTGCTGACTGACTGCTTGGTGCAGTGTGAAGGAAAGACAAGGCAGTAATGCATAGCTCGTAAGATGTTCAGTAGTGGTGATGTTCTTCAAATAGCATAGCTATCTTCAAATATCTGAAGGGCAGAAACTTTCTAAAATGTGTGAACCAAAATGCAGTCATCTGTCAAAATTTACACTTATCTGAATTTTGCAGTGCAGTGTTTTTTTGTTGTTTAGTCGTTTAGTCGTGTCCGACTCTTCGTGACCCCATGGACCAGAGCACGCCAGGCACCCCTGTCTTCCACTGCCTCTCGCAGTTTGGTCAAAAGTGCAGTGTTTACTAACTAAGTAATGTGCATAAAAATACATATCCTGGGGTAAAGTGTGCATAAAAAGTGATTTAGTGATTGTAGCAATTGATCTGTGAGTGCTCTGGTAGCTAGGATTATTTCAGGCCTCCTTTTTGACCATACTATTACCCGCAAAGAAGACACTTTTTTCGTTAAACCAGTCACAAACCCTTGGACTTTGACGCAGGTAGGGTGGGCAACTGTGCCCTGGAAGAGGAAAAACCTCACCTCTACGAGAGAGCCATTGCATTCATGCCCTGCCAGGAAAAACTGTTGAACTGCTGTGGGATATGGGATGCTAAATTAACTGGACATTTATTCTGATCCTTCAAGGCTCTTTTTGTATTCCGACTACAGGTTTGGGGTTTTTTTTTTAAAGTTTATATTAAGTAGTGGGTGGACATAGCAGACGACACAGAGATTTCTCCAAGTAGTTCTTTATAAGTAAGCTGGAACTGAACTGAACAGCAAACGGCTCAGCCGGCCTGCTTTTATTGGTTGTCAACATTGTAACAACAACAGCCCAGGGTTTCCCACCTAAATTAACTTAGTGGACCCGAGTGCAAACTATATACCGTACACAATACGCCCTGGTGGCCAGGGTGAGAACTTCAATATATAACAGTTTATTTCTATCCTGTATTGTCACTACAGATCCTGAGAGATAGAAACTCCAGTGTAGATGCAAACTAATCTGGGTTACCAGATCACGATAATCAAAGATTCAATGAGCTGATGGAAGTGCGACAAGAGACAGCCCATTAAGTTCTATGGAACTGTAACGTCTGGAACAAAATGAGTCATTAAAAAAATCTGTGCCTTAAGAACAGGGTCAGGTGAGAGACTCACAGCCTGCTCACCAGTATTTCGCTAGATTCCTCATCCTCTGCTGTATTCTCAGCCGTCTGAGTTTCACATCTTTCAGCAACAGGTATCAGGTTGTTTTCTTGCAGCTGTTGTTTCAGCCCCTGGCCTCCCTCACTGGCAGCATATAGGTCCTCTTTCTTTGCTGCATCAGCTTTCACACAGTTCTTCACTAAAACTTGCACTTCTGAGCCAAGAGCTTTCACTTTGCCTTCGTACTCTGCGTATGCCTCCTGCTGCAGCTGTACCAAGAGAGAGGTCAGTACATGAGACACACATGTTGCTCAAATGCTCAGAAGAAGCCCAGTAGTTGCTTGTTTGTGGAATTTTAAATGGTACTGCTGGGGGGGGGGGGGAGCCTTTGTTTTACAAAACCTCAGTTGTTAAGGGCCAAATTAGGCATGCTCACTTTTGTGATGGGGAGCTATTAGGATCATTTTTTTATGAAAAGTAGCTGACCATATTTGGATTGGGAGGGATTACTTTGTACACCCCCCTACCTTATGCCAGTTCTCTCGTGCAAGGCACCTCGGCAGCCAATAGCTTTGGGGAAGGGGGTAGGAACCGGGATTTTGGAATCACGTGGGCTCACTTTACCCTACACAGGAGGTCAGCGGCCGTTTTGAACCAGTGAGCACATATGGAATACTGGGAAAGTATTGTGGGTGACCGTTACAAAATGGCTGCTGTCATTGTGGTGTGGAAAAGCACAAAATGGCTGCCATGGGGTTGTGGTATAACATCTGCCACTAATGAACTGACAAAGAGAAGCTCTGCACAGGAGGGTGGGCATCGAATCCTGGCATCCACTGAAATGCAAGGATGTTGGATGGGGCAGGTTCAAAGTAGGAGAGGATTAACCATTGCAAACAGGAGCTAGGCAGGGACAACAAACAGTCCTTTGCGCATTTTGCTGAGCTATTTGCTGAGACCTTCAGCACATACCACAGCAAGTACAATCAAGCACACTGGTGTATGTGAGTGCTGTGCTGTTGACCCCTGCCCAACGCCACATTCCCAGTCCAAATGGTCCCCTTGGTACTCCCAACTCTGGGTAATTTGTTTGCTGTTTCCTTTCTGCATGCTTATGTGCACTAGTCAGTGCCCAGCTGGCTTCGGAGTGAGGTTTGCACCACTTGCCCTCTAGTCTTTGTCAGACTTGCTTCATTGCCTGAAGCTCCCCAGAATGCCAAGCAGCCACTTGGGTGCCACAAAGCTGGAGAGGATGCTCAGGAGCGATAGTGTCAACCACCCATTTCATCTCAACCATTCCATAGCAAAACTAGGGCTTCAAAAGGATTGTTGGCTTTCTCTGCTGGACTCTTCTTAGAGCAGGGGGTTGGAGTAAATTATCTCTGGGGTCTATTCTAGATCTTTGATTCTCCCATCCTCTTACCTGGTTTTCCTTTTCCTTGATTGCTTCTAGGCAGGCTGCCTGCTTTTTCTCCAGTACTTCTTGGTCCCTAGCCTGCTTTTCATTCATCTTGAAGCAGGGAAAGAAAGTATTTTAAAAGCCACCATCTTCAAAGCAACAGTATAAAAGCGAAATAAAAAAAAAAATAGTCCAGTAGCACCTTAGAGACCAACTAAGTTTGTTCTAGGTATAAGCTTTCGTGTGCATGTACACTTCTTCAGATAGTATAAAAGCGGCAAATGTTATTGGTAGGTCCATGGGGCATAGGCTCATGGCACAAGTTTGCATAATGGTATAGACTGCCTCTGGGCAAACTGAGTTAGTGAGTGGGTGGGATTTCACACTAGCACTGCATTTTGCAGTGTGCTCAGTAAAAAGTGATTCAGCGGCAGGAATTCTGGGACCCAGCAAAGAAGAAGACGACGAGCTCAGGCCCCTGGCTGCCCCCTGGAAACACCCCTGATGAATCCCTGTGGTCCATCAGCAATGTGTTAAGCTGACAAAGCAGGAGTGCACACTCAGGATTTCTTACCAGCTAAGGCATAGCTATTTATTTTTTAAAAAATGTTTAAATATTAAAGGCCACTTTTCTGGGAAAATGGCTATCCAAAGCAGCTTGCAACCAAGGACTATAAAAAAAAAAGAACTAGTTAATACTGTCATCGTGAGAAGGACCTCTCTCCTTTGTGGCCACCCACCTTCCTGACCTAGGGGACAGGCACAGCAGGAGATTTCAAGTTCCAGTGGGGTGGTAAAGGTACAGGTCCTCCAATAAACGGTTCGGGCCTAAGCTAAGCTGAGTAAAATGATCCCGAGAGTGTACTTTTGCGTTGTACAATTGGACTAAGATTTGCCAGAGGCCTTATCCAGCTAGTTTTCGTGACAGCCTTACCTGTTTGACCATCTGTACCACTTCCTGAATGTGTGCATTGTTGATTTCTCTCTTCAGTCTGTAGGGAAAAAACCACCCTATCAGCACACTTTGATAATGATAACCTTCAGCAGGGAAACGCAGTCATGACTGAGAGGTTTATCACAGATGCCCAGTTAAGAATTAAAATGACAGGGTGTTAAAGGTACATGATTTGCCAGCAAAAGGCATTGTGTTGTAAAGAATTGTACTAAAGTGACAGATTTACAGGATTTCCCTGTAGTGATGATGATAGCAATGTGTATCAGTTAAGGAAACCTGCACAAATGAATTGTAACCTGAGAATGTCCTGTGCAGTACTTACGAGTGTCTGACAAGGACCAGGGAGGGTTAGGTTCAAATTCTCACTCAGCCATGAAACTCACTTGGGACCTTAGGCCAATCACTGTCTTTCAAGATTGCTGAGAGGGTATGTGAAGTGTGTGTGATAAGCACAGATCAGCAGAGGATGTGTGGGAGAGTGTGTGGGTCACACTCATGGCTGATAAGTGGCCCCTAGAGGGCTGCTCAAGGATGAATGTGGCCCTTGGGTCAAAAAAGGTTAGCCATCATTGGTTTAGCAGGATACCAGAATTCTCACACTGTTTTTAAGTTTTAGGCTCTTTGCAAGTAAAAAATTGTTTCTAGCTAGGCATGGAGGAGAAATTCTGTTTTGTTTCCATTTTAACTACCTCATTCACACTTCTTGAACCAATATGCAAACTGAAATATGGCCATCCTTCAAAATGTGCACTTTTCCAAATTTTGCAATAGCAGTTCTCTGTCCAAACCATATACAAAAATATTAGGGGGAAAGGTGCATTAAAATGCACATATTAGTGAAAATAATATTAAAATGCATTACATTACTGGGATTTGCTTGCAAAAATGCATGCATGAGTCAAAATGTGTTTATTAGGATAAATTTGCACTAAAATACTGGTGAATTTTCAAGAGGATTAAAAAAATAAATTGCAATTTGCTGCAGAAATGTGGAGATCTAAAATTAAGACTTGAAAAAGGAAAACTAGGGGTAGGCAACCTAAGGCCCAGGGGCCGGATGCGGCCCAATCACCTTCTCAATCCGACCCGCGGACAGCGCGGGAATCAGCATGTTTTTACATGAATGGAATGTGTCCTTTTATTTAAAATGCATGTCTGGGTTATTTGTTCATTCCCCCCCCCCAAAAAAAATATAGTCTGGCCCACCACATGGTCTGAGGGATGGTGGATGGGCCCACGGCTGAAAAAGGTTGCTGACCCATGACTTAGAGGGTCAAAATTGACAGTTTTGTCCATCTCTATTTCTAGCTAATGCCCAGCCCTGTGAAAGAGTTCAGCAGATACAAACTCCAAAGAGGCCAATCAGTCTGCCACAGTACCTTTCCTGGGCGCTCTTGTCGGTTGTGTTCTTAGCCATGGTCTGAATTTTTTCCAATCTTTTCACCTCTAGTTTCTTCTTCATTTCTTTAGTGTCACTGTAGAGGAAGATATCACCTAGAGTTGATCGATTTCAGCAATAACACATTTTTATCTCTGTAAATTGCTGTCTTCTTGTCTACCTAATGTCTTCAATCATTTCAGTCATAGAGCACAGGTTAGTAAAGGAAGCACCACATAATGCTCTTTGTTTACAGGCCTGAAAATGTTCCTTGCCGGAGGTAAACGATCCCAGTGGAATGAGAGAAAATGCATAGGTATTGTGTGCAGGTTACATCATGCAAATCCCTTCTGACCACCCCTTCTATTTCTTGCCCAGCCAAACGACAGATGAACTAGACTAGCACCAACCAGGACTGCATGCACTGAGCCGTTTCAAAATAACTGCCCCCTTCCTATCAGCTGCAATCCAGTCTGAGCAGGGAAAACACAAGCAAAAATTAAACCATGCAAAATTAGTAGATGAAAACGCTGGGAAAAACTTACATTATTTTGTTACCTACCTTTCCCAGGATTCCTTTAGTGCCTTTAGCTCAGATGCTTGCTTTTCTCTTGCAAGCTCAATTATTTTAGAAATTTGCTGTCCAAAGATTAAAACACAGGGTAGAATGTCAGAATTTAATTTTACTCTTTTTTCTTTTGTTTTTAAAACTGCAAATTGCTCCTCCATTTGTGGGAGGGCCTTTTATCCAGTGGAAGCTCTTGCTGGAGGAAGGGAGAAAGAGGCAATTTTTGCAAGTTCCTACTTCTGTTTGCAGCCCGTTGTGCCACCTTTTTCATTGTCCTGGAAGGGCCCCTGACAAGCTGGAACAGGCCTTAAGGGTGCTGCAGGGAGAAGGAGGAATCAGCAAAATTGTAGCCTTCCCTTCCTGCAGCAGGAACAGCCCATGAGCAGAGTTCCTACAATAAATCTGGCTCCAACCTATATTCAGCCATAAAATAGGGGACCCGCCCATGAGGTCTATAACAGCTAGTTTGGGGTATACAGTGGTACCTCGGGTTAAGTACTTAATTCGTTCTGGAGGTCCGTACTTAACCTGAAACTGTTCTTAACCTGAAGCACCACTTTAGCTAATGGGGCCTCCTGCTGCTGCTGCGCCACCAGAGCCCGATTTCTGTTCTCATCCTGAAGCAAAGCTCTTAACCCGAGGTAATATTTCTGGGTTAGCGGAGTCTGTAACCTGAAGCGTATGTAACCTGAAGCGCATGTAACCTGAAGCGTATGTAACCCGAGGTACCATTGTATTTGACACTGTCTGTGACACATTGACTTGAACATCAGACAACCATGGCAGTGAGGATGAGATGCTGCTGCTCTCTTATATTAAAATCTACAGAACAAGCAAGTGGAAAACATGGTTTTCCCTCACCCTTACCTGCCATTCCTGCGCTGAACGTTTTCTTGTGAACAGATTTGTCTGACACTACTCAGTTGCAACCAAATGATCTGAGTTGTGTTCAGGCAGTAGCACTTGGGATCACTGACTTCATGCCTTGAGATCCTCAAAGATCTTCCTCTGAGTTCCCCTAACCAAATGATGTGCACTAGGGCCTTTTCATTGGTGGCATTGCCACTATGGGATGCCCTCCTCCAAAAGGCACACATGGGGCATATTTTGGTGCCATTTTAGTGTGAGGTAAAGATCTTTTTATTTTCCCAGGCATTTTAATCTGTCTTTAATCTGTGCTTACTCTATGTGACTTATGTTTTTATGCTGTATTATATTTATATTGCTGCTTTTATTGCGATTAGATTTTTAATGGTTTCATTTCCTGTTGTGGGCTGCTCTGAGAACTCTGATGTAGGATGACCTGTAACTACAGTGGTACCTCAGGTTAAGAACTTAATTCGTTCTGGAGGTCCGTTCTTAAACTGAAACTATTCTTAACCTGAGGTACCACTTTAGTTAATGGTGCCTCCCGCTGCCGCTGTGCCACCGGAGCACGATTTCTGTTCTCATCCTGAAGCAAAGTTCTTAACCCGGTACTATTTCTGGGTTAGCGTGAAGGAAGGTGAGGACAGGTGACCTCACCTAGGCCCGAAGTCACCCCCCACCAAAGCAGGCTCAAAGCTTCTCAGAGCTTTTCAAAATCATTTTTCTCAGCAGTTAAAAGGCATTAGCTAAGCATCAGAAACATTCCGCTTGCTGTAACTACAAAGATTGCAACAAAGGTAGGGAACACAGTCCATTGTTTCTCAGGCCTTTCTGATGCCTTCTGGCCTTGCTAAAGAACCACATTGCAACTTACTTTCTGTCTGGGAACCATGCCAGAACAAGAGATTGAAACATATCTGAACACTCTGAAACCCCTTTCCTGGGAATAGTCCCAAGACAGGAGCTTTCTGTTCATGCTCAGAGGAACTCATGGGGCAGGACTCTGGAAGGAGGAGGGATCTGGTATGGGTATATATGCTTGTGCACATGATTGTGAACTCGTGCATGCTTTTGTGGACTATCACACTTGCTCCTTCCACCAGTTCATGGATGGTAGAAATAAAAGCCTTTTCTCCGAAACTATTCCTTGAGTGTCTGTTGACTCCCACTTCCCTTTCCCAGGCGCAATATTTTTCCCACCCGAGGGCAAAGCCTCATAAGGCTACAAGCGGAGTCTGTAACCTGAAGTGTCTGTAACCCGAGGTACCACTGTACTGCAAGCCAAATGTTAAGTAAGGAAAGGGCAATAAACTTTCTATCTGTACCTCTGTGGCGTGGAGCTCTTTCTTCTTCCGAATTGCATCATACTGCTCTTCTCCTAGCTGCATTAGCTCTTTCTCCAGCTTCTCCTTCAGCTCCAAGACTCTGTTGTCAGGAGGACTCTCTGCCATCTCACCGGCGTTCCTTCCTGAGCTGCTGTCATCCACAGTCCACTTCCTGCAACTTCAGAAGAAGAGGAACAATTCTCACAATGTGGCTAATATTGTGACCAATTCACTGCTGTACCACCAAGGAGCCATTTTTCATGAGATCTCTGCATGGCATCATATTGCCAGTATGTTCTATAACAGCTGTAGATTATGGGCCTTATTCTGCCATGTGAGAAAGAAGAGAGGCAGGCAGGGAAACCACTAGGCCTTTGCCAGTCAGACTGTCCCCTTTCAGGACCAATGAACATCACCTGCCCCATGAAAAGGAAGATGAAAGGCTGGGAGAGGGAATTGTTTGTGTTTTATTTTTATGAGCATGAGACTCTTAATCTCAGGATCATGGGTTTGAGCCCACACAATGGGGTAAAAGATTCCTGCATCGCAGGGGATTAGACTATATCAGGCATAGGCAAACTCTGGCCCTCCAGATGTTTGGGACTATAATTCCCATCATCCCTGACCACCGGTCCTGCTAGCTAGGGATGATGGGAATTGTAGTCCCAAACATCTGGAGGGCCAGAGTTTGTCTATGCGTGGACTAGATTATCCTTGTGGCCACTTCCAACTCTGCAGTGATTATGGAATTGTAGAACTGATTATAGAAATCTATAATTATAGGATTGTAGAGTTGGAATGGTCCCTGAGGATCTTCTAATCCAACCCCCTGCAGTGCAGGAATATTCTATGCTTCTCTGTGTGACGGTGAGTGGGTGGGACAGTAGCAGAACTGTAAACTGCCATGGGTGCTGAAATAACAGGTGCCTTCACAAAAAGGCAGTATATAAATCCTATAAATAAATAATATAAATAACTTGCTCTTTAAGCAGGAAGGTGAACGGTGGAGCCATCATTAATCCTTGATTTTGCTTCCTTTATACCCTGCAGCTGTCATATTTAGAAAGTGGCTACATAGCAAAACTGTGGTATTGTAATTCTCTGTTTATGTAACAGCTGTTTATTGCAGCTGTTGTGTAAGAAATGCCCTTTTATTTTGTTTCCCTTTGTGAAGAGGCATTTCCTTAAAATACTTTGGGATCTCTGAGCTTTGTGATTAAATAATTACATGTGACACATCTGTGATTGGATTTCCTTCAGTGCTTTGGATTGCACCTTTGCTTCCTTCCTTGTCATTGTGGCATTCCCCTTCTGTTTCGTTGTGTCTTTGTGTGGCAGGTATCTATACCACTGAGAATAGTAGTACACTGTTCCTGCTACCTGCCAGGGGCTTCTCCTCACACTCTTTTCTAGCACTGAGATTAACACAGTATCAACACACAAATCAGTAACACACACCTAAATCTCTCTCTCTAATGCACATACCTAAATCTCTCTCCTCTGGAAAAGCAGTGGTGTAGCGTGGGTTGTCAGCACCCGGGGCAAGGCAAGTAATTTGCGCCCCCTAACCCGTGGATTTGCGCCCCCTAACACTAACCCCCAGATGTTGCGCCCGGTGCGGCCAGCCCCCCCTGCACCCCCCCACGCTACGCCACTGTGGAAAAGCCTAAAGTCCTATAATGTCTCAGTAGTCGAACAAATTCCTTTTATGCCATGATACATACATTATGAAAGAAATGTATTAAATAAAGTTACAGTTAACAGCAAGTCTTCTGATGGCCAATAAGGATCCCACAGCCTTTTCTGCTCATGATCCAATTTCTACCTTTTCTTTTTCTGGGCTTTAGGTGGGCATGGCATTTTCTTTTTGCCAGCTTGCATGCCCAGCTCCATGAAAAGGATGGCATATTTCTGCAACAGCTCTTCCTTGCGCTTCACTGTCTTCCGTTCCACCTCCTTCAGGTCTTTCTCTTGCTTCTTCAACAGTTTCCCAAAATTCTTCATCTGCTGCAGCTCCTCAAAGCTCGCCGTTTGCAGCTCTGAAACATAGCATGAAAAAGAGATGCATCTGCTTAAACGAGATGCTAAACTGCCACTTATTTTCACCATCCACTTGAAGGACCTTTCTTTGCTATACTCCAGGCACATCCAACTCCGAAGAGACTACAATCTACTCCCATTATAAAAAAACTGGCAGTGATCTACCCATTGTCATTGGAGGGAGGAGGAGCATGCGTGGGGTGGGTGGATTGCCCAGAGTTGTTGATCCCAGAGTTCTTCAGCTTTTATTTCTTAACTTTCAGTAAGCTTTTATTTAATCTCACGATTGATAAGGGTCCCACACTACCAGGATCAGCTAGGGATCTACCAGTAGATTGCAATCTACTGGTTGGGCACGCCTCCATCTCCTCTCAAGGTGATCCTATGATTGCACATACCTATATCACAGCATCTCAGCACCCAAACCACAATATTTTATCCCTGGGAAAACATAACACTTGCCTCTACGAAAGAGTTCTGCGCAGATGCAACTCTGCAAATGTCAGAGGCCCTTGTTGGGTATTGTTTGTGACACTGGAGTCCACATTATCTTATGCATGTACAGGGCTTACCTGGCCCCCTTTTCACTGTGTCTGCCATGCCCTCTGGAAAGCCATTCCTAAGACACAGGACCCTCCAGATATGCAATGCACAGTAGAGGGTTAATGTTTCCCCTCTCTTGCATAGATTGCAACCCACAACATTTTTTGAACTTTTAAAATGTGTGTCTCTGTGTGAAGTTCAATTTATTTATTTTTTGGAAAGTGTAAATATTGCTGTAGAATCTTATGGACACTGTAAGCTCTCCTATTTTTTGTCTTCAGTGCAGGAGCACTCATTTAGCCACACCTTTTTAAAAAGTGGCTAGCCATAACAAAGTCACCACCTACCTTTGAAGCATTGTTCCATAATTTTATGAACCTTCTGCTTAGCCTTAGAAAACCTTCTGCTTATTCTTATATTTTAGAGGCCCTCCAGCACACATCTAACTACTTAAAATGTGCATGTGTGTTTTTCCACCCCTTAAAAATATGCAGATAAAAAAGTGATGGACAATTCCATTGTTTTATTTTTGTAAACCACTTTGAGGTATTTTACAATTAAGCGGTGTATACATTTTATGAAATAATAAAGTATGAATCTGTAGCACTAACTACTTTTCTGCAACAATAAACCTGCAGTTTTATTATTTTCATTAAAAAAAACTGTATAAGATTACATGATTCCTGTGAAGAAAACTGGCTGGATTGTTAAAGTGTGTCAGTTAAATCATTCCAACACCATATTTTTAAGGTCCAGGTAATCCCAGAAAATGAAAATATGCTGTTGGGATGTGCTTTGCAGGATTCTGTGGCTATGTCCAGAAGCTGCTATCAATTCTGTGCAGGATATAAAAAGAATATGTAATGAGTTCACTTCCAGTACAGTTACAGTAGCACAAGGCTAGCCAACATGCTGCCTTCTAGGTGCTGCAGGACTGCAACTCCCATCATACCTTGCTATCGGCAATGCTGGCTAGGGCTGATGGAAGTTGGAGTCCAACAACAAATGGAGGTTGCCATATTGGCTGCCCCTGCAAAATCAGGACAGAAATTACAGTAATTTGAACTTGAATGTTGCCATTCAACAGGAACAGGATTAGAAATACCTGTAGGTTCTTTTGTAGGTTCTTTTGTGGTCTCTTCTTTTCCTGTCGAGGTTCCTTTTCCATTCAGGGTTCCTGAGGGGCAAAAACACACGACGGATGAGTGAGCTTATTCTGTCTCGTGAAAGATAACAGCCACTGAAATTGATCACAACCAGCATGTTAAGTGAGTCCCAATGAAATGAGAAATGTCAACCCTGCTTCTTGTCTCCTGGATCAATATCATTTCTTTTCAGAATCTGAACAGCGTATATTTAAGCTGCCGTGCTCAGCCCCAACCATATCCATTGCATTACCTCCAGGCCCGTTTGAAGGAGGAGTACTAAAGGTCGCTGTGGCATTATGTATCCCGTTGGTATTGAGTTGAACAGATGAAAGAGTTTTTTGCAAGTCAGGCCCCTAAAACAAAAATTAATTGTGCATCAGTTATAGCAAAACGGATCACTAGAAACAACTGGGCACTTCGCCCTCAGTTTTGCTTCATGGCATTGTGTATTTTGCCACACTGAAACTATAGGAGACATAAGAGAGAGCCATAAGGTGCATCTTTAATCTTCTTGCAAACTTGCATCACTGTGAACTTTGGGTTTTAATCTAGTTGGTGGTGGCACCCTTTTGTCCCTGCTGGAAGCTGAGGAGACACTGGCTTGTGTCTATGTGGCTGAACGGGCAAGCAGAACAGAAGATTCAGGAACAAGCAATAAATACACTAGAATTGAGGAGGGAGTTGTCTTGCAGCTTGTGGCAGGGAAAGGTGATGCTTGTGGTTACTAGTACAGTAGTGCACTAATGTGCCAGGCACAGGAGCCTTCTATGGAAGTGTGTGTTACTGCAGTATTTAATCCATTAACTTGGTCAATCAGTCAAAGCCATCCATTGATTTAAAACCTTAACTGCCTGCAGTGGCATCAATAATTTCAAACACAATGCTAAGAATGCATTCCCATCTCTAACTCTTTCAAAGAATCCTGTAGATACAATTAATGTGGTATGCAATGCTTGAAGCAACTGCTTTTGATGTGAAAAATAGTGCCCAGATACATCCTATTTGAATTTTTAAAAAAGATCTAGTGGGTGTAGGTTTTCCTATCCCAATGAATGAATGTTCATTTTTTAAAATTGCCAGTAGCTAGCTTCTCCTTAGAGAAAACTAGCATTAGGTGCTGCCTCTTCTTTTATGGAAAATGGATATTCTAATATGGAAATATTCTAATATGGAAATGCACACATTTAAAGATTCACAGTATAGGATGCTGTGATGTCATTGTACACATGCAGGAAACTAATAAAAATGTAAGTCCAAGTGTGTTCACTCATTCCTTTCAGTTAGTGTCCCCCTTGTAAAATTAATTGCCAACTCTGCAATACCCAAAATGGGTAAAATTCTGGACCATCATTTTAAGATTATTCTTGGGAACTGAACTTTATTCAGGATCCAAATTCTGCTGCCAGCTTCTGCCTGTAGGCCCCTCCTAGGGCGAAAAAGTCTCCTTTTAAGAAGTGGTTCCCCTCCCACATTCCTGCTCTTGATTCCCCTAAGCAAATAAAACCCAGATGGAACCTCCATGTCTTCTCTACTTACCATTTCAGGCATTTTTTATACACGCCATTTGCAGTAACTTCAGCTTCTATTGCATGAATTCTGCTGTTAGTCACCTTGAACCGTACAAGTGAAAGTGGAATGCAATTATTCTGAGTAGGTAAATAAATAAATGTATTTGTGGAACTCACCTCAGGAGTATCCTCTTGGCTCTTCTCTGATTTTTTGTCATGTGCGTTAAAAAACTTTATTGGGTTGGAGAGCGCCATGGTGAGATCTAGGAATATAATCCAGGATTTTCAACAATATCATATCATCCCTCTCCTACTTATTCCTTACTGCTATGTTTCTAGGAATATGTTAGAGATCATATATCCTGAGATTTGAGTCTCTCAATTCTCCAGATTCATGCATAATAGTACAGGTTCATTAAGGAAGCAACCCTATTGCAAGTTCTGCCAGGATTCAGCATATATCTGGATAAGCCAGGGGTTTTCAGCACAGTTGGGCTACACCAGCTTAACTCTCTCATCCTCATCTCAGCATCCCCTACATCCCAGCTGGCTATGCTGAGCCCAGTGGAACTTAAGCTGGTGTAAACCCTGAAAAAAGGGGTGTATCTCCTTAAGCAATGGTGTTCTTGGGACACATGCCTCATGGATAGGAGATGGCTACCCACATGAGCCAAACTTCAGGACACATTTCCACTTCACCCCTCCCAGAAATTTATGAAAATCACTGGATTTATGAATACCTCAGCCAGCCCTTAAGAAACAACTATTACAAATAATGACCACCTGACCATCATGCCTCAAGTTGTCAAAGGGCCTACAGAGTTGGCAAGCCACATTCTGGATCTGGTACTTGTAATGGGTTGGTGAAAGCAGGCCAATAGTGGAGGGTTTGTTGTGATCCAGTTGATCCAGTCAGACCATTTTCTAGTAAGGTCTACACTGCTAACTTGTTTTTCTTCATGGTGGTGGTTTAACCTTTGAAATTCTTCATGGCACAGAATCCAGATACTGTAAGGATCACCTTCCATATTAACCTGCCCAAATATTAAGAACTTTTACTGAGCCCCCTCCCAGAGTGTCACCGCCTTCGCAGATCAAGAAGGCAGATCTGTGGCACCCCCAATATGGAACTCCTTCCCAGGTACCTGCTGGATTATCTTTTCGGTGAAATGTCATAGGAAGACATTGTTATTTCTTCAGGCATTTGAATGATGCACATTTTTAATATTATAAGGGTGATGCAATTTAAACTCTGCTAATATCTGCAGGTTTCATTCTGCTGTTTCAATTAATACGTCATTTGCTATTTTATATCGATTTAAACTAAGCCATTGTACATTTTATCATTGTAGTTTTTCTTTTCACTGTAAACTGCTCTGGGGTAGATATTATGAATTTGCCACTAAACAAAAGGTAACTACATCCCTCTTTCAGGTTTTTGGAATACGGTACCTGCCCACGAATCCGGAACATAGTCTTTCATCTCCACATACACAAAGAGAGAAGGCATTGTAAGTGGCATGTTGCTCTCACTACGAAGGCAAACATGGTGATAGCCTAAAACAGAAAGCACATATCCCAATAGAAACAGGTGGCAAACAGAATGCTACTGAGGGACTGTTTTGGAAAATGCTGGAGGCGATCAGAAATCAGCTTCAGATGATGCAAGGTGCAGCAAGTCACCTGCAATGGCAGGTTCTGCATACCAGTAGAATTATAGAATGATAGAATCATAGAGTTGGAAGAGACCACAAGGGCCATCGAGTCCAACCCCCTGCCAAGCAGGAAACAGTAAGCAGGGCTGGCCCAAGGCATTTTGGCACCTGAGGTGAACCACAAAATGGTGCCCCCACCCCCCGGTGGGGTGAGTGAAGATCCACATCAGGAACAAGGGGCAAGAGTGATCTACATCAGGAACTAAGTGTGTGGGGAGACCAGTAGCATCTCCAATTTGCCAAGAGGCTGCTGTGGAGGTGGCATGGTGGGGGGTAGGCACTGAGGAGATGACGGATCCAACCTACAAGCTGCACACTGCAACCATTGCTGCCACAGTGCCTTCCTTGGAGTCTGGCTCTTCTGCCCCTCTGGATCCTGCTGCCTGAGGTGGTTGCCTCACCTTATCTCATGGATGGGCCGGCCCTGCCAGTAAGGATAGTGGGCATGGGAGCTGACTCATGGAGCATAGGCCCCCAGGAAGTTCTCCTGTATAAGTCCTATTGAAATGGCCAGGAGTTATGAATCACAGATAATAGAATTGTAGAGTTGGAAGCAACCACAAGGATCATCTGGTTCAATCTCCTGCAATGCAGGAATCTTTTGCCCAGCATGGGGCTCAAACCCATGACCCTGATATTAAGAGTCTCATGCTCTACCAACTGAGCTATAGTTGTGGAAGCTCCATGCATTTCAATTAATTGTGGCAACGTCTCAGTCTGGTGAGGAAAACAATAATTTCCTTATACAAATCATGACACATCATCACTATGAATATTTATGGCTCTGGAAATGATAGGGTAGAAGTTAGTGAAAGGACTCTAGAAAAGCACAGGCAAAATGACCAAGCAGCTTTTATATGCAAATAGACTAAATTGCTAGATTTTTCAGTTAACAGAGGATGCAGCTATGATTGAGTTATATAGAAAGGGAAGAAGTAGAGGGCATTTGGTAAAATTAATAAGCATCAAGTTTAATACCAACAGAGAGTACACACACACACACACAGATATGAAACAAATATAAAGGTCACTGCCACTAGCAGTTTCTACATATATCCTATAACACATGAAGGGCATATGGATTCATGCAGATAAATTACTAGTCAACCAAATGATCTAGTGAAGAAAGTAAGTCCATTTTCAGAAATCTCAAAAATAGTCCATTCTCACCTGAACGCACAGCAGTGATGGGAATGACACGTTGCCCTATGAACTTTCCTCCTTCCTCCCAAACCACAATTCTGAGAGAAGCTAGCTCTGGCATCAAAATCTGTCAAGAAAGAATCAAATGATGCTTATCTTCAATTGACTTAAAATATTTTAGAAAATGGAGTTCTCAAGAATCATGAATTCCTGGATTGTCCAAGTATTGGACTTCTGGCTCACTCAGTTTGAGGGCAATTTTTCTTTTATACTTCCAGTTCATTTGTTTTTGCTAGCTCTCTGTTCCCTATAATAACAGGCCATATGTTTTCTCCACTAGTGTCCTGTAGATTATAGCTGGCTGAGAAAACATAGTGCTTGTGCAGTTGCACAACACTGATTTGTATGTAGCATTGTATCAACCTAATTGATTCCAAGTAAATTCCAGAGCATACAAAACAGCTTAGTGTTCCCTATTTTGTTTTGGTTTTTTTAGCACACAATTCCGCCCGCCCCCCATCATAACCAGAGTTAGTGTGTGTGATAAGGAATGTGTGTTTTGGGAAAGAAGGAAGGACTGTATGAGATACGGTTCATAATGTTGAAACAGGAGTATGGCTGATTTAAACGTGATAACCCTAAATAAACAGCTCACAATGGGCTAAGTTTATGTCCTGAACAACAGACAACTAAATTTCCTCACCATTCACTATAAAAACTTCACTCCTTTGCACAGGAAGATGTTATCTTAGGAGGTGATCTAAACTGAAACATTAGGGAATCTCACTACAAAATGTACATGTCAGGCAGCATCTCTTCCCCAGTGATCGCAGGGAACTTAAAACTATTGCACCTCCTTGAGAGGTGGGGACTGCGAGATACACAGAGTGAATTTGACTTGACAGACATGAGCTTTTCATTTCATACCAATTTAAAACAAATACCTGAATCAATTTTGTTACAGCTTCCAGCTCACTACTCACTATGGTAACATCCACAAATATTGGCTCTATAAAAATTACAGATCACACATCTGGCTCAACTTCTTTTACATTGTGCTCATGGTTAAAAATGAGTCATTCCTGGTCTCTTAAACCAGCTTTGTTTGCTAATCAGGACATTAGAGAATGAATTGAGACAGCTCTTAAGAATTATTTTGATGAGAATAAGCAGGAGGGGACTTCTTCTATTATGGGAGGTTCAGGTGAATTTGTATAAAAGGGTTTTTTTATATATAGAGAAAGGAACTTTCTCTGAGATAAACAACTAAGAACTAGAAATGTCCTTACTATTACAGGAATACAAGAGGACCGGGTGAACTAAAACATACAAATAATTAACGCTGTCAAATTTATGTATGAGGGGGAAATAAAATTAAGATGCCTTCTAGTTCAACAAAGCAAGTGTATATTTCCATAGTCCATTTGATTTGCAAGTTCCACAGAACAAAATATTTTGTGGGTTCATAAAATAAGAACAGTGGACTTGGATCTGGAATATTTTAATTTTAAAAAGCTTGTTCAGACAAGAGCTCAGTGGGTAATTTTTGGATAAGCCTCAGTCTCTCAGCTTCAGTTCTCCATCTGTGAGATGGAAATGTCAATTATTTGCCTCACAAGGTTGCTAGGAAGAAGGAAATCAGTAATGTAAAAAACGCTGTGCTTGAAGGTTGTCAAAGAAAATGTAAAATATAAGCAAGTGGCTCCTAGATCACTCAAATCCCCCCCCACACACACACACTATTTACACTGTAGTTTGAAAGTTGACCTCAGTCCATGGAAGTCTAGAACTGTCTAAGAAGCTTGTTCTTAGAAGAGACACCTGTTGCATGAGGCACTGTTACCTTTTCAAAGACAAAAGCATCCTCTTTCCATACAGGGTTGATTGAGTTGGCATTTGGTGACATCTTGGTTCTGTATCTGCGTTTTGGATCACCCGGCAGTCCATATAACTCCACTTCTACATATGACCTCACACTACGTTCCGAGAGGAACTGACCAGAAAGTATCTACGAATACATGGAAACAAGATCGATGGAGCATTTACTTAAACCCAGTTTACATCATCCATCGTTATATCATTAGAGGCTGTCACTATATTGCAGATGGAATTCAATTACATACTGGCAAAATTCATGTTGCACAATTAAAGTGAAATTGCCACTCTGGTGCAACAATCCCCCCTTGAACTTTTTGCAGGAAGGAAAGTGATGGGAAAACACTGAAAAGCTGCCAAATGTGAGATAACGACTGCTCAGTACAATGTTGTATAACCTCCATGCAAACTTTGTGAAAACAAATCAGGATGATTACACAATAATCACAATTGGGGAAAGTCCTTAGTTTGTGGTTCTTCTCTACTTTAATCCTCCAGATGCATTTTCTTGCTTTAGTGCTACTTGTGTCATCTTTCTATTGCTCATTCTCCATTTTCATTTGACTCACTACATTTAAACACTGAAGGAAACTAGGCTTTTTCAAAATACCACTTTGCAGGTTACTGCAGGTGCATTTTTCCACGAAGAGCCTTGCTGGGTGATAAATGTCTCGGGGCCTCGGGACTATATGCCTGTTTAAAGGGCTCTAAATCCAGAAGCAACCTAGCACTTGTTACTTACTGTTATTGAGAGTGTGCTCGCCACCACCACATCAATGCGATCCACAGAGAAAGGGTCAAATTGCTTATCTGGGCGACGCATGAAGTCATGCTTGAGAATATAGCCGCTCTGCCCATTGAATTCAAAGAGAGCCAGGTTCTGCTGCATGGGAATATCTGTTAAGGGAACAGGCCAACAGGAATAAACAGGTAGGAGTGTCTGTTAGCATGTATGTACAGTATGAATGAAAAGCAGATGAAATTGTGCTTCAGCAGCATATTCATTTCAAAGTCCTCAGTGTGCTTTACCTAAAGCCATCTTGGTACCTATTGGCTTACCCACGTTCCAGCACAGATTCTGAAAGTGCCCATTTGTTTTTAACTGCTCTGGCACCTTTATATGAGTGCACTCCTACACACATCTACTCAGGAGTAAACCCCCTGGCATTCTAATTGGTTTATTGCAGAGTTAACTCCACACAGCATCCTACTTCATGAGATGTATAGATGTAATAATTATGTTCCAACACTGATGTCACCTATGTGTAGAAAAATATATATATAGGCACCATCATGTATGAAAGCTGCATGTCTGTTTCATTCCACATGCTGGGAAGCTGCAAATTGACCATACACATGTGGTGAAAGAAGAACATCTGTACTTGTCACATGTGATGATATAAAACTTTCTCCTAAATGGAAATGATACTGATGTAGGAAAACATTCATGAGTAAAGTGCTGGTGGATGTTTGCACATAGGCACTGAGATACATAGGACAATAAATCAAACTAATAAGGAAGAATGGAAGATAATGAGGAAACTGCATCTTCCTGCCACTTCTATTGGGTATCCAATATCTTCTATTGGATATCCAGTTTTAAAATGAATGAACACCTCAGTCCACTTTCTCATTACATTCCTTGTCTCATTCCTCTTACAATTCCATCGGCACCTTCATTCTCTTGTGTACTTTTGATTCATCCTGCCTCCCTTTCTCCCAAATTTATTACACTGCCTCCCCGCAAGTTCCCATCTGTTCACTTTATCCTTTCCTTTTCCTCCCACTCTTCTCCTCATCACACAACTCTGCTCTTCTATGCATGAGTGTAAGGAAGAAAGGAAAATTACCATACTGAAGAGATGGAACAGAAGTCATACTGGCCATTGTGCTCCAAAGGAGACTGAACCCCTTCCCTTCCTCACAGTGAAATGAGAGTAGATCAAACTATGCAAGGCTGCAGCTATGAGGGAGGTCACAGATGTTGCACATCCACTGCAGGTCAGGCATCCCTTATGTGCTCTGACTTGCTATATTAGCACTGCAACAAGCATCTGGTAATGTCATCTGCACCGGCAACATATGGTAACTGCTGTAGGCAAGATGAAGTGCTGCACTCGTACTGTCAATATACGCAACATATACTCCATTTCCCCCATTACAACAACAACAACAAACCCCACATCTGAATAGAATCTGTGAATTCTGCTTCAGTTGTACCTGGCCATTCAATATCCAAAGAGGTTAGTGCCCTCCTGCCTGAATTACATTATGAGCTCCACTTACTGTTCTATGTATGCTGATTTAGCTTCCTGCCTTTAAGGTGCTCACCCTGAAGTCATGCCTTTCTGCCTTTCCATCAGGAAGTATTGATATAGCCACTGTTTTCCAATGTCCCTCCCTGCCTGCTTCCTGAATATAAAAAATGCCTGTTGAAACTTCATTTCTGGGTCGCCATATTCTATCAGATGGCTCTGGACTGGCCCTAGAGGCAAAAGGAAACAGATTCATTTGTGTTACAGGCAGTCCTTTGACCCCACCTGCTTCCTTTGAAAGGACATCTGGATTGTATCCAAAGGTAAGTTTAATTTAGCAAAAGGCCCTTCCATGAGCACATTGGGGGGCACCTAATTTTTACCAGCCTTTCCCCCCAATACTGCAGCCCCATCCCATTCTGTTCCAGAGGGTCTCCTAACTCTCAGGAGCAGCGTTTTGGGAAGGAAGCAGGGCTTCAGCAGGTTGGAGGGGATGGCAAAAATCAGGTGTGCCAAACTGCCCTTTCTTTTGAAAACATCTGTCTTCAGCACATGTGGAGACTTTGCATTGGAAAGATCTCTAATTAAATGCCGCAAGCTTTGATGTTGACCCCTTGCATTTTTGGGTGATATGGGGAAATATCCAATATAGAGGACGACGACACCCAGTAATAACAATAAACATAAATGAAGGAACACAAATGAAGAAAAGCAAAGAGAAAAGGCAAAGAAAGAAATAGACACAGCAGGGTAGTGAAGCAGCTCTGGGAAATTTATGGGTAGTGGTGAAATTAAAAGAGAAAATTATTGATCGCCTATGAACAGGAAGGGGATGTAGGAGGTGCACCACTTACCAGTTGTCTGGAAGTTTAATGCCACCATTTGACAGCCAACATTCCAGAACATCTGAGGCATGTAGTTAGAAGAATCCATCCGGGTACCCTTGGGATAAATTCGGCTCATCTGCCTCTTGTTGTAGCTGAATTTTCCTAATAGGAGTTCCATCTCTGAAATTTATTGCAGTATATATACCCTTAGCAGTTTTGCTCTTACAGTTTTGCTCCCAGTATGAGCTTTTCATGGAGCTGTCCAGGGTGCTGCCTATATTCTGACTCTTCCCGTGCTTCACCAGTCTGGAGTTTTTATTTACCTTGACTTGCCTGGCTCTCATTTGGTGGAACATGAAACTTTGCTGTGAACCCTGCACTCCCCCCCACACACACATTGGAAGAGAACACTACACAGCTAAAGTGTTTTTAAAGGTTTCCTAAAGTTTAATATGACAGTGCTGCAAAGCTAACAACTTCTGTGGGAATCCTATAGAAATCAATAGGTACACCTTATATATAATAGTTCTAAGGAATACCCATTTTGGGAACTGGCTTTGAGTTCATGGAAGATTGCAGTAGTTCACATTATTGGATTTTATCCACCGAAGTTTTCCCTTTTCCTCCCCAGTGCATTCTCAGATCTGTTCTGGGGTTTCCCTAAATCCTGCAGAGCAAATCGTGTGTGTGTGTGTGTGTGTGTGTGTGTGTAGGACCACACAGGGAGAGGAGATAGATATGTTCTGTTTTATAGTAAGTCCTTGTGCAAACAGGACAACTTCATTGGATACAACCTCTTGTTTCCAGACAGTAACATTATGATTGGCTGCATGTGACATGACCTAGAATGAACTTTTAAAAATGTGAATAGGTGCACTTGCAGGTGCACCACAGAAAAAAGAAAAAGGATACTCTACAAACTGGATGGGCGATTTGGTCAGCAGGTCATAAGCTTTCATCTCAGTGAAGGAGGAAACGACATAACTCCTGTTCTTCTCTGGAAAAACAAGCAAGGTAAACATAAATCATGCCCAATGCTCCAGATCCTCCTATTCTACCATATTTTCTTCACTATCAGCCCCTTGTTATTCACAAATAAAGACACTGTTTATGCATGATCCTCTGACGCAGAGTAGTAAGAAATATCAAGTTTGATTTGGGTTTTGATGGAGGTTGATTTGAGGACCTTTCTCTGCATGGTAGTTGCTTAAGCAGCACTGAAGCCCTCAGACAGTATCACCTGAGCAAGTGTTTTGGTTGTGGAAGTAATCAGTAATCAACTGCTAATCAAATCTGTGGGTAAACAGCATTTCTTGCAATTGACACCTTTTTGAAACCTAGAGGGATGGTGCCCATAACTTCACTGCAAAGTCTTCCACGGTGTCCCTTCTGCACCTGTCCATGACATTTATTTATTTTTACTTTCTCTTTTTCTTCTTCATGCATTTAACCTGTCCACCTATCTGCCCTAGTTCAGGAGGCCTTGCCACATGTGTGGCTTCTGCAATAGCGTGACAGTAGTTCTCTGCTTATGTTAAGGTGAGACCACCTGCATTGCTTTGCTATGTTTGAAGATGGGAATGGCTACTCTAGATTCAGGAAAGGGGCAGAAGGCTTAGAAGTAATTGGTATAAAGGATCTGGAGCTGCTGGTCCTTTTTTGGAGTAGAATCAGCTATTGTTGCCTAATATTTTTAGAAGAAGCAGCTTATTTTATAGTAAGTGCATAATCTTAATTAGTCCTTTGTTCCATTTCCAGACTTCTTTTCCAGGAATTTTATGTAGCATAGAGCAGTCCGCAATTTTATTTAGTAAAAATATGAGGATTCAGAAGCCCCCAGCTTTTTGTCTGACACTAAATCAGTTGGGAATCAAAACTTGGAGGGGGGAGCTCTGCATTTCATCAGGCTTCCCATCAGTTCCATAAATCCTTTCAAGGACACTCAATACTTCGCCCAAGCTCATGAATCTTTTGATATGCTTTGGCAGATGTAATGAAAACATGGCTCATGATATATGATTTCAAGTATGCAATCTTCTCCCTTTCAGTTCTCAATTAGACTGGGGCAGATAAGAGTAACTCCAGGTGCAGGGAAAATTTTCTGGGTTTACACAGCCATACTGAAGAAAAGCATCTGATTCTGGGGCTGCAAGCCAGGAACACTTATCTACAGGTCAGCGTAGCTTTGGGATGTAAGTTCACCTCCTTCTGCAACTCTAGCCTCCTAATAACCTCTATAAAAGGGAAGTAGGAATAATCTGTTAGGAGGCTGGTTAGTAGTTTTGGTTAGTGCTGCATGACTGTGCTCCAAACCTGATGCATTTTCTGCTGCGCCTTGCCTTGCTCTGCCCTAAATCTATGCCTGTTCTGGATTTCACCTGGCCTATTTGCCCTTCCCCCTCCAGATACACCACCTTTGTCCAGTCTTAAGAAAATGGCATTTTCTTTAAATAAAACCCTTAACAACTAGTTTGTTTTGTTTCAAGGAAATACAGTTTTGTGAAGTAGGTGATTTGGAGCACAGAATCAGCAAGAGGGAGGTATTTAACACCTTTCTTGGGCTGCCACCTTCGCTGCTCCACACCATCTTAGGAAGACTTCTTTTCCCTACACAGAATTGCAAAAGCATGTAATTTGTTGTTCAACCTTTACAGTGGAGCCAACAGATGACAACTAAATGCATGCAGATAGAGCATATAGCTCTAAATACCTGAAAACATGACATTCAATAGGACAGAGACAATAAATCTTTGCTTACGTGCTGAGTTTTCAAAGCATTCAAATTTGATGGGCTGGATGTAATTAACCAGGCTGGACATTTCTTCATATGCTGTCACTTCTAGACCTGCTGTACCCTAAGCAAAATTAGGACAGTTAGAGGAAAAGGCATATCATACAGACTGACAAAATGGTTTTTATTGATAAAGCCCAGTGGCAGACACAGCCCTAAACAGAATCAGAAAGTAGTGGGTAGAACTCAGAAGAACAGTCAATGAGAACCACGTATCTTTTTCCTTGAGTATAGTTTGCTCTGATCCAGCTGGAGAAGCACAGATATGCAGAAGCAAGATATCTCCTTTGTGCGTCTCTCTAGTCGGATGAGGACCGGAGTGCACAAATGAGTGGGGTGTGTGCAGCTGCTCCCCTGCCTCAGCAATATTGCTAGGACAGGGACTTCCTAATTGGCCCATAGAGAACAGGGTGTGGGGAATGTGTAGACTTCCAGGCAGCACAATGTCTTGGACCAGTCCTGGACAGGTGGAAAGCACAATTCCACCAAACAGCTGGAAAGTAGGAAGATTTTTTAAAAAACAAAAACATGTTACTTTTAAAGTGCTCTTTAAACTAAGAGCAGTAACTGTACCTCATCAGACTGCATCTTTTTAATCTCCTCTTCATCCAGGTTTCCCATGTCTTCCTCTACTTCAGATACTTCTTCAGTCACCTCACCTGACTTCACTGATAAATCAAAACAGAAATTAGTTCATTTGTGATGATTGCAACCAGGAGTACCAACTTGGCCCCGTGATGGTGGGTGCCCGGGGCCATGTGTGTGATGCAGCGTGCATGGCCCTGGCACTGAAATTTGTAGGTGTCTAGTCCCTTTATGGGGAATTTTAGGGGTGCTCAGGCACCCAGTGCCCCATGGAGTTGCCACCTATGACTGCAACCAAGATCTGCCAGCTATTTGTCTAAAATCATCTTTAGGATCTGAAATTCCTTCAGACTGCAATTTCTATCCTTCCCAATCCATCTACCAAATCTGGAGGTCTACAGGCTCACCTTTAAGTGAGAACTGAATCAGACTTCCTCTTCCTCATGCCTACTTTGGAGACGCTTTCGAAGTCACTGATAAAGCCAATCATTCTTATAAGTGAAATTCTGCCCTAAAATGGCAGTGTTGCCCTCTGTTTCCACATCAAATCATTGTGCTTATGTCAGAGCCTTAAAAACTGATTCCAGGCTTATCTGAATTCCCACCCCCCTCCCCAAGTAAGGACCATCCCTTGTCATAATGCACCCTGTATATGATGAAGTGGACTCTAGTCCATGAAAGCTTATGCAGTAATAACATTTGTTAGCCTGTAAGGTGTCACAAGACTGTTGCTCTTGCTGCAAAAGATTAACAGGGCTATCCCTATGGAATATACTACCTATGCTATCCTTGTCTACTGGTGTGGGCTGATCAGGCATGACATCCTCCAGACTTCTTGCTTTCTTCAGAGTCTCTTGGTTCTCCCCAGGTATGAACTGATTCTTCTTGTTCTTAATCAAGATTTTCCCCATGAGATCCTGTGGGCTTGGCAGTGGGACTCCTGGTTTTAACTGCCCAGAAGAAAAGAAAAAGGTTAGCATTCATGCAAAGTTTAGGTTTTTGCATCACTCCTCTAGTGAAGATGTAGCACAAACTGCCAGGGCAACTTCAGACCAAGCTAACACCTGCTTGCACGATAACTTCATCCCATGTAGCAATTTGGCATCCCTATTCACTTACTGGAAATTTTTCAAGTGGCTCTGTCAGCAGCATGTCCCCAAATATTGTTCTACAGTACTCAGCCATCTTAGCCTGCTGCTTCGGCCTGTAAGAAAATATAGGTATAAAACACACACATGTCAAGCCTGAAGACTGGCATGATCCCTGCTCCATACCCCAAAATCCCCATCCTTCTCTTAGCATATGCATGATTTGCCCAAGCTTACTGTCCCATGCAAATTAAAATGTTGCCACTCTCTGCCATGCTTGTGCCATTGTATCCTAATAACTTCTGAGAAGTAAGTTTGATTGAGTTGAAAGGAGCTGACTCCCAGGTTAGTGGGTTCTAATAGTGCAGCATTTTTTTTTACCTTGTTCTGACTAGACACATTTCTTACCCACCCCTCTACCCTTTGTCCAGAGTGCAATCTCAGCTTTTTCTCTAATCAGCAGACACTTAATACTCACGAGTCCACATGGTTCTCAAAGGACAGGATCACTGGATAAGGGGAGGTTTTGAAAGCACTTTCTGCAATAGCCTCAATTGCATCCTGTATAAGGCATGAGGCAAATGAGAAAGAGAAAGAGAGATATTGGTACTTTGCAAACCAAGGAACTCCTTGTTCTTGGTAGTTATCCAGCTTTCAGAATGGCATCAGTCATTCCTGTATGAACCTTATAATATATCCAAAGCTTTTTTAAGGGCCTCCCATTTCTATAACCATATACAGTGAACAGAGGTGCTGGAACTCACCATGAACACCTCCCTCCATGGTCCATATGGAGATATCATAGCGAATTCATAGAGGAGACAGAGGGATTATGCATTCATTGGATAGCTGCATAGGGCCTCTGCATATACAACAGCATTCCCATAGAGCTCCCTCTACACCACTGGAACCCTTGAAAACATGTGGCTTGTGATCTCAGAAAGAGAGCCTTTTGTGTGTATTGCTACATGCATGTGCAATTGTCTGCATCCTGCTGAACACATGATGGTCAGGAGCAGAGCCAGCATCCCACTGAGAGTTTGCCACACGTGTTCATTGTGATATCATATGTGGCTTCTGTCTTACAGTGTCCATGTAACTCTGGATCATTTTCCAGGTTTGTTAACTGATATTAACCCAGAGTTCCACAGTTCAGAAGTAACAGGGAATTCTGGTTTAATACATGCCAGAATTGTCACACTGAACTAAGTGTGCAACAGGAGAAGGAGGAGCGAGTGAGCGAGGAGCACTCAGACCCAGCACTTGTTCCTGGCTTCTGCTTTATGAAGCCTCAAACTATCATCTGTTGAGGCCTATAGGAAAAGATTGTATTTATTCATTTTATCATCTTAGGCTGTAGATTGTACAGTGGTACCTTTGGTTACGAACTTAATTCTTAACTTGAAACTGTTTTTAACCTGAGGTACCACTTTAGCTAAAGGGGCCTCCCGCTGCTACTGTGCGATTTCTGTCCTCATCCTGAGGTAAAGTTCTTAACCCGAGGTACTACTTCTGAGTTAGCGGAGTCTGTAACCTGCAGTGTTTGTAACCCGAAGTACCACTGTAATTTGTATGTCCCTTGGGGACAGAGGCCATATCTGTGTTCTGTACAGTGCAAAACCCACTGTTGGTACTAAAAATTGTTGACAAGTAATTGAAATACTTTTGCTGTCATCTGTCGAGTTTAAATTCAACCCGATTTGAATGGCTGCCTTAGAGAGCAGTAATTTGTTTTTATAGAGCATAGTAAAGTTTTAAATTACACTAGACGGCAGTTCATTACTTACATTTCCCTTCTATTTGGATGATGAGACTATTTCAATTTTTATTCATTCTTTTAAGTCCAGGTGCAGCAGCATTCTTGTCACATTTTGGTTTGATGGTTCTATCCCTCATGATCTCCTGGTATTAAGGGGCTAACTACATGTTACACTGCAGCTGCATGCAATAAAGCCATAACGGCCTGCAGCAAAGTGCCCTCAGAAGTGGGAGCTGGCTCTGGAGAAGTGATGGATGGAAACTTTCCATCACCTTCCTCATTTAAAGAAAATACAACAACTGAGGGCACATGCAAAGGAGACAGGGCCTTTCAGATCTTCATTATATGGAGCTGCAGAGTAACATGTAGTTTGTATGTAGTTTGTGTCTATCATCTCTCTCTCACTCATATCTATCTATCAACAACTTTGCTCCCCCCCAAAAAAAACCCCAACAACTTTTCGGTCCAGATTTTCGCTTTTTGAAATATGGCAACCCTAATCTATCTACACAAGGAGAAGGGGATGACAGAGGACGAGGTGGTTGGATAGTGTTCTCAAAGCTACTAGCATGAGTTTGACTAAACTGTGGGAGGCAGTGGAAGACAGGAGTGCCTGGCGTGCTCTGGTCCATGGGGTCACGAAGAGTTGGACACGACTAAACGACTAAACAACAACAATCTATCTACTGAAAGGCAGTCACACATTAACTGGAGCCAAGTCCTAATCTTTTCCCCTCACATAATTTCTTGTTGATGTCAGAGAGAGAGAGAGAGAGAGAGAGAGAGAGAGAGAGAGAGAGAGAGAGAGAGAGGGCTGGGGGAAGTACAACCCTGCTCGTTCTCTTTGGTCTTCTGTTATTTTAAATCATGAACAGCCCCCCCCCCCAAAAAAACCATCACCCCTCAAACTTATCTGCCTTCTTGTTCTCCTGTTGCATTACTTCTGTGACATCATGCAACTATTATTTTACCATGTACAGTGGTACCTCAGGTTACATACGCTTCAGGTTACATACGCTTTAGGTTACAGACTCCGCTAACCCAGAAATATTACCACGGTTTAAGAACTTTGCTTCAAGATGAGAACAGAAATCGTGCAGCGGCGGTGCAGCGGCAGCAGGAGGCCCCATTAGCTAAAGTGGTGCTTCAGGTTAAGAACAGTTTCAGGTTAAGAACGGACCTCCGGAACGAATTAAGTACATAACCAGAGGTACCACTCTATTTAATTCTGGGGTGGATTGGAGAAAATCAGTAGGCCAAGGTTAAGCACCTCCTCCTCTTGCCCATCAGTTCTACCCTTCAAATTCCTTCCTAGGCCTTGCATTAGCATTAGAAAAGTCAGGAAGGAACACCATGTTCTCCTGTAGCCAATCACAGCTGAATGATGAGCCATGCACACCTGTAAGCACGTATTTGTTGAGCTTGCACTTTAAACTTTTTAAATATATGGGCTTCAAATCCCTTGGATATGAAACACTTCTCAGAGAGCAACAGTTTGGGAAATGCACGAATGGAAGGCACGATAAGATTTCCAAACAAATCCCACAGACACTTTCTCAGCTTTTTGTTTTTATTTTGTAATCATACTGTGGCATCTGAATATAGACTGCATTTTTAATCAAGACTTATATTGGCTTATATCTTGATCAGGTTCCTAAATTAAATGGGCTTAGATTTTCAAAATGTTTCATGCCAGGCAGAAAAAACCTTGGCAAGAGGTTTTCTCCTAAGACAAGAGGGCCCCATTGATTTATGGTAGAAAAAACAATTCTCAAAGTCATAAAAAGGGAGAATTACATATGCTGCCCCAAGGCTGAAAAAACACTATTAAGAATGGGTAAATAAGTAAAATGATACCAATGGGCCTCACGTTAAACCTTGAGCTGAATTCTCTAAGGCCAGAAGCAAATGGGAAAAACATTTAGCTGACAGAAAAAAGAGAACATTTTTAGGAAATCTTCTAAAGCTGTTTCTTTCTCAAACTGAGAGAGTTAAAAAGGGCAATAAAATGTTGGGGAAAGGCAACTGGCTTGGCTGGAGAAGAAGCTTCTTTCTACTTTATTTTTAGGCTGGAAAGGGGGGTGAAAGGAGGAGTGTAAACTAAAGAGGCTTCTTTTAAAAGCTGTTTTTTACTGAGTTCCTTCCTTTTTACTTTGAGAAGCTTTATTCTTTTAAGAGGCTACCTATGATAATGTATGAAATATATTAGCTTAAATATATTGGCTTAAATGTAATTATGCAAAGGATTTAAGGAATGCTAGATTCTTATTTCATATGGTTGTAAGAGTTGTATTTATCCTGAAATTAAGTCAGCCACCAGCCTAGCCCCCCTGCCAGACAGAAGACGCCATCCAAGCACTCTTGATATATAGTTGTCAGGCATTTGTTTAGAAACCTTAAATGAAGGAAATCTTTCAATGTTGATGTGAACTCAAGATCCTTGACATCTGTTGAACATAAAAATGTAAGATTAAACATTTGTTTTAGAAGGCAATAGGGCAAGAGGTGAGCTGGTAATTAAGATTCCATGTAAGATATATTATTACTTATATGTCATATATATAGCTCTTTGTCTCCCTTATAAGGGCAAGGAAATGGGTGTATCTTTTGTGGGTGTATCTTTTGTGATTGGTTCTACCAAACAGCCAATAGGAATTCCAACCAGGCTGATTGGACAGAGGCAGCCACAGGAGGAGCAAAGGGGGCTGGATTAAGGGAATATAAGTGCTGGCCAGAATGGCAGGAGGCCAGGCCAGAGCTTGGTAACCATATACCACTGTGCCTCTCATTTATTTGTCTGACAAATAAATTAATATTTTAATTTCTCTATTGCTGCGTTGAATATTTCATTCCAGCTAAGCGTTAACCACAAGCAGAGGTGCTACAATACTTTTGTGAAACCTCTGTGCATTTGTCATTAACTTTTCTTTATTCCCCTTCCAACACTAGTAATTGGTAGCTTACGGTAACATTGCTTTTATCTCTAATTATCTGCCTTCTTTCTTCTGCTCTGTTCTGTGACATTGTGCAATTGTATACTGTGCTATTTTATGACTTCTTTGTGGAAGCTGAGCCTTGATATGCAGCATTAGTACTAAGGTTCAACATGGCCTAGGACTTGATATTACCTCTTGCTAAGCAACTGTTCCTGATTGAACAAGCAGCAGAGAACTAGGAGGAGGCTGTTAAGGTGCCTCTGTACTTAATCTGCATGTCAAAGTAAAGTGCTTCAGGTTGAAAGCAGGAGAGTGTCACCTCCCCCAGCTAAGCTATTTTGGAGAGGAAGGCAGCCATAGGAAGAGGGGAGGAAACATACATTACTTAAGCTATAATGAAAGGTGCATGCTGTGTTAATGGCCTGTAATTCCTTTGCAAGGTTCATTGTTGTGGTGCAGAGCAATCCTTCCATGTAATTATAGCTCCAGTGAAGCACAATAGCACTCTCTATGTTTTGCAGATTGGGTGGTGCAGTGTAAAGGGGACCGTGATGTCATAAGATCTGGAATGTGAAATTATGAACACCAAAACCACAAGCATAATAGAGAAGCTAATCATTAAAGTAGGAGAAGGAAAAACGGCCTTTCATCTTTGCTCATTCCCTGCTGATGCAATTACTGTTGGAGGTACTAGTCCACTATAATCTAGCTGGATATGCCTGCCAGAACTTTGCACATTTTTGCATCCAGAAAAAAGGCTTTGCAAAGTCTTCAAATAGCTTGGGAGAGAAAAAATGCAGGTAGACATCAGGACTCTGGGTCACAGACATTGAGCAGATAGTTGGGTCGCTAATGATGTATATGTTCTAAGTACTTAACTTGCATATGTAAGACCAGGCATAGGCAAACTCGGCCCTCCAGATGTCTTGGGCCTACAACTCCCATCATCCCTGACCACTGGTCCTGTTAGCTAGGGATGATGGGAGCTGTAGTCCCAAAACATCTGGAGGGCTGAGTTTGCATAAGACCCAGGTTTTCAGTTTGCTATATTGGTTATCTTTGGTGTTAAATTAAAACTATTCCGCTTTGTAAGACATGGAAGTAGATTCATAACTGTAAGCCACAAAGAAAATACATTTTACTGTATTTTATTTGATGTCAGATGGCATAGATGAGTAGAAGCTGACTAAGCCAGAAAAAATAGCTCTTACACTGATAAATGAAAATGGGGGCTGGGTGTGTGTAAACAAACCAATAAAGCAATATGAAAATATGGACACTTTACATTGTGAAGAGCCCTAATGTCTGGCTAAGGTTGTTTTCTGTGTCTCAGCACATTCTTTGTACTCAGTCTAGGCCTCAGTCTAGAGCAGGGGTAGGCAACCTAAGGCCCGTGAGCCCAATCGCCTTCTCAATCTGGCCCGCGGATGGTCTGGGAATCAGCTTGTTTTTACATGAGTAGAATGTGTCCTTTTATTTAAAATGCATCTCTGTGTTATTTGTGGGGCCTGCCTGGTGTTTTTACATGAGTAGAATGTGCACTTTTATTTAAAATGCATCTCTGGGTTATTGATGGGGCATAGGAATTTGTTTGTTTCCCCCCCCCCAAAAAAAAATATATATTCCAGCCCACCACATGGTCTGAGAGATGGTAGACCAGCCCACAGCTGAAAAAGGTTGCTGACCCCTGATCTAGAGTGAATGTCATGCAGTGGCTAGTATTGGGCTGGGGAGGGGAGAAATAGTTGCTTCAGTTTTCCATATCTACCTCAAGGGGACATTACTTTGAGTTCTTTGGAGGAAAGATGGTATCCCAGGCTTTTTAAAATGCCAGCTGAGTTTGATTTTATTCTGTGAGGATGCTGATATCCCCCCCTCCATTGCTTCAGTGCCTCTTAAATCTTTTGTTTCTATCATTTCAACTGTGTTAATGTGTTAACGGCCCTGTTAATGGCCACGCTAAAAATACATATGTAAAACAATGTAGTGAACAACTTATATTTTTGACATTTAAAGCCCTTCGAGTCAAGAACACCTGAAAGATTCCCTGTCTCCTAGTGTCTCTGCTTCAACTAAAATAGTCATCAGAGTCCCTGTTCTGGGTTCTCCCACTGCCTGAGGTAGATACACTGAGTGGCTATCAGAAAGAGGCTTCTCAGTGGTGGTGGACTGATTTTTTAAATGTCCTTGCCAGGTACACTCACCCACGGGCGTACGAGGGGGGGCAGAGGGGGCGGGCCGCCCGAGCATCACTCGGGAGTGTGTGTGACAAAACGGCCTGCTGGCTCCTCAGCTGTAGAGCAGCCAAGGGCGCGCATGCAGTTAGTATGCGCGCCCCCGCGTGCAGTTAGTATGGGCTGCCGTTCTCGTGCACTGTCTGTACAAGCTGCCTCTCACACGGCAACTGTTTGGGGTGCCACACATGCGCAGTCTGTACAGGTTGCCGCTCATGCGCAGTCTGTATGGACGCCGTGCATGTGCCGCCGGGTCCTACCCCGGATGTCGGAGAGGGTTCCTCCGCTACTACACACACCTGGAATCAAATCTGATGCCGTTTTGGCACCAGGGAAATATTATTTATTTTGACAGATTTTATCTGACTAGGTTTGTTATGTTTTCTGTTTCTTCTATGAATGTTGATGTTATCAGTATTTTTTTCAATTTGCGTTTTGAAATTTTGTGAAATCTCTAAAAACAAAAGGTAAAAAAAACAACAACCAGCGGAAGATATCTGTACCTTGAACAATATTTCAGTTGTCATGGTGAATCCATGGGTGATAATAGGCTCCTCATCTGGAGGACGCCCCTTCCAGCAATCAAGTTCCACACAGCGGCAGCCAGCCAATAGGGTCTGCCGATACATTTCAGGGGAGGAGATTCCAGAAAATTGTCCAGCTGCAAAAAAAAGGGGGGGGGAGGAGGAAAAATAAGCCTGTCATCATCGTCTATGCAGCCATATCTTTTGAATGAAGAGAAGGGAAACTCATTTCTGTTTAAAACTTTTATTTCTTTTTGAAAAATGACTTGTGACTTCTCCGTTTCCAAAAATTCACCCATGACATAATTGAAATTATAAATATTGCTTACACACACACACACAATGTTATATAATTGTGGGTCGTTTTGAAAATTGTTATATATTTAAAACTCTTTTTAAAAAAGAATTGTTATATAGCTTATTTCAGAATAGGTAGACAGAAGTAGACATGTGGACTGTAGCAAAACAAAAATAACAATAAGTAGAACATATACGTAAAAGGAACATGAAACAATATCTACAGCACAATCAAGCCAGTGTTATACATATAAAGATAGTTATGGACAATTCTGCTATAAATTTTGGACAATGGTTTCTCCATCTGTTCTCTATTTGTTTGGACATCTTTCAAAATATCAGCACCAATCTTGGCACAAAGGGTTGCCGAGGTGGGGGCAGTGGTCTTCATTTACATCTGGATGCTGGATGCCATTTTGAATCAAGATGGCAGACCAAAATGTGATTTTGACATGACTTTACCTGGTTTTGGGCACAGGTTCAGCCACTTCATTACCAAACTTGACATGAGGGTTCCTAAGGTAGGGGCAGCTATCTTCATCAATGTTTGGATGCTGAGTGCCATTTTGATTCAAGATGGTGGACCAAAACGTGACTTTGCCTGATTTCTGGTGTGATAGGTCCATTCACAAATTTAAAAATTATTTAAAAATTGTAATATTTTTTGGTTTCTACAGATTCCCAGGCATTGCCAGGCATTCCCTGCTAGTGATAAATAAGTCATGGCCTGATGAACAGTTTTCATAATGAAAGTAAGCTACAAAGCTAAGTCAAGGGTCAGTAGCTACCCTCTTGCAATACAACAGCTAGTAGAAATGGACATATCTCCTCATGGCTGCATACCTGTTAGATAGGTGTTGTGGGAGGAGTTGATGAAGTAGTGAGAGAGTGGCTGGCTCATATCTTGGTGCAGCAAGAGTTTGTCCTGTGATACTATACTGTTTTCAGGACCACACAGGAACCAAACCATTCCTTCTGGAGACAGCTGCCCTGCAAGATAATTTTTAAAATGTTACTATTGCTGGTAACAAAATACAAGGGCCTGGAGGAACTGAGTTTGCATATTCCTGCCCATCTAAGCAATGAGTGATTGATTCCAGTGGGGCTACTCTGAGTATTATTTAGTCAGATACACCCAATGACTTTAAGCTGCCCTAGGCCCAGGCTACTGAAAGATTTCCATGTAATAAACAGATTCCTCCTCTTCCCCTGATGACTTTGCACCATCCACGACTCCTCAACCTCTGCTACCACCTCCTGCCATCATTGCCAATAAAAAGTAGACCAAAACGGAGGCCAGTGGTGAGTGGGATGAGGCGAGGTGGAGGTGGCGCCAGAGGAGGAGGCAGGGAAAGAGCTCCTCAGGGACCCAGATCTGCTGTCCCTCCCAGCTGTCCTGAGCCTGCTGCCCTGAAGCAACTGCCTCACTGAGCCTTGAGGGCAGGCCATCCCTGGCTGCCTTAAAAGTGGACCTCTGTGACCATCTCTATCTGTTTTTCATTTGCAATGTTTTATTTTGATCTTTTGTAATGTTACATTTGATTTTTTAAGAATGGTTGTAATCCATTTAGGTCCACCACCACCCCGTCAGAATTGTAGTGATATAGAAATAACAACAACAATATTATGATACATACTTCTGCTTATGGAAAAAATAAACTCACCTCTTTGAATATTCATCCCACTGGGCTCATACTTGTCTATGAGACCCTGTACCTGTTGTGGCTTGGCAGGGGGGAAAAGCATGTCATTGAGGTGAGAATCTCGCTGTTTCTTGTTAATGAATTTTGTCAAGTGGTCTTTGGTCATGTACGGCTTGGCTTTCGAATGGCTAAGCAGAGACAATGGAAAAAGGACAAAGAGAGAGTGGTGTCTTTAGATGTTCTGGAAAATCCCTCTTAGCAGCGAGACAACTTTTCTTACACTCATTTGTGGTTTTGACATGACTAGTTCCTTGTTACCCTTGCCCTGTCCGATACTTTACATTTGGTATCAGCAGTACTACAAGATGTGGGGGGACTAGGGATTTATCATGCTAAAACAGTCATCCAGTAGCATGAAGTGGGTGCTGGAAAAACATGCACTGCAATGTTGGTATAAGTAGAAGTTATGGGGATAACTAGGCATTATAGATAGAGATGGCAACAGCATGCTCACATTTAGTCTGACCGTAAGTACACTTAATTCTGTACTGGATAGCGACCGATGTTAACAAAATGGTTGGAGGAATAGGAATAATCTTGCTACCCTTCACCACTTTTTCATTTAAAAAGTAACAGTGCTATCAATCTAGCAATCTGCAAAATTCCAGCTGGTTCTCACAGCCTCCCTTTGCCTGTACAGTATCCCTTCTCTCCCACACATGCTGGCTGCGCTGCTACATAATGGAGGCTTACTGTGAGGTAAATATCTCGTCGATCTCTGGGCGAGGACACAGATTCATCAGGAACGTTTTGTACACCGCTTCAGGGAAGTCCTCTGGATTGATGCCGTCATTCTGGAAGCAGAACAGCAATTCTTGATGACTGTTATCAACCCTTTTGTGGACTTCATTTCCAAAATGAAGGGGCCCAAAACCTACCCTGGAAGTTGGGCCCTCTGTCTTGGATGCCCTTCCCTGCCCAGGCCCAGATATGCATACTTCAAATGTATTTCTACCTCCACCATCACTTGGTTTCAGTGTATCTATGTGGGGTTTTGCTATTGTTCATTTGGTTGTTTGTGAGTCGTTTTGGTTTGTCTTGGCAAGATAAAGCAACTAACAAATTTAATAAATAATAATAAAAGTGTGCCAGGTGCACATCATTCAGTAGTAAAGAATAAATACACTGTACTCAGCTCTACACACATTCATACACATTCTTGTTTTCATGTGTGTGTGTGTGTTTGTGTGTGTGTGTGTGCCCTCTAGGACTGAGACCTCTCACTGAACACAAATACTTTCTGAGGCTGAGCTAAGAGATTCCAAGGCTGAGACAAACCAAGAGGGATCTATTGAATTGGTCAATAGTACATTCTCTCTTCACAGTTTCTGTGATCTAAATAATCATCAGACACACACACCCTCCACACACACAGCTAGTTAAATACAAAGATACATTTAAAACTATGTGCATTTCAGCTCTAAATAGGCAGTGTTGTACTGTGGTACACTGCATACTGTACAGTAATGCAGGAGGTTCTCTGGAAAACTGACCTTTTTTTTTACAGCTGTTTTACTGTTGTGTTAGTAATGGGCATCTATACTTCATAGAATTAAACTGGTTTAACTGCCATTCAGTTTCCTCAAGGAACCTGGGAAGTTAGGCACCTGGAACAGAACTTTCCAACCTACAATTCCCGAAAGTCTTTGGAAGAAGACATAAGCTGGTATAAAATTAATATAAATTTGTTGGGCAGACATGTTTGTTGACTATGAGGCCTGGGCTATGGAGAATATACTTCTTACCTTGCCCTTCGGAAGATGGCAAGCACTTAATGCTGCTTCTACCCTTTTTCTGTCTGCAGGAAATGCTTGAAAAATACTGAAAGAGAAAGAAAAGGGTGAGTGAGAGTGACTGTTATTGGGGAAGAGCTATTTGGCAAAACTTCCAGTGGGAAAGGCAGTCCGTATAGAGAAAATGGCAAATTGCCCAACATGTAGGCCATTAGTTGTCTCCATGAACTAGTTCAGCATAGGCTCCAACTATACAACCAGAACTATAAGCAGTTGTTGTTGTTTAGTCGTTTAGTCGTGTCCGACTCTTCGTGACCCCATGGACCAGAGCACGCCAGGCACTCCTGTCTTCCACTGCCTCCTGCAGTTTGGTCAAACTTATGCTGGTAGCTCCGAGAACACTGTCCAACCATCTCATCCTCTGTCGTCCCCTTCTCCTTGTGCCCTCCATCTTTCCCAACATCAGGGTCTTTTCCAGGGAGTCTTCTCTTCTCATGAGGTGGCCAAAGTATTGGAGCCTCAGCTTCACGATCTGTCCTTCCAGTGAGCACTCAGGGCTGATTTCCTTAAGAATGGATAGGTTTGATCTTCTTGCAGACCATGGGACTCTCAAGAGTCTCCTCCAGCACCATAATTCAAAAGCTATAAGCAATAGTTATCTGATATTTCCTTCCCCTTTTCTTTTAGGAGTAACTGTGACTGAGAAAAGACAAGCAGTTCGTGTTATCCTTTTTTATTTTCTGGCAGAGTAGTGTAGATGACTTGCCTCACTTAAGAGACAAAGTGTCACACCTCTCAGCAGTTCTTTGTTTCTGGCAATCTGGCATCTGGCAATGAAAGTGTTTTTGAGGACTCCATAAATTCAGGAGCCTACTCTTCTTTTCTATGTTTGCTTTTTCTTGCCAATCTGATGTTGAATTGTGCCAAGTTATGTTCCTTTGCAGATGGATGAAATGGCAACCTGTCTTCTGCTATCCTTATTATTATTGTTGTTGTTGGATGATGATGATTTAATATTTTAAAATTGTTATTATTATAAATTTTCCACAAGTGAGGAAGCCAGAGAGAGTGAGTCTTCCTAGGATTGGAAGCCAGGGGGATAAAGTTGTTCAAGGCTTGGGCGGTTTCAAATTTTCATTCAGCTATGAAATTCAGTGGGTGACCTTAAGCTAGGCACATTCTCTCAGCCTAATGTGCACCACACAATACATTTAAAGCACACAACTTCCCCCAAAGAATCCTGGGAACTGTAGTTTTTTAAAAGGGTGCTGTAGCTCTGTTAGGGATAAACTACAGTTCCTGGTATTCTTTAGGGGAAGCCATGAGCTTTAAATGTGCTTTAAAAGTATGGTATGGATGTTACCTCACAGGCTTGCTGTGAGGATATACTTAGGGTAGGGGAAACTGTTATGCCCCCTTAAGGTCATTGGAGGAAAGGCAGAGTAAAAATGTAATAAACAGATAAATAAACAATTAAGTTGAGGCAAACCTGGTTTCATAACAAATAGTGAGTGCTGTAGAACAGCTTGATTTGTCCTGGATTTGAAACCTGGTAAATTTTACCTCAGCCCTCTGAACTGTATATCAGACTGGACATCTCTAAGCATTCCCTCCCAAAAGAACCCCTGGGCAGCCATTTGTCCAAGAAGATCCCTCGATAGTGCAGTCATTCAAGTTTGTCACACACCAGCAGTAGACAAAAAGAAGCACAATGCACATGCCGTACTCACTTCCTAACAGGAATTTTCCCCTCACTATTCAGTTGCAGTTTCAGCTTCACCAGTCTGTGGAAACATTCAAAATAGACAATCCTTGGCTAAGAGAAAAAAAATGGAACAAGGGAAGTATGGTAGCCATAACAATAGGGAAAAGTAAGATAACCGTAAGAAAAGCCTGAGGTGAATTATTGTTAGATTTAAAGCTGAAATTCGATTCCACATTGATTGGAAAAGTTATTAAATTCCACAGACTCGTCGCATTTGCAGTCACAGGGAATCGTGAAGTGAATTGAAACTGAGATTTGGGCATTTTGTTTACTGACATCCCAAGCTAAACTCAAAGGCAACAACATTTCATATTGAGATGATTAATACAAGTCAGTGGAACTTGCCAGAGAATTAGCATCGTGATGCTAAAAAGAATCTTCTGTTGATATCATACTTAAGCTTTCTGGATTGAATTGTTTATAGTACATTCCTCTCATCTCAGCACATGACTAGTTTCATGTCATCAAAATACAAAAGACGTGTAACAGTTGGAATGATACATGCCTGCAGTGTATCATCACTTGATCAGGCCCTAGCTAGCCATGTCCTACTTTGGGACACTATATGACATAAGGGACCGAAACAGGACATTCAACTCTCTCTCCCAGTTTTCCTTTTTCCAGCTGACATCCAGTATTCCATAGCTCTGTCCTCACTGGGCTGGCTTTTGGGGGGAGGCACTGACACCTTACTTTTAAACCGTTGTTTTGTAATTTGCAAACTTTAGGGTTTCCATAAGCACCCCAAGTCTTATCCCTTCTTTCTCAGTGGCCGCCCTTTCTGTTGGCACTCAACACTTTAGCATGCTATTTGAAGGAATAACAGAAAACACTTGGTAGTATGAAGTTATTTGATAACTACTTACATTCTCTCCAGGAAGGAATAGCGGGAAGCATTATATACAAAGGGGTTCCTAGAAATGACCATGATATCATCTGCCCAAGCCTGAAAAACAAGGAAAGACTGGAAAATGAACTGTGTAACACCCTCACTCCCAGTGCCGCTGAGCATGTGTGTTATGGCCAAGTTCCACATGGAACTTGTTCATTCTCTGCCCTTGTTATCCATTCTAAAGTGATGCCCTCCAGCTAGACAGCCATTGAAATAAATGATATTTAGTTTCTAGTACCGTTATGTAAGCTTTAAATCAGGATTTTAGTGGAACAAATTATTCTTTTCTCTGTTTAAAGAGGGCATTTCAGTACATCTTACAGGTACCTGTCTATAATAAATAAAGAGCATCAAGGTAAAAAACCCACAAAAGTTTATTTATTAATTAACTTATATTCTGTCTTTCCTCCAAAGAGCTGAAGGTAAATAAGCAGACATCATTTTCTCAATTCCTGTTTTCTCAAGTTGAAAACAGGTGTGTCTTGCAAAGTATCCAGCAAACTTCATGGCCAGGCAGGAATTAAAACATTAATCTCTCATAGCCAAACCCAGCACTTCAAATATTTTACTGGCTTTCTCAGCATGGAAGCTCCATTTATCTTTTTGCTTGAGCAAACTTCCAGGATAATTGAGGAGCAGGGCAGCATAAACTGCTCTTTTTGTGAATAACATGTACTCACTCTTTGAAAAATAAGTCACTAGTGGACAGTTTGCCCATCTTCCCATCACTCCTTTCAGAACTCTTCATGATGCCCCAACCCAACCCCTTTTATAGTTTTTCAATACCTTTCCAACATTTTCTTTATAGGAAACAAAATTGTGAAAAGTGAGATCCACCAAATCAGGACCAGAAACCACAGTCAAGGTCTTCAGAAAGAAATTGTTGTCTGGGAAATCCAGGTTGAAAACGTCTCGGAGCTTCTGGCTCTGCAAAGGATAAACAAACATGAACATTCCAAGTAGGAATGCAGAGGGGAGGACAAGTTGCCTGCATGAAACAACAAGAACTGGGTCAACCTTTTGCTTGGAATTCAAAGTGGAATGATTCAGCTTGAAGATCAGAAAACATTAACCAATATAGCATTTTTTTAAAATTATAATTCCCTTTACTCATTGAATAGTGTAGTGCTTTATTCATTTACTGTTTATAGAAGGGATGGGGAACCGGTGGCCTTCCAGATGTTGTTGGATTACTCTTATCTTCCCAGTGCTGGCTGACACAGATGTGATTTAGGAGCATCTGGAGTCACTAGTTCACCATCCCTAGTTTACAAAAAAGTTTAACATGCTCCCACCCCAGCATACACTATTGAACTTCTTACAGAAATACTATAACAGGGTCAGATGCTACAATAAGCTCAGAGCTGTCAGAAAATAATGGCAGCTTTGTGTTGAGATTGTCTTCTCCGTTGTTTCTGGCCATGCCCACGATCAATGGCGGTTGTTCTCCGCAGCCCTCCAGGGGCTGCAGGGAAATTCAGGCAGGAGGAAGAGAGGAAATGAGGCATAAATCCTCTTGATGCTCTTCAGTGGGGAGTTCACTGCATCCCACAGCGTGGTGCAATCCCGTGTCTGCCAACTTGAAATGCATAAGAGGAGCGATCTGGAGTGTGCCGCTGCCGTGGACAAGCCTTCATTACTGGCATGATTTGTGGAAGGTTCCTCTTCAATTTGGATAATTGGCATTCATCAAGAGGCGCTCTCCAAGCATCATATGCTAAGAGGCTGAAATCAATCAGCTGCCGAAATATCCGGGACTGGTTTTCTGAAGGTATTTGAATGTTTTCTGAAGCTTGAGAATCCTTACAACAGCCTCAAAGGAAAGAGGGAGGACAAGAAGCTTTGTGCTTTCTTATGGTTTTCCAATGGTCTTTCTATTTCTTGTCCTCCCCTACGATGAAGAAACATGTGTAGTTGCTACTTTATTTGACACTTCAAAAATGGGGAGGGGCAGTGGTGGAGGAAGCCTCTCCATCACCTGGGGCATGGCGCTGAGGGGCGTGGCGAACCTCCCGGTAGCGCACATGCGGCAGCCTGTATGGACTACTGATCGAGTGCCATCTGTACGGGCTGCCGAGTGTATCGACCTGTACCCTCGGACACTCTACAGCTTGGGGGGAGGCAGTGGACCATCTTGTCACCCCCCAACAGGGTGGCACCCGGAGTGGACTGCTACCTGCCCCCTTCATATGCCCCCAGGGAGGGGGGCTTTTCAATTATGCTTTACAAGGAATTTAATAAAGTTTTGCTATGCCCCCCCCTTGACTGAGGCTGAATGGATTTTATTCATCACCACCACCAGACCAGGGTGTTGTTGGAGAAATCCAGCAGGGAAAAAGAAAAATGACCCGCAACTGGATAGCTGCTGCAGAGAGGTTGATTCTTAGGAAAGTGTGTGCTGTGTATTGTGTGCCGGGAAAGAACTCCAGAGGGGAATTTAATGGCAGATGTCTGGAAAGTTCACCCTGTGAGATATTTATGGCTGTGGCTCACATGTCAGCCTGATAACAGTGGAACTGAATCGAATGTGACCTTGTACCACTCAGATAAACACTACAAAGAATTGAACAACGAGAGAAAGAACTGAACTTTTTTAACATTCCAAGTCTGGAACAAAAATGTACATGAAGGGCTACAAGTGAAATGGATTATATATTTACAAGAGGGAAATGAGGTGCTGATTGTAAGGTGACAAAGGGGACAGCTGGAAGAATGGTTTAATGGCAAGTGAAGGATGTCAACTGGAGACTAAATAAGAACTGAGCAGCTATGGGGGAATATAATGGACATATGATTGCAACAAGAGCAGGAAACCTGGTTTTAAGAAATTGTATTAAATTAAGTAATTTGGTTTGATTTTTAATAATTTGGAAAATCAATAAAAATAATATTTTTAAAAAAGAGAGATTGTCTCCTCCATAAGTTACACTGAAACTTACAGTACCATACTTGTCAGGAAATGTGCATGTTTCACACCTTTGGTTCTTGATGCCAGATCACAGGTAAGTTTCACCACACATTATGGAAAGGAAGGGAACAAACTTCTCATTGGGCTAATATTTTTGCAGCAATCCTGTGTTTTTCACCATGTATAATCCTGTCCTAAAAACAAGGACTATGAGATGTTGTCTTGTTAATGTGGACTTTGCTGATTTTGACAAAAACACCCCATGCACACTGGATATTGCTTGCACCAACTTTAGTTTCTTGGGAATGTTTTCTCTCTCTTTTAAATGTGGGCCTATGCATGCCCATTTATTCACCAGACTTAAACTTCCCCCCCCATTTGATTTTACCTATTATGTAACCTCTTACATAAGCACTGTTTAGCAGTTTCTCCTGAACATTTTCAGATTTTGCACCCACCGTCCACTCCCAAATTTAGCAGTGCAAAAAAAGGATACATGTTTCACAGGCCACACATTTCATACAGTCCAGTGTTACAAAACACACAATTTGCTACCACAAATGAAAAGAACAGCTCAGTCAATATGAGAGGAAGAGGTCAATTAACAAGTTACAATGGCATCTCCCATTGAATATTGCATGGATAACAATTACTAATCTATACACTATGCCACAAACTCACCTTGGGAATCTTTGCAAATTTCCCTATTCTAGTATCTCGAATGCTTGTAATTTCCAAAAATTCCATTTCCTGCAAAAAAAATAACATTCAAGTCCTGAGCAATTGTAAAGGAAAGGAAAGCACTTGCATTCACAAGCCCATTACTCAGCAGCCTAATCACATCTTCTAATGTACAAAACAGCATGCATTAAACATTACCCATTTTCCAACAGATTCCATTAGGGGCAGGCCCAGAGAATGTTACCACTACTAAGCAGTAATTGGTAATGTCCAAAACATAACAGCTAGCCCAGTATCACTTTGATGTTTGGAATCTGTGTTATATAAAATGCAAGGTATCTTCTCAGAAAATTAGAATTCTTATTAGCTTTAACTACTACAGCGACTCTCACATGAGTATTATGTGGAAATATTGGGGAAATAAATGCAAGGTTCTGAAACGTTTGTGCATTATACTCAAATGGCAACTGGATCTTTCACTAGCTGTCTTCTTTTGAGTATCACATACTAATGTTTGGGAATTGGGACTAGAAACAAACTGACAACCAATACAGGTGCTTTAAAACATGAGAGATCTAAACGGAACCCAAGCCAGTAATCTGACCACTGCATTTTTCAACCTTCATTGCATTTTCCATGCAGTGTTATGAGCCACTGTGTTAGGTTATCTGAAAGAGGAGCTTGCTGGGAGAATTTGCCTCTGCAGAGATCTTTAGCCCGCCGAGGACGCATTCTGATGACATCATTGGTTCACGCTACGCCAGTGGCGTAGTGTGGGGGGTGTAGGGGGGGCCGGCCGCACTGGGCGCAACATCTGGGGGTTAGGGTTAGGGGGCGCAAATCCACGGGTTAGGGGGCGCAAATCCACGGGTTAGGGGGTGCAAATTACTTGCCTTGCCCCGGGTGCTGACAACCCACGCTACGCCACTGCGCTACGCTGCATATACGGTGGTTAGGGCAACCCACACAATACGGTAGCTTTGCACATCTTCTTCTCCTTCTTGTACTTGCACTTTCTAACCTTCAAAGTCTGCTGGCTCTCAGCGGCATTAGCACCCATCAGCATGGGCAAGACCCCCTTCCCTGGTTACTGCTTAGCAACAGCAGTGAAATGATAGAAGCTTTAATATAACACACCACTGATCTGCATCAATGCAGATCTTTTTTGTTTGGTTTTTACTTTCATAATGGGGTATAACAGCAGGGAGCTCAAGAAGCCTAAATCTCCCTTGTTTGTATTTTCAAATGCTGACAAGCAAATTTCCAAGAACATCACAATTCTCGTTTGCTGATTCAGGCCAAATGGCATATCACATGCCTCAGCTCTGATTATTATTATTTAACTTAAAAGCCGCTTCAATTTGTGAGCAGAGAAGGGGTGGATGGGTGTAACCCATTCCCTGCTGGCCATTTCCACACTCCAGATTGCTCACTTCATTCATTCTGGGGGAAAAAACTTAGAAGGAGGAAGCAGCAGGAGGTGTGTAATTTGGAGAGAGAAAATAATGGGGAGGGGAAAGTTAATCACCCCACTTCCCAGTAACTCAAAAACTGGCATCTCACACGATGCAAGATCCCATGGAATCTGATGGCAAACACGAGTAAATGTTACATTTTTGTGTACCCTTTCTGGCAACACCTTAAAATGGATAGGAATAGAATTCTTATCCCCAAGAGAACTACATGGATAAACCCTTCTGACGGAACTTATTGTACACTGCTATACATCTGTACAAAAAGTCACCCCCCTTGTACAAAAACTGGCTTGGAACTGGACTGTTTGTTAGCTTGCCCAACAGCATTTGAGCTCACCTTTGTTTACAAGCTCTTTTCGCAAGTGGGAAACCAGCCTACCACTGGCCTCTCCCAGTGTGGAATTAAACAAACCACCATCCTACTCCCATATTTGTTTATTTTGCTTAGTATTCTAATCATAAGACTACTGAATTTTCCAGGCAAATGAGACACCTGAGTTATCACTACCCTCAGACAAGCCCATCTCTTCCGTTGACAAATTAGTGAGCTATCTGCCAGGAACTACAGGCAGCAGAGTGAAAGAGGCCCCACTTCACTCTTTAGAAAACTCATCCCTAACTCAAAGGGTCCCTATACTGCAGCAAACTAGTACCTGGCAGAGCCATGAGTAAGCAGCAACCAGGTGTCAGGAGGTCAGAGCTTTGTGTGTAACGTGGTCTGCCTGCACCCCTAAGCTAGCCAGCTCCCCTCGGGTGTGGTGGAGAACACTGGGCAGATTCACATCACACATTCAAAGCGCTATGATACCACTCATGGCCCCCCCAAAGAATTCTGGGTGCTGTAGTTTGTTAAGCATATGACTGTAGTTTGTTAAGCATTTTAAGGGTGTGAGTTGACATGATTACAAGGTAAATGTCTCAATTTAGTGTGACATGTTATTCTAGACAAACGTTTGAAGGCACAACTATCAGTGATTATTGGCCATGATAAGTGAATGGAATTTCCAGGTCCAAATGCAATTATATCTCTGAATATCACTTGCTTGGGAGCAACAGCTGTTGCATTCATGCCTTGCTTGTGGGCTCCCTAGAAACATCTGGTTGGCCACTGTGGAAACGAGGGTGCTGGGCTAGATGTGTGTGTCGTTTGATCCACCTCGGATCTTCTTATTGTCAGCGAAGTCACTTAAATACAGTGGTACCTCAGGTTACATACGCTTCAGGTTACATACTCCGCTAACCCAGAAATAGTGCTTCAGGTTAAGAACTTTGCTTCAGGTTGAGAACAGAAATCGTGCTCCGGCAGCGCGGCAGCAGCAGGAGGCCCCATTAGCTAAAGTGGTGCTTCAGGTTAAGAACAGTTTCAGGTTAAGTACGGACCTCCGGAATGAGTTAAGTACTTAACCCGAGGTACCACTGTAATGCAGACAGATTTCAGAGAGAAATGTCCTGATAACACATTGCAGAGCAAAATTGAATGAAAGCAGTGTATACCGGTAGTTTGAGGAGAAAGAAACAGAGAAGCTTTTCTTTTCTTAGTTAAGGTCTTGTACATAGCTCCCTCAGGGCTACATAGCCAAGCAGGGCATGAGGTGACTCAGCAAACATCATGCCACTCTGCCTTGTTGCCAAACGAAACCTCCGCCACCCTATCTGGTTAGCAGACTTATTGATAGCAGAGTTAGCCCTTACGTTACAAACTGAATGATCCCTGCTGTTGGACTTCTACCACTTCTAGTCTTCCAAGAGGAAGTGAAACCTGACAAATTGTCAACCTCCTGACATAGTTCTACTGTGCATAGTTACTGCTATTGTCGTATTCTCAAGCTTCAGTTACTCCTGTGATTAAGAGAAGGAAGCAGCTCCAAACCACAGTATCATACTTAACTAGAAAGCAGAACTAAACGATCAGAGGCTCTCAGTGCCCACTGGCCTGCTCTATCTCACTGCGTTTTCAGTTTTCATGGAGGAGAAGGAGACAGATGGCCTTCCTTTTCATGTGGATTATTGCTCCGCTTACCAAACATCCTTACACTGGGCTGGTTCATGCATATCACTTGGAGCCACAGTTAAGCCTAACTGGTTTAGGAATAAATGTGGAGTGTGCTGGTGTATGGAGCTAGAATTACAGGTGATTGTTCCTCTTCATGCTGCTTCTGTGCTCACAGGATCTAAGCCATAGTTTCGGCTAGTATTGTGTCCAAAGAGAAGTAGTACCACACTATTCTACCTCAGTCAGACTACAACTAGAGTACTGTGTCCAGTTCTGGGTGCCACAATTTAAGCTGGGATTGGTGCACAGAAGGGTGACCAAGATGATCAAGGGTCTGGAAACCAAGCTTTATGAGGAGCAGTTGAGGGAGTTTGGAATGGATGAGACTGAGAGGAGATATGAAAGCCATCTTCAAATATCTAAAGGGGTGTCACATGGAAGATGGAGCAAGCTTGTTTTCTCCTGCTCTAGAGGGTAGGTCTTAAAGCTACAGGACCGGTGGCTTCAAGTTAAAAGAAAGGAGATTCTGCCTAAACATTCAGAAGAACTTTCTGACAGTAAGAGCTATTTGACAGTAGAATGGTCTCTCTTAGAAGGTGGATGTTTTGAAGCAGAGGTTGAATGATCACCGGTCATGTGTGATCTTGTTGAGATTTCTGCATTGCAGCGGATTGGACTAGGTACTCAAGATCCTTTCCAATTGAACAATTCTATGATCCATTTGGTATCCACATACCAAAAATCCAGAAACCCATGGCAAGTTTTCAAGCTCCCCATAGGCATTTGGTTAGCAACTGTGAGAACAGCACACTAGATGCCATGAGACATTGGCCTAACCCAGCAGGCCCTTGTTATGTTCGGATGTTCCTTCTTTTCTCTGTTTTGACAAATCTGCAGGACAAATCTACCCCAGTCTCAAATCTTCAAGGCATATCTCCACGTAAGGCAACCTAGTGCTTCCATAAGTCCCAACTTTTACACAAGCAATGAACAACAAGTACATGCTTTGGCCAGGTGACAGTGGGAAGTGGCTCTTTGGAAGAGCTAAATTGGATGTGTCAAAGAGAAACTGAGACTAAGAGGATGCCTAAAGAACACGTCGCACCTCCAGCCGTTACAGAGATACTGGAGAACAGGATGCACAAGTACAGTACTTGGTGTTTTCTACCCCCTGCATGTTCAATTCCATGCAAATCAGGAGCAAAAGATTAAGAGCATCAGAAAGGTTACATGCAGAATTAATGTCTTGGATGTCCCTTCCAAGTGAGGAAGTGTGGCTCAATGAAAGAGCACATGGTTTGTGCTCAGAAAGTCCCAAGTTCCATCCTTGGCACCTCCAGTTAGAAAAGATCAGATAGCAGCTGATAGGAAACTTTTCTGCCAGTCAGGGTAGACAAAGCTTCCTATGAGGCTTAGAGGAACATCATAGATGATGTATAAGGTTGAGAGAAAAAGTGAGTTTGGAGGTTGCCTGCTGTAGAAGGAAGTGGTCAACAGGCATGGGATATTCAATGCTCCTTTATTATTACATTTCTATTCTGCCCTTCCACCCAAGAGAGTCCAGGACAGCTAACACCAACGTGGTGAAACAACACACCATTACAAATAAACATATTTAAAAACTTTGTGCATTTAATATAGGCTTTTAAAAAATGACCTGTGTCTAATATTTTAGAACATTACTGCATGAGAAAAGAATGTTCTCACACAATTAAGAATAAAATCATCACCATCACTTCCCATGAAGCATCTCCATACATAAAATAGTTAGCTTTCTAGTTTCCGCTCTCCATTGACTCACTGCTTTTCTCTAGAATTCCCCAGATGCACATGCTGGTCAGTCAGCAAATATAATTAATGCCCTTCTAGCTTGGAAGGGGCCAGAGCTCAGCAGCAGAACACCCTCCTTACATGCAGAAGTTGGGTGCCTGGTATCTCCAGATAAAAGGATGTCCAAGAGCAGAGCTGGGTCAGGGACCTCCATCATAAGTTCAAAACTTTGCATGATACAAAGATAGGTGTAATGCTATGGCTGCTTTTTCTGAAGCCTCCAAGAAGAGCCCATCTGGAGTTAGAATAAAGGGGATCATTCCCATTTTTCTTCTGCCACCAAGCTGTCCCCCCCCCCACAACCATATGTGCAAACATTTGCTTAGAACCCCACATGAATGGAGCTGGAGTTGAAAACCACAGCTGCGTAGGAAGCAGCTGCCTCACAAAGAGTCAGATTGTTGGTCCAGCTACCCCAGGGTCACCTACACTGACTCGCAGTGACTCTCTAGGGTTCCAGACAGGGGTCTCTCCCTGTCCTATCTCGAGATGCCGGGGATTGAACTTGAGACCTTGTCCATGCAAAGCAAATGCTTTGCGTGGCGATACCCGCCCCCCCCCACAGGTGAAATAAATAAAGACACAGGACACCAGAATTAAGGTTGATGGGCGAAAATGGCCACAACTTTATTGATTACAGGTAAGAGCGGTATTGGCCTTAGGCATTGGCCCCTAACAGACTATCCGGTCTAACCGGGGAGGGTTAAACACCAACAGGGGGAGACCCCAGATGTACATCCGTAGGTGCTCCCCAAGGGGTTACCGCTCGGGAGCGAGCTTTAGGCCCTAGCCTCCGTAGGTTTCGGACAAGGCGACACCCCCCGGAGTCCTTTAACGAACTACCCTCCAAGCATTGGGGGAGGTGATGGCGATCCTCCCCCCCGACCTCATTTGCATAACAATACCCCTGGCCAATGCCTAACCGCCAAAACCAAAGAGTTGTGACGTTTTGCTACGAGGTAGGCGAAGAAACCAAGTGGCTTCAAAATCAGCCAATTAGCCAAATGGAAAAATTCCTACCAGGCCCCTTGCGGCGACCAGCCGAAGCCCATAGCAAAGTCCGAATGCCTGCCTAAAGGGTGGGTGGGTGGGAAACCGCGGCTGCTGCAGAGAGAGAAAGGGGGCGAGCGCGGGCCACCCCAACCTTAAGTGCCCCTGGTAGCCCCGCCCCCAGCACCAGCCGATTGGCTGGCGCTGCTATGCATGAATATTGAAGAGACCTTGAATCCCACGGGGCTGGACCAGCCCCGCGATAGTGTGGGCGGGGGGCTCACGCCCGCAACCCCCCCCCCCCTCCGTAGCTCGGGAGTGGCTTTACTACCAAGATACAGCCAGCAGAGAAAAAAGTAAGCGCACCTTCACCCTCTCCCCACTTCTTGCTTCATCACTCACAATGGGTTCCTCTCAAAGCTGCTCTCCTTCAGAAAAAGGTGAGGCACGAGGGCTGTGTGCTTCACACATTTGCATTTAAGACATAGTTTGCTCCCTAAATCAGAGAAGATGTCTGGGACTGGGTTAGATAGCTTGACGGAATGGTCTTATTTAGGAGATGGGAGCTTCATAGATGGGACCTATGTGCTTTGCCCTTCAAAGACTCAAACCCAACGACAACTACCGGTAATGGTTCCTCACCATCCTGGGGGGAGGGGGAGTGACAAGTGGGGTCCCAAAGGGTTCAGCCCTGGGCCTGTTGTTGTTCAACAGCTTTATAAACTACATGGATAAAGGATTTCAGGGGACGCTCATCAAATTTTCAGATGACATCAAACTAAGAGGGTAGCTAATGCTGCAGAAGACAGAGTCGGGATCCAAGATTACCTTTACAGATTGGAGAACCAGGCCAAAACTAACAAAATGAATTTCAATAGTGACAAATGAAAGTTTCTACACTTAGGCAGGAATAACCACCTGCACAAATGTAAGATGGGGGACACCTGGTTTGCCGGTAGTACGTGTGAAAAGGATCTAGGTAGACCACAAGCTTAACATGAGTTAACAGTGTGATGTGGCGGGGGTGGGGGAGCTAATGGTATTCTAGGCTGCATCAACAGAAGTATAGTGTAGAGGTCAAGGGAAGTAATAGTACCACTCTATTCTGCCTTGGTCAGAACACACCTGGAGTACTATGTCCAATTCTGGGCACCACAATTTAAGAAGGATCCTGACTAGTTGGAACGTATGCAGAGGAGGGCAAGCAAGATGATCAAGGGTCTGGAAACTAAGTCTTATGAGGAATGGTTGAGGGAACTGGGTATATTTAGCCTGGATAAGAGGAGACTGACAGGTGATATGGGGGCCATCAAATATCTAAAGGGCTATAGGAACAAGCTTGTTTTCTCTGGTTCCAGAGAACCGAAATCAATGGATTCAAGTTACAAGAAAGGAGATTCCAACTAAACTTAAGGAAGAACTTTCTGACAGTAAGAGTTGTTTGACAGTGGAACAGTCTCCCTTGGAAGATAGTGGACTCTTCTACCTTAGAGATTTCTAACCTGAGGTTGGTCATGTGTCATGAATGCTTTAGTTGAGATTCCTGCATTGAAGGGGGTTGGACTAGATGACACTCTATAATTCTATGGTTCTATGACTCTGGTATCTTTTGACATCAACATCTCCAATTAAAGACTGAGGATCAGGACTTACCTTACTCTGCAAAGTCCAATAGAGATAAAAGCCCTTTGGGTCTACCCGCAGAATCACAGGAGAGGCAGTTGCTGTATCCTGACAAAACCAGAAAAACAGGTTTGTTTGTTTGTTTGTTTGTTATTTGTATTTATTAGTCACCTTTTTGCACTCGAGTGCATCAAAGCAAGTTATACTATAAAAGAAAACAATGAAGGCCATACAGTAAATAGCTCAGAAACCGTCATTTATGTGTTCTAATATATCTGTGAGGGAGAGGAAATGTCACTTCAGCTGCGTGAGATGGGCTGGATGACATATATTTAGGGTAGGGGATGCCAACATTTTACCTGTTGGCAGGGCCTTGCAGAGCCAGGCAGAGGCCTGGCCCAGGTAGATAATGTGCCCCGCCCCGCGCCTCCGTGTTCGCCCCAGTGCATCCCCTGCGATTGTGAATATGCTGACAGAGGCCCCCTTTGGAATCGAAGGCCCGGGCCAAATGGCCCATATGGCTCCCCCTCTCTCTGGGCCTGCCTGTCGGACTCCAACTCCCATCAGCCCCAGACAGCGTGGTCAATGGCAAGGGATGATGGGAGTTGGAGTCCATCAACATCTGGATGCCTCCATGTTAGCTGCTATTATTATGGTTATGGTTAAGATTATGATTGATTTAAGGTTTTCCCCTATGCTATCATTTAAGTTGACTTCTATCCACATATACCGTATTTAGGAATTGCTGTATGGTGAATAGAGGAATGTATCCCATGTTAAATCAGTACAAACTTTTCTACAGCTGAGTGGAATTCTTGTGGTGCCCTTATTCCTGCCCATTCTGTCACCCCACTTTCTTCATTAGCGGGATTTTCAGAGAGAGGAGAGAGAGAGAGAGAGAGAGAGAGAGAGAGAGAGAGAGAGAGAGAGAGAGATTGAGGGAGAGGGTTTTAAAGCATGGGGTAGAACTTCATAAAAAGTTTGTTCTGGATTCCAAAATTGAAGTGGCTATTTTTTAAATAGGAGTTTATTAGTTGCTATTTTACTATGTAATAATGACTTCCACTTTCTTCTCAAGATCTGATGTGAATGAGCTGCTACCTTGGCTACAATTCCCTTTTATTCATCTCAGAGCATCTGGAGGAGAAAGTGGAAGTCAAACTGTCACACTTGTCTAAAAGAAGAGATCCTGAAGTCTTAATCCAATTCATGGGACTTTTAGTGGGGTAGATTTGCTGCAGCTTCTGTTTTCTGTGGTTTTACTGCTTTGTTTTTGCAGTTTTATTGTATTTGGTTAAACTAACTACTCAGTCAGCATTTGGATGTCTTTGACAGCAAACACCTTGATTTGGAAATGGGGAAGGAGTGGAAATTAATACGATAGAGGTGACAGCTGTGCCCGCCTTGTTTTGTGTGATCAGCCTTGTTCTACATCATACAAGACTCTGAGCTGGTTTTAGTTCTTAAAATATCTATGACACTCAGATGTACTGAGCTGCACCGCACCACACAGAATGAAGACCATGATGAAGCCTGCCCTTAAGAGCTTTCTGTTTCACCATTAAAGCCATAGCTACATGGTCTATCTCCAAGTGACATACAGTATCTCCACTTACAGAAAACTTGTGCCTGCTGAGTCAGCTGACAGTAACAACCGACACAGCTGTTACCTGAGGGGGCAGCAGTGGCGTAGCGTGGGCGGTGCCGGGGGGGCCGGCCACACCGGGCACAACATCTGGGGGTTAGGGTTAGGATGCGCAAATCCAGGGGTTAGGGGGTGCAAATTACTTGCCTTGCCCCGGGTGGTGACAACCCACACTACGCCACTGGGGGGCAGCCAGGTGATAGATTCCTTCATGACTGATTCAGCACTTTAGCATCCGAGCTGGAAAGGCTGCTGAAGGAAAAGCTATCAAATAGTGCAAGCATTGTGTACTATACTCCTGCCTCTGGATTTTGCCACCCACAGTGGCTTGGGATATTACACTGTTAATAAGAAACTTCTGCTTGACAATTCAAGAGCAATGATAATATAAAATGTAAAGGGACCCCTGACAGTTAAGTCCAGTCGCGAACGACTCTGGGGTTGCAGCACTCATCTCGCCTTACAGGCCGAGGGAGCCGGTGTTTGTCCACTTCCGCAGACAATTGTTCCGGGTCATGTGGCCAGCATGCCTAAGCCACTTCTGGAGAAGCCAGAGCAGCACACAGAAACAGTGTTTACCTTCCCATCGGAGCGGTACCTATTTATCTACTTGTACTGCATGCTTTGGAACTGCTAGGTTGGCAGGAGCTGGGACCGAACAATGGGAGCTCACCCCGTCGCGGGGCCTCGAACTGCGACCTTCTGATCAGCAAGTCCAAGCGGCACAGTGGTTTAAACCACAGCGCCACCCACATCCCAAATGATAATATAAAGGTCCTCAATAACATTTTTTTAAAACCCTCTATAATTAGTTAATGTCATCCAAAGGTATCTCCTTAATTAACATACGTGAAGCCATATAATCTACACCAGTTTTTTTAAAAAAACAAACAAACACCAAAACAAAACAGGAAGGAGTGCATTTGGGCATCAAAACACAATGGGGAAACATTTTTCTGGTTTGACCTGAATTCCAACACAGGAAATGAATATTGTCACCAATGCGGGACAATATTCTATACAGCTGAAGCCCTAAAAGCAGGGGCAGGGAAGCATTTTCAGCCCAAGGGCCACATTTCCTTCTTTGCTTCCTCCAGAGGGCCACGTGATAATGGTGGGTGGGACCAGAGGCAAAAGGGAGTGGAGCGATGGATGTAAACTTTGCCGCTGTATATTTCTAAACGTTCTCACACACCTCTCTGTATCTTCTATCCAGATAAGCAAGAGGCATTGTTAGAGTTTAAGGACACATTCCAGCCAGGCCAAAAACACTTAAGAGTGCGCAGTAGGTCCAGTGAAGTTTGTGGGGCTAGCTGGTGAGAGACCTAAGGGCCAAAAACAGATGGCTGCAGGGCTATATTTGGCCCCTGGACTGGAGGTTCACCAACCCTGCTCTAAAGGAAACACAGGTTAATGATGGAATTACCCCGGTGCCAAACTGAAGGCCTCCAAAAGGACAGAAGATGAGCCTGCTGGAAGAAGCCAGTGGTCCGTCTAGTCCAGCATCCTGTTCTTACAGTGGCTGAATGTGAGCACAAGATAACTCTCCCCACCAGTGATTCCAGCAACTGGTATTCAATGGTACCTCAGGTTAAGTACTTAATTCGTTCCAGAGATCCGTTCTTAACCTGAAACTGTTCTTAACCTGAAGCACCATTTTAGCTAATGGGGCCTCCTGCTGCTGCTGCGCCGCCAGAGCACGATTTCTGTTCTCATCCTGAAGCAAAGTTCTTAACCCAAGGTAATATTTCTGGGTAGCGGAGTCTGTAACCTGAAGCGTATGTAACCTGAGGTACCACTGTAGTTTATCAGCTAACCATTTATCAACCAACCAATCAACCCCTCTTTCCAGGGAACTCTGAGAATTGTAGCTCTGAAAGCGGAATAGGGACTCTTTCTCTCAGCACCCTTAACAAACTGCAGTTCCCAAGATTCTTTAGGGGAAACCATGAGTGTTTAAGTGGTATCCTAGTGCTTTAAATGTATGGTGCCTCTGTACCCTACAAAACTCTCTTGTTATCTTGTATGGTCAGTGGGCAGGTGGGAGCATTCTCTCTTCCTTACCCCCCCCCCCTTAGCAGAGTCTGTAACCTGAAGCGTATGTAACCTGAGGTACCACTGTACTGCCTTTGATAGTGGAAACCCGTTGATGGCCTTCTCCTCCATGAATTTATCTAACCCTCTGTTAAAGACCTTTCATAGTTTGGGGACATCACCAAAGCATGCTAGGCTTACTGCACATAAAGTGGCCCAATGACATCCCCACATCATGTCGCTTTCTGCACAAAGGTTATGAGATGCTGCAGAGCCTTAGAGTACATGGACCTGCGGAAGAACCACAGTGGCCTCTGTATTTGCCAATATTCTTCATTTGAAACATGCAGTTGTTTCCTATTCACTCAAAGACCGATATTAATCATAGATCAACACGGTGAATTTGTCATTTGTGCCAGATAATGCAGCGTATACGAAGACTGTGGTTGACTTACTTTTGAAAGATCTCACAGATAATTGGATGAATTTGCAGAACCGCGGCCTCTTTAATGTTATTCTTCCCAGGGCAGATTCACGTTTATCACTTGTTATTTACAGAACTGTCAAAACTTACATTTGTTTTGACTGGCTGGTGATCAGCTCTTTCGTATGAACATGGCCTGTTGCTCTTTGTTCAATGTTGTTATATTTATAGTTATTTATTTGATATATGATTTACTTGGGGTATTCAACAGATTAAGCTTGAAGAATGAAGAAGATGATAGATATTAAATGAAGAAGATGATAGACGATAGATGATAGATAGATAGATATAGATGATAGATAGATAGATAGATGATAGATAGATAGATAGATAGATAGATAGATAGATAGATAGATAGATAGATGATAGATAGATAGATGATAGATAGATAGATGATAGATAGATAGATAGATTAGATAGATAGATAGATAGATAGATAGATAGATAGATAGATAGATGATAGATACTATTCCTCCACACTTCATAGCAGTGCCTTCCATAGGATGGCTGGAATATAATAATAATAATATCTCACATGCACAATAAAAATGCAGGAGTGGGCCCATTACAACTTTATAATTACTTTGCAATGTTTTCCTCTTTTTTACTCATCACTCCTTGCTTCCCCCTAAATCTTACCACATGCAAACATTCATTTATTGCCCTCAACCACAGAAGGAGAGATTTACTCACACAGTTGGGTAGTTATGTCTAGAACCCTTCCACTTCCTGCTTCTCAAGAGCCCCAAACCAGGGTGAATTAAAAACCATGGTACTCACATCATCCCACTTGATAAAGCGTTCACCTCTGGACATGTACTCCTTCACCTCAGGGGGGGTCAAAATAGGGGTAAGCACTGACATCTTGGCATTCAGGTCCTGGCTTGTAGGACTCTTGTTCTCAGCTGCCGCCTCCTTCCTGTCTCTCTAGATCTCCTCACATAACGCTCTCCGTTGCTTCAGGAGCCAGAGATGCTTTATAGGCCAGAGAAAACACCAGGATGGCTCCACAAACTGAAAGCAGAGACGCTGATCTGCATGGCAAATTATCAGCTTTCCAGAAGAAACAGGTGAGCTCTGGGAAGCCAACAGCCCAGAGAATGTGGGGTGGGCAGGCGGAGTTGATTAGCAGGCTGTTCCTTGCAGAAACCCACAAGCAAGGGCTTCCTGTTATGAACTTCCTCATAAGTGCTTCTGCTTCCCTCCTCTCCACTTTACAGTTGATTCATAAAGTATTTCAAAAGGGCTTGAAGGATTTCAGAGTTCCTTTTCAAAGCTGTTGTTTTGGTAACGTTTCCTCCCTAAAAAGCTAAGGGAGTGGTATTATCTGCACAACACAAACACGCGCACAGCTATGCCTGGAAACTTAGGGGTGGGTGTGGGGTGGGGACTTGTTGGTACCAAAATATCTCACTAGCAGTGAGAACTATTTGGGGTAAAACAAAGTCTTTTCACAAATGACACTAAAGAATGGTAGCTAAAACTATGTTTCAGAGTATGGGAGGCCCACATGGACAAGAATGTACAACTGAATTTTTAAAAAATGGCTCTCTATTCTGCTTTCAATATTATATGGACAGGGTCACCGCTAGACATTTCACTGCCGGTGGCACAGTAGGAAATGGTGCCCCCTCCCCAACCCAAAGTCAAGGTGCGTAGTATCTAAGGTCAACCAAGTTATGTTAGCATCTGAGGTAGAACATCCCACAAACACCCCTCCTCCATGGTAGCAAAATACAGTGATAATAAATTAGGCAGCAAACCATTTGCTGTCTTTCCATGGCACCCAAAATCTGCTGCCCGAGGCAGCTGTCTTGCTCTGCCTAATGGTTGGGTTGGCCCTGTTTATGAACAATATCTAACAGACAGAATAAGCATAACCCCAGTGACCTAGAAGTAACTCCCATTGAACTTAATGAGATTTTCTTCTGAGCAGATAGGTATATCTTTGCATTATGAATCCCTGTATTGCTCATTGTTGCAAGGGTCCAGACATCATCATCATCATCATATTATTATTATTATTATTATTATTATTATTATTATTATTTCTCAAAGGTAATGCTTCTTTTATACAGTGTATCTGAAAAAGTGTGCATGCATACGAAAGGTCATACCAATAACAAACTTAGTTGGTTTCTAAGGTGCTACTGGAAGGAATTTTTTTATTTTGTTTCGACTGTGGCAGACCAGCACGGCTACCTATCTGTAACTTCTCTGTATTGTTCCAGTTTTAGCATATGTGCTTTTATTGTGATATTGCATTTTCCCAGCTATCAAATGGCCACATTTTGCAGTGTGAACTGTGTGTGCTTTAAGGCAACCTATTTCTATTACGCATTCATCCTGATTTAGTTGCAGAGATTAGACTAAAGCCAGCTATTTAACAAGAGTCAACCTGATTTGTTTGTAGGGAGGTTAAATGATGTTGCATCAGAGCAAGAGTTATCCCACACTTTCCAGTAAATTTTCCCATCACTTCCTGATCACAGAAAAGTTGCACAAGACCTTCAGATCCATATTAATTGTGTGACCTGGTACTTTCATGGTAATTACAAAATGTAATTTGAAAACGAATTCATGACAGTTTCTTACCCTTTAAAATCATCTACCATCTGGGACATGCTGCCTCATCTGGCCTAATGTCTAAGCCATCCTAAGTGTAGCCTGGAATATTTCCAGTGCAATGTTTTATGCACTGGCAGAACACATTGCGGTGACTAAACAGCAGGAGAGAGGAGCAAACTGCATCAAAAGGAAGCATGTAAAAACATTTTGCCTTTTTGACTACAGCAAACAGGAGGTTTGCTCAAACCGCCAACTTGCTATCTAAGTGATTTCCATATACAAACTGAGATTTCATAAAAATCCTCCCTTATGCAAAAGTGTTATTTTACCCATTGTGAGTGTGAGAAAATGAGGATGAAACTGCCACACATCTTTCAATCACTTTTTATGAAACCTGGTAGCATAATCACACACACAAATATATCAGAACAGTTTACAACAATTATACACAAAACTAAACAATATAAATATCTTAAAGTCAGAGATTAGCTGTTATGCTTTAGCTGTATAGTATAGTGAAAACTGGGCTGTATCTGGAGGAAACAGTTTTAAGAGTCTATGGCACAGCTCTGAATATTGCTGATTCATTTATTTGTGGGAAATCATTGCAACATTAACAATATAGGGAGGTTTCTCTGTCCATTCTCTGGCTATAATCAGAAGCAAAAGACCAATCACCGTCTGGAACATTTTATAACACTTGGCTCCTAAAGGCCAGTTCACACAGAAATGTTCCTCTGGAGTCACTGTAAACCTTTCTCCCATCTGCAGTTCCTCTCTCTTTTTCAGGGCTGGTCCAAGACCTTTCGCTGCCTGAGGTGAAAGACAAGATGGTGTTTCCTCTCAATTCTTCATACAGAAGCTGGCAGAAAGGTACTTGAATGTTACTTCAACATGGGTGAGGGGGGAAAGCAAGCTAGATTAGGAGAGGTGCAGCAGCACAAATAAGCTCTTGTGGCTGCTTGTATTAGCTGTAAAAAATGCACTACTGACCTTGAAACTCAGAAGGAAAGTTGGGCTTGCAACATACCCTGACCTACACACATTGCTTAGTTCCCCACCTGTGTTCAGGTGATGGGAATCTGGACCTACTTCCTCTTGTATAACTGAACTCTTAGGTTTCCCTTCTGCTGTGAGACAATTACAGTCTTAACCAATAGGAAGAGAAAGAAGAATTTGTGGAACCACGTAGAAAGGTTTGGATATGTTGAAATCCATGGGCATTGCACATTCCAAAATGCAGGAGTTGATCTGCCACATCTTGCCTATAATTAGTTTCCCCCCAGGAAGATTTCCGTTCAAAAGTCTTGCATTAGATGCGGTCCCTCTGAGGAGGGCTGCCAGGTTGCAGCGAGCCTTAACCTTAAATTCAACTGGAAAAGATTGTGGCATCCTAACGTTGAAAGGATTTATTGTGGAATAAACTGACATGGACTCATGACTCCTCCAGACAACCTTATAGAAAATGAAAGAGTCACCTTTCGAACACACTGTTGACAATTATTTCATAATACGAGAACTTGGGACCATCCAAATTGGTGGCCGTTGCTACTTCTAGAGGGAGCGAATTCTGTGGTTTAGTTATACACTGTGCAAAGAAGGACACACAAACGTGCGCACACCCAAACATATATCATTTTTATTAAATGTTCTGTTTTACAGTTTAGAATATTCATTGAAACAACCTTGAAATATCAATGACTTTCCTTCTTCTCTTTCCATGGTTCATTTTGCAAAACATAAACTCCTGCATATTTTACATAAAATAAAACATTCAGTATTCCATTATTACATCCATCAAAACTTATTTGCACTGTTGAATTTATTTTAATGCTGCCAATGTTTTCAGGTGTACATAATTCCCCCCATATATTCAATAAACATTTTCCAATCTTCTTTAAACCTATGCTCTTCTTGTTCTCTTATTCTATATGTTAAGTCTGCAAGCTGCACATATTCCATCAGTTTAAGTTGCCATTCTTCTTTAGTTGGGACTTTGCTCATTTTCCATTTGGGGGGGGGCTAACAAAACACGGGCCGCAGTAGTGGCATACATAAATAACCTTTGCTGACACCTAGGAATTTCTGTCTGGGTGATTCCCAACAAAAATGACTTTCTTTTGTCTGTCCCAACTCATTTCAACATTCAGCTTCATTGGATGGTCCCAAGTTCTAGTACTGTATTATGAAATAATTGTCAACAGTGAGTTCGAAAGGTGACTCTTTCATTTTCTATAAGGGTCTAATATAACTGCCCTGCTGGAATTATCACCCGTAAAGAAGGAGATGTGGTTCTACCCTCTCTCCTACTTGATGCTTGGGCTCCAGGTGTGGGAACATAGCAAAGGAAAGGAGCAGAGAGGAACAATGGCTGCTAAGGCATTCCCTGCCTTAGAGGTGCATTTAATGACAACACTTCTTCTGTACGTCACAAACTCATGTAGATTTTGGCCTCTCCCCTATGTTCTACAGTTATACCGGCAACACTCCCTTTTAATTCTCTCATTCAAAGTACAGTGGTACCTTGGCGTTTTTGACTGTAAGTGTTGCAATGAAGTACAGTGGTACCTCAGGTTACATATGCTTCAGGTTACAGACTCCGCTAACCCAGAAATATTACCTCAGGTTAAGAACTTTGCTTCAAGATGAGAACAGAAATCGTGCAGCAGCAGCGCAGTGGCAGCAGGAGGCCCCATTAGCTAAAGTGGTGCTTCTGGTTAAGAACAGTTTCAGGTTAAGAACAGACCTCTAGAACGAATTAAGTTTTTAACTCGAGGTACCACTGTATTCTGAGGATACCTGGCTAAATACCAAGTAAAACCTTCCCTTTTACGTTTTTTGATTTTCAACAGTTGCATGAAATATTGGCATCTAGTGGCTGACCTGTGAAATTACATACACTACCATGACAGCATATAACAGACTCTCCTAAGGTGCCAGGGTACAGGAAGTCCACATCTCTGTTCTGCAAGGGAGCCAACGCCTAGGGGCTGAGGTCACTTCGCCCCCCCATTGAATATTTGAGGAGGTTCTCCCCCCCAAAAAATTGATGGGCATTGCCATTCAAATGGTGTGTGTGCACCACATCTTGTGATCAATTATGTGGCCCCCTCCCCAATATTTTATTCAAGTTGGCACCCTTGCTGCACTGTACATACGCAGCCCAGAATTAATGCTGGGTTAGCATGACCTTACCTTTGCTTCTCATTGCCGACCTGAGAAATTCTAGGAAAGTGTATTTGCAGTGTATGGCCTTAAGCCAATGAGATGCTAAGCCAAAACGGCCCTACATATTTCCTAAACACTGCACTTTCACATATATAACCTCAATCTCCCTCTGCAATAGGCAATAAAATGCAAGACATTCATAGATGTTACTGGAAACAGAGGCCTCAGTTGTGCAGAACTGCATTGCTTTGTGCTCTACTCAACTTCTCCATCTTCTGTTGTAAAAACTATACCATTATTATTATTATTATTATTATTATTATTATTATTATTATTATTATTTCAATTTATATACCACACTTTATCAACCGATCCCACGGTGGTATACAACATTAAAAACTCATTACAGAACACCAATAATAAAAACATAATAAAAAGCATACTGTCAGACAGCCTAATAATAAAATAGTCATCATAACAGTAGTCCCCCACACTTTCACAGTTTTTAATATTATTACTATTACTCCCCCCCCCCTGACTGGACTCAAGGCAGTTTACCGATAAAAATGAAAACCACTCAAACACAGAGAAAACAATAATTGAAAAACTATTAAACATTGACAGAATTAAAACTATATACATATATAAAATCTATTTAAATGACACCAATAATTACAATTTATTAATTTTTTTAAAAAAGCATGGCACCAACTCTTTCATTAAAAGCTAGTTGGAACAAGAAAGTCTACACCTGCTGGAGAAAGGACAAAAAGCGAAATCATGTGCCATAGTCTCAGATTATTTAGGTGATTCTTGACTCTGCAGTCTCTAGTTTTATGAGGGGGGCTCTCTTTAGATCGTAGAGTGGATTGCTTCGCTCACTTCAAAATTTGATAACCCATGCCACATTTGGGAACTATCCTGCTTAGTTCTGCTGCGTGAAACACTGGACATCTACTCCAAAGCCCTGCCCTGATGTTGCCTCTACCTCAGATGCTTGCAAAAGTTGTTCCTTGTCTCTCCTAGACATAAAATGGCTCTCTGATATAACCTCTAATTCTCTAGATGTCTTTACCTCACTCAGTTTTTCTGATGGGCTGCTCGTGTTTCTTCCCATCTGGTAGCACTTGGCGGTATAACTGTAAGAAGGCGGTGTACTCCCTTAAAAGCTCTTATCACACTGTTTTTCAAATGGGTGTGAATCTTTCTGGTGCAAAGAACATCCATTTGCAGCTCCCTGCCTGCCCTGCTGGCGCTGCAGCTTCTTGCCACTATAAGAAAAAAACACTTGCTATAACAATCATTGAAAACAAAATTAAATTCTCCCATTTAAGAGAATGGATGACATTGGAGAATTCACATATTTTAGATTTAGAAGGTTATGATAATATTTTCGGTTGGCACACTTATTTATAGTATGAAAAGGTGAAAGTGCATAAAGGATTTACAAATCATATAACTAGGAAAAATCTGTAGAGTATGGGATAAATACAAAAATCAGATTTTAAAAAAGAATGGAAATGGTTTATTGAATATTTACAAACAAACTGTAAACAGATAAGAACACTGGCAGGATTATTGTAATAACCTGCAGTTTTATAAGAGTATACATTTAAAATAGATGAATAAATGATTAAGTTGTTAAGCTAATTTGGAATATGCAGAAAATATAAAAAATAAATTTAAGGCACCGCAGAAAGGGGGGGAGTCAAATTTTGAAATGTTAAAACGATTGTAAAATTATTGAAATGTATAAAATTGAAAATCATAAAAAATAAAAAAACATATAAATCAGGTTCTAAGAGAACTAGATAAACCATTAGGCAAGCATGCTATGCCATAGGAGCCTGGCCAAACCTGATACAGTGCAGAAGTGTAACTTTCTGGAATTTTTATATCTTTCTTCCCAAGCTGGGCTTTGTTAAAATCTCTTCATTTCATAACATGGTGGCAATTTCCATATCACAATGGATAAAGGTGTGACCATGCTCTCAGGTAGAGGAACGTTTAATATTGGTAGCTTGGCTGTCTTGAAGAGTGAGGTGCAGAAAAGACTTTTTTATGTATACAACAGCTGTCCAGATGCTATTAGCCCAGAGATGGCAAGAACATAAAGTCCCTACCAGAGAACAGCAAATCAAATTGTTGAACTATGCTGAAATGGCAGTTGACCAGAAAGCTCAGGAATCAAGAAGACCAGAACTTTAACAAAGAATGGGGGCAATTTATAATTTATCTTGGAGACCACTGTAAGCAGACAACAACAACAACAACAACAATTTATTGTTTATACCCTACCCATCTGGCTGGATTTCCCCAGCCACTCTAGGTGGCTTCCAACAAAATGTGTATTAAAAATACAATAAAATGAAAACCCTAGCAGGATTATAGTAACACTTGCAATGTAGCAAGTACTATGGAGACAATGGAATGATATAAAATATAGATTATTGGAAAAGATGCAGTAGAAAAGGTTTAATAATAGGACCCATGGAGGTGGGAAATCCAGAGATCCAGAGGAATCTGCAAATGTGGAAATGTATGATGGTATTGTTATAATTTTATACTTGTAAAACCAAATAAAAACTATTTCAAAAAAGAAAAAGAAGAAAAAAGAAGAAGAGCAAGGTGCTCTGTTCCTTTCTGATTCCACCATTCCTCCCTTATTTCTTTGGTCCATCTTCCTCTCTTGCAGTTGTGCAAATCTAGCATCCTGCCCTCTGTTGTAGATGGGACAGCAGAGCAGACGGAAAGACTAGGGCTGCAATCTTTTGCACATTTACCTGGGAGTAGGGATGGGAAATCAGCCCTGAGTGCTCACTGGAAGGACAGATCGTGAAGCTGAGGCTCCAATACTTTGGCCACCTCATGAGAAGACTCGACTCCCTGGAAAAGACCCTGATGTTGGGAAAGATTGAGGACACAAGGAGAAGGGGACGACAGAGGACGAGATGCTTGGACAGTGTTATCGAAGCTACAAACATGAGTCTGAACAAACTGCGGGAGGCAGTGGAAGACAGGAGTGCTTGGCGTGCTCTGGTCCATGGGGTCACGAAGAGTCGGACACGACTAAACGACTAAACAAGAACAGGGATGGGAGAGAAATTTGGCTGGGGTTTGGATTTTAATGCAAATTTCCTAATTCACACTCTCTGAAACAATAGGCGAACCGAAACAAATATATTTGCACTTCTCCAAATTTTGCAATGCAGTTCTGCAACCAAATCATGTGTACAAAAGCGGTGCATGTTAGGGGGAAGGGTGCATAAAAACACATACATTGGTGAAAATAGCACAAAAATGCATCATACGAGGCAAACGTGCTTGCAAAAAACGTTCATTGAACTAGAACGCTGATAAAATTTTATTAGGACTTTGAAAGAAAATTCACAAACTGTTGGTGAAATGTGGAAAAATGAACTGAAAACTCAGAAACTGGAATTGGCAGACCTGCCCCTTCCTGCCTGGAGAAAACCCCACTGAACGTAGTGGGATGGACTTCTGAGTAAATTTGGACAGGATTGCACTGCAATGGAGACTCAGGCTTCAGCAGCTACAGCTCCCTCATTTCTGGCATTATTGGTGTATTACTGGTAAACACGCCACCTCAGAATTGTAATCAACAAGACTATTCAGTAATGTAAACACTTTACAAAGTTTTCCCATGTTTGGCTCTGCATGGACGTAATTGCCACAGCATGTTTTTCATCTTGCTATTTTTCTCAGGGAAAATTTAGCCTTGAAAAGAGGTTAGTTTCATATTAGGTAACAATGCTGAGCAGAACAAACAGTGTAAAAAAAAAAAAGCAGTTATGCAGCAATTCTTTCTGAAAAGAATAACACCTCAGCAAAATAACATCTTGGTTGCATAAACCTTAATCACTTCCGTTGGGTTCCCTTGGGGACTGCTTTACAAAGTACCGTTTTAAGACACTGGATGATGAGTCACTTCTGTGTATGATAATATATGCAAATAGAGAGTCAGATTGATAAGTACACCCAATCACCTCCCTGCTCCATCTATGAGGAGCCGGTGAGCAGGTTTAGGAGCACCATGACACACGGTTCCATGTGGATGTGCCAGTGGCGTAGCGTGGGTTGTCAGCACCCGGGGCAAGGCAAGTAATTTGCACCCCCTAACCCGTGATTTGCGCCCCCTAACCCGTGGATTTGCGCCCCCTAACCCTAACCCCCAGATGTTGCACCCGGTGCGGCCGGCCCCCCCTGCACCCCCCACGCTACGCCACTGGGATGTGCACCTCATTCAGACAATGCCTTTGCCAAACACATCGAGCTTGTGAGTGGCGGCTGGATGTCTTGTGTCTTTGTAGCATGGATCACTACATCCAGCTTATGCTCAGTGGAACAGGTGGAACAATTCCCTTTTCTTGCTTAATATTTTGTGCTAACCCCAGTTCAGATATTATCAAATATTAGGGGGGAAAGGTAAAGGACCCCTGACAGTTAAGTCCAGTCACAAATGACTCTGGGGTGCAGGGCTCATCTTGCATTTCTGGCCGAGGGAGCCAACGTTTGTCCACAGACAGTTTTTCCGGGTCATGTGGCATGACTAAGCTGCTTCTGGCGAAACCAGGGCAGCGCACAGAAATGCCGTTTATCTTCCCGCCAGAGCGGTACCTATTTATCTACTTGCACTTTTGAACTGCTAGGTTGGCAGGAGCTGGGAATGAGCTACAGGAGCTCACCCTGTTGCAGGGATTCGAACCGCTGACCTTCCGACCAGCAAGCCCAAGGCTCAGTGGTTTACACCACAGCGCCACCCGCGTCCCTATTAGGAACCATGGTTCAAATATTATGAGCTCTAGCATGAGACCCACTCGTCTCAGGTAGTGGGCAGCAGAACAAGCAGAACAAGCACCACCACCTGCCCACCCCCCTGCAAAGCTGCCAGAACAAGCTGCTTCCCTTGCCAGCTACTGTTATGCCGCTTGAGCTGCCATTGCCAGCAGCTTCTTGACAAAGCTTCAAGAGACTTGTGGAGGCTTCTTTGCAAAACCTTCTGTAAAGTAGCAGCTACTGGTGCTAGGAGGTGCAGCCGCAAGAGGTTCTGCCTTGACACAGGGCAAAATAGGTTGGACCAACCCTGCAGACCAACCTGCTTCTGATTTACCATCTCCTTTATTCTCCAGTTTGCCATCTCCTTTATTCTCCAGTTGGGACGCAGTGGCACTGTGGTCTAAACCACTGAGCCTCTTGGGTTTGCTGATCGGAAGGTTTACTCAGAAGTCTGTCCTCATAGACAGCATAGGATTGAAGCCTGAAAAGTGTAAACCTATTCTGAGTGCAGTCACCTGCTTTTCCAGTACAAGCACTTTGCAGAGACAGGGAGAGGTCACTTTTTGCACATTTTGACATTTGTGAAGTGCACAACTGCTAAAAGTTTTGAAAGCCCAAGGGATTCCAAAAAGCTCTTTCGTTGTCAGACTGGGCAGTGCCCATGCTTTTCCTACCAAGAGGCTACTTCGTGCCTTTACTTTGGGGGAAATCTCCTCTGGAAAAATCTCTTTTGGCTTAGGACCAGGACCCCTAAAGGACGGCCGTGTCCCTTTCCACCCCCCACAACCCAGCTAGACCTACTGGAGAGGCTCTTCTTTCAAGCTACACCACATTGCCATATCCTGTTGTTTTCCTGTGTATTGGGGGGGGGGGGTTAAGGAAGAAAGAATGTTCCCACCTCACCTGCCCACTGACCATACAAGATAGAGAGTTTTGTAGGGTATAGAGGCACCATACATTTAAAGCACTAGGATACCACTTTAACAGTCATGGTTTCCCCTAAAGAATCTTGGAAACTGCAGTTTGTTAAGGGTGCTGAGAGAGAGTCCCTATTCTGCTTTCAGAGCTACAATTCTCAGAGTTCCCTGGAAAGAGGGGTTGATTGGTTGGTTGATAAACGGTTGGCTGATAAACTACAGTGGTACCTCAGGTTACATACGCTTCAGGTTACAGACTCCGCTACTCAGAAATATTACCTCGGGTTAAGAACTTTGCTTTAGGATGAGAACAAAAATCGTGCAGTGGTGGCGTAGCGGCAGCAGGAGGCCCCATTAGCTAAAGTGGTGCTTCAGGTTAAGAACAGTTTCAGGTTAAGAACGGACCTCCGGAACGAATTAAGTACTTAACCCAAGGTACCACTGTACTCTGAAAACTGTAGCCTTGTGAGAAGAATAGGTGTCTCCTAGCAACTCTCAGTACCCTTAACAAACTACAGTTGTCCGGATTCTTGCATGCAGCAGGAGCCATGATTATAATAGCCATGGCTATTATAAAATGGTATAATAGTGTTTTAAATATACAGGGAAGGTGTAGCCAGAGACTGTACTTTTTCCTGTGAGACACTGGGGGGGACTGCACTGTGTGAGAAAATATTTCCTTCAAGAAGCAATTATAAGCTAAAGTATAATGGGGTGTGGGAATCAGAGGGCAAAATGTGGTTTTATTTTATTTTTGCAGGAATAAATAAAACCAGAGAAGGAAGAGGATGAACATATTAAAAGAAAAATCCGTAGCGTTAGGGCAACCCCCGCCCCTCGCCTCAAAATTAAGCAGTGAAGGGTTGGTCCCAGTTCTGCAGTTGGAAAGAGGCTGAACTTGAAGGAACACAATGGGGTGAAAATTAGAAGGCACACAGCGTGACTTTAAGTCCGTGCGTAGTACAAGAATGAAGTGATTCTCTGTAAAGGCAGCGTATTTATAGCCAGTAAAAATGAGTGATCGCTGCTCAAGAGACTGTAATTACCCTTTGGAAGGCACACCACTGCCAGGGGCCAGCAATATGAATCCTGCGGCTGAGCTTCTATGAGCACAGAATAATTCCTACAGCAGTCTAGTCTGCATCCCTTTGCTGCATTTCAAGCTAGGTTAATGAGGGTAAAGGAACCCCTCAGGGGGTTCAAACTGCCTGCTTCTTTCGCTGCCAAAGACCCACAGTTGTTGAGCATTGCATGACCCCCAGAGCTCCATTCTAATAATGTGAAGACAGTTGGGTTCACAGTTCAGGACATCTTATTTATTTTTTAAAGGCAAGAGAAGTGTGTTGCTATTTTCTAGGTGATCTTTGTGTTAAGAACTGTCCAGGAATATCAGCGCCAGGGATTTACCTCAGCTTTGCCTTCACAAACTCCTAATCGTTAGGCTCTAACGGATGTGGAGGGTTCTTATTTAAAACCAAAACACACCCCTCTTATTTCTTCCATTTATGACCTCTTTTTCCTCCCAAGAACTCACCATGTCACTCTTGCTATTGTGTGTGTGAAGTCATGATGTCATGGCGCATGCACTGTGCGCAAACCGCCTGCCGCCTTGCCTCTGCTGACTGTCTGATGCTGCAGTGGAAGCGACTGGGCCAGGGCCTCTGCTTCTGCTGGGCCCACTATGGCCGTAGATGTGCTTGGGCACCCACAGTGGAAATTTTCTGGGAGCGGAGACACCCAGCCTCCCCCCCCCCAAAAAAAAATTGGCACCAGTGACTTATGCAATGCAAAAATCCCTTTCAATAAATTCTATGTATTTTCTTCTTTCTATGAATCTCAGCAACAAAATCCTTGGATTTGTTTGAAATTGTACTGTCAGTTCTTCCCACACGGTGTTTTGTAGTCTTTAACACAAAAATGATTTTTTGGGCTTTTGCTAGATTGACAACGATCCACACTGCCTGGGCAGAGACAGGAAGTTTCTGTCGGGGAGATGCTGTGTCTTGTTTGAGCAGGGATCTGTAAACTCTTGTACCATAGTAACCCAAGCTCAGTGCCATTTCTGTTTGTACCTGCGATCAATACCAAACCAAAGTCCAGGTTAGCAGCCTTTTCTATATCTCCAGTTCCATTTTCTCAATCGTAAAATATAGATTTATTTTTTTTAATGTTTTGCTTGCATATGCATGACTTTGAATACTTAAGTGCTGGTTTACTCTATTAGGTGGTTGAATTTCAGTCGTCGTCTGCACTATGCACTATCCCCAGTGGCGTAACGTGGGGGGCGCAGGGGGGGCCGGCCGCACCATCTGGGGGTTAGGGTTAGGGGGCGCAAATCCACGGGTTAGGGGGTGCAAATTACTTGCCTTGCCCCGGGTGCTGACAACCCACGCTATGCCACTGACTATCCCCATCCTTATAGTGTAAACTCAGTACCATAAGTACAGGTTACAACAGGACTCGGGGGTCAAATGCAGCTACCCAGGTCTCTATGCCTGACTCTCAGAACTCTCCCCAGGCTGCCTGGAATGTGTCATGGAACTCTGGTAGTATCTTTTGCTTGTGTGGCTGTAGGAAAGAGTGGGATATTTGAGTGTGTAGAAGCTAGCCTGCTCTACAATGGGGGCATTTAAATTTGTGGCCTCACCCACCACTGGCATGTGGTTCTTGTAAGGTTGCCCAGAAGGGAATGCAGCCTTGGGCTAAACAAATATTTTCTAGCCCCTGGCTTACAACAAGAGATTAAGAATGGATCAAATCTTCCATCCGACATAGGAAACTTAGTACATAAGCAAAACAATAATCCCAAGACACCAGATTAAAAACAGCTTAAAAATAAGGAACCACACCGCTATAACTCATCTTGCCAGCAGATCAAAAGCCTGCCAGAATAAAATCAATAAGACAGTGGAAGGTTGGAAGGGAAGGACCAGACTGACCTTCCAAGGTGGGGAGAGCCATAATTTAGACACAGAAACGGCCCTTTTCCAAATCCCAGCAAGTCACAACTCCCATCACTGCTGGGATGCAGAGAAGAGACTCCTCTGCAGATCACAAAAAACAGGCAGACATATATGAGAGAAGACATCACTCATGTGTCCTTGGTCCAAAGTACGGCCAACACCCTAAACTGTACCTGGAAACAATGGATGCTGGCATAGCTGGGTCAAGGGAAGGACTTAGGAGCTAGGAACTCAGAGCCAGAAGCAGAGAGCAAGACCAGGAGCAGAAGCATACAACACACCAGGACTCAGGTAGAACTTGATGCTCAAGAAAATCACCTCTGAGACAAGAAGCTCTCTGTGTAGGAGACAATAGACAACCTGGAAGGATCTTTACACAGTTACTGAAGTTATGTATATATCCACCCCCATCATTCTGCCCGGATGCTGAGGCCCAGCGCTGAGGGCCTTCTGGCGGTTCCCTCACTGCAAGAAGCAAAGCTACAGGGAACCAGGCAGAGGGCCTTCTCGGTAGTGGCACCCGCCCTGTGGAACGCCCTCCCATCAGATGTCAAAGCGATAAACAACTACCTGACATTCAGAAGACATCTGAAGGCAGCCCTGTTCAGGGAAGTTTTTAACGTGTGATATTTTACTGTATTTTTGGTTTCTATGGAAGCTGCCCAAAGTGGCTGGGGAGGCCCAGCCAGATGGGCAGGGTATAAATAATAAATTATTATTATTATTATTATTATTATTATTATTATTATTATTATTTACAGGGCTGTGGTGAACAGTTCCCGACAGATGACAGAGCAGTTGTTTTCAATTAGATCTCATTTGCTGCCACGTGGAGAGCACACTGCAGTAATCCAAAGTGAATGTAACTAAGCCATGCCCCATTTTGACCTTTTGGTAGGCCTCTTTCCCTTGTACTGCATCTTGTACAAAATCCATTGGTCTTGATGGCGCCCTAGGGCTGGTGCGCTCTCTCCCTCTCTTGTTTTTGCTGCAACGGACTGACCTGGCCAGGACAGGAGCTTGAGATATGCTGGGTTAGTGATGCCAGGCCTTGAAGAATTAAGCGCAAGCCCTGCTCCTTGCAACTTTTCATGGAGGGTACTGGCAGTCTGAAGCACAATCAGGGCCACCCTCTGGGCCCAGCCCTCAATGTCAGGCCACCAGAGGGCTAACCATGCCCCTGACATCTGTGTACTAAGTGTAGATGTCTTGTGAGATTGCCTTACCCCATATATGCCCACTTGACTGCTTTGATCTGCAGAACTGGCGCTGTTACAGGTGCCACATGATACTTGCAGCACCCACATTTTGGAACTCCCTGCCTTTTGACACCAGGCAGATTCAATTTACCTATTCCCAGCCTCTTGTCTGCAACCCATGTCCCCTGGACCTGCGTAGAAGAAAGGTTAATTGTGCTCATCATCCCCCACATGGTACCTTAGAGCTGCTGTTGGATAAACAAAGTTATTTTCAAAGCACATCTCCTTATCCAACTGAGTATATCACAAAGAGGCATCAATATAAGCACACATCCATTGATTTGCTGACAGCAAAGAGAAAAGCCAAAGCCCAACTGCCAGGGCAGCCAGACATCTTCTTAAGTCATTGATCCAGCTCTCCACCCTACAAGTTCTAAGGAAAACATCCTAGAGCTAAATCTCTGATTTCTGAAGTCTCTCTTTTTCTTTAGCTTTCCTTTTTTTACGTATATAAAAAAAGAACTAGAGGCTGATTCTCAGATGCTTTTTCTGTGTCACGGTTCCAGGGGTTCCAACAAACTCAGAGGGTGCTGCAGAAGCAGTTGAAACAAGAAAGTTACTGGCAGCTCTCAACAAAGGAAGAGGGATCTGTCACTTTCAACCCTTTCAGCAGGGAAATTTTGGGTCCCAAATTGCCTGGAAAACAAATGGAGAACATTCAGAACACAGGAGATCGGAGAGGAGTTGGGTGAATAAGTAAATAAATTAAATTAAATTAAATTAAAAACCGCTGACAGTGACAAAATAGAGGGGGACCTCTGGGGGCCATGAAAAACCTTGGGGGGCATGTAAGGCCCACAGGCCACATTAGGCACCCCTAATGTATTGCATCACGAAAATACTATCACCATACCAAATCTCCCACTGCTCAAAGCCATGCTCAAAGCCCAGCATCCTCATATATGCCTGATCCACTTTATTTCTTTAGGTTTCCCCATCAGCTGCTGAGCAACAGCAGAGCCTTTTAATGAGCGGTGCAATTTGGAAACCAGTAATTTCATATCCTGCTGGAGCTCCGATCAGCTGTTACTATATTGCAGAATAGCTGCATCTGTGACTGTGCTGCTCGTTCTCTTCCATTCAATAGCATTGCCCACTTAAGACAGATTTGCTGGGCTCCTGGGAACCGGAAGACCAATTCCCATTTAATAAGGATTTCCTTCACCAATAGCCAGCCAGAACACAAAGATGGGGAGTGTGTGTGTGTGTGTGTGTGTGTGAGAGAGAGAGAGAGAGAGAGAGAGAGAGAGAGAGAGAGAGAGATGATTTGTAAGACAAGAAGGAAACGTTGGAGGCTGAACATATGTAGGATAGTTATTCAAATAACAAGAATCTTAATAGTGGGGAAATCCCCCCTGCCCATTATTATTGCACTAATTTTTCATCCTACTTTCCTTAACATAAGGTTACCAGATGTCCCCGTTTCCCAGGGACAGCCCCCAGATTTACAAATCAGTCCCCATACAAAATCCATTGAAGTTGAAAAGTGTCTCCAGATTCATTGGAAAAAAAATCTGGTAACCTTACCTTAATATGAATGTGTGTTTAGGCATGCATTCACTTCCCCTTATGCATTTGTTTCTGTGTGGATTTTAATGTGGAGGAGAAATAGCATTCTGACAGCAAAAACTGTTCTGTTTTAGTCAGCCAACAATCCAAGCCTATAATGGCAAATTAGCCTCCCACAACTATGAAGTTGTGTGAAGCTGCAAAGCTACGTCTTCAGGACAGAGTGGCAATAACTGATTAAGGTGGCATACAGATTAGTCATTATGGATGGTATTCAATTAATGGACCTAACTTAGTCATGTTCACTCATTTCAGTGGAACTATTCTGTGTAGTTTAATACCAGCATATGGCTGCCACCCTGTGCGCAGTTACCTGGGAGTAAACCTCAGTGAGCTTATTGCAGTTTACATCTGAGCAGACATGCATTGGCTAGGCTAGGGTGACATAAAGATCTCCCATCATGATATGGGACCGAGGTGACTGAAAATATAAGGCTGTTCTTTAGAATGAGAGGTGTTAAGCAGCTATAACGGAAGATGCTCAAAAGGCCCTTTTCCAAAACATGTTTTGCTAGAGCAGGGGCTGCCAAAGTTGTGCCCAGGGGCACACATAGGCTTCCTCTGATGCCCACAGGGTCTTCTTCTCCCACTGAAATTAGACTTGAAATGTGCATTCTGTTGTCACCTATAGAATAGGTTGGTGTGTAGTTGGTTGCTCTGGGTGTGTGATGCCCACAAGATTTGCAAATGGGCCCAGAAAGGTTGGTCATTCCTGTATAAACAGAGGGTCACTTTGAGAAATGGCATGAACCGGAAGTCCAGGGTCCACCTCACCTGCAAAAAGGAACTGGTAGCCATTCACATGACAACAAGGGCCTCTCCTTAAATATGCTGCCCCCTTGCACCTGAGCTGACAACTGGGAAGTCAGAGGGCTTGATTAGAATTTAGGGCCACTAGCTGCTGACATGTGATACAGGGACTGTTTATGTAAATAAAGGTCCCTGAACTTATTTCAGCCATTTGCTTATACATGCTCAAAAGCCAAATCAATGGTTTGAAGTACAGTGGTACCTCGGGTTAAGAACTTAATTCGTTCCGGAGGTCCGTTCTTAACCTGAAACTGTTCTTAACCTGAAGCACCACTTTAGCTAAAGGGGCCTCCCACTGCTGCTGCGCCGCCACCCGATTTCTGTTCTCATCGTGAAACAAAGTTCTTAACCTGAGGTACTATTTCTGGGTTAGCGGAGTCTGTAACCTGAAGCATCTGTAACCTGAAGCGTCTGTAACCCAAGGTACCACTGTAATAAGTATATGAAATTTCCCATTACAAGATCAGCTCTTGACTTGCCCTTCTTTCAGTTAAAGGTGTGTGCTGTTGTACTCAACAGCAAGCTCCCCTGTTACCTTTTTAGCCTTCTCTACCCACTAGAGAAAGCTAAACATGCAGCAGGCTATCACAGACTCAAGCAGGTCAGCAAGCAAGAGGACGTAGATGAAACCCACATGAATTAATTCTGGAAATCCATTTAGGACTTCTGAGTGATAGAGGTGTATCCTTCATGAACTGCATTTCAAAGATGTTTCAGCTGTGCTTTTTATATCTAGACATTTCATCAATTTATTGGATGTTAGTATTTGTGCAACATTTCAAACTTTTGTCACATAGTTATACTTTAAGACTTTGAATTTAGCAGCAGCCAGCAGATCAGAGATCAAATGGTCCTAATAAGACAAGTGGTATACAGTATTGTCATTCATTTACACACCTCATTTAGTATTTTGATCCACTATACCTATATTAAAGGGCAGTTCTATCACATATGTATAAAATCAGCAGAGGGATTATTACATCCCAATCCTTTGTTCTCAACATGTCATATTGGCACATCACTGCATTAAGAGTCAAATGGCAGTAACAGAGCATCTTAAGGTGACTTCATTCTAACAGTCCTGTTTTTAAAATCTCTGTTTTGAAAGTTTGGAACCAGTGAGCACTTTTCTAGCTTCTTCCCCCTCAATTCCTTGCTCCCATGAAACAAAAATACAAAATGTTGGATTTCTAACCAAGATCACACACCCAGATGCCAATCAAGGCGCTAATCAGACTTCCACCAAAGTCATTAGTGGGTACTAGACTCTCTATTAGACACAGCAGCATCTTGGGCAGGGCAGATCAGATTTCTAGAGGAAGGAAGGCGTTTTTCAAACGGTCAAACGCACCTAATGTTTGCAATGTCCAGACTCCAGGTGCTCACCTATTGGTATAAAAATCCCAATAGTATAAAAATTGGTATAAAAATCCCTAGATAAGATTGAAAAAGCGGCTTTCTTGGCTTCTTTTGCAATGTGTGAAATGGGAGCTATGAGATTCACAAATTTTGTCCACAGTGAGATGAAGGGGCCCCCAAACTAGTTTAGGAGTTCTTCTCGGACAAAATCCGGGAGTCCGCATGTTGACATTACAACACAGGCCGGTGGGGAGGAGAGTGCAGCTCGCTGACCGTTTGTTCTTCCATACCTGCCACTTCGGGATCACGGACAGGAGCCTCGATATTTGACCATTCCCACAAGCCCGCACCCTAATATCAGCTAGAGGAGGGAAAACTAGTGTCTGAAGCGGATCTCTCTCTCGAATGGCGTAGGACTTTTGAGCAACGCGGAGCAATGCAGGGACGTGCGGAAGGAAGTCCCATTTCATTCAGTGCGACTCCCCCCACGCCACCAGCCTCAATAGCCAAGGATTGCAAATTTGTTTAGGATCGCAGCTGTGCGTGTACCTTTCGCTTCCTGTCTCCCCCGGCCCCGCCCGCCCCCCAGCGCGACCCAACCGCATGTACTCGGAAGTAGTGACTCCATTAAATGAGACTGCCTCCCAGGGAAATGGGAGTGGGGATCGCAGCCCCCCGACTCGCTCCCCCTCCCAATATGTGATGCGCCGGAGCTGTTCCCCCCTCCCCGGACAGAAGGCGGATCGGCGGTCCCTGGCCTGCTGCTAGCGCAGAGCCGCGGCTGGCCGGTGGTCCTCCCGCTCTTGCATTGCCTTTTTAAGGCGCCACAGCATCCGCTCCCACCTCCGTCGGCGCTCGTGCCCCTTTAATACCCGCTGCCTGCACAGCCCGGCCGCTGAGCGCCGCCGAGACGCCGCCGATTCAGCTGCTGCTGCTGCTGCTGCGAAAGAGGCGCGCGCCCCGACAGCAGCATCCCCGCCGCGGGCCGAGGCCGAGCGACGCTGCCTTTCCGCCGACGGGCTTCCCACCCACGGCCGCCTCCCTGCAGCCGGGCGCGTCGCAAGCTCGCCGCCGAGGCCGTCGACCGCTGTCCGCCGCCTGCCTGCGAGGCCCACCCGCTGCAGTAGCAGCAGCAGCAGCCGCGCCTGGTTCTCCCGGCGCCCCGGGGCATGTCGTGATGTGATCGGCGGCGGCGGCGCGTCCCTCGGGGCCCATCCCGCTCGGGAGCCTCATCAAGACGGAGAGGGCGGTGGAGCAGCGGGCCAAAGGCCGCGCCCCCATGAAGGAGAAGGAGGCGGGGGCGGGCGGGGAGCGGGGCAAGCCGGCCACTTACACCGGGGACAAGAAGGCGCGCATGGCGGCCAAGACCAACAAGAAGTGGGTGCGCCTGGCCACCGTGCTGGCCTACGTCCTCTCCGTCTCGCTGGCCGCCATCGTGCTGGCCGTCTACTACAGCCTCATCTGGCAGCCCGTGCGCGGCGGGCCGCACACCCCGCCCCAGCCGCCCGGGACGGCCCCCGGCCCCGACCCCGGCCCGCTCGCGCCCGGCACCGGAGAGACCACGAGGCCGCTGACCACCGCCGTGCCGCCCACGACGACGCCCGACACCTCGGCGCGCTAGGGACTCGATCCGGCCCAGGAGGCCGGAGGCACAACCTTTCTCCCCGCCAACCCCATCCCTCGACCGACCCCACCGTGCTGCACCGACTCCGGCGGAGACAGCGACTGCGGAGTACAAGGGAAGCCATCCGACCGGGAGCCCCGACGGCCGCTGGAGCAAGCAGGGAGCCTGGACCGCCCCGTCGCCCCGGACTCGAGCGCGCGCCCTCGGCTGTGGACTCGGAAAGGCCGAGAGATGAAGGACGCTTCTCCTCCTGTCTTGGCCCTTGGCTTCCCCGCCTCGCTCTCTGGGACTCGAGCAGGGAAAACTGTACCGGTTTTTAGTTTTTACAAATACGCTTTATTAATCCCTAAATAAGTGGGGGGGGAACCACATGGAATGGAGCTCAGGTATGTCAGCCTATCTGAAATGTACCCCGAGGCATTTCCTTTGTATCCCTGTGCATATACCTCTTTGTATACAGATCCCCTTAGTTAATGCATAGAGAGGACCTATATAATCTATATTCTGTACACACGAGGACAGAGAGAAGGATCAGGTGCTGAATGGTGTTTAAAGGGCTATTGGGGAAAGCTTCCTTTGCAAGTCACAGCTAATCTGGGGTGGAAAAGGATGCCCAGTTCCTTAACGCCCTGGCTATAGCACTGTTTGACCCTGTGCTTTATTACTGCTTGCTCAGCACCTCTTTTGTTAAACCATTCTTTTCCAAATTGTAAGCAAGGAAGAGGTGTTCCGGTTAATATTTTGCTATAAACATGCCCGAAAGGAATTCATTCCTGAGGTTACTGTTTGTCATATTTCTCCGGCCTCATGGCGATGCTGCTTCTGAGAGTTAACCTTTGGTGTATTTCTTCCTGACCTTTTCCCAGGCCAGTTACATCAGATTTGAGTTTCATTTAACTTTCCTTCTGTTTCAGCTGTCATTGCTGCCAGTCCTAAATTCTTTGACCTAAACCCCCACTGATATCACTGCTGGCCTGCATGCTGACCTTCCCAATTTGGGTTGACTCTACCCTGCCCACTGCAAATGGTGAACACCCCCTCCCCTTCCCAGCAGTGAATGAGAGCAAGTGGAAACAGCTACCCTTTGGTCACTGTTTTTGTCTGGAAATCCCCAAACCATCCTTCTGCCACTTCTGTTCTCCTTGGTTGGTTGCAACTGCTGCTGGGGCTTCCAGAAATAAAACAGTTGCATTTTAATTGCATTTTAATGCCATAGGACCATTCCTATAAGTGCAGACTTTACAATGGTAGGAGCGATTCCAGTAGTCTGAGCATTGGAACAGTGAAGCAGCTAACACAACCATCCTCCTATAGAAATATATACCTGGAAATGGCCACGGTTAGTTTCCCCAGGACCTGACTTGAATCTAGTCTCCTCTCTTGAACCTATGTCAGAGGCCTAATCTTTTATATTTTTAAACTTGTCTGTTAGGGATTTGAAATACATTAGTGTATGAGCTGACAACATTCACGATTTTACTGAAGAATCTAATGAGAGCAGAACATGGTTTAAAACCCACTGTAGTGCTTAGACATAGCTGATATTCAGGTTTTTTAAAACATGCATTTTCCCTCCGTAGCTCATAGCGTTTAGTTCTATAGTTGATCGCTTCCATCACTTCGTACAGTACTCTTGTCCCACAGGCGCATAAATCTTTTTGTCAGGAAAAAGCATCTGCACAAAGAATCTTGTAGTCTCTTAAAACTTTATTGCATCGGGTATAATAAACACTTGAGTTTACGCCAGAATATATTAGTCAGAGGTTCCACAAGGTTGATTTTTTTTTCCTGGAAAAGATAAAGATGGCTTCCTTTCTGGAACATGTGCATTACAATGTGTCACACATGTGTATTGTCTGCTGTGGGATGGCAGTTGCTGTGTATATCAGCTACCTGATCTGTGTTCCTGCAGTGACAAGGGGATTGATTTCTCCATCGGAAATTGTAACCCTAAGTCCACTGTGCAGCAGGAGAGGGGAGCTTGGAAGCCTGCAATGCAAATCCTATTCATGCCTGCTCAGAAGTGAGCCTCACTGCTTTCACAGTGGGAATTAGTCCCCAGGTAACACTGTATGTGTGAGCAGCCTGAAGTGGTCTTGAGCACTGGTAGCAGCATGCCGGCCCAGGAAACTACTGGACCAGGGTGTTGTGTAGCTGGTCACTGCTTGACTTTCTCACTTTGAACCAAGCAAGCTTGCAAGCTGCCCCCTTCTGATCAGCTGGATCCAGTGGCTGAAGTAGCAAACTAAAAACAAAAAAGAGCAGCGTGTGTTTTTTTAAAAGCTGAAGATGTAATAGTGAACTGACCTCTGATGGATGTGTTGTTTTGGGCCTTTGAAGGAAAACACAAGGTTCCCACCCCCCCCCTTTACTGATTCAAATAAATAGCAAACATTTGTGCCCTTAGAGGGATTTCCAGTATATTTTTTGATATGTTGTACAGTTAATACTGCTAGTCAGACATTTTGAACACGCAAGGACAAATGTGTGATATTTCTGAGTGATTTACTCTGGGGGAAGAAATGAAATGAAATGTTGGCAAAATTACTTGATATTGGGCTGCCAAGCCACTAACCTTCTGTACGGTTGTCACTGAACGTCAGGCTTGAATAGGTTTAAATTCAAAGTTGTGAACATGCTCTATGTCTATATCTAATTCAGCCATGTAAGCTATGTCTGTATTCAAAAGTTCTGTATATTTTTAAAAAAATATTTTTAAGGTGAAAAAAATACACTGAGAGATTTCTGCCTAAACTCAAATGTTTTTGACTTTTTAAATTTATTTTAAAAATCACATTCCTTAAGAGAGTATTACCCTTCCCTATTTACAGATGTAGGAAATGGCAAGTAGCCTGTCAGCCTTATCCAACAAGAAAAAAATTGCTTCCTCTCTAGATTCTAGATCCTCTTTTAACCAGCTGTTTGGTTTGTACGTTACTCCAGACAGGAAGCTGGGGAAATCTGAGTATTTATGTGATTTGGAGATGGCTGTATGCAGCAGGGGTCAGGAGGAGAAGCGCTTTGGTCAAATGGCAGAAAAAAGAACTTTGTGGGCACAGGAACTCCAATTAGCTTTAATTCAGATTAAAGCAAGCCTGGCTTTCTGTGGATAGAGGGCACCATGTCTGGGACTAGCTTTGCATGTTTTTGATTGTTGAGGGTGCAACTGTAGAAAGTTGAACTGTTTCGTGTGTTATAAAAAATTCATACATGGAAGGCATTCAAAGAAAATGTACAGTTAGCTTATCAATTGTTTTGTCTGATGTCTGTTTGTGCAGTGGGCCCAATTGTGGCTTCCCAGTGGGCAGGTGCAGAGTGGGAAAATGTGTGTCTGATCCCACATACATGACTTTTTACATGCCTGCTGCACACTACTGACTATTCAGAAGGTGATGTGTGGAAGGGGCCCATTGCGGTGGCGATGGTTTTGTGCTGCGGGTAGGATTAGACTATTGTGCAGTTTGGATCTCTGAGTTGGCAGGAACAGACTTAGTGAGAAACGCTGCTTTCGCAATACGTTGATCTGGGATTCATCTCTGCTCACTCTCATCAAAGGGGAATGAGGGGGAGAGAAAGGAAGGAGGAAGACTCATCGGGTGCCAGGACAGTTCAGTATATTTGGAAGCTGGGTTTATGGGAAATGTGCATTCCCAAGATCCCATGGCACTTAAGAAGTCATTCAGCTTTTAAAATTTTTTTAGAAAAGACTCAATAGGAAGCTGCCGCGGCTGGGACTGCTCTGTGATTGGGGATTCCTCAGAGGCTGCGGGATGTTTGTGGGAAGGCGGACAGGGACTTATGAGCAAACATGTTTTCTTTTTGCAAACAGCTAATGGCTTTCTTAAGTCTGCTGGGTAAAGCAGATGGAAGGGGAAGAGAAGTAAACTCAATTAAATGAGCGCTGCTTAATGTTCTCTTGCCACTTCGTCAGAGAGAACTTAGAATTCCTGTGGTTGGGCATCTTTTCATATACGTTCAGATTAAGGCCCTTTCTTGAAAACCTGCCTGCCATTTAAGGGCAGCTTCACCTGAAAGTCCTGTTGACTGGCTGTTAACATCTCAGCAAATTCACTCTTCAAACAGGAGTTGAAAGCTACTTTTGTTGCTGACATTCCAGCGACCAAGTATGCACGACACAGCCATTCGGGTGCAGAAAACATCTTGTCTACCCATAACTGCTTGATGGTGCAAGTATGAGTGCCATAAAGCCGGTCCATTTATTTGTAAAACAGTTGAGGTTGGCGTGGATCATAGTGTCATAGAGAAAGTGTAAGCAATGCCATGCTAGGGAGGTAGGAATAGTTTGAGATCATTGCGACAACCATCTTAAGGGCTGTCCCATGGAAGATGAAGCAAGCTCCCCCCCCTCCTGCTCTGGAGGGTGGGACTGGAACCAATGGCTTCAAGTTGCAAGAAAGCAGATGCCAACTAAACACCAGGAAAACTTTCTGTTTGGCAGATCCTTGGAAGGTGATGGACTCTCCTTCCCAGTGGTGTAGCGTGGGTTGTCAGCACCCGGGGCAAGGCAAGTAATTTGTGTCCCCTAACCCGTGGATTTTAGCAGGGGGTAGAGAGCTGCAAGTGCGAGTGCGCCCCCCCCAGATGTTGCGCCCGGTGCGGCCGGCCCCCCCTGCACCCCCCACGCTACGCCACTGCTCCTTCCTTGGAGGTTTGTAAGCAGAGGTAGGATGGCCATTTGCCATGTAGGATCTAGTGGAGATTCCTGCATTGCAGGGGGTTCGACTGGATGACCCTCAGAGACCCTTCGAACTCTACGATTCTATGATTCCTTTCCCCCAAGCTTTTTATTTTGCTGGGATGCTTCTGGCAGGCAACATTGACAGCACCCCTTGGACTCATGTGCCAACTTGCTACCTGTTGCATAGGACTGGGCAATGGTGAAGTGGTAGAGCATTTGCCTTGCATGCAGAAGGTTCCATGTTCTGTTCCTGGCATCTTCAGGTAGGTCTGGGAGTGTTCCCTGTCTGAAATCCTGGAGAACTGCTGCCAATCAGTGTATAGGCGATTCTGAGCTAGATGGTCTTGTTCCTGAGCTGCTGGTTGCGGCAGGTGAAGTGTCAATAGTTCAGTCCCTAGAAGGTTGGACCATATTACCTGGCTGCATTCCAAGTCAATTGACCAAGGTCCTGGTAGGGTGTTTGTTCTCAAAACCAGGAACACCGTGAACATTCTGGGGGACAGGCAGGTTCCGTCTTTATGCTGACCAGAGGAAGCACTGCACAGCCCATAACAATCCTATTTTGGTTCACAAAATTATAGCCACATGGGTATGATTTTAGGGTAGCTATTAACTATGACACATTGCAAATTCCTTCTTTGTGAGCTTGGCTGCTTTTCTCCCCAAAATATAGCTAAAGAACATAGGGTTGAGATATGTCATGGGAGACTTTCAAGATAATTGCCGTGAATTTCATGGCTGTGTCAGATGATGAAACTGGTGAAATCCTTTGTTGATTCTTTGTAAACATTCCTTGTGAACAGGCCTGTCTTGCTGTCTAGACCTTCTTTTCCTGCCTGGGTTGGTGCTTGGGATGCAGCAGCCAGACCTCAAAGAGTGCGGACGTGTAGAAATTAAGATTTAGATTTTTTAAAAATAAAAATTCCTGATTTTTTTTTCTTTTTTAAAGAAATGGTTATTCATTGTTGTTAGGAACCAAGCTGTTTTAATGAGCCCGGGGCATGTCAGAACAATTAATGCTTATTAATTTTTTAACACATCCAGGATTTGCTGGCTTTGTTGGAGATTAGCTAACTGTTAGGGATGCAGGTGGTGCTGTGATCTAAACCACAGCCTCTTGGACAGCGGTCAGCAACCTTTTTCAGCCGTGGGCCGGTCCACTATCCCTCAGACCAGGTGGTGGGCTGGACTATATTTTGAAAAAAATAATAATGAACGAATTCCTATGCCCCACACATAATCCAGAGATGCATTTTAAATAAAAGCACACATTCTACTCATGTAAAAAACACCAGGCAGGCCCCACATATAACCAAGAGATGCATTTTAAATAAAACGACACATTCTACTCATGTAAAAACACGCTGCTTCCCAGACAGTCCACAGGCCTGATTGAGAAGGCAATTGGGCCGCCTCCGGCCCACAGGCCTTGGGTTGCCTACCCCTGCTCTTGGGCTTGCTGATCAGAAGGTCAGCGGTTCGAATCCCCACAACAGGATGAGCTCCCGTTGCTCAGTCCCAGCTCCTGCCAACCTAGCAGTTTGAAAGCACCCCAAAAAGTGCAAGTAGATAAATAGGTACCACTTCGGCAGGAAGGTAAACGGTGTTTCTGTGCGCTGCTCTGGTTTCACCAGAAGCAGCTTGGTCATGCTGGCCACATGACCCGGAAAACTGTCTGCGGACAAACGCCGGCTCCCTCGGCCTGTAAAGCGAGATGAGCGCCGCAACCCCAGAGTCATCTACAACTGGACTTAACTGTCAGGGGTCCTTTACCTTTACCTAGCTAACTGTATCAACTATTACAGCTGCATGGACAATTTAATGGCTCGTGAATCTGTGTGCCACTATTTGATGGCCAGAGGATGGGCAGAATGCATGACTTACAGCTCAGGGATGGGAAACCTGTGGCCCTTCAGATGTGCCTCCCCCGATTCCCCCCAGCTCTATTTTGTTCCTTAAGCCAGCATAACATGGACAATGGTCAGGAATGATGGGAGTTGTCCTGCAATGTCTGGAGGGTCACCAGTTCTCCACCCCTGGCCAAACTGTGTGTCAGCCTTTCCTTGTGTAATTCTAATATGAGTTCCTTTTATATAATGATGCTGTCAGATCTCTTCCACTTGTAATACACAAACAGGGTTATAGTAGGGAACATTTTTGATATTTGGATTGTCAGTACCATAAGAGGTCACAAACAATTTTGCAATATGCTGCATTTTCTCTCTCCCACCCCCCATCCCATTTTTTTTTTGAGCAGCCTCTAAAGGGTATTGTAACATTAATGAAAACGTTCACAAAATGTCAGGGTGTCATTGTGCAGCAGTCCTGGTGACATTCCTCCTACATAAAAATATATTGATGGAATAAGCACTGGGGTGTTAATTTCTAATACGGTAACACTGTTTTTAAAAGATCTAAAGGTTTCACAGTATGATGTAGAAGCAAATGCAGGAGACTTGATGCTGCTTATTGCTAATAATTATGCCACAAACTGCAATACAGTGGTACCTCGGGTTAAGTACTTAATTCGTTCCGGAGGTCGGTACTTAACCTAAAACTGTTCTTAACCTGAAGCACCACTTTAGCTAATGGGGCCTCCTGCTGCTGCTGCACCGCTAGAGCCCGATTTCTGTTCTCATTCTGAGGCAAAGTTCTTAACCTGAAGCACTATTTCTGGGTTAGCGGAGTCTGTAACCTGAAGCGTATATAACCTGAGGTACCACTGTAAATGCCACAAAACCTTTGCACCTACGCTCTGCACTCCAGTGTGATAGCCACAGATGTGCTCTCTGGGGAGAGAGCAGTATTCTTTTAGGTGAAAAGATGTGGCAGCTTGTGGGCTTGGCAAATGGGAGATTCCAGGAGCAGAAGCACAGCCTTAAAAGGGTCTTGTGGCACATTCATGACACATTAATGGCCGTATAAACTTTGGTGGAGCAGAGCCCACTTCATTAGATGCATGAAGTGTTGCCGACTCTGCCACAGCAAAACTTCTACCACAATCAATTTGCTGGCCTTTAAGGTGCTGCAACATGTATTGTTTTCGCTCCAACAGTGCCTGCCCACTGGAAACTGTTGCTGCTGAAAGCCTTAAAAATTGATGGTCATATTGTGTACGACAAATGAGAAACAAGAGTATCTGCGGCAGACAAGATTAATGAATAAAGAGGCAAGATGGAAGTTAGCTAGAAAACTGTCCGACGACTTGAAATGATTGATAGGCTCATAAGCAAGCAACATTTCCTGGTTTGTAGAACTGCGAGAGCTACCCCTTTAAGGCAGGGGTGGGGGTACCAAATGTGGCCCCCTGGGTCTCTCTACTTGGCCCTTAGAACCCTACACAGTTCATGCCATCTCACTGGTCCTGCTCTTTGTGCCCCCCCCCCCGTACTTTTCTTTCCTGGCTGACGTTGGTCCTTGAACTTTCAGTTGCCTAGATGGAGAGATGTTAATGTGAGTGGTGTAGAAACTTCAGTTTTGTGTGTGGCTAGAATGTCGCCTATTGGGTGATGATAAGTGTTGCATCTGTTTCTTCACCCACTTATTGCTTCTAGCCCTGCCCCCCCCTGGCATGCAACCCCAGAAGACTGCCCACAAAGGAGTGCCATCCTCTGGTTGAAAAGGGGCCCCTGCTTCCTCCATCAAGGGATAATAATTGGTTGGCTGAGCTGAATCCTGACTCTGACCAGGTGTCAGTCAGTTCATTCCCTGCATCAAAACTGGGCTCCATTCAGAGGTGTCGCAAGGTGGGTGCAGTTCTCCCCAGGTGCCACCTCTGAGGGGGATGACAAAATGCTGTGCGGCAGTCAACGGCTGTGAGAGACACTCTTGCTTTGGCACGCCCAGGCTTCCCGTTGTCCGTCCACCGGCTTTCCCTCAGCTGTATGGCAGCCAGCAGGTTCCTCCTTGCAAGGCACACAATCTCCCCTCAAAAAGCTCAACAACTTTGCTCCCCCCTTGAAATAAAGTCAAACCAATGTTGCAAGTTAAAAAAACAACAACAATGGGGGGGGTACCACCTGACCTTGCTCCGCCACTGGTTCCATTACAATCTCATCTGACTAGTCGTATTCCATGTACAGTGGTACCTTGGGTTAAGAACTTAATTCGTTCTGGAGGTCCGTTCTTAACCTGAAACTGTTCTTAACCTTAGCTAATGGGGCCTCCTGCTGCCACCGCGCCGCTGGAGCACAATTTCTGTTCTCATCCTGAAGCAAAGTTCTTAACCCGAGGTAATATTTCTGGGTTAGTGGAGTCTGTAACCTGAAGCATATGCAACCCGAGGTACCACTGTAACTCTGATTTGCAAAAGCACTGCAATTGTGGATGGAAGCAAATGCCTTACTAAAAGCATCCTTAGCAGTTCAATAATGGGATGCCTGCAGTAGACATGAAGTCCACTGTGTTATATTATACTGAGCATTGCATTTCCCTTGGGCCTCGTTGAAGGTTGCGCTGCTCAGTCTCTCTGGTCACCAGTCTCAGGCCTGATACGTTAAGGTATATTGCCCTTGATTTAATGGGCGATGCACCACTTGATGAACTGCTTCTTCCTCTGGGATATGCTGATCTTACAGTTGTCCATTTGCAGCAAAGGTTGGACTGTGCAAAATAAGGTGGGCTCTTAGCCCAAGATGAGCGTATTAGTGAAGCCTGGCTCTTCTAGCGGTTCTAAGCATTTAGAAGCTTGTGAAGGGGCTCTTGGGCTTGGCTTGCAAAGCATGGTGGCGCTGCAGAGGGTCATTGCTACAGATGATCTGTGTCACTGCATGTTGAGCTGCTTGTGTACTTAACCATATGGATGTTGCGATTTTCTCCATAGCATCACAAAGGTTCAAAGGAGGGGGTGAAAATGGCATGGAGAAAAATCAATCTGCTTAGCGTAAGCCTCTGTAGATGAGTGGTTTCCCACATGGTGGCAGTCACCACATGAAGCATTTGAAAGCAGCCTCCAAATGATAGCCATAACATATGAAACAGCTCTTAGATATCAAAGAATCGTAGAATTGTGGAGCTGGAAGAGACCACAGGGGTCATCTAGTCCAGCCCCCTGCAGTGCAGGAATCTTTTATCTTTTTGCCCATGAGGCTCGAACCCATGACCCCGAAATTAAGAGTCACAGGTAGTTACTATCCGTTGCTAAAACATTTGGGGGGTCAATTTTTGGCATGATAAATCAAATTGAAAGGTGCTTTTAAAGGTCTAACGTGAACAAGTCTGGAGCTGTATTTCCCCCCCCTCCTGTCTTTGTTTTGTGTTCTGTTTTTAAAACAGCGACAGTCAAGGAGTTCTCTATAAAAATAAAAATAATTTATTATTTATACCCCGCCCATCTGGCTGGGTTTCCCCAGCCACTCTGGGCGGCTCCTAACCAAATATCTAGTGCTGCTGTTGTAGGTAAAATAATTGTAAGAGCAGAGGTGCAGCGGACATCTGGGGTTCACTGAATTTTCTGGATCTCAGTTTTGTTACACAGGTGGCGTGTTACGTTGTAGCAAAAATGTTGCAGTGTGCCTTGTTCCTGTTGAAGATCATAGAGCTGGAAGGGACCACAGAGGACATCTAGTCCAGCCCCTTGCGATGCAGGAACCTTTTGCCCAACATGGGGCTCAAACCCATGACCTTGAGATTCAGAGTCTTATGCTGTACCGTTTGAGCTTCCTGAGAATCTATGCATCTATGCCCTTTTCCAGAACATGCCTTTCCACCACCTGGGCTTTGACTCAAACCTTGCAGAAACGCTTCTGTGTTTAGATATTTCAGGAAAAATTACCGCAGAGATGTGGCTGTATGTATTTATTTGTGCAGAGTCACTTTTGAACTAGCATTCCAGCAGATGTTTCATGTCCAATCACCTCTCAAATTATTTAGGGATACCTTTGATCATCATCATTATTTAGCAACCGCCCTTCAGACCCTGCCATTATGGAGCGACCGTATGACAATACTAACATGGTATTAGTGGTACCCAGAGTTCTGATGGCTGTCTTTCATGGGTCCACACATGACAAATACAGATGCTCTCCACCAATTTTTGTGCTGGGTATAAGAAACTCAGAAATTGTGGCCCCATCCTTTCCTGGTTGCTGCTTCCTGTTTTTGTTCTTTTGCTTTATGCATGTACACATTGGGTTTCACGGGGCATGCGTGCATTTGGGTACTCCGTTATGTGTACCAGTACAAAAGGTAAATGGAGAATCAGCCCTGAATATTGAGTGCCTCTGGGACCAGGATGGAGTAGCTGACGGTGTGATTTGCTGCCAAACATCTCCTTTTCTTGAAGGCTACATGACAAATGGTGTACGATGATGATGCCTTACAGAAGCTTTGTGCCAGGTAGCCAGATTTAAATAGCCTCCCCATGTTTTATTTAAGCTTCGTATTCTGTAATTTAAATTCCCTTAATTAAAAGTCTTTATAGCTTCCTTCAGGCTTGCAAGCCAATTACAGTCAGTTGGGTCCAGGGACGAATTGGTATGGAAAATAATTTTAAGATCTCCTTTCCGATGAAATACTTGCAATGGAATAGCAGTTTTAAAATACAGCAGCAGTTAATGCAGCATAAGAGATAGCAAGGACTGAAAATAGGAAGTACAGTATTTGATTTTGCTGGGGCCCTTCATATGTAAGATGGACTGAATAGTAGGTCCAGCAGCAGCGGACTTCTCCTCTAGTGCCCGTCAACTGTTTTTTTTAATTGATACAATATCCATCATCTTCCTCTTTGGATGAGCTCCTAATATCACATTTGCTTTTTAGCTTATCAGAACCGGAATCCAGACTTCTTTGTTTAATGCTTGTACTCAGCCTTGTTCTAATGAAGCAATGATGGAGTCCTCTGAGCATATACAAAGTATTTTTCACCAGTGGTTTACTGTAGCAAGTCCTGACATATCAAGGGTTATCGGGTGGGGTTTGCAGACCAGAGGCTCAAATCCGAAGATGAAATACTGCCAAGAAATATTGGAGCTTTTTTTTTTTTTTACACAAGGGTATGCATTTCTTTTATTATACCTATATACTTACATCTCCCTCTTCCCTCAAGGATTTTGGAGAGAGTTACATGAAGCTTCTAGTAGGGCCATCCAGACACTGTCCAGGGTGAAACCTGCTTATCTTTAACAATAGAAACAGCATTGTCTTCTCCTGGTCATTTCATGGAGGATTTCAGAACTTTATTCTTGTGTTTTTCTAACTTCTGAAATGTTGGTCTTTTTGTTGGAAGATGCTGTTTGATAATGAAAGCATACCTTATATATATATATATATAAAATGTGAAAATGAACTTTCTGGACCATAGAGAAATTTTGAAACTGAATCTTTCAAGCACCCCCGGTTGCAAATTTCAACAGGACTTGACTCCAATGGCTCGTTCAAGCCCATACTGTGAACTCTTTGTGTTCCCATCATAGCATGTTCACAGAATGGAGTGGCTGGAATTGTGAACAAACAGCAGCATTCCACACTGCAACACCTTGTTGCAGGTTTTACGTGTAAATATTTTGAAGCAGTTATTTGGGAATAATAAATAATAATAATAATAATAATAATAATAATAATAATAATAATAATATACCCCTCCCATCTGGCTGGGTTTCCCCAACCACTCTGGGTGGCTTCCAACAAGAGATTAAAAATACATTAAATCACCAGTCATTAAAAACTTACCTAAACAGGGCTGCCTTCAGATGTCTTCTAAACATCAGATAGTTGTTTATTTCTTTGACATCTGATTGGAGAGCGTTCCACAGGGCAGGCGCTACTACCGAGAAGGCCCTCTGTCTGGTTCCCTGTAACCTCACTTCTCGCAATGAGGGAACCGCCAGAAGGCCCTCAGCGCTCGACCTCAGTGAATGATGGGGGTGGAGACGCTCCTTCAGGTATACTGGGCCGAGGCCATTTAGGGCTTTAAAGGTCAGCACCAACACTTTGAATTGTGCTCGGAAATGTACTGGGAAGGAGCTGGATGCCATAGGAAAGGAAAACCCATTTATCATAGAATTGTAGAGTTGGAAGAGATCCCAAGGATCATGTAATCCATCCTCCAGGAATCTCAGCTATATCATACATGACAGATCACCATCCAACCTCTGCTGAAAAACATCTTTAAGAAAGGAGAGTCCACATCTTCCCAACAGAGTCTGTTCCACTGTCCAAAGAGTTCTTGCCATCAGAAAGTTCTCCTGATATATAATCTCCTTTCCTGTAACTTGACTCATGCTGGCAGAAGTTGCATTTTTCCATGTCAAAAGGTCCCATGGTCAATCCCTGACATCTCAAGGTATTGCTGGGATTGTCCTCTATCTGAAACTCTGGAGAGCTGCTGCCAGCCAGTGTGCACCAATGGTCTTCCTCGGTATAAATCAGCTTCCTGTGATCCTTCCCATGATCCTGAGCACCAGTTGGATTTCTGCATGTCATCTCTGAAGGCATAGAATAGCCTTCCCCAGCATGGAGCTCTCCAGATGTTTGGGACTACAACCCTAATGAGACCCATCCAGTATAGCTGTAATATTCACCGGTACCGTGTTATAACAATCAGAGACCCAAGGCCAGAGCCTTGTTAGATTGTTCAATAGTAAACCAAGTGCAGGTTAGTATTGGCTGTTCTGCAACGTTGCCGTGAACCACCTGAACAGAGCTCGCAGACCGTATTTTGAGAATCTTTGCACCAAATGCACCTTGCACTATCCTGCAATGGTGTATTCTAGGGCAAGATCAACAGAGGAAAGTGAGGAATTTGCTGATCTTGTTGAGGAACGCCTGGTAAGCTCTAAAGGAACCTTGGGATTCTTTTGTTTAGCCACATCAAAGCTGTGTGACCCAGAATCTTTCTGGAATTTCCAATCCACCCACTTGCAGTCTGGATTCAGTGGAATGGTATTTTATTTTATTTTATCTTAAAAAAAGGTTGTTGTTTATCTACAAATCTGTTCTTACAGGGACTTAAGAATTCTCCAGCCTGCAATATTGATTTCTCTCACAAGGTAAGTATTGACCTACTGTAATGATTTGTTGGGAGCTGATTATAAATCTCACTATTTCTGAGCAGCCCACGCCAGTAAGGTAGGTTTCCTGGCTGGTACTGTAAGTGTTTGCTGCATCCAGGGCACTCCCTGCAGTTTCCGCCTCCTTGTAGAAAGCTTCAAAGAGTGAGGAACAAGAACCTCTGGCTGCCAGCCAATATTGTGAGAGGAAACAGCTACCTCTTGGAGAGAACGACTTTGAGTGGGTGCCTGGGTGGAACCAATTTTCATTGCTCCGTTTGAGTTCCAGTTATCTCCAAGGCAGCTTTGCCGTCTCCACAGAAGAGTTCTGGTTGGGATTATCCGTTTATAGCACAATAAGCATGCAGTTGCACGTGTTTTGTTTTTGTGTGTGTACAGGTTACTTTTCCTTCAAAACAGCAACTTCGAAAGTTGAAGTCAATGTGTTGCTTTATCCATCTTTGAGGGTGCATGTGTGAGGGTGAGAAATCTGTGCTATAGCCAAGTAAGTGCAAGAAGTATGCCCTCTGTCTGAAGCATGGCCCAGGAGCACCCATAGAATCAGAGCTGGAGGTGGACTTTTGTAATCCATCTTTCTACTTTGTGCCAGAAATCCAGAGTGTGAGCATCCCTAACAGATGGCTGTCCAGCCTCTGCTTGGAGATCTCCAGCGTGGAAAGGAATTGGTTGTTATCGTCAATTGATTGCTCCTGGTTCTCACCCAAAGCCTACCCTATTGTCACCTAAGCCCATTAAATCTGTTTCTGCCCACTGGGGAAGAAGAGAAAGAGTCTTTGCCCTCTTCTATATGACAGCCTTTCAAGTATTTGAATGATTCTGCCATGTCCTCCCTGCATCTTGTCCTCTCCTGGCTGAAGATACCCAGGTCCTCCTAGGTCTTGTTCTCCACACCATTAAGTCTGACCTACCTGCTGCAATTTGTCCAGCCCCACTCGTCTGGACCATCATGCTTGTTTACACTCATCCACAAGCAGTCACAGGCATCTGATAAAGGATCCTGGGAAATGTCAAGGGGGAGGGGGGTTCCCAGTGGTTACATGTCAATAACCAGAAGGCTGGCAAGGAGGAGGAAGGTGCCAGGTGGAGTGGCACATCCAGACCACTGAAGACCTGCACTGGCTAGATCTGAGGTGGCCAGAGTGTGCCAGTCTAGCTAACTCCTTTTTCGACCACCTCCAAGTATTCTAGATATTCGCATGTTGGTTATGCAGCTATGCAGGTGCTTTTACCATACAATGTTACAAAGGAAGAGCTTTAGCTCATCGGCAGAGCATCTGCTTTGTATGCGCAAGGTCCCAGGTTCCCTCATTACGAGGGTAATGTGAAACTCCTGAGGAGGGAGCCGCTCATTTTGTTTTGCTGAAAAGATGTTCTGGGTGGTGTTCTGTACAGCCACAACTATTTCTGGGAATGGAGAACACAGCTCAAGGAGTCAATCTTTGTTTTGAAAACTGTTGTTTACCTGCATTTTAGCAGAATCTTTTATTTGTTCCTAACAATGTAGCCGTTGCTAATCTCTCAAAATTCCCCCTAAGCATTTTTTAAGCCACGGAACTTTTCTTTACCTGAAACATTTATTTAACAAAAATAATCACGGTATTTCTTAATCATTTCACTCGCCTCTCAAACATCACATTTAAATTCTGGAAAACAAGAATAAGTATCAAGGTTTTTTTATATATTTTAAAAATTTCAATAAGCAGAGTTAATGCAGACCCTTCAATCAGTACTATTAACAGTGCAGTCTTAGACCATGGACACATTTCAATTTACTCCAGTGCGTTCCCACTGATGGTGTTTGGAGCAGAGCACACATGCTGTTAGCCACAATCCATAGTTATCCTGTAGTTTATTGAGAAATACTGCTGTCTAGTGTCTGTTCCTTCAAACCAGCTTCCATCCAACTTGAAAATGTAAGCTCAGGTGTGTCCGTCTGAGGTGGCAGATGTGCAGATGACAGCTTCAACGAAGAGACGTTCGGGGGGTTGCGGGTGCAGGGCAATAAACAGGTATTGCACATTGAGTGAAGACATCCCTGCCCCCTCTCTGCTGTATACAGCAATGTAAAAACATGACTTGGATGAGTGGGTAGAAATGGCCTTGCTGTGTTAAGCCACTAATGTGTACGTAGCCTTAAACAGATTTAATATTGATTCTCTCTTCAAAGGGAATTCTAGTTTTTAAATGGTAGGGCTGGTGGCAGGGGTAGAGAGACAGAATCTCTAAGACAATTCTCAGGGAAAGCCTCAATAGACTGTTATAAAACTGTGCAGGTATGCATAAAGATTCTATACTTGGGAAGGACCAGTGTTTTTGATAAGGCACCATCCCATAGTGCCTTTTCATACATTTCATTGTTTTCTCCTGCCCATATGTGTCTTACTTTTTCTGGCTTTTACTTGATTTTGGTCTTCTGGGACAAAAGGCTGACTAACAGTTCCTCTTCCATAAGTGAACTTAAGTGGAACTTAATGGAGCTTATTATTAGGCTTGAGAATAGCTCTCTCTCTCTCTCTTTTGCCAACGAGGCAACCTAGCAATTCAAGTTTTCCATACTTCGCTATTAAGATGACTCACGATTATGCTGGAAGAACAACAGGTGGAAATCCTGCTCAAAATTATATTAAGTGATATATAAACAAATTCATTTTCTAACAACCAATACATACAAAAAGCATTTATGTGTGTTGCAGTCCCACTGAAAATCAATGAGGATTGTGCTTATTTTTCTTTCAGTCATACCATGTGCCCTACATGGTAAAATGTGGGATTATTTTTTTTAAAAAAAGTTTCAAGTTCATAATCTGGTAATGTGTCTATATATATTCACAAATCAATGAATGCTGAGTGTTATGGGACATAGGAATCAAATCTGTTCAGGTTAAGAACCTTCAAACCTAAAAATCATTTATCATGACTCATTCGATCTGTTTGTTTCCAAAGGAGGCCAGTGTTGGCTCTCACAAATTCAAACTATTATTTTTACTGAAGCACATGCTAATTGCACAACACTCTCTGCTTTCTTGCTAACAGGCTGCCCATGGGGGCTGCAAACCCCTCCTGAACAGATTGCAGATTCTCCAGAATAGAAGCCATCTGAGTGATTTCCATTTGAGTAAGTGGGAAAACCAAAACACATTTGTTAGTTGAATAATACCAAATGCAATGCTTCTCATTATTCTGGCCAAAAGTAAAGCACAATTACTATTAGGGCTAGTAAGAATTTGCTGCTGAGAAGCCAAACAAATATCTCTGCATGCATACTCCAGATATGCTGCTTTGCTTCACTGAAAATACTGGGTCACGGGATAGCTATGGACGTCCAGACATCTCTTACAAAAAAAATTCAGAGTACTTCTTTTGCAACCTCTCTCCCCAGCCACATAGTGGTCAAAAATAACAATAGGTCTGCTGGAGGTAAGGATGTTCTAGCAGGTACATCTTTTCTGAATGCTGGCATCACGTGGAGAACAATACGAATGTGACAGATTTCTGGTGCTGATACCTCTTTAACCCAGCAAAAATTAGAGGAAGCTTGTGTCTATCATGCTCCCTTGAAAGATAGAATTTCAACTAGGTGTAAGCTGTGTGTAATTCTGCACACTTGAACATTACCTTTTAGAATTGATCTAGTGAAAGAGAATTAATATTGTGTTTTACTCCTTACCAGTGCATCAGGGATACACTGCTGTATAAGTCCCATATGACTGCTGTGCCCACAAACATGGTGTTCTCTTCTGACCTATCAGATGCAAACAGCATCCACACACACCCTGAATTATTCAGCTCTCCATAACACTTAATCTATTAATTTACTTTATATAATAATGGCATCTCTCTTTCATATTAAATTGTCACAAATTAAATCCCTTCTCCTTTCAAGCTATCTAATTTGATTGCCGTTGCCACATCTGCTAGTAGTAGATTCCTTAGGTTAACTTTTGCTGTACTTCCTTTTGTCTGTTCTGAATCTCCCATCATTTTGCCTTAGTGGATGAGTCTGAGTTCTAGTGTTATGAAAGTGGGAGGAAAAACTTACACCCACTTTCTGAGCACAATGCATATTTTTTATAAAACTATCTTACCCTGCCCTGCCTTACTTTCCTTTTTACTAAATTTAAAAGCCCCTGTTCCGTGGAGGTGTTTCAGCACTAATATAATTTTAGTTGCCCTTTTCCAGCTCTACAATATCCTTTTTGAGATGTGGGGCCAGAACTATGCAGAGTATTCCAAACGGGCCCCATCATAAAATAGTTTGACATTGCAGTACTGGCAGTTTTATTTTCAACCCCTTCCCTAATTGTCCCCAGCATGGATGTCACCTTTTCACAGCTGCTGTGAACTGGGTCAACATCTTCATTGCACAATCCACCATAATTTACATCTTTCCCCCCTCGTTAGTTTCCTTTTCCTTGGGCCCTGCCAAAACGTATGTAAAATTAGGACCCCCCCCCCAATCAGTATGCATCACTTTACACTTGCTTACGTTGAACCAGATTTGCCATTTTAATGCACATTTACCCAGGTCAGACAAATTCTTCTGGAGCTCCTCGCAATCCCTTTTTGTTTTTACTACCTTGAACAAAAATTGGTGCTGTCAGCAAACTTGGTCATCTCCCTGCTCACTCCTTACTCCAGATCACTTAGGAGCAAGTTAAAAAGTGACCTGGAATTAGGTCCCCCTGGATTGTGCCCATTGCATTTTTAGGGAGCCAATCGATAATGCAGACATTTGCTGCTGGTGCTTGGAGTCACCTCTGCTAGCCATTTCTCACACGTAGCTAGATTGTTTCACAAAACCCTGGTGCTCAAGTGCAATTGGCTCCTATCATATCCTAGAAGTGAGGAGACAATGCTTTGCAAACTTTGTTCTGCTTTATGGAATTATGCTGCAATACCATTTCCCAGATACAGGGAATCCTACAGGCCAGCAACTGAAATGACACGCAACTGGCACGGTCATATCTCGGTGCTGTCTGGTCCGCCTAGTACTTCTGTTTGCAATCCCCCAAACCTTTGAGTGCTTTCACAGGAGGTGCCAAAATTACTTTTGGGATTCCGTTCATCTCTGCTCTAACATCACAGCCATTTACAACATAACCACATACAAAAAACAAACAAACGTATGTTTTTGCACATCTGGTTTCTCTTCCACCATGTTTTGATTTGGGAGTGATGCCAAAATCAAGGAGTTCAGTCTGGATGTTTTGCTATTGGGAATGATAACGAATGTGAAGCCAAAATCAAGTTCAGTCTGGATGTTTTGCTATTGGGAATGATAACGATTTGCCTGTTTCCTTCATACACACATGACCATCAACTTTCCCTCTAGCCTCAAGGAAGTTAATGATAGTCACAGGTTCAAAACCAGGAAGGTTAAAGAGAGAAAGCATTCTAGAGAAACCTCAATGAACTTGTGGCCATCAGTTGTGTGGAACCTGTGACACCACCGGTCCCTTCTCATCATTCTGCCACACATGTGCAAAGCCACAACACAGTCTTCCTGGCTGCAGGATCTACTATCTCCTCAGCCACCTTTATTGTTAAGAAAATGGTTTCTTCGTCATTGTCCCTAACTGGCCGAACATCCATAAAACTCAAGCCCAGCCAGAGGCTCTGTAAAGTGTGCCACTTGGTTTTGGAAGCAACAAAAGAGTAGATCCGTTGGCCAGTGTTGAGGAGAAAAAATAAGGGGAATTATCTTCAAAGCAAACCCAACTTATAAATATCATTAGTTATTCAGTAAAATAAAGTGCATACAGTAGACAACTCATGGCCCATCACATGCCCACAATATAAAGGGTAGGGGGGAGTTAGGTACAAAATACAAGTGCCATGATTTCCTTTCCTTTCTCCTCAGGAGGCTGCTTGTAAGTAGGCCTTTTCTGTCCTTCGGCACTGAGTAGACAATTTCAGGGCACAAGTGGCTTCTAGACAGGTAAACATCACCTGCAGGGGGAGGTGCCGCTGGGAGCTGAAGGTCAGTGTCAGAGGGGGAGATTGTGCTCATCTTCTTTTGCAACCAGATTTGCTTTAGCAAGTTGTCCTGGAAAACAAACAAAAGCAACATCAGAAGGGTCAGGAACTGCTGTGTGGCAAATTAAAGCTGCAGCAGGCCTCTCCTGTGAGCTACTCACCTAGCTGAGAGTCTGTCCAGCACAAGTTGCTGATCACTGAGAGGTTCAGATGCTGTGAGGATGAGCACGCTGTAAACACCCCCTAATGGACCAACTTGAACCTTTCTCATCTCCTCTCCCCACCCCCCACCCCCAAAAGTCAATTACTTGGCATAGGCTTAGTCAGTCATCAAGGAGCTGGTTTTATGTACTTGCTGTGACCCTATCTATAGAAGCTTAGTACCTGTGGAGGTAGCCTATTAGGGTAAATGGGGCACAGCCACACCAACGCCAGCCAGCCCCACTCACCTGCTTTCTTGCTTACAGCCAGTTCAGTAGGTGGTCCTGGCTGTTTAGAGAAGTTTTTAATGTTTGATGTTTTATTGTGTTTTTAATGTTCTGTTGGGAGCTGCCCAGAGTGGCTGGGGTATATAATCATCATCATCATCATCATCATCATCATCATCATCTTCCTCCTCCACTGGGACACACTTTATCCCTTGCATCATAAGGACATTTCAAAAGGTTCTTTGTTAAGTGGTTTCCTCTGGGCTTCAGGGAAGTATAGTAAATACAAAGCTCATCTCCTTGTTTATTTTTTCCTGAAGCTGGCTGAAGGGAGACGTCCCTGGCAGCAGGGCTCAGGATCTCCCCAAGCAATTGGACTGACTAGGGTGTGGCAGCCTATTATAATTCTTTCAAGGCAACTCTTACACAAAATGGGTGTTGGCAGGTAAGGAAAAGCTTCCAAATCTGCCATGACCCCCCCAATAAATACTTCTGAGTAAGGCTGCAGTCCTATACCTTGCAGTACAGTCCATTCTGCTGTAAACACTGCAGATTATACTACAAATGGCTTAGCATTAAGAGGTATTTTAAAATGGGCCATGTAGCTGTCATTTCTATTCCATGATCTTTCTGTGCAAATTCTATGAACCTCTTTTTTAAAAAAACAAAAACAAAAAAAACCCAGTTTCTAGCTATTCTATTATACCCACATCCTTTCAGATATAAGGGAGGAATGGAGCGGGGTGGAAGTTAACATTTCTATTGCCTAAGTTCCTGTGCTTTTAATCAGAAGAGGAGTTCCGTGTACTGCTCAATAATGCCAACTCCTTCAGCATTGTCTTGCATTCTAAGACTGACCTCCGCAGCTCGCAAGACTTTGGCTGTACTGCTCTTGTTTACATCAGGGGAGAACGCTGACGTCAGCACCCCACTGTGCTTTGGAAGTTTACCCCAGCTGTATTTTCTCTGGAGAGTCTGAAATTAATTGGTTTGATATAACTGAATGAAAAGCTTTTGTAGTTTGTTTCCTTTGTTGATTTCCCTGGCCCTCTTACTTTAAAACGGGGGCGGGGGGGAGTTCTGCAGGGGATTCTGGGCTTATGCTTTGGTTTATTGTCATTTTGAAGCAGAGGATGAGAGCAGCTATGGGACGATCACCACTAACTGACTGCTGATTCAGGACTTTAAATTGTGCTCTTATATCAAATTTCCTTTTCTGCGTATACTGTAATGTTTTACTGTTGCTATGGCCATTGGCTAATGTGAATAAAATTTTATCTATCTATGAGGATGATCAAGTTTTAAGACGCCAACTCATGTGAAGAAAGGATAGAGGTACTGGCTGCACTTAGCCTCCAGCAGGATTTTTGAACTGACTCCATTGGTCATGGAAGGTTGTCTGTCTGTCTGATGGGGAGAGGGCTTCCCACAGACACCAGGTTGGCCACTGAGGGAACAGGATGCTGGACTTAGATGGGCTATTGGCCTGATCCAGCAGGCTCTTCTCATGAGAAGGAAAAGCATGGCAAAATGGGAAATGGAATGGAGTGGCTGGAATTGTGAACAGCAGCACTCCACACTGCAACATCTTGTTGCAGATTTTACATGTAAATCTTTTTAAGCAATTATTGGGGGAGGAGCCGGACACCACAGGAAAGGAAAACCCACCATTTATCTACAGTAACCTGTTTATATCATAAAATTGGAAAGGGATTCCGAGAATCATCTCGTCGAACCTGCCCACCATGGGGTTTGAACCAATGACCTCGAGATGAAGAGTCTCATGCTGTACCGACTGGGCTATCCCTTGCAAGGAGAGGATCCCTGTGCCCCAGCCCTTCCCTTCTTTTGTGCATATGCCTGAGAGTGAAAGACGAGCACTTCTCAATTTGTCTGCTGGGGGCAAGTGAGAAATGAAGTTTGTAGATGTGTGTACACCCAGGATATTTCTTATTGCTAAGTAAGAGGTTATTTTGCCCCTTCTTGGCCATGATGATAATCTATATATTATTCTGCTGAATTTTAAGAACAAACATGACTTTCGAAAACATTCTCGTTAGGGTTCTGGTGCCAACTGGGGCAGAGTGAAATGAACATTCTTGCAAGGTGGAATCTGCCTGGGGGGGGGTGTACTGCATCTTCCTCAAGGGAATAAGATGTGGGATAGATGAGTTTCAGAGCCTTTGCCAGCCCTATCTGAAGATGCCAGAGATTCATCCTAAGGCCTTCTTCTGATGAGTTATGTCCCTTCCACAAACGTCAGCCAGTGAGTGTCATGACTGAGTGGGAGTTTGAGCTCAACGAGTAAGGATCTGCGGAATCCTAGTCTCGCAATACCCCACACTGACCCTTCAGATTTCCTGAGTTCAGTGTGATTGCTCTGGCAGTGGCGGACACCATAAGCATAGCCAAGGGGAGGGCAGGGGGGCACCTGCCGCCCCCCACGCCCGATCAAGTAAAACAATAGAAATACTTAACTGACCAATCACATCTGTTCTGCCCCACCCCCAACAAAAATCCTGGCCATGCCCATGGAGGCAGCTACCAGGGACAGATTCTAGCAAGCAGTTGAGGGATGGGTTGGTAGAAGATGAGGGCAAAAAAAAGGCTCTTCCCTGCCTCTGTTTTGTCTGCTTCACCCATTATGTATTATCCGGAGTGTCTGTTAGCCTGTGCATATTATTTTATACAATGGCATGTATAAATGGTAATAAGGGTTGGAAGTAATGTTCTTTAGGCCTGGAGAAAATGCTTGGGCAGCTTTTGGAGGCAATCTTTATTCTGAATAAAAAAGCAGCATCTCCTTGTTCTCTGACAGAAATTGCATCAATGGATAAGATACCGGCTGCAAAGCATTAAAGTCACATGTTCCTGAGTTGCTTCCTTGGAGAAATGGGTCACAGCTAACAGCTCTATGTGTGAAATCTGTCACCGACATAAGGGCTCCACTGATGGATGGCAATATGAAGAAAGATGGTCTTACAACTTGACATGAAATGTGTGGGACGAGCAGGAACCTCAACATTCTACCAAGTCTTTTTTTTTTTTTTTAACCTAAGGCAATTTCAGATCATCAAGTTAGACAAGTCTTATTAATAAGTAATAGTGATTGATGGTGATAATGATGATAAAAAAGAAACTTCATGTTACAAGCAAAGGGTTTTGCTATAGTTTCTCACGTATGGTTCCTCTTAGCACCATTTCTTGCACCTGCAGATCAGAAGACCAAAACTAATATAAAATAAATGATAAAACACAAAAAGAATACTGCAAAGGGGTGGGTGTGTTAAAAATTTGCATCGACATTGTTTTAACATGGGTTGTAAGCACACTAAACTGCTTTAACATTTCAAAAGCATGATTATTCGGCTCTTCAAAGGTTTACCTACATTTGAAATATCATATGATCCATTTCAAAATCTGGGATTTCCTGTGTTATTTACTTAAATGCTGAATAGTCTTGTAGTGGGTATAAACAATTGAACATTTAAAAAAAAATATTTAAAATTAAATGGTAAATTCAATTTATTTATTTAGTTTTTGAAAAGGAAATCAAATTCTAACTTGACATTTGGCTCATTGGGCCAGCCTTGGGCAGCTTGCCATCTCCACGTTGCCTAAGGCCCCTGCTCTAACACTAGAGTAATCTCACAGCATTGATTTGTGCATGGATTTCTACTGCACTTTGGTTGCCCCATTCATTTCACTGGAGGGAGGAGATTAGTGTGTGTAAAAGAATGCATGAAAAATCTTAGTTTAGCCATTTTACTCAACGTTTCTCAGCTTTGCTCCGTGGATATTGGTGGTTTTCTGGGAAGGAAACAGCTTGGAACAAGGTTGGGAATGGCAGCTGAATATGTTTGTTTGAAACCTAAAAGTCTGGGAAGTATAAGCTGGAAGAAAAGGCCTACCATACTGCATTCACTGCTGGAGAAGAGCATTCAGCTTCTGCAGGGGTTTTCCTTTTCACCCCCAACTAGATAATCTGAACAAATGAATGAATGGTCTTGATGATCTTTAGTAGGATCACAGCAGGGTTGCCCAAGATTAAGGCATGCAGCTTTGAAGAAGAGAGCTGCATTCTCATTACAGCTTATAATCATTTGGAAGCTGGTTGTTGCTTATTATCTTCTGCTGTGAACCGTTTAGCAGCGTAATGGCAGATTCATCCATGTAATATTAGAATCTGTGCCTAGTAAGTGGGAATTGACCAACCTATAGAAAATACAGCTTTCAAGAGTCATCACAATAATGCCTAGCTCTTCAATATAAAGTGGCCAGTCAAATATTGTGAGCTGTGCTTCTAAGGGACAAGGACTGAATCCACAGGGGGGTTCTCCTGTTTAAACCTCAGTGTAATGAATGAAAACAGTCCTACCAGTGCAGGAGCCAAGTATGATTCGTTTCAGTAAGGGATGGGCAGAAGAACTCCTGGATGGTGGCGTCCCATCTTTTTAGGTGTAACTGAACTACCAGGCTTGAGCTCTTGGGACAGAGCAGGCTAGAAATCTACATAAAACGCCAAGTGAAGGGGCTAGCATTGCACTCACCTTTGGCCTCCACGGAGCCCTGCGTGTTCGGTCTTAATCCTGTGCTTTGTTACTGCACAACTGAGGTTGGTCTTCTTCCTTGTTCCTCATTTGTGCCCCTTCCTGTACATATTCATTTGTTGGGTCTGGAATTTCTTTACATGGAGGCCTGGACTCCTCCGTTCGAACAAGGCAGGCTGCAGTGTCACTTTCTTTCGCAGGTATTATCTCCTTCTGTAGGCCTCCAACTTGGTTCTCTTCTCCTTGTCCTACTGTTATCAGCCCTTGGCCTTCACCACCTCCTCCTTCACTACTGTTTCCTGTCTGCTCCCCACAAGGGTTCCGTTCACAATACGCACTTTTGTCTAAGCCACCTTCATAGACTATGGAATTGATTTCTTGAAGGTCGCACCCAGAAGTCTGCACCACATTCCCAGGCACTCCCTGAGAAGAGCTGCTATTCATATAGTTGCCCTTGGGAGACAAATCAGTCCCAGTTACTGACTTACTGAGTTTGAGATCTGCCCCGGTCTCATCCGCTCTGATTGTGGGAGAAATGCCCTGGGTTAGGCACCTCCTGGCTTTTTCACTTGGACCCTGCTCTTCACCTGCAGATTGGTTCCATTCATCTCTTTGGGCTTGAGGCAAGGGAGCATTGTGTTCCAGGGGCTTTATATTATTCTCTAGGCCTGCTGGGAAGTTATGCTCCTTGACTGCTTCACTAGCCAGAGCTTGCTTTTTCAGTTGCTCGTTGCTCGAGGATCTCTAGAATGACAGAAGACATTCTAAGCAAAGTAACTAAACTTTGCTTAGTTACTTATTACACAATTGACTTAAAGAAACAACAGATTACCCTTACAAAGCTGTTGGTATCAGTAGCTGGCTACCAGAGGTGACTAAAGTCTCCCTTTCACTAGAGAGTATAGAAGGGTATAGAAGAAGAAGAGAAGAGTTTGGATTTGATATCCCGCTTTATCACTACCCTAAGGAGTCTAGGGCAGTATACAACTTCTTCTCCTTCTCCTTCTCCTTCTCCTTCTCCTTCTCCTTCTCCTTCTCCTTCTCCTTCTCCTTCTTCTGTGAGCTTCATGGCTTACAACATAAGCCTAATCATTCCTACTCAGAACTATACCCTGTTGAATTCAAAGGCAACATGGGGTTATAGAATTGCAGCCATAGTTGTGATTTGGACCTGGTCCTAGCTCAGCACTCTAACTACTACACCACACTTGACGCAGGAAATGATTTGTCTGGCTCACATAATTCCTGTTTATAAGCAGTGCTGGGGCATGCAAACAACTGAGGCACAAATGGCCCTTTAAAAAAACCACCTAGCAACCAGAGTGGGAAAATGTACAGTACTTTAAAATATGCACAGTTCTTCATTGCAATGAAACAATTTATCATTTACACAAACATCTCCATATTAGGCCAAACCCTTCAAAATCAATTTGGCATATTTTGAAATACACTGCATAGGATTTGGCCTATTAATGATTTATTATTGGAGAGACAGAATATATTATATACACAATATAACTGTTGTGACCTGGGACTGGGCAACGTTGAAGAAATTCCCAGGCCACTCTGGTAACACAGGAATCTTCCCTCATACTCATAAGCATTGGTTAAAGGATTAGCTTTTCTCACCTTCCCAGTGCAAGCTTCTGTGTGCCAAAGTAGAATGAAGCTGAAAAGTAGTATGAAGCTGAAAATCTTGGAGCAGTGACAGCAGAGTTCATAGGTACAACATAGCTACAACCCAATCCTTGAGGAGGATACAGGATTATTTCTTTCCCATCATGGGAGGGAAAGCAACTAGATGTGTTTCTGTGTGTGTATCTACATAAAAGCAGTGTGAGGGGAAAGAGTTAAGCATCTTCTCTCTCTCCTCCACTGCCTTACTCCAATCAGATCTGCAACCCCCTGTTAGATGCATTTCAGTTCAAGAAACATAAACCTCCAGGAGCCTGGTCAGGCATTAGTGAGAATCTCATCCAGCTTGGCCCCCAGTTAATGGAAGACACTACCCTACTTTGATGAGTTAAGAACCAAGGGCTGTAGTTCTTCTGAATTAATGTAAAGCACAAGGCTTGGTGTTATTTTGTTTGGTAAGGCACTTCTGCTCAGTGGACCAAACATAGCTTGCCAGGGTTGCCAACATCTCTCAGGAGGCTGTTTCCCCCAAAGCATGCCCACCTGAGGTGGCAAAGCTTGCTGATGAAACCAAATTGTCCAGGGTTGTTAAAACAAAAATGGTTTGCAAAGAGCTCCAAAAGGACAGGTGGGTGGCCCTACCCACCCATCACAGTTGGCCTGTAAGGAAAGATGCTGATAAGTATCTGGCCCACAGAACCAGAAAAGGTTCCCCACTCCTGATCTAAGCAACACTCTATAGAGTAGACTCACCTGCTTATCAGGTTCATCCTTTACAAAGGGGATTTCTTCACCCTCCTTGGCATCCCATCTGTAAAACATCACACACAAAATGAGGGTTGTCAAATGTTGATAGGACTCCCTTCTGGATAATAGCTGTTTTGCCTAATCTGGGAGCTCCATCTCCTTGCAGAGCAGAGGATCTTGAACACAACCCTAGACAAGATTCCAAGTTTTCCACCAGTAACAACCAGGCATTAAGAAGAAAAGGTGAAGCATGTAACCACTGACTACCTACTATGATATCAGAGGATGAGGAGTATGAGTTGGGATTAAGTCTGTGTTCCTTGTTATTGTTTCTTTAAGCAGTTCTCAAAAACCAGGGAGTGAGAGCACAGGAGATCTGCTCTTGCTCATGCTTGTCTCCGTTTTTGGAAACTGCCTATAAACCATGTTAGCTCTTGCGGCAATCCTTCTTATAAAGATGCTCAGATTGTCCAGATTCATCACAACATTTGCACTCGCAGCATCTAAAGAGCATATTCATCTTAATTCCAAAGGTTCATCAGGGGCCATTAATCTTTCACAAGCTGATTGTTAAAACTGTAATATAATAAAAACCATAAAATCAAATTTCTATTCCCAGACATTTGTCATTAGACTAACAGCATGTACCAGTGATTTATGGAGCTGTCTGCCACAGTTTGCGAACTAACACCAAGAGAAGGAATGTATTCCAGAGTATCTTCTATTTTACACACATAGAGCAAGTAATAGGTGAGTTGCTGCCTCTTTTCCTGACACAGACTCTATTAAAGTTTCTATTAAAATACTGTAGTACAAAATTTAGCAAAGCAATGTATACAGTATAGTTACAGAGAGGTTATATTCTTCAGTATACAAGGGAAAATACAACTAATTGGAGCACTTTTCCCAGGAAAGCAGAAATCCAAGTGGCTCATTTTTCCCAGTGGGCAGATGGAGTGATAGAGGAAAGTTCACCATCTTAGTTCATACTGACAAATTCAGGTTGCACAACTAAAGCTGAATTGTCTCTCCCTCCCCACTCAAATCGGACTTTGCAATAAGGAAAGTGACAGTAAAATGCAGTAGTAAATGTGGAATACCCAGTGGCGTAGCATGGGTTGTCAGCACCCGGGGCAAGGCAAGTAATTTGCACCCCCTAACCCGTGAATTTGCGCCCCCTAACCCGTGGATTTGCGCCCCCTAACCCTAACCCCCAGATGTTGCGCCCGGTGCGGCCGGCCCCCCCTGCACCCCCCACGCTACGCCACTGGGAATACCACTTGCTTGACACAATATTGCATCACCTCCCTAAGAATGCTCACTAAATGGCCCTCTTTGAACCTTCCCACAAATGTTGTGCAACCAAATTGGGATGAATGCACAATGGACAGGTTTGGAAGGAATCTCAGTTTCTGTGCCAGACTTTGTCACTGTCAAGGCAATTTCTCTTCACAGGGAGATCACCTCATTCTTAGCTGGGGGTGCATGCAAGAATTATGTTGCATGCCACCCCAATCTCCGAGTGGAGCAAGTTTCCAGGGGTTCCAGGTGCTTACCCAGGGTTCAGTTTTCTTGGAATGAGACACAGTGGAGTCTGTGGTGTCTTTAGGATATGTGGTTTATTTACACATATATACAACCTGAGCCTATGATGGAGGGGCTCGCAGCATTAACACCCCAAGAGGGTCTTGCTTCTCCCATAGCCACAGCCTTTGATTCCACCAGAAAAAGGCATTGCTTTGACTCTCCGGCTTCCCAGCCTGCTGCTTCCAGCTTCCAGCTTCTAGCTCACATCATGCCACTCTCCACTCTGGCTTTTATCTTTCTAACTACCAGCAAGTTTGTGCCATTTGTCATCTGGCACAGAGTCACTCCCTTTGTTTCCTTAATGACCCATTACCTCACCAGGAAACTAGCCTGGCTATTCCAGAAATTTGAATCTTTGCTCAGATTTTAACACTTGCTGGATCCAAAAATTAGAAGGGCGTACAGCCCCTCCCCCCAACTCATAACAGTTAATTCCCCTTCAGATATTTCCTAGCCATTGTGAACAGCAGCAGTTTAGAACTATCAGCCAATCTCCTAAACTATAGGGGGGAGTTGTTACTTGGCAACTTGGCTAGGACTGTTGTCAATCTCTAGCATTACTCCTGGATTCATTAAACCCCTTCTGTTTAAACCCCAATCTTACAGTACTGTATTAACACAGAACGAGGGCGTTGCTAATGCCCTTTAGAAAAAGAGATTAATGAACATGAAGCTGAGATTTTTCCGGTTCATTTGTTCCACTGGCAGCTGTTCTTTTGTACCTGTTTTCAGGTCACATGTGCATTACGGTTTTTATATGAGTTCTAGCACCGTTGGTACCCAGTCTGTGCTACGGTCTTCAGTCATTAGTGTTTACATCACCATACTGCCACTTCAGGTGTGTCAGCAGGTAGGTGGGTGGTTATAAAAAAATTAAATACACCTCATCATCAGAGGTTGGTGGCGGAAGCAGCGGCACTGTTGGATACTGAGCAGCACTGTTGCCACTTCTCTGAACTCCTATGGGAAATTGCTATTCATACCACTCTAGGAGGTGGGCGGGAAACTGCCTTTCTGAAATAAATACAATTTCACCACTGCTGGACAACACCTGTTGTTGGTATAGCACTGTAAGATGGGGCACTCGCAATCTTCTGCTGGAGGGTGAGCTCCACCTTGGTGTGCTTAGAGAAGCTGGGTTTTCAAATGACCTGATTCTGGTGCTGAAATTACACTCTCTGGGCTGGGAATTGTGTCTTCAGCAAGGGACTGTCCCAGGAACTGGATCCCAATGACTTCATTACACTTTCATGAGAGGGGGACAGTAGTATTTTATGGATGTGGCTATAACCTTGTATATATCTTATGGTGGCACTGAAGGTGGTTGCTCGGTGGGCATTGTGATCAGAGTTACCATTCTTCTCTTGCTCCCCACTGTTTACTTTATTACCAGACTCAATGGTCGCTTCTTGCCTTCCAACCTCAGCTTCTGCCCTGATGATTACAAGTGGGCAAGAACTGCTTTCCAAGTACTGCTATGGTGTTATCTAGTTCAGGGGTAGGCAACCTAAGGTCCGGGGGCCAGATGCGGCTCAATCGCCTTCTCAATCTGGCCCGTGGATGATCCAGGAATCAGCGTGTTTTTCATGAGTAGAAAGTGTCCTTTTATTTAAAAAGCATCTCTGGGTTATTTGTGGGCCTGCCTGGTGTTTTTACATGAGTAGAATGTGTGCTTTTATTTAAAATGCATCTCTGGGTTATTTGTGGGGCATAGGAATTCGTTCATTATTATTTTTTTCAAAATATAGTCTGGCCCACCACATGGTCTGAGGGACGGTGGACCGGCCCACGGCTGCAAAAGGTTGCTGACCCCTGATCTAGTTTATCAGATTTCAGGGTGGTGGAGCTCAAGTCAAAGCTGATAAAAGAATAAGTCATTCATTACCCATAATTTAACAAACCGTATCTATATTTTTTGGTTTGCCTGTGCTGTAGTGGTTGGTCTTACAGGTTTGCTTTGTTTTCCCACTCCAGTAGAGCTTTAAAACGCAAATGTAGCTGTACTGTATTTTCACCCTTTTCCTAAAACATTTTTACACTGCGAGAAACGAAAATGAAATAATTGCACCTAATTACAGACAGAAGCAATGCTACTTATTGGAAGAAGCAAGAGATTTAAGTTTGCTGTACAGGCAAGGGCTAAGTCTCAGGAACAATCTCATTTATAAAGGCAAGTCCAAACACACTGATTTAATTTGAAAGCTCTAACTCAAACACCAGCAAGGAATAAAAAAAAAGTGTGATTTGTGATATACACATAAAGTTGAGTAAGCAGACTATATTTAATGGGCCATAAAAGCCCAACAACAACATCCTTCTCCTGGAATAAATTTCCCTTCTCATGCAAAACAACTGCTTGCCTAATACGAGCGGCATATTCCCACTGTGGCCATGGAAATACTGTGCTGCTTTGCAGTTGTGTTACTGTCCATATGTGGACATTTCTGAGACGAAAAATCATAGGAGACAAATGGCAATGTGCCAAGGGCACTTTTAAGAGCAATTCTGATATTCTGGACTAGATTTTAATGGAATTTTGGATAGGAGGAATCTAATCATACTTGCATGGAATTTCTGTTCATTTGCGGATTCTGTTATAGTCTCATTTTAAAAGGCATAATTTCTGCATATGTATACTGTCGTCTCCCCCACCCACCCCCCATGTAATTGCCCTGATAATGCCACACCATCTTTGATGTACATCTCTAGACCAAATAAACGGAAACTGCTTCTATCAATAAGGTAAAGGTTAAAGGTACCCCTGCCCGTACGGGCCAGTCTTGCCAGACTCTGGGGTTGTGCGCCCATCTCACTTAAGAGGCCAGGGGCCAGCGCTGTCCGGAGACACTTCCGGGTCACATGGCCAGTGTGACATCGCTGCTCTGGTGAGCCAGAGCTGCACACGGAAACGCCGTTTACCTTCCCGCTGGTAAGCGGTCCCTATTTATCTACTTGCACCTGGAGGTGCTTTCGAACTGCTAGGTTGGCAGGCGCTGGGACCGAGCAGCGGGAGCGCACCCCGCCGCAGGGATTCGAACCGCCAACCTTTCGATCGGCAAGTCCTAGGCGCTGAGGCTTTAACCCACAGCGCCACCTGCGTCCTTTCGCTTCTATCAATAGTGTGGTCTAATTGCTAGAAAATTCCAAAAAGAGCTTCTTGTCTTGGCACTCCTTGACTACGGATATGTTTGTGGGGTGGGGCAAGGGGGTGGGGCGGGAGGCTTTCTTTAATTACAGGTGCAGGAGAAGTATCACTAAGATCATAGTAGAAGAGTTTGGCTTTCATATCCCACTTTATCACTACCCGAAGGAGTCTCAAAGCGGCTAACATTCTCCTTTCTCTTCCTCCCCCACAACAAACACTCTGTGGGGTTGAGAGACTTCAGAGAAGTGTGACCAGACCAAGGTCACCCAGCAGCTGCATGTGGAGGAGCGGAGACACGAACCTGGTTCACCAGATTACAAGTCCACCACTCTTAACCACTACACCACACTGGCTCTCCAGTACTGTAGTGTACTGGAGAAAGAAAGTTTAACACTTTCCCACCCAGCCACAATCCTGACGAAAATTATGCAGCTAGGGGGAAAAGCCTCCTATTGGCACTATTCTAGCCCCCACTCTGGATTTGGGACAGACTAACAAAGAATTACTCATGCAATTGAACTCATTTTCAGTATAGTCTGGAAAAAGGAAATATGATTTGTTGCAATTATCTTCCTGGAGTCATTGCCTTTGGGTATTCATGTGCATTTTCTTTAGTGATGCAATCTATTCTTGAAACAGTTTATTCATGATACTGCCCCCGCCCCCGAAAGGGACTGTAATTGGTAAGTTTTAAAGGGGGGGAAGTGCTTGTCCATTGAAAGTCAAATTTTTGAATGGATGGCAAGAGCTCTGAGATCAGCAACTAATCAAACAGTACATGAGCTGGAGATGGTGGCAGTGGGTATGAAGATGGGCTGTGCATTATGACACTAGGGACCCTCTTCTGCAAATAGTTTGTTTCAGTTTATTTGTGAAATGTGCAACATAGTTGGATGAGATTTGATTCCAAGAGTAAACCTCACTGAATTCAACAGCACTTACTTCAGAATACACATGGTTAGGATGGCACTGGAATAAGTAAAGAAGTCTTCACTTTTCTTAAGAATTGGGAATAATAGCCTCCATTAGCATTTTGTGTTACTGACGTCTCCCTTTCAACAAACCACTGAAGTGGAGCAAATGGCAATTTGTGGAAAACCTCAATTGCCATTTGTTGCACTTCTGGTTTATAGAGCGGGTTTTCGTGGAGAACGCTCCAGGGTGGGGTGGGGAAAAAGAACACTTGGATACGGAGCTTTGAAGCGTGGGCCTGAGCTTGGAAAGCATGGGGCAAAAGGTGAGGGTGGACAAGGCTGCCATATGACTTGGTTTTCCCAGACATTACCAGGATTTCAAAGGTGGAATTGACATGGGGGGGGGGCATTTCTGAAAGGCGGTGCTCTGTCCTGGATCTTAGGCAAATCAATAGGAAAATTGGGTTTTCCTTAAAGAAGCTCAACAACTTGGGAGGTTTCCGTAAAAAAGCCCAACAAATTTCAGGATGTCCTGGTTTTTACTTTTTGAAATATGGCAACCCAAAGTGTGGATAAGGCCTGAGTGGAGATGCTCATTTTGGCTGAGCAGGCCTCCCACCAGAGGCAGTGAAGTCCCATTGAAAGCTGCTCCCTTACCTTCTGGCTCTGCCTGTTAGTCTGTCCTTCCCTCTGGCTTTACTGCTCACTACTGGCAATGTTCTGGCAGCAGACTCACTGGTGCTTCTTCTCTGCTGACCTCCACCTAAAAGAAAAATGCCATGAGCCAAGGCTAGCCAGTCCAGCACCAGGCCACAATACGCCACAGTTCTGACCTCCATGGCTAAAGAAGGGCCCAGCAGCCATGAGGACTGGAAGTGGAAGTGCCACAGAATCCTTGGGTGGTATCCAATGAAACAGTTACATTGCACAGCTAAAGCAGTTTGCTCTAGTGTAACCTCTCCACCTTTGTCTCTCCCTGTGCACCTCTGTTCCAGGGGTTCCCCCTACTCCCTGGAGCAGATTGAGGGGGGAGCATGGGATGAGGAGAAGGGCCAGAAGTTACGTTGTGCAGCTGAACGTCACTGCACTGGCCTGTTTAGTTGGATGTCACCCATGCAGTGAGCCAGGGACGAGGGGATTGCACTGAGAAAGATAAAAGTGTCCACTTTCATGGGGTTCCGGGATTTTGGTCTGAAGGCGTGTGCCACTCAGCAAGCTTGCTGAAGCTAAGCAGGTCTGGATCTGGTCAGTGTATAGGTGGGAGATTGCCTGGCTCTTCATAGTGGGGAGAGGGGGAGGCAGGCTGGCTGGCTAGAAATGTCTAAGCAAACTTCCAAAATCAAACAGTGGGGGTGTTTTTTGTGAGCCTTCCTGTCCTGATTCAGTTATTTCCTTGCTTGCTTCTTTGGTTATTCATCCCCATCCCTTGTGCCATCTCTGTATGCTATTCAGCCACAAAGTCCATGGAACTTCCTGGTGCAGTCCTCTTCAACTATTCCCAGAATGCTCCCTGGTTGCAAAGCTTTGGTTCACATGTCTGGAAACTATAACGCCTGCAACATGCCCACTCTGATTGTCCTATATGGAACCATTCCCAGCCTGCCTCCTAGCATACAGCATTTCTGCTCTGCTTCTCGTCAGCTTTGTCCTTGGCTGTTAGCCAGCAGTGTGCCCTCTTTGCAAGGAAAGAGACAGTACAGGGTCGATGAATCTTGCTTTTGGGGGAGGGGGATTTCAGTTCTCCTTTACTTCAGTGTCCCAAATATTCCCATCGAGCTGTGATGTCACAGAAAGGTGCAAGAAATAGCAGCAGCAGTATAGCAATGGAAGGAAGCATAAACCCACAGAAATATTCGCAATTAGCATCTGAAGGTCAGGGAAAGTTGTATGATACGCAGGGCCTCTACAGATGCAACATTAACTCTGGGCCTGGAGTGATGGCAAGATGGTCTTGGGGGCAAAAACTTCCTATCTAGGAAATGTTTTTGTGATACTTCTGACATGGAAAAGAAAGCCAGCATTTACATTACGGCTGAACTGAACTCAGCCCTGTTCCTGAGACTTACTTACTTTTTCCTTCAGAAGGCAAGGATCGGTGCTGGGACTTCCTCGCATTTCTTCCTCCTTGAAAGGACAAAGCATGTAACAGAGCAGGATCATGTAACAACAAATTCCATCCCCCAGCAGCAGCAACAGCAGCAACAGCAGAGCACAGAACAGAACTGATTGCCTAATTTGACATAAAAACAGTTTGCACATCTAGGAAAGGGAAGATCAGGGGATTCATCAGATAATATAAAAATCTGTACATTGGTGAAAAGGGAACCGAGAAAGCAGCTGGTATAACAGTGGTGAGCAAAAAAAGTGAACATTTTTTTAGAAATCTATGTGCCGGTTGAAATCTTCAACATTTATTGGAAAGTTGCTTCCAAATATCTTTTGTTTTGTGAATCGGAACATGGAATTTGATTTCTATCTGCCTTACTTAGAGGCATTGCACATTGTCTTCAGTCTCTTTTCTAACCCCCACCCCCAAGATAGAAACTTTCCAATTTTCACATTAGTCAGAGTCTATGGTTCTAGCAGACAGTGGATTTTGACCTAGTCAATATAGGCAATTAGAGTGTCCCTTCTATGAATGCAGAGTTCAGGGGTGGAGTTCTGGGGAACATCTCAAGAGAATGCCATGAAGCACACATGAGAGCCCTAAGAAAGCAAGCTGTGCTCTGACTTTTTCGTTATGGTGCAGAACAAAAATTATTGTTTTATTTGCACTTTAACGCTGGAACTGTCTCATATCCCCAACCGGTATGGAAATAAAGAACTCACACGAGTAAAGAAAGAACGCAGTGCAAGAATCTTTGAGAGTTGCCCATGATTCCCCAACCCCAACCCCCGTTCCAAAACACTGGACACACTGCTTAACATTGCTATTCCCACACACATGCTTTTTCCCCCACCTAGAGAGCCAAACAGAAAGAGGATTGGCTTGGGAACTGCTCTTGAAACTTTGCACACCAAGTTTAGGGGTGTCTTCCACCATCCACTTCAACCACATAAAACTACTACTGTGGGTCACACCTCAGAATGAAGACATGAAAAACTGGGATGGGAGTGACAAGGGCCCAGCATCTTCTGACAAAGGCATGACTTTAAAAAGGTATGAAAGAAGTAGCCTTGAGACTTGGAGCCACATTGGCAGAGGCCTGGATATCTGAGACAAAGCAAACAAGATATCCAAGAGTTGCATTTTTTTGAACCTGACATCAACTTATTTATTCACTTCTTGAATGTCTATTCTGTCCTTCCTCGTGAAGGAGTCTGGGGAGCGGGGGCAAACAGATCCACAATTTAAGCACAAAAAGGAAAAGGAAAGCAATTCTAGAACAGTTAAAAGCAGTCAGAAAAGCAGTTGCTGGTAAATACATGTCCAGTCCTTTGCTCACCTTTCTTGTTGTGGACACACTCCAAAGCTGACTCTCCATCTTTAGTATCATCAAACCTGCAAATGAAAGAAGAATTGTTCAGGTATGAAGCTGGGGCAGAGAAGAATCTTCCCAAAAGGCTGCCCATGTTAAATTTAACACCTTAACAAATTACTGTCACAGCCCTTGCTTTTGCCCGTCCTGAAAACTGCTGCCAAACAGTTTTGCCAAGTGGCTGGCTGCAGATTCTGTGTTTTAAGGCCAGTTTTAAAATACAAAATAACCAGTATCTCCCTTCGGAATCCCTGTGGACTGTATGGAGGGCATTCACTAATAAATTAGACTGTCTTTTAGTTAAACAAATATAAATTGTGACGTCCTCCTTTACAAGGGGCCCTTTTCTTATCAACATGAGTTGCCTTCTTCTCCTTAACTTGCACATGCCCTGATGTTCATAGAATTATAGAATTTTAGCACTGAAAGGGACCCGATGGTCATCTAGTCCAACCCCAGCAATGCAGGAATCCCAATTAACACATCCATGGCATACAGCCATCCAACCTCTGGTTAAAAGCCTCCAAGGAAGAAGAGTCCATCTTATAATGGATCCTCTGTGGGTAGTTGACTCTGAGCCATCTATTTAGGCAGAGACATTGATATATTACCCTCTTTCTCTAGCAATCACAAGCCCCATAAAGCCTACAAAGCCTCAAGAGTAGCATGAAGCATATTACTTCCCATCAGCTTTCTAGCTCCCACCAGGATATTTTTCCTATCACTGACCTCTTTGCAGGCTACAATCTGCCTTGGCCAGCCTGGTACCCTCTAGATGTTTTGGACTGCAATTCCCACTAGCCCCATCAAGCGCAAGCACAGGGAGACTGATGGGGGTTGTAGTCTAAAACAGTTTTGGTTTTTTTAGAAAATAGATGTCGGAACTCACCACAAACACTTCCCTTGTTCTCTTTGAATGGCAATGGCACCTACCTGAGAGGTGCCAGAACTGAGCTCCGGCAAGTTCCGGCTGAAAAAGCCCTGGTCCGAAACATTTGGAGGGCACTGGGTTGGTAAAAGATGACCTACAGCAGGCATGGCCAAACTTGGCCCTCCAGCTGTTTTGGGACTACAACTCCCATCATCCCTAGCTAGCAGGACCGGTGGTCAGGGATGATGGGAATTGTAGTCCCAAAACAGCTGGAAGGCCAAGTTTGGCCATGCCTGACCTACAGCCTGCAGAGTGTGTGTTGACTGGGAGACAACTTACATGTGATCTGATTTTTCTGTGTCCCAAGCCCGCCGCCATTCCCCCCTTGCGTTCTTGTGGCGTGCCAGTCGCTCCAGGTCAATCTGATCCCGTTCCTTCTTCCACCGCATGTATTCCGACCGCTCTCTCCCGGTCAGGGTAGAGCCCTTATCCCCTGGGCTCTTCTGAGGAGATTTTCCTCTCTCCTAATTGAAACAAAACAATATGTGATTAATGTGGAAGGACTTCCTGTGCGTCCAGAGTTCAAGCTGATGATCACCACAGCAATTGTGAAACTCTTAGGCTGTTTCGATCTGCTGGTCCTTTGGCTGACCATCTCACCTTCTTGCGTTATGGCCAATCCAATTCGTATATGGGTGGCTGCCTGAAGGGCTTTTCAACGACAACTCGGCTCCTTAAGCACTTGGATGCAGCTATCCTGACTTCAGAAAGGGTAGTGAAAGGGGAAGGGATGCGAAGGAGGAAGTAGGTGTCTCTAGGCTTGCACAAGTTTCACTTCACCATCATGCTTGCCAGTTAGGAAGCTACTATTTGGGCCTGGTTTGATCAGCTCTCAAAAGTGGTGTCGCAAGCAAAGTGTTTTATTGTGGGCATATTCCACAGAATGTTCTCGACATAATAAGAATTGCCTTAGTGGTGGATTTATTCTGCTTTATTAGTTGCTCTGGGTTGCTTTCCTATTGTCACCACATTATTGCTGCCCAAAGTGGCTCAGGTGCAACAAAAAGAAGGACAATAAAAAACAACAACCCAGAACATTTGTGATGTGAAAAGTTATGGGATTTCAGGCTACAGGATATACACCAATTAGAAACAAAGCAGTCTGGCCACCCTGAAATGTTTGCAGGTGCAACTAGCATTGAAAGCTGGATTGCGGTGGCCACTTCCAATAGCACCATAATTATGAACGCAGAATGAAAACGATGTCTGGAGGGGCTTTTATAAAGATTGTTGGGGGGTTTTGTGCTGCTTGACCCTGTGAAGCTGTTTTTTTCGGAAGTCCTGCTCCAGGCTCCCTCACCTTCAGAAATAAGGTAGGTGCTGACAGGGAAGAAAGTAATCTTTGTAGTGGTGTCCAATTTACAGAAGCCCCCCCCCCCCATGGAATCATAAGGTGCTAAGTCATCATTGGCTTTTAGGGACTAAATGAAGGCAGCTTTTTTACACCTACGTATTGAATGGCTGAGCTGCTATTCTCTTGCGGTTCCATTTCTCAGCTCCTGCTCCAGTTTGGGAAGCTATTTTTATCTGCTGCTATTTTTGTTGTTTTGCTTACATATCCCACTTTGTGCTGTTTTAATTGGATTTTATTGCAAACTGAGCCTATTGGTTATTAATATTTTAAGCTATCTCAAAGGTAAAGGTAAATGACCTCTGGATTAAGTCCAATCACCTATTTATCTACTTGCACTGGTGTGCTTTCAAACTGCTAGATTGGCAGAAGCTGGGACAGAGCAATGGGAGCTCACTCCGTTGCGCGGATTTGAACCGCCGACCTTCCGATCAGCAAGCCCCAAAGGCTCAGTGGTTTAGGCCACAGCACCGCCTGTGTCCTGCCACCTCAAAGAATGTATAGTCAAAAGGCAGTATAAGTATGCTTTAAAAAACAAGTAAAAAAGCCTACTTAGCTTATTATTTATTTATTTATTTAAAGTATTTATATACCACAATTCATGGAGATATTACAGTGGTTTACAAAACTAAAAACAAACAAACCCTAAAACAATCAAATAACTAAAATGCAACAAAGTAAGAAAAACAGCACAGCGGAACATTATAAAAGGAAGAATAAAACACTAATTATAAATGGCCAAACAAAAACAATGTATTGGCCTGCCCTCTTTCCTCTTTATATTGTTATCAGTTTTTGGGTGCCAGAATCCTTTAATCCCTTAAATCAGCAAGTGTTAAAATATAAAACAGGCTAGCTTCCTCATGAGGTAATTACCTGGGGGATGGGCCATTAAGAGAACAAAGGAAAGAGGGCTCTGTGCCAGACAGAAAATGGGTGGGGCCCCTCCTTTAGTTCTTTGATAGTTCAAAAGACAAAGCCTGAGTCAACCCCTCCATCATAGACTCAGGTTGTATATTATGTGTAATTAAGCCATATAACGTAAAGACACCACAGTCTCTGCTGTGCCTCATTCCAAAGGAAACACAAACCCTGGAACCCCTGGAAACTTGTATCATTTGGAGATTGTGGCTAGGAATATATTGTTGCATGTCACCCCAATCAAAATCCCCTGCTTGAGTAATCTCAGAGTCTTGGGTAGCTTAAATGCTCTGTATTTCCTATATCCTCCTGAGCTGCAGAAAGTCAAAGGATGCTCTGCAATGGAGGCATCTAGGTGCCAATGTCTGGGGACCCTAAGGAACAAAGGAACTATCTCCTCTGTGTGAGCTTCCAAACGACCCATGCACAAGTTTGTGTTGATGCTCTTCCAAGAAGCACTTGAGAATTCAACACCTGACAAAATGCTTTGTCAGAACAGATTAGCTGCACAGGCACCTAATGCCGATTAATGAACAGTTGACACCGCACACTCCTGAGGTGGCAAATGCAAATGGCTAACTACTCATTTGGCACACACAGTTACACAAATGGCTCACACAGCTCATTGTTGGCAAGATTTGTTAAAACAGATGCTCACTACCTGAGCTGGAGCAGTGAATGGTGCCTTCCTCATATCAAGGGGCCTGGTACCCGCGGCTGAACAGGTTCTTTTGGACCTTGAGACAAAAAAACCCCCACCTCTCTCTCCTTCTCTCTTGCAGGAAAAATAGAATAATGTAAAATAAATAACAAACAGCTGACTGGCTTTTCATGACCCAAATCAGCTGCCTGAGACTGCCACCTCTACCTAAAGAAAAGGACAGTCCTTTGGTTAGACAGGCCACTATTTATTTCATACCGCAGATGGGATGGTGAGATTGAGGGAGAGTAGCCCAACTCTGGCCTCCTAGTGAGATGACAGCTGAGACTGGGCGTTCCTAGTTAACACCTCATGAACTAGCCACTATGCCACACTATAGAGCAGCCTTCGTCAACCTGGTGCCCTCCAGATACAGTGGTACCTCGGGTTAAGAACCTAATTCGTTCTGGAGGTCCGTTCTTAACCTGAAACTGTTCTTAACCTGAGGTACCACTTTAGCTAATGGGGCCTCCTGCTGCCGCCGCGCCACCACCACACAATTTCTGTTCTCATCCTGAAGCAAAGTTCTTAACCCGAGGTAATATTTCTGGGTTAGCGGAGTCTGTAACCTGAAGCGTCTGTAACCCAAGGTACCACTGTATTTTGCACTATATTACCATCAGCCCCAGCCAGCACTGCCATGTTGATGTGGGTTGAAGGGGATTGTGGTCCAAAATATCTGGCGTGCACTATGTTGGGGAAAAGTGCTATAGTGCTGCACTACGTATAAATGTTTGTACCTGTATAGTTGGTCCCAGAAGGACAGGGAGCTCAGAGCATGCTGCATAATGAGCCTCCAGTATACAAGTCAGAACAATGTACTTTGAGCAGGAAATTTGTTTGCTTGCACTGCCTGAGGCCTCATGATTTATTGTTCCATTCGGCGTTGTAGCAGCTGAATGCTGGTCTTGCTTGAATGCTTAAGACCTTAACGAAAAGTGGCTGCTCAGAACAAGAAGGAATGAATTTGAAAGAAAGCCATCAACACAGCAAGAGTTTAGTGTAGCCCACCAGATGTGGGAGCCAACCAGCAGCTCTCTGAACTGAAGGGAGGCCCCAGAGCATATTGCTGAATATACACGTCCTGTGACGTTCATTGTCTGCGGATAAATCAATATTCCATATTTCTCCCCTTCAAAGAAGGCCACACGCACGCACACACCCTGAACAAGAATTAACACCCTTGGCATTTCATTGCAGATCAAAATAGAACTGAGGAAAATTAGAGGCTGAGGAACCTGTTGCCAAGGAGACACACCTATGTGGGTGGGCAAAGGAGCGAAAGAACAGTAACACTTTACTTCTCCACCAAAGGGAATTTAGGGGCCTGACAAGCCCATCCCACATGTGGGTGGAGAAGCAAGAAGTTAGGCTCTCTACTGTGAGCAATAGAAAAGCACCCCAGAGGCTCAGGACACCCTCCAGCCACTTCCGTTTCTGGCCTCCCCAAAATTGCTTCCCATGACCATACCTGCGCCTCACCTGCCAGACTCAGAAGTTTGATGCTTGGGAAGAGGAAATGAGAAATAAGAGATATATTTCTATATCAGAGAGCCTGTTGGATCACTAGAACAGCAGGTGAATGAAATCTATGATTCGGGGGGGGGGTGTATCCAGGACATCTAGGAGATTACTGTGTAGGGGAATTGGAATGAATATTCCAAACCTGGCAAATCGATCAGCAAGAATCCCACCTGCTGTCCACTGTTTGTTGACTTATGAGCTCAAGCAAGAGACTCTGGATTTAGCCAGAATATGCTTATTTTTAAAAGCTCAAAAAAGAGTGATAGATTCCCAAATATCGACACCCCCTCAGTCTAAACGAGGGGTGGAACTGCCATCAGAAGGGATGATGAACTGCTTTGGAAAATATAGCCGACTCTAACTGAAAGTGTGGCTTGAAGTGGGTGGGGGAGGCAGCTCATGTTTACAGATTTGCCTGCTGAATCACGTATCTTCTGGGCAATATGAGATGTAAGGAGCAACCCAGCATTTCCAAGGATGACTGCACTTTGTATTAAGGAAGTGAGCAGCAGATATTCGCTGTTGGGAGCCAGCTCAGGGCAAGGGCAGGGAGCTGTTTACCAGGCTGACCAGGGCCTCAGCTCAGCTTGGCCACAGCTGCGCTTCTGGGGCCATAAGGGAGTGACACAGATCAGATCAGCTCACCGTGCTCCCTGGGCTGCAGCTGGAGCTCAGGCTAATGAATCACTTCACCGGGAAAGGGAGGCTTATTCAATTTGTGCTCCGTTAATTACGAGCATTCGTCGGCTCAAGGGAGCCAAGGCTTCCTTCTGGGTCTGCACTGAACAGTGAGCAGGGCCAAATCTATTGCAAAAAAAGAGTCAGCCCCTTGCAATCTGAGAGTGACGTGTTTTTCGTTGTTAACGCCGGCGGTTAGCAGCCTCTGGATCAACACCCCTCCTTCCCAAAGAGCTTACTACAGCTGCAAGAATGAATCGCGTGTGACAGGTCTTAGTCATACAGCTTGATGGAGCGGTGAAAGAATTTGCACGGTGGTGCAAGGATGGCGCAGGAACAGAACAGGCGTCGCATGCCCAGCCTGAGCATTTTCCTGCCACAAACCTTTTCAACCTCAAGCAAAGCACCATGGCTTCATTTTGCACTCCAAGTAAAGCAGGTCCCTCCTGCACCTTGGCTGCAGACCTTGTCAAATAAAAGCACTGGACTTGGCAAGCAAGTTCCCCCTCCTATTCCTTTCTGTTTGAAAATGTAATATATTCAGGTGAGGATGGCTAAAGTCGTGCTGTGCTTCTGGCACCCTCTGGTGGCCTGTATGCTGAACAGCACTGTGATGGCATTCCACAAAACGGCATTACTTAGCATTGCACCATACTGGAAACAGATTGGCTGGACCAAGCCATCGATTAACGGTGCATCAGGTGCTTGCTTTTATCCCCTTTAGCATCTGATGAAGTGTGCGTGCAAACAAAAGCTCAAACCAATAACAAACTTAGTTGGTCTCTAAGGTGCTACTGGACAGAATTTTTTTATTTTGTTTCGACTACGGCAGACCAACACGGCTACCTACCTGTAACTGACACATCTCTGTTTACAATGAGGTCACGTGTCCTGTGCCCACAAGTCACCTCAGTGTGAGATAAACATAGTGGCAAGCAAAATTGCCTTATTCGCTGATGGGGAAGAATTATTTCTAAAGACCTTAAGCAGAATTTCCTGTAGCTCCGTCTCCACCTACATTCACTGCTGTCACTGACCATGCAGTACTGGTGGTAATACTGCGGCCAATGCATGAGCACTAGGATGCTCTCCGTGGCAAATCAGGGCACAAAGCCAACTGGCTCATTTAAGTAGTTCAGCTGTGCATGTTGTAGCTAGCCACTGTCAGGGCCCGCCCAAGACATTTTGGCACCTGAGGCAAACCTCAAAATGTTTTTTAAAAAGCAAACCAACAATAAAGGCAAGTCCACCGCCTCCCAAGGTAGTCTGTTCCACTGTCAAACCACTCTTACTGTCAAAAAGTCCTTCCTTAAGTTTAGTCAGAATCTTCTTGTGCATTTAGTCAGAATTGACTTGTGAATAGGTGTTTTCTGTTGTCAAATCCAGCCACTGATGGTTAGTGAATTAAGCCAGTCAGCCCTGCTCCCTGTTCACGGAAATTGTCATTAAAGACTGCTCTCACCTTTCTGACAAGCACATTCTCTGAATGCTTGTCACCCTCTGACCACCTCCTCTCCACTGTTCTCTTTTCTTCCACCTGCAAGGACACAAAAGTGAATATTTATTCAGGAGCAAAGAAGCATCAGCACAAGCTAAGAAGATCAGATTCTCCTGCCAGGATTTTTATTTTTATTTTTTAAGAACAGACAATACAGAAGAAACCAAGGATTGTCAGGTCCAGACAATGGAACAGAGGAAAAGGTTGGGAAACAAGATGTGGAAGAAGGACAAGAGCAAAATTCTTACCAAATCCTTTCTATTCCACACTGCTGCCAGAAAGGAAAAGCAGATCCGCAGTTAAAAGCCTTGTCTTTACCATCAATACGAGCACTTCCAACCAAAATTAGCACACACAAATAGCACTTGAACATTTCTCTAGTTAGTTAGTTAGTTAGTTAGTTAGTTAGTTAGTTAGTTAGTCCTTGCTATTTCTATAGCACTTTTGATGTGAAAAGTGCTTTACAAATTCTGGGCATGATTCAGCTAGAGTTAAATACTCTGAAGCCATCTGGTTGTCCATGGGAATGATTTAAGCAAAATCTTCATTCTCAGTGGGACTGCAAGGTGCTTAACTTTTGCCAGATCATCCTCAGTTATCATGCAGGCCCTCACCACAATCTTGTGGTGCAGATTATTGTTCTCATTTTATAGAAGGAAAATATCACATTGGTTGTGGGTTGGCCCCAAAGATACCCTTTTGCATGCAGAAAGCACCTTCCACTCACAGAAGGGCTGTTTGATGCATTGTGATAAATCAACATAAACAAGAAAAGAAGTGCTTCTGCTTGTACACGAGTTTGCAAAAAATCTTGACAAAGGACATCTCCCGACTGCTGTTATATTGCAGGTGTATTCTGAAACATGTTCTTGACCCAGTAATAGTGCATTGGTGGTAAATTTATTTTGCTTTATTAATCGTTCTTTGATTCTTCTCCAATGCTTCTACATTATTACTCTCTAGAGGGAGTCTAACATAACAAAAGCAGGACAATAAAAAAACCCAGAGCATTTGTGGCATGAAAAGTTACAGGGTTTTAGCAGGACCTTACGTGCTGTTTAGAAGCAGTATGTCTGCCTCAAAACTTCTTCAGACAGAGGAATATCTCATGACCACCCCAATCATGAGCACAAATGAATATGCAGTAATAAGGACATTCCGTTCTCCTTTAACATCAGTGATCTGGTGGCCAGCTGGGGAAGACTGCAAGCCGGCCTGCAGATTGGCCAATGGTAGACAAGCCTGGGCCTGGGGATTCTTCAGGGGGAGGGTCCAACCAGCCAATGGGTGTCACTTGGGCCCGCCCCATAGGGAATAAATTGTGGCCAGGCCAGCATTCCTCCACAATCTTTTCACAGGATCTTCCATATCAGTTGCCATTATTCAGGGCTGGGCAGGAATTTTTCCACCTGGCCAATTGGCACTGGCCGGTTGGTTTTCACCTACCTCATAGTAATTGTCACAACTTTGTGAGGTTAGGCACTGGGTAAGCCTTAGTCTGGTCTGGAGGAGATGTTGTAGCCTCTGCCTGCCCCTCCTTGGTTAATGGTATTCTGTTAAGGGGATCCATGAAGAGTTGCTTCTGCCCAATGCCCAGATGGGGGCTAGGGCCATAGAACTCCCCCAGAGGGGACCCCCCGGGGCTACCCCTATTTGATGTAGGTCATAGGGCCTCCCCCATGTTGTGATTTACCCTTAGGTACACTCACAGCAGATGGGCTGGATTTAAAGAAATGGCTTCACCCAATGCCAAATCTTTCACATCTGCAACCAATAAAGTTGTGGCCTATTTGAACTCAAAATCTATATGCTGCTGTCTTGTATGGTTGCTCATTACATAGGGAGCAACTGCGTTGTGGGGCCTTGGCATGCAGCTGGAGGACATCTGGAGTAGAGGCATCAGAATTGCCACAGAGACAGAAAGATGAAACTCTGGCAAGTGGCTATTGTTCAGTGGCAGAAGCACATCCTATCATTTTGAAGGCCCCACAACAGGTGATGAGAAAGCCCTCTCTGTTTGAGACCTGGAGAGTCACTGCTAGTCAGAGTTGACAGTACTAGGCTAAATATCTAAACTGACCCTGATATACGGCAGCTTGCTATATTCCTAGCTGCAGTTGGCTGAAGCAGAGGTACAGCTGTAGCTTCATTGAGAGCTTGTGTGAGATTAGCACTTGTGTTGTCTGCTTGCTAGCAATATCTCTGCTTGCTTATTTGTAAACAAAGAGATATTACCAAGGCACCATGAATCTCCAGTACATTCTCAGCCAAAGGAAATGACTCAGAAATGCTATTCCTGGGACTTACCACCACTCAGGGAAAGTGAGGAGTGTAGAACAATGCTTAGAATCTATCGTGCTACCCTCACTCCACTCCCCAGAGCAATGAGAAGTTCCAGGAAGGCAATGCATGATCAGATTTAGTTTCTCTTGGAAAGCAGCCACTGGAGACTTATTGGAGTTTTGTAATATTTACATTATTAATCAGAGAACAGAAGTTCATCTGAACTATTATGAGGAGGAACCCACAATACGTATCTCTCTGCTGGCAGCCAGTCTCAAAGCCCAGCATCATGTACACATAATCCACTTGATTTATCCAAGTTCCCCAGTAGCCACTGAGCAACAATAAAGACTTTTAGCAAGTAGCACCATTTGGAAATCAGTAACTTCATGTTCCACTAGGTCTGGAGTTCACATAAGCAGATATTATCTTGCTATGTAGTCCAAAAGGCACCCCACATCCCAGTACGCAAGAGGGAAGGAGACTTGGAGGAATCTTGAAGCTTACAGAAGTGCAAAACAGTCCATTGAGAATCTTGGCTGACTGTTGGAGGGGGCAGAAAACTGAGGGTGGGGGTGAAATGGGGTAGCTGAAATGCTGAACAGAGGCTTCCATACTGCAAGATTTTCATGATCAGCCTCATCTATTGACACTTTCCCACAAAATTGGGCCCCAAGTGGCTCACAACGTATCAAGTGAATAATTAAATATATAACAAATACACACAAGAAATAATACCATCACTAAATAAATACAGTGGTACCTCAGGTTACATACGCTTCAGGTTACATACGCTTCAGGTTACAGACTCTGCTAACCCAGAAATAGTACCTCGGGTTAAGAACTTTGCTTCAGGATGAGAACAGAAATCGTGCTCTGGCATCGCAGTGGCAGCAGGAGGCCCTATTAGCTAAAGTGGTGCTTCAGGTTAAGAACAGTTTCAGGTTAAGAACAGACCTCCGGAACGAATTAAGTACTTAACCTGAGGTACCACTGTACAAAAAAAAATATATGGACAAGTTTGTTTGAAACAATATGAACAAACCAACCTAATCTGACAGCTTGAAACTAAACAGGGGAGAGAGAATAATGCCCAACACAGAAATACAAAGTAGTATGCAAAACTTCCACATGCTCCAGATGCATCTATCTCTCATAGTTTGGGTCCAAGACTCAACTTCAAACATCCAGGGAACCCACCACCCCAGCTCTCTCCTGGGGTAGTGAAGAGGGGTCTTCAGGCCACCATTATCAGGACTCTCCTCCATTGTCTCCCAGGACAACATGGATGCCAACAACTCCATACAGAGGCCAAAAACTTTCATTCCACATTATCCCACCAATCGACATGCATTCATGCAGGCTGGGGGTTGTAAACAAGTTTCTCGGGGTTTGTACCACCCTTGCCCTTGCGGCAGTTTCTGACCTGGTGGTTTTTATAGCCCTTTCTCTAGTGCTTTTTTTTCTGGGGGGATGCAGGGGTATGCATACCCCTAAACATTTTGTGAATCTTTGTACTTCTGTCCATTTACTGTATTTATTTTTCCTGATTTGAACTATAAAATGGTGATTTTCTTGAGCATTGCCTTTCTCCAAATCAAAGACATGGGTAAGAGGGAGAAACATACATTTCAAAGAGCAAGTTTTATAAAGAAAATAAATAATTTCAGCTTAGAAATGATACTATGTTCTAAAAGAAACCAGTCATCAAATCTCTTTCTTAACATATGCTTAGTCTTGCAAGTGAGGAACAGAATTTTTGGATTTGTTGGGGTTAGGTCCCAATTGCTAATAATTTAAATAAGCATCAATTGTAGGCACACTAACAGTCTGTTTGAACAGCTCCAGGCACTTTATAAATGTTTGTGTTGTTCAATTGTCACAACTGAGCAACAGGCAGATTATCCAAAATGAAGAATATCCTGATGTCTGGGACGGACCGTTTCCACGAAAATTCAGCTCTCCTTATTTCCACTCACCTGCATGGGGGAAAGACTGGCACAAGCATGAATCCTGCTCTCTCTCCTGACAGCCGGCTTCCAAACAACAGCCAGACATGCTTTGCGTACAGCACACAGGGCTGCTTTGTCTCCTGTCTGGTTGATGCAGCTGCCTACCAATTCATGCAGAATCCTGTCAACTTCTAGGTCTTCTGCTGCCAAAAAGCTCTCACTGTTTATTACTTTGGTTGGTCTGAGTTTTGTAACCATACATGGCAGCTGCAGGAACAATTGCCTGACTTTGCAACAGCTGTGCAGGGTGGAAACTGGCAGCCCCATTAGGAGTGATAGAATCAGACAATCATGGAATTGTAGAGTTGGAAGGGGTTCCTGAGGGTCATCTAGTCCAACCCCCTGCAATGGAGGAAACTCAACTAAAGTATCTATGGCACATGGCCAGCCAACCTCTGCTGAACAACCTCCAAGGAAGGAGAGTCCACCACTGTCTGAAGGAGTGAAAAGCAAAAGCGCACTCAAGATCTCCAAATCATCATCCACTCCTGCCTGAATCCTACCTTCTTCTTTTTTAAACATAACTTTTTATTGAGTTTTTTATAAACAAGGATCATAAATGATACAAATTAATAGACCAAGTCTTCACCTGTCATTTGTATATCACAAAAAACAGAATAATATATCTGCAGTAATGTCTTCAACATATGGTTCATTATTAGTGGTCAATGTATATGTTCTTGGTTTGTGAATTGGTTTAAAAAATAACAATAAGAAGGCGAAACAGGATAGAACAGAGTTAACAGATAACATTCAATATTGCATAGCCAAACGCCTAATCAGGGGCCCCTGAATCCTTCCTTCCCTTTAACACTCTTCTAGACATCACAAAATTGACTCAGACTGGCTGTGCAGATAGGCACACCAATGCAAGAGGAGCTGGCACCAAGTATATCATCATGCACACAGGAGAGCAAGTATAAACTCCATTTAAAAGTATCATGATTGGAGTGTTTTCAGACAGAGATTTAATGCTGTAAACAGATCTTTAAGATATCAGAAAAGGGACATTGCCAACAGTTTTGAATTTTTCCCAGAAAGGGAAAAATCCAAAGAAAATGTGGGGGTGGGAGATATGGGCTTGCATTTTGATAAGAACAACATTGTGCAGCTGCTACAACCCACCCCGCCCCCCGCCCCCCCCCAAAAATCCTGCATGCATGAGAAGCATTAATCCCACAATTCATCCCATTTGGAAGCATCCTGAGTGATAGAAAGTGACTGGTTGGGTTTAACACACACACTATAGAACAACAGTTGTGGGAAAAAAGAGGATAAGCCAGTTTGTCTTCCCCATCCTGGTTTATTTATTTTATTTAAATGGGGTTTTGTACATTTTGTTCATGTTCAGGGAAGCCCATGACAGATATCTGCATAAAATTTGCATATGATAATTTATGGATGCAGATGCAAATATAGCCCAACTTTCAGAGGCAAAGCAGCCCTTTATAAGCAAAGAGTTGTGTGTGTGTGTGTGTGTGTGTGTGTGTGTGTGTGTGTTTTAAAGGTTTTCAGAAATAGAAGTCCCCTCTTCATCTTAGAATTCCCCCCACCAGTAGGGCTCTAGGCCAGTTTGGGGAACATAGTAAACTGTTGTAATGGTTATAGGGGTTGCTCGTGCGTAAGTTGCCGCCACTCCTGGCTAGGTTGCCTGGTTGAACCCTTTCTGTCTGGACAGCCTCTCACCCGTGGCTGTCTCAATCACTGGCAGAATCTGTCAGTGGGCGTTTCTTGAACTTCTTCCAGCAAAGAAGTTCTTTGACACCAAGTCTCCTCCTACTCTCCCTGGGCGGAAGTCTTCTGCGCAGGGAGGGGGTGGGCAGCGGAGTACCCATGCTCTCCCCGCTGGTCTCCGGCGAGGAGTCCTGGAGCCTCCTCTCCGATTCCCCTATCTGCCCCCCTTCTCCACTGGTGTTACGCTGATTTCCTTCCCCAGCAGATGGGCTGCCTCTCTCCCTACTGGGACCCTCTCCGGCATCCCTCTGGAGCCTTCCCTCTGCCTCTGGCTCCGATGGCAGTTCCCTGACAGCTGTCTTCTACTGAGTCAGACTATTGCTCCATCTAGCTCAGTATTGTCCACTGCAGCCTTTATCAGCCTTGTGTCCCCAGATGTTGTAGGACTACAACTCCCATCCTCCTTGACTACCTGCTAGCTAGGGATGGTGGGAGTTGTAGTCCCACAACATTTGGGTACACGGGATTGAGAAAACGCTGGTGTATTGATTGATCTCTAGCTTTTCAGATGGAGATCCCTCCCAGTCCTGCCTGAAGATGCAGGGTTTGAACTTAACACCATCTATGTGCAAAGAAAATGCCCTACCACTGAGCTACAGCCACTTCCCAGGGGATTTGAAGGGAAGAATATACATCCAGTTTGTCTAAGTTTGCCTGCGAGGGTCCACCCCTGCAATCCTGTTATTTCAGTAAATGCAAGATGGGAATAGTTCCTTCAATTTCTCTGTAGTGGTAAAGACAAAGGAGCAAAGCTGGTTGGTTACCCTATTCCAGATATCATGTAATAGCCTCCCAAACATGACAGACAGCTGTCTGGCATGATTTAATTCTGGGTATGTTCACAGAAGTGATGAATGACGAGTGGATAGCAAAGCTTGTCCCATGGAGAAATACAGCACCACGCTTCCTGCCCTGTGCTTAGTGAAATAGTATTGGGCCGATTCAAGGCTCCAGACATAAAAGTATCCCTGAGCTGATTTTGCAGCATCTGAAAGTGGCAGCTTTTGAAAGCTACATGAGAGTACGGAGTCAGTAGTTCTCCTGAGCTTTAAACATGAAGAGAAGAGTAAAATACAAAGAAGACAATTCCCTGGAGCAGTTCAAAGAAACAGAGGATGCTGAGAAGGCAAGTCTGAGCTTGAATGAACAACCTTTATTCCTGCTAATTGCTTGGGGCCTTTTTTCAGTTGAACATCAAACTCGCACAGAGACAGGCACAGTAATAACAAGGCAGAAACCCCATTTCAGTGTCGCATCTAACATTCCTTTTTTCTGTCTATGTCTCAAGAGAGCACATTTCATCAAAGATAGTTTATGTTACATGCTTGTCCATTTTATTGCAGAATTTGTCTATTTTTACAGTAGAAATACATGAAAACACCCATGAAGTGCAATAGAATTTGCAATAAAATATGCACACAAATGCTGTGATTTAAGGGGAGGAATTGTTTCCCATCTCTATCCAGCACTGAAGGTTGCCAACCTTTAATCTATTTCTCTTCCTGTGCCAGCAGAGTGATCTGGAGATATATGGAATTGGTAACGTAGCAGGAAGAAGAGAGTAAGAATAAATGAATACTGTAGTTCTTCAAATGAAGAGGTGCAGAAAGTGAAGGATTGGGACCTGTGTTTTTAACTTATTCATAAAGAATATCTGAGTTAGGACTGAGCAGTGAGGTGGCCAGGTTTGCTGATTATACTAAATTGTTCAGGGTCATTAAAACAACAAGATATGGTGAAGAGTTCTCCTGCCTCCAGTTGTGAGACTGGAAGTGAAGAGGAAGAAGATGCTGAGAAAGCCAGTCACTTGTTTACATCCAGGATGGGGAACAGGATTCAGTAGGCTGCTACCATGGACAATAAAGCCAAGGTGATTCCCCCCCCCCCCTTTAAGTGCTGAATCTCCATAGACATGGGCTTCACTCAAATACCAGCAACTTCAGGTTCTGCAATTGTAGATGACTGGGAGTTCTTGTGCAACAAACCTGCTTTCCCAAAAGAGTAGATTTTTGGTGAAGGGGGAAATGATAGAAAAACGCAGCTGAAGGGCAGGATAACCCTTACCTTGAGGCAACATCATCTAACCACCCTGCAAACATATCAGAATGAATGGTCATTAAATTTCATTATTATTATTTTCACTTATGAGTCGCTTCCCACAAGGCAATCATTTTTGTTATATAGGTTAGATGGTTGTTGTGTAATAATGTTCTCTCACACTTTCCCATGCATTTCCCCATAACTTCCCTTATCACAAAAAGTTTGATCTTTTGGGGAAACAGGTATGTTGCTCAAGGCCTCTTGTTTATTATTACACAACTTGAATTTGCCATATCCCACTCCAAAATAGTGAGAGTCTAAAAGCACCTCTACGTCTTTATTGTCTCTACACTAGACAATAATTTTTGCCACCCTTACCTGGAGATGCCAGAGACTGAGCCAGAGATATTCTGCATGCAAAGCATATACTCTGTCACTGAGCTATATCCCTTCCCCTACTACTGAGCTAGTAAAAAGGAAAGTTTGCTTAATTATCTCTTTGTCCTCCCCCCCCCCTTGATTTTTTTTTTCAAAAATGAAAACTTTGAAAATATCGGGTGGCTCAGAAGGACTCGCCTCCATTTACTCCATTTGTCATCTGACCCCAATTTCATTTCATTCCTACAATCATGTGGCACTTACCTCTTTAGACAGGAAGCGTATTAACTCATGATATATTATCTCTCTATACACTGTTAATAAAAAAGCAATTCAAACAGTCCACAAACCATAGACGTCCAATTTAAAGATGATTTGCTGCATACTAATTAACCATTATGCTTCACTGGATCTGGATACACCACTCTGAAGCTTAAATGCACTGTTGCATAAAACAGCAGCCTGTTAAATGCAGCTATTACCAAAATGAAAGAGGGGGCAGAGTACAGAGAGGTCTCTGAGGAAACCCAATACTAAAAGACCCAGAGAGAGAGAGAGAGAGAGAGAGAGAGAGAGAGAGAGAGAGAGAGAGAGAGAGAGAGAGAGAGAGAGAGATTACTCAACTCTCTGCTGACAACTGGGATATTGGTGCCAGGGAAAATCTTGGGCACTGGGCAGGAGGGCAGGCTATGATAGTAATAAGGTTTCTCCTTCTTAGACCATGGGGATTTTCTTTACTGTCATCTATGGGAGAGGAAAATGAGATTGCAATTCCATTTAGTCTCCACTGAAGCAGAAAGAGGCTGATATCAAATACCAGGAGCCTTTTGCAGTGCACTGCTTTGAAGAGGGTACATGTATCAGCTGGGAAACGCAAGGGACATATTTTAAAGGAAATAGCACTACATACACTTGCTCTTAGTGAGCCAGAATCCTCCTCAGCCATCAGTAAATGCCCTTGGACAACTCAGTAGCCTAAGCTACCCTAAAGTGTTGCTGTGAAGATGAACTGGGATCTTAAGAGTATCGCAAGAAGCCTCCACACATACGAATTAGGCCAAACCCTAGCCTAGGTCAGGGTAGGAAGCTATTTTCAACCTGAGGGCTGTATTTCCTTCAGGCCAAACTTCTGGGTGCCACATGTCACTGGCAGGCAGGGCCAGAGGGAAGAGAGGGTAGGCTCATTTCTGCATACTCAGCCCATCTAGGCAAGCAATAAGGAAGCATTATCAGAGTTCAAGGACACATTCCAGCCAGGCCAGAAACACTCAAGGAGAATGCAAAGCAGAGCCAGTAATGGATGTTGCTGAATGGGAGGTGGGTATGGCCTGGAGAGAATCCCAAGGGCAGACAGAGAGGCTTGGAGGGCTGCATTTGGCTCCCAGGCCTGAGGTTCCCCACCCCTGTGCTAGACCTTCCTTTGATGCCCTTCCAAAGTATGGCAGGTAGGCAACAAGGTCAGGACCTTTACTGTGGTGGCATTAAGATGCCAGGGCGCTCTGCCTAAGGTGAAGCTCCACACTGCTTGCTTGCTTTACGCTGAGCAGCCAAGACTCCAACCCCTACCTGGCAGTTTAGGCATTGGCTCTTAAAAAGGATTCTGATTTTTTAATCAATTTTTATTTTGAAGGATTAATGTGATTTTGAACATATTGTTTTGATTTTGGTATATTTGCTATAGTTAATAAAACAAACCAACTTTGATTTTTGATTTTTTCTTACAGAATGGCTGGACAGAATTTATCTTTTAAAAAAACTACTCTGAATTCCACCACTTCTCAATATTTATGTGGTGCCACTTTTCTCACGTCCATCATATCGCTCCTAAAAACATACAATTTCCTGGCAACGTTTAGCTCTGTCCCTTAGTCCTTGCACTCAGCTCAAGCTATATGTAACTGCATGTGCTTACATTTATCCGCTCTTACTCTGTTTCTGCTCTTTATCATCTGTCTGGATTTTCAAAAATTGGATAGGCAGAGCTCTTTTTTTTTATGGTGCCCTTTTAAAAGACTGAATGTGCAAATACTGGTTTCAGTTCTACTCCTTTAGCTCCCTCTCGGGGTTATAGCATGGCATAGCACATCAAAGGAACAGTAAGCCTTGGGGCCCTTCCAGGCAATCAGTTTTTCACATAAGAATTGCTTGGTTTGCAATTCATTCATCTTGAGGATCCAGGCATACAATGTTGTGTTGTTGGGGAAATGGACTTTCCTCCGTAACCAGATACTTTGACTACGGGTCAGATCAACATAATGGAAAACATTGTTTCTTGCTGTGTGAACAAGTTTTCCTGAGCTCCAAGTCACAAGCTCTCCCATTCTCCCAGCTTTCTGGCATGCAAAACAGGAGCCGATGAGAAGCATACATTTCCACTTTTAAACAAGCTACAGTGCCCTGTAATGTTTGAATGTCAGGGACTGTGGTTTGTTTAATTAAATTTGAGTAGGTGTGATAGTGAACATTGTCTCACTACATCCAATGAACATGCACATTGTGGCAATTTCCACTCCTGGTTTCTGTTCCTGACAGAATTCTCCAAAATCCCTAGCTGCTGGTTAGCCACCACTGCCATACTCTCACTAGCTTTGCATTGTCCACACTGACTGGCAGCAGCTGTCTGGGATTTCAGCCTGAGGTATCCCCCAATACTACCTGAAGATCCCAGAGATTCAACATGGGACCTTCTGCACACAAAGCCCAAGCTCTCTCACTGAGCTGAAGCCCTTTTTCTCACTGGGGGCGTTCATATTTCAAACTCTCCCACCACTAAGGCAGATGGAAAAGTTCCATTTGGGAAATGTTCTCAGCACTTGGGGAAAAGTGCTGTGTAAATATTCAGTGAATGGAAAGGGTTGCCCTACTTGGCCAACTGCAGTTTACATCCTAGTAACATCATGCTACATTGCGCATGAACAAATTCCCCACATGTCTGTATATTTACAATGTAAACCTGGCCCATCAGAGGCATGCAGGGACGGCTTCTGTAAATCCCTGGAAAATAGGGGCACTTGGAGGGTCTGACGTTGTATTTCCCAAGAGCCCACCGCACTGCAAGATACAGTTTCCACACAAATCACCTTGAGGCTATTCAGTAGCAGAGCACATTTCACAAAAAGTTCCCCCTCTTCCCCCCATTCCCAATGACTTTTGTGCCTCCTCCCCTCTTCATTCTTTGCCATCTCTGTGTTTATCTAACATGCCTCGACCGTATGGCGAAGTTTGTAAAGCCCTGAGTCACTCACAGCCTTACACAAAAAAGCATTTACTGCCAAATGTACTGTTTAAAAGCTCTTTAAACTCCAGGCCCAAATCTGCGTGTACTTCACGCTGGGAGGCGTCGCAGGGCCTGGGCCTGAGGACAATGGCGCACTGTTTCTGGGAAAAGCGCAGACCATGAGAGAGAGAGGCTTGAGCTGGCTGCGCCGGCCGCCTCTCCCAGCGTGATTTACACTCTCTGTTTCAATGTGTCCATGTGCTCCCTGCAGGCCCGTCATCCATCTTGCCTGAGAAAACAGCCTTGGCCATCTGGGGCTGTAAAACTCTCGCATGCCCCCCGCTCACCATGTCAACAGGCTTTTCTTTTCTCTCCTCACAGGCAGCGGGGCAGAGTGTAGGCCCAGCAGCTGAGTTACAGCCTGAAGACTGAATAGGACGCACAGCTTGTGCTGTTCTTGGGCTTATCCTCTTCTCCGTCAGCAGAATGTCACTCGGAAACCATCAGTTTCAGGCAGCTGGAGCTCGGCTCCAAAGTCTGCTTTTAAAAACCTTGGCCCAGAAAGCACAGAGGCACACGCTTCAGAAGATGCCAAAAGGAAGTGGGCCCTCAGACAGTGGTTGGACAGTGTCATTCTGAGGGAGACAGTCTTGCCTCTTGGCTAGAATCAGTGGCATTCTGAAAAACTGGATTCTGCACCTTTTAATCCTATGTCACTTCCCCCCGTACTTAGTTGCTTAATTTCTAATCAGGGATGCTATTATTATTATCATTATTAGTCCTGTTCCTGTGCCTAACAGCAGCCTGATTAAAAATAGTTGTTGCTGTTGGTGTAGAGGTAGCAACATTTAAAAAATAGATTTGTTTTGTTTATAAATATCAGGATTTTGTCCTCAAGATCTTAAGATATTCTCACTTAAAGGTGAAAAGTTACAAAGAATTCCAATAGTAACAGGGCTGTATTTGTGTCAAGAGCTGTATTCCCTCAGGAGTAATTGCTTGGGGGCCACATACCAAGGATTGGGAGGGCCAAAGTCTTCTTTCTCTGCCCAACATCCCATTTGACATTAAGAAGACATCTGAAGGCAGCCCTGTTCAGGGAAGTTTTAAATGTGTGACATTTTAATGTATTTTTCATCTTTGTTGGAAGCCGCCCAGAGTGGCTGGGGAAACCCAGCCAGATGGGCAGGGTACAAATAAATATAATAATAATAATAATAATAATAATAATAATAATAATAATAATAATAATAATAATAATAATAATAATAATTTGCTTTCACAGTGCATGAGGACAGGAGCCCTTCTACAGCTGCCATCTCGATGAACTGTGCCCCTTCCCCACAGTGTGACAATTAGAATTAAAAATAAACCTCCCATTGGCAAAACCAAGAAGTGTTTTTTCTCTAAGCCTAACTGTCATGCGAGTGAGGGCAGGAGGAGAGGCCAGTCCTGGCTGGAGATGCAAGGGACTGAACATTTTCCTATAAAATGTTTTGCTTTTATGCCTGAGGCCTAGATGATCACATGATTTCATAGATTTATCTTAAGTCGATTGATATTGCAGTGGGCCCAGCCAACATTTCCACTTTCCAGTGTTGTAGAATGAAATATGAGAGTTGTATTGAATTTCGATGGGTGTCAGGGACAGAAAAGGTTCACACATCCTTACTCAGCCATGAAGCTCACTGGTTAGGCTTCGGTAAGTCATCATCTCTCCTCTTGACTCACATGCCACGCTTGTTCTGAGGGTAATTCTGTGTACCACACCATGAGTTCTTCAGAGGAAGGGTGCAATACAAAAATGGTCAGTAAAAGTTATAAAGGTAAAGGACCCCTGGACGGTTAAGTCCAGTCAAAGGCGACTATGGAGTGCAATGCTCATCTTGCTTTTCAGGCCAAGGGCGCCAGTTTTCAATTTCATTGTTTTGTATGGGACAATGACAATAAAGATATCATATCATATCATATCATATCATATCATATCATATCATATCATCATATCATATCATATTGTTAGTCCACAGACAGCTTTCTGGGTCATATGGCCAGCATGACTAAACCGCTACTGGCGCAATGGAACACCATGACAGAAGCCAGAGTGCATGGGAACTCCATTTACCTTCCCGCCACAGCAATACCTATTTATCTACTTGTACTGGTGTGCTTTTGAACTGCTAGGTTAGCAGGAGCTGGGACAGAGCAACAGGAGCTCACCCCATTGTGTGGATTCGAACCGCTGACCTTCCAATCAGCAAGCCCAAGAAGCTCAGTGGTTTAGGGCTCAGCATCACCCACTGTCACCAGGATGTGATTCTTCTTGGTTTACCTAAGGAGGCACAGACAGTGCCATGACAACATCCTAGGGAAGGGCAAAGATGGGACTGTTTCTCAGAGCCATTTCAAGGGACTTAGCTGCTTCACTGGCTACTGAAATGTGCACTTGGTATAAGACTGAGAGTCAGAGCAGACAGAGTGGTTTGGGAGCTGCAGCTGCAGCACTGAAGGTGCGGCACAATTAATCTCAGCAACTGGCACCTAAAGCTCTTGCTTGAGTTCTGCTAGTGCAGTTACTGCATGCTATCTCAAGATGTCACAGCTGAGGAAGCATCACTGAACAACTAACAAAGCATGGACGGTCCAGGATGAATACACCACAAATGCACTATTATTGCATCAATGACATGCTGCAGATGACACTTGCAAAAAAAAAAACATCAGTTTGGATGGGCCTTAGGAAACTGCCTTAAAGTTATACCAAGTCAGAACACTGGCCCAACTAGCTCAGTACTGTCATCTCTGACGGGCAATAGCTCTCTAGCCTGCCAGGAAAGAGTTTTTCCCAACTGCACTGGAAGAGAGACCCCAGAGATGGACTGAGGGAGCGTTTGCATACTATAGCCTTTCCATCACCCCTTCTCTTTTCAGTCTGCCGCAGTAAGCAAGATTTCCATGTTCGCCCCACAAGACATCAGAGAGGTAGCTGCGTAAGTGGATTGTTGCAGCACTGGAGCAGAAAGCAAGTTTCCAAATAATTTTCAGCTGCCCAAAAGCTGTTAAAGCAGCAGCAGCGGCACCTCTGCATCAGGATTGGCAACATGTATTAACACTGGGGCTGGGGGACGGGACTGAGTCCAAGCAGAGAACTGGAATCAAAGGGAGCCATTTGGGAAAATACTCACCCTGCCTTTGTTGTCCATTGTAATAGCAATCTGCATCCTTCTTCCCCTGCGGAAAGCAACCAACTGATCAATCTCTTCTTCACTGATGTCTGGGGCCTCCCCTGGGCTCACAAGACACTCTGATCCCCGTTTTTCACTCACAACTCGCTTTCCCTAGAAAAGGCAGAATCAGAATATGCTGTTTCTTGCCCTGTATAGAAAGGTGCATATTTAGAGTAAGTATGCCTATTTGGTGCTGAAAAAACAAGTATAATAAATAGCAAATTCCATTCATTGATAGCTACCAGTTGTAATCAATCTAATTCCGAAAAGAAATATTTCAGCCAGAAATTCAATATAATGAACCGTTGTGGATAACGTATAAGATATGCTAGCATTGTAATTTTGTTGCACTAAACTAATCAAGACTGAAGTAACAAGTGTTCTCTTAATTTTTTTGTCAGCATTTAGGAGGGCTGTGTAAAGATCAGCTAACTCCCTTCGGGGTTGATGAATTTTCTTAGCTTCCGAGCCAAAAAATTCTCATCATGGGAATTGTTTTCCTGGATGAAAACCAACACGGCTAAGTAAAATATAGCAGAGATGATATAACTTTTATTCCATGTAATTGAAAATATCACTATGTTTTGAGGGTAGCACACAGATTACTTAGAATGCATAGACTCAGAGTAACAGAGTTACTAATGACATCAAAGACTTCTGCTAGCACAACAGGGCTTTCTGCCCCCTCCTTCATCATGCTCCCCAAAATTGGTTCAAGAGGAGTTGGGGGAACCCCCAGAACAGCATGCCAGGGCAGGAAAGGAGAATCATTCCACCCGGCCCACTTCGCAGTAATTTATGAAAATGAATGAGAGAAATGACTGAAACACATTTTCATACCCAAATATACCACATGCAACATTAATAACAGAATTTGAACTGCAAGAAAAAATCTGACTAAACACGAAGGGTGGAATCCAATGTAGTGCTAAGGCTTTTTTTAGAATTTATGCTAGTGCAACAGAATGTTTTCCCCATTTCCTCTCCCATACACCCCCTTAATCTGTTCTGGGAGTTCCCCCAAAGTTCTGGAACAGATTTCAGGCAGATAGTGGAAAGGGGTGGGGGGAGTCCTGTTGTTCAAGCAGAAATTCTTGCACTGATGGGACTTGTTAGTAAAATACTGCCCCAAACCATCATTGCTTCTGACATCTTCAACCTGTATTAGCACTCATGGAAATATTCTTTTTAGAAATGCCTAAGAAAAGAAAAGACTTGTATTTCAAGCTTTCATACTGCTGGGCAGGGCTATTTTTCTAGAAAAGGAGGTGCCGGAACTGACCATGAACACCTCCCTCATTCTCTTATAATGGCAATGGAGCCCACCTTAGAGGTGCCAGAACTGAGTTCCGGCGAGTTCCGGCTGGGGAAAAAAGCCCTGTTACGGGGGCTTAGAAGCACCAATCCTTTCTATGTCCTCTTCCTGTCTTTGAGGTCTTGATTCTGACAGCATGTAGTTGAATCCAAACATGTTGCTCAAGTCAAGGATCTGCCATTGCCTTCTTTAATGTTATTGTAAGAGATTCATATTACACTCTGCTTGTATGTCAACACAGCCTAATGTGATGTGTTGTTTTGACTGCCACTGCGAACGAAACAGATGTCGTCACCGAGCTGTCCCCAAAGATGTCTAGAGAGCTTTTTGAAGTGGTGGAAATGAATTTACAATCCTATCAGGCAGTAAAAGACTGAAGGGTCACTTACAATCTGAGTGCAAGCTGCATTTTTCGACTGCTGGAGATTTACTATTTGTGACAATGATTCCCAATTGACTGAAGCCTATATGTTGTATTGGAGGAACATTCTCACAAAGCTTACCACCCAAATGCTGACTTACTCAGCAAGCAATAATATGGACTTCATTAAAAGTTTGATTAGTCCTGAATAAGTGACTAGTGTGGTGCCACAGGGTTCTGTCTTGGGCCCAGTCTTATTCAACATCTTTATCAACAACTTGGATGATGGACTCAAGGGCATCCTGATCAAATTTGCAGATGACACCAAACTGGGAGGGGTGGCTAACAGGACAGGATCACACTTCAAAACTACCTTGACAGATTAGAGAACAAACAAGATGAATTTTAACAGGGAGAAATGTAAAGTATTGCACTTGGGCAAAAAAAATGAGAGGTACAAATACAAGATGGGTGACACCTGGCTTGAGAGCAGTACATGTGAAAAGGATCTAGGAGTCTTGGTTGACCACAAACTTGACATGAGCCAACAGTGTGACGCGGCAGCTAAAAAAGCCAATGCAATTCTGGGCTGCATCAATAGGAGTATAGCATCTAGATCAAGGGAAGTAATAGTGCCACTGTATTCTGCTCTGGTCAGACCTCACCTGGAGTAATATGTCCAGTTCTGGGCACCACAGTTCAAGAAGGACACTGACAAACTGGAACGTGTCCAGAGGAGGGCAACCAAAATGGTCAAAGGCCTAGAAACGATGCCTTATGAGGAACGGCTAAGGGAGCTGGGCATGTTTAGCCTGGAGAAGAGGAGGTTAATGGGTGATATGATAGCCATGTTCAAATATATAAAAGGATGTCACATAGAGGAGGGAGAAAGGTTGTTTTCTGCTGCTCCAGAGAAGCGGACATGGAGCAATGGATCTAAACTACAAGAAAGAAGATTCCACCTAAACATCAGGAAGAACTTCCTGACAGTAAGAGCTGTTCGACAGTGGAATTTGCTGCCAAGGAGTGTGGTGGAGTCTCCTTCTTTGGAGGTCTTTAAGAAGAGGCTTGACAACCATATGTCAGGAGTGCTCTGATGGTGTTTCCTGCAGGGGGTTGGACTCGATGGCCCTTGTGGTCTCTTCCAACTCTATGATTCTATGATTCTATGATAAGTATCCTCTGTGGATTGTAAATACATTTGCTCGCAGATGAAGCTCACTGGGTGGCCTTGCTGGACTGGAATGTTGGGGAACCAGATTCAAAACCTACCCTACCATGACTCTTATTGGGTGGCCTTGTGGATCATGCTGGGTTGGGATATTAGAGAACCAAATTCTAACCCTGCTTGCACATGAAGTTTATTGGATTTTTTGGGCTAACTAACAATGTGGGACCCACCTTTTTGCTGAATGTATGTTGCTTTGTTTAAACTAGAATGCTTTTACTTGTATTTCATCATTGCAACCTGAATTTGCTGGCATCTCTAGAGATTCAGCACTTCTAAAAAACGAGCTGGGGACTCACCTTGGCTTTATTGTCCATGGTAACAGCCAACTGAACCCTCTTCCCCATCCTGAATGTAAACAGGTGATCAGAATCCTCATCATCTTCCTCCTCCTCACTTCCAATCCCAAAACTGGAGGCAGGAGGGCCGCTGCTTCCCCTTTTCTCACTCACAACTCTTTTCTCCTGCCAATAGGACAAACACTTAGCTAGGAAATGGTCAGGATGTTGCCATATTAACCTCCTCCCTTTCTCTTTTGCCTTAACAGCTGGGGAGAAGAAGCTATGAAAATGTCAGGAGGGCTCTATGACCTCACACTTTTTGCCAGTGATACAAATACTGAGGAAATTTTTCCAAATAAATAGCTGGTCCTTTTGTCCAATTTGCCAGGCAACCTATAAATCTAGTGAGGGGGGGAAGCATCTCTTCACTTATGAATCTGACATTTGGCTGTAATGTCAAAGGTTTAGGGAAACAGTAGAGTCATCATGGTGTGGATCTTTATTCATGAGAAATAGATGATGCAATAATGTGTGATGGACTCACTCCAGTCTTTCATAGTCAATTCCCTTCTCTTATTATTTTTAAACCATAGTTCACAGAGGTGTTTAAATTTACTCCTGATTGGAGAGCCATCCCCAAACACATGTTCTTGCACATATTACTGTTACATTTAGGAACCTGTAAATCTTTCAGAGAGCTGATAGAGCCTGGAGCCTGATGGTCTCTATACTTATTACATATTGATTTCATAATCCCTCACAGCTAAGACCTTTCTAACCTTGCAAGGATGGAATGTATAAAAATCCTTCCTTAGCAGGAAGGGGAGATAATGCTTACATTATGGGCTTTGGTGATGGTGATGGTGAGGCCGTCGGGCCTGGCTTTCCTCGACGTGACAGCCATTCCCTCCTGCTCTGCTCGCTTCCTGTCCTCTTCTATTTCCTGCAAAAATGACAGCCAGCTCCTCTATCAGATCAGCTTACAACAAGAGGAAAGCTGGAAACAAAGCAATCTCAAACAAAGGGAGAAACATAGGGAAGCTATGAGAAACTGTACATTCATCAGCACACATTTGCTGCTGCCACTATATTTGACAATAGCAACATCCAGGTGATGACTATATTTACCAAGGCTTTACTGAGACATGTGATTTCTTCTTCTTCAGAGAGTTGAAGATAGTTTTAAAAACCGCCTCTCTCCATACGAACCTACCTGGACCCCCAAGATCACCTCTGAGGCCTTTCTTTATGTGCCTCCTCCATGAGGTCTGGAGGGGGGCAACATAGGAACGGGCCTTTTCTGCAGTGGCTCCTTGTTTGTGGAATGCTCTCCTCAGGGAGGTTCAGCTGGCGCCTTCATTAGTCGCCAGGAGAAAACATTCCTCTTTAAGCAGACCTTTGGCTGATTGACATCTAATGCCCTTTCAAAATGTGTTGTGGAAGGGGGAGATTATTGTGTTGTCTTTGTTTTTGTTGTTATTATATATTTTGTGTTTCTCATATTGTGATTTTATGTTGTGAACCGCCCTGAGATCTATTGGAAGAGTAATAATAATAATAATAATAATAATAATAATAATTTGATATGGTATGTAGATACTACTTTTACCTCTGGTAAACAGGTTTCATGGGTTTTATATTCTGGCATCATCTGATTGACCAAGAGGCCTCAAAAGAAAGAAGTGAATACCATGGGAAGTGATACATCTCTAAAACAGCCTCCACTCTAGCAAAGATTATTGCTTGTCTTCAGTCTGATTTTCAGTCTCTTAAATCCTGCATGCCCAAACACAGTCTCAATATATTGATTCAGGGTAGACTGCTATTGCACACTTCCTGAATGAAATATAGAGCTGGTTATTAGCATACTGATGACAACACACTCTAAAGCTCAGGTTATGTCACCTACTATAAGTTACTTCAGCCACATCAAGTTACTGGTGTCAGCTGAACAAAGAATGCAACAAACTGAATTTTTCAAAGGAGTTAGCAGCATATAGGGCTTCAAATGTTCACCAAGGAGACCCCGAATCTGAGCTAAGAAGTCAAACATACATGATATCTTCGCATAAGCGCTTCGTTCTTTTTCCGCAAAGCTATGATTTTCTTATCCAGTTCGACATCTTTTTGTTCTTTTTTCCGCAACACTGCATCATCCACAGTGGCATCCTAATGAAACAAAAGAGCTTTAGGGGATTTCCACATATGGACAGTAAAACAGATAACAGATACACATATGGTTAAAAGTACAGATTTTACTTTTTTACATTTATATTCCACTATTCTTCCATCATGGGACCCATTTGGTCTTAGTTTCAACAAGGTGGTAGCCTTGTTATTTATTGAAATTCATATCTAGCTGTTCTTCCCAAAGAAGGAATTTTGGCCATACCATGGGATCTCTTTGACTCCTCTCTTTCAACCAAGAAAAAGATGGAAGACAAAGGTCTTCATCACTCACAGCTATCAAACATTTAGCTCTATGTTTTAAAGTCACAGAAGATAGGTACCCAGTGTCCTATTTTGAATAAACATAGCCAGATAGTATTTCAACTTAAAATTGTAATGAAAAAATATAAATTTGGATAAGTCTGTGGCCTACTATATGCAATCGTATATTTATACTGTAATATTGACACTGACAAACGTGTGTCTGTGTATGTGTGTTCTGCTAAGATCTGTAGGCCAAAGCAGAGCTTTCATGCAAGATATAAGGCATGCTACAATAAGGGTAGTTTACTGAAGCATTAACAAGATCAAAATTCAAATATATCCACCAGAAAGAGTAGCACTTCTAAATGAAGGGAGGATCAACAGCAGAGCCAGCTGCAGGTTTGAGGAAATCCTGAGTAAATACTTCTAGTGGCCCCCTCCTCCATCAGTCAACCACTTCCTCTGTTGGTGAGCCCTGGCACTGTTGGGGTGGGCAGGTAGGCAAAAGCAACACTGAATAGCATTGGATGGCTGACTCCAGCTGCCACTGAAATTTGCCACAATGCCCTGGAACAATAATATGCAAGGTTACTGATGCTGGCTCTGATCAAAAGCATCTAAGCATCTCAGTGGCCATTCCTGGAAAGAAGACGACAAACTCAATGGGCCCTTAGTATGATCCAGCAGACCTCTTCTTAAAAAGTAACACTGGATTTTTAAGGCAAAATTTTATTTCCTTGCAGAAGGTATCACTGAAATCTGGACAAAAGAAGAATCTGTATTAAGCAGGTGGTGTGACTTTTCAAGCACTATTTTTCTCTGCAAAATGGGTTGAGGGTTAGAGCAGTCATAGCTGGTATCTGTGAGCTTGTGTATATTTTGGCACTCAATCGAAAACATTTCCCCTCCCCAAATATTTTCCAGCCCCCCAAAAAGTCCATGGTAAAACAAAATTTCCTAAGTTACAAATTCAATTTAGGTGTTAAATATCAAGTCTGAAGTTAGTGTTCACATTTTGACAGGACTATCTGACGCTAGGTATCCTCCTGTGAATATCAAGTTTTGTAATCTGGCCTGGCAGCTTCTGAGCCAGATATATTGAGTGCAAATTTCTTCTGTTCTGCTCCTTCCCATCTCTCTTTAGGGGCTGAGCCAGCCTTCATTTTAGGGTGTAACACACAAGGATGGGTAAGTATGCCAACACTGGTGTCTCTCAGTTTCTCATTTTTCCCACCCTGAAGGTCAGTTCTCCACGTTTCCACATCACTTTGCATTTTTGTTTCAAAGTTCTCATGAAAATTCACCAGCATATTTGTGTTAAGTTCTCCTATTATTCACAGTTTTGTATGCAATATTGAAAAACAATCTCTGTTAATATAATGCATATTATGTTATCTTCCTTGATATATGCATTTTTGCGCACATTATGTGGCTGAAGAACTGCATTGCAAAAATTGGAGAAGTGCGAATTCTGAAGGATGGTTGCGATTCAGTCGGCATATTGTATGAATTAGGTACATTTGCCTTTAAATGTGAACTGAACCAATGTCTCCTCTATCCACCATCCCTAGTAACTCAGCCTTCTTGAACTTCGTCCTTTCCAGATACTTTGGACTACAACTCCCATCACTTCAGCCAGCAGAGTCAACTCTCATCATTTAAAGCATAAAGACCATCTCCTGCTCCTTTTAGGAACTATGCAGTAGCAATTAAGGCATGCTGCACCTGTGGAACTAGAATTTTGCATAAACAGATGGTAGCACTTGTAATACCCTATAATTTTAGGAGTTGCTAAAACGTCAGCTTATTGTCTAGCCACGAGATCCCTCGATACCTACATTCAGTTTGTTTTTAATGCACTAAGGGTTTCATGGTGATGACTACCTAACTCCGCCAACAACTGTGATGTCACGGGCTGTTCATAAAGCCAACTGATTTCGGGAAATGAGTGGTGAATAAATGAACCAGGGTCAAACGCGGAGCCTAAAGGCAAGTCTAGCTACATCTTTCGGCGGGGGGGGGGGGGAGGGACAAGACTGCTGAGCAGGCACAAAGGATGCCATGGCAAATCCTGGTAGATGAAGAAAACAAGAGAGTTAGCAGTGGGTTCAGCTGAAGAAAGGAGGTGCTAAGAAAGAACTGGGTTTGTGGCGAACCTGAATGTAGGGCTGACAGACAGGAGAGGCTATGCGCTCTTTACAACAAGGGAGTAGGCTTTGAAAAGACCATGGGCCTGTGAAAGAAAAGAGCATAGGATTGCCAGGCCTTCATTCCGAGAGTGTTCCAGTACCCTTAGGGACATTAGGTCTGTCTTCTTCCTTAGTTTGAAGCACTGTAGTTTGGGAAAGATGGAGGGCACAAGAAGAAGGGGACGACAGAGGACGAGATGGTTCCCAAATTGTGGTCTATGTATCACCAGTGGTCCCCAGGCTTCATTCAGGTGGCCTACTGAGTGTTAGTGAATTTATGGTTGAAAATAGAAGATGGCACAACCATCACATTGAATATTCATATTGATTTTGTTATTGTATTTTTTTGCTTCTTTTTTTGGCTTATATTTTATTTTATTGTATCACGATTTGAATTCTATGGAATTACAATTGCTGCAACAGGCAGGAAAAGCATTGCGTGGTCTTCCAAGACCCTCAACCATTTTCAAATGATCTGCGGAGGGGGGAAAGTTTGGGAATCACTGATTTAGAGAGCAGTAGTTTGGAAAAGGCATCTTTAGGGTGAGCAAACTCTGGGATAAGGGCCAAATTTCACATGTCAATCCCTTATTTAATTACAGGCCTAGCTTCTAATAATACAGCAACAGACTTTTATAATGAAACTGGATGAATGGATGCTGACTCAGTTTAAGCCTAATATGCAAATTTTCCTTATGAGAAATATCCCCACCCCCCAAGGTGAGGAAAATATTGGGTTCTTTTATCATCATCAAATGTCTTGGCAAAGAGAGTGGGTGGGTAGCTTTGGAAATTCAGTGGAGAGAGGCAGGGATTTTTGTAAATGACACTTCTACAAAATTGTTTAAATTAGATTTGGATCCAACCTGGCCAGAATTTTCTGGGTTCCTAATGACTGGTATGTCACCTTTGTGTGGGCAAGTAAGTTCCATACATAATCAGGGGGGAAGCTAGGGGCTATGGAGGCAGAATGGAATCAGACAGGGCTGCCATTTTGGCACCTGAAGCAGACTCAAAATGGCATTTCCCTCCCAACCAGGGAAGAAGGGGGGAGGGGAGATCTACATCAGGATTAAGGGGGGGGGAGAAACTAACATCAGGATCTGCTGCCCTGGTGGATCCTGACACCTGAGGCAGTCACCTCATGTTGCCTCATGGGTGGACCAGCCCTGGAATCAGAGCAATGTGGATTCTGAAATACACTCCTTTAATTGTGTTACAAAAATGTGCAGTGGCCAAGCCACATTCCATAGAATCCTTTGCTAAACTGTGCAGAGGTTGGTTATTCAATCCATTTAATAAAGCCTATAATAGCAACATATGCTAGGAATGTAATAAGTTGAGTCAGACCATTATCTCCAGTGCAGGAGGGGGGCTTTTTCAGCCCAAGGGTCTTATTCCCTCATGGGCAACCTTCCAAGAGCCACATTGGGATAAAAACCAGGTAGACATAATACAGCATGTATAATAATAATAATAATAAAAACCAAGGACCCTATCTCGTACTCCCCACCCACAACAAGAATTCTGGGAGCTGTAGTTTGTAAAGGGTGCTGAGATTTGTTAGGAGACCCTATTTCCCCTCACAGAATTACAATTCTCCGAGTTGTTTGTGAAGAGGGATTGGTTGTTAAACCACTCTGAGAACTCTATATCTGTGACGGGAAAGAGGGGTCTCTTAACAACTCTCAACACCTTTAACAAATTACAGTTGCCAGGAGTCTTTGAGGGAAGCAATGATTGTTTGAAGTGGTATGAAACTGCTTTAAATGTATGGTGCGGGCAGGGCCAAGGTTTTGCCCTTGCAATACACTTTTTAGTGAAAATATTAAGATACAGCAATGCTCAGTCTGGCAAAGAATGCAGAGCATCAAAGTCCACTTCAAAAAGAGTCAGGTTATGCAGCTATTATTTAAAAAGTTAAAAGGTATACTATGCCACCACTGTGCTGAAGCTACAAAGCAGGTCTGGGTTACTGCCTGAGAATCTCATATATGTCACCTTAATTTATTTACATGTGTCAGGGGCTCAGGAGCAGAGGCACAGGAGTGGGAGGAAATGGAGAGCAAGGGGGAGGAATCCGAGGGGAGCGTAGGCGATGACAGTGGTCCGAGGGATTCCCAGAGTCTCTCCAGCGAATCGGAAGATTCACAGAAGGGGGCGCCTATGGCCAGGGCAAGGGGGGTGCCTAGGGGGACATCCCAGGAAGAAGGGGCCAGAGGGGACTCAGAGAGCAGCAGTTGGAAATCAGGACCAGCTTCCCCACCAGAGCGCAGTGGGGGGGAGGAGTCCCAAGTATCGGGATCAGGCTGCTCACCACCAGCGAGAGGAGATGAGTCAGGATTGACCACGCCTCCATCGGAGAGCGCGGAAACGGTTGAGAGGAAGGTTGGAGGCTGGGCGCGCGCGCCAAGTTCAAATGTACAGGCGAGCGGCACAGCAGGTAGCCCGGATAGGGAACCAGGTCCTAAAGCCCGCCGGAAGGAGGGACAAGAGTCAGGGGGGTCAGCGTCAGAAGAGTCCAGAAAGGAGGAGACCCCGGGGGGCAGAAGGACCCAGAGGAGGAAAGAACAACGGAAGAGGTGGAGTAAGGCTAGAGTCTTAAACTGGTGTACAGGGGGCGGAGACTCAGACGGAGCTTCGCCGGTCTAGGTTCTAGACGTAGAGCTGCACGCTGCGCCTTGTAAATGGAAACTGAACTTCAATAAAGACTTTTGTACATTACAACCGGCTAGCGTTGGTCCTCTGTGAGCTGGGACCTGGAGGCAGCTCTGACAACATGATTTGAAAGACTTTTCAAATGGCAAGAGTGGGCGGGGTATCAAGAATAAATTATTATTATTATTATTATTATTATTATTATTATTATTATTATTATTATTACCATTATTATTATTATTTCTTCTCTGATTGGTATAAGATTTCCCACCAGCCACACTTTCATTTCCAGGATTCAGCTATACAGCTGCAAATAAAACGTTTTTAAGTGTGTTGTAAAGTGCATTATACAAATAGGACACTAGATGGTGATAGTGAGCTATGGCAAATTCAATATATTTTTCAAAACATTTATTTTAAAAAAAGCATTTTCATAACTTTTTTTATATGGGTCTAGATTCCACTCCAGTGGGGATAACATCCATGGTGAAATGTGGCTGGGACTTAACATAATGCTTTGATTTTTGTGTGTGTATGTACGTTAATAAAACTTAAGTTTTATACCACTTTCTTGGTCACCAGAACACCCGGAATAGTGAATAGTAGTCAAATAAAAGGTTACCAAGCAAGAAAGTCTTAAGCAGAGGGAGCCAAAGTGGGGCCATCTGTATGTTGTAGGACCACAACTCCTATCATCACTGTTGGAGTACAGGGTGAGGATTTGCTGCAACATTTTGTTGCAGGCCCCACTCGCTGTTCTTTTTCAATTATCTCCACGATTTGGGGCTGAAGAAGAGATTCTTTTTCTTGCACACACACACACACAGCAGTAGTACAGCAGCAACAAAAGCCTAGCTGAATGACCCCAAAACTGCAAAGCAGCACTTTGAGGCCTGACTGATGGCTGGCACACAGACTGATTCACTGGTGAAAACGGACCAACACGTTGCAGCGTGGTCAGCGATTTTCTTCCTGGCTTTTGCTGCTGAGTTGCAGCCAGTCAGTAACAAGAGGGTATGTTTCCGCTGCCAAGCTACTGGAAAGAATGTCGACTCCGCTGCCACTTTGGGATGGAAAGGGACGCCCCTTACGCCCTCTCTCCAGCATAAAAGCTCTTCTGGGGAGTGAGGTACCCGTATGCCACAGTGACTAGTTCGGGGGGAGTTATAAATGGCTTTAGCAGAAGAAACGTGCAGTGGCTGTGAATCAGAAGGCGTTCCTGCTCGCTTGGAAAACAGAGAGCCCAATGGGAGAGGAGAAGGGGAGGGAAAATCAGACATGCATGGATATCTTTCTCTATCAAAATGCAACAGAAAAGGAGAGGCTAAGCAAAGCAAGGGGGGTAGGATAGTGAAGCTTCATGGAGGGGGGGGGGGTTGGCATTGTATCCAGCATTTCAAGTTCACCCACTCGCTGTCAGTTCTTGGTGGATGGGATTTTCTCGCAGATCTTGGCTCTGGCTACAGGATTCCACCCCCCACCTGCCGCTTTCAAAGTCAGCTATTTATGATATGAAAGACTCAGAAAAGAAGCAGGGCTCGGGAGATAAAGAAAGCCTGGGGGATGGGGAAAGAGAGGGCCTCTCAACCCAGCATTTTGTCATCTTAGCTAATGCACTAGTGCTCTCGTAAACATGCCCGGCCTTTGTGCTGCTCGAGGCAGCGCCAAACTCCTGGTCTTTGGGATGGGAAATGTCCATCATTACCCAACATTCTGTGTTGTTGTTGTTGTTTTAAATTCTCCTTCCCCTCCTTTGTGGCTGCGGGGGGGTGGAGGGAGGGAAGCTGATCTCCTGAGGGATGTTGACATCCCAACCTGGTCACATCCTAACCTGCTGTACAAAAAAAAAGCACCTTTCTGCCCTCCCACACCTCTCAGATACACATCTGCTGGCCGAAAGCGAAGCACCCCAAAATGACAACACAATGCAAAAGGGGAAAGGCAAGAAGAAGACGAAGAAGTCATTTCTTGGCTTTGCTGAATGCAAGGCTGACTCCCCCACATCCCTCCCACTTACAACAAAGGCGGCACTCACAGATCGGTGCATTTTGGACATCAGAGGTGAAGCTTGGCGGATTCCACAGCAGAGCTAAAAGAGGAGAGCCATCAGACGGCCTTTCTCAGTACTGGCTGCACAGCATACAAGATCATGTTTTGATTACAAAAGCCCTGTCTGGGCTCCCAGCCAAAAGCACTGGCTGCCTAATATACGAAAGCAGAGGCAAGCAATCAGAGCGCTGGTCTGTCCTCCTCTCCACTCTTCGCTCGCCTTGCAGGGGGAACCTACCTCTTGCTACTCCCTGTGACTCCCGAGCACTCCTTGGTGCCACAACCCAACCTTAACCCAAAAGTACACATCTTGAGGGACACGGAAAGGGCAGATTTGCATCTCAACAGCTGGACTTCATGTGCAGCTGTTTGTGGGGTTTGTTCGTATATAGCAGTGTGGGCAAAGGTTTTATAACTACAGAATCGTGCTGGGCCAATCAATCCACCCCATCCTATATTTAAAGCAGTGGTTCTTCTGTGGTCAAGGGATCACTGCTGGTTCCAGGGACACATTCCTATTTGATCATAAATAAATAAAATGGGAAGATGCTGGAAAGACAAAAACCTTTATTGTTTCTACCACATAGAGGAAGAGGCACCCTGCTTCTCAGTTGTTCTTAAACTACTCTGAAAAGCAGCTTGCCTCTTCTGCAGTGCAAGCAGCTTCACTGGAAAGAAACTTCGCAGAAACTCCAGCTGTGTGCACAATTCTCCCCTCTGCATGAATTCATTGGGTCCTGGCCACATTGCCTGCAGACAAATGCAGATATTGAGGGTTAATGCAGAAGTCTCCCATGTTACCCGTCCATATGATAGCATTAGGGTAAGAAAAAAATAGGCAATCTGCAAAGCTATTCCTAAGATCTAAGTAAATGATTTATTTATTTTAAATGATTTAACCATTTATTTTGTCCTTTTCTGAAGGGATTGGGGGTTAAAAAAGAAAATTGTTCCCCGCAGATGAGGTTGCAACTGCGTCAGCAATCGCCTTCTTGAACTTTGTTGCCCAAACTGAACACATGACGCCAGACGATCTTACCAGCTCCAGACAGAGTGAAGCTACTCCTCCTCAGCTTTTGCAAATAAAAGATATCCTGAGGAGCAGACATCAACAACTGGTAGATATGTCACCTGTATTCCCTGCCAATTATTTTCTGCCACATGCTTGTAAATCTATGGATTGCTTTGTTCTAAGGTCTTCTAAGATCTGCTAGACTCAGCAAACAGGTCTGCAGTTCCTTCTTCCGTTGGCTTATGCATTGGTTTCTGCCATTTCTTGATTTCTCTCGTGTGTGTGTGTGTGTGTGTGTGTGTGTGACAATCACCAGGCTCTGCTGACTTGAATTCATGCAGATTGACCAAATAGTCTTTGACATGCTCATTTGTTACCCTAGATGGGACCTGCCTCCTTTGATACTGTCACCGCCACTAAATGCCTCATTACAGCTTTCCTTCTTTGTCAAAGCAGACGCTGCGTAGTTCAGAAAACCATCTGTCAAGGACTTCCCTTCAAAGTTGAACAGTGGACGCAGTGTATCATTTCTCTCCTTATCCAGTTGTAAAACTAATGCTTGTTCCACTTATTTTATGACTTATTTCCCCTTCACATTCATTCTGCATCAGGGCTGGCCCAAGACATTTTGACTCCTCAGGTGAACCACAAAATGGTGCCCCCCTCCAGCCAGGGAAGAAGGGTAAGTGAAAGCCTAGATAGGGAACAAGGGGGAGGGATCAAATCAACCTTACCCAATGGTTGAAGTGGGAATCAAAGGTGGCCAGGCGGGTGGGGGAAGCCCAACTCTGAATTGCGCTAGGTGGGTGCCTAGCGCAGGAGACCCTGAAGGAGGAGACCCTGAGGGGGGAGCAGCAGTGCCTCCTATTTGCCAAGAGAAAGCGGCAGATCCAGCGTCTAAGGAGCGTGCCACAGCCATGACTGCCACTGCAGCAGCAACAGGAATAGGTAATACAGCCTTGGAGACCAGATCTATGCCCCTATAGATCCTTCCACCTGAGGCAGTTGCCTCGCCTTGTCTCATGATAGGGACAGCCCTGTTCTCCATCAATAAGCCAAGGATCAAACTGGAAGCTGGCTGGCAAACTATAATTTGGGACACGGCTCTGTAGATTATGGAACATTGCTATGACAGAAAACTATACCTGCAAAAGTTCTGGGGCTGTCACATTGCTTCATTTGCATCCAGTGCCTTTCCTGTAGCATCCTCCTAAAATCCTATACCTGCTCATACCCCAAACTGTATATTTTTTTAGCGGAGGGGGCAATTGTTTCATTTTAGTTGTGCTATTTCCCCTCCAGATGTCAATAACATTGGGGAAGCAGAACAACTAATTAATAAAGCAGAATAAATCCACCACTAAGGCACTACTATTGTGTCAAGAACATGTTGCAGAATACTCCTGCAATAAAACTCCCACCAAAGTACACTTACTTCTCAGTTTTTCTTTTGATTTTCAGTCCATTAAAAAGATCCTGTTACAAGCACATTAGCTGTTTCTTTCCTTTAAAAAAAATATTTGTATAATAGTTTTAAAAAAACACCCACTTATAACCAACCCATGCACCATGACGAATCTATGATGGGAACAGACATTTTGGTTTTCAGCTCTTGTTATCGAGAGCAAGCTTCAGAAGCGCTGTGCTAATGATGGGAAATTCTTACAACTTCTCCACTTGTATATTGGCAGAAGCAGGTGCATGGATTCAGCTAGTTGGTTCTCCAATCCAGTAAGGACTATATTCTGGGCTTGTGTTACAGGCAGTTCAGTGCGTGCATTTGGAAGAATACGCCTCTTCCCCTTTTGCGCCGAGATTCAAAAGAATAGTTCAGTTTGTTGTCCACATCTCAGACAATTTTTTTTTTTACTCTTTCACTATTCCCACCACTCCTCTTTCACTGACCAGGTTGCAAGAGAGAGCTCTCACGTTTGTGACGGCAATGTTTCACCATTCGTATTTCACATTAGTTTCATATTTGCCCAAATTCATTTTTTTTAACTTTTGAGCTTTCATTCTAGGAATACAAATGCTGTACAACAATCTCCCAAATGCAGCACACAAAGAGCGCATTTCTAGCCTTGCACACGCAGAGATATGGTACACTCTGCTTGCACCAATATCATTGGCAGGCTGTGGGGACTTCCGGGTCGGCGCCATCGCCGAATGGCGGGCTCCCTCCGAGCTCCGGAGGGAGCCTGCTCGGCAGGGGCTGGGTCCTACCGCACCGGCGATGCGGGGACCCTCAAAAACCACGGCCAGAGTGAGGCCGTGGACATGGAGACTCGGCTGGCACCGTTAGCGCCCTCCCGGCTCGTGAAGGAGCCTTTTTAAAGGCTACGGATCGGGCGCCGGGGAGAAGCGTGGTGCTTTGAGTTCTCTGCTATCCCTGCCGAGCGCAGCCGCATGCCATCCGGCGGAGAGCGCTGACTTCTTCTATTGAAAATCTGGACCTAAAAGAAGAACCCGTGAGTAATTGGATTATGGATTAAAAAAGAGGGATAAATTTTTAAAATCTGGAGCGAACGGGGGAGGTGGAAAAAAGGAAGTCAGCCTACCCCTTAATTGTAGAAGAGCCAAAACAAAGGACTTAACGACTAAGATCGAGCGTATCTTTATCTTCATGAATTAGCAACTTTGCGAGGGAAAATTATAAGACTGTGCTGGAGGAGAAAAGTGGAATTTGTATTAAAAAAAACACACCCCCCCCCGGAATCCCTGGAGTGATCCGCGAAACTACCTGGGGAAGAGCATCGGGAGTTTTGACAGCTGCCAAAGGCTGTCAAAACGGAAGAATAAAGCAGGGACTTTGCTTTGAGGACTTTGCCGGTTACATTTGTTCTAAATTGTATATAAATTGTTTCAAATAAGGATTTACAAACTATTTGGATTAATGGATTTGATCTGGAAGGGAACTTAGTTATTGCGATCCACCTAGAGGAGCTGAGTGACATTGCATGTGTTTTTCTCAGGAAACCTGAACAGTTGTAACTCTTAATCTCTTGGGAACTGCAGAAATGGAACATTGTTTTGTCTACAGAGGGCTACAAACTACAGGAAGCAATGGATTCTTTAGTTGGAAAACGAAAGGGACATGACATAATGTTTTGCTTCTGAACAACAAGCCTCTGCAGAAAATAAGAAGGTCATGGAAAAAGAACATTTTTGCGGGAAAACAGGGAAACAGAAGGAGGAGAGAGAATGACAAGAATATGGAAACATCATGAACCGGACAGAATTGGGAACATTTGGGACATCCAGATTTGACAAGCTTATGGAAATTAAATGGGAGTTTTTTACTCCTGGATATAAAAATCTGGATAGAAAAAATGGGCCACTTTTTGAGACAGACTCCTTCCAAGATTGGACATTTGTAATTAAATATGACTGGCAAACTATTAGAGGGATATGGATTAAGCGGGTAGGAACTTCAGGAAGACATTAGGATGAAGGGATAGAAGGAACACAACAGAGAAAGGGGGGAGGGAAATTTGGAATCCAAAGGTTGTAAAATTATTTTTTATCTTCATATCTTTTTTTCTTTTTTTATAAAATTTTGAAAGGGGGAACTCGTGGAAGGGAAAAAATCGATCTTAGGGGATGGGAATTTGGAAAAATTGGGTTATTGATGTTAAGTGAGTCATGGGATAAAAACTTGTTGAATTTAATTGCTTATTCGGAAGATTTGGAACGCAATTGGGGGCGGGAAGGGGAAGTCCTGGCTTTGGTTTTGGAAGAAAGTGTATGAATTGGATCTAATTTGTTTTTAATTTGGAAAATCTTAATAAAAATTATATTAAAAAAAATATATATATCATTGGCAGGCTGTGGTGCTGTTTCTAAGAGAAACTCCACCATCTACCTCCCCACCCACCTCCTTCAGTTCCATTTCATGGCTTCCTCTGACATTTTGTAATTGATTTTTTGTTGTTATTTCCATTAGATGGTTTTATTAGTTATTTGTAGGTAGTATCACTCACTAGAACTCATTGCATTTTATTTACTTTAGTTTTTGAATCTTTGTGCTTCCTTGGAGGCAGCTCCAAAGCCAGGAGCTCACTGACCAATTCTCTGATTTTAAAATGTATTTCTTTTATAGTGAAATAGTGGTTTGGGAGCTGCCAAAAAAACAAAACAAAACAAAACAAAAAAACCCTCTCTACTCTGCTTTCTCATCCACAGAAGAAAAATGCAGGACCCCCTGTGGGAATGCACTCAAGGGAGCCAAATTCAGTTCTAAAAATATGTTGTGATAAACATAGCAAGGGTCCTATACTGAATCAGGCCATTTGTCCTCATGCATGTTTGGAGACCTATGAGCACAAGCTGCTGATTATCCACAAAGACCTCTGGCTAGGTCTGAGTGTGTTACCATAACTTTTGACAATGTTTTTGTGGGGTGTGAAACACAGAGCAGTCAAATACAACATTCCTAGAGTGGACATAAAAAGGGGATGTCTGGACCAGCCCAGTCGGAACTTCCTGTTTCCCCCTGGGCTGGGACAAACTTCCTCTACATGTGACCAGAGGTGGCCGTGATCTCACCTGTGCAGGTAACAAAATAGCACAGGGGAGGCAGCCATCCCTCTCTCTCTGACTCCATTCCTTGAAGAAGCAACCTCTCCTTAGCCTGAGATGCTCTCTTGACTTCCAGCCAAGAGAGGACAAAGGAACTACCGTATTTTTCGCCCTATAGGACGCACTTTTTCCCCTCCAAAAATGAAGGGGAAATGCGTGTGCGTCCTATGGGGCGAATGCAGGCTTTCGCTGAAGCCTGGAGAGCAAGAGGGGTCGGTGCGCACCGACCCCTCTCGCTCTCCAGGCTTCAGGAGAGCCGCAGCGCCAGTGCCACAAGGTCGGGGGACAGCGGGGAGGCGGAACGCCGCCATCCCGCTGTCTCCCGATGTGGTTTGGAGGCTGACGGCGGGGAGACGCGTGCTTCTCCCGGCCGCCAGCCCCGCAAGCTCCGGGGACAGCTGGGAGGTGCAGCGCGTCCTCCCTCTGTCCCCGGAGCTGATCTGCAGGCGGGCGGCGGGGAGAAGAGCGCTTCTCCCCGCTGCCTGCCCCGCAAGCTCCGGGGACAGCTGGGAGGCGCAGCGCGTCCTCCCTCTGTCCCCGGATCTGATCTGCAGGCGGGCTGCGGGGAGAAGAGCGCTTCTCCCCGCTGCCGGCCCCACAAGCGCCTGGGGGGGAAATAAATTTTTTTTCTTTATTTCCCCCCAAAAAAACTTGGTGCGTCCTATGGGCCGGTGCGTCCTATGGGGCGAAAAATACGGTATCTCCTTATGGGATAGATTCCACGTGTATATATTTTGTAACTAAGTCTGCCTTCTGGGATCCTGCTGTGAACAGAATATGAGTAAACTCTTTTATACAAGACTGTGTCGTGTCTGTTCTTTTTTAGGAGGGAATAAAAGGGGAATTACGAGGAAACTTATTTTAGAGGCTTATGCAAGCCTGGCAAACCGATCCGCTGTGTAAGTTTTAAAAGGGGAATGTTACTCTGCTAATTTGTAGAACTTGCTAACACAAGTTGGGAAGGCTATAATTAAACAATATATCCTCCCCTGCCTCCCACAGTTTTCATTAGACGGAGACTGAAATCTGATGCACACTTTTCTGAGAGTAATCTCCATTGAATCCAGTAGCACTCCTGAACAAATATGCAGAGGTAGCACATGAAATTTGGGGAGGCAGGGGTGTCCTCAGGATTATGGGTGTCGGCCACCGCAACACAGATGTGCAATATCCGCATTGCGGTGGCCGGCAGCGGCGGTGGCTCCTCCTCCTCCTCTTTGCAGGCAGCGAGGCACCCTTTTCCACAGGGAGGGGCTCAGACTCAGAGACAAAGAGACTCTGCCTCCAGGTCCAAGCCTCCCTCCCCACCAAGGGTGCCTGGCTGCCTGGCTGCAGAGGGTGGAGCTGAACTGCTTCTCTCTCAGAGGCAGATCCATTGCCACCTGCAGGCTTTTTTCATTGACTTTGTGGGTGCCCAGACACCCATGCCCCACTGGAGCTGGCTCCTATGTAGAGAGGTTTCCGCACAGAAAATGCTACTGAAATGAAAGCTAGCGATACTGTACAATCACAAGTGACCAGACTAGCTTGGGTGGATACAGCAAGCAGGAATCTTTTGCCTCGCTCTTTCCAGGCACAGGTCCGAAGCTCTGAGTCTGAGCCTGAACGTTGGGGGTTTTTTTTGTCCCGAAGCTTTCCCTCTTTACACTCAACATGAGCAAATGTCAATTTGGGGTTTTTGGCGGATTCCTGTTTGCTCTGATTGAGCTTTAAAGAGCAGGTTTTCACAGGGAAAGCTCTGGAGAGAGAGAGAGAGAGAGAGAGAGAGAAAGAAAGAAAGGCAGGCACTTGGATAGAGTGAAGGAAAGGTAAGTGTGGATAAGCCCATACTCCTTTTTACACACAATGGTGGCTTGTCTTTTCATCAGTTGTTGGAAATGCTGCAGGGAAAAGGGAGGAGGGGAGGGGAGCTCTGGCTGCATTCAGAGATCTTGCCTAAGCCAACACACATGTTGTCCTCAACTGCAGCCAAGGCCAAATAGGTTTGGGAACCAATGCTTTAGCTCATCTTCCCTTAGGGAAGAATGTTGTACTATTTTAGTGTTGTTAGCCGCCCTGAGCCCGGCTTCGGCTGGGGAGGGCGGAATATAAATAAAATTTATTATTGTTATTATTATTATTATTATTATTATTATTATTATTATTATGCAAAATCATGGTTGCAAAAACATGGAAACATAGATTTAGATTTGCATAGATTTAAATTTGGTGTATTAAAAAGTCCTGTGATTAAACAATTCTACCTGTTTGATAACTGATTGATTAGCAATAGTTTTAATAATTGGTTTGATTTGGGGGGCAAATAATGCTGGTAAGGACATATGATCCTGATGTAGGTGGTACATCAGGAGTGATCAACCTTTCTGGGGCGTGTGGACACATTTGCAAACTGGAGAAGCTGTTGTGGGCACCGCACGCATAGTGCAACCAAGTACACATGGCAGTCTGTTATATTGTTATATTGGCTACAACTAAATTTGTCTTTGAAGACTAATTTCAGGGCAAAGGGCTCTGCAGGTGTCAGGGATGCCTCTACAGGTGTCCCTGTTGAGAATGCACTGTTTCAGAAACTTCAATTCATACAAAATGTCAGAACTCCGGCCTATATTGTCCTTCACCAGTCTATGTGGCTGATTGGGATTGTTATGACCTGTGCGGCCTGGGATATTTGCACCCTGTGTAGGGAAGTCACAATATTTGAAAGCAGCCAGCCCCTTGCTTACATTCCTGTACCATGAAATCACATCCCACAGCCACCAGAGGGAACCAAAGCTGTAGGAAATTTAAAACTGAATCATCGAAGATCACAATTCCCACCTCCCACCTACTCAAGATTCTGGCATAACATTATCTCTTCATAGCTCTGAATTCTCTCAGGTCCCAGTAACTGCATGTCTACAGAATCTGCCCTTCCTGACTTGATTTAACTGCATGTCAGAATGGCTTTTCAGATAGTTCGGTTTCTGCAGGATGTTATTGGAGATATCTGGGGTGGGTTAAGGGACAGCAGAGTCCTCAGGTGGACTGTCTTCCAGGCCCTGGCACAGCACAGAGACAGTGGGAAGGCAGTTCCCCATCCTCAGCATCAAATTCTCATCACAAACTGCACTGGTTGCATTTTATTATTGGACCCAGTATGATCATGATTAATACTCTGCTCCTGTATGGTTAAGTGGGGGAGCCTTCATATTAATGGATGTAGGAAGGAGATGGAGAGTCTGATACAGTACTGTATATCAGAGGCTTATAGCTCGGCTGTAGAGCATATGCTTTGCGTGCAGAAGCTCCCAGGTTCAGTCCATGGCATCTGCAGAAAAATGTCTGAGAATAAGACAGACCTCTGCCTGATACCCTGAAGAGATACCCTGCCTGCCACAGTTGACAGTACTAGCCTGATAGCAGGGGTGGGCAAATATTACAGTTTTGGTTTCTCTTAGTTTCTCATTTTTCCAATCTTCAGTTCTCTACATTTCCATGTAAGCTTGGGTTCTGGGTTTTTTGTTTTGTTGTTGTTTCGAAGGCCTCATGAAAAATTATCAGCATTTTCGTGCAAATTTCTCATAGTATATACCTTTTTATACACAACTTAGCCTAATATACTGTAGACATTTTGGCAATGCTATTTTGCCTTATGTTATTCATTTTTTCATGTTATTTTCACTATTATATGCCCTTTTATCCATGCTTTAACCTAGTATATGGATCTTCTTTTACATATCACTGGACTGGAGATCTGCATTGCCAAATTCAGAGAAGTTCACATTTCAAAGGATGGCTGTGTTATGGTTCACGCATTGTTTTAGAAAATTCAAGTTTGGTAGGTTCACATTTAAATGTGAACAGAATCAAATTGCTCCTCCATCCCTACCCAATAGCCTGACCTGGTGTAAGATAGCTTTCTATGTCCAAATATAGGAGTTATTTGAAACCATGTGATACAGCATTGGTATCATAAGGATCCTTCCAGATCTCAGTGCGCAAGGTTACTAACATCTGGCAGGAGGGATGCTATAACGTTCAGATTAATGCTACTCTTTGACAAGGCATTGTCACAAGTCTGTCAGAATTTCCCATAGGATGAAACCATAAAGTGCACAATTCTGGGGAAAGATAGGAATTGTCTGCTATTTTCTCTGTCTCATCTCCACTCATCCTATAAATAGTAGTTCCTGCATGAATAAAGCCTTTGAATGTCAAAAACTTTAAGGGATTACTTCAATCTAAGTCACCCAAGCTACACAATTTGTCCCAAGCCTTATTCTTTGTACTATGCATAGCCTGTCCTAAGCTAGGCTGTAATCAGTGTTGGAATAATATCCCACTTCCTATCCAATCAACTTCTGTATGGCCAATACAGGAGATTGGGCTGGGGTGCACCATTTCCTGAAGTCTTGGTGGGGCACTAATGCTCCACTGACCTCTGGTTAGTTGTGTTGCTGCTGCTTACAAGGAGGTTGGGGGGTAGGGGTGAGGAGGCATTGGCAAGATTGGTGTAGTGTAAATGCACAGGCGGTTCCAATTCAGCACTCCTGCTGGTGCATTTGCACTATGCCAACTTTGCAGCTGCTTTGCCCCTATTCTTCTGCGCCCTGGGAACCCCAACCAGAGGTCAGGGAAGTGGCAGTCCCCTCCCCCCAATCAGCTACCACTTCAAGCAGCAACATATTTAGAGTGGGCCCTGCCATAAACTCACCTTCAGAGGCCTTCAGAAGAAATAATCCCAACATAAACAACTGCCAAAAGCACACCTGGAAAAAAAAGCTGGATTCAGCATCAGAACTTCCAACAGATCCATGCACTGGTGAATCTGTTGTTTAGTACACAATAGGGGGTGTTCTTGGCACAGAAACTGAATTCGCCACTTAGCACAGCTATAGAGTCATTTCTCTTGCATTACCTTCTGGATATTCCATTCCATAATTTTTGCAGTTCATTCTCCGGAATCCATGTGGCTCGAGGACATTTTGCAAATTTGCCTTTGTGCTGCAGAGCACAATAAAGGGAGAATTCATAGTAAACCATTCCACTGAAGACTTCACAGGAGAATAAAATGGTTCCAGATGAATGTGTAGACACTGCATAGGTTTTAACGGAAATAGATTGGTTTTGCATATGCATGCAAAGCATCTTGCAAAGATCAAACTGTCCTGGACATACTGCATAAAGCCACACAATTTATTCCTGTTTTCAGACCTGAGCCTATTGCCTTTCATGACCTCAGAGTACATCTGCAAGGAAGATTTTTATCGAAATCAGATCCAATGGAGAGGGGGGGGGGGAATCTAATTTTATAGGCTAGCCTGAACTTCAGAATCCTGAAAAAGTACATTCTTGCATTCACAGGTCCTGCTTGTAAACTTTCTGTGGGCATCTGGTTGGTCACTATGAGAACAGGGTGCTGGACTAGGTGAGCCATCAGGGCTCTGCTGGCCAAAATCTGTATTCTGCAGCATGAGGGGTAGGGTGGTAGCAGAGCTATGGCTGGTAAGCAAAAGGGTAGAGAATGGCACTAGTAGAGGGACAGAGAAAGGACACAGAGGATGAGAGCAGATTGATAGGGTAGACACACTGCAGACCTTTTCCAGCAGGGGACCTTCCTGACCATGGAAAGATGTTATTACAAGAATTCTCTGTGTGGTGGTCATTCCAAACTCTCCAAGGTCCATTTGGTAGTTTGGTAGACCAGAAAATCCCAATGGAGCAGAAAATATTATATATGCGACCACATACATACGCAGATGTTATTGGCCCAGAGATGGGCAGAAGATAAAAGTCCCAGCCAGAGAAGAATGGCAGATTAAGTTGATGGACTATGCCGAAATGGCAAAAATGACCGGAGGAATCAGAAATCAGGAAGACCAACATTTTAATAAGGAATGGGGGGAATTTATAATTTATCTTAAAAACCATTGTAAACAGTTAAAATTGTTGGTAGAATTGGAATAACACTTGTAGCTTAATGGTGAATTTTTGATACAATGGAGATGTAAAATGTTTGGATTATTATAAAAGAGGCAGGAAATGACTAACAATAAGACCCACAAAAGGGAGAAGGGAAGTCCAGGAGATTATTGGGAATCTTGTTGTGATGTTGTATGTTGGATATGTGCTTGGAAAACTTTAATTTGAAAAGCCAATTAAAAAGGGGGGATCAGTTTTTCTTCCCTTTTAAAACAACAACTGTAAACCATGTGCTCTGTTTCAGCTTCGCTGCATAACCTAGGGCAGGCATAGGCAAACTTGGCCCTCCAGATGTTTTGGGACTACAACTCCCATGATCCCTAGCTAACAAGACCAGTGGTCAGGAGTGATGGGAATTGCCATTGTGGCACCCCTGGGCACAATGTTGCCCTCATAGTCTTTCCCTGGTTCCACAAAACATCTGAGTCTCCTTTCCCATACTCACTATCCCCTAGTCATGGAATGGTTGCCTTTTTTCTCCTTGAAAAGTACAGCTGAAGGAGGAAGCTGGAGAAGTTACACTCTTTCCAACTTCCTCTGTCAACTCTATGTACTTTTCAAGACTCAGATTGATTCTACCGGAAGTGGCCAGAGGGAGTGGCACTCACAGGCCTTGCTCAAAAATCCAAACGTGCCCATGGACCTCAAAAGGTTGCTAACCCATGGGTATTGTCGGTCCCATGACTGCCCCACACTTTCCTACCAGCTTTGTCTCTTCCTCAGCACCGCATCATCAGGCCTACATATACACTCTGAAAATAAAATCCAGAATGCCAGATCGGGGGTGAGCAGTAAAGCTTGCCTTAGAGGGAAAATGTGGGGGTTGGTGTAAATTACCTCTGCTTGGCAGGAAGTGATGGCAGGGAACTTCCGAAGCTGCTCAGGAACCAAAAAGGGCAACAGAAATGACCACAGGTAGAGAACGAGGGAGAAGCCTGTGGTCTATTGTCTACCGACAATCAGCAAGTGGCCATCCACCAGGACTTTGGCAGGTGAATCATGAGAGAGGAATGAGTAACAGGCCACAGACGTAGAGCTTGCCAGGAGAGAGTGAGTAATGTGACATTTATTAGATTGCACAGCCTTGGCATCCGTCAAAGTCAGAGAGCCGGAGAGTGACATAACTACAGGCACAGAAGGCTGAGAGGAAGGGCTGTCCATATGCATCAGCCTGTTCCTTGCACCTTTGGCAGCGGCTGCTTTTTTGGAAGGCTGCCTAGAGCGGCAGCTGAGCGGAGACTTGTTGACAGTGATGGATGCAAAGCAAGCAGGCAGGCTGTTCCTGGAGAAGGCAGGGCACTCTGCTGGCTGTGGCGACAGAGCAAGGTGCTCCATACCTGGTGTGGCTGGGGCTCATGGCAGAATCAGCAGAGGCAAGCCAAAGAAGAGAAGCCACTCACTTCTCTCCTGTTGCGAGAAAGGGTAGAAGCGGAATATTATGCACTGAGTTGAATAGGATCCAAAATGCTGCAGTCTGATTGGTCCTAGAACAATATGATTCAGAATGCAGCAGTCTGATTGGTCCTAGAATAATAGGATCCAGAATGCAGCAGTCTGGTTGGTCCACAGGAGCCACCCAATCCAGCTCCAGGTGGAAGTGAATCCACAACCTGATTGGCCTACAGGAGAATCCCGGAATTAGCCAATCACGGGGGGTCCATTGTGTAAATAATATATATAAGCAGACAGTCTGGGAGAACTTCCATTCCTCCTCAACACAATGAGCTGAATAAAGAGCATGAAATCCACTCTCGATTCCGAGTATATTTCACGCAAATTGCCGAGTTAGACTTTCCCTCTGTCTCTTCTGGAGACAGGCACCAAGGGGGAATGCAGCAGAAATACAGCAGGATGCAGAAAAGGTGAAACCACAACCTTCCCAGCATATTCCAAGCAAGTTTCTTCCATGAGGTTAAAAACAGAAAGCAAATACAGTGGTACCTCGGGTTACAGGCGCTTCAGGGTACAGACTCCGCTAACCCAGAAATAGTACCTCAGGTTAAGAACTTTGCTTCAGAATGAGAACAGAAATCGTGCAGCGGCGACGCAGTGGCAGCAGGAGGCCCCATTAGCTAAAGTGGTGCTTCAGGTTAAGAACAATTTCAGGTTAAGAATGGACCTCCGGAACGAATTAAGTTCTTAACCCAAGGTACCACTGTAACAGAAAAAGAAGATTTTTTTAAAAAAAATATCTATGGAAATGACTGTGCATGTGGAAGGACCCAGGACCAGCCCAAGCCATTTTGCCTCCTTGCAGGCTATTGCTGATCTGGAGTTTCCAGAACAGACAAAAATTCAGACAAACTTTTTTTTAAAAAAAAAAATATTTACCACATTCCTAGGCTGCTCAATAACAAAATGTTCTTGGGACAGTTTCTGATAAATGAAAAACAAAAATGCTGTGCTCTAAGAACTTAATGCAGGGGTGGCTAACATTTGGCCCTGCAGATGTTCCTGGACTACAATTCCCATGATCCCTGATCACAGGACATGCTGGCTGAGGCTGATGGGAGCTGGAGACAACAACTGGAGAGGCCCAGGAGACCCATCTCTGACTGAATGGAACTAGAATATTGATTGGTGATGGATTCATTGATGACGAATAGCAAATAGGACTGTTGATTTCATTAATGTACCAGAAATAATAATCTGGCTCCATATCTGCTATCCTTTAGGCATTTTCATACACGAAAATATTGGCCTAACTGAAAGAAAGCAGCCAATTTTGAGGTGAGTAAAATGGCTCAGAAACAGTCCAGTGGTGGAAGGCACAGGAGAGGCCCAGTATCTTGGCTGCATCATTAATAGAGGCAATAGCCAGTTTTCTGGGTTGAGGTCTGGCTGCAAGTCCTCAAAACAGTTCCCAGCAAGATCTGAGCCAGAGCTGCCTCAGGTTCCCCTGCACCCTCATGGCCATGAATAAATAAATGCATTTAAACCAGTGGTTCATTACACGTTGCGTGTTATACACGGAAAACGCTGTCCCTGGGGCTGGCTGAGAGTGCCAGGATCTTGACTCGCTCTGCTCCTGCATTAATCTTTACAGATAAGCAATTAGGCACTTCCATTTAATCAATACAAATGGGCCTTTAAACAAGGCTCTGCCATTCAGATTGTTTGATGTGGGCTGCAATTTGCCAGCTCTCTTCTGCTTGAACACCCAGCCCAAAGAAACCTGATAAAAGACTCTTGTGCAATCAGTTGGGGTTGTGTGTGTGTGTGTGTACGTGTATATTTGTCTGTTTCTATGTTGATAAGAAGTCACTTATACTCTGCCTTCCTCAACCTATGCCCTCTGAAAAATGTGGCACAGCACTCCATGCTTGGTTCTAAGCAAGGCAGATTAATCACGTTGGACTAGTTGTGCATTCATGAAGTATAGCAAATTGCAGTATTCAAGTGTGTTAATAAGTGACTAGCAGTCAAGAGACTCACCCTAAAACTGGAAATGGAGCTTCCTGTTCTTACTAACGACAAAGCAAAACCTTCATGAGACCTAAAAGCCATGCAAATGGGAACCAGAATAAGCTTCACTCTGCCCTTTGCCCCACATGCCTGTACCATTGAGGAATGAGCGCACAATAACAGATTTAAGTTTCAGTTTGGGGAAAACTTTGCTTCAAGTCCCAGCTCAGCTGCTGAACCTCAAGAAAAGAGCCTCTTGTTGCAAATTATTATGTGGCTTTCTTTGTATATTGCATAGGCGGTGTATTTGCTGCTGAAAACTGCTCCATAGCCTATGTAAGCAGCTGACCATATGGACTGGACCTATCAAGGGGAAAGGAAAGTCCATGTGCCAGCAATTGTAGCATGGGGATTCAGGAGATGCCAGAAGCTAGTCCTCGTTCTGAGCAGTGACTGGAACGTTTCTGGCTTTAATAAAAATTATAATAACGATTATAATTTATTTATTTATTTATACCCCTCCCACCTGGCTGGGTTGCCCCAGTCTCTCTGGGCGGCTTCCAACACACCTAATAATAAAAATAAAACAGCAAACATTAATAGTAACAAAGAACCTATATAAAAAGTCACAATAACTTTAAAATAAACAACTTATATCAAATAAAGCAATATTGAATAATCCATTAGACTCCAATTGTAAACAGTAAAATTAAACATCAGCAGATAATAATTAGTTTACACTTATCAGTTACCATAATTACTAATCTATAATCAATAAAAAAATAACAGCAAATCACCAAACGTACAAAACCATGTAAAAGGGTCAAACTGAGAAAAAAGGACACACAACTTATAAAAATTATGTTTTAAAACTGTCCCTGAACTGCTCTCTTCCCACCTGCTTCTGCTGTTCTCAGAATCATGGTCTGGGAAAGGCTCCCGAAACTGGATGGGAGGGCAAGGCAGGTGGAAAAGCGATTGCCCACAGAAAGTATCTCTCCCTTCAGTTCCCCTCTAGCCTCACTGAGCCTCTTTCAGGTAGAAGCAGTTTGGGGCGGCATCATTTAATGAAGAGTCCTTGCTGCCACCCCACCTGGCCACAAAGGTCTTATTTACAAATGTGAAGATTGTGGTTTGTAGGGCAGAGTTTCTGTAAGGATGAGAAAGAGAAAGAAGCAGTCAGCATGGTCCAGTCGTGGTTTGTCAGACTTTGGCTTTTCTGAACAGAAGTGCGATGTCAGGGAGAAAGTGGGTTCTAGAAATGCTCGTTTTCTCTGCACAGAAACGTTGAATGGGGGACGGGAATATTCAGAACTACAGTTCTTCCCCTGTAGGCTAAAATGACCCCCACCTCCCCCCACAAGCTGTGCTGCATAGTTTAGTCTGTGTCTGTTTCACTTTTGTAACACATAGTGAAATGACTTTGGGATGGTTTCACTACATGCCCATTTTACAGCTCAAAGCAAATGACACTATCAGCATCACCTCTACAGAGACACAATAGATCACATGGCAACTTCACTGTGTGTTGGAACTCCGCCTATGCCTCATTTGCCAGGCAGGATTTCTTCTCCCAAACTACTGTATATATAATACCCAAGCCATATTCTTATAAATGGCATTATTGTAAGTATTCATTTGTTAAAGGGGGGGCACCTTGGTTGACATGGTCCAAAGATCTCCCTCCCCTTGAGATACTTTGAAGCTCTCAGACACCAGAGGCCCTAGGCACCTGAATAATATGCCTATTAACAAATTCAGCTGACTGCTTTGCTTCTTTGCTTCCATGCTGGCGAGGGCTGATGGGAGTTGTGGTCCAAACTACTGAATGGCGCTAGGTCGATGAAAGCTAGAATAGACTATATAAGTGACACAAACTTAGTTGCCCATTGTACTTAATGGGCTAGGGCCAGGTGTAGTTGTGCTTAGAGTAGACACATATCAAAATCCATGGGGCTGAAATCAAGTTCCATTGATTTCAGTAGGTCTACTCTAATCATAAGGCACACAGGTGGCGCTGTGGGTTAAACCACAGAGCCTAGGCCTTGCCGATCAGAAGGTCAGCGGGGTGAGCTCCCGTTGCTCGGTCCCTGCTCCTGCCAACCTAGCAGTTCGAAAGCACATCAAAGTGCAAGTAGATAAAGAGGTACAGCTCCGGTGGGAAGGTAAACGGCGTTTCCATGCGCTGCTCTGGTTCACCGGAAGCGGCTTAGTCATGCTGGCCACATGACCCAGAAGCTGTACGCCGGCTCCCTCGGCCAATAAAGCGAGATGAGCGCCGCAACTCCAGAGTCGGTCATGACTGGACCTAATGGTCAGGGGTCCCTTTACCTTTACCTTACTCTAATCATGATGAGTAAGTTTGGGTGTAACGTAATAAGTTTGCCTTCCACACTGCTTTCTGCTTCTACCACTTTTTCCCAAGGCTGCAATATTATGCTCCTGCATCTGGCGATCACATATTTTTCAAACATAAACTATGAGTATGGTTGAGTTATTCAGCAATGTGCAATTGCATAGAAGCGTAAGCAAAAGTCTCATCTCAGGCGTTGCCTTTTGCTGCTGCTTTGGATAAGTGACATCTCTGTGAGTATAAATAATTGCTGAGTATAAGGATAGCAGGGATTCTATACAGCTGTACTTACATTGCATACATTTAAACCCCACCCCCCAAAAACCAGACATTAAAGAACTTATCTGTAAACTACAAAATAGCTCTGTACTTGGCAGAGAGAATTCCATACTATTTGAGAAACTCTGCAAAACACAAAAAAATATAATCAAAGGGTCCTGTGTCTAAATTAGCTTTGCATCACTTCTGACAGCTTAATCCTATTGTGTGATGCACATTTCCATTGTGGACATACTGGCTGGATAGGTATTGACTGTTCCATAAATAAACCCGCGTTTGGTTTATTTAATTTACTGAGTAATTTTACAAATTTATCTCCCTCACAAATTTAGCTACCTTCAACACCAGTTACTAGGCACCACAACGAGCAAACTCAATGACTTCTGTTTAACTAAGGGATAGGCTGCAATGGTCCTGTTAGGAGGCACCCCTAAAAATATCCAGCCTCTGCTACGATAGCCTGCGTTTCAGAAGGAAGTTTCAGTTTTCACCTGGAGAGACCTCCAGAGGGGCTCTATTTTGGAAACCCAGGATTATGTGTTCCAAGCAAGCTGAGCTGACAGAGCATCTGGTAAATTTATCGTCTCCTTCCATTGTCATCCCTCCTTTATCATTTGCAAATTTAATAGTAAACAAAAGAACATCAGACTGTTTCTAAAAGTATTGTTATGAGTTTGCGGTGGGGAGGCAGGCTGTATACCGAGACCCTTCCAATCCCTACATCCAGCAACTGTTAAAATCTAATCAAGGATTCGAATTCCTGGAATAGCCAGACTAGCTTCCTGGCGAGGTAATGGGTCACTAAGGAAACAAAGGGAGTGACTCTGCGCCAGACTGAAAATGGCACAAATCTGCTAGCATTTAGAAAGGTAAAAGCCAGAGTGGAGAGTGGCATGGTGTGAGCAAAAGCTGAAAGCTGGAAGCAGCAGGCTGGGAAGCCAGAGAGTCAAAGCAATGCCTGTTTTCTGTTTGAATACGAGGCTGTGGTTATGGGGCAAGCAAGGCCCTGTTTGGTTGTTGATGCTATGAACCCCTCCATCATAGACTCAGGTTGTATAGATGTGCAAATAAAGCATATCTCATAAAGACAGCACAGTCTCCACTGCCCCTTATTCTCAGAAGACCAAATCCTGGGTAAGCGACTGGAATCCATGGAATCTCACACTGCTTGGAGCTTGGAGTGCCATGCAACAGTCTTCAAGATATGGTGCAGGACTCAATTAGCCTATCCTGAAAACAGGAACCCTATGCAAGGTCTCACACTAGTGGAAGGGGGCTTCCCCCACCAAAACAACCAATCACTCTGGAGAATCAGGGGAACCCCCAGAACAGCCTGTGTGGGGAGGAGAAAATAGATTCACATATATTTGGGACTCTTTGGGAAAGAGCCTAAGGCTACTGAACCTTTTGATTAGTAATTGGAGGAGGGGGAGAGGGGAAGGAGTGACATGTAGGGTCAGTGTTAATAAGAATAAGAATAAGCATTTATTTTTTTATCCCCCACCCCTCTGGCTTGGTTTCCCCAGCCACTCTGGGCAGCTTCCAAAAGAAAATAATAATAATAATAATAATAATAATAATAATAATAATAATAATAATAGCAATAAAAGATCAAACATTTAAAAGTCAGATAGTTGTTTATTTCCTTGACATCTAATGGGAGGGCATTCCACAGGGCAGGTGCCACTACTGAGAAAGCCCTCTGCTAAAGCAGTCATTCCTTCTACACAAGCATTTCCACTTGCCAATCCAATCTCCCATTGGTTGGTGATTGGTGGGGCAGTGCCCCATTTGCCCTAATGGACAATCCTCCAATGCTTATTCCCCTTGCTAAAGGCAGAAAGCAACCTTTTGCACCCTAACCTAATCATAAGCCCCGTGGAACACAGTGAGTTACTTCCGGGTAAATGTGCAATGGATTGTGCTGCATGACTGGATACCCATGTCCTGTCCCCTGTTTGAGCTTTCTTCTTTATCGATATCTTAATCCTAAAGGATAATTCTCCGTTGCAAACTATAGTGATGTCATTGTCCCATCCCTAGTTGCACCGGGAAATGGGAATTAACTGTGTCTTGCTCATTCCACCTCCCTTAATAGCTCTGTTTTGCTGAATTATTCAGCAGTTTAAGCAGCAAAGAATGTATTAGGTTGTGCTACTGAGACAAATTAAATCCTATCGTGGAAAGTCCTGAGCTTGAGCCAAATGGGATGTGTGCTGAGATTCAAAGACTGGACTCAACAGCAGCATCCTGGTCCTTGATGTATCAAGCTGGATTAGGCTGTGATGCTCTTATAGGGAATATGCTTCCCTGAGCCAGCCCTAATGGATTGAAAGGAGAAGAGCTTGCTGAGCAGTGCTAGTATGGGAGAGAGCATTATTGTAAGTAGTAAAGCAAACTGGCCTAGAAATATGCCAAATGCACAGTGCTTTTTGTGTATATACCTGGTTGTTTGCTTATCCCACTGAATCCAGAGTCAAGGCAGTGCACAAGGGGGGGGGGCATAGTGCTCATCAAATTTGCTGATGACACCAAACTGGGAAGGGTAGCTAATGCTGCTGAAGACAGAATCAGAATTAAAAATGACCTTAACAGATTGGAGAACTGGGCCCAAGCTAACAAAATGAATTTCAAGAGGGACAAATGGAAGGTTCTGCACTTAGGCAGGAAGAACCAGGAGCACAAATATGGGATGGGGAAACACCTGGCTTACCAGCAGTACATGTGAAAAAAATCTAGGAGTCTTGGTGGACCACAAGCTTAACATGAGTCAATGGTGTGATGCAGCAGCAAAAAAAGCTAACACTATTCTAGGCTGCATCAACAGAAGTATAGTGTCCAGACCAAGAGAAGTCATAGTACCATTCTATTCTGCCTTAGGGGTGCGGGTGGTGCTGTGGGTTAAACCACAGAGCCTAGGACTTGCCAATCAGAAGGTCGGCGGTTTGAATCCCCGCAACGGAGTGAGCTCCCGTTGCTCAGTCCCTGCTCCTTCCAACCTAGCAGTTCGAAAGCACATCAAAGTGCAAGTAGATAAATAGGTACCGCTCTGGTTTCCTTGCGCTGCTCCGGTTTGCCAGAAGCGGCTTAGTCATGCTGGTCACATGACCTGGAAGCTGTACGCCGGCTCCCTCGGCCAATAAAGCGAGATGAGCGCCGCAACCCCAGAGTCGGTCATGACTGGACCTAATGGTCAGGGGTCCCTTTACCTTTACCTTTATTCTGCCTTACTCAGACCACACTTGGAATACTGTGTCCAATTCTGGGCACCACAGTTTAAGAAGAAGAATGTGTGCAGAGCATGGCAGCCAAGGGTCTGGAAACTAAGCCTTATGGAGCAGCGCTTGAAGGAGCTGGGTATGTTTAGCCTGGAGAAGAGGAGCCTGAGAGGAGATATGATAGCCATCTTCAAATATCTAAAGGGCTGTCACACGGAGGAGGGAGCATGCTTGTTTTCTCCTGCTCTGGAGGGTAGGACTTGAACCAATGGCTTCAAGTTGCAAGAAAGGAGATTCCAACTAAACATTCGGAAAAAACTTTCTGACAGTAACAGCTGTTCAGCAGTGGAACAGACTGCCACAAGAGGAGGTGGACTCTCCTTCCTTGGAGGTTTTTAAGCAGAGGTTTCCACATGGCAGGGGGTTGGTCTAGATTACCCTTGGGTCCTTCCATGATTCTGTGTTATATTGAAAACAACCCATAAACTATAACAACAGAAGCATTAAAACAAAAGTTTAAAACACTGGTGAATTAAAACACTCAGTGCATGACTAAGTCATATGTCTGGGTAGGCTTCCCAACATTAAAAAGTTTTCAGCAGGCATCTGAAGCAATATAGTGAGGCTGCCTGCCTAATGTCAGTTGGAATCTACTTCCTGTGAGGATAGATTGCCTATGCCCAAACCTCTCTTGTGAGCAGGGCTTCCCATGCAGTGCTAGCCATGTTTCTTTTTCAAAATAATATTTATTAAATTTCTATACCCCCCTTCATCCAAGGATCAGAGGGTGGATTGCGATATAAAAGCACAAAAATGTGTAACAGTAACCAAATATTTCAGTCCAGCACTAATAAATATTGCTACATGCCCCCCTCTCCGCTGAGCAGTGTGTGAAATTCCAGGGGTCCCATGCGCTTAGCCAGGGTTTGTGTTTCCTTTCAGAAATGAGACACAGCAGAGACTGTGGTGTCTTTATGATATATGGTCTATTTGGTAAAGGACCCCTGGATGGTTAAGTCCAGTCGAAGGTGATTATGAGGTGTGGCGCTCATCTCGCTTTGCAGGCCAAGGAAGCCAGCGTTTGTTCACAGATAGCTTTCCGGGTCGTGTGGCCAGCATGACTAAACCGCTTCTGGCATTTCCTTGCGCTCTGGCTTCCGTCACGGTGGTCTATTTACATATATATATATACCTGAGTCTAGATGGAGAGGTTCGAAGCAATTTATTCCAGGAGAGTCTCTTGCTTCTCCAACTGGCACAGCAGGCTTGGATTTAAGAACAGAGAAATCTGCCATGGAATCTGTCTCTTTGTTGCAATCTGTCACAATCAGCCCACATGGTGCTTCCCCACCCCCTTCCTCTTTCTTGTTGCTGCTAACAGACTGAAAAGGATTTTTCCCCAGCCTACATCATCCAAACTGAAATCCTAAACCTTTTTTATCTCTGCCCACTAACACACAGCTGGAGAAGGGGCTCCACCCCTCTTGCTGTTGGGAACTGAATGACTTGATGGCTCATCTTGTGTTAGGTTAATGACTCAGCCATCATAAGGTGATTACCTCATTAGGAAGCTGGCCTGTATTATTTTCATTTTGAATATCTGCTGGATCTTGGAGTTCACTTATTGTTGTTTAATTCCCCAAACCTTGATTAAATCCTAGGTAAAGGTACCCCTGACTCTTAGGTCCAGTCACGGACGACTCTGGGGTTGCGGCACTCATTTTGCTCTATAGGCGGGGGGAGCCAGCGTTTGTCAGCAGACAGCTTCCGGGTCATGTGGCCAGCATGACTAAGCCACTTCTGGCAAACTAGAGCAGCGCACGGAAACGCTGTTTACCTTCCCGCCGGAGCGGTACCTATTTATCTATAAATATAAATGTGCTTTCGAACTGCTAGGTTGGCAGGAGCTGGGACCGAGCAACGGGAGCTCTCCCTGTTGTGGGGATTTGAACCGCCGACCTTCTGATCGGCAAGCCCTAGGCTCTGTGGTTTAGACCACAGCGCCACCTGCGTCCCTATTCTAGCAGCTACTAAATCTAGAAATCATGGATGCCTTGCACCCACAAACTTGGGCACCCAAAACTTGAACATTATGCTTGTGGCTGCCACTGGATTGATAAAATGTGTGAAGGAGAATGCCTTGCATCCCTCCCCCTTGTAGCATGGGTTTACTTGGAACCAATGTAGCTCCATTCTCTGTAAGCCTTCATCTTGATTATTGAAGGCCTAGAACATCCTTCTCGAACCTGATGCCTTCCAGATGTTTTGGACTTCAACCCCCATCAGTTGCAACCAACATGGCTGTGGAATTTCTTTCATCCCTTCCCTATCCTGAGAGCTCAGCAAATCAATATGATCCATTTGATTTGCATTTATTAAAATAAACCAGGCACCATAAATTTAAACTCCACCCATATACCACCCTATGGAAGGAGTGCAGAGCCCAGAGCATGCAAAAAAGTCCAGGTTCAGCTCCCGCCATCTCCAGTGAAAGGATTTCAAGCAGCACAGTGCGAAAATGCCTCTTCCTGAGACCAGATGAGAGTCCAAAGGATCTGGAAGGCACCAGATTGGAGGAGACTGGCCTAGGAGATGTTGCAGATAGAAACTTGAGGATTTCCACCCATTGCTTTGGCCACAGCACCGTCCCTCCTTTCTGCTGGAATGTTAAAAAGCTGCACTGCACCAATCAAGAACTCCGAATAAGGAAGTGACAAAGTCCAGCATCATCCTTTGGAATACAGCCATCCTGCTAGATTGCAGCCTCCATAAAACTGCTAAGTGAAAAATGTAGTGACATGTTTACAAAAGCCTGTCAAGTCAATTCATCTATACATTTCAGTTGCTTTCTTAATTCTTGCTAACTTTTTTTAAGCATCAGAAGGCTGCGGGAGAAGAAGAACTGGTAAGCAGAGCTTTTTAACTTCAAATAAATCCTGTACTATCTTTTTGTCAAGCAGTTCATTTCTTTTTGCTGGGACACATAAACAATCTTGGATCTGTCAGCTGCCATCGCTGTAGTGTTAATCATCAAGCCTGCTGCTTAAATGAATCAGACAACTTCTGTTGCCTGAATTCAGGAGGAGGGACTGCTTCCTCGTTCAGCATCTTTCACACTGTTGGTTGAGACTGCCATTATTACAGAGTCAATTCTGTTTCCCTCATATCCTGTTCTTGGGACTCTTCTAGGCTTCTAAATCTCATTATCCCAGGCTAAGAGAAGGTCTCTCCAAACTAGTATCACAGAACAGCTTATATGGTCTTTATGCTGTCTTAAGACTGCTATGGCATTAAAAGAGGAAGGGCTTATTCTAAACAGAAGGTGGATTACTGAGTTTCCACCACTCTTAATGATTCCTATTATTTATTTATTGTCCTCGCTTTTCAATGAGGGTGACACAAAGAAGATGTCATTATATTGAAAAGGTCAATGTCAATGCCAACGATACAAGAAGTCAGTGTCAGAAGTTAGCCCAAAGCTACTACAATCACAGACAATTCTGCCATTCATTCCTGAAAGGATATAAATTGTACTATGCATTGTGAGGAAACTGCTTACTATTGTGTAAGCTAAATTTAATGTAAAATCACTGTTTTATGGCCAGAGCTCAGCTTGGATTGTATTATGTTTTGTTTATCTTCATTCCCTGATTTTTATTGCAGCTTCCAACATGCAAAAAACAAAACAAACCCATCCAACTTAAATTAAAAACCCTTCAAACAATAATCATCACTGAATGCACAACACCTGAAATTGGTTTTCTTTTAAAGTCAATTTCCCCTTAAACCTTCCTTATCACATCATTCACAGGGAATCGAGTGTTAAGCCTGTGAAAGGACAGGTCTTTTTAACCAAGATGGGAACTTATTTATTTTGAACACACAACTTTTTAATCATAGATAGGATCCCCGACCCCTTCCCCAAAACCAGAAATTAATGTTTAAAGCAGAAATTAAGAAGTGACTGGCATGCTGAGCTCAGGTTATGTTTACTGCTCCTGCTCCTTTACCGGAACATCTGGTCAAGAAGTTTGGCATTCAAATGCAAGTTGCTTTTCTTTTCTGGATGGATTTGAGGTCTACAAAGTCCCAGAATTTGTGGAAATAAATCCAGACTGGAAAAGCACCGATACTTCGAAGGCACCGAGGACCATAGGTCCATTATTACCCTCGCGGATATGCTCTCGGTCATAACGAGGTCGATCATCCCAACTGGGCAGCAGCCCCAGCCCCCTCTCCAAAGCGTGTCTCCCCTCCCCTCTCCCTTCGCTGCTATTGGACCACGTGTCCGGCTCGGCCCGGTCCCCTCCCCAGCCGAGTCTCCTAGGATTAGCGCACGCGCTTTCTCGGCCGAGGGAGCAGCCGCTTTCAGCACCGCGGAGCTGCGGACAGCGCCTTCCGCCCTCCCCACCAAGGCGGCGCTTTTGCGGTCAGGAGGCCACGGCGCCGGCGAGGACCATGGAGGGCGCGGCGGGCTCCCAGTCGCTGGACGGGGAGGCAGCTGCCGGCCACAGAGCAGAGGCGAGGCGCCCGGAGACAGCGGGATGCACCTCCAGGTAAGGCGAGCCTCCAGGGGGATGCCCATCGGCCGGGGAAACGCCGCGTGCCCATCTCCTCCTCCTTGCCTGACCCTCCAGGGGTGTCCTTGAGGTGCATCGCTCCGTTATCCGCCGCCACCGCGCGCTCCGTCCCCTGCACCTCCCGCTCCTTTCCCAGACAATGGAGCCGATCTCCCCTGGGCGATGGGAGGTGGGAGAAGGGCGGCGGAGTGGAGCGGGTGGGGTGGGGTGCGGGGTTAGGAAGAGGGGGACTTTCTGCTTTTCCAGCACCCCACCCCACCCGGTTGCATCGCCGCCGCAGGCCACATCGCTGCTGATCCTCGAAAAGTTGGCCTTGCAGAGCGAGGGGTGGAGGAAGGCGCGCGGCAGTGTCCCCGAGGTCCAACCCTATTGTTCTGGGATCCGCCGCGGGAAGGCGTTGCTCTGCGACGGCTTGGCGGTTCCCTCGAATCTCCCTCGTGATGCTCCGGGAAAGGAGACCCACCCGAGCCAGGGGGCTGACGCGCCTGCCCGCCTGCCTGCGCGGGCAAAGGATCCCCGTCGGCGCATCTGTAGCCACGCTGCGGGGCGCCTTTTGATCCTCGGTTGAAGGGACGCGCGTCGCCCTCGATCCGCGAAGAGGAGCTGTCGTTTCTGTCCGGGAGAGGATTCCTCCGCCCGGAAGCTCGGGATCGAGGGAAAGCAACGACTACGAGGAGCCCTCTGCTGGGGCGCCACGAACAAAAGGAGCGACAGGGCAAGATTTCGCCCAGCTTTCCTCGCTCCGCAGTTTCCAAGAAGGCGGAGCCAAAGCTGGGCTGGACTGCCTTCGATCTCTCGCCCTCTCTAAAATACACTGTGGCTTTGATACCCGCTGATCCGAGGGTGCCGGATATGTAATAACGGCAAATGCTGTGATCTAGAAATATATCTGCCGCGTAAGGGGGAGGGGGTGTCTTTGAAATTGGAGCCAACTCCTAGGGCCAAACCCCCGCCCCAAAGTTGATGGGCGATGCCATTCAAATAGTGTGTGTGTGCGCGCGCGCGCACCGTGTCTTGTGATCGATTATGCGGGTCGGGACTTGCCTGGGGTCCCCCAATATTTTATTCAAGTTGCCGCCACCCCCGCAGGGTGCAAGGGAATGAAACCAGGCGCTATCAGAAGAAGAGGTCCTAACTATAGCCTTAGAGGAAGAAATCAGTAGGGTGCTGGGACGTGGGTTTAGGAAACATTGCTTTAAGGAAGCTCTCTTTAAGGAGAGCTTCGTCTTGGATTCCCTTCACGGGCCATGGAGGTAGGTGTGTGTTTATATTCAACACGGATAGGTTTAAATTCGAAGGGAGGCATGCAAACGCTGATCAATTCTTTCATGGACTGAATCAGACTGAATTGCAGATTAACTTCGCCCCACCCCAATTAATCAAAGGTCTGAAGGCAGGTAGGGCCTGATCAGCCTGCTCCCTCCCTTATTTAGGAACATAGGAAGATGTGTAAAGCAGATGTTCCGCACCCAGCTTTCCACAATGGATTTAATGAAACGATAGCATGCAGAGGAATTAACTGGCTTGCAACCCAAACTGGCCTTCCAAGTGGAGCAATGATGGCTTTCCTTCTAACTAGGAACCATAGGCAGCTGATGCCACCCATGCCCATTAGAGTGCTTGAGCTGAGCTCAGTGTGATCTCAGAATTCAGGAAGGATGGATCAAGTGATGACTCTTAGTCGTTAAAATTCTATTTGTCCAACTGAAAATTCCCTAATGGGGAATTTTCCACAGCTCAGTGGATGAGCATCTGCTTTGCTTGCAGAAGGCCCCAGGTTAAATTCTTGACATTGCTAGGCTGGGCTGGGGGGGGGGGGACGGGACTCCTGGATTATTTCCTGCCAGTCATATTGAGCTAGATGGTCTGGCGCATTACAAGGCAGCTGCCTGTGCCCCTGTGTTGTAAACCAGATATGGAAATGGCATGTTGGATGGACCAGATGACTTTTGGTTTGGCTCAGCAGGGTTCTTCTTGTGTTCAGTAGCCACATATGTGAATCTTCTGCAACAATAATAGCCCTTGAACTTTGTTGTTTTTCAAGGCATTCCCACATTGGTTGAAAAAGACATACCGTACTTTTCTGTGTATCAGACTAGGTTTTTTTTTACTAAAAAATAATGTTAAAAAGGGGGTGTGGTCTTATACACAGGGACAATCTCTCCCCATTTTCTTAATTTTGAGTCCCCCCAATAGGGGGCATCTTATACATGGAAAAATACCATAATTAAAGGTGGCTTTTGCTTTAACAAAGCCTAGCCGCTCTTCTTGGTCAAACCACAGTGAAGAGAAACACCTGTTCTTTCAAGATGCCCATGAAAGCACCTGCATTGTGGTTTTGCAACACACAAGTGTATTTAAAGTTAATGGATGGAGTGCTTGTTTGAAAAGCAGTGCAATTAGTTGAGAGCTCTAGTGAGAAAACGTTATAGCCTATTGGAATTTGCATATACACTGTGTTGTCAGCAAAACATGCTAAAGGCGTTTTACATTTTTAGACTGGTACTTCAACTGTAGCTGGCTGGGAACAGGGAGGATTCCCAAACTATGTTCCATAACATCTCAAAAACTATTTTCCTCTCTCTGGAGCATGAGAGATCATACACCTAGTTGAGTAGATAGGCTTAAGCTGTTGGCAGGTGGGCAGAAGATGGATCAGGCTCCACTGGTAGATCTCTTGGTGATTTGCATCAGGTCAGCAATGATTTCTAACTCCCAATTGCAATAACAAAGTGGCTTTTAAGTGGTTTACAATGAAGGTTTGAACACCAATTGATTCAAAGCAACAAACCTACAATAATTGAAGAAGGATAAAGGATAAATGTAAGAGACAACAAAACAAAAGTAAAAGTGCAATAGCACATTACATCAAAGCAGTACAACCATTGAATAAGAAGGTTTGGAGAATAGGACAGTTGTTGTTTTTCACCTGGTGCCTAAGGTTATGAGAATAGGTGTCAGTCAAATACCACAACTTGGGCACCACCACTGAGAAGGCTCTATCCATGGTTGTCTCCCACTTTAACTGAGACAGCAGGGACAGTCATATGGGAGCAGGCAATCCTGACCCCAAGCTGTATAGGAATTTATAGGTCAAAATCAACACAACAGGCCTGGGAAGAAATGGGAAGCCAGTGATTTTCTAATATTGGGGAATATGTCCTTGTTGGCATGTTCTAGTTCCTCATGGACCACTTCATTCTGAACCAACTGCTGTCGCACTTTAACCATAGGCTCTAGAATTTTGCTTTCCGCATATCTCATTGACTGTTTAAGAAATTTTCTAGTCAAATAAGATTCTGCCCATGGCCTTTTTCCTAGCCAATTCCCTCAAACTGGGTTCTATATTCTATCTCTGTCTTTATATATAACTTTGTAGCCTAGTAAAGAGTTCTGTGGAACACATACACTTGCTTCATTCTCACTCTATACAAAAAGGTTCAATAAAACGCATTGCCTCTGAACTACGCATTTATGGCTGGCAAGTATAGAACCCTAAATCTCGACATGTCCAAAGCTATGTCATTGTGAACTCATTCCAAAATGATGTCATTGCTGGCTCAGCCTCCAGCACACTCCTCAAATTTTCTGTTTGCTGATTTACAGCTACAGACTTGTTTGTGGAATGCTCAGCAAAAAAAAAATATTCAGAGGTTTTCTGACACTCACCTTTCCTCAATGACGTAATGGGGTCCTGCTGATCTCACCATTATTTGCATACTGACAGGTCTCTGTGCGAGATGAAAAAGGTCCCTCACAAAGAGGCATTATTGACAAGAGATGTGGGAGGATAAAATACATGTGCCATAGTTTAGCATTGTACCATAACTATCTTATACTATGTCTTTAGCTGCTTTACTATTTTGTACATTAGAAGCATCTGTTTATATAGAAAATGAGAATGATCAGCTTTATTGTGGGTGGCAGATGCGTTTTAAAGATGCAGTGTCTTCCTTCTTATGTCTCTTCCAGAACAGATGCAGCCTTGATTTCTTTATCAAAACTATAGCCACCGTATCTTGAGTGTCTGAATGGGAAGAAATCACATTTTCTCTATCCATGTTCTACCCTTCCTGTTTTAGGCATTGTACTCTCTTGACTCCAGAAGTCTATCATTCTGTTCTAACCCTTTATTAAAACCCCATTACAAGATTCCATTAAGAAAGCTTTTACTGTTAATCCCAGGTTTTTTAAAAATAAAATAAAATATGTAAAGCCTATTTAGAAACTTTGCAAACAATGCAAAATCATTGGTCAGCAGAGAGGGTGTTTGTTTGTTTAGAGGAAATAATTGCTAACCTGAATATTTGATTTAGAGTCTCACTGCAGAGGGAAGCCAGTTTGGAAGGGAAAGGAAAAACTAGACAGAAAAGTTTGCCAGCTTTTAGTGTTGTCTTACAATATAGCCACAGGATCCCTTTGTATTACTGGCTGGTGTGATTCTAGCCCTCCACCCCACCCTTTCTGGTTATAATAGCAGCTTTGTGGGCTGCAAGCAAATGCTAGCTGAGGGTTCAGGAATGAGCCGGAGGTTTCACCTTTTTGAGCTTCTACAATCAAAAATGCTGAAGATGCACCTCTTTACTGTGGCCTGGGATATATACATTTAGGACACACCCTATTATTGTGGCTGTAATTTAAAATGCTGTGAACCGCATTCAGATTTTATGACGAAGGGCGGTATATAAAGAAAGCAAACTGTGTAATATTGTATGGGGCCTTGTGGTGAAGGCTGGGTAAAAAATTGAAATTAATCATGAGCGTAATTGAAATCATAATACCTGGGTGAGATAGGCAGATACCAGATGAGGAACTGTGGGGTGTTTTGTCAGGCTTTTGATTTTAAACTTCTTTCAAGAGTTTTTTCAACAGTCCAGCGGTACATACATTTAATGAAACAATCAAATATTCATGTGAAACAAACAAACAAATGTAATCACTGGAACCCCTAAAACTGAACAATTTACTATTGCGGTGCCAGTCTCTAGTTTACCATTTCTTGGTCATGTGACTGAGCAGCCCATGGTGGTACAGATCTAGAAACCTCCGGATGACAGCTAACTTGGTTCTTATTAGGCCACCTTTAAGCCTAGTTTGGGTGGATGACCTGGACTGGTTGATTGGCAGGAGGAGTGAGAACCTGTTCATTCTCCTGAACCTTTCTGATGTTTTTGCTATCTTTAGTTATTGAGGCCTCCTAGGCCACCTGGCAAGGGTGAGGACACCTTCTTCTTCTTCTTCTTCTTCTTCTTCTTCTTCTTCTTCTTCTTCTTCTTCTTCTTCTATCACTCGTAGCTGATAAGATTGTCTTCCATGAACACAGTCTTAACAGTGAGTCCATAAGGCCAATTCTGGATCCACACATCCTTCCACAGTGGGAACATAGGTTTCCAGGTGTGGATTTGCCAAGCGTGCCTTCCTCTTAGTATATTTCTCCCTTACGTCCTGATTTTGAGTGTCTTCAAAGCTCATGACACCTTTGGTAAAGGCTCACAGGCCAGTGTTTCCCAGTTGTCAGTGTTTATACTGTGTTTATATATCAACACAACATGACCAGTCCAACAAAGATGATGTTGAAGAAACATTGCTTCAACACTGGTGATCTTTGCTTCTTCCAGTACACTGGCATTAGTTCGCCTGCCTTCCCTTTTTATGTACTTACCTTTTTTTGAGACCCCATTGAGACAATCTTTCAAGGAGTTGGGGATGCAGGAGAGGCTGTGTGGCACACACTTTGTCCCCCAGCCTTGCTGCTGCCCCCCGCCCAAGCACCGGAGGCAGCCATCTCACTCTGCCTAATGGTTGGCATTAACCAATGTGGTTCTGTTCCAGATTAATGGTGAGAAATCCAACTTATCTGGAAATGAGTGGACAGTTGTAACCCCCAAGTCCAAGAACCCCCTAGCCACCATGATATATGCCATCCTTCTTACCTTTGAAGAGTGTTTAACAACTTCACTTAATTCAAAATGTGGCACTCTGTGGGAATGAGATGAGAAGAGTGCGCAAGGTTGGTTACTGGGGGGGGGGGGATGCATTCTTTTCCAGTTTGTTTAGGGCACTGTTTAAGTGTTGGCCCTAACCTATAAAAACCAAAATCTCAACAGGCTGCATACCTTACGGAGACGTTCTTCTGGGTGAGTGCCCTCCACACGCACACACACACACACACTGGTACACAAAGATCCTCAAAAAAACATTTTCCTGAAGTAAGGAAGTTGATGGGGAAGGAGGACGATCTCAGCAGAGGTGCATACTTTATGGAATGTTCATCCCCATCATGCCTAATATATTGTCATGATCAGCTGCTTTGATATTCTGTACTTTGGAAGAACGGGAGGCTCATGATGTCACAGGTGGCAGCCAATCAGTGCTTTGCACAGTCGGCCACTGGTTTGCCTTGAGCTCGATCCTGGGGAGAAGAACAAACAACAAGCAAATGCTTCCACACCAGCCCCACTACTCTGATTATTATATGTTTGATTGCATCCCTTTTCTTCCCCTCTTTCCAATTATCCCTGCTGGATTCTGGTCAAGATCAGGTATCTTCTCTACATTGGCTTATGAAAGTGCTAGGAGAGACAAATAAGGGGTGGCAGTCAAGCAGCTGTGATACACAATTAGAGCTGTTGGCTCCCACCTTTTCTTCCTTGCTGTCTGCTTTGCTGAATATCTCTTTTGTTTCTTTCTTGGTTGCATCCAGCTGGTCTAGACAAAAACAGAGCTGTCAGACCATAACTTTGAAGCTGCAGGCTTTTACTGTTCCATGGATGGGAGGACATTTCTGCTCCCACTGTAGCCTCAACAGTTCTGAATATACATTCTATGTGCTATGACTAGGAATCTCACTGCCCATCCAGATCTCTCCTTTTGTTACTTTGTCCTTGGATCACCATCAGTGAATTAAATTTGACAGTATCGCAGTGTATTGAAGATACCAATTTCTCTTGGTTAAATATGCCTGGCATCTAATATTTTCCTTAGAAAATCATATTGATGTGCCGCCCATATGAAGTGATAACTTGGATCACTGTTAACAAATAGTGCTGGTCTTCCTGTTCGTCATCGAAGGTCATAGCAAAAAATGTTTATGAGTCTACAGATTTCCTTAGCACACAGTTAAGAAAATTGGCTTGTCATTTTCAATCGGGCAGGTGTGGGAGTACTGTAAGTAAATGTGGACTTTTCACTTACTCTATAATGTTCTTATTCTTAAATGTTTACACTCACATGTGGACTCTTAAAAGAATGGATACCCATTTGGAAGCATTCAGGCTGAAAGTCTATGGGTTTGGGCTACTTTTTACATACCACAATAACTTAGCATTGTTGTGCCACTGTGAGAACTAGAAACTTGCATTAAGGAAACAAAAATAGGTCCTGAAAATGCTTCAAGGCTTATATGCAGATTTCCAGACAAAAAGCTCACATTTTCTCAAAATGTGATCTGAAAGTGGGGCAACCTTGCCCCAATGCTGAATGCCCCAATGCCCCACTCCTGATTTTCAGATGTTGAGTACAGACATCAGCAAGGGGGGGAGGCTGCACCCAACCCAAGCAGCTGCAGGTGTATAGGTGACCCATCCAAGCGGGACTCCTGAATGATCAGGAGGGGTTGTGGTCCCTCTCCTGCCTCGCACACGGAATGAAATGCTTAAAAAATTTTGTCTGAAAATGACTAGCAGGTATTGTTGGTTTAAGGGGATGCGGGTGGTGCTGTGGTCTAAACCACAGAGCCTAGGGCTTGCCGATCAGAAGGTTGGCAGTTCGAATCCCTGCGACGGGATGAGCTCCCATTGCTCAGTCCCTGCTCCTGCCAACCTAGCAGTTCGAAAGCACGTCAAAGTGCAAGTAGATAAATAGGTAGCGCTCTGGCAGGAAGGTAAACGACATTTCTGTGTGTTGTTCTGGTTTGCAAGAAGTGGCTTAGTCATGCTGGCCACAAGACCTGGAAGCTGTACGCCGGCTCCCTCAGCCAATAAAGCGAGATGAGCGCCGCAACATCAGAGTCGGCCACGACTGGACCTCATGGTCAGGGGTCCCTTTACCTTTTATTGTTGGTTTAAACTACCAGTCAAGTTTTAAAGAGGGAAGCGTTCTGTTATGCATCATTGCTGCCCCAGTTCTCGCCAAGTTCAGAGAGAGGGGAGGCATCCCAGTGGCAGCAAAGGTGGGGGTGGCATGGAGTGGGGGCACCATTCCTCAGGTGGTAAAGCAGGACAGGCCACCCCTGACAAGCAGGCTTCCTTAAGGTTCATTCCCCCCCCCCCATGAAAATGCCCAAGCTTTATAATCAGCCTGGGAAGCCCTGTTCTCTGGCCCATGGCTGTCAAAGCATCTTCAATGTATTTTATGAAAATCTAACAATAATTTAGAAAATCTAACACTAAGTACATAGTAAAAACGAACGCACAGCCATGTGTACACTTATTCTAAAGTGCAATAAAGGGCTTTAAAAAGTGTCTACAAATTCATTAATCTGCAAGGTGCCTATTCCTATCAGTGTGTTATAGTTCTCTTTCATATTCATTGTAATGGATTGTAGTGATGAATATCCAAGCTCTATCTATTCTCCATCTCATCTGTAGGAATACTCAGTGGTCATAAAACTTTCTATTTTCTTTGTACTATCTCTTAACTATTGTTATGAGGGGTTTTTTTGGGGGGGGAGAAAGTAGGTTGTACAGTATGTGTAATCCTTCTAACACCTGGATCCAGCAAGTGTAACATATAAGCCAGGCTAGCTTCCTGTGTTGAGGTGATCACCTGGGTGATGGGCCATTAAGAGAAACAAAGGAAAGGGACTCTGTGTGAGATGGCAAACGGGTGGGACTCCTTTATGGGTGGGGCAAATAATTAGATGGATGAAGCAGAGTTGAGTTATGGTGATGTGGGCCAGAAGCGAAGCAGAAAACAGAGATGGGGGTCATGTTTGATTTCTGTTTGAATCCAAGGTTTGTTGCTATGGAAGAAACATGACAATTTTGGGATGTTAATGCTCTGAACCCGTCCATTGTAGGCTCAGGTTGTATATTATGTATAAATAATCCATATATCCTAAAGACATCACAGTCTCTACTGTGCCTAATTCCAAAAGAAAACACAGACCTTGGGTAAGCGCCGGGAGCCCCCGGGACCTCGCACTGCTCAGAGATTGGGGTGGCATGCCACAGTATCACAGGTGGAAAACTTTCCGATACAGGCAGTCGTTTGAGGGATAATCTTTTTGCTTTGTTAAAAAGCTTTTATGCTGCTTCTGTTCTTCTGTTGCCATTTCAGTGTTTTATTGGTTACTATTCACATAAGGAACTTCCTCTCTGTGACTGCTGAGACAATGAATGCCTCTTGGCATACATTTTACATGGGAAAGCAATAAAGAAAAGCAAACCCATTTCTTCTCGCAGGGAGAAAGTGAAGCCAGAGCTTTGTCAAAGTTGTCTTAATGTGCCGGAGATCAGAAAGACGGAGCCGAGCTCCAGCGGAGGCTCCTGGGAACGGAGATGCCCCGTCCATCACTGCCCCATTGATGCTTCTCCCAGCTCAGCGAGATACCACCAGGCCTCTTCCAGCCATATGCATGCCCCAATCTCCACTCGATCCAACGGGCAGGTGCCCTCTGGCTCCCAGGACTCCTTCCAGCCTCACCTGTATTACCACTGCAACCAGCAAGAAGCCAGAAGCAGCTACGCCTTGCCTCCCCTGCCAGGCCATGGGGAGAGGGCGACCTTGTGCTCCCATCACTCCAGTGGGGATTCGTCATCAACTCCCCAGCACGAGGCTGCGGACATGAGATGGAAACAGTGGCCCCATGACCAGCAGCAGATACGGCCAGTGCAACACCATGTCGTCACGGTCAGGTGAGGACAGATGACTGTAACAGGTTACACCGCCTCCTTCATCAAGGGATAAGGAGATGGAGAGTCTTGGTTTGCTCTGTGGAGCACCATGTGCCTCTGAAATCCTCTTTATGCGTTTTGCTTTTCAGTGGGCACTTTAGGCCATTGCTTAGCGGTGGGGCATGTGCATTGCATGCAACCCCCCATTTCTTCAGCTCACAAAAGGACTAGGTAGCAGGTGAAGGAAAGCCCCAGAAAGTTTCTGCCAGTCAGAACAGACAATGTGAGCCTAGATGGACAAATGCAAAGCAGCTTCCTTTATTTCTATGTGCACACTCATTAGGTAACCAGGATGGGTTACTGCTCCCTAGTTGGGTGCAGAGTCAGTGGCAAACCCGAGCATAGTTTTTGGGAGGGGGTGAAGTGGGTTTGTGGGCTTGCCTTACTCCCATGTTTTTAAAACACTTCCCCCTTTGCTCATTTATCAGAGGCACCTAGTAACATAAAAGCAATAGTCACTTAATTTTGATGCTAATACTCCTTTACAAGCTGAAACTTAACGATCCTCGTTCTGGCTCCAGGCCAGTCTAAGGGCTGTTTGCTGCCTTACTTTTAAGATCTGAATACACTCTTGGGAGTTCAACCTCCCTCTAAATCGCCATGAAAATGTCGTGCTTCTATTATATGCAGCTCTCTCTCTCTTGTGAGCTGTTACTGCGGCTTTGTCCTTTGTGTGTTTTCTCCTCAAGAAAACAAACAGACCAGCCATAGTGTTTTAGTTTAACAATTCATTTTTTCATAACGTTGCAACTCCAGAAAGTTTGCCCTGGTTTTTCAGACATGGTGTGAAATGTGAGTCTTAGGGAAGGCATGTGTGCTGGAAGGGCTCCTCTCTCTGAAGGGCTCCTCAATCCTAGTCCAACTTAAAAGAAGGAAGAGCAGCAAGGATCAGCACCTGAACTGAGGACTAAGTCACCTGAGGTCACCTTCTTCACAATAGTGGGGTGTGTTAAATTTCTATATAGATTATAGTAATTATGCCTGAATTTGAATCTCTACATATAAAGTAGCATAGGCAGATCCATACCCTCTCTTATAATTCTGTAGTGATGCATTTTGCGTTTCTTCCTTTTTGGCTAATGTGCAAGTGGCCACCCAGTCCTCAAACGGCAGGATTCTGCTTTTAAAGTTCCTTGAATGGATTTTGCTATTCCTCTGTGTGCATGTGCATATGCACGCACATGTGTTCTTAACAAAATTCTGAAGCAAATTCTTCTAATTCAGATTTACTTGCCCAATTTCTAATGAATGAGCCTCCCGATTTGAATCTTGTTTTCACTATTCTCAAGTTTTGGATACTTTCAGATTTGGTTTTGGTTGTTGTTCTCAATCTGTACAATATCATCTCTGGAAAAGTAATATTTATTTATTTACACCCTCCCCTTGGTGCTACCAAGAATACTTAGCATTCTCGCCTTAAAATTCATCCTCAAGGAAAGTGAGGATCTAAGATGACAATCCAGCGCCTTGCAGCTTCTTTTGCTTCTCCTCCCGCATGCTCTGTTCTGCACGTGTTCTCTGCCATTGACTTTTGCTTCCCACAGGTCCTTCTCCTACACGTAGAGCAGCATTTGTGCAAGAGCTCTCTTCCTAGTGCATTGCTCCACAGAGGGTATGAACTGATTTGTACTCTGCACTTTAAGATCAAAAGCAAAATTTGATCATTTAAAATTAAGTTGCATTTGAATTCTAAACGGCTGAACAAATTCCTTTCTGCTCTAGCTTAATGGCTGTAGTCTGGCTTTGCTAATTCTTTGCCCTTCCTGATCATGCCTCTCTTTCCCACCATTATGAGAGGTCCCCTTGGCAGTACAAACTCACTCACCTGTACAACAACCTTGTTGTACTTCACCTGATCTATATGGGTCAACCGAGGTTGTGCCAGTGTCAACGGAGGCATGACGCTGAACTTACAGGATAACTTGATGGCATCTTTATAAGTACAGCTGGAGAGGTGTGTACAACCTCTTTGCTTGCTTATTTATTTATTTATTTTATTACATTTACACCCCACCTTTCTTCCACGGAGCTCAAGGCAGCAAACACAATTCCCCACTTCCTTGTTTAAATCCCACAACAGCCCTGTGAGGTAGGTGACAGGCCTAAGGTCACCCAGTGAGCCTCATGGCCGAGTGGGGATTTGAACCCTGGTCTCTCCCCGACACTCTAACAACAACAACAACAACAACAACAACAACAACAATATATTTGTACCCCATCCATCTGGCTGGGTTTCCCCAGCCACTCTGGGCGGCTTCCAACAAAGATTAAAAATACATTAAAATGTCACACACTGAAAACTTCCCTAAACAGGGCTGCCTTCAGATGTCTTCTAAATGTCAGGTAGTTGTTTATTTCTTTGACATCTGGTGGGAGGGTGTTCCACACGGCAGGTGCCACTACCAAGAAGGCCCTCTGCCTGGTTCCCTGTAGCTTTGCTTCTCGCAATGAGGGAGCCGCCAGAAGGCCCTCGGTACTGGACTTCAGTGTCCGGGCAGAATGATAGGGGTTGAGACGCTCCTTCAGGTATACTGAGCTGAGGCCGTTCAGGGCTTTAAAGGTCAGCACCAACACTTTGAATTGTGCTCAGAAACGCACTGGGAGCCAATGTAGGTCTTTCAGGACCAGTGTTATGTGGTCTCGGTGGCCGCTCCCAGTCACCAGTCAAGCTGCCGCATTCTGGATTAGTTGTAGTTTCCAGGTCACCTTCAAAGGTAGCCCCACGTAGAGTGCATTACAGTAGTCCAAGCGGGAGATAACTAGAGCATGCACCACTTGGGTGAGACAGTCTGCAGGCAGATAGGGTCTCAGCCTGTGTACCAGATGGAGCTGGTGGACAACTGCCCTGGACACAGAATTGACCTGTGCCTCCATGGACAGCTGTGAGTCCAAAATGATTCCCAGGCTGCTCACCTGGTCCTTCAGGGGCACAGTTACCCCATTCAGCACCAGGGAGTCCTCCACACCAGCCCACCCCCTGTCCCCCCAAAACAGTACTTCTGTCTTGTCAGGATTCAACCTTGATCCATTAGCCGCCATCCATCCTCCAACCGCCTCCAGACACTCACAAAGGACCCTCATTGCCTTCACTGGTTCCAATTTAAAAGAGAGGTAGAGCTGGATATCATCCGCACATTGATGGACACCCAGCCCAAACCCCCTTGATGATCTCTCCAAGTGGCTTCATGTAGGTGTTTAAAAGCATGGGGGAGAGGACGGAACCCTGAGGCACCCCACAAGTGAGGGCCCAGGGGTCTGAACACTCATCCACCACCACCACTTTCTGAACACGGCCTGGGAGGAGGGAGCAGAATCACTGTATGACAGTGCCCCCAGCTCCCAACTCCTCTAGATGGTCCAGAAGGATGTTATGATCAATTGTATCAAAATCCGCTGATAGATCCAGCAGAACTAGGAAACAGCTTTCACATTTGTCCTAAGCCCGCCAGAGATCATCAACCAGTGCGACCAAGGCAGTTACACCACAAAGGCTCTCACTCCTAGATTCTGCCATTGTGCCTTTTGAAACTTATAACCTATATTCCGAGTGGATGCAGGGACTGTGCGCTGAATTCCTCAAGGAAACTTTCAGGGATTCCCCAGCTGAGAGCCCAAGTCTTTTGCCAAGGGACACAAACTCCCACCATCCCTTGCTGTCGCCTGTGCTGGTTGAGCCTGGTGGAAGTTGCTATCCAAAGTTGCCTGGAGAGGCATAAGTTCCCTCCCACTGTTTTAGATGCTTCAGCTTGGTTGCTGGTTGAATGAACCAAGTCAGCAGAGGACCCCCATAAGCTGCAGGGACAGCCAAGTCCATCATCACCCAAACTGCCAACCTCCCCAACCATGCTATTTAGGGTTCATTGCCTCGTACTGCATCCCAGACTTGTGACTTTGTCCTTTGCCTGCCTGGAAGGGTTAACACTCTCATGAACAGAGACTTCTGCCTGGGCTGAAATTAATAAGCCAATGAATATCTTTCTCCCTACAGACATGACAAAGTGTTCAGGATGCCAAAGAGGTAGGTTACAATCAATCTCTCTACCCTATCATCATGTCTCCTCCTCCTCCTCACACCCTGCTATTAGGAACGAGGCAATGTATTATTCCTGGTGACATCCCAGGCAGGCAAAGAGCTGCAGCTACATTAGTAGGTTCACAGCTCCTCATTAAGAGCTTCCCATCTGTCCCCCGCTCCCCCCAACCCAGCCCGCTTTGCAAGAGATGTACTCCGCAGCTTTAAGGAAAATCTAGCCTTCCAGAGAGCTTTCCCCATATCACACTCGAACCAGGTATTGCCGTGTTGTTCTGCATGTATGGCCTTCTTTTGCACGTTGCACTGTTTTGCACGTTCGACATTTAGCATGCCCCGTTATGCTCAACATAACACGTGAAGTGTCAACATTTTCTTTCCCCCACATCACAAGTGTTTCACACGAATGTACATCAGATAGTTGGAGACAGTAGTGGCTCCCTGTGGTGTTTCTACCATGTAAATATGGTGTGTGTGTAAGATATGTACTACTTTCTGTGTTGTGAAGCAGGCGTATGCTAACTTCTTAATTTGTGCCTATATCTACTGAAATGGATTTAGTGACCTAAAGCTAACACTAGTAGCTAAAGGCATTGGGATACAGAAGCTAGGGACCAGCCTTCCAAAAAAGAAAAAGAAAAGTGCTTTCATTCAGCTGAGCCTGCTGGGTTGAGCATCTTGACTCCCTGCATGATATCGGTCTCATCTCTTCATTTCTGCATGCTACAGCCTCTTCATCTTCCAAGTGATGACACTGTTTATTTGCCTCAGCTAGAGATCCTCTACCAAGCTGCTCCTCTGACAGATGCAGCATAATACAAATAAAATGTTAATAGGGAAATTCAGTGAAAGGTAGAGGGACTGGATGGAGGGCCAACATTCCTCTGACAAGAATTTTCAGATCGGTTTTTGAAATATTTCTTTTTGGGAGCTTCACCGCCAACCTATTGGAGAATGTTAGCCCGGCCCAGAGAATATTCAGTGAAAAGCCACCCCAAATGTCTCTGGACATAAATGCAAATGGGTACTGGCTGGGGCAGCTGTAGATCTAGTTTAATAACTGTCTAATACTATTTTCATTGTAGGGAGGGAAGCAGAAGGCTTGGCACCTGTCCCTTTCAGTCTTACCTTCTCAGTTTGTTGCTTCTTTCATCTACTAATGTAGCTCCGTTCAGTATTACCTGAGCCAAAGGCTGTGTACAAACCATCCATTAAAAGCACATGTCTTGCCCCCAAAGAATCAGGGGCACTGTAGATCACTAAGGGTGCTGGGAATTGTAGCTTTGTGAGGGGTAAACTACAGTTGCTGGGATTCTTTGATGGCAACTTCATACTTCAAATCAGAGGTTGTCACTGGAAGAATGGCAGATGCAACTGATGGACTATATGCAATTGTCGGAGATGACTGGCAGAATTCGAGACCTGGGAGAAGAAAGGATTGAAGAAGATTGGAAGAAATTTAAGATTTATTTACAAAAATATTGTGATTTAGTGGAATGTTAAGAAGGATGTTTGGTTATAAATAATTGGCCATCACTAAATTGGATCGGAATTTGACGATAAGCGAGATTAAGAGAAGTAAAAATTTGTTGGAGAACTGTTACATTATATTTAAATCAGTAGTTATAAAATTGCAAATAAGATGATAATTTGCTTGAAAATTTTTATTAACGATGTAAGTGGGAGCGGGAGACGTGAGGAAGTCTAAAGAAGTTATGAAATTTTGTTAAAACAGAGCAATGCTGTTTATTATCTTTGTATTTCTTTTATAAAAAACCCTAATAAATATTTTAAAAAAACAAAAAACAAATCAGAGGTTGTCAACCTGGTTTCTACCGCCCACTAGTGGGTGGTTCAGGATTCTAGGTGGGCGGTAGGGGGTTCGTCACAAGCTGAATCTTCCTTCCATTGAGCACTGGTGGGCGGTAAGGAAATTTTAACATCAAGAAAGATGCGTTAGTGGGCGGTAGGTATAAAAAGGTTGACTACCCCTGCCTTAAATGGATGGTGTGTATGGAGCTAAAATTTATCAGAAGAGAATTTTGAGAAACATTTGATAACATTCTTTTTGACCACCTCAGAACTAAAACAATGAGGATGTTCTAATTCTGATTGGAGCAGTAGTGCTGGGGAAGGGAGTGTCTAATGTTTCACTCCTGTGTCATTTACCCCAAAGAGAAATCACGCCCAAGTTGTTACACTAGTCCTGCTGGTGAATAATAGGAGGCAGTGGAAGACAGGAGTGCCTGGCGTGCTCTGGTCCATGGGGTCATGAAGAGTTGGACACGACTAAACGACTAAACAACAACAACAACTTACTGACATTATGCATCTCTTTCCTCCTAGCAAGAGAACTAAATGCTGTGTGTGTGTGTGTGTGTGTGTGTGTGTGTGTGTGTGTGTGTAAGAGAGAGATATTTCAATCCAGAAACATCTCCCCTTCTCTAGCCCCACCGCTCCAATCAAAATTGCAGGCTTCACCCCTTCCAAAATGCTGCTTTAAAGAGGAAGCTGAGAGGTGGTGACTTGTTTTATCTCTGACTGCAGTGAGAGAGATCAACCATTAGGCTGTCTTAGGGTATGTTCACATTAGTAGCTTGAAACACGCAAGGCCACCCCCTTCCCCCTGCGTTTCAAGCCCCATTTTCACATCAGAGGGGGTGCAGGGATGTCTAACATGTATGGCCTTTTTGGTCTGAAGGTTAAACGCTGAGACTTCAAGGCTAGTTTGGCTGGGCCTCTCTCAAATAACTTGATAGGGTTTCCCTCTCAGCTCCCCCTTATTCCACCCCAAGAGGAATGGAATAATTTGGTCGTGCATGGTGCTAAAAACTGAGCTCCATTACTATATACACCTCCCCTCCATCTTTGTAAATGGAGAGCGGACATGACAAACAAGGTACCCCCGAGGAGCAAAGGACGCAGGCCCCCAGCCGCAGGACTGCTCCACAGAGCCCCCCAAGCATGCATGCTAATGTCATTTCCCTAACCATTCTGGGATGGGTAAGGCACTTTTTAGCCACTTATTTATTTGGGGGGGTTAAAGGAAGAGCCTAATTTCAGGACAGAGTGAGGCAGGTAGGTGGCCTGTTCTCCAGCTATGAAGGCTTGGGGGGAATAGTTACAGGTACAGCCTAGTATGTCGCCATGTGCTTAGGTAATCTGAACCAATAACTTGTGAACCCAGAGCATGAGCCAGTGACCCGCTCCCACCAGCACCCACCCTGAAACCTGGTGCCAGGTCACACCAGTAGCCAGTGTGGGTTTTAACTGGCAAGGTTAAAAGAAAAAAGTCCCTCCCCCCTTTACCCACCTAAGAGACAGAGAGAAATGAATGAAACAGAAAATGAAATGAAATGGCAGCTTCTTGTTTTCCTTTCGCTCCTTTCCAGTTTGTCCCAAGTGATTGCTGAGTGGCCGGTCGCTGTCTTAGTGCTCTGTTCGGTGACCGTGTTGGTCTGTACGCTGGTGAGCGTGTTAGTGGGAAATTTGCCCGATTTTTCTGAGCCCTTGATGGTAAGTTCCTGCAGATGATCTGCCTCAGGGACATACAGTATCCTTCCATGTAAAGGTTGGTTACCCTCTTTCCATGCTTTAGTTGCCCTGGCAAATACTTGTAGGTGCCTAATGAGATTTCTTCTCCCACAGACTTCCAATAAAATATGTACAGTGTCAGTTTGCATTTCTTAGTACAGAAAGTATTAATCTGATGTGTAGAGATCTTTCCTATTCCAATTAGTTCAAGAAGGTTCCGGAAGCTTCTCTGTGTGAAAGAAACAAGCAGAAGGTTCGTGGTGTTTGGGTTATTCCTTCAGAGAAGCTGAGTACAGCTGGCTTAAACTGGTTCTATTATCTCTTCTGTCAAGATCATGCTGACTATAATAATAGGCCAGAAGGAGCCTGGGTTTCACTTTCTCTACCTCTCTTCCTTCTGGTGTGGTGTTCTGTATATAGTGTTAAAGTTTAGACTTATTATAAGCTATTGTAAGTTTCAGTTAAGTCTGCTACAACTGGGCTTCTTATGGACAGTGCCAATCCTGAACGTATTGGATTTGTGACCATTATGCTCATTTGCCTTCAGTAGCAGTGAAGCTCTGCTGGATGAAATATGAATTGCCTCTGCTCTATTTTTTGGGAATCCTGCAATGTGTTTAGGTTTTTACTCTGCTAACTATACATTGGAGTTCTGCTCTGGATCAATGTTGAGTAAAATTTCCACTACAGAGAGAACATTATAAGTGTTGTCGTCTTTTTAAACCACTCTTGTAGATTTTCAGAACTCGTTAAATAATACAGTAATCTTACCTATTGAAACACTTCATTAAAATGGGTCCAGACTTGGTTTGCTCAGGATTAATTCTGGTTATCCAGTCTTGAAATCTTAAACTTGCACGTTTCAGAAAAAAGGACTCATCTGAACATACACATTAGATTAGTGCTGTAGCCAATGGTGTATTGTAAATAGAAATGCCCTTGTATAACATTTTGAAATATGTACATTTTTATATTTATAAATAGGGATTTGAGCCACGAGACACCGACATAGGCAGAAAGCTCACCGTCTGGAAGAATATGAAAAGCCACACAGGCTATAAGAAGATTCTCTCTCTTTCCCCTCACACTGACAACAGGTACATGTTTGGGGGGCAGGGATATGGATTACAGATCTTCGACTACAACAGGGATGTTCGACTTCCTAGAGGCTACGATCTACTCCCACTATAAAAACACTGGCAGTGATCTACCCATTGGATTAACCAAAGTTGTTGAGCTTTTGGGGGGGCCTTCACCAAAAGTTGAGCTTTTTGGGGGGTGCCAGAACCAAAGTTGTTGAGCTTTTGGGGGGGTTGGGCGATCCATCAGGATCACAGGATAGACCAGAAATGCCCCACAATCAACTGGTAGATCAAGATCAACCCGTTGAACATCCATGCTCTAGAACAATGGCCCATTTCTTATTATGTTATGTATTGTGGAACCATCAATATACATGGTGCTTAACAGCATAAAATAGGAACTGAAAAAAGACTGTAGTCTATATTTCCACACTGGAGGAGGCAACAATGTGGGGGGCAGCACAGGGATAACACACAAGAGGCACAGAGGCTTGTCTCCTAAGATGTTAACTATTATGGCTTCCTACCATATTTCTGGTTTCCTACCATATTTCTGTGAATCAGGTATTCAGGCAATGTGTTTCCATGGAAACTAATCGTTAGCGAGTCTTCCTTAGGTCTTCTGAATGGTGCAAAAGCTGGCCTCCCATCCCCCGATGATGATGATGATGATGATGCTAACCACCACCACTTTATTATTTATATCCCACCCATCTGGCTGGGTTTCCCCAGCCACTCTGGGCAACTTACAGCATATATAAAACATAGGTGTGATCAAGGTGTCTGGAGAGCTGGCCTAAGGCATCTTATTTATAGAGGAAAGAGCAAGACATTATAGCCAGGAGTTTTGTGGGGGGTGGGGAGTTATTGAGCTTTGCGGGGGGGAGATCACAGGTTAAAAAAAAACCTCAATAAAAGGACATTACGGGGGGCAGGCTTCTGTTGGGGGTGCAGAACCTCAGTGAATTATTTTTAATGCTTTTCAATAATTTTTGAGGATTTAATTTTTTTGAGGATTTCACATGGGCATGGCCAGTGCTTTTTTCTCTCTAAAAAGATGTTTAAGGGTATTCTCATTTTGACTCAAGAAAATCTCCTTTTTATAATTCAAATCGGGGAAAATAAATACAGTAAATGGAGAATACTAAGATTCACAAAATGTTTAGGGGCATGCGTACCCCTGCATCCCCCCAGAAAAAAACACTGGCTATGCCCATGTTACCCACCCACTTCCTGCGCAGTGGCAGTTGGCTCTTGACTTCATCACTGGCAATGGAGCACTGCCCTTCACCCCTGAGACAAACAGGCGAGTTTAAAGGGTGCAGGACGGGCCATGCCAAACACCTCTCTTCTCACCCTCTCCCTGATGTGGGGCAGTGGATTTAGCTGCCCCTTAGAGTGCTTAAAGCAGGGGTAGGCAACCTAAGGCCTGGGGGCCAGATGCGGCCCAATCGCTTTCTCATCCAGTCCACGGATGGTCCGGGAATCAGTGCGTTTTTACATGAGTAGAATGTGTCCTTTTATTTAAAATGCACCTCTGGGTTATTTGTGGGGCCTGTCTGGTGTTTTTACATGAGTAGAATGTGTCCTTTTATTTAAAATGCATCTCTGGGTTATTTGTGGGGCATGGGAATTCGTTATTTTTTTTCCAAAATATAGTCTGGCCTACCGCATGGTCTGAGAGACGGTGGATCAGCCCCCTGCTGAAAAAGGTTGCTGACCCCTGGCTTAAAGTATCCCACCGCCTACGGCCAGCCTTTATATTTATAAATATAAATAAATGCCTTTATATTTATAAATATAAATAAATAAATATAAATAAATGCAAACATGACACACCATGGGCTCCTTCCAAATGAAACAGTGTCAGCACTTGGTACCGTATTTTTCGCTCTATAAGATGCACCCGACCACAAGACGCACCTAGTTTTTAGAGGAGGAAAACAAGAAAGCAACGCAAAGCCTCTTGAGCGAAGAGGCAGGAGCGCTCCGGCTGCACTCAAGGGGCTTTGCGTGGCTATCCCTGGAGCAAGAGGGATTGGGGCGCACCGATCCCTCTTGCTCTTCAGGCTTCAGCGATAGCTGCGCAGCCTGCATTCGCTCCATAAGATGCACGCACATTTCCCCTTACTTTTTAGGAGGGGGAAAGTGCATTTTATAGAGCAAAAAATACAGTAAGTGTTGCGTCCCTGTAATTTCCGCTGCTTGAAGAAGTTGGGTGAGCATTGGGATAGGTGAACCTAAGGAGCATCACAGAAGGAAATTTCCCCCGTCCTCTCCTCCTTCCTGCATTCATCTGCAACCTCTCTTCCCCCCCACACACACCCCAAAGAGGAAACCCTCTCTGTGGGGAAGAACAATGTGGGGTGAGGTGACATGTTGCTAGGAAGGAGGAGGGGGCAGGAACTTATTTAAGTAACACTGTTGTTTACGTTCCCTCCAAACATACTCTAGGATCCAAGCCTGGCGGAGAACAAGGGCAAGAGAGGAGGGAGAAGGAGAAGCTTTTCTTACAGCTCTGTATTGTAAAAGCCATGCAGATGAGTTGCAGAACCATGCTCAGTTCAGGATAATGTTGTTTCTTTTTTTGCTAGTTACGGGGACATAGGCGTGACCAGAGGGCAGAGATCCATACAAGGCGAACGAGAAGCAAGAATAAGGAGGATGGTGGAGCCAGACTATGAAAAGGATGGCTTCTTTTGTGGACCTCCAGGTAAGTTTTGTTTGAGATTGCCCTCCAGAACTGACCAAGGCAAGAAAGTAAAGACGTTTTTTGTGAACCCCCCTGAGACCTCCGGGTATAGGGCGGTATATAAATTCAATAAACAACAATAAATAATTTTCCTTATGGAAGGTTTCTGAAGCTTCCTCATTCCATATACTCATTTAAGAGCCTTCAGCTTGTGTGATACACCTTCAGTGCAGATCTGTAACTAATAAGAGGCGTCATTTCCTATTTTACAAGCAGGGAAGCAAAGTGAGAGCTTTTATTTCTTTAGCAAATTTATATACCGCTCTTCATCGTAAGATCTCAGGGTGGTTCAGAGAGTAAAATACAGGATAAAAATATGAAAATAAGTAAGAAAAAAATAGCAAAACAACCCCCTACTTCCCACAGACACATTTAAAAGGCTGCAGAATATTAATCAGCTTAGAGTTGGCCAATATTGTGTGGTGTGTGTGTGTCCGCGCGCATTAGTATTAGTGAAAGGACTCAGAGATGCTTCTTATCCCTCAGCCTCAAAAACCCACAAGTGCAACATTGGTAATCCAAGGAAATAAACTGGAATGATTTGCTGCTTTGAGGGTTTAAAAAATAAAAAATAAAGCAGTGTATAGATTTTATGAAATAAAATAATTAATAAATTAAATAAATGACCAGACACAAGATGCCAATTAAAACCAAGTTAACAGGAAAGGAAAATCAATAAGATTAGATAGTTGTGGCATAGCCCAAGTTTAAGTGAGTTAAGGTAACCAATGGTTTAAGCAAACAGGGTAAGTCTTGTTGTATGGTTACCTCCTTGGAAAGCAGAGTTATACAAGGACAGTGAAAGCAGCCTACAGCATCACCCCCCCCCCAACCCACATGTCTAGAGCTTGTTCCAAGTAGTTTGTCAGGTATCTTTGCTGTTACATAACTGTACCTACTATTTTGGCCCTTAGGGAAAAGTTATTCTCAGCTGGTATTTATGTCCACAACTGCTGGAAGCTTATGGAACTTGAAAGCAATACAATCCATGTGTCAAATGGAGCAGGACAAGGTTGGTATTGCTGTAAAGAATATCTACACACTTATACTCCTGGATTGTTTTAACTTCAGGTTAACGCTTCTGAATCAGTGTCAAATCCTTACTTCCAGATATAGTTTTTCTCTCTCTCTCATACACACAGAGAGGCACATAGGAGGTGCCTTAGTCAGACCACTGGTCCATCTCGCTCAGTATCCATAGGCTAGCAGAGGCTCTCCAGGGTTTCAGATAAGAGATATTCCAGCCCTACCTGGAGATCTTGGGGACTGAACCTGCGACTTTCAGCTTTACCACTGAGCTACAAGCCTCCCCACAAATTCCGTAGAACGCTACATCCTGAAACACAACACTATGCTTTAAAGACGACTGAAATAGGGGACGTGTGTGAACAAAATCTTTAAAAGTCCCCGTCCTCAGAACAAGACATTTGTCAAAAGGATAAAACAGAAATGGAAGTGGCAGTGGGGCAGGCCTAATTCATACTTTTTCCCTTTGGCTTTTCCAGATTCGTTCTCATGCAGAGTTTGGGAATCTCTGCCAGCGTACTGAAGCCAACGAATGCTGTCCAAGTTGGTCTCTTGGAAACTTTATCGCAGCCCTGTACAACCGGTCGTCTTGTTTAGAGGTTACTGAAGCCGATGTTTCCCACACCCTTGTGCTCCTTCGTTCGTGTGCCCCCGACTATCACAAAGGTGTCCTTGTCCCTCCTTGCATCGGTCCCAAGACTGAAAGAGACAAGCACACCCAGTGCTCCAAAATCCCTGAGAAATGCACTCGCTTCCGTGCTGTTTACCAGCTTCTTCATTTCCTCGTCGACCGAGATTTTCTCAGTCCACAGACAGTGGGATACCAAGTGCCAACCCTGAAATACAGCCTGCTGTTCTTGCCTATGATGAAAGGAGCATCCATGATGGGCATCTACCTGAACAACCTTGAATCGTGGGACTTGTTTGATAATTACACGTCCATTACTGGGATGGATCTGGGCCTTAAGCAGACATTATTCCAGCACTACCTATTACTGGATACCGTGTATGCAGTCTTGGCGATACTGGCCATATTTCTAAGCATATTTTTTTATTTGCGCTCGGTCTTTATTACTTTTATCACCTTAATTATTGTCTTTGGTACCTTGATGATTTCCTATTTCTTGTACAAGGTGGCCTTTAGATTCTCCTACTTCCCTTTTGTAAACCTAACAGCGGTAGTCATTCTCAGCAGTCTTTGTGCCAACCACACCTTTGTCTTTTTCGACCTCTGGAACCTGAGCAAGAGCCAGAACCCATCCGCCGGGCTACTGCAGTGGGTAAGACTAACCATGCACCACTTTGGGTATCTCATGCTAGCATCTTGCCTGACGACTGGTGCTGCTTTCTACGCCAGCTACATGAGTTACATAACCGCCATCCGATGCTTTGCCATCTACATGGGCACCTCTGTCCTGGTGAACTTGGTCTTCATGCTGACCTGGCTTCCTTCCACCGTTGTGCTGTATGAACGTTACCTAGCAAGGAACTGTGTCTATAAACCAGAGGGCTACTGGAATAACAGTGGACACAAGAGTGTCATTCTCTCTCTCCACCACATCCTCAGGCGTATCCAGAAAACCTGGCACGAAACTGCCAAGTTGTTATTTGAGAAAGTTCTTCCTTGTGGGGTGATAAAGTTCCGCTATATATGGATCTGCTGGTTTACTGCCTTGGCTATAGGGGGTGCCTACATTTCCTGCCTGAACCCTAGGCTCAAACTGCCTTCTCTAGAGATGTCATCTGTGCAGGTTTTCAGGCTAAGCCACCCCTTTGAGAGGTATGATGCCGAATATTGTAACGAGTTTATGTTTGAAAGGCTGGAGCGAGGAGAAGACCTGCACATGCCCGTCACTATTATATGGGGTGTACTCCCAGTGGACAATGGGGATCACTTTAACCCCAAGAGCAATGGCACTCTGGTGATGGACCCAGCGTTTACTATTGAAAATTCTGAAGCTCAGCTATGGCTGCTGGACTTTTGCCAAAAAGTTAAAAACCAGACTTTTTACTACTCTGAACTGGAACAAAAACCCACCGTTTGCTTCATGGAAGAATTTCACCGGTGGGTGGATAGCCGTCAGTGCTCTAAGAGAGATCACAGCTTCAACCTCTGCTGTAATCACTTCTCCTTCCCATACAGCAGAGAAGTCTTCCTTCATTGCATCAAGATGATGATCATCGAACAAAACAGAGACGAGGCTGAGACTCGGGACCTAGGCCTCAGATTTGATGAAAGGGGCAACCTGGTTGCTTTGGTGCTACAGTTTCAAACCATTTACCACTACAGCTTCAACTATAGCAAGGCCAAGCATTTCTATGATGAAATTGGCCTCTGGATAAGAGAAGAGATGAAGGCAGCCCCCATGGGGCTTCAGAACGGCTGGTTCACCAGCAAGCTGGAGCTCTACAATCTCCAGCACAGCGTGGACACAGAGAGTATGGTAGTGCTGGGCTTATCAATAGCCATCTCATTTGTGGTTCTTTTGCTCACAACTTGGAACGTCCTTCTTAGCTTGTTCTCCGCCGCAGCTATTACAGGCACCGTTCTGGTAACTGTCGGCCTGTTGGTCCTCCTGGAGTGGCAGCTCAACGCGGTGGAGTCTCTCTTCATTTCGGCAGCAGTGGGTCTCTCCGTTGACTTCACGGTCAACTACTGCATATCCTACCACTTGTGTCCGCATCCTGATCGCCTGAGCCGTGTAGCCTTCTCCCTGAAGCAGATGAGCTGTGCCACTGTCATGGGGACATCGGCTTTGTTTTCGGCAGGTGTCATCATGCTGCCTGCCACCGTGCTGGCCTACAGGAAGCTGGGCATTTTTGTGATGATGATCAAGTGTGTCAGTTGTGGCTTTGCGAGCTTCTTCTTCCAGTCTCTGTGCTGCTTCTTTGGCCCGGAGAAGAATTGCGGTCAAATAATTTGGCCTTGCACTCATGCTCTGAAAAACTATTCGGACGACCCAAGCTCTTCCAACAGAACGTTTACCTGTGGGGGAAATGAGAAGCAGAGTAGGTTACAAAAAGATCAGGAATCCAACAGTGCAAATGAACAGTACGAGCTCCAGCCTTTAGCCAGGAAGCTTAGTGACAGCTTTGACAACAGCACCTCCACAAGCAAGTTGTCCAATCGTCCATCTGTCTTATCTGAAGACATTCAGCTCCAAGATAGCAAGTGCTCTGGAATGGAAGTTCATCCTTCCTCTGAAAAGGACAGACAGAAGCTGGAACAGAGTGCAGGGCGTCATGTAGCCCTTTGCCAATGTCCAGCCCTGCAAACATCTTCTCCTTACAAACCTGGAAGCAGCTCAGGAAATGAAGCAGAAAGTCATAGGGACAGGCCTTGCAGAGACTGCAGATGTAAAAAATATGGCCATAAAGCTTGGGACCATCTTCAGTCAGCCAGCACAGTCGATGAAAAACTGCTGAATAAATCTCACTCCTCAAGCAACACCGATCAACAAAAATCAGATTATACCTCAGAAAATAGTAATGTACCAGAAACTGAAATGTATGAACTCCACAGATGCCTTTATTCTACTGGCAGCTCTTTCAGTGCTCAGAATGTCTCCAGTGAGACATCCCTGAGTGACTTTGAACCAAGCGTAAAACTCATGGAATCCGCCAGTTATTGCCCAGGTCATTTAGATGTAGCTGGTTCTTGCTGTCCAACTCAAAGAGGCCACCTGAATGGAAAAAGAGACACCCTGAGGCTGGACCTGAGGGAGACGGTCTTTGACACATCGGCTTCAGCATCCCAGCAAAACAGTGGTTTGAGGAAAACTCAAAGGTTAGGAGTAGGGGGCGAGGATCCAGTTGTCTTGCCAAACAGCAAGCCAGATATGCCTGATGTTTGGATCAAGCGGTCTGGCGCCCAAAACTCTGGATACTGAAATGAACATCTCAGAGGAAATAATTGCTATTTCAGGGGCAAGGATAATTAATTTCCATTTTGAGTAGTGAGTATAAAACTTTTCCAAAAATGAGAACAAGCTGCATTTTTACAAAGCCAGCAAACCTGGTGCGGATTAGAGGCAGATGTTATTGCAGTGTCAGCTGTTCAACTGCCTGCTCCTTAGACAGTGCCATATTCTCTATTATACTGCAGGATTATTAAGCAAGAGTTCTTTGTCATTCTCTCCAGTGCAATTCGTTTTGGAGTAAACGGAGAGGCATGATGATGAGTGGAATAAGTGTGAAGTAAATGGCTCAAAGGATATCTTAAAGACAAAGGGAAACCCTTTTCTAAAACATCATTGCTACTAACCGACTGAATATTGATGGTGTGACACAAAAGGTGTCTTTTAGCTCAGTCATCCCTCTTTTCACCATCAGTCAAACAAATCTCCTTAGGGAAAATGTATTCAGATAGCTGAAAGTAATATTATCTGGGGTACTTTCGTTCAGAGAAGACTAACCAGTAGCCCTTCAAAAATAATGGTGGTTGCGCTCCCCTCCAATTTTTCCCTACAATGTAATTTACAAGTGGAACCTGCAAGAAATTGTATTGCAGCGTGGAACATTTCTGTTCTGGGGTCCAGCCAGCCAGCCATGCATTTCCCTAGATATGCTGTTCCATTCCCCCCTCCAGTTTTCCACCTCCCTGCCAGTCAGGATTCTGTGGCCACTGAGCATGCTCAGTCCTCATTGGGTTGCTGTTTTTGCCCCCTTAAGTCTGCCCCTCCTACTTATTGTGTGCCCTTCTGCAAACCTTAATCCCCCTGCTGATAACTTCCTCTTGTGCGTGGATGGTGAAGTTTTGGCTGCAGAAGAGCTGGCACGCAGAGAACAAGTTTGTTATTAACATATAAGATCCTTAAACCAGAAATTCAGCATATGTTTCTCTTTCCCACTGACAGTGTGCTTAAAATTCATCAGACATTTTTCTTGTAATTCTTCATTTTCTGATATGGGTAATTTGTGTTTCACCTTAGCGGCTAGTATTTCATTCAAAGCTGTACAGAGATGTCCAAGTTTGCATATTTATGGAATCCTGCAATTTACTTTCTCTCTCTCCATTGGCCATGTCACGCCCTGCCCTGGCCCTCTCAACCATCACAATCTTTTTACATTTACTTGTCAAAGTGATATCCCAGCATAAAAAAAATAAACATGTTTCTTAAACTGGGCTCAAAATCTTAATTATTTTTGTTTGCAAAGCTAATTGTGTGATTATATTATTCATACATGGACAGAGTTCCACCCACCACCCATACCAAGATCCAGGGCTCTCTGTACTTTCACACACACATACCCCCATTCCCTCCATCACTAAGTACCACTGTGCTCTTCCCTGAGGGTTCACATGCATTTCCTCAGCAGGCCAGTCCTATCCTGTAAAGCAAATAGAAGTGTGCAGTAGCTGAACAGATGTACTGAAAATGTAAAGGAACCTCTTACCAAACATTTTTGCTTACTGAATTAAATTAGAAAAGGGGCAAGGCTGTAAGTTTTAATTAAATTAGAAAAGGGGCAAGGCTGTAAGTTTTCCTTGACACCAGCCTCCCACAAGCTGGTGCTCCACTTTTGCTTTTGTGATGATCAACAGTCAGGGATTATGAGAGTTGTACAGTGGTACCTCGGGTTAAGAACTTACCAGTAATTCGTTCCAGAGGTCTGTTCTTAACCTGAAATTGTTCTTAACCTGAGGTACCACTTTAGCTAATGGGGCCCTGTGCTGCCGCCACACAATTTCTGTTCTCATCCTGAAGCAAAGTTCTTAACCCAAGGTACTATTTCTGGGTTAGCGGAGTCTGTAACCTGAAGCGTCTGTAACCCGAGGTACCACTGTAGTTCAAAACATCTGGAGTACACTAGAGAGGGGATGTCAGCTTCGCACAATCCAATGTCGCCACATTATTGCTCTCTTGCTGTTTGGAGGGATAAAGGTAAAGGTACTGACTGACACTTAGCAATGCCGGCTACTCTCTGCGGGAGGCAGTGGAGGACAGAGGTGCCTGGCGTTCTCTGGTCCATGGGGTCACGAAGAGTCGGACACGACTAAACGACTAAACAACAACAACAACACCTCTGACCATTAGGTCCACTTGCACAAAAGCAGGACAACCCCCCACAGAACATCTGTGGCATGAAACGTTACAGGATTTCACCGGAAGCTGTTGGACGTGTACTGCCGGGACGTATATGAATTTCAGGCTAGAGTGCAACAAGCCAAACCAAGGCAGGAAATAATGAGGTTGACTTTTTGTTTTTCGGCTAAAAAAGAAGAAGCTGCAGGACAGGAATATACACCAAACATTTAACCCCCAGCCCCCAAAAAGAATCCCGGGAGCTATACTTTGTTAAGGGTGCGGGGAACTATAGCTCTGTGAGGGGTAAATCCCTGGATTCTTGTGGGAGGTGTTTGTGCTTTAAATTTATGGCGTGTACACGATCATTGTCTAACTACCGGGAAGGTGCGAATGGAGTGGAGAGTAGCCGGCATTGCTAAGTGTCAGTCATTACTACAGGCTGGCTTGTTCTGTCCACTTGCCATCCTGGCTCAGGGACACGTGTATTGCCACCTTTGCAAAGCAGGACACGTGTCAGCAGAGCTGCATTCCCCTATCCTTAAAGCCCAGTGACGGGGAAAGCGACACTTGGTGGCACATATTGTACAGAACCCCCGACGCCGGGTGTGTCCTAGAAATAAATACATAGGCTAGTCCGTGCAAGACTGCAACCCGAGGGTCACTTCCTTCGGATCAAGCCCCATGGAAATCTGTCCGATATAAGCCTCACTACGCATCGCTTCAAAGCAGAGCAGCAGCAACCAAAACATCCCCTAAACGATCACACGCCCCGTCGTGCAAAACCCTTATTAAGCCTCTCCTCGTCCGCTTCCCACAGAAGCGCAGGGCAACATCCTCCTTCAGCGCCGGAGTCGGAGGAGACGAAGATGCTTCACTTTTCATCCTGCGCAGGCGCCGCTTCGCCGTGTTTGGTGGTGGGGAGAGCCGGAGAAGCCGAGTGATTCGGCGCCTGCGCAGCGGGCTCCTTCCTCGGCTCGCTCGAACTCTCGCGTGGTATCGCGGTGACTGGAGTCTGTTCCCGTTCAAACGCTGGCGGGAGTCGGACGGCGCTGGTCCAGATAAAGCGCCGAAGGAGGAGGAGGGGAGTCCGCTCCGTTGTGTCTCGAGGGCCTTGTCCAGTTAGCCGAAGGGAGTTATTGTGCTGCGGCCTTTGGCCGGTAGTACGCGGTGCGCTCTGTACATGCCCAGGAGAAATACTTAACCTCGTTGACGCTTGTTATCCACTGAGCCGAGGGAAGTTCCCGGGGTGCTGCTCGTCTTTGGGGGTTTGGAGGCCTCCGGAGACTTAACGGTATGTGTGCGTTGTATTTGCAAATACGTGGCCGGAGGTGCAGCAGCAAACGACGCCACCACGCAATAATAATAATTATAATTAATTATAAATATTATTTATACCCCGCCCATCTGGCTGGGTTTCCCCAACCACTCTGAGCAGCTTCCAACAAAACACTAAAATACAATAACCTAAAAAGCTTCCCTAAACAGGGCTGCCTTCAGATGTCTTCTAAAAGTTTGGTAGTTTTCCTCTTTGACATCTGGTGGGAGGGCATTCCACAGGGCGGGTGCCACTACCGAGAAGGCCCTCTGCCTGGTTCCCTGTAAATTGGCTTCTCGCAGCAAGGGAACCATCAGAAGGCCCTTGGAGCTGGACCTCCAGCAAAGGCCATGGGGTCCCTCTTGACCCTTGGGGAGACCAGCTCTGTCCCCTGCAGGGCTTTTCCCCACCCCAACCTTTGCATTGAGCTGGTAGGCTGCTGTTTTGTCTCTTCTCCAGGCAAGGTATAACCAGCTCCTTCAACCTTCCCTCATAGGACCTGGTCTCCAGGCTCCTCAACATCTTTTGTCTCCCCCTCTAGACACCTTCCGGTTTGTTGACGGCCTCCTTAAACTGCCCACAGCTGCAATACTGGTCGGTATCTTCCTTGTAAGCTGCAGTTTGCCTGTGATGTGTACAGAGATATTCCCTTGTAGGGAAGTGGGCAAGACATATGTCATGGGTAGGCAAACTAAGGCCCCGGGGGCCGGATCTGGCCCAATCGCCTTCCAAATCTGGCCCATGGACGGTCCGGGAATCAGTGTGTTTTTTACACGAGTAGAATGTGTCCTTTTATTTAAAATGCATCTCTGGGTTATTTGTGGGGCATAGGAATTCGTTCACTGTTGTTTTTTTCAAAATACAGTCCAGCCCCCCACAAGGTCTGAGGGACAGTGGACAGGCCCCCTGCTGACCCCTGACATATGTTCTGGCCTCATCCATGTTGCTTTCCCCAACCTTTGGAAAGTTCAGGCCTGCTGTGTCTCTGCTTCACCACCTTGGATAACGCAGCTCTTTAATAATAATAATAATAATAATAATAATAATAATAAAATTAATATTTTTATTAAAGATTTCTTAGTTTACAAAAATCTGTGCATTGTCTCTTTTTTCAAGTTGTGTTTTCTACAGTTCAGTTTCATTTGTTTTCTACAGATCAGTTTCATTTGTTGTGAGACATTAGTGTTGCATACAGTATTAGGTTAGGAAGGAAAGGGGGGGAATGGTGAGTGGGGTGGGGTCAGGTGGTTATGCTTCTATTGTACTTAGTGTATGTGTGGGGTTTTGTGTAAGCGTCACTTGTATAGGTTCTCCTATTATTTGCTTGTATTTCCTTGGTGGTGAGAGACGTTGGGGGTGGCTTAGGGTGTGGTTGGTTGTCTTTGGTTGGCTGTAGTGAGATTCGTTTTTGTGTGTGAGTGTGTGTATTTTTGGATCAGGTTATCCAGATTGATTCGTATGCTGTCAGCTGATTGATAATGCTGCTCTTGAAGATGAAGCTGGCATGCAAATAAAATGATTAAAATCAGTCAGTCATGATAAAACTCATAAAAGAGGTGCTGTGGATCAAACATTGGGAAATGATGTCTTTAAATTCTAGGCTGTCAGTGAAAACCTTTGTTTCATTCCCTGTGCCTGAGGTGGCCCCTGCACTTCATGCATCCTATAGGTTGCAGCAGTTTGTCTAACAAACATGCAATGCTTCTTTCCTGTTCTTACAGGCTTTCAATATGGAGAATGAGAAGTCCAGGATTCCTGTCTACAGCTTGCAACAGCCCAAAGTGATCAGTATGCCAACAGGTGTGTTAGGCTACTGTATTGTTACTGTTTTCACCCCTATGTTGCTCATCTTCAAGTGCTCATCCTAACAGCTGTGGCAGCCAGGATGAATCTCCCAGGCTATGGGGTAGCTGGAGAGCCTGTAGCCCTCCAGATGTTGCAGCACTCCAGCTCCCATTGGCCAATAGTCAGTGATGATGGGAGCTGGAGTCCAGCAATTTTTAGAGGCCCACAGGTTCCCTGTCCTGTCTAGAATTTTCTAATAAGCTGCTTGCCCTGAGTTGAGCTCTGCCGTGCGATCAAACCTTAAGTTGGCACCATGTGCCCAGACCTTCATTGAACCTGCATTGAAAAGTCATCTAGGTAAAACAAGGGCCAAACTATTTACCTTTCTAAATGCCTGGTGAGGTTGTGGGTTTTTAGGGAGACAAAAAAAGTGGGTCTTCAAATGCTGTTTAAATGTGGAGACTGAGGGAGGTGCTGTCAATAGGGTGAGTTACTGAGTTTCCTTTTGTTTTTAAATGGATTCTTTATTTGCAGATCCACATTCAAAAAAGCAGTGTTTTGTCAAACCTGACCTGGGCCCCTTGAAAGCTCCTGATTTCACTTTTGGTGAAAATGTTCCTGTGCGTACTGCCCTCAAAGACACAAATCAAAGGTAAATATAAGTGCATACTACCATTGAGATTTTCTGTGGAAGCTCTACTGAATGTGCCCTAGACACCTGGGTTGCACTTGGCTGGGATATGAAGAAATAGACAGCTTTCTTCAAAGCCATGCCTAGTTTTTGGAACTCCTTACCCATTTAGGCCTCTCTTCTACCAGCTGATCTGTTGACATTATTGTCTCTTCTCTATTTTATTATTGTTAGTCCTGCCTTCCCGCCCCTGCTTTTTTATAAAAACATGTTTAGATGTGCAGACTGCTTTGAGCTCTTCTTTTAATGGAAAGGTGTTGTAAAATAACTTTTAAAAAGCCAACAAAACTTGTAATCATTGGTATTTAACAACAAACATGACTGCTTGACGATTTCTCAGCAAATGTGCTGCTTTATCCTGGAATCAATAGAACTAAGAGCACTAACAGGGAGCTTGGAGGTCACGTTGTCCATCCCCTGCTTGACGCAAGCTGCAAGAAGCATTGCTATGCAGCCTCTGCCAACCAGCTTCTGGTTTAATGTCCCAGTGGTGTCCAAACTTTTTTCAAAGAGGACCAGTGAAGGGCCGTGGGGGCCAACCAGAGGGCTGCCCAAGGTTGTTGAAGTTTTTTTAGAATTTTACCCCAGGAAATAAACTGCCACAGGGGCTGGGTTAAAGCAACCAGCGGGCCAGATTAGGCCCCCGAAACGGACTTAGGACATGCCTGCCCTAAATGAATGTGAGCCCACCACCACCTGATGTAGTCTCATCCAGCCTGTACTATTCTAAGTTCTTATACAGCTCAGGACCAGGTTACTTGAGAGACTGCTTTATCCCTTATGCATCTAGTAGATTGTTGCAGTTTGCAAGTTTCTCCTGCAAGTGCCAAAGATCTCTGAAGCCTGCTCTATAGTAACTCGGAGCAAGACTTTTAGTGTGGCTGCCCCTGTTCTGTGAAATAGCATTTCTGTCAATAGCATTTCTATCTGCACTTTCTGGAAACAGTTGAAGGTTATGTTCGAACATACTTTACCAGCTGCATAATGGATCTGTACCCTGAATGCGCATTTGTTGGGATGGTTAGCCTTGTTTTAAATGTATTTGCCATTTTGTGTTCTTAATTGTTTTAAATTATTTTATGTGTAAAAACGCCTGGAGATGGTGGTTTGGAAGGTTTAAATATTAATTATTAAATTAATAATAATGTAATTGATTAATAGGTTTCTCATAATGTTTAGCCAAAAGCTACTTCCTTGCAATTTCTAAACTTGATGAAATGTACGAAATGGTATGAAGGAATTTTGGGTTTAAATAATGGCAAATGTTCAGAGGATCAAACTGTTAGTTGGTTTGGCTTTGTAATATTAATAAAAGCTACAAATATCATTATTTAACTCTATTAAGGTTCATGAAGAAGGCAACACAGCCACCACCCAAGAAAGCAGCAACGTCAAATGCTCGAACGTGAGTGCCCCAAAGCAAAGCTGTTTCTTATGCATTTTCTTTATCTGCTTCCTACTCGTTCACAACGTGACTATATATGTATATAGTTTTTTTAATTCTGTTTAATTTTTTTGAATGATTTCTCCCCCTATTTTTTAGTGGTTCTTACTATTATCTGTAAGCCGCCTTGAGTCCCATCAGAGAAAAGGGCGGCCTATATAATAAATGTTGTTGTTGATTCCACATAGGAATGGATTTAGGTCAAATTAACATTTCTTAAGTGATGACCTCATTTAAGAAAATGCAGAATATCATATAAACATTGTGATGTATTTCTATGTTTATTTTGCATTATGTGATTTTTCTTTAAAGTCACCATGCAGCTTCAGTGTGCAGCTATATACAGTCATACCTTGGTTTTCGGACAGCTTAGTTCTCAAATGTTTTGGCTCCCGAACGCCGCAAACCTGGAAGTGACTGTTCCAGTTTGCAAACTATTTTTGGAAGTCGAACGTCTGACAGGGCTTCTGCGGCTTCCGATTGGCTGCAAGAGCTTCCGGACATTTTGGAAGTCGAACAGACTTCTGGAACGGATTCTGTTCGACTTCCAAGGTACAACTGTATATACTTTTGAATCCACGGTGAACACTGAAATGTCCAAGAGTAGTAAATAGCAAAGCTGTGAATGCTGTTATCATAAGCTGGTCAGAATGTTGCTTCTTGATTAGAATATTCCTCACATAGGGCCCTGAACTAGGAACTGCAAGTTTGCTGGATCTTCATTTTTCATACATTTAAAGATGAAAAAGATTTCGGAGCCAAGTCCTTGCACACAAAAATGCATCCCTAATTACCCCCAAGCTTTCTTCACTTCAGCTGTGTAACTTAGGGCAGGGATGCTGGGCGGGAGTCATTTTGTTGCTGCTATTGATAAATAGTTGGGAGTCAGAAATCCTTACCTGGGTAAATTACCCAAAGATCTGGTACACCTGGATCTACTTTCTCCCCTCTGCCCATGTCTTAAATGACAACTCATGTATATTTACCTCTTTCTATCTATGGTGTTCTGTGTGAGCTTTGTCTGAATGTTAAATGCAGACAAACTGCTCATCCACAATACATCAGTGATATGTTTTTGATCCTATAGCCCTATGAGCAGATACAGACGGGAGGCTGAGCTCCGAAACAAGAACAAGCAGTTGGAGTCTGCTAAATGGGAAGTGAGCTCAAAGCTGATGGAAGCAGAGGTAGGAAACAAACTTGATTCTGATTATCCTAAAATGATCTCAACTGTGCATTGGGTTCCCCCCAGATTTCCAACACCCTTCTAAGAAGATTAGGTAAATTCATGGAGAATAAGGCCATTGATGGCTACCAGCCATGGTGGCTGTATGCTACCTCCCAAGATCAGAGGCATGTTGTCTCTGAATACTAGTAACTGGAGAAGAACAGTGGGAGAGGGCTGGTGCACTTGTGTCATCTTTGTGGGCTTCCTATAGGAATCTGGTTGAGCACTGTGGGAAGCGGGATGCTGTACTAGGCAGCCCTTTTGGTCTGATCCAGCAGACCAAATCCGGGACAAGATGCTAAGATATCTTGTCCCGGCATTGGCTCATTGTACTTTACTTGCCCAACGGGCCACACTGTGTGTGTGTGAAGTTATTTAAAAATACAGTGGTACCTCGGGTTACAGACGCTTCAGGTTACAGACTCTGCTAACCCAGAAAGAGTACCTTGGGTTAAGAAATTTGCTTCTGGATGAGAACAGAAATCGCGCAGCAGCGGCGTGGCGGCAGCAGGAGGCCCCATTAGCTAAAGTGTTGTCTCAGGTTAAGAACAGTTTCAGCTTAAGAACAGACCTCCGGAACAAATTAAGTACTTAGCCCAAGGTACCACTGTATGTTACCAGATTTAAACAGGTTTTGAAAAGGCCATCCAAGAAATTGGCTTGTAGAAATATTGTTAATGCCTGCTCATGCCAGCGGTCTATGCGGGGTGGAGGGCAGGCTTGCTTCCCTCTAGTGTACAGTTTTTCATCCCTCCTGCGCCAGGCAAGCAAACCTTAAATGCTTGAAGGCCTAATAAAAACTGGTGCTCTGCTGTTTGGTTCAGTTATCTGTACTTGCAGAAAGATCTGAAGAATACGAAGGAGCAGTGTGATAGTCTGGAAAAAGAAAACCAGAAGCTGAAGAAATTTCAGGAGAGCTGCATGTTGATCTTGGCAGCTAGGAATTGTGATCCAGGTATAAAATACAGTTGCTTCTCTGCTCTCTCCCCTGTACGTATACATCTGCAGTATACTATCACTTTCTCCCAAATGTCTTAATGAATTGAAATTCCTTGGATAAAGTTCCCTGTGATTTTCTTTCTTTCTTTCTTTCTTTCTTTCTTTCTTTCTTTCTTTCTTTCTTTCTTTCTTTCTTTCTTTCTTCCTACACTGGATGCAAGGAGGTTGCAGGGCCTTTTGGGACCTCCTGTGATCAGGGCACATACACAGGAACACCTGTACACTTCTAGGTGCTTCTTTTTGGTTATCCCACTGAGTGTATGGGAGTGCTGGAAGCAGGGTCAGGGGAATGTGCTGATATGAGGACCCCAGTGCCCCACATTTGCCTGCATGGAATGCATGTGTTTCACTGCTGAACTTATAGTCCCTCCCCATGCGATCACACTGTGATCTGCAGAATCTTTTAAATTTTAATTTGGTGTTTTAGATGGGGGAGGGGTTTATTGGTTTATGTGGGGCAGTGTTCTTGTTTTTATTATGTATCTTGTTTTTATCTTTATTTTTATGTCGTGAACTGCCCTGAGATCTATGAATGAATGGCAGTGTATAAATTCAATAATAAATTTTGAGTTGCTTATTAAGGATAGTCCCAGAACTATGGGAATGGAGGCCATGCTTCTGGTAAATTAATGGCATATGTATGGTTCTGACTTGTAAATGTTTTTTCCAATTAGCTACAGGTGACAAAATTTTGGAAGAGGATGAGGAGAACAAGAAGACACAAGCTGAAATAATGGTGAGAGAATGAACCTGTTTCCTCTTCCCTAGGAAAATGCTTGCCTGACACTTCCCCTCCACCTGCAAAGTTTATTCTATGTATTTTGCTGAGTTCCAGCTGTCATGGGTCCTAAATAGCTACGGAGATACCTTCTGAATATCTCCAGGACAGGATTTGACAGAACTGCTGTCCCTGATGCATGGCAGTCAGTGTGATGACCTCTACATGTTGCTAGGCGACTGTCGTCATCCCTGACCATTGGACATGCTAGCTAGACCTCACTTTGTCAACCCCTTCTTGTGCCTTTTCTTTCAGGACTTGATGGAGAAGCTGACTACTGACCTTGAACTATTCACCCAGATGGCAAAAGAGCAAAAAGAGAATCTTCAGGTAAAATACGAATTGTCTTCCTTCTCCATTACTGCCAACATACAGAGCATTTAAGTCTGACCACCACCACTGCTAGGTCTCTAGACACAAAGCCAACACCACACAAATTCCTTTCTTCTAAATGTTTTTTCTTGTCTGCTCACCTGATGCCAACCACACCTCCATATATGTATGCAAACTTCTTACTTCTGTTTGGCAAGAGGGGAAAGGCCTGAACGGACAGCAACTTCGCACTGCAAGCAAGCCACTTTGCAGAGTGATCTTGTACCTGCTAACTGAAAACAAGTCGTGTAAACCTTGAAGGCTAGCAAATTTATTATGGCATAAGCTTCATGGACTTCAGTACTTAATGTTGTTGCTGCCTTTCTGAAAACTGAAAATACAAGTTGTGTGTAGAATACATTAACTATTAATTTTCTTTCCTCGTAGAAGACACACGACAAATGGAAGCAGGTGGAGGAGGAACAGGCCCATTTCTTAGAGCAGGAGCAGTGTTTTCATAGAGAAATGGAAGATTTGTTTGCCATTTTGGATCAGGCAGAGGAACTCAATTCATCATAACAAGAACTGAGCCATGTAAAATTGTGCTGATCTGCTTCCTTATTGGACTCCAATATATAGAGCAGGGGTATCCCTTGGAACTTTATAGTTTTAATAAGGTTTGTCTTTGAAACACTTTGGGTTTGTTTTTTTTCCCTTTTCTCTGTTTTGTTTTTTGTAAATAATTTTTTTGGGGTAATTAATTGATTAAAATAAAATCAATTTAGAATGAGAATCATACGTAGGATTTCTTTTTTTCTAATACAATGAAATAAGAGAAAGAATCATGGAATTTTAAAGTACAGCATCTAGTACAACTTATTACAATTGCTACATCAAGTATAGAAAGCATTGTGGTCTGTCAAGGCCAACAGCAGTTTTCAAATAGTTCTTGGGGAAAATTGGGAATCAGTGCAGTGGTTCCCCCCTTTTCAGGGGGGGGGGGATATTTCTGATCAAATTAAAAACAGGATTTATTCTGTATCTGTTCTATAAATCCACTCCTTTCTGCTTGGAAAATAGGAAAGTATTCCTGTATATTTCAGGACTGTCTACAACACTAGTATTACTGTACAGTTGTACCTTGGAAGTTGAACGGAATCCGTTCGGGAAGTCCATTCAACTTCCAAAACGTTCAGAAACCAAAGCGCAGCTTCTGATTGACTGCAGCAAGAATATTGGGGTTCCAAAGAACATTCGCAAACTGGAACACTCACTTCCGGGTTTGTGACGTTCAGGAGCCAAAACGACAGCATACCAAGGCACAACTGTACTTGGTTTCACTTTAGTATCAGGGCAGGACAATGAAAGACAATAGTAATGGAACTGCAGACTTGTGAGGCCTTGTTTCCTTAAAAACTGAATTTACACAACTGCATCTGTTTATTCACACCCTGATGCTTGACTTTTTAAAGGGGAGGGGTCCTTATTTCAAACCAAGGAAGTACTCAAGTTTAGCTTCTCATAAACTATCAAGTATAGTGAGTGTATTAAGGTGCAAACTTGCTATTGGCTAAGTAATTAAAAATACAGTATTAAAGAGTTGGGTGGCAAAGCCTAGAGGAAAGGTAAGGTAAGGTTTGTTGTGCAAAAAATTGCCATGTACATGACCACCCCACCAAGCCACAGGACATGAAATAAAAACCATACCAGATGAGTTCTGCTTTTTGTGGGGAAGACGACAATTAATAAATAAATAGCATAATCATACCCCCCCTTGCTTGCCATTTTTCTAAATTAAAAAGCCTGAAATGTTATAACATTTCCTTGCAGGAGGTTATTCCAGTCTCCTTGGTAATTTTGGTTGCCCTTTCCTGCTTCTATAAAATCGTTTCATGAGGCATGGTGTCCAGAGCTTCATCTTTTATCTTCGATCGTCTTCCCAACGATCCCCACCATGGAATTTGCCTTTTTCTCCCCACAGCAGCCGCACACCGGAAAAAGTACTTATGAGATTTCACACGAAAAGAGTTGTGGGCTAGCGCGGGAGCGAAGGCGCCGCCCGTCGCGGGGCCACCCAAGCCTTGGCTTTGGTTAAGGCAGCGTCCTCGCAGCGATTGGCTCTTGTTTCTCTCTCCCACCCCTCTCATTGGGCAACCAGTCCCCACCCGCTAGCGCTGGTTGGTAGAGAAGGCCTCTGGGGCGGAGCCAAGATCCACGGGCCTGGCGAGTCGCACAAGGAACCGAGATGGCGGCAGCGGTGGCGCTGAGGCGAGGGGTGGCCAGCTGGGCCCGGCGCCGCTTCTTGGGAGGACTGTGGCAGGCGCGGCGAGGCTGCGCCGGAGCCCCGCTGGATGATACGGTTAATGGGCTGAGCGAGGAGCAGCAGCAGGTACAGCGGCGGAGCCCTTGCTGGGCTGAAGGTCGCTCGCCGGGAGCCTTTCTCTCTGCGCCTGCTCCGTCCAGACCCCGCGCAGGAGCCGCGCTTCAGAGCCGCGCTCCTCTTGGCCTCGAAGGGTCCCGCCCCGTCAGGTGCTGGCGCAGGGCCTTCTCCTGCGAAAGGCCAGTTCTCAATAACAGGGCTTTGCTTTGGACCATACGGAGCAGTGGTCGGAAAGACGTGAGCGCCTCTGAGCGCCTGCAGAGTGCCCGCTCCACCCCTCTCCTCGCCATTGGGTTTATCGTGTCCCCATCGTGGAGGACGACTTCCGAGTTTGAAAGGGCAACTTGTAGGCAGCTCTGATCCCCTCTTCTTCCCAGCGCAGCAACTTTCTCTTATTTTACAGGACTGCCCTTTATAAGTTCCACAGCTGCAAGTCGGCCTGGATGTCTTTTATTCTGGAGCGAATGAAAGGGCCCCTATGTGAGGTCTCAGGTTGATGTGGACACAGATTTGCACCCTTAGCACAGCAGTTAATTCGGAGTAGCTGCGCTTTCTCATTGTCCCTTTCTACATTGCAGATTAATGTTCCGCTCCTAAGTGATAAGATCACTCTTTTAATGGCCAGACGAAGTGTAGTGAATTGGTTTTCTTTCTCTTACAAAAAGGCAGCTGTGGAGGCTGTGATTGAGCTTTTCTCCTCTTCTGGGTTTCCTATTAAAACAAGTGCTTCCCACCCACCCTTTCTCTCCTGCCCCCCCAAACTTTGGTTAAGGGGGTGACAGCTAACAACCAGCAGCAATAACAAAGCCACCAGATAGGAAGGAGTCAACAACCCCCCCCCCCCACACACCTTGTGACAGTCCTCTGCTTTAGATTGCAGATTCATTTGTACATGAAATACCTTTGGGTGGCAATCACATGTAGTTTAGTTCAAAAGTTAGGGGGTATATGTTTGCTCAGCTCTATCTGGAGAAACCTCTTAAAGCTACTAGATTCCAAAATGGCTCAGGTAACTAGATTTTCTTCTAGGATGGTGTAAACCAGATAGCTCTCCTAAGTTTTTTCAGTCAGGGAATAAGATAACAGAGTTTACCAGCATATAATTTTCCATATAAAGGAGGATATTTCCATTATCTCTATCCTTTCAAAAGCACCAAAGAATAAATAAAAGTGCCTTTAAGGGTGCGTGTCAGTTTCCACCAGTTCATTTTCTTCCTTTGTGTCTCCTTGAAAGAGTGTGCTGCTAGCCTTGGAAAAGGTGTTTTCTAAATCTTAGTCAGCGACTGGTAGCTGCTTACGGGTCCTCGTGACACAATGGCACAAAGTCAAGGGAGGGCGTGTCTAAATTTCTTGCAGCACTGCTCTCTTCAGATGCAATTCTAAGTATGATTTCTTGGCAAATTAAATTGTACTGGAACCAGTAGGATTTCCAAGTAAATACGTTGTCTGAGTTATTTTTATCCTGCCTTTCATGGCAAGCTCCCACAAGGCAGTTTGCAATGACTTTTAAAACCAATACAATAAACAATATAGATCAAAAGCAGCATCTGATACAAATACATAAGGACTCGGCAATGAAATGAATAAAAAGTTTGTGAGGGGAAACATTTAGGGTCTGTTTTGAAGGCCTGCAGAAGTGAGCCAGACTTGAGTTCATGGGGGAGGGAATTCCACAGATGTGTTTTAGGATCAGGTGGGTTGTCTCTTATGTTCTGGGATTACTGTTCAGTTGTAGAATGTACATTTTGTGTGGGTACAGAGTGCCATCTGTGATTTGGGTTGCCTGTGCTGGAATTATCTCTGATGGAAACCCTGGAGGGCCACTACCAGTTCCGAGAGGCAGGTCTGGACAAGATACAAAGCTGATGTGATTTAGTATATACTAGCTCCACTGTAATCTTTATAGTTATGATGTGTGTAGCAGTGATGTAGCGAAACCTTTTATAGCTTATCAAGCGGTGATTTGGCTGTAAGCTTCTCATGCTGCATCCATCCATTTTAGTGCAGTTTGTTTCTCCTGTAAAAAGGGGGGCTAATGATACTTGATCATATAGGTTTTTAAGTGAGTTTTTAAAAAAAGAAGTCTTGATTATGCCCAAATGATAGATTCTTGTTATGTACATACTAAAGCATCTCATCCAATAGTAGCATTACAGAGCAAGTCCTAACTCCCACATCAGTTAAGAAGAGGCTGAAATGTTCCTCTATCACCGGGCACTAGTATATTTGCAGAAGGCTCTATGAATGTAAATCTCCCCTCAATGGAAGACCTCAAAACAGAGTGTTTCAGGGCCAGTGACAGCCAAGGCCTTCTGCTTCTGAGGCTTCTCCATATTCCTGAGATCCCATCCATCAGTTTGGCTCAATCAGCAGTCTTGGGCCATGTATTGCATGCAGCATTCTTTAGAATGGCTCTGTGGGTTTTGATTTGGTTTTGCTGGCTTTGGGACTTTGAAATGTCACATTGCTTGCTTAGTTGAACATCATTTTTCAGTGTTGGCATGCTGCATAGATAGGCCCAAGGGTAGTTGGGAATTAGTGTGAACTTTCTTCTACCCATCCACACACTCAAGTTCTTTTGGTATATTTTACCATAAAATATTTTAACCAGATCCAACAAACGTCTTCATGTCACTAGGTAGGGGATACTGTTTAAAAACCAGATTAAACCTATTTTAAAATATCAATAAATATCTTTTAATAATGTTTTATGGTATTTTTGTGTAAAGGCATGGACCTCACAAATTTAATAAACTTGTTGTTGTTGTTGAAATATCAAGAGATATACATTGTAAACTAGACAGAAAGTGTTTTGTCAGTAACTTCACAGGTTTCAGCTGCCACCATGGTTAGCACTAAATAGTTTTATTGACAGTAAGTGGGAATTTAATAGAATATTCTATTCCGGGCTTGAGATCTTAAAGAAAAACAGCTAGGGAACCTTTTTGATAGCATTCAAAGGAAGGAACTTAGCAATTGTGTTTTATAATGTGCACTTTTACATTTTCATTTCTAACAGCTTCGGCAAACTATGTTCAAATTCTGTCAGGAGCACTTGGCTCCAAAGGCCCAAGAAATTGATCAGCAGAATGAATTTGAAGGCATGAGGGTAAGTGCTTCTGTACTGTGAACCTACTTATTATATAACATGACTTCGGGAAATGCATGAATATAATTTAAAGGATGCAAATATGAAGGGTTTGAGAAAGTTACAAAATGCCTACGCATTAGAAAGAATAAACAACTAAATCCATGAGGGAAAAGGACATGTATGCCATTCAGCAAGAATGAATAAAATATACATGTTTGGTATTGTTTCTGTCTTATTTTTCAAAGTTTTCCATCTCCGTTACCTGAAAGTGTGTGTAGTCTCTCCTGAACATATAAATCTTTTCATGGAACCTTCTTCAGGTTGTAAAGAGTTAACTGTTGCAGATGCTGGGTTTCTAGAATATGGGATTTAACAGATTCCCTCTTGCGTTAATTGTTAATGAGCTAGAGATATTTTTATGGGACTTCCTGCTTCTCACTGTTTTTATAAGCCCTGCAGTACTTGGAAAGTTCATATGTACTAGAACTTTTATACCTGCTGTGTTTCACAGAGAATTGTTTTAAAATGTTTGCAATAGCATTTTATGGAATCAAATTTTGAGTGCTGTGGGACCTTGCGATTGAATTATATGGTGTCCTTCACCAGGATAGCTTGGAAAGGTAACCAGTTCTCAGAAGTACAGAAAGTAAACAAAATGACTACAGTTATTGGCAATTGTCAGGGTTTCTGGGAGAGAGGAGGAGATGACAGAGGAGACGGAGAGCGAGTGGGAGGAGGGGCAGAAGGATGAGGAAGAAGATGACGGAATTCTGAGGGAATCCACGAGTCTGAGCAGCGAGTCAGAGGATTCTCAAAAGGGGGTTACCTTAATCAAGCAAAAGGGAGGAGAAGGGAGAAGCGGAGAGGAGCCCAGTGGAAGACAGACGCAGCAAGAGGCGTCTCAGCCGGAACGGAGTAAAGGGGGTGGAGTCGTCAGCCTCTCGGAGGGAGCAGGATTAGGAGAGAACAGAGAAAGGGGGTTGGAGCAAGGTGTTCAGCCGGAAAGGGTGGAGAGCAGAACAAGGGGTGGTGTAGCGGTCGAAAGAAAGGTCAGCAGCAACGTACGCGCGCCAAGTTCAAACGTAGAGGCGCGCGGAAGTGGAGAGAGCTCAGGGGAGGAGCCCGGCCCTAAAGCCAGAAGGAGGGGGGAAGAGGCGGCAGAGGATTCAGCCTCAGGCGAGTCACGGAGAGAGGGAACCCAGGGGGGCAGGAAGACCCTGCGGAAAAGAAAGGAGAGGAAGAGGTGGTCTAGAGCCAGGCTATTAAGTTGGTGTGGAAGAGGGGAGGAGTCAGAGGGGACTTCAGCGGTCTAACGTGACAGACGTACGGCCACGATGCTGAACTGTACGAGAAGCAGAAATCTTCAATAAACTTTTCCTGTAAATAAACTGCAACGGAGTGAGGTCTCTTGTGAGCTGGGACCCGTCCTGGGTGGCCGTGACAGCAATTGTACCATTTCCAGAAGGTCAATCATGCAAAATAACCATTACCAGTAAGTTACTTTGTAAATAAGCCCACAAAAGTTAGGACCCCCCCCCCGAGGGGAATTGTAATGGTCTGTTGGAGTCTGGAAAATGGCTCTGCCCATTTTCTAGCAGCCCACTTGCCTTCTAGGCTGGGCACAGAGAAGAGGCAGGTGTCCTATCTATCCTCTAACATTATTATGTAACTTCTCCTAGAGAAAGAAACTTGAAAAGCATAGATTAAAAGGTGACACCCCCACCCCACCTCCAGAAATCAGGGCCATCCGTCCTGACAATGTTCCGGGCCCAGAGAGCAGCTGTGCTGCAGTAAGGCGTTCATCTAGAAAACCACTTGAGGACTACTGGAGTGTCAACGTATAGAAGTCAGTTCCCCTTCTCTATGTGCCTCCATCTTCCCAGGGCAGCTGGAAAATTTATGAGACATAAAATTCCTTCTTTGCCTTGTATATACAAGCAAAAGCCATTCAATGAGTCCTTCCAAAGGGAAGGGCAGTAACTCAGTGGCAGAGCACATGTTTTCATGCAAGAGCTCTTGGTTTCAATCCCTGGTGCCTCCCGTTAAGCTTCAGCTGCTAAAACATCCAAGGTAGCAGGCTCAGGGCAAAGCTTTACCTGTGATCTTGTATAGCTGCTGCCAGTCAGAGTAGACATTATTTGGCTGGATGGACCAACAGCAGCTTTGTGTGAAGTTTAGCTGGGCATATCCCACACTACCAAAAGACCTGCCCTTCACTGTTTTAGATTCTGGCTGGACAGGCAGAACTAGGGGGAAATCATTGTGAGTTGTGCAGGAGGAAGAAGCTCTTCCTGGATTCAAGCTGACGTGACAGAGGAGTGTCAGATACTGAGAGATCCCAGAAGCTGTTCTAAAAACAAAGTGTTCTGGTTTCTGAGCTGATCTCCTGATTATAAGTGGCTGGCTCCTAATTTGAAATGGTTTGGCTTAATAGTGCTACGGTTCCCTGTCACCCTGCCAGTGAGGAAAACCTGCTGATTGGCAACCTGTCACATTTTTCAGTGTGTCAGGAATGTCTTAGGAGGATGAAGCATCACTGCAGAAGAGATGGGGCCTCAGCGGACAGTATGTCAGTTCTGGGAGATGAACACTGCTATTTAATTGGTTTTCCCCCACGTCAGGATAGTGACTCATAAGCAAAGGTTGATCTAAATGGTGATGTGCATGTAGATCTACATTAAGTTGGGGGGACAGTGCTGGTTTTATTGGACTGTAGGGACATCTGCTTGGAGCGAGATGAACTAAAAAGAGTGTTTATCATTTTTTTTGAACTCTTGCTCCTATACAAAATTACTATGCTTCTCCAAACCTGAGCCACCTCTTCAGCCAACAATTGCACCAAATCCTTCGTTCTAGCAGCCACAGGTCTGCAGTTCAGTGCTGCACAAGTAAGGATGTGTGGATTGATTCAACACTGACATTAAAAGAAGATTATAATAGGGCAACACAAGATTCCTTTCTAAAACCAGTTAGCTAACCAGGGAAGGAAGCAGGAGGAGAAACCTGTTTTGGTCCAAAGTTCGCAAATGTTTTGGTTTCTACATTACATCATCTCTGGCTATCTTTGTTGTACAGTAAACCCACAACTTATGTCCATTTAACTTGATGCACATTCAGCTTTATGCACATGGGGCGTGGAATTAAAAAGTGGGCAGGGTTCCTGGAAAAACATTGTTGGCAAGCCCACCTGCCCTGTTCAGGGAAGTTTATAATGTTTGATGTTTTATCATGTTTTTAATATTCTGTTGGGAGCCGCCCAGAGTGGCTAGGGAAACCCAGCCAGATGGGCGGGGAATAAATAATAAAATTCTTATTATTCTTATTATTGAACCCAATGGGTTTTGTCTATATGAAATTTTGGCTTTAGGTGTAATCCACGGAACATAACCCCCACATAGGTTGTGAGCTTACTGTATAATCCAGTCCCTTCATTTCTCCTCCTGTGTCTTGTGTGCCCCATCCCACAGAGACCTTTATAGCAGATATGTGACACATGTTTTGACTACCTGGGATCACCTTGTGGAAAATAATGTTGTATAGACTCCTTTGATCTTGGTGAGCTAATGATTGTCTGCAAAATGATGGCAGAGTTTTGAGCTTGCACCAGAAATGCTGTCGGGTTGGGTTGCAGAAGAGCCACAGGTCTGGAGCCATGTACATTGATGATGCTATATAAATGCTTATAATGTTCATCACATTTGTGTAATGCAAGTTCATGTGTTAACTTATTTAGGATTATAGAGTGCATCATTCTGATGGCTCTAGCTGGGCAGCAGCAAGGAAGAAGTTGTTTAATTTTTTTAGTATTTCTTAATTTTTATGGAACAAATCTTTAGTGGATGTGAAGTATTCAAGGTGGCTGTGACCTTCTGTTTCACAGCAGGTTCCATGACAACCATTATTTTGCCCAGCTTTTTGCTTCTGTGGGGAAATTAAAATGATAAGTTCAGGGGGATGATGAAAAAAAACCCTGGTTCCTGGTCTTGTGAAAGGTCAGGGTCTCTCTAACAGCTTTGCTCTGCTCTTTGTAGGCATTCTGGAAGAAACTGGGTGATCTAGGTGTTCTAGGAATAACTGCTCCAGGTGAGTGTGTAACTAGCCCTGCCTTCCTCATTCTGACAAAATATGGTATATTTAAGTGGGAAATGCTGCAGTTAGTAATGTCTGTGAATGAATAATTGGAGACCAAGGGCTTGAGGGGAAAACAGACCCTATTAGCTCACTGGCAGTTTGTCAAAGGCCAAGGCTGCTGAGGTCTAAAAGAACACCTTATGAATGACATGTTTTCTATATGGATATTGCCTTTGTTCGGAAGTAATGTGTACTTTTGTTACATGTGACAAACATATACGTGTCTATGATGGAGCATGCACACACAGGGAGCCCTAGTTGGTGCATGTTGCGTGCGCCCCTAGGAGTTAGTCATATGAAATATCTCCCACCATTTCCTAAAGTTGTAACTGTGTAATTCATTCATCACTGCCTGCTCTCTTTGTTGTTTGCTTCCCTCTGACTTCACTTCTGCCCCACCTCCTGGCAGTATGTGGATATATGCCTGCCAATTTGGGATTGCACTTCACACATCTGATGAGTGAAGTGTAGTACAAGGAAGCCTATGGCGTTATAAATCTTAACTGTGTCACAAGGCTCTTCGACTGTGTTCTAGGTAAGTCTATAAATATTTTCTTCTCTTTACCAGCTGAATATGGTGGCTCTGCGATGGGATACCTGGACCACGTGTTGGTGATGGAAGAGATTTCTCGGGCTTCCGCAGCTGTTGGGCTGAGCTACGGCGCCCACTCTAACCTTTGCATCAATCAGATGGTGAGGAACGGCAACGAAGCACAGAAAGAGAAGTACTTGCCCAAGGTATGTGGAATCGTGGAGTCTGATGTAGCCAGGGAACTAGAAGCATGCTGGGTAACAGCTTCAATTACAGAACATGTTTCTTAGAGCAAAGAAAAATAATGCTCCCAAATTGGACACTTTGCCCCCATCATTTTATTTAAAATTTAATTTTATATTTCCAAGCATTTATTTATTATTAAATTTTTAGTTTGCCCTTCCTCCCAAAGGCATCTGGGGTGGCAGATATTAAAAAAGATTAAATAGTATAGTTAAATATAAGAAAACATACAAAAAACAATCTAAAACATTATTAACGAAAATTCATTTTTTAAAAAAACCTGAACTCTATCTTTTTTAAAAAAAAAATCTTCTGTTTTGTTGCTACAAGCAAAAGTCACGGATCTTTGGGAGAGAAGACTATTGGTTTGAAATCCAAATGTGCAATGAAAGTTTAAGTGCATTTACTCCGGAGCAAGTTTCACCGAGTTTCATCGGACATATTTAGAATTGCATTTTGTCGAACCAGACTAGCATCCGCCTCCCACCTTCGGCTTGGAAGGTGGAAGCTGGAAAAGTCTGCATTCTTGGCTTTGGTATCCCTCTGCCTTTTTCAGAATTTGTTTTAGAATAGTTAACACACACGCTATTAAGTAGAGGCAGGAATGGCATCTGGATTTCCATAAGGTTGATTAACACATGCAAGTTGATCACTTGGTGGATGATCTGTCACAGAGCAAACGTGAATGTTTCATATTCATAAACTTGTCTGTCCTCCTGTCAAACATCATGTTTTCAGTGGAGTCGGTTCACGTACCCAGCTCTGAGTCATCGCTGTTCGAAACTGCCTTATGTGTTTCATCGGGAGCAGGGGAAGCTGTTGTCATATCTGTCATATAGCACCAGACGCACTTTGGTCCCCTGTAGTGAGTCCTAATTTGCTTTCTAAAAATTCCAAACTTCAGACTGTTCCGACATGCTCTGCACACAAGGGTATTTACCAGCTTGTCCTGCAGCTTGTCCTTTGCTGCCATGGATGATCTGTGGCTAGTTTTGGGAAGAAAAGGAAGCACTTGAGAGTCATGGGGTGCTTCTGCTGACAGAAAACAGGTTGAAGAAGGCCCTGACAGCATCATGCTCTGTTGTGCCCTTAAGAACAAACCAAAACTTCAAGGCTACCTCAATCACTCCATGCCGTTTGGCACACAAGAACACTCCCTGCCCCCCATGATCAATTTCCAGTGTGATAGTAAAAGCACTAAAAGCAGCACAGCACTATTAAAAGCCCTTTCCTTAAGAGCAGTCAGTTCCCAAAGGCCTGCTGGAATAAACAGTCTTCACCTGCCAGAGGGTGTGTATAAGAAGACTGTGATGACTAGGAAAGGTAGGGTTCTCCAACTGTTGTTCTTTTATAAAGAGTCTACAGGGGCCACATGAAACAGGGTTTTTATTTAGTTGGGGGTGAAGTACGATGGAACCCGATTTTTGCCTTTTTTGATTTTATAATACATTCCTTTTTCTTAATCATCTACAGTCACCCAAATGAATGAACAGTTTCCACTTCTATATCTAATAAACAGCCTTTGCCCATCTGAGCGCAGGATGAAACTTGTGTGGTTTGAATCTCAGTAACCTGAGACCTTGTACTCAGCATTCCATTATACATTTGAAATCATAAATCATTATTAGTAGAGGGGTGTTGTGATTGGTTATGAAATCTATTTCACGTGTAAACCAAAGAAGTTTGAAAGGGAATAGACTGTGGGGTGGGCAGGAGGAAATTGATGGGGGGGGAGGCAGCAGCTGCTGTGCCAGAGGGTGGCATAAGGGAGCCCAAAAGGAGGGTCCCCACCTGCTATTCCATTGCAAGGGTCAAAGACTTTCGTTTATTGCCTACCATTCTGGCATCTTGTCCCATTCCCCTGATTTATTCCATAAACTGGAGAGTCTTGTTCTTTGTGAATTGCCTTTTTTGCAAGTGTCTTCAAACCGTTTACCCTGTCCAGTCATCCATTTTCAAAGGACAGCACAGGAAAGGGGATTAAGAGGGACATCTATATCCCCTAGCACAGTTTGCTTGGCACTCTCTCCTACCTAAGGAATCCATCTAAAACTGTAGGTTTTCGTTTGCCACGTCCTCGTGAAACTGCAATGTATTGATTTTTGTGCCATTTCTTAAATAGTACACCTCATTGGAGAATTCTGCCAAAGGTAGTGTCCCCACCATAGCATGAAAAAACTTTCAGGTTTATTGTGATCTGGTTTTTTTAAGGCAAGAGTGGGAACGACTGCAGGAAAACAATTCATTTTGTATCTTTCTTGTCACCTCTCGTCCCTTCAGCTGATCAGCGGGGAGCATGTTGGAGCACTAGCAATGAGTGAATCCAATGCTGGTTCTGATGTTGTCTCTATGAAGCTGAGGGCAGACAGAAAAGGTAAATGCCACCAATTTGGAATTTTCCACCTGCAGTGACCTTTGGACATTGCTGTTTATGAATTTCTGATCCTCTATGCATTTTGTTTTGTCCATTCATTGCCAACACAAGTCTGTGTGTGTCTTTGCATCCTCCCAAACAGAATAGCCAATGTGGTCTAATGGCTGGAGTGTCTGAAGACCTGGGAGACCAAGGTTCAAAACCCCACATGGCCATGAAGCTTCACTGGGTGACCTTGGGCCAGTCGCTGTCTAACCTATGTCACAGGATTGTGTGGGGATGAAGTGAGGAGAGGGAGAACCGTGTACACCACCTTATGCTCCCTGGAGGAAAAGATGGGATATAAAATGCGATAAATAAATAAATAGCAGGAAATGGAAAGGGGCAAGAGCAGGCCAGAGGTTCCACACCCCAATTTCAGCTTCATTGGGACTGCTGAAAGGCAGGAGTGGAGAAGACAAATTTCTGGTTTCCAGAGGTCCCATGGCCATAAAATAGAGATTAAGTGGTATTAGGAACAAGAGCTGGGGAAGAAACTGTATGTAGAAGCCGGGTTGAGAGACAAAAACTCCAAAGTTAAGGGAGTGTGTGATGTAAATTACACTATTCAAGATACACTGGCCTGTGGGCCAGGCATCCTGTTGTGAATATTTTGAGAACCAATATATATTTTAGCATGTATTTATTTACGAAAATTTATTATATAGTGCTTGATACTAGTAATACCTCTAAGTAATTTACAAGAAATATTTAAAATTATCAATAAAAAACAGTTAAAAGCAATTTGAAACATTTAAAAATAATTAAAAATTAATATTCAAAAAGCATCAAATTGCATCAGCATCTGCAAGTCTGTACAGCCTTGCCTAAACAAAAATGTTTTAAGCATGGGGGCAATTCTAGCCCTACTTTTCAAGAGAGCTGGCTGGTGATAGAAAAAGCCAGCTATAAAACTGAGCTGTGTAGTGTCTGTATTATTTTTTTGCAGTAGAAGATGCAGCTCTGCAAGTTTTTCTTTTTCTTTTTCTTGATATGCCAGACCTAGGAATGGAGGAAATCAGATTTCGAGAAAGAATTCCAGAAGAATTACTTGTGGAATGTCAAGCTGTCATGTGGGTCTTAACAGAATTTTCTGCTTGTTTCATCCTTTCTAGGAGATTATTTTGTTTTGAACGGGAACAAATTTTGGATTACCAACGGTCCAGATGCTGACGTCCTAATTGTTTATGCTAAAACAGATCCAAGTGCTGTTCCAGCTTCTCAAGGGATAACAGCATTCATTGTGGAGAAGGTAGGTTTATGGGACAGTGATGCTCCCTCTTTTTATCCCCAAGGAAGATCTTTTCCAGGTGGTGTCTGGTCACTCAGGTGTGAGATTTCTTGGGGGGGGGGGCGCAGGGAAGAGTCACGCTTTTGTTCCTACTCCTTGACTTGCACTTCAGAATGAATTCAAAATTCTTCCCTGCTGAATGAATCTACAATGGTTGCTGAAGTAAGCTGTAGGCAGGTGATAGCACTTGTCGTTCAGAAGTTTGTCGTGCTGCTCTGTGGCACATGGAACCGAGCCAGGGAATCTGTGCTGATGTTCCCTGAAAGTTCTGGGCAAATGCCACATTTGGGTCCCTGTGAGGAGAGGTCCTGGGCCAGCTCTACAGATGGTAAAGTTGGACATTTGGCCAGACACCAGAACCAGCAAAGGACCTGCCATCCAGTGCTCCGCTTCAAGAAGAAGACACGGGTCTCAGGTCTGCCTGGAAACAACAGAGTTCGCTCTGATTGGGGTGTTTGTTCCCTAATATGTGAAGTTCTTGACTTGATAATGAAGGAAATAAACTTGGGTTTATCTGTAGGCACTTTCATGTTTTCTTCTTATAATGAATATTTTAATCCTCTCCCTGCTTATCCTCTGAATTGTCATGCAGTGTGCCATCATTTGAACGGCCTCTTTATAAAAAATGGAGTAGTTTTTCCTCCCCTTTTTCCTTTTCCTTCAGGGTACACCTGGTTTCAGCACCGCACAAAAGCTTGATAAACTGGGAATGAGAGGGTCAAATACCTGTGAATTGGTCTTTGAGGACTGCAAGATTCCCGGTGAGTGATACTGAAGTTGCACTGCCTCCCTCAACCCATGGCAACTCTTTCCTTACTTATATTTTCTAGTCACTGCAATGTTCAAATATGTGTACAATGAAAAGTTAGAAAAAATAAAACCCCACATGAAAAGCATATGCTATTAAGTAGTTCAAGCAAGTGATATATAAAAGCATCATCAAATCTACTTGGCTCAACATTAGTTTTGTTTTGCAATATTAATCTTATCAAGCTTGTCTAGAAAGGAAGGTCTTAATTGTCCCTTGAAGGGGGCAAGATTGTGGACCTGCTCCACACTTCTGGAAAGTGGACCAAGACTGAAGGTGGTATTACTGCGAGGCCATCAGTTGAAAGACTAGCCAGGATAGGATACCACATTTACACTCGCTGTGGCTGATTTGTGTCCCGTGGGGAAAACCAAGATTTCTTCCTTGGGTCCTTTTGGGTCCTTTTGGGTGGTGGCAAGTTCTTCCCCAACCACCCCCAATTTGCAGGTATCAGTGGCGTAGCGTGGGGGGTGCAGGGGGGGCCGGCCGCACCGGGAGCAACAACTAGGGGTTAGGGGGCGCAAATCCATGGGTTAGGGGGTGCAAATTACTTGCCTTGCCCCGGGTACTGACAACCCACGCTACACCACTGGCAGGTATTACTGAGAAGCTCCAGGACTGATCGCTTTCACCCTCTTTCCCAAGGACAACTTGGCAGATTTACAAACTTTTCAGAAACACCAATTAAATGGCTGCCAGGCTGCTATTTTTCCTTACAGCCTGCTTCCGATCCTTCCAGTGTGCTCTCGTGGCCACAGGCTCCCTCTTCTCAGTGGAAGAGATTAGTAGCAGTACCAAAGAACGCGTTTTCTTTTTGAGACTCCCTCTGATCTCCCAGGACCACTTCAATCGTTTCTCAGTGTCGAGCTGCTTCAGTAGATTCCTGCATCTCCAACGCAACATTTCCCTTAGATCAGAGTGTGCTTTTGAGTGTTTGCCACCCCCCTCTGCTGTATTAGCGTGCGGGTTTGTCATTGGCACTCCACCAAGTGTTGCGCAGGTTCCTTTGATCGTGAGTGCTGTCCCACGGAGTCCCACTCTTAGGTCACACAGCAATGGTCAGGAGCGCATTTGGAAAGCTCATCTTGTATTTTGCCCGAGGCGTAATTGTTGAAGGTACATTCAGGGAATTCAGATGCAGCTCTTTGCTTTTTTGTTTTTTGTATTTCACAAGGAGTTACTTCACGCAGTTTCTCCGTTCAGCAGCATTACTCATGCTATTTGCCAACTGTTTTTGTTTTGTTTTTTTAAAAATTTTTAATTCTGTGCTCCCACCCATGAGCCCCATGCTTCCTTCCTTGGTCTTTGCAGGTTGGGAGGCGAAATTCAAATTCATCAATTAAGATCGGTATGTGGTATGGAGTAACACCACTGATTCAGGCACCATTTGCAGTGCAGAAATTGATACAGTACTGGCCTCATGTTCATGGGATGCCAGCACATGCAGGAAACAACACTGGGTTAGTGTTATGTCTGAACCAGCGATCCTGTTTTGCTCCCTACAAACCATGATCTCAAGCTCACTGATCATGAGTGGTTGGAGCAAAACGAATCACAGTTTGGATATAATGCCAAGTCTGGAATCATGATTTCCTTCTTGTGAAGTAGGAGCAAACTGATGAAGACCAGCGCTTTTATGGTAAACCATTAACTATGGCTTCCCATAACGTGTGAACAGGGTGAAAAAGTTGACTTAAGTCAACTGAATGCATATGTATGCCAAATTTTGTAATACATATATATTTTAGTCTAGAACTCATGAGTCTCCTGTCTGTAGCAGGCACTTCGAATCATGCTGCGTTCAGCATTCTGATCACCATCAGATTAAAACAAGTTCCCATTGAAGCTAATTCATGCATAATTTGATCTGTCCCTTAGTAACGATGCCAAGACGTAGGCCATAAACACACTTAGCTGTTTTGTGCAAGGTACATGAGCAACTGAGATCGTGTTGCTGCTTTCTATTTGTTTATGTTGCTTGAAAATAAAAAGTGATGTTTGAGTGTAAGGTGTAACTGTGTTTGTGCTTATATACCTGGACATACTCCCATTGAGCACACATACAGAGACGCACAAGGAACACACTATCTAGGATTGTGTAGGTTCGCCAGGAATCAGCTTTCCCTTTCTCCTCACAGCTGCGAATGTCTTGGGGCAACTGAGTAAAGGAGTCTATGTGTTGATGAGTGGCCTGGATCTGGAGAGACTTGTGTTGTCTGGCGGACCCCTGGGGTAAATATGTATTTATTTATTACTCTAGTGACATAGCTTGTTTGCTTCATTGGTTCTATTAATACATGGAATCGCCACCACTTTGATGGCTGGAGGCGGGTGCTCATCTTTTTATGTACTAGTGACCTCACACAAATGCTGTGCCACAGGACAGCTTGAAAACGGCTGTGGTAATTGTGCAAATCCCATCAGCTATGTGGATAGTCTGTTTAGACACGGCAGATATTTTGCCCTCTTAATGAGAGGACCTACCCTTCTCCCTGAATGTAGAGATGCCATGGTATTCTCCCTGACATGAAACTCTTGCTTTTGGGAATCCTTGAAAAGCAGTGAGGCCTTGGCTAGGTCTTAAGGCCAGCCAGAGTTTGTGGACCCCAGGATAATACTATTGCCACCTACAGAGTAAAATGCCCTGTGGCATATTTTTGCCCCTTTTATTTTCAATATCCAACCTGATGGAGACTTTTGATTAAAATTGAAAGCTTCCCCCCTTCTTTGTAGCTTCTTAGTGTGTTCTAATAACAGTAGGATTACAGGCCTTGGATCACAGAGGATCTGTTCTTTTGGCCATTACTACCTACTACATGGACTAGCAGCAGCTTTTGAGGATCTCAAGCAGAGAGGCCTTTCCCATCACCTGCTACCTGGTCTCCCTGGTGACCCTATTAACTGGGGTTGCCGGTGATCTAATATAGGATTTTCTGAATACATTAGTGCCACCACTAAACTGGTCCCTAACCTACTGTGACGTCTGGATTTATTTAATTATTTTTAGTGGACAAACAGAGCTACATGCATTTGTTAAAATTTACAGGTTTCTCTATGGCAGGAGTTGTTACCCTGTCCTATCCAACCATCCATCTATCCATCTAAACATACCCATGTGGGTATTGCAACATCTCATTTGTGACTTTTTCAGTTTATCTGTAGGCTACTTTTTATTGTTATTCCTGCTTTTGCAGCTCCTTTAGTTTTTTGGTTTTATGGATTGTATTTTGATGATGATGTTTTGATGTTTTTATTGACTCTCTTTATTGGAAAGCCAACTTTTCAAAGGCAGGATGGAAATCTTAAAATCTGCATGCTTCTTTCCCTTGCAGGATCATGCAGGCTGTCCTGGACCATGCACTCCCATATTTACATGTGAGGGAAGCTTTTGGACAGAAAATAGGCCATTTTCAGGTGAGAGCCATAAGAGGGTTGCCAGTGAACTTTTAGAGCCTGCTTCCTTTTACAGTTGGATAAAGCTGGTTCTGGCTCAATCTGTCTTCCTCAGATAAATATTTCCACCTAGAGCTGTGATGCTGCTTGTTTCCTAACAAGCAATTCTGAAGCTAACCATTTTCCCCAAGTTCCTTTTTAGTTGCTGGCTGATTTTAAAGTAACACTGAAATGTCTCCTATTGCTAGAACCTCATGATAATGTGCATTCAGAAATCTAGGGCTTAGGAGAAATCCAGGGTTTGGTTTCGATTTGCTGATTATGACAGCTGATGTTAGCTTTGAATATTCAGGTAACTATTTCAACTTTAGTTGGATTTGGAATCGCAGTGTGCACTACTGGATGTTTGTCTTTTTAGTGGTCAACCAAACTCTCTTTTTTTAAATATATAGGCAGGTACGTGTAAGTCTGGATTTTTAAAAATAGGATCCAGGTTGCTGCTGTCCGAATGCTAAATGTATGCAGCAAGCCCGCAATTTATGTGCATTTAACTTGTGCACATTCAGCTTTACAAACGTGGCAAAATAAATAAATAGATAAATAAGGGGGCGGAGGAAATGACTTTGGCAGTCCCACATGCCATTGAACTTAATGTGTTTTGACTACAGTGGTACCACTGGTTATGAACTTAATTCGTTCCAGCGGTCTGTTCTTAACCTGAGATACCACTTTAGCTAATGGGGCCTGCCGCACTGCCGCACAATTTCTGTTCTCATCCTGACGTAAAGTTCTTAACCCAAGGTACTAGTGCCAGGTTAGCGGAGTCCGTAACCCAAAGTGTTTGTAACCTGAGGTGTTTGTAACCTGAGGTATCACTGTATACACAACTTTGACTTTAGGCACTATTCCCGGAACGTAACCCCTATGTAAGTTGCAGGCTTCCTGTAACTTTTAACTTAATAATTTTTATTAATTTACTTTATGTGTTGTCAGGGTTTCTGGGAGAGAGGAGGAGATGACAGAGGAGACGGAGAGCGAGTGGGAGGAGGGGCAGAAGGATGAGGAAGAAGATGACGGAATTCTGAGGGAATCCACGAGTCTGAGCAGCGAGTCAGAGGATTCTCAAAAGGGGGTTACCTTAATCAAGCAAAAGGGAGGAGAAGGGAGAAGCGGAGAGGAGCCCAGTGGAAGACAGACGCAGCAAGAGGCGTCTCAGCCGGAACGGAGTAAAGGGGGTGGAGTCGTCAGCCTCTCGGAGGGAGCAGGATTAGGAGAGAACAGAGAAAGGGGGTTGGAGCAAGGTGTTCAGCCGGAAAGGGTGGAGAGCAGAACAAGGGGTGGTGTAGCGGTCGAAAGAAAGGTCAGCAGCAACGTACGCGCGCCAAGTTCAAACGTAGAGGCGCGCGGAAGTGGAGAGAGCTCAGGGGAGGAGCCCGGCCCTAAAGCCAGAAGGAGGGGGGAAGAGGCGGCAGAGGATTCAGCCTCAGGCGAGTCACGGAGAGAGGGAACCCAGGGGGGCAGGAAGACCCTGCGGAAAAGAAAGGAGAGGAAGAGGTGGTCTAGAGCCAGGCTATTAAGTTGGTGTGGAAGAGGGGAGGAGTCAGAGGGGACTTCAGCGGTCTAACGTGACAGACGTACGGCCACGATGCTGAACTGTACGAGAAGCAGAAATCTTCAATAAACTTTTCCTGTAAATAAACTGCAACGGAGTGAGGTCTCTTGTGAGCTGGGACCCGTCCTGGGTGGCCGTGACATGTGTGTATACTTGTTGCCATCTTAATTGTTTTTGTACTAAGGATAGCAGCAAGGGGTGATAAAAATTGTGAAGATAAATCCAAATCTCTCTCTCTCTCTCCTTATGCTCTGATTAGCTCATGCAGGGTAAAATGGCTGATATGTACACAAGGCTGATGGCTTGTCGACAGTATGTGTACAATGTCGCAAAGGCCTGTGATCGAGGACACTGCAATGCAAAGGTGAGCTCCTGGGTGCTTGCAACATTTCTTTTTGACCCTTCTGTATTTTGTGTAAGCAGGAGGGGCGAAGAATCAATAGTGTAAGAGACTTAAGTCCACAGCAGAAAATATATGATGTTTTGAATACACTCTTAAAGGAGAAGAATACTTCCTTGCCCACCTGGCAATGGCTTTCCTTTTGCGTATAGATGCAGCATGAGAAATTGATGTGGTACTAGAATATTGTGCCACTTGCTTTTGCCACTAATATCATAGCTTTCATGTGCTCATGATGACAACCTAATAGGATGGACAACGGAAGTGCTGTCTCTTATCTTAAATCCCATGTGTACCTAAACTCAGCGTAGCATGAAGCCATGAATGTTATGGTGTCTGTTGCAATTCGCAGGTGGGTGGGGGTAGACAGAGCTTAAGGGGTGCATAACAGTGCCCTCATCTCGGAAGAAAAGGTGGGTGATTCCTTGTTGGTAACCATGGTGCGAATTCGAAATCTGGTTTAGCTAGAAAGACGGCTGTCTTAGACAATTCTGCCAGTCGCTTGTGGGGGGTTGGGGCCAGAAGAGCTGAACGTCTATCTTGGAAGTTCTTGATTGAAAATGATCTTATCTGCCCCACCAGGACTGTGCAGGAGTGATTCTCTACTCTGCGGAATGTGCTACACAGGTCGCTTTGGATGGAATTCAGTGTCTGGGTAAGATCACAGATGTGCATGTGGTTGTCCCACCAAAAGGCAGGCTGACCTAGCAGGCAGTTGCATAATTTCATGCCATCTTCTTGTTACCCTGCTTTAATCATGGAATTGGGAGCAATTATTACTACTAATAATAACTTTATTATTTGTACCCCCACCTCTCTTGTTAGACTTTAAGGCTGCCTTCTTGTGTTGCAGGTGGAAACGGCTACATCAATGACTACCCTATGGGTCGCTTTCTGCGCGATGCCAAACTGTATGAAATAGGCGCAGGAACCAGCGAGGTGCGGAGAATCATCATAGGCCGGTCGTTTAACGCTGCCTTTAAGTAGCGCTGTCGTTCGAGGAGAATCACACTTCAAACCGAGAGGCCTTTTATTTCTAAGACTGTAAAAGCGCACAAGCATTTTTCCGCTCCCGCTACCAGAATGACCACCTCCACTTATCTCTCGACCTTCTGTTCTCAATGCAAACCCAACTAGATTCCCTAAGAACATGTGATTGCATTACAGTTACAGTGGAATACAGTAGAAAGCTCAAGTGGAATATGTGGATATCTGCCAACATGGCTTGCTTAGAAAGGGAGAAATTTTGTACACTTTAAAAAAGATTATCAGTTTTGTGAACTATTGAAGTAGATTTCTCTCTCTCCCGAATGTGGTGTTTTTAGTGAATGGGATTAGCAGCATGGTGTTCTGTTGCATCACACCTCCAGAATGCTAGCTGACTTTATGGGGTTCTTTTGCATTTCATGGGATCAGCCACCCAAGCAGCATTAAGGCTGCTGCTGAAACATTGGTAACATGGGAGGTATGTATTTTTGTTTGTTCCTATCCTCTCTTGCTGCTTACTGAGGTTTATTAATACCCTGCGAAGCCTTCATTCATTTGATGGACTGCCACCTCATGCTTGATTCATGCGGTGATGTCACCATCTATCATTCTGGAAGCAGTTAAAATGTCAAAACACTACAATGTGCCGGCCGAGAGTGAATTGGGGAGGAGGCGGAGGAGGCAACTTGACTGGGGAATGTTAGGTGCTTTTGCAAAGCTTCCCCTCGGTGAACATGGCTGCATGTACAATTTGCCTACTAGAAGAAACAAAAGCTCAGCTGATGGATAAGACGGGGTGGGATCTAGTGGTGCTTTACACACCATCATCTGAGGACTGAAAGGTTTTTGGTTTTTACTGGGTGGTAAACAGCGTGACACAATTTCCAAAGATGTTAAAGTCCAGGCAAAAACAGAAGTTGGCTAGGATTTGAAATGGTTGTTGGTGGCTGGATTATTGTCTTCCATTGATTTCTCTCTCTGGGCAGTACCTTACCATGAACTTTTAGGCTGATCCTGTACTGTCCACATAAACGATGGAAAGGGAGACAGTATAATGAAAACCAGCAGCTTCCAGCACTTGAGCTCTGTTAACCTTAGACCAATTCATGAAGGGATTGGCGTGGCTTGAATCTAACGGAGAACCAGTATGCTAGAACACACAAGGTTTATGTTGGTAAGCTGGTCTTAATAATTCAGTCTTTCTCATATAACGCATTAAATTTTCTAACGAGAGGGGATCCTTTCACTGCAAGCAGACATGCTTGCATAAGTCAGACTTCCTTTTATTTTCCAGTTTTATATACCACTTTTCACCCAAGTGATTTTGAAGTGGGTCAAATAGGTTCTTATGTGCCAAAAGCAGCGAACAGAACCTGGCACTGTGGGCCATGCCTGTGGGACAGAAAACATCAACCCCACAAACATCTAAAGCTCAAATAAATTGTGGAAACCCTTCAGATCTGATGGGGTCATGGGGAATCTTGATTAGTAATTGGTAACCCGGTCAACTTTTTCAAACCCAAGACACATCTTTAAATCCCACATGCACAACGTATGATTGACTTAAAAGCTTTTACTATTTATGTACAACTTTCCCCTTTCTTTTTAATAAACTTTTTTTAAAAGGTGGTGGTGACAGCACTTGATGGTTGAAATGGACCTTGAAGGTGGAAATCATGACAATCTCCTTGACCATTCAGAATGAGATGCTCTTTTGGGAACAGCCCTAGAGCATAGCATATTTGGTCTTCAGTGTTATTTAAGTCTCACAGAGTCTCTGAGGACACCAGCTTTCGTTTTAAAAGATAAGTAGTGGATGGGCAAAGGTTGGCAGTATTGCACACTGTCAAACAAATTGCCCATCTCTCAGCATACATGTCCCATAAAAATTCATGGAATCTTTGCATCTCTCAATCACATTAGATTCTGCAGCCTTCTGCCTCATTTTCAGAAATTATCTGTTAAAGGGCAGTTATTGGAAGAGAGATACAGAAACAGGAAGTGTTTCTAAAGTGCAGAGAAATGTTGCTTTTAACCCATTTTGAAATCTGAATTGCAGCAGGATTGTTTATACATCATAAAATGTGGTAGCAGGTACAGCTTTATCACCCAACTTGTCCAAAGCTCCATTGAAGTGAGTGTAAGAGTTTAATAATACAAAGGAACAGATTCAACTCGGGAGGTTGTGGTCTCTCCTTCACTGGAGGTTTTTAAGCAGAGGTTGGATGGCCACCTGTCATGGATGCTTTAGTTGAGATTCCTGTATTGCAAGGGGTTGGACTAGATGATCCTTGGGGTCCTTTCCAAGCCTACAGTTTTATGATCTTTAACACTCTGACTTCTAAATTTGCTGCCTGGCCCTTGGGCGAGCTTCTTCACAGAAGTGTTAAGATGAAATCCGTAATTCTTCTGGGAGATTGCTAATAAAACTCTGGATGTATCCATAAGTCAATGTGATTGAATGTATTGAGTGGTTTATTCAAAGGGTTCTTTCCAATGTAATGTGAAACATGGAGAAATTGCTGACTAACGGATGGCTTTGTTGAATGCATTAATGTTGATTAAACTATTGCAGTACAAACAAATATATGCCCCCTATTCATGTATCAGCTATTAGCATGCTCTAGTATGCCCAGCAGGAGGCAGGTAGAAACTTCATGTGCTTCTTAGCATTAAATCACCACAACTGTGAAGCAAACCTCTCCCAACCAGTACATCCTGTATGGGTGAAACTGGTGTGTATGTTGGGGAGGGGTTCACTTTTTTAGCTGCAATACTCTTTCCTTCACAACACATTGGGCAGATACAGGGACATTTGATCACTGGGGAGTCATAACCAGCAGCCGGCATTATATAAGGCCAAACTACCCAAACATGTCTTTCTACTGTTGCATTATGTAGATTAGTGGCCATTTTGCTAATCCTATTGTTGCCAGATGCACTGCTTTTCACAAGATGCACCTTCATAATTACTGTGTTGGAAGGATGGGGCCACAGGGAGTTGACAAGAGAATGCCAACCTTATTTAATGTTTTTAGATTTATGGCTGGACTGGTGCAAGAACCTGTCGTTAGGCCTTGGGCCTGGATTTGAACGCTTGCTGCAGCAGGGAGGGGTAATTTGCAAAATTCTCTCTCTGTAGAAAGGGATTACCTTTCTCATAACTGGGGGCCTAGTTTGTAATCTAAATTACCAGGATCTTTAACTTAATTGTGTAGGAGCCAGATATACCACCAGCTTTGTTAATTTTTTGCCGTTACACTTTGCAGGCAGCACTTCCAAACAGTTTCTGATTATTCTCATTATTGCAAGTACAGTGGTACCTCGGGTTATAGGCGCTTCAGGTTACGCAATTTCGGGTTGCGCACTGCTCCGAACCCAGAAGTACCGGAACGGGTTACTTCTGGGTTTCTGTGCTCGCGCATGCGCAGAAACACTAAATCACACTTTGTGCACGGATCACATGCACAACCCGAGTTTCCACTGTACAGCATGAGACTCTTAATATCAGGGTCTTGGGTTTGAGTCCCACATTGGGCAAAAAGATTCCTGCCTTGCAGGGGGTTGGACTAGAAGACCCTCGTGGTCCCTTTCAACACTGCAGTTCTATATGATGAAGAATTTTTCAGCAACTTACCAGCAGATTGGTGGTCATTGTTACCCCCTGAGGCTTGCTCCACGGAACAGAGCAACTTGCATTAAACCGAATGTGTGTGTACTATGCAGGCAGTGGCAGCTCAAGCCCATTGAGACAGGTAGGACAGAAGGTAAAGAGGACAACATTAGATGGAGCCAGATGCAGTGGCTGGCAGAGCCAACTAATTCAGCTGGACAGCTGAGGGGCAGGTAATAGCTCTCCTTTCCCTACTCCCTGCCCTTGTTGCAGGATCACGCTTGCTCTCAGGGGCATCAGTGTGCCTCCTGCACCCTGCGGCTCACTGACAATGGCCGGCGCTACCCCTTTCTGAGGAATTGCTGTGCTGAAAGATTAGGAAGAGGGCTTCACTTCAGCATAAAGGAGCTAACAGCTGTGAAGAGAAGACAAAAACATCCTTGAGCGAAGCAGACAATATTGTGCAGGGTGGAAAGAGGAGTGGGGATTACCGTTAGCAGAGCTGCGATCTCTCTTTCTTGCACCTGCTGCTTGCTGAAAGGCTAATGTTGGGGCCCAGTTGTCAGCCGCAATGAAAAAGCCTCTAGTCCAAGAAAAAGGCAGGCAGGCCATCCACGTAGGAAGGGCCAAGAGCAGAGGGGAGGGAGAGGAAATGCAACATGTGGAGGCAAGAGGCTGGCGGGCGAGGTGCCCGATTGCCTCAAATCTCCATCCGCACTTAAGCACCAGGTAGGTGGAACATTGCTGCAATGGGATAGGTGTAGCAAGAGGCGGGCGGTGAAGATTGGCAGATTGCACTCAGATTTGCAGGCGAGGTGCTTTGCAAGCTAGCTGCTTAACCTAAACTTAATGGTAGAAAAATAAAGCTTAAGTGGCTAAGGGACTCTGGGTGCCTACAAATGGGTTTATATTGTGGGATCGGCGCTTCTCCTGTAGATACGCATTTTTCTATATCTGCACAGCTTCGATGTGGCATCAAAATGACAGCCTGCATTTTCCCCATTTAATCCCTTTCCAGGAAAAATCCCGTAAATTAAACTCCATTTGCGTTCTCTCGACAGGTCGTTTTCAATATTAAGTCCCCAACTGGAAGCATTCTCTGCCCGTGAATCAGGATGTTTCTAGTTCAGATCCTTCCTCAGCCATAAACTTGCTAGCAAAAGTACAGGTAATCATGTGGGTCCATTGACAGGCAGGAATTAAAATGCCACACAGTACAGGAAACACCTTCAATGGAGCCGGCTGAAATGTCACAGAGTAGGGAGTCTGTCTCTCTCTCTGCCTCACCTTGTCTGCCAAAGTGGAGTAATACAGAACTACTGCATCATTCCATGTTGCCTTATGGCTAGGATGATTTAAGGATTACAAGATAATACAAGGGAAGGTGTTTGAACAGAAGTGCTATACAAATGCGAATATGACAATTTAGTTATTCCATTTCATCGTTCAGGTGTGATGCTAAAGTTGTTGACTGCAAGATGAATGAGGTTATTTCTGTTAGTCCCATGGCTGCATATCAGTGCAAAGAAGCAAGTTGATTTGTTGTACACGCAACTGGCTTCTTGCCCAAACTAGGTTCTGAAAGTCAGGCCTCAAAAGTATTGCTCCTTTTATTATGAGTTGTATTGAAATGATTGTTATGAAGTCCTTGTTCATTATGTTGTAAGGTTCCCCGTGGTCATTTTTGTGAATGGCGGTATATAAATATCCTAGTAAATGTTTTTTAAATGACATTTTCAGAAATGCACATTGTACTCCTAGAATCAATTAATGCAACAGCCACAATCGGAGCGGACAACTTCATGTAAAAAATGAAGGATCTTTCTGATGCAATCCAGTTGCTGAGAATGTTCATTGTTATGTACATCTCATCTACATATTTATATTCTCTGCTTGAGGTGGCTTATAGAACACCTGAAAGGAAGCTCATTTTGATGTATTTCATAATAGTTTATACACTAAAGCTATCCATGAAAATCCCAATTTCAAGGTTCACTGCTAATAAAACTACATTTCCTTTCACTGTTAATAAATTTAGGACAAGCAGATTGTCTGTTTCTGCAAATTCCCACTTGGTTTCCATTAATCCTCTTTAGGGGGGTGGGAATTATTAATATCTACAATAGGACAATGCATTTTCTGCAGCAGCATGAAAAACATGAACAAGGAACCAAGATTAATTGGGTTAGCGTGTTTGTCAACTCATAATTTCATTTACAAACATAAGCACGCACTTGCTCCTCCCCCCACCCCTCCTGAAATTATAGTTATGTACACAACGCCAACTTAAAATCCAGCCAGGTTGTTCTGTTTCTCAATGCAGATCAAAGCTGGTTTGGGTAGATATGAATCAAGATGCCGTATTTCATAAGAAACAACAAGGAAGATAAGAGTATATGGATTGTAGCTTAAGATAATGTGTGCACCACTTCCTAAGCGAGCAGCATGAGCACACTGGACCCAGATCAAACGAGACTATGTGCACAGCCTATATAGTATTGCTATATAATTGTGTATCCTCTGTGAAGATCAGTGGGTGTTTAAAGCAGCTTATAAAAGGTAATCTATGATCATTAGTGAGTTGCTGACCTGGGATTATTGCAGTACAAAGCGATACCGGTAATTTTAAATAGCATCCTCTCATCAACATTAAAGAATTTGGAATTAGCAAGTGAGATCTGCAACAAAGTGTTGCAGAGTACAGTATCTTCACCTCCTTGCAAAATTGCTCTTGGCCAGGGGGACAGGACAGAATAATCCTCTCCTGCAAAATATTCCATCTCACCTTTTCAATTTTCCCCAACACTTTAATGTTATGTGGCTACTAAACACGTTTGTTTTTCAGTGGACTGATTTTTTTACTCTCTTAGAAGGGTTTGGTAAAGACTTTTTGTACTTCTGCAAATATTGGGAGTTCCCTGAGCTGCTGCCCCCTGCTTGTTTATTAGTGGTCCCATTTTGGCTATACATCCATCACTACCCAACCAGTTGACTTTTGCTGTTAGCAGTGCTGGGAACTTGTTTCATCTGCAGAACCTTTTTGAGGCAGGGCTTGAACACAACGCGCTCCGTCCCTATTTTGATGGGATTTTTTTGTTGGGTTTTTTAAAAAACCACCTTAGGAGAATAGTATATGAATGGCAGTGCCAGCCACCAACCTAGATGGCTTTAAAAGAGGATTAGACAAATTCATGGAGGAGAGGGTTATTGATGGCTGCTAGCCATGTTGGTTATGCTCTGCCTCCACTGTCAGCAGCAGTAATGTTTCTGAACACCAGTTGCTAGAAATTACAGGAGGGGGAAGTGCTCAGTGGCGTAGCGTGGGTTGTCAGCACCCGGGGCAAGGCAAGTAATTTGCACCCCCTAACCCGTGGATTTGCGCCCCCTAACCCGTGGATTTGTGCCCCCTAACCCGTGGATTTGTGCCCCCTAACCCGTGGATTTGCGCCCCCTAACCCTAACCCCCAGATGTTGCGCCCGGTGCAGCCGGCCCCCCCTGCACCCCCCACGCTACGCCACTGGAAGTGCTCTTGGGTCTGAGTCCTGCTTGGCGACCTGAGATTCATCAAAGCAATTACTTTCAAAAAGGCTCCAAGCTAGTGCACCCAGCACTCCTCAGTTCAACCTACACACACATTGCTGGGAGAAGCAGGTGTAGCTTCCAGGTGTCCAAGATAAGGCAGCTTGCTCATTGCCCCAGCTGACCCCACAAAAGCTTACTAAAACCCAGAAACTCAGACCAACACACCCTGTGCATCTCAGACAGCCCCCTTATAAGTTACTGAGATTGTAAAGGCAGATCACACTCCTGACTCTCTCCCAGATCTCAGAAGAGCACCTGCCCTCTTACAACTCTGATTCTAACCTTTCATATGAATTCTAAGCACCTAGGTACATGAGGATTCTAAAACCCTGAGGTTGGCAATTACACACAATTCACTGATCAAATCAGGGAACTTTATTTTTAAAAAGAGGGAAAGCAGGCAGTTCGAAACAGAATCCGTTTGACTTCCAAAACGATCAGAAACCAAATCACGGCTTCTGATTGGTTGCAGGAAGCTCCTGCAGCCAATCAGAAGTCGCAGAAACCCCATTGGACGTTCAGCTTCCAAAAATAGTTCTCAAACCGGAACAGAAATAGTTCTCAAACCGGAACAGTCACTTTTTGCGATGTTCGGAAGCCAAAACATTCGGGAACTAAGCTGTTCAAAAACCAAGGTACAACTGTAAATAAGAGCACTGAACTGATCCTAGCTTAGCCACTACAATATAGTTCTAATTGACTTACAAGTAGGCAGCAAGGAAGTTCCACTTCCCCAAAAGTCCAGTCTGGATTCCTGTTGGTAAGATGGAAAATTTTTGCAAAGGCAGGTCAGCTTTTCAAAGTCTCCTCTGCTGGAGAAGTGGCCCCTGGCTCTTACTGACCAATGAGACCCAGAGCCATTTGGCCCCACTGGTCCCCTTTCCTAGACAAGCATCTTGAGTACCCCTTTGTGACTGACTGGCTTAGAGAAATAGTGGGGCAGATCAGGGCCTTTCTTCACACATCTATTGCATGTATGAGCATCTGAGTTTGTATGTAGGACATTTTCTCTTGGACAGATATCTAAACATACAAGAAGTTACTCTTAAGATCCCACACACAGCTGAGTCGACATCCTGATTATAGTTTGTTGCCAGCAGTTGACAAACATGGTATGCCCATAAGGTTCACGAGAACTTGATGAAGGTTTGGCTTTTTGCAAGAAAGTTGTCTGGCCAGCTAAGCCAGTAATAGTTTTGTGTTTGGCAGCCTACAAAGCTGATTCATATAACTTCTCAAAACTTTCCGAAAACCTTTAGATGCAAAATTGTATTTTCCTGTTGCAGTGAAATGTTCGGTGATCCTCAGCAAACAGGAACATAGGTACAAAGAGGGTTCCCAGATGATGTTGGACTACAACTCCCATCATCCCCAACCAGTGGTTATGCTTGCTGTGGCTAATGGGAATGGTAGTCCTCAAAATGTTCTGGTTACCCTGGCTTTACTGCTGGAAACATCTGTGTAACTGCAGCAAACAATATTGCTTCATAAAGTGAGAAGCCCAATGCCCCACCCTCTCCAATATTCCCTTGCATGACACACATTATCTACACGGTGGTTCAAAGAGACAGGAGCTTCCAGCTGAACATGTGGTCTGCCAGGGATCAGCACAGCTGGGAAAGGAGACCCACTGCTGATCTGGGCCCTGCTTGCTCTCATGTTATTGCATGTTTCTGGGCCCTGCTTGCTCTCATGTTACTGCATGTTTGCCTGCCCTCCACATATGATAGGAGCAAAGAGGAACAGCAGCAGTTGTCTCCGCTTGCCTCCTTCAGGGCAGTGTTGCACTTGGAATCTGGAAGGAAGGCCAAGTGGAGAAGGGCCTAATAAAAAAGTAATGACCAAGGGGCCCAAAATATCTGGAGCCAACACTTTGGACAGTAGATGCTTGTGATGCTGGGATTGTGTCAATGACTTGACATGCAGGATGGGGCTGCCTAGGTCAGAAATTGTGTCTGTGTCTGTTTCTGACTGATAGAGGGATTTCCCAGTCAGCTGAACCACAGCTATGTATTTCAGATATTTGTGACTTGATAATATTGAACCAAAGCGAGCAGTCACATTAAAAGCTGCTTTCCCACATGAAATGTGCCTCTAATTGTGTTAGCCAAAGGTCTGACAGCTGAACTGCATTTGTTGAACTGGATGCAATGCTGTTGGCCTGTGGGAAACCTGCAAGCGGGACCTGAGAGCAGCAGCACTCTGTCCCCCTGCGGGTTCCAGCAACTGAGATTCAGAGGCGCACAACCTCCAGCAGTGGTCCATCCGGCACAGTGCAGGCTCCACTGACTGGCAGCAGCTCTGCAGGTTTTGGGACTGAAATCTTTTCCCTGGCCTGCTTGACCTCCTTGCAGATTGAGCCTCAGACCTTCTGCAAGCAAACCATGGGTCTTGCTGCTCAGAAACATGTCAGTAACATGTTAACCCACCCTAGGAAAAGGGTCATACATAGTTCTGTGACAGAGCACTTGCTTGGCATGCAGAAGGCGCGGGGTTCAATCCCAGACGTTTCCAGGTAGGGTTGAGAGAGGCTCCTTGGAGAACCACTGCCGGTCAGTGCCGACAACACCGAGCTAGATGGGCCGGTGGCTTGACTCCTATTCGCCTAGGAAACTGACCGGGAGAGGCGCGACTCACAGAGAGCTGCCGCCGCCGCCGCCGCTTCTTTGGGTCCCGCCGCTTCTCATTCCACGCATCTCTTTTCTCGCGTCGCGGCGGCAGACTTCGGGAACGACTGACGCGGATGATAGACGTCCTCTGAATAGGCGGGCGGGCCTCATGTGGCGCGGGGCTGCGCTCACAGCAAGAACGAACTCCGCCGTCTTAGAATGGCGAGCTGCAGGGATAAGGAAGGCAAGAAGCCCGCCTGAGCGGCCCGAGAAGCGCGGCGCCTGGAGAAAGGGACGGGGGGTGGGGTGGGGGAGGTCTCCGCCTTCTCCTCAGCGGAGCAGCGGGAGCTCATTTTCCGGCTTTTGCTCCTGCGCCCGCAGCTGGGAAGTGAATGGCGCGGGCCTGGAAGCTGCCGGAGCGCGCAGCTGGCAACCAGCCGAGCCCCGTCGGAAGCCGCTCCCCTCCAGGCGAGCAGCGTGCCTCCTGCTGGGCGGCCGCCGCGGGGCGCCTCGGAGGAAGGCAGCCCTCCCGCGCGCTCGTTCCCGCCGCTCGCTGTAATCTACCTGACACAGCGGGAGCAGGAGGGGGAGAAGCCGGGAGAGCACCAGGGAGGCAAGCAGGGGCTGCCTGCCGCACACTCGCCGGCTGGGGAATTGGTGGGGGGCGCGGGCGGGCGGGGGTGACTGCTCGCGCGCTCTGTGGAGGCGGCCCCCTCGAAGGAGGCGCGGTGGGCGCCGCTTCCGCAGCTGGGAGGGGCGCAGGAGCAGCGCCCCTTGCGCGCCAGCAGGCAGCAGCAGAGGGTCAGCCTGGGAGCAGCGCGCGCCGCGACCTCGGCCAGGGCGAGGCTGGACTCCGAAGCGCCGCACGGGCGCGTGGCGGAGCACGCGGAGGAGGGGAGGGGGGCCGCCTGCCGGAACCGCGCCCCTAGTGGTGAAGGGCGCTTCGCGGTCAGGAGGCGGCCTCGCTCCCGCTCCCACGTTCCTTGTGCAATAGTTCTCTGTACGCGTAAGCAAACCTACTTCGTTAGATGAAAGTAGTTACGCAAGGGGACCGTCGCGCGATGGCACCGGGTGTAAGGCGTTAGGCAACCTGGATCGCTGCGGTGTTTTAACGAGCTGGGTGAATGGAGTAACGAGCTGGTTAATCAAGAAGCAGATATAACAACAACAACAACAACAATAAATAAATAAATAATAGAAATTGTAAGTACTTATAAAAACGGCACCATCTCAACAAGGGCAATGCCCGCTTCTCTCTCTCGCCGAAGGGAGTGCCTCTAAGATTATGGCTACTGCAGCACATCATCTAAAGGCAAAAGAGGCATTTGCTGGCTTTGGAAATAGCCCTTTTGTTCATTTGATTTTCTGCAGATTTAATGAATAGGCTGGTAAGTAACTGAAATTCATATGATTGGGAGCTATTCACGTCTCTTTGGTCAGCTGCAAGTTATCAAGATTTGCAGTGCCACACAATGTCTTCAGTATGTTACAGTCCACCACACACAGCTTTTTAAGAGTATTTTTGGGCTTCCTGCACATTTTTAAATGACCTGGTTTGGTTTGCACTGATAGAGTTACTGGAAACATAATCCCCAGGGCTCAATGGGCTTACTCTCTCAAGTTGGTGTGCATAGCATTATAGCCTAAAGAACATGGTTGGCATCCCTCTGCCTCAAGAGACAATGGAGTGCACTTCTGGGGGCAAAGACAAACCTCTGGGTTAGCACCAAAGGGAGTTCCCCAGGGTGCAAGCCTGAGCAGTGTGTATGGAGGTCCTGGGCTGCCCAGATAACAAAGCCACACTCTCAGCCTTGCTGATGTGGTCCAAAGGAAAGCAGAGCAATTTGTTTGGCACTTGCTTGGCTTCAGGAGTTGTTGGAAGGAGGCATAAAGGATGCCATCCACCTGTCTTAGGGACTCCACTTTAGATTTGTGTAGGATTTACTCCTTAGCTTTGTCGTATCCCGATGATATCTGCCTGCAAGACAGAGCTGTTCCACCAGGCCTTTGGTCAGGGCGCAGCCTGACCCCCTCCTCTGGCAACCTGCACAGAATTTTGCTTGATGGTTGCCATTAATTTGATTTTAATTAATTTTATAATGAATGTTTTTAGAATGTTGAACTATTTTGATTGTTGTTAGCCGCCCTGAGCCCAGCTTCGGCTGGGGAGGGCGGGATATAAATAAAATTTATTATTATTATTATTATTATTATTATTATTATTATTATTATTATATCCCACTTTGCAGGAGAGGTTTGGGATCAGGGTTTTCCTTCTGGATGGGCTGCCTTCCCAGGTTGACAAGCCGCATCTGCCCCTCACTTCCCTCTACACTGAAGCATGTGCAGAAACCGCCTTCTTGACCGTTGGACCAACTATTTGTCTCATCTGCTCAATCTGCTTGCAGGGGAAGTCCCTAACTCACGGAGGGCTTCAGACCCATCAGCTTCCCTCACCTGGTTTAGCCAGCCAATCGAGGTCCTTTCCAGGGTGTGGCTGCTGTCGCATGATGACAGCTTCTAGGAGCCACAGGTGAGAGCTGAGCACAGGGTGGGAACCAAAGGTGGACAAACTACCCCAAGAGGAGCACAGTGTGTACCCCAGGAGAGGTACTACGCCTCCCCTAACACACCATACACCCCCTAAAGAAAATAACCTATTCTGTTTAGTAATATATATAGAAAGAGAGAGAGGTAAAGGGACCCCTGACAGTTAAGTCCAGTTGCAAACGACTCTGGGGTTGCAGCGCTCATCTTGCTTTACAGGCCGAAGGAGCTGGAGTTTGTCCGCTCCGGAGACAGTTTTTCTGGATCATGTGGCCAGCATGACTAAGCCGCTTCTGGCACAACAGAACACCAAAACCAGAGCAGCTCACGGAAACACTGTTTAACTTCCTGCCAGAGCAGTACCTATTAATCTACTTTCATTTTTGGGCGTGCTTTTGAACTCCTAGGTTGGCAGGAGCTGGGACCAAGTAACGGGAGCTCACTCCGTCACGGGGATTCAAACCGCTGACCTTTTGTTTTTTTAAAAGTGATATTTATTAAGATTTCAAAAAAGATTACAAAAGTAGCAAAAAAAAAATAGAGAAAAAAGCAAAAAATACAAAATACAGAAAAGAAATAAAAACAATTAAAAATAAATCCATCTTTCTATGTCTTGCCTTTCATTTACTTGTTTCCCTGACCTCCTCACACCTCCCTTTTTTGTATTCCACTTCGAATGGTTAATTCAGCAAATCCTTTCCCTCTTTGTTTTTATCTTAATTCTTAATCTTAACATATTATAACTTTATATTTTCATGTATTAACAATCCATTTTTACGTACTTCTTTTTAACATTGTTGCTAAAACCACTTCATTTCATTCCAACATCATTTTAACATTCATTAATTTTGCAATGTTTCTGTAGATAGTCTTTAAATTTCTTCCAATCTTCTTCCACCAACTCTTCTCCCTGGTCTCGGATTCTGCCAGTCATTTCCACCAGTTCCATATAGCAAACCGCTGACCTTTTGATCGGCAAGCCCAAGGTTTAGACCACAGCGCCACTCTTTTGCATCAATGCTGTCTCTTGACATATTTGTGCATGAAGCCCAGTTTCTGTTTTTTTAAAAAATTAAAATGGTGTTATAACATGGCATGCCTTTAAAAAGAATGTTGTGTGTCTAAATTAGCCACACACCCTGTAATATAAAGAAGTATACATACACCACACAACATTTCAAAATGGAATAGGGATTTTGAGTGGGTTTGCACTGTAAGGGCATCTCTGCCTTCTCATGTGCATGATAGCATTTGGCCCAGACATTGGTAAGTGCTGATATCACCCTTCCCTCCCATTGCTGAGGCCCAGAACATGCCCTGTCCCGTTTCCTACAAATCCCATTGCACAACAGAAATGAAGCTCTAAACCACAAGGCCCTTCCTGGCTGGTTACGGTCATCTAGCCTGGAGCCTCCATAAAACTGCCTGAGGCCTGCAACAATTCCCTAGAAACTCTCTTGCCTGTCATGTCTCATTGCTCATTCAGCAGAGCTTCTGCTCTGAGGCTGCACCTGCCAAGAGTTGTGGCGGTGCAGCTAATGGGAGCCTCTGTGCCACTGGGCACCTACCTGCTTCCCCACAGGCATTGCTTCTAACGTCGAACTGTTTGACAGAAGCCCAGTTGGTAATATGGAAAGGCCATTTTCTCCTTGGCCCATCCTACCCCCTTGACTTGTTGCCTCTTACAGGGCAGCTAATAGAATGAAATCCCAATTTGAGTGTCTCTGGGCTATTTCACTGACTTATTTTCTCCTGCTGCAAAAGCGCCTCACAGACTGCCGTTGTCCATTTCTGCTGCTTAATCTTTAATGAAGACGTTCTGCTTCTTCTGTCTGTCGGCTCCTCCTCTGTCTCTGTTTCCCTGATGCAAAAATATTCTAATGAATGAGCTGGCCAGCCCTCTTTTCCTGGCAACAAAGAAAGTGTCGTGTCATCTTCTGTGTTCGAGGCTGCAGAGCAGCTAAATGTTTTCCTCTTAAGCAAGGCCACTTCCCTTTTGCAGTCATGTCCTCACCCTTCCAGCTACAACCATCTCAGAGAATTGTGGCGAGTTCACGGGTGAGGTCTCTTTAAAGTTGTATCGGCGCGTTGATTTTCCTATTGGCTGCCTGCTTTGTGAATAGCTTATTGTATGGTTTTCAAATGCAGACCCCAGGAGGAAGTTTGGATGTGGCAGAGGTGGGAAGTACAGTGGTACCTCGGGTTACAGACGCTTCAGGTTACAGACTCCACTAACCCAGAAATAGCACCTCGGGTTAAGAACTTTGCTTCAGGATGAGAACAGAAATAGTGCAGTGACGGTGCAGCGGCAGCGGAAGGCCCCATTAGCTAAAGTAGGACCTCAGGTTAAGAACAGTTTCAGCTCAAGAACTTACCTCCAGAACGAATTAAGTTCTTAACCAGAGGTACCACTGTATTGGGGTGCAGAAGAAAGGGAAGGAGGGGGAACAAGAATGTGTGGAAGCAGAAAGGCTAGCAGAGGGAAGCAATAGGTGTAGGCCTCTTGCTTACTGAGCTCCTTTACTAGAAGAAGAGTTTGGATTTGATATCCCGCCTTATCACTACCCTAAGGGGTCTCAAAGCGGCTAACATTCTCCTTTCCCTTCCTCCCCCTCAACAAACACTGTGAAGTGAGTGGGGCTGAGAGACTACAGATCCCTACTCTTTTTCTATACCACAGAATTGTAGAATTATAGAGTTGGAAGGGACCCAAAGGATCATTTAGTCCAACTACCTGCAATGCATGAATCCCAACCAAAGCATCCATGATTAAAGGTTTGGAAACCTCACTCAAAGGCAGAGGGAGCCGTGTCAGGCTCTGTCCGCAGGGCTCCCTCTGCATTCACCAGCTGGAGGAGGCGAGCAAGCTGCCTCATTCTTCCAGGAGAAAGAGGCAGCCCGCTCACCCCCCACTTGCCCAAAGATGGAGTGAGCCCCCAACCCACCTCTGGCTTGTGTGAGCTGGAGGCAGGGTGGGGGCTCTTTTAAACTTCTCCGTTCAAGGGTGGGCAGTCCCTGAACAGAGAAGCTTAAATGAGCTGCCTGCTTGCATGGGCAACCAAGGGAGAAACAAGCTACTTCGGCCCTGGCCCATGTAGCTTGTTCTGCCCTCAGTGGTATTAGGGTCCAAGCAGGATGGCGGTTTCACCCAGCAGTATATTGTGGGTGAAACTGCCACTGCTCCTGAGTCCCTCTCTCGCCAGCTCATGGCTGCTGCTTGTTTCTCCCTCGTGTGCTAGGGGCAGAGGGATTCAGGAGCGGGGGCGGTTTCACCCACAATATACCACTGAGTGAAGCAGCCATCGTGGTCTGGCCCTCATACCTGTATCGATACATCGTCCAGGCCTAGCTGAAGCCTAAAGGAAATGGTTAGAAGTTCCTCAAAACTTTGGACAATATGGTAGGTAAGTACCACCTCAGATGTTTAGAATATCTAAATGTGAAATGAAGAGAGCATATTTTGTCCACTTTTGGTGAAACTGTCCTGAGGTAAAAAGTACTATATGGAATTGCATCCAATATTTTGAAGTTCCAGCAACTCCCAGTTTACGTGGGGGTTATGTTCCAAGGCAATACACGTGTATATTTGAGACACCATTGAAAAAGCCTGCAAACACCCACACATTCCTCCCCTTTTTGTGGCATTTTTGTGATGTTTTCAGGTCACTTCAGGGTTCAGCACGATGCAGGCCTGTTCTTTTATGCATATACTGTACCAGGCGTACCTAAAGTGATCACTGCCAATATTTGGAACAGTTAGATGCACATGTATACTAGTTTATCTTAAGGACATGGTTCCTGAGGACAGAGAGAAACTGTTATACCATGTGATTCTAGAAGCAAGAATTTTGCATGAAAAATATTGGGAAAAGAAAGAATTCCCACATCTGAGGGAATGGTTTATAAGACTTTGGGAGCTGGCAGCTTTGACTGCTTTCCCCTCTCAGGCTGCATTCTGGCCCCAGGCCTAAGGTTCCCCACCCCCTGGGCTAGATGAACAGTCTGACTCAGTATAATAAAGCAGCTTCATATTATTTGTGGAATAGCCACAGGGTGAACATTCTAACAGTGACGGGAGAGAAGCATCTGCAAAGGCAGAGTGGCTGCACAGAAAAAGGGGCCCTAAGTCCTTCACAGCAGCTCCCTGGCCTCCATCTACTGCAATAGCTCCATAAGGAGCTCTATAAGGAATCTCCTGCAGCCAATTGGAAGTTGCAGAAGCCCCATCGGACATTCGGGTTCCAAAGAACATTTGCAAACTGGAACACAAACCGGGTATGCGGCGTTCGGGAGCCAAAATATACAAGTACCAAGGCGTTTGGATCCAAGGTATGACTGTACTGCATCTCCAACATCAGGAACAATGGACATGTTAAACTAGTGCAGAAGTTCTTGATGGCACAGGGCTTATGACTGATTCCCCTCCCCCAACAACTCGCCCCACAAAAAGGGAGCATCCCTTTAAGCCAGTGGTAGCCAGCCTGATGCCCTCCAGATCTTTTGGACTACAACTCTTTTGAGCCTTGGCCAATGAGAGCTTTCATCCCAATGCAAACAACTGACATGGGCCAGGAGTCAGCTTCACCTGCTGAACAGCAGCCTGAATTGCAGAGAGGTGGGATGACTCCATCTGCAGCTGATCAACCTTCAAGGGCAGGGGGAGAAGGCACTGAAGAGAACCAGCTGGCTCTGGCCTTCTGAAACACAGCTCTCAGCAGCAGTCAGATGCTGGAAACAACGCCTGTAGTTCCTGGTGCCACCTTGCTGCTTCCTGCTCTCCATCTGGAGCCCTGGCTCTGTGATCATCTGGATTCCCTGACCTCTGGACTGTCTGTATGTGGATTCTGTTCTCATGCAAGTGTTCCTCAAGGACGCCTAGCCGCTGCCTGCTTGGCAAGGGGACTCAGATGGGGCTACGACAACAAAAGCCATGGGGGAGCCAAATCCAGAACAGGGACATGGCTGCGGCAATGGGCTAAGTTACCTGTACCCTTTGCCATGGTTCTGCTAGAGATCCATCAGCACTCCTCACAGCAGCTATTAGATATTTCTTTTTGCTGGGGTGGGGGATGCAGAAAAAGTAATGCAATAAATTAATTGCATGGTTGTCATGTCTGATTTGACCCTAAATGGCTCAAACTTCTAAGTAATGTAGATCCTTTTTGGAAATGCTGCCCTTGGCTTATTTCCGTTCCCAAGGCTGTGAGCACTCTGCTCTCTTTCCCCTTTTATTTTGACTCCACTAGACTCCCCCGCCCCCGAATCTCCTGCTACTGTTTTGTTTCTTTCTATATACAAACAGAGCTCTGCGGTTTTCAGCATGAGGTAAATGTTTGCCTAGGCTCAAGATCTGTGCTGAGATGGGTTGGAACGGTCATTTTGGCTAGGCCCACCCCTTTTAGCCTCTGTGGTTTTCGAGACAGGGTGTTTGTTTGTGTGGCGCTGGTGGTATGATGAACTATATTTCTACCCCACTATGTTACTTGTTCTTGTTGCTTCAGAGAGGACTCAAAGTAGCTGCTTTTGCTAGTATAAACATCCGCTTTTGACCATTTATAAGCTGTAAGAGGGAAAGAGAAGAACACATGGTTCCAAGAATGTGGAGTGTGAGGAGAAGCCTCTTTCAATATGAAGCAAGGATATGCAAAAGCCTGCAAGGAAAATGAAACAGATTAATTTCACTGTTCCTGAAATTTAAGGATAGGGCAGGGAGAAAGTAGAACAGAAGATTAGGCTTAATCATAGCTGTCAACTTTTCCCCTTTTTTTGCAAGGAATCCTATTCGGAATAAGGGAATTTCCCTTTTAAAAAGGGAAAAGTTGACAGGTATGGGCTTAATGCGCTTCAAATTTAATAATAAAAGGTGGAAGGAGAATGTTGGTATAGAGCTGTTTACCATCCCTGGGAACATTTTCAATCTTTTTTTAATAAAAACATTCACAAAATACCAGGGGCTTTTGCGAGGGGCAGCGCTTTCACTCAGCACTCTCCAGTAAATGCTCCCTGAAAATTCATTCCTCACAATAGTCACAATTGTAATAGTCTTGATAGCTTATGGGGAGGGGGGACCCACCCATGTTTTCTCGCTGACAAAATATTGCAGCTCGAAAGTGGAGGAAACAGAACTGTTCCATAACAGAAGAGAACCTAGAATTGGTGTCAGTGACTGTAGGCCCTTGGGCTAAATCCAATCTCTCCAGGTTTTCTGCAGTTCACAGTTACCAACCTAAAGGCCAAAAGTATGAAGGATGTGTCATTTGTGGCAAAAGCCACTTTAAGATTTAGGGTTGAGGTGTGGAACCTGTGGCTCTCCAGATATCGTTGAACTAGAACTCCTATCATCTCTGACTATTGGTCATGCTGGTGGCTGTTGATGGGAGTTCTAGTCCAACAACATAATGAGAAGCCATGGGTTCCCAGTCCTGATTTATGGAACGAGGCACTGGTTGCCACCCTTGACACTGGTGCAGAGATGGGCAGTGACTGAGCATTGCCATTGATTTCACTGCAGGGACAATGATGCCATCTCTTTGGTCCATGTTCTGCATGTCAAATAAATAAGCTAAGCAGAGGAAAAGGTAGGTTCCAATGACATTCATGATTAAAGGTAACCTCACACTTTTATCTTGGAAACCTATCCAAAACTCTCTTATGGCTAACCAAAACAGTTAGCAAGGTCTTAAACTCATGATAACTGCTCAAATGGGTAGATATGAGAGGGGAAAGTGGCTCAGTATTGAAGTCATAATGTCTACATTGGTCAAAAGTTCATTTTTGCAGCATAGCCTTAAAAGGGATGTGGTGTTATGAGGAACACCAGCACTTCAGAATTTGCTAGTAAGGTAGTGGTATTAAATTAGAGCATGCTTAGGAAGACATGCAAGTTGAAATATGAAAGTGTTACTTCCTCTGAGCCATAAAGCACAGTCGGCTCTCTATCGAAATATCTGAATGCATCATCACAACATTGTAGAAGCTCTCACAGAGCACTTTCCCCAGCAGTCTTGTAGGTAAGGAGGTTAACCTACCACAAGGAGGACAGATGGATCACACATTCCTTTCCCTGAAGTATGTTCACCCTGCCAATAGTAGATTAGGTATGCTACAAAATGAGTGTGAAGGTGCCAATCCACTAATGACCATAATTAATTGGGGTTAATTCATTCACCTTCATTAATCAATTACCATTATAAGCTAGACAATTAAATGACTAAAACAACACTCTGATAATTTGGGACCTTGGGATAATAATAATAATAATAAGAAGAAGAAGAACATAGAAGATTGGGACTGGCTCTCAAATTGAAGTTAATAGTTAAGGTTTAAAATACATATACACAAACACACATTTGCTCTGGTTTTTCGGTTTCAGTCCCTTCCCTGTGTTTGCCTCTTAAGATGTCGGGTCAGGGAAGTTCTGCTGAAATCTAAGAAATGTCAGGTCAGGGATGTCAGTCCATGCGTTGAACTGGATCGAGCATCTTATCAGCGTTTAACAAATCAATTAATTACAGTTTGTTCTGTACTCAGGAGACTTGAAAGTTCTCTGCAATTTGTATTATTTTCCACCAGGCATAAATCTACCAGCTGGATGCTGAGATTCCTGCATATTAAAGACCTGGGCTACAGTGATGAGGGCATGTTGCTCTGCAAAATGTAAATTGCTGACTTTGAAAATCCTTGCCTAACTGTAGAGACAGGAGGGCTGACTAAATGCAAAGATAATTGCTTTCTGTTAAAATAAGAGAATAGCAGAGCTCTTCCAGTTCCTCTCTCTACACCCACCTATTTTTCCACAGTAACAATGTTTGAAATGCACTATTGTTGCAAGCATTGTTTCCATGTGTGAACAGGATACTGAAATTAAAAATAGTAATTTTCAAGCCAAATATTTTTATGTGATATAACTGCTCCCCATAACAAGTATATCCCAGCATAGTTAACGATCAATAATTAGTTCTTGGAAGCATGAAAAAGTGTGCAGATTCCCTTGAATCAACACAGTACTTGCCAGTACTGTGCCTGTGAGGCAGACTGAAGCAGCTGCCTTGGGTGGCAAAATCCCATGGGGTGGTGCCCCATGGATGCCCAACCCGTCCCTACCACAGCTGGCAGAGTCACGCAGTGGCAGCTTCCCGTGAGATCTCAGTGAGATCTTGTGAGAGTTCCACAATATCTCACTGGAAGCCGTCACAATCACATGATCCTGGTAAGCGAGACTTCAGCAGGGAGGTAGCAGAGGGCAACTAGGGGTGGGACATTCCCATTTCTCCTCAGGTGGTGAAATAGGGTGGGTCAGCCCTGCTACTTGCAGACTGTGCCTTCTAGTGGCAGAAGACCCTCAGAAATTTGAAGTGATCAAATAATCCCTTGTTGTCTCACCTACTCAGTTTTCTGCTTCTTCCTGCTTGCCTGCCCAAGTTAGAGCCATGCCAGCCTCACAGCTAGAGCACTAAAGCTTGGCTTTCATCACATCCTTGTCCCATCTCTGCGCACTTGATTTTCTAGCCCCGTGCTCCATACAAACACCCTGATAGATCTCTTTAGGGTAGCAGGCAGCTAACCAGAGAATAGCAGACCTGGTTTACTCCTACGCCTTTATAGATATTGGCCTGACAAACCTAGACAGCATCTTTAAAAGCAGAGACATCACCTTGCCAACAAAGGCCCGTATAGTTAAAGCTATGGTGTTCCCAGTAGTGATATATGGAAGTGAGAGCTGGACCATAAAGAAGGCTGATAGCCGAAGAATTGATGCTTTTAAATTATGGCGTTGGAGTCCCATGGACTGCAAGAAGATCAAACCTATCCATTCTTGAGGAAATCAGCCCTGAGTGCTCACTGGAAGGACAGATCGTGAAGCTGAGGCTCCAATACTTTGGCCACCTCATGAGAAGAGTAGACTCCTTTGAAAAGACCCTGATGTTGGGAAGGATTGAGGGCACAAGGAGAAGGGGATGACAGAGGACGAGATGGTTGGATGGTTTTTGCGAAGCTACCAGCATGAGTTTGACCAAACTGTGGGAGGCAGTGGAAGACAGAAGTGCCTGGCGTGCTCTGGTCCATGGGGTCACAAAGAGTTGGACACGACTAAACGACTAAAAAGAAAGCTATGGTTTTCCCAGTAGTGATGTATGGAGGTGAGAGCTGGACCATAAAGAAGGCTGATCACCGAAGAATTGATGCTTTTGAATTATGGTGCTGGAGGAGACTCTTGAGAGTCCCATGGACTGCAAGAAGATCAAATCTATCCATTCTGAAGGAAATCAGCCCTGAGTGCTCACTGGAAGGACAGATCGTGAAGCTGAGGCTCCAATACTTTGGCCACCTCGTGAGAAGAGAAGACTCCCTGGAAAAGACCCTGATGTTGGGAAAGATGGAGGGCACAAGGAGAAGGGGACGACAGAGGACGAGATGGTTGGATAGTGTTCTCAAGGCTACCAGCATGAGTTTGACCAAACTGCGGGAGACAGTGGAAGACAGGAGTGCCTGGTGTGCTCTGGTCCATGGGGTCACAAAGAGTTGGACACGACTAAACGACTAAACAACAAAAAGCTTCTCACAGTAGACAAATAAGCATTATAACTGTTGTTATCAGCCGATCAATCTGTTGTTGGAGGCACAGGAGCAGAAGCTGGTAAAAAAAGAGAAGCAGCTGGCAATCCTAGCCAGTGCTGGTGCCAGGCTATTTTGCACTCTAGGCAAGGCCCCAGGTTTGCAAAGGCTGCTGTAGCGCACAGCTCTAAGTTTGAATTGTAGATATTCTATGCTGGATGTTTGCAAATCTGGATCTTATCCTCCTGTCAAGCACTCTACTTGTGGCTTGGCTGGCAATAACAGCACACAAAGTAGTAACAGGGGACTGGGGTGAGAGAAGGGGAAAAAGAGATCCCCCCCCTCGCTCCAGCTGCCAAATTATGATGAAAGAAAATATTACCAGTTACCCCCCGTTTCTCAGTCCTCAAAAGCAAGCAGAAGAAAATGCAAGGTTCTAAGTCAGCACTCAGCATTAAAATTCAAATGTTTTACACAAAGTTAATATTTTGTCTTTTTCACCCCCTAGCAGCACTTTTTGTGTAATTCATTACATACTATTAATGCTACTCCTTGTTTTAAAGTGTAGTTTGCCACAAGCTATAGGCCCTGCGTGATAAAGAACACAGTGCAGATTTGTAAACAGCCCCAAACGTGATCATCTCCAGGACAGCTTTCCCCAAGTTGGTGCCCTCCAGGGGTGCTGAACTGTAGCTCCCACATTGGCTGGGGCTGATGGAAACTGTAGTCCAAAACATCTGGAGAGCACCGGGTTAGAGAAGACTGTCTAAGAGCAGAACGATGACAACATCATCATCATAAGAACTGCTTTCCTGAATCAGATCTATCTAATCCAGCCCTCTCCCTCCAACAACAGCCAGAGAGATGCCCTTGGGTGTGATTCACACAGGAGGCAATAAATTTGTTTTTATCACAGTGGGAAGCAAGCAGCAATAATTACAATTCTATTATTTGCCTCCCACTTTTGTTATGCAAAGCCAGAGAGACACCGACATGTTACACAATGGGATTAATTTTCTGTATGACTATCAGATACAGGGCTTGTGGTGTAGCGGTTAAAGATGTGGGAAACATGGGTTTGAATCCCACCTCAGCCATGCATTCCACAGGTTCACACTGGACTGGTAATCACCACTCATTTTTACCTACGTCATAGGAGTGTTGCAAGAATAAATGGAGGTTGCTCCATGTATAGCTACTCTTGAGTTGCTTGGAGGAAGACTGGACTACGAACATAATAATGATGCTGCTGACATCACACAGAGCCCTCCCTACCAGTTAAATTTCTATGGCCTGTCTTTGCCTATCAGAATTCACCTCTGTGGTCTTTGCCCCTTCTCATGCTAACTAGGAAGAATATGCATTGCTAGGTTGGGCTGCTAAATCTCCCACACTACTTTGGTGGAAAGTGGATTGGGGCATGCTGCTTATTAGGAGTAAAGCAACAGTAAAGCTTGCAGTAAGTTATCGGAATCTGTGGGGATGGAATAGGCAGAAAAGCAACCTATTCATCCCTTACTGATTCCTTCTCTTTCAGTAACGTTACCTGTTCGTAAAGTAGATCACCAACTCTCAGGCTTTACTTCCTTCTTGCTTCTTTTCCGAGTTAGTCTGAGTATGAGCTAACATGTGTCAGTGTTAACTTCACATCTATTTGCAATGACTTTGTTTGCCTTGAGTAATAAATCTTTTAAGTTTTATCTATCCTTTCAACCAGAGTCTTTCTGCACATTGCTGCAATATATCCATCAAACTCCAACGCTACAAATGGCTGCCAGATCACTGCAGTGACAGAAGTTTTGGGTTTCTCCATTGTCTTCTATGTGATGTCATTGCTTACACCATTCTAATGAGAGGAAGCCACAATGGGAGCTAAAAGGGAAAAGGGAAATCAGGCTGCAGACAGAATGAACTGTCAGCATAGGACTTTTGTATGTCTACAATCAGAAGATCTTCTTTATTATTAACTTTGCATACTCTTAAGATTAAAACCTAACATTAAATTAAATCCAGGACTAACCCCTGATGAACGTGTTAAGGGCCTTGATCTGCAATCCTATATATTCAGATAAAAGTCTTCCTCATTTCAATTGGTTTTACTGCCAGATAAGTGGACATGGGATTTTAGCCTAAATGAATGAATGAAGGGCTGTAGTTCAGCAGCAGAGCACTGGCTTTGCTGGCAGAAATTCAGTCCTTAGCATCTCCAGGTAGGACAGGGGTGAGACCTTTCCCTGGGGCCCTGGAGAATCACAGCCTGTCAGTGTATAATACTGGGCTAGAAGATGGACCTGTTGTCTGGCAAAAGGTGCTTCCAGATGGGGTTTAAATACTGCAGATGAATTGTTGAGACATCAAATAGGTTGTTGACAACAGGTTTATTTTAAAAGACTTTCTGCTGGATTAAATGAGAAGAAAATGTGAGCTAGCATTTTCAGAACGCTGTGTAGATGCAGTGAAAAACTTCCATGATGAGCATTGTTCCCACAATAAACACCTGCCTGGAAACACCCTGACACACACTGTAAGGCACTCTCCCTATGTTCATAGCTCAGTTTTGACTAGCTTGTGGTTTAGTACATAGAGGCGAGATGCAACACAATTAAGCAAATGCTCTTTGGATACAGTACATTGGCACAAATAACAACCATTCTATCATTGCTGAGCTTTATTCCCTTCCCTGTTGCATCAGATGTTCTTTCTGAATATTTACTTCCTCCTGGGTAACCCAGCTTCTCTTTGTGGCAGCACCTGTAGTGAAGTCATAATTCTCTTTTTGCAACATCACAGTCTGTTGCCATGGGAATGCATGTAATGTAATGTTATAAATTCAGCAGTAGAGCTTCATTCTTGGGAGCGGGTAGGAGCAGAAACTCTGGAGCAGGAAGACCCCTTATTTAAAAATAACAGGCTTTGATAGATAGCCAGAGAAGTCACACAGGCAATGACTGAGCTCCTCTCTAATTAGGATCTACGTAAGAATTGTTCTGAATGTGGAGATGCCTTTTATAGTAAGTGCTGATTATGCAGGAGGGCGGGAATGCCTGTTGGGGAGGTTATAGACTCGCACTTCAGACTGGAGTCTATTACAATTTTTTAATGGCATGCTTTCCATTTCCAGCTTTTGTTTCCAGTTCTCTAATTGCACATTAATATTAATCGCTGCTCTCTGAACATTCAAGGGGAAATAAGGAAATTCACTAACTAAGGTAAATCCACTCCAAAATGCCCAGTCACTTCATTGTTATTAATCATGTATACAGCACAAGAATTCTACAGAGTGCTTTAGAATCCTTATCTCATTCATTCTAACTCTGATATGACAGGAGTGCTCCACTGTGCATTTCTCATGAGAGATTAAAAAGAACGAAGAAATTCTCGGAGGCTGACAAGGAAACTCTCTGCCCAGTCATTCACAAGCGAAGGCACTGCAGAAAAAGAAAGCACACATGGGATCCAGGAGCAAAGGCAGATTTTTGGCTATATGGAAGCATCTTTCCTGATCACAATTTAGTCCTTTAACATGAATAGGTGCGTTTTAAAAGGGGTCTGAGGACAAAGTCATTTTATGTATTTTACAGTGGAATCCACTGTATGTCAATTGAGAAGTAAATTGCACTCAGCTGAATTATTCTTACTCATTGTGTATAGGATGGTCAGCCAGATATGGCTATTTCACTTCTAGTGTTTTACTATAATAGGAAATCAAAACAGTAAAGGCAGCATTTCTTTCTGATTTGTTTGTTTTATGTTGCCTCACACTTCAATAACTCAAAAAAGCACCCACAATGAAGTTTGGGTGATATGCAAAATTAAATTAAAATTACTCAATCAAACAATTAACTGGTTAAAAGGAAGGTGATTAATCAACTTGGGGAAAAGATAAAATGTACATTCAGACACAGGAGAACATAAACACAAAATAGAATACCAAGTTGTGCTTGCTTCTGTTTTTGAAAGTGGTGTCACCGAAAACCAGACATGTGGTTGAGATCCCTGTAGCCATGAGAATGCTTAAATACTATGGAGTTCTGCTGGAGAACAAAGCATCAAACCAGTTATTGCATTTCTCTGGGGTCAGCAGTACTGGGTCTTGTGTTTCCCACACTATTTAGCAGACTCATATAGGGAGGCATTTAAAAATTATTGCAGCTCTGTAATAGCCCTGGACATGTGGCCGTAGCCAAAGACATGAGAATATGAAGCAGCCTTTGGATAAAATGCCGACTTCAGAAAATTCCAGAAATCCAAGTTAAATCCTTTTTAGAGTTTGTAGTTAGCAATTCAGTAGCAGGCAGGTGTTGTTTCTCTCAGAGTCACTTTACACACTGCAATGTTCCTAGACAGAATACACATCTGCGTAGAAATCACCATGTTTCATGCCAGCAAATTGGCTCTACAGATGAGAGATGTCATAAACATGTAGTATAGTACTTTCCTTCTATATATCACCATGTAGAATGTTACAATGTGTGAAAGGGCCTAAAGTCAAAAGAAAACCAGTCCTCTCTCATAAAGCATCTGAAGTTCTTTCCAACATACATATTGCTGTTGCCAAAGAAAACCCAAACTTTTCCCTATGCTGTGAACTAGAAGCCTTGGACCCAGCATTGCTTGGGAATTCTAAGAAACAACAAAAAATCTGCAGTTTTGAAATTGGTGGTTTAAATGGTGCAGTTTTTAAAGGTTCAGTCTTGATTCAAAATGGCATCCAATTGTATCCAAGCATAGATGAAAACATGCTTCTTGATCTCAGGAACTAGCATGAAAAAAATGGCTGTAATATCTTTAGAGGTATCCAAATGCATGCTGAACAAACAACTTTCTAAAATGTACAGTAGAAGCTTAGTGTGACACCACAAATCCATTAGATTTGAATGAATCAAAAGCATTTCTCGTACCTTTTCAGATTGGATAAAGATGTAATTTAACATATAGGTCTGATCGTCATTGAGCAGTTATAAAGTCATCCCTGTCAGTGAACAGAACCAAGTATTGCTTCTTACAACTTCCTGGTTAAAAGGTTAGCTCAGAAAAGATAGAAGGGATATGCTTGAAGCATGCTAGGCTGGTGTTTGAAGTGGCATGGGGCTAGATATGGGTCAATACAAATTCAAGCTGAATACTGATAAAACATGTTGCTACTTGCTCAGAGTTCTTGGGCCCCAGAGGTGGGGAGATTGTCTCCTTCCTGGCCAGATCAAACCCCTGTAGGAGGAGGTTCATTGCATAAGGGTACTCCTGGATCCAGCAGTCACTGGAGGCTCAGGTGGTCTTGGTGGCTAGGAGTGCCTGTTTCCAGTTCCAGCCGCTTTTGGGCAGAGATTACTTGGTGATTGTGCTCCAAACTCATGTAATTTACAGATTGGATTATTGGAATGTGCTGTACATGGGCTTTCCTTGAAGATGTGGGATAACCACTCTGCTATAACCATGCTTAAGTCTAATTAATGCACAAAGGGGTTAAGATCATAGAGTAAGCTGTCCTGCCACACTTAGCTATTTAGCCTACTGTTCCTTCCTAATCTACCAGAGAAGCTCAACGTGTGAGCATGGCTCTCGCAAGCCTTTCTTGAGTTCCCATACCATTAGTTTAGGAACTTTCACCACTCTAACTAAACCAAATTTTACTGCCTGTGCAATCTCTGCTGAATGTTATATGGAAAAGCACATGAACCTTTCAAGTTCATAAGTAAACCATTTTTAACTTACCAAATGTGTGGTGTGTTTTTCTATGCTAAGGGAAGAAGGAAGTTTTGGAGCTCACAAGAGTATATTTTAAAGGTCTAGCAGCCTATATTTCCATGCTTTACTTTACTGAGTATTTTGTGATTTTAAATCTCTGCTGGGGTTCTCTCACTGGAGTACTTTCCCCAAACTTCGATCTTGGCACCCAGGGAATTTTCCTTCAAATACAGTATCTATATTCTTTCCCTGGCCACCAACAGAAGATGACTTAGAAACTTAACTGTTCAAAGATGCAGCAGCCAAATTACTAGATGGGGTTCCATTTAGAACCCACAATAAACCATGTTTTAAAACAGCTGCACTGCTTGCCAGTTCACTTCCAGGTGAGCTAATTCAAGGTACTCACACTGGTGTTTAAAGCCATATATGATTTAGGCCCCAATTATCAAGAGGCTGCATCCTTAACTACAGAATCTAATGAGTGTTCAGATGAAAAGGAGGGCTTCTTGATAGATCAACTCTCCTCAGAAGTTCAGGGAGCAGTGGGCTGAGAGGGGGTTCTCTGTGACAGCCCCTATCTGTGGAATTCCCTCCCCACAGAGGTACATCTGGCATCTTCACGTGTACCTTTTGTTGCTTGCTGAAGATGCACCTTTGCCCTTCTGAGGCCCTATAGATTTTTAAGATCCACCCCATTACCTTGACTAGGATATCTTTTGGCAGTTTCATATTGTATTTTAAAATTGCTGTAACCTGCTCTGGGGCATCATACTGAATCTAATAAACAAAAGCATCCTGTTCCTCCCAGTGGCTAAGCAGATGACTATGGGAAGCCCACAAGGGCCAGAGTGCAGGATAGCTCTCTCCCACTCATGATTCTCAGCTGGACATTCCAAAATCCTTCTTTTCTTAGAGATCTTTTTGAGCTATAACAAGGTATATAATAATTTTAAATAAATGTTCTCCCTCAGTTGATAGGGGCTAGGGAGAAGCCTCGCCACCCATATCATGGACATAGCCAGGTTTTTTGGGAGGGGGGGCAGAACATCAGATTTGTATTGATTTTGATTTATTTGGGGAGGCTGCTGCCCCTCTTGGCTACAACCATGGCCCCCATTGCAGCAGATCATACTAAAACTATGGGGAAAGAGTCTCGTTTGTAGAGACCACACATGGGTGGTGCGAAAAGCCATATGAACGCCTTGACCCCTGTCCTAAATGTACAGCACTGCAGCCAGTGAAAACACGCTCTGCACATGCTCAAGGGGCAGGCGTCCACTTCCCACGCTCTGCAGCTGACCCCTTGCACTTGAAACAGGGTTACTCAAGAGAAAGAGAGCAAGCCCTGCTTCTGTCTTCCTTTGAGTTAACCTTAAGAGCCTGAAACCCGCCAAGCTCACACTTCGCTCCTGCGCCGCGATGCCTGCTCCCTCCCCCCTTGAAACTGCAGCCCTATATTTTCCCTTCGCCTCAACGCCCCTTTCCTGCTCCAGGACCCTGGGTGGGTTCGAAGCAGAGGGTCGGCCTGCAGAAAGGTGGAGAAGCAGGCAGAGAGGGAGACAGAGAAACTTAAGACTTTCCATACACCAGGAAAATAATAATAATTTATAATAATTTATTACTTCTACCCCGCCCACCTGGCTGGGTTTCCCCAGCCACTCTTAGCGGCTCCCAACAGAATATTAAAAACACGATCAAACATTAACAACTTCCCTAAACAGGGTTGCTTTCAAATTCCTGACACATCCTGGTTTTGGGGTGAACTGCCCTGAGACCCCCAAGTTTATAAATTTAATAAGAAGAAGAAGAAGAAGAAGAAGAAGATGAAGAAGAAGAAGAAGAAGAAGAAGAAAGAATTTTTTAAAAATTAAAAACGGTGTTTGGGGTTGTTGTTTTTTACTGAATTGGTCGAATATCATGAAAACCCGGTTAAGTGGCAACAACGTGATGGAAAAAGCGCCAAAAATGAGGTTTCCCCAAGCTCAACCATTTTGGTCGTTTCCTTTTTATAAAAGTGTTGGGGCCTTCCTAAAAAGACAGCTGAAGAACTTTGCTGGTACTTTTGGAAACGCCGCCACCTCTTCTGGGGCCTGGGCTGGGGCTCCTGCGCGTCTTCCTGCGCTCTAGGCCACGAGGCGGAGACTTTTCGAGGGCGCTGCCGGTCTCCGGCCAGCCAGGAAAAGAGCTGCTACCGAAGCGGGGGCGACGCCTGCCTGGGAGAAGCTGCCTGGGAGAAGCAGCGAGTGGGTGGTCGCGCGGCTGCCGTTTGCACAACAAGCGGGCCGGCTTGAATGGCTGGCTGGGAAAGGGAAGACGCGGGCAGCGGCATCTGCCCCCTGCTCCCGCCCCGCTCCTCAAGCCTGCAATGGGCTTGGCAGGGCCGTTTCCTTCGCTCCGCCGCGAGAAGCTCGCTCGCTCTCCGGCTGGCGCAGACCAGAGGCGCCTTTGCTCGGCTAGCCCTAAATCTTTGCAACTCTCCGGCGCTTGGAGGGCCGGCAACGCGCGGCGGCTCCTGACGAGCCTTTATCTGTTTGCCGCTTGCCGAGCGTTTTGGCTGAAAGCCTCCGAGCCGCTTCCTGGGCGAAGTTTCTCGATTGTTCTCGAAGCTCTTTCCTTAGTTAGCTGAGGCTGACGCTCCGAAAGAGAAAGTGCCGGCGGTGGAGGTGGCTTTGGGAAGCCACATCCTGCCGGCTTGAATCGCCTTGCTCCTGGGTTTCGGACGTGGGATCGCTGGCTGTTTAGATTTAAGTTACTGACTGATGGAGAAAAGCACTCTGCATATGCCCAGAGACATGTATTGCTTCAGGAGGTTCTGAGAGAATCCCGGCTCCAGCAAAACCCAGCGTCCCCTTGCATTGCCAGGGTAGCTTACAATAAAAATGTTTAATATAGCATAAAAACGGAGGCATCAAAACAACATAAAAATGGGAATGCTATAAAAGCAACCAAAGCTGGGAAAAGGCGAAAGTGTGTTGCTCAGCGGCGGAACGAAATCTGAGTGGTGCCAACTGAGACTTTCGGTAAACATTTCAAAGCTGTGGCACCAACACTAAAAAGGCCCTGTTCCCCATAAGCAGCCACTGCACCTCAGGTGGGGAGGATGAAGATTTTGAAGTATTGAAATGGCCCAAAGCTTCCATGCTGTGGTGGTATTTGGGGATTGTTCATTATGTATTTAGAAACCGGAAAATAAAGTTAAGAATGGACAGGACCAGGACCAGCACTTCGTATTGGGCCTTGAAACAGACTGGAAGTCAGTGTCTGGTACTAGCATTTGCTGAAGGCAAGGTGGGCTAGATAAGAGATTTCTGTGGAAGGCAGACTGCTTCCAAAGTAGCCCCTTAGGACTTCTGTTCACTTTTGTAAGAAGAATGGCCTTTCTCACTGTGGAAACTCTTCTTGCAGCTTTCGCCCAGGAGGAGAGACTAGCTGTCTCTTCCAGGGGGTAAAAAGAAACGTGTAGCAATATGTTTATTCCCAGGAGCACACAGCTTCAAAACATGAGAGTGAAAGGTTTTGTCTTACATACCTTCATGCAGCCAGCTTTTGCTGCTTTTATACGATTAAAGGAGGTGTGCTATGTATTATTTAAAATCACCCTATAAGAATATACTGATTGTGGCAGGTTTCCCTTAACTACTCCGTTGCTTTTCCCCCCTTGGTTTTATTTTGCAAATTTGCTCCTTTGATCTACATCTGTCAGACAAGATCTCTTTGCTGGCACTGTGGATGAAAACTGAAATGAGATTGATGAAGGGGAAGCAAGCTGAGCAATGTGTCTTTCAGCAAGTAAGACCAAAAAACATTCATGAGCAGGTGTATTCAGTTAACTCTAAATGGGAATTTTAAACGGTGGGCTTGTAGCTGAATTTTAATGGTGAATTGTCCCTTGGGGAAACATAGGGCTCTATTATTTAAAAATAATAATAATTAAAAAGCAATATCTTGAGTTGTGATAAGACAGCTGTAGAAAGCCAGTGCTGTCTTCAGAGCAATAATGGGCTACTAACAATAAACTATCCCTACTAAGCCACTGTGTCAGCAGAATGTTTTGAATAGGGCTACCATTTTTACTTGCTAAAATTCTTGTCCTTTGAATGGCTGCGTAAAGGGAGAAAATCAACTGAAGGTTTTATATCACTGCACCTCTACTTTGGGAAAAGTTGTACCTGATGAATTTCTGTCTGTTCAGTTGTTTGAGGCAACATAACCCTGCTCGAAAATGGCAATCTTGATTTTAAACTATTAGCAATATAATAATAATAATAATAATAATAATAATAATAATAATAATAATTTGTACCCCGCCCATCTGGCTGGGTTTCCCCAGCCACCCTGGGCGGCTTCCATAGAAACCAAAAATACTGAATGTCAGGTAGTTGTTTATCGCTTTGACATCTGATGGGAGGGCGTTCCACAGGGCGGGCGCCACTACCGAGGCGGCCTTCTGCCTGGTTCCCTGTAGCTTGCATATTAGCATATTTGCATATTAGCAAGCATATTTCAACATCTCCATCTGAATTATTGTAAGGTACTCGGTATGTGGTATACAGTATATATAAAGTCTTTCAGTAATTCAGATAGAGATAGTGAAAAGTTCTCCTGGCTGCTGCTAGTTCTATTTTGAAACACCCACAGTTATGTGCTAGCATTGATGTCCTTTTCTGTCTCAAATAATTGCCAGCCATTTTAATCTCTATGTTCAGATACTGGATAAACATTGAGAATGCTGGATTTGGATGAAACAAATATGTATTCTCTTTTGATTTTATACTATATATATTTTCTAAACAAGAAATCATTATTAGCTGAGAGAGAGACTTCATTAAATGTTCTCAAAATAATACACACTTTGAAGTTTTGGATTCATCCATCCATCAGTCATATAATGACAACCAAACAGATAATTTGCACGTTGATTATAAGCACATTTGCTTAAGATTCCAATGGAACTAACTCCCAGATGTTAAGCTCTCTGTTTTTAAACCTTCAAGTTGGCATGTGTTTACAAAAGAAATTAATGAGGCCCCGTGTTTCATCAGTTTTGAGGTTGAAGACAATAAAGGTTGTATATTGTATGTTCTCTGTCAAATTGCAATGTAGACTTCAAATATATTTGGGACATTATTTTCTATAGCCATATTCAAACAGAGAGATATGTCATTAATCATGCATTTGTGAAAAGACTCACCCTTGAATTTTAATCAGTGTTAAAAAGAATTAACTATTTCATTAGAAAAATGCTTACAGGGCACAGACAACTATTAGGATCTTTTCCCACTTTGGCAACCATCCATTGCCTTTCATACACTGTGGTTATCACCCGATGCTGACAGGTTATTAGAAACCCTTCCTTTCTGGTCACCCATTAACTGGTGTGGGAAATAGTTTAAATTGGATAGTGTAGATAGGAGAAAACAAGTAGCTAAGCCATTTCTAATTCCAGTCAACCATCAGCAGCTGGCTATTTTTCAAAAATAACAATTCTACTTCTTTTCATTGGTCAGTGAATTGCATCTGTATGCTTGCACAGTATATGATGTAGTTAAGGATCTGAAACAAACAGGTATGCCGTATCTATAGAGTATCTCCCAATTCCCCCTCCAACTCACTGTAGGATACAGTACATCATATCTTATGCATAGGATGTGTAACACTGGATTGACAGGGCATGATGGAGGAGATCCAGTCTGCCTCATGCAGTGTACTTGGCCCAGAAGAGAGTGGTTTTGCCATATGCCTTTTAAGGGGATGGAGGGGGATTGGCATGGAGCAGAATTTACCTTTCTTCCCGTGGGTAGGATGCTGTGATAGCACAAGATTTGCAGTTATGCCAATAAATTGTGCTTGAGTCTTGAAAATGAAAATGCTGTAGTCTAAACAGTTTATCATGGCATAAGTTTGCATGGAGTAGAGATCATTTCATGGAGTAGAGATCATTTCATTGTAGCCCACAAAAACCTTTAAAGAACACCCTAAGAGGCTACTGGATCAGGCTAGTATCCCAGTATACCTAAAGGAGCGTCTCCACCCCCATCGTTCAGCCTGGACTCTGAGGTCCAGCGCTGAGGGCCTTCTGGCAGTTCCCTCACTGCGAGAAGCAAAGCTACAGGGAACCAGGCAGAGGGCCTTCTCGGTAGTGGCACCCGCCCTGTGGAACGCCCTCCCATCAGATGTCAAAGAGATAAACAACTACGTGACATTCAGAAAACATCTGAAGGGAAGTTTTTAATGTGTGACATTTTGATGTATTTTTAATATTTGTTCGAAGCCACCCAGAGTGCCTGGGGAAACCCAGCCAGATGGGCAGGGTACAAATAATAAATTATTATTATATTATTATTATCTAGTCCAGCTTCCTGATCTCACAGTGGCCAAGCAGATACCTGTAGGAAGCCTGCAAGCAGAACTTGAGCCCTCTTCCCTCCTGCAGTTTCCAGCAGCTGGTACTCAGAATCACATGGTCTCCGGCCAAGGAGGCAGAGCACAGCCTTCATCATGGCTGGTAGCCAAAGTTATTAAAGTTGGTGGCCATCACTGCTTCCTATAAGAGTGAATTCCGTAGTTAACCATTCCTGTCTGTCTTGAATCTTCCAACATTCAGCTCCCATACTAGTTCTAGTATTATGAGAGAGGGAGAAAAAACTTCACGCATAATTTTATAAACTTGACACGCATAATTTTATAAACTTCTATAATGTGAAGTAAAATAAGCTACTCTAAGCTGCTGTGAATTCTCACAAGAATCAGAATAGCAGCAAATGCAGACAGCTGGGATGTTTGGAGGGATTAATTCAAGGGACATCAGTTCCTGAGGGAAGAGATTTGGGAGACAGAGTGCAAGACCAGGAAAGGAGCCAAAAGAGTGGTTTTTTAATATATATATTTAAGATGTGAATTGCAATGGGTAAATGTGTGTTGTCATACAGAACACAATCATATTTTATTGCAGGTCCTTCCTATCTAGAGACTGTAAACTAACAGCACAATCTTATGCATGCCTACTCAGAAGAAGTAAGCCTCATCAAATTCAGTGGGGCTTACTGCCAGGTAAGTGGATATAGGATTGTAACCAAAGTAAATGTGGCTGAAATAATTGCATATTCTTCCTTTGTTCATCCCCCAACTTCATATCCTTCCCCTTGCTTGGTTGTGTCTGTCTAGATTCTAAGCCCCCTGAGGGAAGAGTCCTCTCATTCCTCTGCAGTGCTGTATTGTCCTTATTACAATTAATAGAATATCTGATTTCTCAATAAAGAGTGTGGTGCACAGTATGAGCAAGCACTTAAATTAATACAGATCACGGCAGCCCACACCCTGCTCTTAATGAATAATAATAATTTTATAATTTATACCCCGCCCATCTGACTAGATTGCCATTACCAAGTTGCAGAAACACTGTTGCTCCAGCACTAGATTTGCATTATGCTTCTGGGCATAACTCAAGTTGCTGTTTTCTATCTATACAGTACAGTTCAGTTCTGTTCAGTGCAACACACTGAAGAAAAGACTGCTTTCTCCCTCTTTGTTTTGATCTTAAGATTGTCTGAAGAATTCCTACTATCCATCCTAGTTAAACAGCAAGAGGTGTTCTTGGTGGTTGTTCCATAATTCCTTTTCCCCTGCATTTTTTCAAAAAGTATTGCAATATGTTTTCAAAAGCCAAATTTTAGTAGATTAGGTGAGAATTCTTCTTATTTGTGGGTGTATTAAAAAAAAACACTACTTGATTATAAGGATATTTTTAGATCTCATTGGTAATCATTTTTCCTGATTTCAGGAATTAAAAGGTAACACTTCCTTCCTGCGTGCACACACACACAAACATTATTGTTATTTAAAATCAGCATAATATGACTTATCTATCTATAATCTCAATGCATATGTTAATTAAGATTATATATTACATAGATTACATGACCAAGAAATGGAGCCAAGAGTGGGTCTCCATAGGTACAGCAAGTTTATGTTTCAATAGTTTCTGTTCAGTTCCATGGGGCAAAGTAAACGGCCTACAATCTGCTGTACTGCTGGCCAAAGGGGCATATTATGAATCTCTCTAGTCCCCCAATCTCTTAAAATAGATCACCAGGAACAAAAAGCAGTTTTAACACATCACAGGTATAGGTAAAGGACCCCTGGACAGTTAAGTCCAGTCAAAGGCGACTCTGGGATTGCGGCGCTCGTCTCACTTTCAGGCTAAGGGAGCCAGCATTTGTCCACAGACAGCTTTCCGGGTCATGTGGCCAGCATGATTAAACCGCTTCTGGTGCAATGGGACACTGGAACGGAAGCCAGAGTGTACGGAAATGCCATTTACCTTCCTGCCGCAGCAGTACCTATTTATCTGCTTGTAAAAAAGGTAAAGGGACCCCTCACCATTAGGTCCAGTCGTGACCGACTCTGGGATTGCGGCACTCATCTTGCTTTATTGGCCGAGGGAGCTGGAGTACAGCTTCCGCGTCATGTGGCCAGCATGACTAAGCCGCTTCTGGCGAACCAGAGCAGCGCACGGAAACACCGTTTACCTTCCCGCTGGAGTGGTACCTATTTATCTACTTGCACATTTGACGTGCTTTCGAACTGCTAGGTTGGCAGGAGCAGGGACCGGGCAACAGGAGCTCACCCCGTGGTGGGGATTCAAACCACCGACCTTCTGATCGGCAAGTCCTAGGCTCTGTGGTTTAACCTACAGCACCACCCGCGCCCCTATCTGCTTGTACTTGTGTGCTTTCAAACTGCTAGGAGCTGGGATGCAGCAACAGGAGCTCACCCCATCGCGCGGATTCAAACCACTGAACGGCAAGCCCAAGAAGCTCAGTGGCTTAGTCCACAGCGGCACCCGCATCTCTATAACACATCACACTAAGTATCTTGGAGTACACTTTTTTGCTTTCCCTCGTATAAGTGGATGACCCACTGTTAAGGTGAAAGGGACCATGGCCCAGTGGTTGATCATAAGGCATTTCTTGGTAGAGGTCCCAGGTTCTGTCTCTGGCACCTCCAGACAGGGCTGAGCAAGATTCCTGTTTGAAACCCCAGAGAGCAGCTGCCAGTCAGTGGAGACAATACTGAGCAGCTTCCTCATGCTCCTCCTATTCACTCTGATGGAGGAAAAGCAAAGTGCTGCAGAGAGAAATAGCATAACCCCCCCCCCCGCCCGCAAGGCCTTCTTTCCATTATGCTGGTAGGCATATAATAAAGACCGAATTGTGAAATCAATTGGAAAACTTGCCAATTTTAGTGGCACAGGAGCCGAGAAAGTGTAGGTTTTACATGCAGTCAGCACAGCACAGCACCATTTCAGAGGATCTCCCACGGTGTTTCGCTACAGAGGGCAGCAATTTCCCAGACAGTCCAATTCTGCGTGTGCACCGTGGGGCCCTTTGAAGAAGAAGCTGTTAATCAGAATGCTGGCTGTGCCCTTAACTGGGGGGTTCCTTATAACATGCAGTTTTGCGGTGCTGACTTTGCAGGACCCTCTGTGACCTAAGTGAGCCTGGCTTGCAAAATGATAGCACTGCAGTTTGATTAATTTTTTTTTTTTGCACATGTAATTTTTACAAAATTTAAATAATAACTATAGTGGCAGAAAGGAATAGGAAACAAATGTTCTAGGAAGGTCTTAACTGCTGCATAGATTCATCTTGTATCTGACAGGTTTATCTCAGAAACATTAAAACATAGGAGCATCCGAGGTGGGAATCAGGTTTTGCACCATGTCAACAATATCCCCAATTGCCTCAATTGTGATCAGAAAAGGTAAAGGAGCTGCAAAGGTGAGGTAGGAGTGAAAGTACCTGCATCCCACTCTTGGCACGAGTTATCTCAGTGTTGCAGGGGTTGGGCAGGTTTTGACTCTTATGTTCTTCGCAGTTGATATTCTATATAGCGTAATTGGTGGGAGCCATTCATTTCTGTGGGACGCTGAAAGAGCAAGACCTGTGAGAATTTGTCAACTTACTGAGTGTCAGGATGCAGTGGTTGAAGGTGCTGTTTATTGGGGGGGGGGGGAGAATAGTAAAAGACACCGGTCTCAGAGAGACCAAATGTGATGTGTTTTTCCATAAGGCCATTCTTTAACAGGATAGAAAAAGGGTAAGTGGACAAGATTTGCTGGTTTACTCTTGAAGCAGACTCCAGAGAGGAATTCTGAGTGTTGAATCTAAGCTTAGAAGGAAGTTCCCAACTATAGCAGCAGCAGCAGCAGCAGAATCTGCTTAGGGATTGTTTTGAAATTTCACTTAAAGATTTTCAGTAAGTTAGGAGAGGCTTATGCCAGGGTTGCCTGGATATCAGATGGCCGTCTTCAGAAGAGTTGGTTAAACTTGCTTATTTATCAGCCCCTTCCATTCCTAATATTTGACCTGAGGCTGTAGGCCTTGACAGAGGCTGCCTGAGATTTGTGTTACCCCAACCTTGAGATAAGAACAAGCTGCTCTTTGCCAGCTTTCAAACCATTGATCCAAACAGCTGGTGAACCATGCTTCTTGCCCCTCAGGATTGTTTTACCGTTGGGATGGATATAGTTCAAGCATTAAGTGGGCCATAATTCTCTGGCTCATCTTCCAGCGCCATGTTGCATGTCCTGTTTATTTTAAACTAAATACAGTGGTACCTCGGGTTAAGTACTTAATTCGTTCCAGAGATCCGTTCTTAACCTGAAACTGTTCTTAACCTGAAGCACCACTTTAGCTAATGGGGCCTCCTGCTGCCGCCGCGCCGCCGGAGCACGATTTCTGTTCTCATCCTGAAGCAAAGTTCTTAACCCGAGGTACTATTTCTGGGTTAGCAGAGTCTGTAACCTGAAGCGTATGTAACCCAAGGTACCACTGTAATGTGTGTGTGTGTTTGGGGGTAATTTTCTCTCACTTTCTCTTTTGAATTTTTTCTCCTATCACTCTCACCAGCATTGAAGCACATACCTCCTGCAACTAAATAAAAGGTAATCATCTCCCATGGCACACAAGCAAGATTATGCACCAACAGCTAGCCTATCCTCAACCATTGTGCCTGGCATTAGTTAAGTTCCAAGGAAAAAGAGCGTTTCTGCCACAGAGCAGAGGCTTGCTCATCCTCCTTCCACTCCCAAGACTCCCATGTTTTGAATGCTGGCCTTGCCGTGCTCTGTCCACTGTACCCACAATGGCTGCAATAAAAGAAAATTGTTGCGATAACGCTCAGGGATAATAGTGTTCTAATGAAGAAAAGGGTCTAAGGGCACATTCTTTTTATTAATCTAAGCAGAGATCCCCATTTCTCTATGCTTAATGTAAGCAATTTGCTCATTTATTTGTGACCACAGCATTGATCCTGTTCGGTTAATGAATAAATAGGCTTTTGTGTGTGTGTGTCGTCTTCTCCTGTTTGCTTGTCTAGCTTCACACATCAAATGTATATCTGTGTGGGCAACCAAACCACACGTTTTGCATTGCTCTATGACTCCCCCATCGCCCCCCCCCCGGTGCCCTCCATTGTCCTTCGTGACAGACGGATACCAACATTGGGTTGGTTACGTATCAGGTGCGCAGTCCAATGAAGGCAAGTATTGGCACAGTGTCACTTCTGAATTGTCCTGTGCTACATTGTTCTTCCGAAGTACACTGTATTGCAGGAAGATTCATCCCATGACATTGCTGTTGCAGCTGTGGGTGCAGATATGACGGAAAGGGTCCGGTTTGTTCATCCCGTGTCTCCGACAGAGTGACCCCACCCCCCAAAGGCATGTGTAACGGATGATTGAAAGCTCTGAAAATCAAGTGGCGAGGAGCAACTTGCTGCAAACCTTGGTTTTCATTTGCACAGCCATGGTGAATTAATGCAGGGAAAGGGGCCAGTAAGCATTTTCTTTGTGTACGTATGGAAGCTCTTTTATAAGAATTGCAGGTGTCAGAAGCTGCGACCTGTTTCTATAGTGTGCAGAGGCATCTTAAAGAGCCAGTCGTCTTCATATATGCCTTTAGCTTTAAAGCTTTTAGAGCCAAAGGCAACCTGTAGTGCTTAAGAGCCTCATTAGATGTGAAGTGTTTAAAGCAGCTTAGCTGGAATGGTAATAAGAGAGCCCACTCTGAAAAGGAGTACTGTATTTAAAAAGCAGTTAAGGGGGAGGGTGTGACTCAGTCATTGTATTGGATTGTATCTCCCTGAATCCAATTTTTTTTATTTACAATTTATCCTTTGGCTGTTGCTAGCAGTGCAGATTCAGCCTAAGCTTTTGAGCTTGCCCTTTTCTTTCCTACGATGATGCTCATGCATCTTTATTAATATCGGTTGCTTGCAAGGTTGGCAGATCCCCCTCTTTAAATGGCAAGCCCATAGTTAAATATATTCATTCAGATTTATTTCCTGCTTTTCCCCAAGGGCCTACTGAATATTGCTGTGTTGCACACATTAAGGAGAATCATTCTCTGCCTCCAATATTCTCAGGCTGTGAACCTGTGTCCGTTTACCTAGGAGTAAACTGCTCTGTTACTTATTCCAGTGTTCCCTGTCAAAGAGCCAAAGGAGACGTGATGCAGTGGGCAGTTCATGGTCACATCTCTAGGTTTTTCTTTAAGGCAGTCATGGTGGGCTCTAATTTTAATCCAAGTAGTGGAAGGGAATTAACCTAGGGTTACCAGACATCCCCGGTTCCCTGGGACAGTCCCCGGACAAATTCCATCCCCGGAATGTCCCCAGACTTGCAAATCTGTCCCTGGGAAATGTGGCAGTGGTAGCCTCAGCAGCCGGGAGCCAGCCTGGTAGCACAGTTGGCTCTGACTGGCTTCAGGAGCTGCTCGCTGCTGTGGCACCCGCCATTTTGCCTTGCCGGAAGTCCCCATATGATGTGTCTTGCCATAACAGGTGTGGAGCCCAATGAAGGCAAGAAAAGGTACCTGGATTTTATTTGGATGCCTGAAGCCAAGACAAATGTTGAAGTGTTCACTGGTGTTGAATTTAACCAATGAAGTATTCGTGGGTGCTCCTGCCTACTCCCTTATTAAAAACTTCTCAAATTTAAAAGCCATTTTAGGGTGTGTGTTTTGGAGTGGGGGAAACAGCTACTATTAACAAGGACATAACAGGAAAAAATATGCTGAGCACTTAAGAAGGGCCTCCTGAATCTTGTCCAGCATCTTATTCTCACAGTAGCCAACCAATTGCCTGTAGAGAAAACTCTCAACCAGGATCTGAACACAAAAGCACTCTCCCCCTTGTGATTTATCTATCCTTCTGGGTAGTAGACTGTCAGACATGATCTGTACCTCTATGTGGCTGTGTCCTTGGGGTTTTTTTTAAAGCCTCATCAATAAAGGTAAAGCTGCATTACTTTAAAAATGATTAGGAATATTATTATTATTAATAATAATATTAATATTAATATGCAGCCCATCTGACTGGGTTGCCCCAGCCACTCTGGGCGGCTTCCCACAATTTAATAAACCACAGTAAAACATCAAACATTAAAAACTTCCCTATGCAGAGCTGAGGTATTACTCAGCAGGTGTGCATCTGTATAGCCTGATTGCTCACTGCAGTCCACCTTCCTCTGTCACTTGTTTTTACAAAAAAAATATTTAAAAGCTATAAAAGCAGCACACAAATATTTCTTTAGCTTAAGACCCTGGGAGTAACACCATTCCAATTGATAACTACAGTACAATAAATGCAAGAATGCATTTAGCCTTCAGCAATTACTTTGCTTCTCTGGGAGGAAAGATGCAGAAACTGTTTCTTAAGCGCCGTCAGGCTATTAATAACTACTGTGCTGCTGACACAACTTGGGTGGGTCAGACCAATTGTCCTGACACAGCTATTTGGTGCATTTTTATGGTCGTTGCTCTTGCTCAGGGTGTGTGTGTACGCGCAAAAATTCCCACTGGGCATACTGAAGCCCATATAGGTACCTAATGTGGCTCTTTGGGTCCTAGTCAGAGTGTTGGTCTCTAGATAAACCTTGGAGGTTTGATTCAGCAAGTAGTCCTTACGTTCATAAGATGCTTGTGTCCTTTTAGATTAGGCATGGCCAAACTTGGCCCACCAGATGTTTTGGGACTACAACTCCCATCATCCCTAGCTAACAGGACCAGTGGTCAGGGATGATGGGAAATGTAGTCTGGAGGGCCAAGTTTGACCATCCCTGTTTTAGAGGGGCCAACTAGTTCATTGTTTTGTTTTGAGCAGGTGTTGCATAGCAGTTTGACTAAGAACGAGACCTTTTGTCTTACTCAACAATACAGAGTCCATTCTCGGTGGTACAACTCATACCACTGGGTCAAGGTTATTACTGGGTGGGGCACCTTTATCAGTATGAGAATTATATTACCTCACTGACAACCTTCTGGGTCCACATGCCTGTGGCCAAGGCCTGATACACAAGTGAGCAGAGTGATGGCTGTGGGAGGTCAGGGTCAGGCAGGAGGTGGAACTTTCCTCAAGTACTCTGAGGTATTGCCGTCCCAAATGTTGGCCAAGATGGCTTCCACTCTCTCCTGCTGAACGGAATAGTGCTTAAAGTATGGTTACCAGATGTCCCTGTTTCCCGGGGACAGTCCCCGGATTTACAAATCCATCCCCGGAATGTCCCTGGATTTCATTTAATATCCCCAGATTTATATTTTAAGTGAAGTGTAGATTTATTAGTAGGGAATGAATGTTGTGTGATTGTACATGTTGTGTGATTGGTTCAGCGGCACAAGACACATCATATGGGGACTTCCGGCAAGGCAAAATGGTGGGCGCCACAGCAGCGAGCAGCTCCTGAAGCCAGCCAGAGCCAACTGTGCTACCAGGCTGGCTCCAGGCTGCTGAGACTGCCACTGCCGCTGCTGAGGGGGAACCAGAGATGCCCAGCGTGTCAACTGGGGGAACCACAGACCCCCCTGCAACCCAAATCGAGCCAGGAGCGAGAGCACCCAGCCCACAGAAGAGAATATATTACTTCTTTTTTTCTTTTTTTTTTAAAACTTTTTAAAATAACTTTTTTGTCTCTCACTTTTTTTAAAAAAAGTGTCCCCGGATTCTTTGAAAAAATTCTGGTAACCTTAGCTTAAAGCATATTAGGGCCCTGTGGCAGTCTAGGAGCACAGCTGGGAAGAAATAAAAAAAAAGGCTAAAAAGCAGTTTGGGGAGGCCAGTGGCGTAGCGTGGGTTGTCAGCACCCGGGGCAAGGCAAGTAATTTGCACCCCCTAACCCGTGGATTTGCGCCCCCTAACCCTAACCCCCAGATGTTGCACCCGGTGTGGCCGGCCCCCCTTCACCCCCCACGCTACGCCACTGGGGGAGGCAAAGCGTTGGCTAAGGAGATCCCGACAACTGGCATTCGGAGGCATACTGTGCTTCCAATCCCTGCCTGCCTCCACTGCATTATGGATCAAGTCCTATAATCTCATGTCGTTTAGCTATGAGAATCCTAATTTCAAAAAAAGCAGCTGGTGGCTGCTAGTTTGTGGTATTGCCCATCCATCTATTAGCTAAAGCCAATGCCTCAGGGATGCAGATCACACAGAGCTGATTTATCAAAGCTGTATATAAACCTTTGAAAATCTCGATGCGTTTCACCTTAAGGCTGTGCCAGAAACGATAATTGGTAATAAATGTAGCATCTCACTGACACTCAAGCAAATAAAGTGGCAAGATCTATCATATTCAATGCAAATACAGATCCACCCACCCCTTCTAATTTTTCCTGTCAAAACTTTTCCATGTCAAAGGCCTCTGTGGCAAATGCAAACTGCATGCTTTTAACTGTTGGTCAGTCGCCCCCTCTCACATAGTGAGATGTGGAGAAAGAAGTTGATAAGCAGAATGTGGGGACAGGTAATGAAACACACACTAAACAGGATTACTGCAATAGTGCTACCTCTGAAGACAGGCTGGATACTTCAACTGGTGCATAATACAGCTGCCAGGATGCTAAAGGGGATGTGGAGATAGCAGAAGGTCTGAGCATGTAACTTTTGCACCAGTTGCACAAATTTCCAGTTCCTTTCCAACATGCTGGTATTAATACAGGTCAGATTAGTTTAAGGATTGCCTGCTCCCATATGACCCTGCCTATAATTTAAGATCTGTATCAGAGATCCTGCTTATGTGCCTGCTGGTAAAATCATTTAGACAGGGAAGCACATGGCACAGGGACTTCTTAGTGGTGGCCCTGCAGTTGTGAAACTCTCTTCCAGTTAACATACCCTTTCAGCTCTGGCATTCAATAAGATATTGTTGTCTTTCCTTAAAAGAATATTTGTGATCTAATTCAGCATCTCTTGTGCATTTGTTTGGATCCACCCAGTGCTTCAGAGAAGTTCTGTTGTTTTTATTTGTATGTTCCTTTGTGAGGGCTTGGCCCTGAAAAGTGACTAATACATAACTGGAGTAAAATGATGATTGCCTGCTAGAGGGTGTGGAATTTAAGCTGAAGATTGCAGGGGGAGGGGTGGAGATGTTGTGAATTATGAACTAGGTAAAGGTAAAGGTACCCCTGTCTATACGGGCCAGTCGTGTCCGACTCTAGGGTTGCGCGCTCATCTCGCTCAAGAGGCCGGGAGCCGGCGCCATCCGAAGACACTTCCGGGTCACGTGGCTAGCGTGACAAAGCTGCAACTGGCGAGCCAGCATCAGCGCAGCACACGGAAACGCTGTTTACCTTCCCGCTATAAAGCAGTACCTATTTATCTACTTGCACTTAGGGGTGCTTTCGAACTGCTAGGTGGACAGGAGCTGGGACCGAACGATGGGAGCTCACCCTGCCGCAGGGATTCAAACCGCCGACCTTACGATCAGCAAGTCCTAGGCACTGAGGTTTTACCCACAGTGCCACCCGCGTCCCATTATGAACTAGGTATTGCAATTAATATTCTGTGTCCTATTTTTAATGAATTGTCTTTGGGGTAATCTTAATTTATCACTCCCTTTCTTGATCATGTCACTGGTTTGGGTAGAATCTTTGTCTGCATGTGTGGTTGCATGGAGGAGAGTATACAAATAATGACGTTATTGGTGCTGCAAACTGAGTGGGAAGAAACAGAGGCCTCACTTGTATTGTAATGCTAACCCAAACTATGGGGCACAGCAAGAAAACTGTGGCTGTTCTGTTCCTCCCGCACTCCTAATTATTGCCACATTTGAACCCAGATCCATGGTTTGTCTCCAGAAACAAGCCCCGAGTGATAGGCCAAGGGCAAATGTTGCTTATAAGAACAAAATGAAATATAAACTTTTGTAGCTCTTGCACAGATTACCTTTCCTTGATGATGGGAGGAAAATCCTAATTTTTCACGCTCTGGAACTGTTGCTAATAGCCTCGGTCCAGTATACCTGAAGGAGGGTCTCCACCCCCATCGTTCTGCCACCCTCCTGGCGGTTCCCTCACTGCGAGAAGCCAAGTTACAGGGAACCAGGCAGAGGGCCTTCTCGGTAGTGGCACCCACCCTGTGGAATGACCTCGCACCAGATGTCAAAGAGAAAAATAACTACCAAACTTTTAGAAGACATCTGAAGGCAGCCCTGTTTAGGGAAGCTTTTAATGTTTAATAGACTATTGTATTTTAATATTCTGTTGGAAGCCGCCCAGAGTGGCTGCGGAAACCCAGCCAGATGGACGGGGTATTAATAATAATAATAATAATAATAATAATAATAATAATAATAATAATAATTATTGCTATTTTGGGCACTGTATTGTGTTGGAAACCATTTTGCAGCCTAGGGGTAGCCCTGATGAGCTGGGACCAGTACCTTGACCCATGGTTGCCTGCTCCTGGCTCCACTAGGTTCTCAAGAGTGACTCTACGTTCATTTGCGAGATGTTGGGGAGTATGATTAGGAAAATAATGGCCCTGCTGGATGAGGCCAGTGGCCCATCTAGTTCAACATGCCATTCTCACAGTAGGCAACCGGACGTCTGAGCTCAGCAGGAGTTTCCCCTCCTGTGGTTTTCCATAAACTGGGATTCAGAAGCATCCTGCGTCTTACAGTGGAGGCAGAACATATATTTCAGGGTTATTAGCCATGGAGAGCCTTATCCTCCATTAATTTGTCTATTCCTCTTTCAAAGCCATCCAAATTGTGGTCATCACTGCTTCTTGTCTATCCTGAAAGTGTGCAACAATCAGTTTCATTGGATGCCCAAATGTCTGGTATTATGAGAGAGGGAGAAAAACTTCTCTTTATCCACTTTCTTCTTACTTGTCCCCCATTTTTCTTCTTCTTCTTCTTCTTCTTCTTCTTCTTCTTCTTCTTCTTCTTCTTCTGAATGGTAAGGCTGGTTCTTCATTTAAGACATAAGCATTGTGGTTATGGATTGGGTGGGAAATTTCAAGGAGAAATAATCAGGGTGAATTGTGTAGATCTAGTAATGTATGCAAGTGTGTGATTTGAACGGTATAGGGAGGGCAGCCTTTTCCATTATCCCACTTGTTCCCCAGAAAGCAACACATCACACAGCTGCCAATGGCCATCACCAACTGAGAAGCCTGGATTACTCATTCCCAGGAGTCCACTAAAGATGTCTGAATGAGGGGGTTGAGCAGGATTCTTAAATCCAGGCTAAATTGCACTGAGGGCACATACTCAAGATTGCCTAAGAACAAACTAATGGCCTTCTTACACACGATGAGCTGCCCTTTTGTGCAAATAACCAGGGCGACTGGGGATAGGGGCTAATCCAGATTAATCTTCGGTGACAGTGCTCTCTTCACAAGAAAGACCCATATGAAAAGATGGGCTCTTTATAGACATTCCACTGTTTGTGATGTCCTTGATCATAAAGCAAAATGTCGAATGGGAAGTGTGAATTCCATGTTGTACTAGAGCAGTGACGGCCAAACTTGGCCCTCCAGCTGTTTTGGGACTACAACTCCCATCATCCCTGACCACTGGTCCTGTTAGCTAGGGATGATGGGAGTTGTAGTCCCAAAGCAGCTGGAGGGCCAAGTTTGGCTATCACTGTACTAGAGAATTGCTGTGTGCTGCCACTATACAGCCAAGTATTCCCTCACTGTGCTGCCCCTCTCCACCCTCCTGCAAGTCATTGGGACTGAATACAAAGAAGAACAAACTTCTTATGCATTTAAATATATGCATAGAGCAAGGAACTTGAGCAGGCTCCTCATTTCTCACCACTCCATGAACATCTGAAGCTGCCTTACACTGAGTTTGACTGTTGATTCACCCAGCTCAGTATTGTTGACCCTGGCTTGCAGCAGTACTTAAGGATTTCAAGCAGAAATCTTTCCAATTTTCCCCTTTCTAGAGACACTAGGGATTGAACCTGGGACCTTTTGTATGCAAAGCATGCACTGTACCACTAAGCTATGACCTTTCCCCAAGCTGTACTTGCTGAAAACCCTTCTTCCACATAGTTTAATACTTTTCCATTTGAGTGTTAAAGTCAGAGAGGCACCATGTACCGGTAATCCAAAATAATATTACCACTTCAAGGGTTACTTTGTCATTCTTAAACCATGGCATTCAGTTTACATTGAAAAATTTGAAATTAATTGCTCCTGTTGCATATTTATCCATATCCATATACCACTCATTCCCTTTGATAATCAAAAGTTTGTCAGTAATCCTTCCTCACTGGCTTCCAAACCTTAAGAAGTGGAATACCAATGGTGCTTTCAGATTGTATTTAATCTAGGATTGCCAACTGACCAATGGAACTACCCTACCCTGCTCTTGTGCCTTGAACAGCAGTCTAATCAGCAAAGACAATCAGTCGAAACTTTCCACGGCGTGGAGACAAATATGATCAGCTGCTAATTTCTGCACATCAAAATCCTATTAAGGCTTTAATAATTGCAATTTTTTCCTTAGTAATACCTTATTTCCTCCTTGGATTGATGTGCAATATTTTGGAAGATTATAATAATGATAAAAGGTTAAAGAGGTACTGCTGCAGAGGCTTCCTGAAAAATTAGCAACCCTAATTTAATCAAAGACCTATGATCCTGTTGGTATCTTTTAAAAGAGACAGGCAATCAAATCGGAGGGTTCTCCTTGGCTAACTGGATATCAAGACACACAAATATTTCTTATTCTCTCAACATTTTCCATTATTTTTTTTAGAAGCTCTCAGAGTCTGCCGTGGAAAAGCTTTTCTGTGTCAAAAAGGAGCCACCTGAGCCTTGCCAGGAAGCTCAGCTGGCAACATCCACTCTCCTACTTAGCCCATTAGCTGGCAGATCAAAGGAGAGGGAAGGATTAGGTTGTGTGGATATGAAATGTATTTTAGAGTCTCACAAGAGAGAGAACTCAAGGAAGTTAATATCTTTTTAAATATCTATAGAACACAGAAACATTAAATCAGGATTTTGCACCATCGACCAATGCAGCAGTTGAGTAAGGTGGAATAGCCTACGCTGATTGGGTGAACTAGTTAATGCATGCTTTCTCCTTACCCAGTGGGTTCCAGCCAGAAGTACAGAGAGCAGGTGCCTCCATAGGGAGTCTGCCAAGACAACTGCACTCAAAGGGAGAGTGGAGCTCAAGATGTAGTAGCTGGTAATTGAGTGGAAGGGGGTTCTTGCAATAAATCTACCTCTGCACTCCATTAATACGTCTGGTGCTTCACCTCTCCGGGTAGGCCAGCGTCCTGTTTTATTCACTTCACATATTTCCCTAATTGGAATGCCATAACTGGTTGTTTCTGGGCTTGGGGCAAGCTCCTAGTTCTGTGCCCACCCAGCAGAAATTAGCACCAGGGACCACTGAAGGCTGGCTGTGGACTGTCAAAGATATTGCAGCAAAAAACTGGAACGTTCTCTCTCCTCTGATAGATACGGAGCGAGTAAGTAAATAAATCATTTGCTGCCTGCCGCTGTCCAGGGTCACATATTCGCCTTCCTTCCTTCTAGCAGGATCAATGGTTGAATGAGTCTCACCGTGTTAGGCTAGAGGCACAAACAGGAGCACCGAGAGGCTGAATCTGTGCCATTCTGCCTTGACTCCCACCTTCGCTAAGTCTCCCTGGCTCCTCATCTACCATTCTGGAAACACGGTTCATTCTTTCGTACTGAAAACAAAATGTTACATAATGTCACATTTGTTTGGTAACTGACTCATATATTACAACACCTTTTTGCCCATTCTGTGTCCTTATCTAAATTCTATCTGGGACAAGTAGTTTTATTGCCCCATCCTAGTCATGCTACTATTTGGTGACTGCACCAGCATTATCTACCTGCAACTAGTTAGCACTTACTCTTTTTCCTTTTTGCGGAGAAACACAATTTAAATGAAGAATTACCAGATTCTCCTTCTCTGGCTATTATTGTTATTGTTATCATCATCATCATCATCATCATTAAGTGGGTGAATGATGGCAAATTCAACAGCCTCACTTACAGAATGCCACTAGGTGAATTATCTGCTCTAAAATCCTTTATTTCCTTCAGATGAGAAAAGCAAACCTCAGCTCCTTATACAAGAGGAAGAGGCATTTGCCTGGCAATGAAATAATAATAATAATAATAATAATAATAATAATAATAATAATAATATGCCACTCATCTGACTGGGTTGCCACAGCCACTCTGGGCAGCTTCCAACAAAATATTAAAACACAAAAAAACCTCCTTTCAGGTGTCTTCTAAAAGTCAGATGTTTATTTCCCTGATATCTGAAGGCGAGGGCATTCCACAGGGTGGGAACCCCTACTGAGAAGGCCCTCTGCCTGGTTCCCTGTAGCTTCACTTCTCGCTATGAGGTAACTGCCAGAAGGCCCTCATAGCTGTACCTCAGTATCTGGGCTGAACAATGGGGGTGGAGATGCTCCTTCAGGTATACAGGGCTGAGGCCGTTTAGGGCTGTAAAGGTAAGCACTCACACTTTGAATTGCACTCGGAAATGTACTGGGGGCCAGTGCAGACAAGGTAGATGTCTGGCAAGCCTCTCTGATGAGAGTGTTTCATAGCCAGGGTTCCACCATATCCCAATACCAGTTGCTTGAAACCACAGGAAGGGAGAGGGTTTGTGTGCTCAGGTTTCCCTCAGGCATCTGATTGGCTACTGTGAAAACAGGATGCTGGACTAGACAGGATGCAGGCTCTTCTTAGGTTCTTAATTCAAGCTTCATGGGACTTTGCAGCCATATAACACAAGCTTCAGGGATTGCATTAAAAAAAAGCATGCAGCCTCTTTGCTATCATGGATTGCAGGATTTGCTGTCACCCATGCTGCTTGTGGTTTCTCCACCCTATTGCAGAGGTAGTTAGTGGGGAACTATAGCCAGGCCTTCATCACCAGTGCTGTTTGTGATTGTCGGTAGACAAGGTCCCTTTACCCCAGTGACCTCTTTCAGATGGAAAGAGCAGGCACATTTGTTTTCCTTCTCCAGGTGTTTCGCGTAGCAAGTGAAAGGTGTTTCCTTTTTACATGGGAAGGATTTAGAAATGTCAAATAGGAAACCTTGCTAAAAAAAAACATTTGTGGCTGCTGGAGCAATAATAATCCCAGATAATTTGATCTGCACAATCTTTCATTTTTGCCAATGTTGGGGGTGGTGGTGGTTGTTATTTAAACCAATTGGATATTGCAGAGATGTGATAAAAGGACCATGTAATCCATGAAAAATCCTTGCTAAAAAGTCACTTGCAACTTTCTTATTGAAGCTGCATGTGTCTGCTTGGAAACAGGAAATATTGATGGGGGAGGGTGAAATTCCTTCTACTTTGAATGCCCTTGCCAAGTGAGGTACAGCAGGTGACTACCTTTTCAGTGATGGCAACTTGGCTATGGAATAACCTCCTCAGAGAGGCTTTCCTGACATCTACCTTTCAGTGCCGCGCAAATGATGTTTTGTTTTGTTTTTGTTCAGCTGGTGAAGGCTCTGCCTTTGTTTTTCATTATGCGACTTAGCTCCCTTGTTTGAGACCTCTGAAGCTGTTTGCTGCTACCTTCAGATTGCAGTACCAGTTGTAGGGGATGCTGATGAATATATATATTTCTACTTTATGGTGGCAGAACAGACTTTACTCCTTTCCAATTCTGTTCCGTTCACACATAAAAACAAGAGTAGAGTAGCTTGTAATGGGGCTGACAGGTAGACAAGGTACATTTCCAGGCGACCCTTTGAAACCTTGATATTAGTGGGGTGTTGTGGTTTTTAAATCCCATTTATTTCTTTTTGGCAAGGAACCTCTCAAAGTGCCTCAAGGAATCCCTGTAAGTGGGAGAGAGGGAAGGGTGCAGTTTTTCAACCTTCATAGGGATCGATGCTACCTAAATTGTCCGCTAGCTTGTCTAAAACAACACATATACGCTTGTTTGAAAAGCAGCTGAAAAGCTCTAGCATTCCATTTGATTCATGAAACATCAAATGTACAGTGAGTACATCCTGGTCTTATTGCCACACCTTTTCCCTTTTCTCTATCTGTATTAAAAGTATAAATGTAGGTTCTTAACTAAGCTTGCAGTCTATTCACACCTACGGTATTGGGAGTAAGCCCCACTGAACAGCCTAGTGGGCTACTAAACATGTCTAGGGTCAGACTGCAGAAGTGACCATCATAAAGGGGTATCAACAAATGTGATTAGCAGTAAATTTAAGCTAGTTGTTCTACATATATATATATATATACTAGCCTCTCCTGTTCCTAAATTTCAGTGTAACTATTTAGTAAGAGAGAATACTTTCTACAAGTACCTGTATTCCACAGTGCACCTATTGCCAAAGAGAGGAATTTTTGTAGATCAGGTATTGGGGAGTCTTTGGCCCTCCAGATATTACTGAACGACAACTCCCATAATCCCTGGCTGTTGGCTGTGTTTGCTGGGGCTGATGGGAGTTGTAGTTCAGCAGCATCTCCAGTTTCAGTTTCAGATGCCTTCATCGGCACAACTTTTATACAGATGGCTTATCCATCAGAAGTGTTTCAGGAAAATAAGTTCCCACCAGGAAGTAAGTTGAGGATACCTACGTTGGTGGCAAAAGTAAACTGTTTATGCTTTATGTAGGCTGAGCAAAGTACACCTCCCCCCCCCCCCATTTCAGTTCCCTTTTTCCATTGTATAGAAACTTGGTGAGATGTTCTAAGGTGAAAGCTGTTCAGGATATCCCTAATGTGTAAGACTGTTCTTTCCACCTTGTCTTTTGGCACACTGTAAGCAAAAACAAGATCTAAGCTGTACTTGATCAGAAGAAATGATGTTACAAGCGTCACGCTGTTCTGTAGCATTGAGCCATGCTATTGATCAAGGTGGAAGCTGGAGGGCAGAGTTCACCCATGAACTCATCAGCACCACTTCCTGCTGTATTGCACAATTCATATTATCTAGTGGTCCCCTAAGTATGGTCCAGAATTGAACATATACTCTTTTTTTTCTGGAGATTAAAGTGAATACCTGAAAGCTTATTCTATTCTTACTCACTGTCTACTGGGGACACCCTGGACTATGTTGTTAGAGGTTTATACGTAGGGATGTATGTTTTGAGAATAGCAAAATTTGGTCTCAGATTGATTAATTTTGTTTTCAGGCTCTTGAGTACAAACGGACAGTTTCTTTTTCAGCAGTAAAGAAATGTCATTCTTATATGAACAAACCTTAATGGGAAGGTGTAGCTGAACATGTATTCTTCCATGTTGAGAAAGGTCAGGTTAAGAGTAAAGTTCACAAGCCTTCCTATAGCTGTCACAGACACCAATAACCACTCATGGATTACAAATATACTTCAAAAATATATTCCAAAGTCTCTTGTATTCAGTATATGAAGCTCTGGGCTGGCTGCTTAACCACAAGCTGGTCTATAGTTGTATCTCCTGTTCAAAACATTCATTCTGCCCCTCTGGACATTCCCACTGATGATCTCAGACAACTTCCAAGTTCTTATTAGTGTTTTGGGAATTGGGGATCTTTTTTGCACATTCAGTGATCCTGCTGCAACTCTCTAGTGGGATGATGACCCTTTGGGTGGCCTTCAGGAAATTGTTTGAGGCAGTCCATACAGTCCGACGCTATTGCCCTCCCGGAAATGACAATGGTGAAAAGAATCTTCTGCTGTCTATGGTGCAAGAAAAACAAGACCTCATGGAGGAGTTGCGGATTAGTATGGTAGAACATTTTCAGGGCCCACCATATTTTCTGAGTTTTTTAAAAAGACACTAGTACTGATTTTTATATTGTGTTTTTATATTCTTGTAACCCATTCTGGGAACTTATGGTGAAGGGTATGTAGGAAATCCAGTAAATAATAATATTAAATAATAAGAATCCATGAAAATAATGGAAGTATGCTAGCATTTATATGTAAATGAATGAATGAATTTATATACCGCCTTCTGGGGGGGGGACAAACAAAAAGAAAACACAGCAGGTGATGTACAGGATCATAAAAAGCCTTTGAAAGCATTACAGTACTGAGCAAGCATGAAAATAACTGGAAAATAAAATGACTTTATTTTCAGTAAAACGTGTAAGCCCCGGAGCACACTACATTTTATTATGTGACTGGAGGACCAGAGAGCTATTTCATGTCAATGAGTTGATGCCCTTCTTACCCACTTGAGGATAGGAATATAAGAATCTGCCTTACACAGAGCCAAACCATTGGTCCATGTAGCTCAGCATCACTTAAGCTGAGTGGCAGTGGCTCTCCAGGGTTTCAGGGAAGAGTCTTTTCCAGCCCTACCTGGTGATACCGGGGGTTATACTTGGGACATTCTGCCTACAAAGCAGATGCTCTACCATTGAGCTCTTCCTATAAGGTTATTTGTTAGGTCCCAGTTCTGTATTCCTACATAAGCAGCCTGAAAAATAAATGGAATTTTATATGCCCCTGTGCCCTTGGTTTTAGGGAGGTTCTTATGCCAAAGAGAAACTTTTTTTCAAGAAAAACAGCACTCTCTTTGGTCAAAATGGAGTTTCCATACAGTGCTTTAATGGGTGTGACCCCAGGCCACATTAAGGAGCCCCAAGGCTTAATTTGAGGTGCATATAGAATTCAGTTCCTTATTCAGACTGCTCATGCAGCTGTGCTTTGAACTTTTTTAATAAGGAGTTGGAAATTAGCAACCAACTCCAGCCTCCTCTATCCTGCTGACATCCAAGTTTGGGGGGTTACCAACAGGGCTGGACTTAGTGCCCCCAAATGGATCTTCTCAATTATGGAGCTCCTCAGTTTTGCACCCCCTTGGCTCAGTGCCCTATGGGGGGGGGAACCACCCACACCACCCTAAATCCAGCATGGGTTACCTAGTTAGATTGAGAAGGTGGTGTGCCACTAAGGGCACTATCACACTGAAAGCTTGTCTTGTGCTATTTGTGTGTGCATATGAATCTGGTTCACGACATCAAGAAATGGTCATTCCTTCTAGTCATTTCAGAGCCTTTCAATTTAGTGTTTTTATTTTCAGTCAGTAAATATATTCAAAGTCCATTAAAACTGGAGCAAATGTTTTATCGCGTCCCTGGAAACGCTTTCTAAAAACTACCTGGTTCACACATAACCCTAAACCAAACACTAAGCTTTGGTGGGAATATGGGAGTGCGTGGCCTCCAGATCATGGCTCCATCTCTGGTCCTGCTGCTGCAAGCTACGCCATAGTTTGGTTCGGCTTAGCATGTCATCCGGATCCGACCTTGTGGTTTGGCTTGCTCCAGTCAACTTACAAGCTGTAACCAAGGTTTGCAGCTTGTGTTTGCTTTTCTAGGAGAGGGCACTAAATGGCCACACTCTCCAGGAATGTGGAACAACATAGGCCAAAGGTTGACTTAGCATGATGTGCGAAACAACCAACCACGCCTCCAGTTCTACTAAGCTCTTAGGCTCTGCCCAAATCATAGGTTTCTGCTTTGTTCTCTGGCTTATTCTGAACTGGAAGTGTGGCAACCAGTACCCTAAAGGAAAAAGTACAGCATTGTCTGCTACTTTAAGCAACACTTGGCTACACCTGGGCAGCACCATCTCCGCTAGCCCAGTTGATGTGGGATAGCATCCTTGGAATCTCTAGTTGTTGTGAACAACCAACCCCACAGCGATACAGAAATTGTTTCATCGTGTCGCTGTTCAGAGTTCTTGTATCTTAAAACAGTTGAACAGATAGCAATTTCACAAAGCTATTTTGGGAGGCAGGGGGAGTTGAGGGGAGGGGGGGATGATGCATCTGTAAGTATTTTGAAGCAGAAGATGCCCCCGTTTAAAGAAATCATTCTTAAAGAATCCAGCAGTGACAGCTGCTTCATTTTAAGATGAGTCAGAGAAATGTGTTGTAATTCAGACACTTTCCCAAGAAATGTAGACATTTCCCCAACAAACAAAACAGAAATTAGACAAAAACCAGGATTGCTGCTGCTCTAGGAATATGAAGTGAAATTTCTCACTTTTCATATGTGGACCTCATTTTTAATGCATATATCCTTGGCTGAACCAGTGTTTCAGGGATTGCTCTTGGGGATTGAAGTTTAGTCTTCTTCAAGCACCTGATTCAACATGCATGCTTAAGATCACTTGATGTGGATGACCTCCTTACACTTCTCAGAACAACTTGATCTCACCGTCTTGTAAATTCTAGAAAGTAGTGACAGGAAGGGAACCTCCCTTCCCCCTTTCTGAACCTTTCACCCTTTCCTATGATCACAAGTCACAAGCAGTGTTTAAATTTTCAATTCATTTTTAGAAACTGATCTGAGATTGATATATAAATAAACACTTCAGCTACAACTGAATTTTGTTAGTGTCTAAGAGATTATCGTGATAATGATGTCATGGAATGACATCTGGGGAACTGTGAACCAACTATAAGCAGATCTTTGAGAAAGTACTAGGCCTGTGAATATTAGATCCTCAGATAACCGGCATGTAACATTGGAAGTGGTTTCCAATAAATGAAAGCAGGAGCTTTCATTTATTGGAAAGCACCACTATAGGAGTTGCCTATATATCCCAAAGCACCTCTACAGGAATTGCCTTGTGATTCTTCATGTGAATGAACCAGCAAGCATGTAAGTAGATGCAGAAGCAGCAACTGAAAAGGAGCACCAGAAAGATCAAGAAGAGTTGAGCAAAATTACAAGAAGCCAAGATGCCTGCAGATGTAGATGACTTTAATTTCTGTTATATTAAAGTGTATCTAATCGAATGTGAACCACTACCCTTCCCCTTTTTTCACTGTTGTGCCATATATTGAGCCCACATTCACCCAGGGCAAGGGCTCTCCCCCATCTCCTGGGAAAATAAACAGTTTCTGTTGGGATTCCTGGAAAATACTGCAAAAAGTGTATATGCTTTCAGCAGAAATGGCAATTTATAGTAGTGTTTGTTTATAGCAAGAGAAATGTAGTTAATTATTCCAAAATAATTAACAAGGAATACAAAAGTGAAATCATGTACACACAGTAGGCTAGTGTCATGGTACTCTTGGATTACTTGTTGATTCATTTTTTTAGGGAATTGTAGCTTGAGAAGCAAAATGGATTATGTATGCATTCATGTGGCCTTTTATCAGTCATTGTAGCTTAATGTGGTTAGAATTCAGGGTGGTAGAGTGCTTGCATGTGATCTAAGGTGGATAATGTGCGGACCTGGAATTAAATTCCAGCTGCTCAAAAGGTCGCAACCTGCAAGCAGCCTGAGGGTAGGTAGCCCACAGCCTTCAAGAGATTATTCTGCAGTAAATGATCCCAGATCAGCTTAAATGCCCCCAAAGTCTTTGCACAGAGCAAAGAACCTTTGGTTCTCTATGAGCAAAACTGGAAAATGAGAATGAACGAACATTGGACAGTTAGAAGGCAAAATTGAAAAGCGTGTTGTATTAACCTGACATTTTCACATTAGGCTCCCTGAAAGAGGAACACACACACACAATGAACATTACCAAGGTGCATGCAATGTTTTGCTCATTTATTCTGCAGCCTTGATATTGTACTGAGGACTTGGTTCAATATTCAGTACTATGTAATCATATTAAATGGTAATGCAATCAAGCTTGCATTTGTCTATGGTGTGCACAGCTATGGTCCACAGGTGCCCTGTTGTTGCAGAGATGAGGCGCAAGGACAGTCTAGTACCCAACAGTGGAAGTGAGACTGCTAAGGCCACCCCTTTCCTTCCTTTATGCCAGCAAGGAGATGGGGGATTTGGGCGGCGGCGATTCTTCTTTAGCTGTACAAATGTTCCTCCAAGCTTTAGAGACTGGTCGAGATGAAAGTCCAATAAGTAAGGGAAAGTTGAGGGAAAGCAGGATTGCTAGCCTAGGAACTTCTGGGCAAAGTAGATGGGTAGAAAGCAGAGGGGCTCGGGTCGATGTGGGCGGCTTCTGGTGGAGGGTGACTGACAAGTAGAGCCGGTGACCTGAATATGGAAGATCTCCCGAGGGGACGGGATGCAACAAAGGAAGAGGCGCTCGAATGGAAGAGAAGGAGGAGGAGGAAGAGGGTGCTGTTGGTGGTCGACCAAGGTGACGGCTAGTCCGTTGTGCGACAGGGCGAGAAAGAGCCACGGGAAGAGGAGGGGGAGAATTTGGGGGGCGGACGGAGCCGGGCTAAATAAACTTCTTCGAGGCGTTTCTCTTCCCCGCGAGGAAAGCCGCGTGGGGAAGCACGAGGGGCGGCCGAAGCGAGGAGGGAAGGCGCCCCCGCCCCGCTCACGTCCAGGGGAGGATGGGAAAAGCAGATGGGGACTTGGGCAGGCGGGAAAAGAGCGATGGGGCGGACTGGAGGCGCGACGGGGCTGCCGAGAAGACAGGTTGGGCGGTGGGGGGGCGGGGCGCGCGCGGAGGATGCTGCCGCTCGCGTGGGGACGCCCCTCCCCCGGCTGGGCGGCCGTGGCCATGCCGTGTCCGCTGGGAGCCGCCCGCCTCGCCTGCCTGCCTTGCCTTGCAAGCTGCGCTGGGACCTGGCTGGGGCGGGTGGTTGGTGCGGAGATTGGCTAGCGGGGGCGGGCCAGGTGCCTGGCGATTGGCGGGCGCGTCGGAGCGGACGGCGCTGGGGAGGGCGCCGATTGGCTGCCGACGAGGAAGCAGGAAGGGAGGACGGAGCCTGAGCGGAGCAAGGGGCTCGCTGCTGCCGCTGCTGCTTTCGGGGAGTTAGAGCACATCGGCGGCGGGCGCGGAGGCGGCGGCAGCAGCAGCAGCGGAGCAGCGGTAGCGGCAGGACGGCAGCCGAGCCTTCCTCGGCCGAGGGAGCGGCGGGAGCGGGAGCCGCGGCGGGAGCAGGAGAAGCAGCAGCAGCCGCCGCCCCCTCCTCCGGCCTTGAGCGCGCGGGCCCCAGAAGGGGGCGCGCCTCCAGTCCCCATCCCGCAGCCGGGCGGCTACGCGGCGGCGGCGGCGAAGGAGGAGGAGGAGGCGGCGCTGACGCAGCAGCGTGGAGCCCGGGACTCGGGCGCCCCGGGGCGTTCCAGCCGCCGGATTCCAGCCCGGCCGGGGCCTCCGCCTGCCCTGGGTGGGCCCGCTTGAGCCGAACGGCGCCGGCAACGACGACGGAGGAGCAGCAGCCCGCCAGCGCCCCGGTGAGTGCGAGCGAGCCAGCGAGTTCGGCGTCAGCCCGTCAATCTGCACCGGCCGGCCGGCAGCGCGATGGGGCTCCGCCCGCCGACGCCGCCAGCCTCGCGAGCCCCACAAGCCGGAGGCGGCGACGGCGGCGGCGGCGCTGCTTGGAAGGGCGCAGCGTCGAGGAACTTGCCGGGCGGGTGATGGGAACAGGTGCCGCCGGGGAAGCGGGGGGCGGAGGGGGGCGCGGCTCTTGCGGGACGAGTCGGCGCGCAGGCTTCAGCCGGGGGCCACCGGGAACTTTCTGCTGGGATCCGGCTGGTGCCGGCACGGGGCCCTGGAGGGCGGGCGGGAGGGAGGGCGATCCGTGGCGGTCTTCAGGCAGCGTGTCCCTCCGGGCGCCTCAGCCCGCTTCCCTGATCTTCCTCGTGTCACGGTGGGTGGGTGGGTGGTTTGCTGGCTGCGGTTCCAGTAGCAGCCGCCGCCGCCGCTCCCCTGCAACCTCCTCCTCCAGTGTGTGTGTCGCCGGGGGCCTGCCTTGTCGCTGGGGGTGGGCGGCGATCCCCCTTCCCCGAAGGGCGCCGTGGCCCTGGGGCTGGTCCTCTGCCCGAGCTGAAGGACACTCCGGGCTGCTCCCGTCTCTCCCCGCCCATCACCCGGCCGCCGGAGAGCAGGGAGGAAATGGCCCCCGGTGGCAGGTGGGCTGAGCTCTGGCAACGACTCCCCGGTGGCCCACTTGGATCATGCGAGCGAGGGTCAGGCTGCCGCTTCGCTTCCTGGGATTAGCTTTAAGGTCTAAAGTTATGTAATAAAGCCATTTAACTTTTACATCGACGATCGAGAAAACAACACCCCCTTTCCCCCTCCCGATTCATCTGGGGGAAAGGCAGGAACTGAACCCATGGGAGACCACGTGAAGGGCCTCCTTGGCGCTCGCGCTATCTCTCTCTCTTTCCTTCCCCCCTTCCTAATTTTGTCCCCTGCCTCTTGGAAAACGACATTGTCACCCAGGCTTGTTTCCTAGTTGGGAGAGGGCTGCTGTGTCTATCCGAGGCACCTTTTGGGATAAACCAGACACAGAGACAGATGTCCTGTTTAAAATGGGCTGTAAAAGACAAAGACGCATGCAACACTCTCTCTTTCTCGTGAGGGGTCTTTTGGAACAGGAACTTGGAACCGAGCGCCAGAACAGAAGCGATCAAACCTAAGAGGGTTTAAAAAAAGAAAGTGGTCGTGGGAAAGAGGCATCGGAAACTGAATCTTGATGGGTTTTCTCTAGAAAGATCAAGGCACTTAATAACTTGACACTGTCTCAAGAGACATGCCTCAGTGAGGCAAAGTAAAGTTACTGATTTGCTGTGATATTTGAAAGCTGCCATCAAAATAGTGGAAGATGTTTGTGAGGTGGTAGCAAAAACAAAGGGAACCAAGGGGATGTATTGCTTGTTCCTGGAGATAATTATTTTGTAATTGTTAATAGTTCAGGGAATATAAATATTTGTTTTGTGTGGTATTCTCTATTTATCACAACATGGAGGTGTAGTGTTTGCATAGGCCAAAATCAGATGTACATTTTTGAGTGCATTGGCTATCAAATTTGGAATCTTCTTCCCTTCCAGTAAGGAGTACTGGAATGTACTTTATCACCATTCACAAGCTCATTCTTCTCCTGTTTTAAATGTCACCCCTTGCACTTAGGGAGAAGATGCTAACACCAGTTTTCACACCCTCCTCATGTCCTAAGAGTAGCAAGAGAGTGTACGTAAGAAGTCCCCTTCCCTTCCTTGTCTGACAGTTGCAACAGAGAGCGAACAAATGGGTACCCAGAATGAAATCCACATCAGTGTTTCTGCCAGGTTATCTTCCCTCCCACCATAGCCTTCCTAATAAGGCAGGAATGGGTGGAGAACTGAAATGGTGCAGTTGATGGAACATTTCTGTTTGCAGGTGATGTGCAAAATTGTGGGAAGGTTAAAATATGATTGGTTAGTCACCCACAATGTATATCTCCAGCCTGTTTAAAAACCTTTTACAGGCTCATTTTAGAACTTCATTTATTTTAAAAACAGAAAAGAGGATTGAAGTAGTATTGCGAAAATTATCTTTAGGGGTTTTTGTGGTACTTCATGGGTGTTCTAAAAATGTTTGGTAACAGCATTAAATTAATCTTGTACTCAGATTGTAGCAACTCAGTGTTGCATGTTGGATGAATGTTTTGTGAAAAGTGTGTATGTTACTCCTCCCTATGCATAACTACAGTGTGGAACATCATGCATTCTGTTTCATTATGTAGACCACATGTTCACACATCTGACTTGAGCTTCTAAAATCTGGAAGCTGTGTTTATGTAGAAGAATAATGTTAGGATTAGGAAAGTACCTTTCTGTTTTTATTTCCAAGTTAAGGTTTCTTGTCATATGTGTAGAGGAATAAAGTTAAGAGTCAGATGACACTGATTTCCATTTGTTTCTATCTGTATGGAAAACAAAACCGGTTGCTTGTGTTGCTTTCTGTAGTAAAATGTGAAAGTAACTTCAGGCGATCAGCTCTTGCTCCTTTCCGGATGCTTCTGACTTTATGAGATTAGCCAGTTCTAGATGGATCATTATGTTTTATTTATTTAGATACGTAGCCTGACTAATCCTTAAGGCATGTAACATTTCCTTATTACATCGACTTTTGTTAATTTCCATTTTGTAAGAAATTGATCCAAGGCAGATGCCTGAGATCACCTGGTGAATCTATGGATAAACCGTGGCTTGAGTTTTGGTTTCACTGGCTGCCCTTCTTTCCAAATTATCTATGTGTAAAGCTCTTGCCTACAGGGCATTTGCAAGCTGCTAGATGTGTTCTGTAGATTGGATTGAGATCCAGAGTTCTGGTTTCAAGTAGGTGGCGCAATGCTAAATTTTCCTTGTGACATTCCAAAGGGACTTTTACAGAGTGCTTGAGGAATTCATGCATTTGAAAGAATCTCTGGCATCATAATAAATCATAATATTTGCTGGTTCAAGAATCTTGCTTGTATCGTGTTTGTAAGCTGATCTAGTGCATGCTTCTATTCAAGGATATATGCTGACTTTTTCATTTGCTTAGTGTGTTTTTTAAGTTATATTGTTTGATTTTTACCCATCTAATATTTGATTACAGTTAGAATATGAAGCACCTTGCCACACAGGGGCGGGAAGTACCTGGTCTAAAGGAATTTTCTAGTGCTGATAGCTCAGCTCAGCACTTTTTTAGTATTAGAAATGCAGTAGTTTCTCTGTTGGACATCGAGGGGGCTTTGTCCATGCTTGCTTAAAGTCAGATGAACCGGACAAAAGTGAAAGGTGAGAATAGGTATCAGCATGTAGCAGTGAAGATGGGCTGGAACAGGATTACCTGTTAAGCATCCAAATGAAGAACATTGTGAATATTGAATATAATTTCAGTATAAAGCAGGCAGGAAAAGCTGTACAAGCTGCACCGTCGTACATATACAGTGAATAAGTGTGAAATACGTTAAAAAGGGTAGGAGGATTTGCAGTGTCTTTGGCCATTTGCGAACTTTGGGAAAGAGTAAGCCCCAACATTAAATTACTGAAATCTTCTTTCTTAATATGTATGCTAATAGTGTCATGCTGTGTTGCACTTCTGGAGAAGTTAGATGTCGCCTATCCTATGTCCCCAGCTCAAAACAGAATGAACAGAAATCTGGAGTCCTTGTTAGAGACGGGTTTCTCGTCTTAGTCAAGTGTGTAAATCAGTCATAGAAAACAAGGTTTGAAGGGATCCTTGCAGGTAGTCTCTTGTATGTACCGGGCCCCAGACTGGAATTCTTGCCTGCATTAATAATCATCTCAAAATAGAAGGGAAGTGGATTTTATTTATTAAAATACTTTTATTCTTCACTCTACTTTCCGTTAATGAGTATTTAAAGGTGCTAACAACGTTCTGCTATTTTTAATCAAAACTACTGGCCCTGAAGAAATAGCCCAGCGTAAAATCATCATCATGAAAGAGAAGAGCACAGAGTCATGGACCAGAGCCTTGCTGAGCAGTATCATTTTTCATGAAATGCCAAAGCAGAATCAAAGAGAGGGCTGGACGTTCAAGCGTTTAGATCATTCTGAAGTCTAGAAGCCAAAACAGTAGCCTTGCACTGTTTACCTATCAACTGCATTTTAGTCAGTGGATTGTGGAGCAGAGCTTGAAGACTTAGTACAGTCGTAGCTTGGATCCCGAACGCCCTGGAACTCAGACGTTTTGGCTCCCGAATGCTGCAAACCCGGAAGTGATTGTTCCGGTTTGGTTTGCGAATGTTCTTTTGGAACCCGAACGTTTGACGGGGCTTCCGCAGCTTCTGATTGGCTGCAGGAGCTTCCTGCAGCCAATAAGAAGCCGTGATTTGGTTTTCGAACATTTTGGAAGTTGAACGGACTTCCAGAACGGATTCCATTCGACTTCCAAGGTACAACTGTACTTATAAAGTGCATTTTCAATGCCTATTCAAATAATTTTGAATGCATATTTCTACAGTCTTTTATAACTTCCTGTCCTGCAAGGTAGGTCAATACAGTGGTAACTTGGGTTAAGAACTTAAATCGTTCTGGAGGTCCGTTCTTAACCTGAAACTGTTATTAACTTGAAACACCACTTTAACTAATGGGGCCTGCTGCGCCGCCACCGCCCGATTTCTGTTCTCATCCTGAAGCAAAGTTCTTAACCCAAGGTACTATTTCTGGGTTAGTGGAGTCTGTAACCTGAAGCGTCTGTAACCTGAGGTACCACTGTATTGTTATGGCCATATTGCAGACGGGGTGGGTGGGTGGAGGCTGTGAGGACCAAGGACCTCCGAGTCCACACTCCTCAGCTGTGATGCTGCATCAAGCGAGCTGCAGTTGGTATGCTGCAAATGGGTTAAACGCTGTTTTGCCGTTTTGAGAGACTTTGTTAAAAATACAGGATTTTCTAGCAAATTGATTCAAGCAAAGGATTCATTTTCACTCTTTTAAGAGAAGAATCACTGCAAGGTCCAGAATGGTGGGCATCCCCCCTGTAAGCAAGACCTGTCAGTTTCATTCTGGATGCTTCCTCTTTGTGACCTTTGCCCCAGTAAGGCACCTGTCATTGATCTTTCAAAGCAAAGAGAAAAGTGGAGCACCTTTAGGACCAGAAATCCTCTGATCTCTGAGTGGATTTGCTGAAGCATTAGATAGAACCCCCAGCCCAACATTCCTGTTGAAAACCTGCCTTAATCTCTGTGAACACAGTCTACAACATTCTTTATTACAGCACTTTTAAAGAGGCCCTTTGTCGAGGCAAAGCTTCATATAGGAGACAGTGAGAGAACTTAAGACACTCTTTAGATTTGGGTCCTTCTCCTAATGTTTGTGGGATTAGTGACCCTTTAAAGTGGGGCGCAGTGTGACATTTCATAGACAGTTTTGCATTTTTCCATTGTTCTCCCATTTGTTTCCCTTATAAGAAACACTCCTAATGATACCCCGTCATTCACGTAGCAGTACCGAATCTGCTGTCACAATATTTACAGCTCCTCCTTGAACCAATCCTTGAAAGTTTCTGTGCCATTTTTTTGAAGGCTTCTGTTCTTCTCCTTTAACAAAACAAACAAACAAACAAATGGAATGTTGGCTTCTTTATAGCCCTTCACAGCTTTTTATAGAACAGTAACTCTTCGATACTGTCCTTTTGAATAAAAATATCTTACGGGGACAGAGACATTAAGCTACCATACTTTTCGCGCCATAAGACGCACCTAGTTTTTAGAGGAGGAAAACGGGGGAAAAAATATTCTGAACGAAAAGTGGATGTATGATTTTTGTGGTTCATGCTGTGGCCACAGACATGTGATTTGACGGTGAGTTTGGGGTAGCCCAATGCAAAAATCCTGAGAATCCATGTGGATCCGTGCTTTGTAACCACGTTTTTGCGCCATTGTGGCCCCACGAAAAAGTGGGTGTGGGTGTGTTTTTGGTGCAGGCTGTAGCCATGGACATGCTATGTGATCTGGTGGTGAATTTGGGGTGACCCAATGCAAAAATCCTGAGGATCTATGGGCTTTTATCTCTCCCCTCCCAGGCAGCCTCCTTTATCTCTAGCTCCCTTATCTCCCTCCCCGATCGCTTGGTGATTAGTGGCTTTGTTTCAACACCCACTTCCCTCTTTCAAAAAACAACAACAACATGATCTGCTTTTCGCTCCAGGGACCACACATTCACCCCATAAGACGCACAGACATTTCCCCTGACTTTTTAGGAAGAAAAAAGTGCATCTTACAGAGCAAAAAATACAGTATATCCACAGTTGCGTTACAGAAGGAAGTTTATACTGTGGGTCTTTCCTACCCCTTCCTCTCCACTGCAACTTCCCACAGGCAACTGATTAGCTTCTGTGAAAACAAGATGCTGGACTAGATGGGCCATTGGCATGATGCAGCAGCCTGTTCTTGTGTTCTCTGTGTCGAACTATAGACTGTAAGTCTTTTAACCAGGGCCTGTTGTCCTGCCATGTACTCCAGTAACTACTATTCAGTGGCTGTTGCTGCTGAGTAACTCTTTGAACCTAGTAGGCACCTCTGGCATTCTTTTCCTCCTGCATTTGCCTTGTGCATCCCTGATTTCAGGCTATGGTTGTTAAAAAGTTGGTTCGTTAATATGTATTGAGGATGTGAGATGAATGCATGGAGGAGTCAGCCCTTGGGACAAGAGACTGTTTTCCTCAGCCTTGTGATCCTTAAAAAAAAATATTGCTGGTGCTTCTTGCACAGTACAGTGGTACCTCGTTACATACGCTTCAGGTTACAGACTCCGCTAACCCAGAAATAGTGCTTCAGGTTAAGAACTTTGCTTCAGGATAAGAACAGAAATCGTGCCACAGCGGCAGCAGGAGGCCCCATTAACTAAAGTGGTGCTTCAGGTTAAGAACAGTTTCAGGTTAAGAACGGACCTCCAGAACGAATTAAGTACTTAACCCGAGGTACCACTGTATTTGAAACTTTTATTGAAATAGAAGACTGGGAATACTTTTTCTTCAAATACTGTTCAGACTTATTCCAGTACAGAAGCTCGACTCCCAGCAATCATTAGATGCAAAACAAACACCTGAAATAGTTGGTGAGCCTTGGTAGTTAGACATGCAATTATACCTTATCAATTGGTACCACAAGTAACATAACTATTTTAATTAATACCTGTTAATTAAAAAAAGAAAACTCACCACCAGCCTTGATCATCAAGTAGAGGATACTGAGATGACACATTTAGATTTTGCTTCTGTGCAATGCATATTTTCCTCTCCCTACTAACCTACATAAGTAGCTGTAAACACCCAGATGAAGGAATAATGCAAAGAGGCTATTGTGGGAACAACTTCTAGTTTTTAGCTAATCAATTGAACTAATTGAAAATAGCCATTATAGTTCTGTGCATAACTGTAATTTAATTGTATTGAACAAAATAGAGAAAGTAAGGAGCACTGCACAATGAATGTGTGCTACATAACAAAAGTTTGGATTGGTCAGGGTAGGACACAACCGTGGGTTGTGTGTGTGCACTAACAAAATGATGAGTGAGCCCCTGTGCTGTGCTAATTCCTTGCAATACAATAGGTTGCTCACTCTTGATTTCCCAAATCAATTACGGTAACTTGTGATGATGTTTCTGCATATACATGTATTAGCTGCCTTAAACAACAGCAACAACAACAGATTTTTTTTTTATTGAGGACTCTCTTGTTTTCTGCTAGGACATTTGGCTGATTCAGTTGCTAGAGTAGCAACAGAACAAGGGCAAAGCAGTGAGAGGCAACTTTGAAAAGTCAGCAAGAAATGCATACAGAAGCAAAATTGCCATGGGATTAGGATACGAACCTAATGCAGATTTCAGAAGATTGCTGTATAGAATTAATTATGTTGATAGCCTTGAAAAAGGGGGCATTTTTTGGGCAGGAGATTTTAAATCCAATTCCAGACAGTTCCAGCCTGAGAGGATTTCAAGTGCAGTATTTTTTTTTAACTGTTAAGAGGAGCTAAATGCAGCAGGAGTTGTGGAGTTGATGAAAGTTATACTTCTTTAATTTAGTGGTGCTTAGTTCTTTCACCGGAATTATTCCTTCGCCTTCAGTTTTGCACAAACTAATGCATTATATCATTGGGGCAAAGTTTTATGTTATCCATGAGCCAATTGTGTTTCAGTGGGTAATGGGAACCCTTTTTCTAATTGGAAAGGGGAGGATTTTTATCTAAAGGCCCAAAATTGATTAATATGGCAAGTGAAGGAAAAAAGAAACCACAACACTAATGAATGAGTTTAGTCTTCGTCCTGGATTAACAGCCAAGTCGGAATTTATGACTTTTCATATCACATAGCTGTAAAAGCAAGATATAATTTCTTTCAAATTCCTTAGAAACCTTCAGTAAAATATTTGGGGATTAAAGTCACTTCTAACTCTAGGATTTAATTTCAAACAAACACAGTCCTTTAGTTGATAAGATTTAAAGAGATCAGGATCAGTTGAATCAATATGGAATATCATAGATAACAGTAAATGGTTAAACTTATTTCTCTTTTGTCCTGAAGTATATAATTTATCAAGAACATTTTAAAATAATATCCACCTTCATCTTAGTGGGTCAAGCAGTATCAGTCCAAAATGGATATCTGGTTATAAAGGAGAAACATAATGTAAAATTGTATTCTCACACCTTTGTATTGTTATCGTTTATTTCAACTTGGAGTAAACAAGAGTGGCGTAGCCTTGTGTTCTAAGGTATTCTTATCCTGTCACAATCCCTCATATACCTTTTAATGTAGTATGTTACATTATTATTGTTAAGAACGCTGGGTCCATTTTCTTACTGCTGTTAATCCATTAATCTCAATAGGTGTTTTAATTGGTTGGGAAAACTAGCCAGTTTCTAGATATGACAGTCTAGTGAACTTTCAAGAATGTGATTGTATTTAATTCTACTTAGTATCTTAGCAGAGGTGAATTTTTTTAAAATGCGGAATGTACATGCATGTACATTTTTCCAGCTAACTGCTTATCTTCCACAGGTGATGAATATTAGTACTTTTGGCTAGTTTACTAAATCTGAGGTGTTAGGAGCACATACTTATAACTGGTCTTTAATCAGTTTTTAAGGTGTTACTTGAGAATGAAAGTTTACAAGAGGGTGGGAAAAGAGTTCTAAAAATTACAACAGCTGAACATGTATGGATTTACATTTTTAAAAAATAGTTCCAGATATCAATAGCTGATAGTCTAAAAGAAAACCACTATATGGAGTAATGCATATATACATATGTGATTCCTATAAGATTCAAGAAATTCTAGGCTATATTTGGAAGTGTGGTTTAGTAGGAGCAGACTGTAAACATTGGTGGGTTGAAAATTCAGAATACAAGCATACTCAATACTTTGGATATTCCTTATGCGTAGATTCATTAATTATTTTACTTGGATATGTTAGATGTCTGAGTATAAGCAAAAAAGATGCTAAAGTGGTTCCAACATTTGGAAGTCTCTAGTGAGTTTGTGGGAAATAATTAAAATAGTTAAGGTTGGCAGTGAAATGTAAGGAAGGAAGTCAAATAATTCCTTTTCTGATGGCAAAAATATACTAATGGGATGTAGCACATGGATTCAGTTATATATTCTAATATTTTGGAACTATGACTGTGAATAATATTTCATAACCTGTATGAAATGTGCAAAATTGATTTTTAAAAAAATACTTAATATTCCTACGTTTGCTATATATACCATTTTAAATCCCCAAAAGATTCCTGAAAGGTAAATAAAGCAAACTTTACATGATTGCTAGCAGTACAGACACTAAGATGTACTTATGCTGTATGCATCTTCACTCTTGTTGTTGTTTAGTTGTTTAGTCATGTCCGACTCTTCGTGACCCCATGGACCAGGGCACGCCAGGCACTTCTGTCTTCCACTGCCTCCTGCAGTTTGGTCAAACTCATGTTCGTAGCTTCAAGAACCATGTTCAGTTCTTGGAGGACAGGTCAACGAATCTTCCAACACAGTTATGGCTGCTTGCCATCTCGTCCTCTGTCGTCCCCTTCTTCTTGTGCCCTCAATCTTTCCCAACATCAGGGTTTTTTGCAGGGAGTCTTCTCTTCTCATGAGGTGGCCAAAGTATTGGAACCTCAGCTTCACGATCTGTCCTTCCAGTGAGCACTCAGGGCTGATTTCCTTCAGAATGGATAGGTTTGATCTTCTTGCAGTCCATGGGACTCTTAAGAGTCTCCTCCAGCACCATAATTCAAAAGCATCCATTCTTCGGCGATCAGCCTTCTTTATGGTCCAGCTCTCACTTCCATACATCACTACTGGGAAAACCATGGCTTTAACTACGGTATACGGACCTTTGTTGGCAAGGTGACGTCTCTGCTTTTTAAGATGCTGTCATTGCATTGTCATCTTCACTCTAGCTTAGTTAAAAGTATTTTTCATGCAGGAAATGCATGCAGATATGAACGTTTAGGGTAAAGGTTGAAGCTCAATTGAAATAGGACTTGTCTATGTGAAGCTGGGTGGGTAAGCCAAAATCCTGGATTCCCTGCTGAATTGTTTGGGGAGACTTCGGCAACCATAAAGAGACATAAAGGTCTAGTGGCAGGAATGTGCAAGAAACGGTTTGCTATAGCATTGATGGGTTGAAGAAACTACTTAACACCTGGACTCATTGGTATAAAGCAAGAAGTTAGGGAGGGAGGCTTTTAAGCTCTAAGAAAACAAGAAGAGGAGGCATTGGAGTCTGCAGCTGGGGGCATCCATGCAAAATGTGACGCTTCCAGCTTTCCTTGGGGAGATCGAGACAGTGTGTGTAATCTTTTCATGGGTCAGGGGTTCATTTATTATAACTCCCACCATGCGACAATTCTACAGTAGTTAGAAAAAACATAAGTACATAAAAAACGGCTATTTTCATCACAGTGGTTAAAGTCGTTTAGTCTGCACTGCTAGTCAAGCAATATTCTCCATTGCCTTTCTGCATTTTTGTTTGGCGTCATCTGCTGTCCTGGAAATGTTAACATCAGGTGAAGAACTTTCCTGTTCCCTGTGTTAGGGCAGCACGCGAATGTACAGTAAACCTGGATGTTTCTGTACAGCCTGCTGCATCATCATCTCTACACTAGCGATTACAGCAAGTTAGAACATGGCTGTCGTCATTATCATTGTTTGAGATTTCTAAAACCGACCAAAGGCTAACTTTGGGGTTGTTTTTCCCAGAACAAGTCTCCCAAACAATGTCCAGGCCTATTTGTTAGTCGATTTGGCTTATTCATACAATACCCAAGCTCTCTCTGTGTGTACCTTGGGTTACAGATGCTTCAGGTTACAGACTCCACTAACCCAGAAATAGTACCTCAGGTTAAGAACTTTGCTTCAGGATGAGAACAGAAATCGTACATCAGTGGAGCAGCGGCAGCAGGAGGCCCCATTAGCTAAAGTGGTGCTTCAGGTTAAGAACAGTTTCAGGTTAAGAACGGACCTCTGGAACGAATTAAGTACGTAACCAGAGGTATCACTGTATGTGATTTCTGAGTCCACATCCTGTACTTGGTGCATACATTCACATATGTCAGTTGTGATCCGGACACTGATGATAACATAAGAATAGCCTGCTGGACCAGACCAGTGGCCTGTCTTAGTCCAGCATCCTTTTCTCACAGTGGCCAACCAGATGCCTGTGAGAAACCAGGGAGCAGAACACAAGCTCAAGGGCACTCTCTGACCTCCTGCGATTTCCAGCAACCGGTATTCAGAAACATTGCTAACTCCAACAGTGGAGGTAGTGTATAGGCATCATGGCTAGTAGCCATTGATAGCCCTCTCCTCTGTGAATTTGTCTAATCCTCTTTTAAAGCCATAATTACCTCCTAGGGGAGCGAGCGTCATAGTTTGACTATGCACCGCATGAAAAAGCGCTTTCTTTTATCTGTCCTAAATCTTCCAACATTTAGCTTCATTGGATGTCAGTGAATCTGTCACGGAAAGCATTTTATCAGAAAGTCTTAAAATACTACTAAATGCTACACTCTTCAGAAAATATGTTGTCTTTCATTTATCAAAGGTCTGGAGGTGTTTAAGCAGAGGCTGAATGAGCATTTGTCATGGATGCTTTAGCTGAGATTTCTGCCTTGCAGAGGGTTGGACTAGATCAGCCTTTCTCAACCTGTGGGCCCCCAGATGTTGTTGGACTACAACTCCCATCACCCCTAGCTAGCAAGGCAGGAACTCGGGGATGATGGGAGTTGTAGTCCAGCAACATCTGGGGGCCCACAGGTTGAGAACCGCTGGACTAGATGATCCTTGTGCCCCTTCCAACTCTACAATTCTATGATTGTATTATTCTATGACTGGAAATATAGAATTGATTGACTTTCCTTATGACTATAATGTTTTGAAGTCACAAAAGCCTTTTGGTTATACCCCGTGCTTTTTTAAAGGGGGTACTCAAGGGCACGCAGTTGTTAAAAAGTGTGACACTATAATAACTTAATGGTAGTACCGAAACCTATTTTTTTGGGGGGGGAGCACTGGTTATACCGTCCTATTTTCTTGTTTTGTTGTTTCTGTTTTAGCTATTGATTTGTGCTTTTATCTCGTGTTTTTAATCTTGTGAACTGTCTTTTGATGAAGGGTGGTATATAAATCTTCATAAGAATAAGATTAATTCTCATACTCTGTGTTTGTGTTGGACAAAGTGGGAGCGGGAGCTTGATTATGGTTACTGTTTTCGGTTTTCATATATATATTTAATAACATTTGTTTAAAAAGCAGTAAGGACTAGAACAGTAAGGACTGCAAAGGACCAAATGAAGTATGCAGCACAGAGAGCTGGTTGTCTCTACTTGCATGACAAAACCATCCTTGCAGCTCCTGCCTTCTGACTCTTAAGTGCTTGTATTTTGGGACACCAACATCACCCAGTCCTTCATGCTGGGTAATGCTGGCCAAGATGTGGTGTTTGCATTTGAAGGTGACCTCAAGTGATGGCCTAAGTAATTTTTGCAAAAATAGCATGATCCTTGGTAAGAGCTGTCTAGCATATTTAGCAAAGATTATTTGGGAAGAGAGGTTTGGGTCTGAGAGATGTCTCTGGTAGCCAGAGGTGCAATTTTGTAATTTTATTTTTGCACTAATTTCCTGCACTATTGCAGCTCATAGCAAGCTTTCATAAAACATTTTCATGGTGGATCATTCCACATCAAACTTAAGAAGCTGAACAATGATTGGCACCAGTACAGCAAAGAACCAAGCACAAGGGATTTCTCTCTCCCTTGTATACACCTTCATGGTACTTCTGTACCCGTGGGTAGTAATTCTTTTTGATGATTAGGCTGTAAATACTGGAAATAAGCATCTGTAGAATGAGAGTGGCTTTTGGTCATGAAAAATTGCTGCTGTGTCAATAGTGCCCAGCAATGTAAGCACAACCAGCAAAGACCTAGTAACACCCATGGTATACCACAACTGTGCTACAACCACCAAAACATGGTTGAGTACTTGAAGCCTAAGTAGACATTATTTTGCTTCTGGGCTCCTTTGAGAGAGGAGGGGCAGGATATAAATAATAATAAAACTTGAATTGGTGCTGTTGTTGGCTAACCTATAGAGAGTAGAAAGTGTTGTTTTCCTAATCATCCATACATGGAGAACAGGTATTGTAGGCAATGCTAAAGAAGGTGTTTCTGGTTTTGGGGATTAGGGTGAAAGGAGGCCATGGGATAGAAATAGGTCTTGCTTCCCTGGCTTGGCCTCCCTGGCCTGGGATAGAAATAGGTCTTGCCTCCCTGGCTTGCCATCTTAAAAACAAAACTAGTATTCTCTGCAGGGATAGAAATGAGGAAGAACTTCATCTATGACTTCAAGGATTGTATCTTACAAAGTTGTCCCGTGTGCAAAACAGCTTCATGCAGCCCCCAAATCTGTTTACGTGGTTCCCTCAACCCTCCCAAGCGGAATGGGAGGACGGACAGGGAGGAGAAAGGAAAGGTGAAGTTTTGTTGTTCAAGCAGAAGCCCCGGCACAAACAGGACAACTTGGTTTGGTACCACCCTCCGTCTTGTGCACACTTGGAGTGATATTCCATTGTGGGACCTTAGAATCATAGACATGGAAGGGACTGTAGTGGCAGACTAGCTCAACCCCCTGCTCAGTGTGAAATCTACATGCAGGGTGCAACTATAGCCTCCCTAAGAGATGGCCATGGAGCCTCTGCTTAAACGCCTTCAGTGAAGGGGAGTCCACCACCTCCCAGAGCTCAAAGCTCTTAGGGTTAGGAAGCTTTCCCTTATTGTATATTTAAAATCTGTTTCCCTGCAATTTTCACTGGTTGGTTCCAGTCCTGCCTTCTGGAGCAGCCGAGAACAAGTCTGACCCACCTTCTGCATGCAGCTCTCTTGAGCAGTGTTTGGGTCTCCAGCTATTGTTGGACTACAATTCCCATCATCCCTAGTTAGCAGGACCAGTGGTCAGGGATGATGGGAACTGCACTCCAGAACAGCTTGGAGACCTAAGTTTGGGAGACACTGCTCTTGAGTCTATCCATAGGAGTGGGCTGCAGCTGCAGGTTGCTCTTCAATCGTATCTGTAGAATAGGTACAGAACTAGTGTTGTAACCAACGTGTGATAACCTGGTATTCTGCTTTGAAATGTGGCTTGCCACCTACACCTTACTTCGCAGGCGCAATATTGTGCTGAACTTCACTATTTGGCTTCTACAGACTGTAGTGTACTTCCAAAATTTCATATTCCACGAATGAAATGTTTTTGTTGTGATGATAAAAACTGATACACACTTCCAATAAAGGGTGTGAAAATGTGCTCTCTACAAGATAGAAATTGTAAAGTTTGTGAAGTGTTTTTTTTAACTCAAAACACCTTTGAAGTTGCTTTCTCAGTGCCATTAATTTACTTGTTTACTTGACGGGAGAGAAGAGCATCTATTTTCTTCCGTCAAATGGTGGAGTGTGAGACGCACCTTTGATCAGCGAAAAGGAAGACTACCAGAGGCCAAGGAATCATAGCTGCTCTATGGAGGTCATGGAAGTAATGATTCCACTTTCCCCCTCACGCTTGGGAGGCTTAACTACATAAGATGTGTGTCTTTTACTGTATGTGGCTGCTTGGCCTGTGTGCAATCCGGATAGAAGTGCCTGTCTTGGGATTTATCTGATCTTTCCTACTGTGAGGATACAATTAGTGATAAAGGCAAAGGTTTCTTTCTCTTGCTGGGATAGGTATGTTCCAGGAGGTCTAGGGGCAGACGCAGGAGGTGCTTATGAAAGCATGAGGAGGCTTAAAAAGGGATCGCTGCTTGGTAGACTGGCGCTTGCAGTGGGAAGGACTGTGTCTATAAAATGCACGGCTTGAGAAATGTGCCTTTGGGAAACAAAAGCTGTTAAGCAGATTTTCGCTGCATATCAGTGGTGTGGCCAAATTTTGTGTGTGTGTGTGTGCTGGTGATAGGAGGGTGTTGTTGTTGTTTTTTAAAAAAATATTATTATTGAACATTCTTGTTCATATTCTTTGGTTTCTGCTCATGCATTCTGTTCAGGTAATACCTTTTCAGTGTTTGATGGAAACTGCATCATTCAGCATAGTTTTTGGGGGAAGTAGCATGTGCATCTTATAAATACAAACGCGTTGGTACGATGCAGTCAGCTTTTGAATTACGCAGAACTGTTTGAATGGAAAATCTTAGCCAGAACACCTTGCGTTTCATCTGTGTCCTGTAGATCGGAAAGGCATCCAAAAAAGTGAATTTATGAATGATGCTGTGAATGCAACATTTCGTCTAACATTTAGCTGGTTTACATGTCTACTAGGATTAATAATCTGTGTTTGGCAGTGGATGATACTAAGTTATTTGTGACCAAGTGAATGTTTTCAGTGTTTTCTGAGTTTGTGTGCAGAAGTTCAGCTATCCACAAGAATTGGTAGCTAATAGTAATGGTTCCAAGGTCCCTATGTGCATGTTTTTCTCAGTCCAGTGATCACGGTCAGCTAGGCTGTGATTCTTCTGTGATTTCCAGATACAGTGGTTCCTCGGGTTACATACGCTTCAGGTTACATACGCTTCAGGTTACAGACTCCGCTAACCCAGAAATAGTGCTTCAGGTTAAGAACTTCACTTCAGGATGAGAACAGAAATCATGCTCCAGCGGCATGGCAGCAGCGGGATGCCCCATTAGCAAAAGTGGTACCTCAGGTTAAGAACAGTTTCAGGTTAATTACGGACCTCCAGAACGAATTAAGTACTTAACCCGAGGTACCACTGTACCTCTCCTTGCAGGTATACACTGTAGCTGAGTGGCTGGGTGGATCCTTAATTCAACTGACCAGGCACTTTCAAAAGCTCCAATTAGGATTAGGCCTAGGCGATATATCAATACATCGCCCAGGACCGGTATGAAGAGCAAACCGCAATATTGGCTTCACTCAGTGATATATTGCTGGTGAGACCGCCATCCCACTCTGCCTCATACTGTGCAGAGGGAAGAAAAAAGCTACAATGGCAAGGTGCTGATACAGCTTGTTCCTCCCTCTGCATCTTTTAACTGCTCGGCTGAGGAGTGTGCGGTTGCCGCTCCCCTCAGCCGAGTAGTTAAAGGACCCCCCAGCCTGGCGCTGACTCCTGCGCAAGCGGGGGGAGCACCAGGGATGGCTCTGCCAGCTGAGCCGTACAAACAAGCTGCCTTGTCCCAGCCTGCTAGGCGCTGGGGTGAAACTGTCTCAGCTCCGGCGGTGAGCGTTGCGGCAATTTCACCCAGTGCCTCGCAGTCTGAGGCCAACGCAGCTTGATTTTTCAACATCGCGGTATATTGCCAGACCACAGTGTTTTGCTGGTGATATATCATGATGTTGAAAAGCTGGGGACCAAGGGACATAAAGAAGCAAAGCATTGCTTTTAAAAGGTGGGGAGAATGAGTGTGGCACTTGTTCAATAGAAATCTTACAGCAGTTGTTCCGAGGTACATAGCAGAGTATCCTTCTACAGGCTCAGCCTGGGTTCAGTTGGTGAAAGGGGACAAACAGTTCTGCAAGGTCATCCATAATGAAGGCAAACTCCAAAACCACAATATTTTAATGGCGTGACTCCCATGTGATTTTGGAGAAGGAATAAGAATCCAGTCAGTGAAGATTTTGATTATCTGGGGTTCTCGTTCTCTCTCTCTCTCTCTCTCTCTCTCTCTCTCTCTCTCTCTCTCTCTCTCTCTCTGTGTGTGAGAGAGAGAGAGAGAGAGAGAGAGAGAGAGAGGTGGCAATACTTAGCACATTGTTGAGTTTGTGATGTTTTTCTTCCGATATGTAGGATGATGCAAACACTGTGTGTGCATTTTATGAACGGAAGATGAAGATGTCTGTGGGCAGAAAAGGCGGGTTCTGAAGAGAAACAGGGAGCTTGGGCCTTTGTGTTTGTTACACTATTTAGCAAATTATGTGCTAGCCCAGGTTTTGCACTGAAAAGGATATACCAAGAGCTCTGGCCACAAGTTTCAATATAAGGAATAATTCCTACTCGAGAGTTGAAAAGAAAAACGTGTATATTCTGCTAAGAATAACAGTTTTAAACTAATAGTAAATTTAATCACAACGTGTAAGTACGACAGTTTTAAGGCAATAGTAAATTTAGAATATACACGTTTTTCTTTTCAACTCTCGAATAGGAATTATTCCTTATATTGAAACTTGTGGCCAGAGCTCTTGGTATATCCTTTTCAGTGTATTTTCAACAAGAAGCCCAGGTTTTGCAGCCAACGCTACTGGGAAGCATATTCACAGCTCTTTGAAAACTTTTTTTAAAAAATTAAGCAGCATATATATACTGTAAATAACTAATAATAATAGTAGCCACTAGTCTGACAGGGTTGTGTTTTTTTTTTTTTTTTTGTAAATTCATACTTCACATTTTTAGATGCATAACTAGGGATGTTCCAGATATGCCCCTAAAAATGTAGTGCATGAATTGGCTCAGCTGCATTCATTTCCTGTATGCTAGAAATCATTCCACTATGTATGGGAGCGTATGACTAAGGTGGAGATTCCCACACATGGGAAAAAATGTGTCACTTTGTGGTTATGTGAAATAAATATATTTTGCCCCTACATGTTATCACTTGACACTTGTTTACATAGAATTGCTTTTGCCGGTTTTTTGCCACCCATTCAGTCGGTTTGGAGAAGTCATTTTGGAGCTCTGTGCAGTCACTTTTTGTTTTGATGACCCTGAGCAGTTTTGTACCATCAGCAAATGTGGCCACCTCACTGCTCAACCCAACCGTGGATCATTTAGGAACAAGTTAAAAAGCACAGGTCCCAGTACTGATCCTTGGTGGGTCAGCACTCCACTTCCAACATCCCTACATTTGGGAGAACTATTTATTCCTGCTTCCTGCTTCCTGTTGTTTAACTAGTTCCTATGTGACCTGGAACACCTCTGGTATGCTTACTGAAACTCTCAGAGAACTCAAACAGGTTTGTGAGACGGTACTTGCCCTTGCAGAAGCAATGATCTGTTTCAGCAAGGCTTGTTCTTCTGTGTGGTTGGCTATTTTATCTTTAACAATACTTTTCACCAGGTTTCCCAAAAAAGATGTTGGGCTGCAATTTCCATTAACCTCCCTCTCCCCATCCCTGATCCTTTTTTGAAAACTGGTGTTGCATTGGGCACTTTCCAGTCCTGAGATATAGAGGCTGATCTTAGCGACAAATTACATTTTTTTGTTAGAAGATCCAGCAATTTCCCCTTTGAGAGGTTCCTTAGAACTCCCTGGTGGATACCATCTGAACCTGGCAATTTGTCAGTTTTTATTTTGTCTATTCTGCCTAGAACTTCATCTCTCAGCACCACCTCAGTTCCTCAGACACCCTTCCTGCAAAAGTTAGTTCAGGCACAGGAATCTTTGATTTATCTTTCCCTGTGAAGACAGATGCAAAGAATTAATTCAGCTATAATCGCCTTATCTTCCTTTGGCATTGGAACTTTGGGAGGTGGCTAAACTTTGGGATGACAAAAGAGTCAGAGGTGTGCTAAGGGGACAACTTTGTTGGAAAAGATTCCTTATTAATTATGTTTTGTTTTGAAGAACTACTTTGTGAAGAGGAACTTTCTTTTATCTGCCTCAAATCTTTTGCCAATCAAATACTTTGAATCACATTCACCATTTTATTGCCTGCTCAGCCTGGAAATATTCTTTTGGGAGCTGTTTGCCATTGAATTGATTTTCATCGTCCTGAATAATGGATGTCATCTGCAGGCTTGGGTACAACTTTGCTGACCCCTGACTCCAAATATTTAGGTGTGCCTTTTATATTTAAAAAATCTGTCTTCTAATCCATAGAAGGACACATCCTATCCCACAACTTTTGTCAGGAAATATTATCCAAACCATTACAGAAACAGAAATACATAGCGTCTATATTGTTTCTGTTGATATGTATGCCTTTAATCTCAGAGTATTTGAAAAGATTAGTAAGGCAGAACCTTTCCTTAGAGAAACCATGTTGATATCCTCCAGAAACAGACTGAAAGGGGAAAGGGGAGGCATTGTGTAGGACCCCTCAAAAGGTTCAGAAGAACATCAGATGATGTGCTACTTGTGTACTATTAGTTACTTAGATAGGCAAAGGTTTTGTAGTACAGTAGTTGCTATAAAGTTCTGATGGCGTGAATTTATGGCTGGGTTTTGTTTTAACATGGAACAACAGGATTCAAATGCCAAACTGTTTCTATACAGCACACAATTAAGCACATTATAGCACATCCTTTGACTTTTTTTTTTTTACAAAGAACTCATAAAATTGTCTTTGTTTTAAGTTTTAACTTGGAAGGAAAGCCTCATAGAAATTGTGTGTATGGCTGTTCCTAGGAATTTGAAAGCACCATACCCACCCCTGTCACTTGGAAATTGATGAATCATATTATTTGTGCTTGTCATCAAAGGGTTGTGTGTTTCTTTTATACCTGTCTAATAATCCTGGGTTAAGTCTGTTTAAATTGTACTCCTGAGACCAACAGTGGAGGTTTCGTTTGTTAAATTGCGTTTTCTCCCAAAAGGAAAAATCATCAGGAGTATCTTGTTGCTAGTGGTGGTTTCCATTTGACTTTTTCTAATGCAGATTGCATAGTATAACACAGGGGTCAGCAAACTTTTTCAGCAGGGGGCCAGTCCCTCAGACCTTGTGGAGGGCCGGACTATATTTTGAAAAAATAAATAAAATGAATGAATTCCTATGCCCCACAAATAACCCAGAGATGCATTTTAAATAAAAGGAGACATTCTGCTCATGTAAAAACACGCTGATTCTTGGACCGTTCGCGGGCCAGATTTAGAAGGCGATTGGGCCGGATCCAGGCCCCGGGCCTTAGATTGCCTACCCATGGTATAACACCATTGTCATCTTTAACTACTTTTTACTAGTAGCAGTAAAGCTTTTGTTTCTTTCTTTACTAAGTACAAAAAAATTGAATTCAGCTAGTAAGTCGTGTAAACACAGTAAGGCTTGGAACAGACTCATTGCATGGACATTACAGATGCGATGCTGAGAAAGGGCTGTTACACTGAGTGTAGAGAAAGGAAGTATCTGAGTTGAATGCAAAGCTCCTCCTTCCTTCCTTCCTTCCTTCCTTCCTTCCTTCCTTCCTTCCTTCCTTCCTTCCTTCCTTCCTTCCTTCCTTCCTTCCTCTTACTACGTAATCAGCCCAGTATTTTTGTGTTGTGTGTTCCTGTAAGTTGCATGTCTTTTTTCTTTTCTTTCTCTTTTTTATCTCCCCCCCCGCCCCCATAAACCAATCTTCTCATTCTGTGTAGGATCTTTGGCTAAGGTTGTGCCCTGCATATTGCCTCTGCCTCCTTGGCCCAACTGCAAACCTACTTTGCGTCTTTCATAAGTCCATCTCATTCCTTAGTATGGTGACACTGTTCCCAAGAGCCATTTATTCCTGCTTCAGCATTCTCTTTTCCTCCTGTCAACATTGACTCATTACTTAGGGAATCTTGTATGTTCTATGCATTTTCAGAGGTTGTTTAACCTCAGCCATACTTAAGGTAGGGACCATTCCTCAACCATACCTGGTTGAGGACATGCTCTGTTCCCTGGTTCAGTCTTTGGTATCTGCAGCTTTTTATAGAAGGGAGGATGGGGGAATTAGGCAACAGGTTCTAGGAAATACCTCTGCCATTCCTCCTCAGAGTGCAAAATAATGGGCTTGATAAAGGGAGCCTTTGACCCTCCTTTGTTGCTATTGACCATGTGGGCTGATGGGACTTGTTCTTCCAGCAACATCAGGAAGACCACAGATTCGCCATCTCTGCACTAGATGGGCAAGTAGTCTTAACAGAAATAAAGCCTTTTTCTATGTTCCACCTTTTATTCTGCCTTTTTCTATATTTATAACAGAAACGATACAAGGAACTTTCTTGAGGGTAAGAGCTGAGGAACAGAATACAGTGGTACCTCGGGTTACAGACACTTCAGGTTACAGACGCTTCAGGTTACAGACCCTTCAGATTACAGACTCCACTAACTCAGAAATAGTACCTCGGGTTAAGAACTTTGCTTGAGGATGAGAACAGAAATCGCTTGGCGGCAGCGGGAGGCCCCATTAGCTAAAGTGGTACCTCCGGTTAAGAACAGCTTCAGGTTAAGAACAGACCTCCAGAATGAATTAAGTTCTTAACCTGAGGCACCACTGTACATTGGAATATCTTCTTTGGAAGTTTTAAGCAGAGGCTAGATGGCCATCTGTCAGGGATTCTTTAGCTGTCATTCCTGCATTGCAGGGGGTTGGACTAGATGACCCTTGGGGTCCCTTCCAACTTTGCAATTCTAGGATGCTGTTGCTGCCAGCTCCTTCCTAGAGCAAAGGTTTGAGATGCATTTGTATGTGTGTGTGCTTCCTGTTAACACAGAGCACAAGGAATTTCACCCAAAGCAAAACATTTTCCTAGTAAAATTTCTCAGAGGGTTCTGCAGCTCCTTTTATTAACATCCATTCTTTGCTTGCATCCTTGCTGTCTGAACACCAGTTTATAGCTTTGTAATATGCAAGCCCAACTGTCAGCTGATAAGCACATCCCTCATTGAGGCTTCTCTCAGTAATATGGCATTTGACACATGCTTTTGTGTCATACCTGGTCTCCTCTGTGCCACCTGGATTGCTGGATCGGTGCCCTCCTTGCCTGGATTGGTGCCTTCCCTGCCTCCTGTGCAGTTCTGGAATGCAGCTGAGTGCTCGGCACTTAAACCTTTTAAGTACTAATTGCTTAGTAATGAAATATTTAATTGCCAAGCAATTAACTTTTACAGGAAAGTGGCTGGTAGAAACTGTCTGTTCTGATGGAGGTGTTTAATAACTTGAGGTTCTCATAACCTAGCCTTACCTGGCCAAAAACATCCAAACTACAAGAAAGAAGATTCCACCTAAACATTAGGAAGAACTTCCTGACAGTAAGAGCTGTTCGACAGTGGAATTTGCTGCCAAGGAGTGTGGTGGAGTCTCCTTCTTTGGAGGTCTTTAAGCAGAGGCTTGACAACCATATGTCAGGAGTGCTCTGATGGTGTTTCCTGCTTGGCAGGGGGTTGGACTCGATGGCCCTTGTGGTCTCTTCCAACTCTATGATTCTATGTGTGTGCTTGAATAAGAGACACGATGGGCAAAACTTCAGTTTTGGAGCATAGTATAGTAGGGATTCATTTTTAAATGGCATTTTCCAGTTTTGATTTAGTAACTTTTAGGCCACTGTGTCATTCAATCACTGTCATTGGGTGGCAAACCCATACCACTGAATCAGCTCGATTTTGCTTGTGACTTTCATATGTAGAAAACCTGTGGTCTACTGCTGTGCATGCACAGGAGTCTGGAGACAATTTCAAGATACCTTCTCCACGCCAAAGGTTTTGGAGCTGGAGGAGAAGAGCAGGGGGTTGATTTGGTCTGGCTGGCGGAAGTGTTCCAAGTCATCTACAACCTTTCTCTCTAGCTTGCAGGTAGGGAAACTGGCAAGGATACTTCCACTCCCTATACCAGTGTTTTTCAAAGTTGGGTTCCCTGCATTGAGCCGACAACTATCACAACTGTGGAAACCATCACCCCTCTGTCCCTACCTCCAAGGTAGAAGCTGAGACTCTTGTTGTCTTCGCCAGAAACTGAGGAGTAGAAACAGGACCTCTTGATAATGTCTATTTCACTTATTTTTTAATAGAAACATAAAACCATGCAATAAAACTTTTAAGACCGGAAATCAGCTGACTATTGTGGAAAGGTGTTTTTTCAGTTGCCTGCATAAGCCTGGCGGAATAGAGTGAATAATGTTGCACTGCAGTCATGCTAGTTGTATTTCTAAGTGCAGGAACAGCCGACACGACTCCCTTCGTAAGTTGTCCCCCGTGGTTTACCATAGTACACCTGCTCATGGGGGATTTGCTGGTGGTTTTGAGAGATGGGTCTTGCTTGGGTCACGTATTTCTTTGGTAGGATGACGTCCCTCCTGCCTAGTCTTTCAGTGGCAAGCCTTGCCTGCAAGGGTAAGAATGCAGAGTTCGAAAATGTGATTGGGGTGTAGAAAATCATCCCCAGAGCAGTATAATCAGAAAGCTGGGGTTCCTTCAGAATTCTGTGATTCTGCATGCACTTCGGTGATTTAAAAGCTGCTGGTTCCAGTTAGTTTTAAGCAAGTGAACTGTGGACAGGATTGCAGCCTTGACGTTTGCAATACCTGAAGGTACACCCTTCAGTGTATTCCATAAATAGCACCACACTACTTTTGATTCATTCCAAAATGCAGAACTTGCTGGATTTAGGGAAACAAGTGGAGGAAAGAGGGGAAATAAAACAGGACTATGTGAAACAGCAAAGTATTCATCAGCTAAATTTGTATTGGGTGCTGTGAAGGTAGCCATAAAGTCCCAAGAAAGTCCCAAGGGAGATGATTGATTAAAAGAAACTTCCCTTTGCTTTGTGTTTCTAATTTCAACGACAGATGGGATGGAATCCACATGTTCTCATTTATTTAAACTTTAAGGTTCTCTATTTCTCTGCTCTGCAGCAACGAGAGTGTTGGAAATACCAGAAGTTTGTATAGGTAGGATCAGTCTTAAAGTGTTCATGGCACTTGTTCATAGCCCACTGCAGTTCTACCCAAGTAGAATCTGTTGAGTTTGTTACGTTTTTCAGATTGCAGCTGGCAATATGACATTTCAGGTAGTTAGATGGAAGGAGTGGAATCCAAAGAGAAGCAAAGCAAAAACTCACTCCTTTCTCAGAGCTGTTCGTAATATTGTACCTAGGATTATTGCTGGCGTCCATCTGTCTTGGGAGACAGTGGAAGAGTGTACCTTCGGGGGTAAAGTCAAACAGTTGGAGAGTTACAGCGCCTGTTGTGGCTGTAGAGACTGATATAGGAGAGACATGTTTTGTTGCAGTTGGGGCAGATAAAGGCATCTAGTTGTGCTACTACAGGTGCACCATAGCGCTTCTCTTTGTGATTCCTCCCAGCGGTCATTCTTCCTGTGGTCACTGCTGCGGATACACGACCTGACTGTCTTTCATGAGGCACTGAGATAATCTGCAAGGGATTCCCATATGGTGGGGTTAATATATAACCTATAATTTGAATGATTAGCATTTAAGTAGCACTTCTAAAATGTTCAGCACTCTTCACCTTCGTTTTCTGCAATCCTTAACAACAGCCTTGCAAAGTATTATCACTGTGCCTGATTTATTCATTTTAAAAATCTCTTAATCTAGGAAGGACAAGTTTCAGTAATCATTTCAAATCTTCATATATTTGTATGTGAATGAATGCAAAAGCCTGAAGAAAAAGTTGTTCTTTCTTCGTTCTTAGATGTTGTGGTACATGTATGAATTGGAGGCATTCCTACCTCGGTGTGTGAGAAAAGGACAAAATCTTCTCTAGGCACCTGTAACCCCCGCTTTTTTTAAAAAAACCTGCTGTTTGAGAAAAAAGTTGCATATCCAGTTAATTGAGGATATTATTTTAGTTTATTGGTCTTGCCAGTAAGTCATGTAATGTTGGAATCCTATTCCTGGGAATAAGTCCCACTGAACACAGTAGGATTTGCTTCCAGTAACCATGCTTAAAATCAGGCCTATTACAGTGGTACCTCCGGTTACGAACTTAATTCGTTCTGGAGGCCCATTCATAACCTGAAACCGTTCTTAACCCGGCACACTTTCGCTAATGGGGCAGCCAGTGTGTGACTTCCGCTCACATCCCGGGGCAAAGTTTGCTATCAGGAGCATCTACTTCTGGTTAGCGGAGCTCGTTACTCGAAGCGTTCGTAAGGAGGATGGTACATAACCTGAGGTACCACTGTACAGGGTTTCATCCAAAGTCGTTTCATTTTCTCTCCTTCCCCTGCAGCCCCCCACATCTTCTTCAGTGGGTACACAGGATGGGGGCTGGAAAGGAGAGGAAAATTTGTTTCTTCTAGTGCAAGTCTCTTGTGCTAGTAAAACGTTGGAGACGACCCACCACGAATACAAACATGTCACAAATGCCATATTTCGAGATGTACACAATTGTAGACACTATAATAACACGTGAGAATCTTCCTTTTTCATTAAGTGTTATGTCTCACAGCGACCATATATTTTGGTCTTGGATATGATTAAGCTTCTGTAGAATTACAAATGGTTAAAAGGAACCACTGGGTCATATGGTTTGACGTCCTGCAATTCAGCCTGTATGTAATGTGTGTACAGCAGTCTTTACATTTTTCTCTTGAGAAATCTCACAATTCTCTGGAACATAGTGTGAACACTGCTGGTTTAGCCAGTGGGGGAAAAGAGATGGTCCCCACCCCGAACACTGATTGAAATAAAATCTCTGACTTCTAAACAAAAGGGCAAGAATTCTGTGGAGTACTTTTTACCTACTATGCGGGGAGTGATCATTCAAAATAGCTGGATTAAAAACAAAGCTGAGAATGAATTTCTGGATGGAGTAGAATCTGTCACTTAATACAAGAAATGGGAAGACTAAATACATGTGTTAATATTTATAAATGTAAGACTCTTTGTCGCTTGAGTTTGGTTTTAGATGTAACCTGTCAATATTTTGCTATCCGCACAGTTAGGAGCGGTGCCAGCCTTTCTGTCAAATGACACATGTGGCATTTCATCAAGTCTAGTCATCTGTTTTTAGCATGAAGAATGCCACTCACAACTTGGATGAAACAGAACCATCTTGGCACAGTTTTTATAGTAGCAAGATTTTCGTCCCCAAAGTATACTAGACACCATTGTTGTTGCTCTTTGAATGAATTGTTTAATTCTGCTATGAAGCCGAATGTAAATTTCACATCACTTGCTGTTTTTATCCCAAGTAGCATGGAAATTGGTTTTCATTGCATGTATATTTGAATGCATGCATGTTCAAGTTTCAAAGGCAAGCAGTTACCTTGATTTTTCTCCCTTACATTTCCTAGGATTATGTCCATCAGGCTTTGTAGCAAGCTTCAGTTTTTAAGTGTCTTTGGCAGTCATACTACATGGAAACTTACACATGGCCTGCTCTTAATCTATAATCCTTGATAATTTGGGGAAAGATCCGATAGATTATGCTGCTCTTACCAGAAATGCTTCATGTATAGGTTTAGCATGAAGCATTCCAGTATCATCAAGGAATAGGAACAGTTGCTCAACTAGTGAAGGACTCCTGCCAATCCAGAGTTCTGATGAGTAAATATCATATTTGCAATAAAATGTATCATACTGTGTTCACAATGTGCATCCATAGCTTTTCTTTTCTGATTTGCTTTCAACACAAAATGAGTGGAGTTTGTATTAAATGACCTCCTTCCCCACAGGTGTTCAAACGAGACCCTTTGGTAGTTCCCTCACCCCCAAAAGCTCAGGTAGGGGGTGTCCTGGGAGAGGGCCTTCTTTGTGTTAGCCCCATTGTGGTACTACCTCCTCACAGAGATGTATCTGGCATCTTCATTGTACAGCTTTTGGCAAATGCTGCAGACACACTTCTTCACCCTGGCTTTTGACACCAGAGATGTATATTTTTAGGACTTAGCTTATTTCTGCGATTCTAAGTTGTTCTAAACTGTTTTTAATGTTTTGTTTTAATTATAACCTGCCCTGGGACCTTAGAGTGAAGGGCAGGTGATAAATTATAATAATAATAACAACAAGTAGATTGATAGTTTTGCTCATTTTTCTCAGAATCGTTTATTGTGTTCAAGTGGCTAGATTCAACAGGGAGTGCATCACAAGGTGTCATAGGAAACAGTTGAGTTGCTTACCTGTAAATACTTGCCTTTTTAGAGGCTTAGGGTTTGTGTCATTTTTAAGTTGTGATGCTGCTTATTATGTTACATATTTTATGAGAATTATTTTTAATGCTCTTGCTTATATGTGTTTCATATTGCTTATCTTGTTGTAAACAGTTACTGTGACCAGTTTTGGTGAAGGGCTGTGTATCTTTTTTAAAATTTTATTTCAGTTTGTATGCATGCCCAAAGCGACTCACAGCACAACAGAAATGCAATTTAGTACATCCTTACAAGAATACTAGTTTCTTTGAGAACATAATGACAATCCAAACAACTCACTTTGCTAATATTAACATTACAACATTTTAAATTATTATAAAACAAGCCATTAATCATTAACACATATCAATGTTTATCTTTTTTTAGAAAATACTTTTTATTAAGTTTTCAAAAGCAAACTCAAAGAAGAACATAAGTCAAATTTCCAAAAACAAAGTCCACTTAAACATAAACTCCTGCATTTTTATCAATCAATCAATCAATCAATCACAATTACGTACTATCAATAATAAAACCAGCAGACACTGCCTAGTAGTACTATATCAAATGATTTAAAGGTACCAAAGTGTGTAATTCATTTTTTGAAGGCTAAAATTTAAAGTGCACACAGTTCCTATCAGTTTGGTCCTGTTTTATGAAATGCATAGCAGTTAATAAATTTGCACTAGAAAATGCGTAAAGAGGCTAAAAGTTAAAGTACTTCATAGCAGCTTGATCATATACCATAGAGTGCTCAAACATAAGTCTCTTATTACTCCTGCCAGCACTAAATGGCTTCAATCACTTCCTCCATTCTGTCCTCTCTAGGGTGGGCAATATCTGGTTTTCAACTCCACGATATATCACCAGCTAAACATCACAATATAATGGTAGATCACAGTATCTGAAATAAGGAAGCTGCTATATAGAGGCGATGGCTGGCTTCAAGGTTTTCCCCACATTGTGATTTTTGCATAGTGCACACATCATGATTTGCAATATATTACCAGGTCAAAAAACGATGAAACCGATAACATGATATGGATGATATATTGCCCAGCCCTAGTCCTGCCTCCCATGCAGAGAGGGGAATCTATGCCAATACAGTGGTACCTGAGGTTCTGCTAACCCAGAAATAGTACCTTGGGTTAATAACTTTGCTTCAGGATGAGAACAGAAATCATGCGGTGGCAGCGGGAGGCCCCATTAGCTAAAGTGGTACCTCAGGTTAAGAACGGACCTCCAGAACGGATTAAGTTATTAACCCAAGGTACCACTGTACAGTAAGGACAGTGCCCCTGCCCCTCACTCCACCCCCAAGGGATGTCCCCGCTGTCCCTTCTGGGGACACCTTCCTTCAACTTGGCCTTCCCTGAGCTGCCAAAATGTTCTCACTGCCCTTAAAGCCCTGTCAGTCCTCAGCAGTGCAGATGTTTCAGAAACAGGGAACAAACCATAATAAAAACCACCCGCCACCCCAGCTGAGAAGTTACAGCCCCCGCTGGCAACTGTCAAGAGTTGCTGCTGCTATAAATCATTGAGATTTTGGAGTTTACGCTCTTGTGATCTATACCACACAACTCTGAAGGTCAGGAAGAACATTAGTACTTGTTGTCCTTCCTTGCGGGAAGAATGTGCCTGAAGGATCTCCCGCCCCCTCCGCAGCTTATGCTAAGAAGGAGCAAGGAATAGTTGGGCCTTGCAAAGATCTGTGGGTACTTCAGTCATTTACATAGATTAACACTGGGGGATAATCTATAAAAGCTTCATTTATAGGGCTAGTCAGCTATGGATTTTGTTCATGGTGTGTTAATATACTTGGACTTAAAACAAAAGGGATAAGTCAAAGTGCATTAACAAACCACAAACAAAATCCATAGCTGGCTAGGTCTATAAATAAACTGTCGCAGTGATTGCACAGCTTTTGATAAACTGTTGCTCCTTTTCACTTTGGGGTGTTTGGGTGTTCAGCTCTGCAGTTGCTCTATTTGCAAATACCTCGACTCTCAAATGGCTCCATTTTCGAATGTTTTGGCTCCCGAACACCGAAAACCCGGACGTAAACGCTCCAGTTTCCGACTCGGCCTCCTCTTGAGCACAGGAAGCTCTTGCAACCAGTCGGAAGCCGCACCTCGGTTGTCGAACATTTTGGAAGCCGATCGGGCTTCCGGAATGGATTCTGTTTGACGACCAAGCTTTGACTGTACTTTTGCTGCCCCAACAACGGTGAATTCGAAATGGGACCGAGTAACAGAGCCACGATGCTTCTTGGTCATAGCCAAAGATCTGTGGGGTGGCAATATTTGCCACTGGCAAAAATCTAAATTCAGTTCCTAGAATATAAGCTCACTGTGCCTCTGCTGAATACTTCCAAAGGACTTGGATGTTGCAACAACTTTGGGGCCTGAGGGAAATAGAGGTACAGATGGCATGTGCAGGTGGGAGAGCAACTGCGGATATATGAGAGATAGAGGACTCAGCAAGTCATGGATATACCTGTCTAGAAGTACGTGCAGCCCTGCTGCTTTGTCTTGAGCACTTACCTTGCTTCTCCAGGCTGTTCTCCGCACAATGAACTTAGCACTGCACAGCTGACAAACTCAGTTGCTTGTGTTGTAGTTTTCCAAACACTGACTGGAGATGCCCCTTTGGGCTTCCTCTTTTCACACTTGCTTCAAAGCATGCATCTAAGAGGCAGTCTGTGTGTACGTGTGTGTGTGCGCGCGCTTTTAAAGTGGTTATTAAAAACTAAAGGGTGTAATTCAGTATTCATAGAATCGTAGAGCTGGAAGGGTCATCTAGCCCAAATCCCTGCAGTGCGGGAATGTTTTGCCCAACATGGGGCTTGAACTCACGATCTTGAGATTGAGTTTCTTGCTCTACCAATTGAGCTATCCTGTTGCGCTAACACTACCGTTCCACCAGCACAGGCATTGCTGCTTGCCCCATGGAGCGATCTCCCCTCTCCTCCCCCTCTGCACTGTTCTGGGGTTCCTCCCAACCACCCTGAGTGGATTTGGGGAAGGTGCGGGGAGAGAAGACAGAGGAACGCCTGGTTAGAGTAGCAGGAGTCCTTGCTCTGGCTTCCGCTAGCGCACTGGGTTAGTTCAATCCAGCCCTATGTGTTGCCTTTTCACATCCATTTCAAGTGGAGTTCAACAACAGTGGGTGTGTTTACACATGATGATAATCCAGCTCCTGCTTTGCTTCTCTGCTGGCGAAAGCAGGATAAACGAAGCCTTGGCTTCCTTTTAGGTCTAAACCCTGGGATTGTGGGCTTTTTCCTTAACAAGCCACAGTTTCTACCCAGACTTTAGCTCAAATTGGACATGGAACATAAAAATGCAGATTATTAGCCACCCCCTTCTGGTTCGTGCTCCTCCTCTACATTTGCTACTTTGCAAACCCTCTCTTTGCATTTTCATCCTTCCTTTTTGAACTCTTATTTTCCCGCTCCTGAATGCATGTACTCTCATGTGTCTGTTACAGAAGTGAGCAACTTATTCAGCACCAGATTAGAAATCTGCATATTTTAGATGCCTTTGAGCATGATTTACATATTTTCATGAATGTGACAGATGTTGAAGTATAGTTGGTAGACATATGGCATTTAACCTAAAATATTATTCTGAAATTGTTATCCACGACTGTGAACAACATTGAATCAGCTGTTATGTCTTCCCTCTTCAGGCATTTCAGAATGCTTCTGCGAAGGAAATTCTCTTCCCACCTCTGCCATCAGGTCATGCCAGATTAGCTCCTTTTTCACTTTTCATATCAATCTCAAACCAGGAGGTTTATAATTGACAATATAGGAACAGAATCTATCGTTCATATAGCATTTTTTAAGCACACTAACAAACTGTGAAATCACCACGTGGTTCTAAAATTTGAAACGGTCTGTAGCTTTTTTGAAACTGAAAGAGAAGCAAAATTGTACACTGAACATTTGAATAAATTTAACTTTTGCCACATCAAAGGGTGGAAATGCTCAGCAGATCCTATGCACGTGCTACATAATTGGGAATATTTATATTTTTTATTTCCCTTTTTATTTATTGGGGGGGAAATATATACACCGCTGGCCGGCATGTACTGTGGGTGCTGAAAGGAGTGGCTTGATTGCCTCTGTGTTTTTCATCTGAGGCCCTTTTTTGTGTAGTTCCCCTGTGAGAGGTCTGGAGGGTGGAAACACAAGAATGGGCCTTTTTTGCTGTGGCTCCCTGTTTGAGGAATGCTCTTCCCAGGAAAGCTCACCTGGTGCTTTCATTACATATCTTTAGGTGCCCAGCCAAAATGTTCCTCTTCAACCAGGCCTTGGGCTGATTAATATTCTACAGCCTTTGGGATGTGTTTGGAGGGGTTTTGCTTTATTTTTGTTTTAACTATTTGTTTTGTGCTTTTAGCCTGTATTTTTATCTTGTGAGCTGCCTTGAGATCTTTGGATGAAGGGCGGAATATAAATTTAACAAACAAACAAATAAATACAGTGCTGTGCCCAGAGGCTTTGCAAGCCTTTGGGTCACCTTCATAAACAACCCCTTTTTATGCTGGGTCAGACTATTATGTCCGTCTAGCCCTGGACAGTCTCCATGAGGTCCTTGTTGCTATCAAAGGGTTAAAAGAGTAGCAGAAACGCTCTAATCACTGAGCAGCTGGAGGTCATTAGGCTTCCAGGAACATGAGTCTGTATAAATAGTCCCCCTGTTTGTTTGTTCTTCCCCTTCTCCCTTTGGGTGTGTGTTTTTGCTGAGATGTGTGGTTCGTCGCCAGGATTGTTTTTGGGTGTTTTGTAAATAAACCTTATTTTGATTTACAAACCGCATGCTCCAGGACTCCTTTTGGGAAGATGCTGCCTCTCCTGCCCTTCTTAGCTGCTGCGCGAAATCCTCTGCCGTGGTGAGACTTTTAAAGAAGGAAGTGCACTGGGCATTTACATTAAACTAATTAAAGTTTAATGGGACAGGTTATGGATGTTTGTACGTCAAGAAGGAGATAAGGAGAGCAATTCAGAGTGATTTATGCAAGGACTGGAGTGAAGACAGAAGCGGTTGCTGACAACGAAAGCCTCCAAAGCAGCTTGAGTCCTGCAACGTGCCTAGAAAAGTTTTAAAGAGGCACTGCGCAGTTTGTACTCGCTGGAAGACGTCTGATTCCTCAAGGAGCCACCTCAGCAGCTGGGAGACGGTCTACAGGTGTGTGAGTATCGTTCCTAAGCCCCAGGGAGGATGGCAGAGTCCCAGGAAAGTTTTACTGTCCCGTTTACGCGACTCAATGGGAAAAATTGGCAAGATTGGAAGGCTAGAGTAAGGGTTTGGTTGCAAGCAAAAGAGTTGTGGAGCTGTACTGAAGCACCGCCTTTACAGGCAGCTGCAGACGTGTCTGCAGAAGCCAAAGCAGCAGCAGCAGCTTCACAGAAACGCGACAGGAAAGCCCAAGGTCTACTAGTTTTGGCAGTGGGACCAGAGCAAATGCCTTATGTTTCTGAGTTAAAGAACACGCATGAGGTCTGGACGGTTCTGCAGCGGTTAAATTCCAGAAACACTGCGGGGGCCAAGATCCATGCTACAAGATGTTTGTTTGATTTACGTCTCCAACCGGGAGCGTGTGTGAAAGAACATATTGCCAAAATGGTGTCTGCCTTTAATCAACTAAGACAGCTGGGCATTCCTTTCTCTATGGAGCAGCAGTCATACATATTGTTGTCTTCTCTTGATAAAAGCTATGAGACTCTAGCTCTAACTTTGGAAGCTATGCCTTCAACTGAATTAACCCTTGAATACATTTCTTCTCGGCTTGCGGATGAACAGGATAAAAGGCAAAGAGAAAGAGGTTTGTCTTTAAAGGGGAGTTATGCTGTGCCTAAGAGTGTTGATGCTGAGTTTGAGCACACAGTAAATGCTTTTGCAGCTAGACACTGTTTTCGCTGTGGTTCCCCTTCCCACCTAATCAGGAATTGCACACGTGAACCTGGTCAAGACAGCAACAAGGCCGTTACCCCTAGTTACCAGACAAGGAGTTCCAGGGGACGTCGAAGAAGAGGAGGAGGTCGTGGCTACTCCCACAGCACACAGCACATGGCTTCAGCAATGGCGTTGATGCAAGGGCGTGGCCAAGGCAGCAATCTACGCTGGTTGATCGACAGTGGTGCATCTCACCACCTGGTGGCGCCATCTAGTGTACGTTTGCAGAATTGCAGACATTTGCAAACCCCTAAAGTTGTGACAATGGCAGATTCAACTAAACGTTCCTTAGAGACTGTAGGCACAGTGTTCTTGAATTGTTTGCAAACAGAAATTGATGCCTACGTGCTAAAGGGACTGAAGGGGTGTATTTTGTCTGTGTCAGAACTTGATAGAAATGGGTTTAAAACTGTGTTTGAAAATGGGGTTTGCACTATTTCAAAGAATAACGTATCTCTTTTGCAGGTGGAATGCAGAAATGGGTTATATTATTTTGAGACAAGTCCAGATGAAGTTGAACAGGTTCATGCTGGTTGTGTGAACACGCCTACCCATAATTCTTGTGTTCATTTATGGCACCGCCGTTTAGGGCATATTAATTTTCAGTATGTTAAAAGGCAACCTGAATTATCAGAAGGGTGCAAATTGAACAAATGTACTAAGTATTTGGATTGTACTGCATGCAAAAGTGCGAAGGTTCATAGATGCAGCTATCCCAGTTCAGATAGGAAATCTGACAAAGTATTCCAACTTGTGCATATGGACCTGTGTGGCCCAATGCCTGTTGCTAGCATGGGAGGTTCAAAGTATGCACTGTGTCTCTCGGATGACAAAACAAAGGTTACATGGTTTTTTCCTCTCAAAACAAAAGCAGATACTGCAGAAACAGTTAAAAATTGGGTTCATGCGGTAGAACTTGAATTCGGTACTAGAGTACTTGCTTTTCAGACAGACAGAGGGTCAGAATTTACCGGGTCTGTGTTGCAGAATTTCTTTAAGAAAAAGGGAATTAAGCATCGTCTGTCTACACCTTATTCCCCCCAAGAAGGAGGCGTGGCCGAACGTAAAAATAGGGTTCTGCAAGAGTTGGCAAACTCTATGTTGTTTGATGCTAAACTTCCTCAGAGTTACTGGGCGGAAGCCTGGCAGGCGGCTACTCATATTCTGAACCGAGTATATAATTCGGTAATTGATACTACGCCTTATTTTGCTTTATATGGGAAGAAGCCCAAAGTTAATTACTTTCGGGTGTTTGGATCTCAAGCCTATGTACTTATCCCAAAAGCGTTAAGGAAAAAGGGAAGTCCAAGGGCTAGGAAACTCATCTTTTGCGGGTACGAACCACATGCCAAATCTTGGAGGTTTGTGGACCCAGGTGGGGATACTACAAGAGTGGTCCTCAGTAGGAGCGCTGATTTTTGTGAGCAGTCCGGATGGACTCACTTACACGCTAACCCTGACATTTTGAGAGATGATTTAGGCATTCATGCTGAGAAAGAAAGTCCAGAGAGTGATGAGCCAGAAGGGGATGGTGCACATGGTTCAGATGCAGATTCTGATCAGGCACGAGGTTCTTCTCCTAAGGTAGAAAAGCCAGAATCTAGGAGTGCTCCAACTTCGCCAGTCAGTAGGCCTAGCAGACAGCAAAAGCAAAGCAGGTCACCTGCAACACCAAGCCCAAGGGAGGTATCTAAACGGAGGTCTTTATCCCTAGAGGCACGTCCAGACATAAAGTCTGAGACGGATTCTGACAGCCAACGGTCAGAGGGGGCACAAGAGGAGCAATTGCGCAGGTCAAAACGCGCCACGAAGGGCAAGCCGCCAGAGCGGTTTAAGGTGACAAGTGTATACGTAAATATGGCACAGTGTGAGCCAGAAAGCTATATGGAAGTACAACAGCTTCCAAGCTCAGAAGCCGTAAAGTGGCAGGAAGCAATGGAAAAAGAGATGGCTTCAATGAAGTCCCTCGGTGTGTTTACAAGTACAGAGCTTCCGAAAGGGCAACAAGCTGTAGGTTGTCGATGGGTATATCGTTTAAAGCCCACAACTACTGAAGAGTTGCAATATAAAGCCCGGCTAGTTGCAAAAGGGTTTTCGCAGCGCAAAGGTGTTCACTATTCTCAAATCTATGCCCCTACTTCAAGATCGGAGTCATTAAGAATGCTTCTAGCCTCTTCAGCTAAGAAGGGAAATAAGCTGTTTCATTTTGATGTCAATGTGGCTTATTTAAATGCAGACTTACAGGAGGAAGTCTATATGACACCACCACCAGGTTTTGAAGGAGACAAGCCAAACCAGGTCTGGCGCCTACACAAATCCATTTATGGGTTGAAACAGTCCGCCCGTAATTGGAATTCCTGCTTAAACGATGCTCTAGAGAGCATGGGGTTCAGAAAGAGCGCAGCAGATGCGTGTCTTTATCTAAAAGGCTCGGGATGTGAACAAGAAGCAGTTTTGATATTTGTTGACGATTTATTATACAGTGGAAAGGATGATAAACTTGCACAACAATTTGCCACAAAGCTTGGAGAAAGGTTTCAGATAAAATCACTAGGCAATGTATCTGTTTATCTAGGAGTTAAAATTCAGCAAGATGAAAATGGTAACTATTGGCTTAGCCAAGAAGCTAAAATCCAGCAGTTGCTGGAAAGGTTTAAAATGAACAACTGTGCTGGTGTTAAAACCCCAATGGAGTTAAGTTACACAAAGGATGCTCAAACTGAGCAAAAGGCAGAGTTCTGTAATCCCGGGGTTTACCAGTCAGCGATAGGCAGTCTACTCCACATTGCACAGTGGACTCGGCCCGATATAACATATGCTGTCAACATGCTGTGTAGACAAGCTGAAAAACCGTCAATGCATGCTTGGCAAGGAGTAAAAAGAGTTTTAAGGTATCTCCAAACTACCAAAAGCTTTCGCTTAAAACTATCAGCAGAGGGCAGCACACAACTTGAATGTTGGGCCGACAGCAGTTGGGCAGATGCTGGACCAGATAGAAAATCAGTGTCAGGAATGGCGATAAAATTTGGAAATGCACTAATTGGTTGGAGATCAAGAAAACAATCACTTATAGCTTTAAGTTCAACTGAATCTGAGTTCAATGCGTTATCAGATATATGTAGAGAACTGGAATTTTATAAGCAACTGGTACAAGAATTGTTTGGAGAATGTTCCCTACCTATCAGAGTGTGGGAAGACAATCAACCTTGTATTAAACTAGCTAAATCAGGTCAATTCAAGGCGCACACAAAACACTTGGATATCCGTTATCAAAATGTATGCCAAAGTGTAAAACAAGGTTTAATTGAACTAAAGTATTGTCCAAGCCAAGAAAATCTCGCAGACGGTTTTACAAAAGCTTTGAGTCCGCAATCTCATAAATGTTTCTGTTCAGGTTTAAATTTGTATTAAGGTTGGTACAGCTCAGTGTTACGAGCGAGAGGGGGTGTTGCTATCAAAGGGTTAAAAGAGTAGCAGAAACGCTCTAATCACTGAGCAGCTGGAGGTCATTAGGCTTCCAGGAACATGAGTCTGTATAAATAGTCCCCCTGTTTGTTTGTTCTTCCCCTTCTCCCTTTGGGTGTGTGTTTTTGCTGAGATGTGTGGTTCGTCGCCAGGATTGTTTTTGGGTGTTTTGTAAATAAACCTTATTTTGATTTACAAACCGCATGCTCCAGGACTCCTTTTGGGAAGATGCTGCCTCTCCTGCCCTTCTTAGCTGCTGCGCGAAATCCTCTGCCGTGGTGAGACTTTTAAAGAAGGAAGTGCACTGGGCATTTACATTAAACTAATTAAAGTTTAATGGGACAGTCCTTCCCACCACCTGCAACCTGATTCTTTTAATTGTCTGTTCCAGGGATTGAATTGTGGACGCTCTGCTTGAAAATCCATGTGCGTGGATAGCTCAGTTGGTTAGAGCATGGCAGGGGGTTGGACTAGATGATTCTCAGGGTCCCTCCAACTCTAGAATTCTATGGATTTACCACTAAGGCAGAGGTTTTCAACCTTTTTGTGCCCACGGCTCCCTTGACCAACTACATTCTTTCTGTGCCACCCCTGTGGGGCTCAGGAGCCCAGTTATGTCACCCCTTGCCTGCAGAGCCAGCAGCCTCCCACCCCTTTTCAAACACCCTGCCTTGTGGAGGGTTCCTTCAGCCTCCTCTCCTCTCCCCTCCTCTCTCCTTGGAAGTCCTCCAGGCAGCTGCCGCCGCCACCGCCCCTGGTCTCTGAGCTGCCCCAAAGAGAGGTGCCCCTCACACTGCCCCACAGGGGCCTGGGACTTGTCTATCCATACCCAACAGCAAGGGCTGGTGGACCGGCTGGCTGGACTTCCTTGCCTGTTTGCTTGCTTACTCTGAGGCCACTTCAGCTCCTGACATCCAGCTTCCCCTGGCCAGCCCCAGAGGCACCATTTGCCTGGGGAGCTTATAGCCAGGGCTGCTGCAACAAACAGCCTTGCAAGCCTTTGGGAGGCAGAGATGCAAGAGGGCGTCAGAGGAGGGAGGGAAGGAAAGAAAGAAAGACAGAGGCCAGTGTTACCCGCGGCCCCCCTGACCTTCATTCAGGGCACCCCAAGGTGCCACGACACACTGGTTGAAAACCGCTGCTCTAAGGTATGATTTCTCCCCAAAGGAACAAGTTTGGATTTTCATGGATTTGGGCAAAGTTCGGTACTGTTCCTAGCTGTTCCTCTCTTGCTCCACTTCACCTTTAATCTGACTATTATTAAATCCTCAGGGTCACTTATCTTCCCATCGGAATAAAGCTTGGTGATTGTGTTATAGCGTCAGTGAAAATGTGCTGTTGTCCTTGTGGGTTTTGTGCTTCTGCCAGGCGATTCAAGGCACTACTCACTTGGCCAGAAATTAAGCCTAGCCAGCAGTGCAAAACCCCAAAGGATTTAAATGCTTGCAATTAGAAGTGGGTTCTAAGGGAAGGTGCAAGCCTACCGCAGCAGACCCCCGTGTAAGCGGTGAGCCTGCAACTCCTGCCTGCATTCATATGTGCTTGCCTCATGGCCTTAAAATCAAACATTGCAGCAAAGGCAAGTGCTGGGTTTGATAACAGCTTAGCGTGTCCTATAATTTACTGTGGAGTGTGATTGCTTGGCAGTGATATAATTGCTAGGATGGGATCTGCACCCACAGAGATTCAAGGGACCCATATGTTCGCAGCCACCCTATTCAACAAGAAATAAAATTTAAAAAGCTGCTTACTCTGCATACGCTTGCATTTTTGGTCTGACTGAAAAGATTACCAGCAGGTACGCCAATGGTTATGTGATAGCCGGAAAGATCAGCAGCTCTTTTTGGCACAGATTTCTAGAGCTGTGCAGTGAAGAAACTGCCAATTTCAGAAATGGCCCTTATTCATAGCTGTACTTTACTTTGCAAGGGAGGCAAAGACGTTGCTTATTCAAAGTTTTGTGCAATTAGAATGAGAAGCTTGTAGGGAAGGACTTCTGAGAGTTTGGACCTGTAACTTCTTTTTGCATTTTCAGTTAGTTTTTTACAGGATTTTTTATGGACCAGGAGGAGGAGAGACTTCAGTTCCCCTGTATAAAATATTCCAGGTGGTACCTCTGGGTTTTAGTCTGCGGTGCTCCAGCGACTAGGGTTCCCCACCATGTTCCCAACCTGTCTTAAACCATATTCTAGGTCAGGGGGTGGCAGAAGACAGATAGATAGATTGATTTGCAGTAAATCAGTAAGGTTTTCTATCTCTGTTGTCAAGCAACTTAAAAGTTTTTTGCTCCCAAATTAGGCTGACCAGAAAGAGGGGTTGGAGGGAGCGAACCAGGAGTGGGTTTGGGTGTGAAAACGGTCTTGTGAGATTGCTTCTCGTAATGATCACAAACTTCTTGGCTGGGCATTTTCTAAATTCTTAGCGGAGCCACTATTTTGCACCTGACTCTGATTGGTGGATGTCAGTGGAAAACAAGTAGAACCTGCAAACCTAGAGCTTGCCCACTCCTGCTCCAGGGCTTTGTGTCACTCTGACGAGGACTGCTCCACCCTGCTCCAATTTTGCCACTTGCACACACCAGACACCGGGCTTTGCCAGATTCAGCTCAAGGTGGGATACTGCGTGAAAGTCGAATTTTGACAGGTGCCAGGAGAAGCTCTCCCTAAAGCCACGAAAGCCCTCGCCAAATTTAACTTGACAAGTTTACTCATGGTGCCTGTATTTATCTACACAATTACGTCTATACTAATTATACGCCAATTGGTTTTAAACTTGCTTGTCATGGTTTCCTCAAAGGACCCTGGGAATTGGGAGTGAATTGCCAGGGCCTCCTCTTCATGCCAAGTGCAGCATTTATGTTTTATGAGTGTTTCATCATCAAGACGTTGGCAGCTCTCCTTAGCCGCCCAAATCACGATTGCTAGGAGAGAGGGGTTAGATGGCCAAAGTGTTTACTTCTACACTGTCAGTGCAGTTGATTAAGTGCCAGGTCCGTGGTGTAACTAGATGATGAAACTCGTCTCTGTACTTTTTGACCTGGGACACATACGTTTGCAATACTGCTCAAGTTAGGTAAAGGGAAGTAGACATAATCTTTATGGCCATGCTAGCATTAACTGGGATCAAAACTCAAGAATTGCTGTATTAGTTAAGACCAGTAGCACATTCAAACCAGCATTCTCTCCCCCGCCCCTTATTCGCAGCTGCTATTTGTTCTAATAGCCTAACATATCGCCACCTCCAGAGATTTAAAAGCTATTGAACAATCCTGATTTGGATTTGATTAGGGACTTTGAAGATGCTGTCACATGAAATGGACTGCAAATTTCATACCTTAGTCCCAAAACAATTAATTGTCCTGGGGCGTGTAAGCCATGTTTTTCAAAGCTATGGAACAAATCGTATCAATATGACGAAGCCTCAGTTTTGATGCAGTGTGTCCCAGTAGGTTCCTGTGGAGGTAGTGCAGAATTCAGTCTGCCACTTGATGTATTGGTGCTGTGCTGTCACCATAAAGGCGTGGTTATTGAAAGCTTTAAATCATATGCAAAACATTCCAAATTACGGTGGATTGTATCCAGTGCTTGGTGAGGGGAGTTCCCCCTTACTTTGCTCTATTGTGTGCCCCCGCCATGTTCTGTGGAGGGCGGCGGGCAGGGAGTCAGTGATGCAACTGCATCCTAATACGGAATTGCAGGGATTTCAAAATAAAAAGAAATTCAGCCGGGGAAATGAGTTTGGAAGCATTCCCCCCCCCAAGACAAACCACAGTTAAAAATTTTCTAAACCAAAATATGCTACAGATACTCTTTGCTTGTTTAAACCAATAAATCATAGTTGACCTCACAACATACTTTGTGAACTTGGCTTGTTTCAGCTGGCAATAGTTGAAATTAACCATGGTTTAGGGTTCAAATACAGCACTAAACTGTGGTTAATTGAAACTGGAAGCATAAGTTTCCAATCTTCATGGGGTCATGTCAAAAGAGGGAAGGGGGAGACAGAAACTCAAGATTTGAGCATGTAACAAAGCATTGTGTCCAGATTTGGCCAATATGTGCAGAGTAGGAGAAAATAAATTCCATGTTTATTTGCTAAAATGCAGCCTAGAGTTTGGTATTTGTAGAGTTTGGTACATGGTAAATAAGAAATACATGTAGGCTTGCCAAGTTGCAATGTTTTGTTTTTTTGCCCATTTTAATGGGCTTTCATGGTTTAAGAACTGTCTTTCACATTCTGTCATGGGTTCACAGTTTATGGAATTCTTGGTGCAAGTCACTTTAAATGTTCTCCCTCTGTTGAGAAAATGTAATGAATGATCTGCGCCAAGATTGAGATAGCTGAATTGTCCTTCAGTGGAACAGCAACAGGGCTTCAAAATGAGCCACATAGTTTTAACAGAAGGAGTTGCCTTTGACCAGCATTTCTAAAACTTGTTCACCCTTGAGGTCATATTCAAGCAAAAAAAGGGTACACCAGCAGCCTGATCTTTCCAAGACTAAATGTAGGAAGTAACCTTGTCATCGGCCTAATATTAGAGGTTATTCTAAGTAAAGGAGGGGGTGGAGAGGAATAGATTTGTTTCAGTTGCCATTGACTTCCTCCAGGCAATCTAAATATTGTACAGTAGTACCTCGGTTTACAAACTTAATCCGTTTTGGAAGTCCGTTCTTAAACCAAAACCGTTCTTGAACCAAGGCGTGCTTTCCCTAATGAGGCTTCCTGCCGCCGATGCCCTTCCACCGTTCAGATTCCGTCCTTAGACCGAGGTAAAGTTCTCAAACCTAGACACTATTTCCAGTTTTGCAGAGTTTGTAAACCGAATCGTTCTTAAACCGAACTGTTCCTAAACCAAGGTACCACTGTACAGTGGTACCTCGGGTTACATACGCTTCAGGTTACATATGCTTCATGTTACAGACTCTGCTAACCCAGAAATATTACTTCGGGTTAAGAACTTTGCTTCAGGATGAGAACAGAAATCGTGCTCCAGTGGCGCGGCGGCAGCAGGAGGCCCCTTTAGCTAAAGTGGTGCTTCAGGTTAAGAACAGTTTCAGGTTAAGAACGGACCTCTGGAATGAATTAAGTGCTTAACCACTGTACTGATACGTTTCAGCCACAGTTTGGGTTGTTTCCTACCATATGGAAGAGCCCCGCCCCCGAATCAAGAAGCTGTAAGATAATAGAAACAGAAAGGCAATAGCCCTGTAGTTGTTGGACTTTATCCATTCATTGGAAGGAGAAACAACAGTTTGGGCTTTGTTGTACCTGCACTGCCTCTTTTGAAGATATAGAGGCTTCCATTCTACCTTTCAGCAGATAAAATGTGCAGAGGTTTCAATGGGGGACCAAGGAAAGCAACCTTCAGAGGTTGAATGAAGGCTCTGGGAGAGGGAGGTGGAGTTATGATTACCTGCACCTTTCCAAGTTAAGGGCAAAAAAGCACTGGTGTCTTTGAGAGACTTTCCCTCCTGTATTTAAAGGGAAGAGCAGGCTCTTCTGGGTGTCCTCTTCCTATCAGGTGTGATGCGTGCATTTGATTGCGACTGATGTACAAAATGTGTGGTGGGCGGCAGGCCCCAAGTGGAAGCCCCTTGAGCAAATGGGGAGCGGCTGCAGCCGTTCTGCACCTGTGGAATGCCGGTTTCTGTTCCTCAGAGCCCTGTTGCTTGTCTCTTTCAAAATAGGAAGTTTCCATGTGACGCGCTGCATTATTCTGGATGTTTTCTCAAGTGGGTCGCAAAACCCTGGAGGGCAAGAGATAAATCCACAAATCATGCAAAAGCTAACCCTGAAGCGCGGAGCTGCAAAGATGCCTCATCTAACCTATCTGATAAACCGTTCGTAGTCTAGCCATCCAAGATGCTGTCTTGTGGGTGGCCGTTTCCTACTTCCAAGTAGGCCCACAAAGTTTCACTGTCCTGCCCGCCCCCCACAACACACCTGCATTCTTGATATGTGCCTAAAGATGGTAGAGGGCGAACCACCTTTTTTAAAGTGTGCATGGTTCTTTCTTAGAATCATAGAATTGTAGAGCTGGAACATTCAGGGATCGAACCTGCAACCTTGGTGTTATCAGAGCCACACTCTAACCCACTGGGCTATCCAGGCTCCAGGCTCTTGCCGCATGCAACCAAGTGAGGTGGCTATTAACAAGCACACCTTTATTCTTCCCGCACGCCTCCGTTTACTATGACTGGCTGGAAGCAACATAGTCCCACCCTCCTTCTCGCAGTCTCTGTAGCCCATTTCTGACACTGCACGGAGTTCACTTTCACTCATGCCCATCGCATTTCCCACAGGGTTTCCATGGCCCAGGCCACCACCACTCTGTTCCCTTCTGGTGCTTTTTGTGCAGATAGAAGCTCAAATAGATTATGAGCCGGTTTTTAGAGCTTTTTAACAGCATTTATTAAACATGAATTAAAACGACACACTCCAGGATCCCAATTCCCATACGACAGCTTAAATTTTTAAAGCAGATTGCCACAAAATAGCTGCTTCTGCTGAAGAGCCGTGTTCGATTATTAACACAGAATGGCAAGAAAGGGGGAAATGAGGGTGTTCAGTACTTTGTGTCACATATGGTGTTGTGTTTACGCAAAAACACACACACGGGGCTGCCGTTTTAGCTCGTGTTGCCCTCCAACCCTGCTCAGTGCACACCCCACTCCCTCTCTCCTCTTTTCCCAACACCTTGCAAGGCTCCCTGTGTGCAAAGTGGGCTCCTCTGAACATGTGCAGAGTTCCTTTCCTCCCTCTCACTGTGTTTTTATTACACCATCCCGTGGCTGAACTCCTTAGTATGTGTGTGTGTGTGTGTGTGTGTGTGTGTGTGTACACATACACACATATCTATATCTATCTATATCTATATCTATATCTATATCAATATCAATATCTATATCTATCTGCTCCTCCCTTCCAGACAAATGCATACTTGTGCTCATCCCTTTCTATCTCTCATAGAAAGAGACAACCAATTCTTCCATTCTGCCCCCCCCCCAAAAGTGGGCTTTCCCACTTCTGTGGGAGAACTGCAAGTGAAAAATTCTCGTTGGAAACGGGGTAGATGTGGTTTTAATGAAGTAACTGCATCATAAATAGTGTTCACCCAGCTGACGTGACTGAGGTAGCCCACATCTGAGAGAAGAAAGGGAGGCTTAGTAGTAAGGCGTTGGGCCTTTAGCTTTGCGTATAATTATCAAGCTCCTCAGTTTGAAATAAAACCCCATCTTAATGTATCTAGGTTCTTAATTTGACGGAAAAGCTCCCCCTCACTGAAAGGGTCCACATTTTTTTCCTACAGGGCAAATGCTTCTAAAACATATCCCTGCCATCTCTTGGTGTATTGTGCGATATTCTCAACCCGTGATATTAAGACATTTTCCTCTTTGTTCTCAGGGGTGGACATTGATCCTATGACGCATGCCCGGAAGAAACAGCTCTTACTTCTGAAACACTCAGCTGGTTCTGCTGGCCAAGCTTTGTCACCGATTGACGGTGAGAGAATGGATAGGACTGAGGCGGAGGATTGCGAGCGAGGCAATGGCGCTGAGGGGCAAACCTGCCAGAGTCAATTTGCAGGCGTGAATAAAAGCAGGAATTTGCAGGAACTCAGAAAGACGTATCCATTGAGAAAACGCCTCAGCTCATCCGTGGATAAAAAAACATGCTCCGTGCTCCTCACTAGATTGGAGGATGTTGCCGGATCCCTGTCGGAGGAGACTCAGAGTGGGATGAAGAGAGGTCTCGTCCATTGTATGGATGACTTCAGACCCGCCTGCCTTCCGGATCGCGTTCAGGTCGTGAGAGCAACAAAACAAGAGCCATCGGCAGGGAGATGCACAATATCGTGTTCTGGGACCGGGCGGCAGGGAAGCGATGCTTGTCTTGCAGAACCCAGGAAGCGCAGGCTAGCCTCGCTGAACGCAGAGGCAGTCAACAACCTGCTTTTCGAACGGGACGACGGCTTAATAACCAGCCGGCGTTTCCGGAAAGATCCCCCCAAAGTCGGCGGAGTTTGTTGCACTAAGAATATATGCTGCAGTACTCAGGGCGCTTGGCCCTCGGTGGAAAAGCAGAGCTCCAAGGCAGCAAAGGGAAAGAACCAAAACCGACCGAGTCCGAAGTGTGCTCCTCAGCCGCTGGATGGTGTCGTCGACGGGAAAGGGCGGGAGGATGGCGGGATTTCCTACCACCCTGCTCCAAAGAGATTGGCCAGTCTCAACGCCGCAGCGTTTCTGAAACTGACCCATGAGAAAGACCAGCCGCTGAAGCCCAGGAGTAAATCCACTGGGGAAAAAGAGAGCAAGCCTGAAAACCACGGTTCCAAATCCAAGCTTAAGTGGGCCAAAGCCAGTGGGAAAAACTGCGTTAAATCCAAAAAGGAAATGTCCACTGTAAAAATAGAAGGTCATCATAGCTGGCAAGGAGTCGCTGAGGGCGTATTTACAAAAGCAGCCCATCAGGATCCTCCTAGAATTTTGGGGGAAACGGAGTCTGTCAGTTATGAGCCGCTACCTAACTCTTGCGAAGGCCCGGAGGGTTTCTATCACAGACTGCCTTTGCTCATGGGTGGGCAAGCCTCTATGAAACCTGAATATGGAAGACCCGGAGAGAAATCTCCGACTCCCAAGCAGGAATTTCATCAGCCTTCCTTCCCAGTACCTCAGTTCCACCCTTTGCCCGTGCCAGGAAACCATACGGATTGTGGCTGCCTCTACGAATCGTCGGACTTGACTCCATTGAATGGGTTTTATGTTTATTATGGCCAAAGCGGATACAATGATTACACTCACTGCTCTGTTTACCCGAAGGATGAGCTGTCCCAGGCGACGGGTTGCGAGGGGCTTTTGGTATCTCCGGGTTCTTTACCGCCAGACCCCTCGTTCCAGCCATTTCACTGGTGTAGCTCTCCCTACTGTTGTGGGGAAGGACCGGCAATTAACAGTTACAGCCTTTGTGGAGTTATGCACGTGCCGGAGAGCAGAATCAGTACTGTGCATGCAGGGCGGAACTGCTACCCTTATAAGATGCCTTTTGCAGCAGGTAAGTCTGAAATGGGATTTCCCCACGCCTTAAAAAAAGAAAAACTTGGCTGCTCATACTTAAGTGTACTTGAGGCTTTACAATGTGGGTTGCCGGCTTTTTACTGTAGCCTGTTGAGAATGAATTAGTTTTGCCTAGGTGATCAGATGCTGGGATACTGTGCTGGCCTTGACATTTACATTCCTTGAAGCGACTGTCTCATCTTACTTCCTAGCATGACCTGTCTTGCAGCGATATGTTTTAATGGTTGCCCATAGCAGCCCAGTTTCTCCTGCCAGATGGCTTGAACTGAATTATGTTTGCAAGTGGGGTACACATACCGTGTGCCGTATTTGCTGTGTGAGATGAAAGGCTTGCAAACTTACAGGTTGTCCAATGTGGGTATTCAGCTTCAGGTTTTTTCCCTCAGAAAAATTCATTTATGAAACGAAGAACCTGAGTAGAAATGTAACATTTCCAGAAATTTTGAAACCATGGAGGGTTTTGTTTTGTTTTTTGGATGGGGGAATTTGGGGGGGAAATAAGCAGTGTTTGGGTTTTTAGCATCCTTTACACTTTGAAAGTCATTTGGGTACTTTAGGAACATAAAATATATCATGTTCAACTTTGCCATTACTTTATGATGTTTAGTATATTAGAAATGCCATTTATTCAGTCTATAATTTCGTATTGAATTTCCTTAAAAAAACCCACAAAGTTATGCTGCGCTATAAGAAACATGGCATCTCTCATTTTACCAGTTGGTGAGGAGTAGGCAACCCCCCCCCCATAAAAACAGGATAAACCATCAACATTAGAGTAAAGAAAGAAAATTACTATGGTTTGTATTCAACTAAGTCCTACTCAAGAGCATACCCATTGAAATGAATGAGCCAAAGTCAGCCATGCTTCTTTCAGTCCCCCGCAGCACTCAATTCCATTGAAAGAAATGTGAAGGCGGATGGGAGAGAGGAACCAAGACTCAATGAATATTACATGAAATTTAATCAGTCTCATTTTCTGAGTTATTATTATCAGCTTCTGCTTTTTCATATTTGTCATCATATCCATCAAGCACTTCTAAAACTTGAAGTAATGCTTGGATTGAAACAAGTTTCTCTATCCTTTCTCCTGTCATAGCCCAACATTTTTCAATTTGGGTAGAGGAAATAAAAAAAGAAGGCTTTGCACGAAAATGAAAGCAAAACACTCCCCCCCTCCGATTTTTTCCAGAGTTCTTATGTGCCTTCATATATTTAAAACCAAATAGTTTTAAGTGTGGGAAACTTCTACTGATAGTCTCACATTTCAGTGGTAACCTCATATTTTGGTCTGTGCTTGTTTTATTTCCAAGTGAGCTGCTCAGTCCATAGAGGGGAGTAGGGTAGGATATTATGGAGGGTGCAGGGGGAAAACAGCTGCCCGACTTTTCTAGAGCTCCACATAAAGGTAAAGGGACCCCTGACCATTAGGTCCAGTCGTGGCCGACTCTGGGGTTGCAGCGCTTATCTCGCTCTAAAGGCTGAGGGAGCCGGCGCACAGCTTCCGGGTCATGTGGCCAGCATGACTAAGCCGCTTCTGGCAAACCAGAGCAGCGCACAGAAACACCATTTACCTTCCCACCAGAGCGGTACCTATTTATCTACTTGCACTTTGACGTGCTTTCGAACTGCTAGGTTGGCAGGAGCAGGGACCGAACAACAGGAGCTCACCCCGTTGCGGGGATTCGAACCGCTGACCTTCTGATTGGCAAGTCCTAGGCTCTGTGGTTTAACCCACAGCGCCACCCGCATCCCCTAGAGCTCCACATATCTGGCTGCTAATACATGTTTGGGGCTGCTGATAGCATGGAGAGATCCTGGCTGGTTGAATACTATCCTTTCCCATTAGATAGAGGAAGGGGCAGGCAGTTTGGTGGTCATGCTGAGTAGCATACCAAGCTGCTCCTCATCCAGAGGCACTGTGCCCCGCAAACCCTCCTCTAGTGCTCTGGTACTTGGAAGAAGCCAAGCAGTTTGTAAAGGGAAGAGAAGGAAACAAAGCAAAAAGCAGTTGTGAAGGTTGGTACACAAATGCCACCTGCCCACCCACCCACTAGCAACCCTGTTCTCACTTCACAGTGAGTCTGAAACTGTGTCTTGCTGTGAATTGCGCTCGTCTGTCTCCTCCCTTTGCCAAGCTCAGGCAAAACAAATCACATTATGTGCAAACCAGTGGTTTGTTCTTGGCTTCTTCTCATGGTTTGCTTGGACAGAAACAAACCACAAAGTCAGGGCTGTGTTTGGTGTGCACGGTAAGCTACAGTTGTTTCAGACCAAAACAACTTACAAATAAATTATTATACATTTATTTACACCACCCCCTTTCCCCTGACAGGGATGCAAGGCGGCTTACAGATAAAAATGAGAACAGCTAAAGGCATGTGAGGAGGGAATAATTTAAAAAAAAATTAAATGTTGATAGAATTAAAACTAAGACTTACATTTGCCAGGTTTGCATAGCATAGTATCCTACTTAATCCTAAAAAGAGGGACTTTTCCTGGCCTGGTTCTTCCTCTTCACTAGCAACCAAGCATGTAGCTATTTACAAACCTCTGTTAAAATAGATTATGGCTTGGGTCTAAAGATTCCTGTCAACACGCCCTAGTGGTTGCCATTTAGCGGTTATTCTGTTTTATTTTCCAAGTGGTTTTCAGTGCAGCCTATCCCACTGCAGAGGGTCTCCAGACACTTTGGGGCTAAACTCAGAGGCCTCAGTACATATTGCAAAGTTCTCTTTACAGCCCTTAGTATTCTTATAGAGAATTGAGTTGAGTTAAACAAAAAAGATTCTTAATTCTGTACCACACACTTTCTCCAGTAGGTCACAACACTGAGTTCTCCTCAGTGTCTCCCCCTTCCCTAAGCTAAAATTGCCTTTGGTGGATTGTAGTTCCAACACCTTTTAAAGCTTGCCTACTAATTTCACACACTTTTAGATCTGCTGGTAGCAGCCGCCCTCCCTGGCCATGCTAGGAATTGACCGTGGGAAGCTTCCATCGCAGGACCTGTGCAGCTGTACCACTGAGTTATGACCCTTTTACAGAGGGATAAGTGGTGACTTGCCAGTCCCTGGCCCCCAGGATCAGGCCGTAGTGCAAGTACATAAACTATTGTGCTGCATGGCGATGACTGGTGACTGGCGATAGCTCTCCACAATGCTACCTTACAGAGAGAAGCAGCCTTTTTAAATTTGTAAGAAAACTTAAGTTCTGTTCTAAGTGATGAAGGTTACATTAAGGTTTTGTTTTAATCCAGTTTAATGAGGGAAAGCTGTGCTTGTTACAGAAAAACAGCAAAAAACCTTGTTTTTTAAAAAATAGATAAGGGTTTTTTTATAAAAAAAAACCTGCTCTAAATAGGGTTTTATTTAAATAAGCCATATTTGCAGTAGAACCATTGAAATCAATGGACAAATTAGTAATTCCGTTGATTTTGGTGGGCCTGCACAGAGTATGACCCCAGTCATACACAACCCGTATGTTCTCGTTTCCTGTGTTCTTATTCGAATCCATGTCAAGAGAAGCCATAGCTCAGTAGGTAGAGCACATGTTTTGCATGCACAAAGCTGTTCAATCCCCAGCATCTCCAACGTCAAAGGATTTCTCTCTGCCTGGTACCCACAGAGAGCTAAGACCACTTGAAGTAGACCAGTCTTCCACAAGCTTGGGTCACTAGAAGTTGTTGGAGCTACAACCCCACCATCCTTGGCATGCTAGCTGAGGTCGATGGGCGTTGTAGTCTGAATACCCAGTGATCCACAGTTGGGAAAGGCTTGAGCTAGATAAACCAAGAGACTGGCTCCGTATAAGGCAGCTTCATAGGTCATTTGTTTCAGGTACAGCTTCTGGTGTCTGCATAGCCGGGCTTCATCAATGTGGATCTTTCTCTTACAGCATGTAAAATGTTGATCCCAACGATTTAAAAACGCTTCTCACTGTTGCTGTGCTAGGAAATTCTGTGTCTAGAATAAAAGCTGCCGGACTATAAAATTCTATATCTGTAATAACTGTTATTTACACAATTAGTCAATAAAGAGGTGTAATTTCCTCTCCCCGAGATGGCAGTTGCCTCTGTGGACATCTCTTTCTGGCTGTGCACAGCCATGCTGTGAAAACCGTTTTAAGATTCGCAGGAAAGGATAGCTAATCCAATTAAACTGCTGGAGGGTTTTAGGTAGATGGCTGAAATGTTTAAACTGGGACTATGGGATAAGATGGGCATTACGATTTTCTCCTGCTCCCGGAATATATTGCGGTTCAAAAAAGAAGCATATGAGCAAAGAGTGTATTTGTGTAAATATGTGTGCTATCATAGTGTCATTTTTGTTCTCACCTGGTGGGTTTATGTGCCTTCAAAAACCTACCTTGCACTAAAGACTTAATTGATTGCACAACACATTCAGGAAATTGGGGGAGTGCAGACTCTGTAGAAAGGGCGCAGTGCCCTAAGCCACATTGTGCTATGATCAAGAACTTGATTGTAGTTTAGTTGGCAGAACTGGGAAGGCGGTGTAAATATTTTGAGTCATTCATGGGAAGACCTTTAATCAGGTTTCGCCTTTCTTAGAAAGGGATGAAGTTGCTAAAGGAAAATAAGTGTCATTCATAAATTAGGAGGTTTGAGTGGTGGCTAAACATGAGAGGAGCCCTGCTGGGTCAGATCAAAGGCTTATCTGGTCCAGCACGCAATCAGATGCCTATGAAAAGCCTCCCACAAGCAGGTCACGGGCACAATAACACACTCCCACTCACATCCCCCTACAACTGGTGCTCAGAGACACATTGATCATACATAGCTCTCATTACTAGTAGCCATCAACAGCTCTATCCTCTGTTGGTAGTTGATGGTACTCAGGACTGTATGCAGTCAATTGGTCTATAGGTGCCAATTGGTCCAGTGGCCGTTAAAGCCCTCCCCTCAACTGCCTGTCTTTCATCTGGCTGGCACAAACAATCCATGTATCACCTGTTACTTCTAAGTTGGGTCAGAAGCAATTCCTTGAAAGTCACTTGTAGTTCTTTCACTTTCCCTCAGTCTGGCAAGAAGATTGTTGCAGACGTCAGAGTGACTGCCCTCCTCCAGATCCATTGAGTGTCATGGAGCTGGCAGTAATATCCAATAACAGGTGAAAGACCACTGGCAAAATGGAGACTCCTTGCACCAGTCTCCCCAATCAGTGAGACTTGCTAGCTGGTCAGTTGAGTGGCCGACTGCACAGATTTGTGCCATGTTGGAGAAGCGGCATGGATCTCTCATGGTATTTTTAATTGTGATATACTTAGGCTATTCCTGCTTTAAAGGTGTGAGCTGGTATTTAGAACTAAGTAAGGTGGATTTACTTTCAGAGTCTTCCATAACTCAGGATACATCAATGTGATGGTTTTTGATAACAGCCACCTTTGAACAGCCGAGTCTTCAGTGACGTAATTAAAACATGCTTTGCACAGCAGAGAACTGCCATTTAGCCTTTTAATGAACTTTTGTGGGAATTTTTGTGCTGGATCAGATCACCTAACTGAGCTTTCTCCCTCTGCCGTTGGCAGCCAGACGCACCAAAGAAGATCAGAAACAGGTCAAAACAGTTGTGTCAGTCCCTCGTTGCCTCAGTGTCCGATACTCATAGATGCGAACACTCAAGATGGAAGTTCCACTTCTAGCCTCTTGGTGTCTGTGTTCACCTAATCCTTTTGTTTTAAAAGCCTTTTATCTTAGCACTTCAGCCAGCACAGTATTTTGTGCTGGTGTGTTGGATATTCTGTTTAATGCAATGTTCGAAGTATTTTGCCCTGACTTAAACCTATTGCCCTGACTTAAACCTATTGTCTGCCAGCTTTATTGCATGAGTCCAGTCTTGAGACAGTGACTCCTTTCTTCCCGTCTCTCTGTTCCCACCCATGAGATTCCAAACTTCTCCTGTTTGTTCTCCTTTCCCGTCCCAATCTAAAATGCTTGATTCGTTGCAGCAAATTGAGATTTCCTTCTAGCTGCTTGTATATTTTTACTTACTTACTGGGTTTTTTTTGTTTTTTGCATTTATATCCCACCTTTATCTTAAAGGTGGCCTACATTGTTTTCTCCCTCTCCATTTAATTCCCACAAGAACCCTGCGAGGTAGGCTAGGCTGAGAGGGAGTGACTAGCCCAAGGTCCCCCAGTGAGCTTGATAATCTTTGGTTGCTTCCCTGAGTCATGCAGGAAGCTAGAATTCATCCCTTACCTCTTTGTGTACTGAGACATATTGCTAGAGAACTATATTTCAGGAAGACTGGTTCTAGGTGGGTGATTTATATCAGGCTTCCTCAACCTCGCCCCTCCAGATGTTTTTTGGCCTACAACTCTCATGATCCCTAGCTAGCAGGACCAGTGGTCAGGGATGATGGGAATTGTAGTCTCAAAACATCTGGAGGGCTGAGGTTGAGGAAGCCTGATTTATAGCATTATTATTTGTGTATGAAAGGACGCAGGTGGCGCTGTGGTCTAAACCACAGAGCCTAGGGTTTGCCGATCAGAAGGTCGGTGGGTTGAATCCCTGCGACGGGGTGAGCTCCCGTTGCTCGCTCCCTGCTCCTGCCAACATAGCAGTTTGAAAGCACGTCAAGTGCAAGTAGATAAATAGGTACCACTCCGGCAGGAAGGTAAACGGCGTTTCCGTGCGCTGCTCTGGTTCTCCAGAAGCGGCTTAGTCATGCTGGCCACATGACCTGGAAGCTGTATGCCGGCTCCCTCGTCCAGTAAAGCAAGATGACTGCCGCAACCCCAGAGTTGGTCAGGACTGGACCTAATGGTCAGGGGTCCCTTTACCTTTGCCTATTTGTGTATGAAGGGCTCATTCAATCACAAGTCAGCACCTGCAGCTTGAAGTGTAAAAGCCCAAATGCAGGTTTGTCCAACTCATTGAGAACTAGATTTGAGATACAAAAAGTGCTACAACTCCCAGGAGAAGAGACCCTCTCCAGAAAGCTCCGTTCCAGTTTCTGACTTCAGGGATTCTGCACATCAAAAGGCGGGGCCACCACAACTCAGGGAGCCCTGGAAAGGTGGCTGTGCCTGTAATAATCAGGCCATTTAAAGATCTTGTCATATTTTATTAGCTGCCCTTGTTTTTACAGCCGTGGCACTTGCTTGTTAATACTCCCATCTCTGAGGAGGGAGGACTGCTTCCCAGCCTTGTTTTACAGCTTGCAGAGTGGGAGGCAGAGGGCAGCAGTTTCCCACAGCAAAAAGACTCGGCTGTACTTTGCTTCTTTAGATCGAAATCAGCTGTGGCATTGATTCTGCTAATTTGCTGGGATTTCCAAGGCTGCGTACGTAGGGGCCGCCACTCATCGCAGCATCCATTTCTGTCAACTTCCTCACTTATCAGAGGCCGGCGGAAGTTGCTCCGCTGACTATTCTGAAAGCCTGCTCAGGCAGGCTTATCTTCATGTTCGGAGCTCGCTTCTTGCAGCGTTGGTCAGGTCATGAGCTGGGGAATCATAGACTCATAGAATTGTAGAGTTGGAAGGGATCCCAAGGGCCATCTAGTCCAATCCCCTGCAATGCAAGAATATTTTGCCCAACGTGGGGCTTGAACCCACGACCCTGAGATTAAGAACCTCATGCTCTACCAACTGAGCTAGGTAAGCACTTTCCCACTGATGTTTACTCTTGCCATTCAAAAACATCTTTGCGCTGAGGCGTGTTTAGCTGTGACAGCTAGGATCCCCAATCTCACATAGGAAGCAGCCTTTTGCATTATTTTGGAACAGTTACGATACGATAACAGAACAACAAAATTGAAAAAATCTACACCAGACATTCAAAAACCAACAAGCCTGCTATCCCAGCCTGGTTAACCCCCTAAAAACTCTGATACCCCATAATTAAATACAATATACATCCAACATACATCTTAAACTGTGTTTAAAACCAAAATCACATTTGGATAAAAACTGTTTCTCAGGCGGCTAGTCCTAGTCTTTATAACCCTGTACTTTCTTCCAGAAGGCAGAAGCTGAAAGAGATCATTTCTGGGGTGTGCACTATCTTGCGCTATCTCTGCAGCTTTCTTATGACACCTGGAAGCATAGATTTGATCCAAGGTGGGAAGAGGGCACCCAATTATTCTCTCCGCAGTCTTTGCAACCCTGGACAGCCTTGTTTTCCCCCTGACCATGCAGCTCCCAAACCACACACACAGACCATAAGTTAATACACTCTCAGTCATTCTCCCGTTCTAACTTTTCCTAAGAAACTGAAGCCCTTTTTGCATGCATTCTGCCAGGAGGAACTGCGGGTGTTTTGGTATTGCTTTTATACTTGACTTGGTAGGTACAGCAGAAATATGGCAGCAGCCCCCATGCCGCTGATATTGCAGCTGCACGCCCAAGAGGTTTGAATTTTCTGCATGCGTGGCAAGCAGAAGAGGTCTTCTCCTGTGAGCTGTTATTGAATCATAGGGATCTTCCACATTTTCTTCTGGTTGCAGGAGATTTCTTGGGAGTGGGATGAGAGCTTTCCCCCTTTCATCTTCTGTTATTTTCATTCAAAATCTAATAATATGGTGCAATAACTCCCTCTGGGACACCTGAAGCAGCAGTAACTATGTAGGGACTAGGGAGAAGAGCATCTGATAGCATGGGGAAGTACAGGAATCTTTTTCGTGGAAGACCCATTTTGCCTTCTATCTCTCAGTCAAAATTGGTTTGCACATTTACTCCCCCCACTGATAATTAGAGCATACAAGCTAAAATCTTGCCATTGAAAGAGAAAGAAGGTGCAAGGAAAATGAGACTTTGGTTCTTGAGGTTGAAAATACGTTCTGACAAATTTGGCACCGGGCAGTCAAGTATTTTGAACACTGAAAATGCTGCGTAAATACTGTGGTGGAGGAGGTGAGCTGGGCAGAAGCAAAAAGTATTTTTTTATGGAGCCAGGATGTCATTCTTCCTGCTGTTATTCTGAGCATGACACTTGGCTTCTGATGGTAATATTTGTGCTTAGTCATTGTTAAGGAGGGCTTTACAGTCGTGCGCTCAGGAACCATCCCAAGAATTCTCCCTTCTTCCGACAAGCAGTGCCTCACGCTATATTTTGCTTTCCCTCCCTCCTCATCTCCTTGTAGACAGCTGCAAGTCCCTGGACCAGCTGAGCCTCACAATCCCTGTGGCAGGGCACCCTGTTTCACCTGCCCACCCACTCTCAGGATGCCCGGTACCAAGTGTGCCACCAGCTGCAGAACCTGTTCCTCACTTGCAGACGCCCAACTCGGAGCCCCAGACTATGGCCCGCGAGTGCCCACAGAGCTCCAAGCCTCCCAGTGGCTCCAAATCAGGCCTCCGCAACACCGCCAGCTGTTTACATGTGTCTGACAGCAAAACCGTTGGGGGTCACTCTCATCCAAAGCAACAACGGATCAACCGGAGAAGAGCCACCAATGGCTGGATACCCATTGGAGCAGCCTCCGAGAAGGCTGTCTATGTTGTGGTAAGCAGCCTGCCAAAACTGCGGGTTTTTTCTCCAATAATGAGCTTTGCTTATGATGGGGCTTGCTTGCTGGCACCTTCAATATACAGCTTTAGGTGCCAAGCAAAAACATTCCTCTTTAATCAGACCTTTGGCTGATTGGCACCCAGTGCCCTTTTTAAATGTGCTGGGTTGTTTTTGTTGTTATGTATTTTGTGTTTTTATATGGTTATATTGTGTTATTGTGTTTTATATTGTTTTATGTTGTAACCATCTTGAGACGTGGGTATAGGGCAGTACAGTCGTACCTTGGAAGTCAAACAGAATCCGTTCCGGAAGTCCGTTCGACTTCCAAAACATTCGGAAACCAAAAGCAGCTTCCGATTGGCTGCAGGGGGTTCCTGCAGCCAATTGGAAGCCGCGGAAGCCCCGTCGGACGTTCAGCTTCCAAAAATAGTTCATAAACCAGAACAGTCACTTCCAGGTTTGCGGTGTACGGGAGCTAAAATGTTCGAGGACTAAGCTGTTCGAAAACCAAGGTACGGCTGTATACAATTTTAATTAATGAGGATGATGATTGACTTTATATGCCCTGCCCCACCCTGCTCCTGCTTCAGTGTTGGAAAAAAGTACCGGTGGAGCCTTGTTAGGCTCCAACATCTTTCATCATAGAGCATCCTTGTATTAAGTGGGACTGCCCTGTGTTGTGTTTTACTGCAAAGAAGTTTAAACAGATTCTTCTCCCGGGGATGTTAAGCCTGTGACCAGAGTGCTGAAGTACCCCACTTTTTGCAGAGTTGCTTTCCTTAAAACCGGTGTGAACAAACTGAAGTTGCTTGAAGATTTCTTTCCCCTTTCTTTTCTGGGTTTCATAATCATTGCCTTTCATCTGAGCAGCATGTTTTGCTTCTGAAATTAACCTGCTGGGAGGAGAGATGCATCCTGCTGTTTTGTATGCTGCAGCTTCTCCATGGGTTCCTCTGGCAGCGCAGACACACCCTTTCTGGCAGAAAGATTTCTGCTTGGTGTAGGTGGATTCAAGGAAGCTGGCGTCTGTTTCTCAGCATTGTTTCCCTGCCTCACTTCTTTCCTCGGCGCTCTCTCTTGTCAATATTTGTAGAACGAACCAGAGCCAGCTGTTCGCAAGAGCTACCAGGCCGTGGAGAGAGATGGAGAAATCATCCGGGTCCGAGACACAGTCCTCCTGAAATCTGGACCACGAAAGAAATCTATGCCTTATGTGGCAAAGATATCTGCCCTATGGGAAGACCCCAAAACAGGTATTGGATGGGTGAATGATTGCATAACCATCTCCTTTGTAGGCAGTCAGGGAGAATTGGAATGGAAGGTAGCAAGTGATGGATGGCTTGTAAATGCATGCATACACACACCCAGCTAATACTGAATTTCTTTATCAAAGAGCTAGAAGAGAATTGGAGGGTCATCCTGTCCACCTTGCCTCCACACCTCTGCCAAAGCCTCTGTATTTTATTAATGATTCCATCCAAATTAGAAGGAAGCAGAAGGCCCATTATGTCAAAGTTCCCCACGGGGCAACAAGTAGGCTTAGCAGAACACGTTAAGGACGTGAATTGTGGGTCCACCATCTCAACAGAATCGAGCCACAGCAGCCACAATAATATCAAAGCAGCGCTCAGCCCAGTGGAACAGGAGATCTCAAAATAAAGCAGCGTCACAAGGACAGCAGCCCAGTTAAAATCCTAAAAAATGTGAAAAGTTGGCGGTCAACAAATGAGTTTTCCATGTCCCCTGAAGGGCCTGTAATGATGGAGCCAGTCGAATCCCAATTGGAACAGTTTCACAAACGTAGGGTCACTGCCGAAAAAGCTTTTTCCCTTCTGTCCGCTGGCTGATGGCTCACACATGGCAAGCATCTAAAATGGCCCTCAGCACACAGGCAGGCTGATGAGACTGAAAGCAGTCCTTCAGTAACCTGTTCAGGGCTTTAAAGGCCAACAAGAGACATTTAAATTTGGCTTAGAAATATAGTAGCACTGGCAGTGTAACTGGAGCAATAGAGGTGGTGCCATTTCCTGGGCACCTGTGTTTTGAAACAGTTGGAAGTTTCTGAACTGTCTTTAAAGACAGACCACAAAGCCACCGTATGGTAGTGATGCTCTGGAAACCTTACATCAGGTGTGGGGAACCTTTGGTTCTCCGGATCATGCCGAACTATAACTCTCCTCATCCCTTTGTATTAAATGGGAGGCCACTTCAGAGGCTTCTGCAATTATCACGGAAAGAGCCTCTTATTTAGTGCTCGGGGAGTTCTTCAGCCTCCGTGGCCAGGTCTTCTGCAACTCCCGTGTTCAAGGTGCAGGAGAGCAATCAGTTGGTCATCCCTGAATTGCACCCTATGTGGGACACAAGTGCATCCGTCCCATTTCAGAGAATTGCATCTGGCTGGTGGCCCTCTCTGTTGCAGAGAGAGGAGAGAAAACCAATTTAATTATTTTGTACTAGGGGCTGCTGCCCCATTGCCAGTCTTCTCTTCACACCCTAACACACAAACAGCCCACACAAAAAAACTCTTCCCCCATCCCTTCATAGCTTGCCCCCCAACCCCCATTCCTGCAGGCTTCCTTCTCTTGGCCAGGTCAGCCAAGAGTGTGTGAAGTGAAGTGAACAACTTTATTCCCTTCATTTCCCTTCCCTTGCGAGCAACAACAACAACAACAATAACAACAACAAGAGGAAGTACAGGAATGCCTTTTCTCTTACTGCTCTTAAGAACTGCAAATTCTGGCTCTTGCCTCCAGCCACGTACTTGGGGAATGTGCGCCCTCCAAACAGTTGCACTGTCTCTCTACTGAGCGTAGCATCTGAGCAACACCTGCTGCCATGTGATTCTTTTAACAGCCAGAATCTCAGAAGCCACTAATTAGACTAATGTTCTTTATAGTTCGCATTCTGGGAAATAGCGTCAAACTCTGGTTTCTGCCTGCTTTGTAATCCGTCTTCTAGCAGCTGGGATCATGCCGTGCTGCAGGTGGGAACAAAAAGCAAAAATTCTGTGTGGGAGCAAGGTGGTTTCTCCCTTTCCGGGCCAGGGGGTGGTTGGGTTTTGAGGTGAAGTTTCTTATTTGCTGAAGATGACTCAAGACTTAAAAGTTAAATTAACTTTAGTGGGAAAATGTACATATACATGGGAAGCAGTTGGGGGACGAGCAAATAAAGATTACTTTGTGGGAGAGTGATGGGATTTTACCACCTTTGTTAATGATAAAAATAAGGATTTATCTCTTCTTTCACAACATATGAGGGTTTGGACATCTTAAAGTAAAGTGCTATTTTGGTAGATTTGCTATATTTTGGCACGTGTTATGCTTCACATTTCTTTGCCACACTTGCCTGTTGTGGAGTAACAGGACATTCTTACGACACTTTGAACCAAAGGGTCTGTTGGATGGAGGAGGAAAGGAATTAGTTTTGTTTCAATTAGTTATTTGAGGGTAGTATAATAGTGTGGTGCAATTGTATCTGCATCCGCTGCTTATGTATTTATTTATTCTTGAAAACTTAACAAAACATGTTTCAAAAAATAAAAAGTTACATTCCAAACGCCAATAGTAAAAAGGGAACGAGGAGCATCCAAACCTTTTGGCTTCCTAAAGAAGAATGCTGTGCAATTGTCCCAGAGTGCCTACAGCTGAGGCTTTGTGTGGCTAAGAAAGCGGTTTGGAATTCTCTAATCCAGTTTTAGTTCAGCCTCTGGTTCCCTGATGATGTTGGACTATAGCTCCTATCTTGCCCTCCCAGCTTAGCTCAATGGTCAGGGATCATGGGAGCTGTGGTCCAATACATATGGGAAGTCAAGGTTGAAGAGCATTGCTCAAATAAAGCTTCAACCCACAACCGTGTTGCCTTGCTTTGAAACGGCAGAACCACCATCCTGTTTGTAGAAGCTGTTTGTTGTTGCTTGTGAGACAATCTGAGCAGCCCGAAGGAAGTCTAAACAGGCTGACCCAAAGCTGCAGTGTAGAGACTGAACTGACTAGAACAAGTCATTCAATCCCGGGCAAATAATTAACTGCTTCCATGACTGTTAAATATGTGGTTGAAGACACGCACAACTTTTTTAAAGTGGGGAGTGTCACATAACTTACTTAAATATTTCTTAACGAGCCTTCCTGAGACAATTCCAGGGTGGTGCAGAAATGTATGAGTATGCACAGCTCCTATTTCTGCCATGAAGTCAGGCTCACCTTATAGCCAAGGGAATGCTGGGAGCTCTCTTTCTTTTGCTATGTCTGTGCTCCTGCTGATGTGCGAGATTTCCTTTAAAATCTACCTTGTCTGCTTCCAGGGGAGCTGATGATGAGCCTCCTGTGGTACTACAGACCAGAGCACACTCAGGGAGGCCGCAATCCTAGCATGCATCAGGTGAGTTGAGTGTGTCCGTGTGGTGGTTTGTATGATCAGGTGGGGATCATTGTGCCGTCATTTTCTTGCAGGGAGAAGGGAGAGTGATTAACATTTGGAATCTTCTATTCCTGGTTAGCCAGGCCATCTCTTTCTGTAACTGTAACCGGTGTGGTTTGATAAGTAAATACCTGCTGCATCTCATAAATTGGCAAGTAATCTGAGTTCTGGTGTAAAACCGGCCCTCTACTGCCCCATTCAGAACATTCGTGATTTTACAGTCAACTTGTAGTTGCTTTGGAAGTGTGCTGTTACCTCTGTGAAAGTCTTTCCCCTTTTTGAATGCATGCAAGTTAAATGTGCATAAGTTGTGAGTTACCTGTATGGTTGTACCTTGGTTGCCGAATGCCTTGGAACTTGTATGTTTCAGTTCCCGAACGATCGATAACCGGAATTGAGTGTTCTGGTTTTTGAACAATTTTTGGAAGCCAAACATCCAGCGCAGCTTCCGATTGGCTGCAGGACGCTCCTGCAGCCAATCAGAAGCCACACCTTGGTTTTCGAACAGTTCGGGAGTCAAACGGACTCCCAGAATGCATTCTGTTTGGAAACCTAGGTACGTCTGTATTTAAAGAGACCTCTTTAAATACTAGATTTTAAAGATCTGCACCTGTTGTATTTCTCCCTTCGCAGGCAATTCTTTTATTGTACAATAAACACAAAGGTGTTTGTCTGTTATGGAAGGTTTGATCATCTTCCCCACAATTTAATAGGTCAATTGCACTTTTTTGAGCAGCAGCAAAAACAAAAATGCTCTCCTTGTTTCTTCAGCACCAAAAAACCGCAACACCCTAGAATTCCTTTTATCAAACTAGTTCTAGCTATGTTGCCCTGCTGACAGGATGATTCAGCCACTCCTGATTGCTTCATATCTGTTCTAGAATGACACAGGGGGAAAGAGTATGCTATTGCTTGCCTTTCAAGTTAAAAGAATACTTTAAAATTGTGTGGGAAAGAAAGGAGGAGTTTGTGAGGATAAGGGAGGCATCTGATTTGAAGAGTTGACGAGCTGGTTCCAGAAACAGAAAGAAGAAGAATCTTGTATATTCGTCCAACTTCTGCAGTGATTGGAAAGGCAGTGCAACCTTTTAAAATGCACTTGAATGTCTCTGCACTGACAGAGTTCTGTCTTAATTAACAGTTCCAGGTAAAATATAAACATTAACATCCAAGCCCAAAGCTTGCAAAGTAGCAGTGCTGTTAAAATGGATTCCAGTTAACATTTTCTCAAAAGGGAGAAGCAAAACGTAAGGGTCAAAAAGCACTCTATGGTATCATTTATAAAAACTATTTTGCAACATAGTGGTTTTCTTACTGGCTGCAAAATAGCATGAAAAACCACATTTACTCTAGGGAGTATAATTCTTCACAAGTTATTCTACCTATTTCTGGCAATATACCTCCACTGCCTTGGGTGCTATCTTGAGTAGAAGAAAAGGCTAAGGAGTAAACCCCACATAAATCTGGGAGTTAAGTCTCCAAGATTATTAGCACTTTGTACTCCTCTTTCCGGCAATTCCTGCAGCCAAGCTGGTGCCAAATGTACTTCTCTGCTTTCCTTTGGGCTGTATTAGTGAGGCCAAGAGGGGGGTGGGTCTTGTTGTCTGGGCAGCCCTGGACCTCCATAAACACGGCTCAGGTTTGTGCCCCAGGGAGGTCACTTTGGAGCTGCTAACACAGCCATTTGACTTCACCCCCCAGAGGCACACTTCATATCAAAACAATCAGATGTCAGCAACCTTCACGTGAATCATTTAAATGATAGAATTTTAGCCCTGTGGCTGTTGAGATTAAATTAAGGCTGTAATCCTGTGCACACTTATGAGAGATTAATTTTAATTGGGCTTGCTCCTTAGTACCCATACGTCAAGATTGGGCAGTCCCAGACAGCTAAAGGAGAATCTCAACAGCAAATGCCTTATATAATCTAAAACTACCTTCACCAAACTGGTGCTCTCCAGGTGGTGGCTTTGGGTTCCAAACATCTGATGGACACCAGGCTGGCAAAGGCTGGTCTAAAAAGATGACAGCTCATAGGTTCTACTTGGACCAACACCTCATATGTGTCCCATGGGAAGTTGTGTCACGGCCTACGTTCAAAGTGGCTGGCAGAGAAACATGCAGGCATGATGTCTTAGCAGACCAGAGACAAAAGTATCACAGGGCAAGTGCCTCCCCTGCACATGAAGTTTTGTTATGCATTGCGACGGTCCCAACTGTGTACTCTCTTGCAGAATGAGATTTTTGCATCCCGACATCAGGATGAAAACAGTGTTGCTTGTATCGAGGAGAAGTGCTATGTCCTGACCTTTGCAGAATACTGCAGGTAGGTGGTGCTCTTACCTTGCTTTTGCTGTTGTCTCAGAGTTCCAGAAAGGCAGTTTCCACCGCATGGTGTGTGCTTTGCTTTGCTGCATTTGCTGATGGGTGTGTTCCTTCTCTCTCTGCCTTGGCATTAATCATGCTTGTCTGGGCATCTCAATCCATTTTCAGTTGGTTATTCTTCGTATGTCTAGGAGAAAAGAGTATTACTACTTTGGCCTCTTTCCTGTTTTAGTTTAAATAGCAAAACCAAAAACTGTCCACTCACCACCCACCTGCCAACTCTCTCAGTAAAACTGGGGTTGGGGGGAGAACTGTTAAAAGCTTGTTTAAAAAATGGAAGAGTGCCGTTTTATAAACCACAGTCTTAATCAAAATACCACACCCCACTAACATTAAAGACAGTTTAAGGCATGAGAATCTCTCTTCCCCCAGCAGAGAAATTTGAATCCCTTGTAGAAGGAACATTTAATGTTTGCTAAGAGTATCTAAGCTCCTGTGTATTATTAAAGGATGTTTGTCTGGACTATAGAGAGCAGTCTTCTGTATAATTTTGCAGTCGTGAGCTGTTGGTTTCCTGAAGTATTTCATTGTTATAAAATGAAAAGTCCAAGGCAATCCTCGCCTATCTAGTCCATGGGGCCATCTAAGATATAGAAGTGGCCAGACCTTATGATTAACCTGTGCAGTAGGGCAGAATTGAGAGCTCCATCCCCACCTTTAAACCAAGCCGCCTATATCTTCCCAAGCCCTTTAAAAAGAAGCTCCTGTTTAAATAATTTGACTGTTGTTTTTTTCATTTAACAAACAAGACTGCCTTGTGAATTTCTTTGTAAAAAGGGAGTACAGTGGACGCTTGGGTTGCGAACGTGATCTGTGCGGGAGGCACATTCGCAACCCGCAGCGCCGCGTCTGTGCACGCGCAGGTTGTGATTCGGCGCCTCTGCGCATGCTTAACCGCCGAAACCCGGAAGTAACCCGTTCTGGTACTTCCGGGTTTCGGTGTGTCTTTAACCCAAAAACACACAACCTGAAGCGTCTGTAACCTGAGGTATGACTGTACAACTGTGGTACCTTGGTAGTTGTACGGCTTGGCTCCTGAACAAATCAGCTCCCGAACGCCACAACCCCAGAAATGAGTGTTCCAGTGTGCGAACATTTTTCGGAAGTGCTACTTCCGCGGCTTCCAATTGAGTGCAGAAAGCTCCTGCAGCCAATCGGAAGCCACACCTTGGAAGTTGAACCGTTTCAGGAGTCGAACGGACTCCCAGAACAGATTAACTTCAAGAACCAAGGTACCACTGTATAATTTTTAAAAATCAGATTGGGTTAAAACTGGTTTGTTTGTTTGTTTATTCATTTTATTTATTCATATAAATTATTTCTATACCATGATTCATAAATAGTATCAGAGCAGCTTACAACAATATATACATAAAACCATACCAAAAGCCACATATAAAAAAATCTTAATTGAGAAATAAGCTAACTATTGTGGGAAGATATATTCTTAATTGCCAGCATAACCCTAGTGGGGTTAAAATATTGAAATAGAAGGCATCTGCTGAATCTGTTTGCAGAGTTTTCAACAAGACTCGGTCCATGACACCAACGGCTCAGTTACTTGTTGTTGTTAAATGAGCCTTGCGAACTTGGGAAACAACCAGCAATGCTTCTGCTGATGATTTCAGTGATTGAGCTGGAAGAGAAGTGTTCAAGTGTCCCTAAGCTACCTAGGACCTCAGGTGTTCAGGGCCTTGTAAATTAGTACCAGGACCTTGAACCTGGCTCAGTAGTAGATGGGCAGGTGCCCCCATGAGCAGTCCGGCTGCCACAGTCTGCTCCAGTTGGAGCTTCCAAGGGCAGCCCCACATAATGCACTGCAGTAGTCCAGTCTATGCTTATACAAACTCAGCACACAAATGATATGGATTCAACAGTGCAAGAGCAGAGAGAAGCTTCCACTGATCATCCACAGTCCAATTGCTGTGTAAGCGAGTGAATCCCGCCCCCCCCCCAGTCACCCTTGTCAACAGAACATGTGGGGAGTTTTTCTTTGGATTTCAACATGGCTGGGGTGGAGCAGAGCAGTCGGTAGGGCCACATTACTATACATTTCTTCCATGTGTTTTCTCTGAGGTCTTATCAGTGCATCATGGGCCTTCATGGCCCTCCTCTCATTTTTCTGGCAGATTCAAAATGGGAAGATCACTATAACCAACGCCAGAGTCTTTGTTTTGCTTGCCCTTTAGAAAGGCTCAACTAGACATTTATTCTGTTCTAGATGAATTTAATAATGCTAAAAATTTAGTATTATTATTTTTTTTACTTTGCAGATTTTGTGCCTTGGCAAAGCGTCGAGTGGAGGGGATCCCGGGCAAGAAAGCCGTGATGGTTCCTCCGTCGGAAGAGTATTCCACCCCTGCCCATCGCAAGGTGCCAGAGGACACTGACCCCGAGTTGGTTTTCCTCTGCCGCCACGTCTACGACTTCCGGCATGGGCGCATCTTGAAGAATCCGCAGTAGCCGAGCTCTGCAGCTCCGTGGGGTTGACAAGTGGTGGCAGCTGGAGAGCCCGAGGGCAGCCTGACCTCCTTGCCGGCACGTGCTGTGGTGGAGCCCTGCCCTCGGGCACAGGAGGGGATGCCCAAGCACTCTATCCTCTGCGTTTGGGGAGCAGATTTCCTGCCGAGGCAGATGTTCAAAGCACAGCACTTCATATAAAGAGCATAAATGGAAATATATATCTATAGAGAAATGTGTGTGTGTGTATATAGATATAGGTACTTGCTTCTGTAAATCTATATCTATATATATATGTACAATGAGCATCTTATAAGGGAGGGAGGGAGGGAGGGGGGAGGGGAAAGGGCGGGGTGGTCCAGGGGATAAAAGCCAGTATAAACTGAATCCAGAGCCAGTCTTGGTGGGGATGGTTAGAGCATACAGAAGGGGAACGAGTGCCGAAGAGAGCCGAGCTGCCGTGGGCCCTTGATCTCGCGTCCTCGATATGAAGGCTGAGGCAGAGATCCTTCTGATCAGTGTCATACTTGAGGTTGGAGAAGCACCCCTGTTTGGGAGACGCTTACGTGCTGCGTGTCCTTGCCACATGCTGAACATGTTTTGATTTGGTAAGGGGAGGAGGACCACACTTGCTTTCTGGGGTTGTCCAGTCCGTTGTTTTCTTTCCTGACTGGCTTTGAGCTTCACCTCCAAAGCAGGAAGTGGGAAAGATGCGATGGGATTACTTCAGACCGTTATGAAAAGCTGCGTAGATTTAATACACACACACACACACACACACACACACACACACGAGAAAACAGGGTCCAACCTTAAGGATCACTGCTTCAGAAGTGGGCAAGCACCTGAACAGCTCCCAGAGCTTAATTGACAGCTGCTACAAAACCGATACCTTCCCTCCAGATGTTTGGAGAGGCATCCCTTCTGCTGGTTGAAAGAGTGGATATTCTTTCCCATCCCGATTCCATTTTCTTTGCTCTTATTTCCAGCCCTTGTAGAACCTGGATTTGCACACTCCAGCGTACTCGGGGAGGGCTTAAAAGCCAGAGTTAGCAAGGACATTGTACCGCTTGAACTGCATTCTTTTCGAAACAGGCATCCTAACTTGACCAGCCTGGTCTGCTTTTGCCTGCCTACCTCTCTCCTCTCCCAAACACCTCCCCACCCCCCCCCCAAAAATCTCCTCTTAACACTGACATCTGAGCATGCCCACCAAGGCGAGACTCTTTGGCTCCCAAAAGGAACTGACCAATGAGAGGTTTGCATTTTGGAGAGAGAGAAAAAAACTTGCTACCTGATTCCTACGGATACTTCTGCCTCTTGCCTTACATGTATAGGTGTTAGAAAGAAAGAAAAAAACTACTTTAGTTTTGGCTTTAACACGAAGCTATTTCAGTTAATTCTAAAAGCAAACCAAAGGACAGCGTACGAAGAGCCCGCTGAACCGGTCACACAAAGCTGGGATTCCATTTGTAGATTGCACTAATTCTAAAGAATGAGAATTAACACTGGATCAGTCAATGTGCTTGCTGATGGCCAGAGTCGCTCACCCGAATGAGGCACCTGTGGTGGTTACTTTTTGGGTGTGTGTGTTGCGGGGGGGGGAGTGTTCTGAACTAGTGTTATACAATGATAGAAACGTTCCTACGGCTTTAATATTGTCGTCTTTTTTCAAGTAGAAGTAGTACTTGCCCACAGGCTGGAATGGAGTCTCGTCCCCTGGGCTCTCTCTGCCTGCCTGGCCCGGAGGAAGTAGCCCTGCCATGTTCAATTCCTTGTGCCATGAGCACGAGTGGAGATCTGCAGATTTTGCTCATCATACCAAAGATGGGAAAGTGATGGGGAGGAGAGAGAGGTTGAGAAGGTCAAAGCAAGAGATGGTTGGTTATACCTCAAGGTCACGAGGAGACGATTCCTACTGTGTTTTAGTAGGGAAAGGATTTGCTCCCTGCCGTTACGGAGGAAATCCCCACCCTAATTCTGAGCAAGAATCTGTGGCTGATCCAAGCTGGCTAGTGCCAAAGTAATGGCTTTATTTCCCCCCATAACCATTGCTTGGGCATGTCAGGGGGCTGTTGGGAGTTGCTGGTGCTACAAAGCACACCTTGTCATAGCACAGGAATGGAACAGAAGTTTCCGTTTGATACTTCCCTCAAGCAGGCGAGAGAGCCTGACCATGAGGGAGGCTCAGATTGGATGGAAGGAAGGGTAGGGCTGGCATCACTCTTTTCAGTTTCAAGGTATGCAGGGGTGGTTTGGGAGCAATACTGTGGGTTCCGTAGTTGCTGCCTGTTCTTCCATTTGCCTGGTTGAAGAGGGAATTGTAGGGGAACGAGAATGACTGGAATAGGGAATGTTCCCAGAATGATATGGGTAAAGTGTGTGTGTGTGTGTGTGTGTGTGTGTGTGTGTGTGTGTGTGTGTGTTAGGAGTTGAGTAGTCTGATCTATGCAGAATCAGATTTGGGGTTCCTTTCTCTGCCCCTGTAATTGGGGGTAGGGGGAAGAAACCACGTTGCTAGGTATCCTCTTTTTCCAGGGAGGGGGGGAAATAGTAGTGTTGTTCATGGTATAGTGAAGGGAATCCTCACAGCTTTTGATTGGAGACTCATGTTCAGGGTGCTACTGCCCTGTAAAAAGAGCTTTTGGGAAAACTGAGAAACCAGACTCATTTCCTGACAAAGCTGATGTCTGCTACTGCTTCCTCCTCCTCCTTCGTCCTGCCTCCAATCCAGGCAGGAACAAAGAAAACAAACTCACACAATTGTACAAAAGGAAAGAAATTGTATATCTGCCCAGGTTCGGGGGTGGGCTAGAAGCCCCCTATCTGGAGAGGAGAACCCCTAACCCTTCCGTGCTTCTGATATTGTCAGAATCTACTTCAGGCCAAGAAATATTGTTTAAAGACTTGTGTGGTTGTTTTATGCTGTTTTGCGGGCAGCATGTAAATGATTTGAAATGTCTTATCTGAAATGAAAATATTTCATGCTTTTTTAATCTATTAGATATGGAAATATTTTTGAAACTGAAAATGCAGTCAGTAGAATTTAAATTGAAATGTAATACATGTAAAATATATTTTAGTTGATAATTTTGTAAAATGCACTTTTTTGTGTCTCTTCCCTTGTTTCCCAGATCTGTATTTCAGTGTTTACAGATGGAATGAGAGCATTCCCTATACCCTCCTTCTGTGAAAAAGATATATTAGAAGTAATTCTTAAAAATAAATTTGAGAAATTGTATTGATTTAGAAAACAAAGCTCAAATGTAGTTTTTTCTTGCCTGTGTTTATTCTGTTGATGGGGGTCTACTTGGTAACAGTAAAGGCCATGGAATGTATTTTCTTAGTCTCATGGTGGTTCACAAAGGCATGTCAAATTCCAGTATTTATTTAGAAAAAAATATTTATAGACAGCTGTATCATAAAACTGTGCCACAGCACTTTACAGTCGTATAAAAACCAAACCAAACAATAACTTCATAAAAAGTTAAAAACAAGTAAAAGCAAAAAGAAATTAAAATCAAACATCAATAGACTATTGTAAAGTGGTGTTAATTTTGTTTTCAGCAAACGTTTAGAGTTTGGCACAGTAATGAGGCTATTATCGGATTGTAATTGGAGACTAAAAAAAATATTATTAAAAAAAAGAATTTACAGGAAACCTCCCCCCAAAAAGTTTGGCACAGAAGACTCCTGCTGAATACAAGGTACATCTATTCCTAAACTCATAAAATGCAGCATCTCATAAATATTAGAATGTAAGAAGAATCCTCTTGGATTAGACCAAACTCCTGTCCAGTCCAGCATCTTGTAACCTGCAATGGGTAACCAGATATCTACAGAAGGCCCACAATCTGGGAGTGAGGACAATGGTCTTCTCCTACTGTTGCTACTCGACAACTGGTATTCAGAGACAGTGCCTCTGTTCCTAAAGACAACAAACCACTTTCCCTAAGATTGGAGATTGCATGGGCCCAGGCAACTTTCCCTAGAGAGGGCTTTCCATAAGGAGAATGCCACATCAAAAAAAGGCCCCAATCCTCATGATGCCTCACCTAACTTTCTGTTTCGAAGTCACTTTCAGGCTGGCCATCTGTGATAACCTGCACACATAGGGAGAGTTTGTTGGGATCAGAGTGTCTTTCACTGGCACTTAAGAAGTAGATATGGTGCTCTATATCAGTAAAGTAGTATATCCACCTGAGGACATCCACTTGTGGCATCTACATGGGAAGAGGGCATACCGGAAAACAGGAGGAATGGCCCACCGCCATGGCTTCTTCCTTTCCAAGTGACAATGTGTGAATGTTGCATTTGTACTTGTAGTGCTGGAAAACATTTCTGGCCTTGGGGGGCACCTCACAAGTATCGCTCTTGCCAGATGGGGCCTGGGGAGGGGATAGCTAAAGGGAAGCAAGCGAACTACTCTTGCAACCTGAAAATAGGAAGAGAAATTGCGCTGGGAGCATGTTAGGTGTACTGTGGAAGCCTATTCTTCCTGAAGGACCCTTTTAAGATGCAAGGAGACTGACCCCTTCAGATCAAGTCCACCTGCCCTCCACAATTATCTTTTCATAATTAAATGAGTACTAGAGCTGGGGGGCTGTGGAGTTCGAAGAACTCCTCTCCCTCCTTCCTAACTTAATTTCCATCCCCTCCCTTTGAAAGGTCCACAAGTTCTAACTTGTTGCAGAAAATCCCCACCTCATTCGAAATGCTTAAGGCTCACAGAGAACAACAGCAACTCAACTGCATTCCAGCCAGGTCAATAAATTACATTGAAATATGTGGTGTTAGACTGTGATGTCGACCTGGGATTTAGCTCCGTTTGTACCCTGTTGTGGGAAGGCCTCTGCCTGTGAGGGGCTGTAAAAGAGGAAGAGTCCTAGCTTCTTTCCCAGAGCAACCCAGAGATGACTCAGCATTAAAAGAGCTTCACTCCTGCTGCTCATTGTGGGTATTTTTCTTTTCCTCTTCAACTCGGATGGCCCTTATTCTGGAGACCCCCACTCAGTGGTGTTTCCGTTAACAGAAGGGGGAGTGCCTTTTGTCACACAGAGTTAACAGTGACAGAGTGTACAAGTGCAAAGTGATGCCAGAAATATTCATGTGTGGAACTGAACTTGGAGCCGCTGCTTCCCTGTGCAGCTTTTGGACACGAATGCAAGCAGAGGGAAGGTAGTTGTTTTGATTTTCCTCACCTGGTGAGTTTGGAAGTTAGAGACCCTTCAGAGATGTGCAGTTAAGTGGTAAGTAAGTGCCATCTGCTGGCAGACTGGCGTGCTTCCCAAGTTGCCAAACCGTGAGCCGAAGGAGACAATGGATTGGTCAAGCTGCTCTTAATGTTTCCATCTAAGACAAACCAATTCTCCAAGTCCTTGTTCTTAGATTTGTGACAGTGCAATGCAAGAAAATATTTGGAAGTGGTCTCTGAATGATGGATGCTGCAGTTGGCTGATGGGCAGAGGAAACAACCCTTCCAGGTCTACACTTCTATGATTTTATGACCACCTGGTTAGATGTGCCCAATTCAGTATTCGTCAAACTCAACACAGCCTGTCAGTCATGAATGATGGCCACCGAGGACAAAATAATCCTCCCACCTTTGTACTTTGCCTGGGACTGTAAAAATAGAGTTGTCAAGCACCTGAATGGCTTGATCTACAACTGTATAGCATATATCGTGGGCCCCAGTTTCTTCATATTAACTGGCCATTCAGGAAAGGTCAGGTACCACTGATTCTCCCACGCTGCCAGCCTAAGGAGATGGCGTCCTGCTAATTTTTGTGAACGACTGTACATAAAGTACTAAAAGCAGGATTAGGAGTGGGCCTTTCCTTATCTGCAGAGCTGTAACGAGAGGGCAAAATGCATGAAATATTTGCTTACATTTTGCTGGCAGTTTTAATATGGCTAATTGTGAGTGACAGTAATTGCACCCGAAATTACCCCAATTGAGTGTTGGAAGTAATTGTGGCTGTCATATTAAAATGATAGAATACCAATCCAATTAAATGGATTTTCCTATTGCTTTGGGTCCATTAAAATGATTGTACTGATAAATGAGACATGGACAAAGTGGTTGTATGCTACTGTAAATCTGGTTTAATTAAGAGACATAGAAAGAAGCCCCGAAAGAGTCGAGGATGCGTGTTTTAATCCATGTGGGAATATGTTGTTCATCATTACATATATTCACATGTCTAATATGGGGGGGGGGGTTACATTTGATATTTTAATATTGTTTTTGATACCATTTAAGATTCAGTATTGCCTGGAGTGGCTATTTACACATTGCCTAAAATGAAGAAACACAAAAGGAAAACAAAAGAGAAAGTCATTTTCCATAAAATCTGCATGTGTTAATTTATATAGAAAGATGCAAAATTAGAAATAATGACTACAGTTTAAATAGAAACACACAACAGCTTGCTATTGTGGGGAAGACTTGTGACCAGGTGACCTGGTCAGTCTGAGTGTGGCTGGGCAATGCCAAGGTCCCTTCTGATCTCTGTTCTTAGGGTTCTTTATGTGGGATAACCAGCCTCATATAATCAACTTGCTTAAGTCTAATTAATGCATGAGGGGGTTAATACCATAGAGTAAGCTGTCCTGCCAGGCTTAGCTATGTCACTTCCCTTGGAAGGAAATAAGCACTCAAGCCTACTGCTTGCCCACCCCCCAGTCTACCTGAGAAACTCAGCGTGTGAAGAGGTTTCTGCTGGTTGCTCCAGCTCAACCGCATGGCTCTCACAAGCCACTCTTGATTAATCTAGGAACTTTTGCCACTTAGTAACTAAGCTATGTATTACTGACTGATGAAAAGCACATGAACCAGACCTTTGAAGAATTTGTAAATAAATCAATTTCTAACTTATCAAAAGTGTAGTCTTTTCCTATGCCGGAGTAGGAGGGAAACTTGGAAGGGCATATTTTAAAGGTCAAGCAGCCTATATTTCCAAGCTTTGCTTTGCTGCATATTTTGTAACTTAAAATCTCTGCTGAGGTTCTTTCACCAAAGAGTACTTGCCCCAAACCTGGATCTTAGCACCTAGTGAATTCTCGTTGTATATTTTTCTTTTGCACCAACACTTTAAACCACTGGCTACCCTGGTTGTCCACAGTTTTGTGTTCTGTTTTGTTTTGTTTTTACTGTTCTTATTTTTTTAGCCACACTGGAGGTCCTTTCTGGCTCTGAAAGAGCATACATAATGTAGATAAATCTTACTCAGCATACTAAGGGTTATTTCTAAGAGATCTCGGTCAGCCAGTCTTCGTGCAGCCACAAAAGGGGCAAACACACTTTTGCTTTTAAATCACCTGAAAGGATAACATTCTGCCACTGCAATTGGTATCCAGTGGCTGTTTTCAGCCTTTTCTATAACAAACACCATGTTTACGAATCAATAATTATGCAAGCGAACACTTCAAAGCCTTTTGAACAAATCCAGGCACTTGACTTCAGGGCAAACATAATAGTACTTGCAATTCTTTTCATTTTGTTCGTTTCACATGAAATTGCAGCACCATCACCATGAAAAGAGCAAATCTTCTGCTTGGAATAAACATCCTCATATAATAATGGAAAAAAACACACGCTTCGCAGTGACTAGGCCAGACATTTCAAAAGGCCTTGCAAGAAGCAAGCAGGATTCTGGCATTTTGCCCTGGTGTGTGAACAACACCCAAATGGCATGATAAAACATTTCCCAAACAGAAATCTCCAAATAAGTTGTGTCAAGCATCTGAGGTCAAAGGGATAGATCCTTCCTTTGCTGTGAGGAATTCTGAAGATCCCAATTCATGTGAGGAGACAGACTAGGACCCCCCACCCCCCACATTAAAATAGAACTAGCATTAACTATAAAACGCTTTGAACTGTATTAAGATCATTTTACGTTGCCATGGCTCAGGATTCTGAAAGTCTTTGATCCTATGGCAGCATGTAATCTTAAAATAATCCAGCCTGGAAGGAAATTTCACCATACAGGACATGGGTCTTCCTAATAAGTCGATGTGTTTAGGATAGTAGTTCCAATCCAGTTCAGCCAACTGGTGGCTTAGAATTTAAGAGGCTGCCATGAGGCAAAGTAAGGTAGAAGACAGACAAATCTGAACCAACATATCTCCCATTCATCGTGTCAAGAAAAGCTGTTGTTGTTTCAAGTACCGTATTTTTTGCTCTATAAGACTCACTTTTTCCCTCTTAAAAAGTAAGGGGAAATGTGTGTGTGTCTTATGGAGCGAATGCAGGCTGCATAGCTATCACAGAAGCCAGAATAGCAAGAGGGATTGCTGCTTTCACTGCGCAGTGAGCCCTCTTGCTGTTCTGGCTTCTGAGATTCAGAATTTTTCCCCCCTTGTTTTCCTCCTCCAAAAACTAGGTGCGTCTTGTGGTCTGGTGCGTCTTATAGAGTGAAAAATACGGTATGTTTAATTGGAAAAGATTGCAAAGTAGTTCACAAGGACAAGCAGACCACAGCACCAAATAACAGAGGGTGAGATCCAGTTACATCCACCCACTTGTACAAAAGGCACTCCACTAGCACAAGATAACTTCTGGGCTCTCCCCTCCAGTCTCCAAACACATGTATCAGAATCTGCTCCAAGCGGTTCCCTCTAACCTTTTGGAGCAGATTTTGGGGATGTGTTGGGGGGCTGGAGGAGGAGAAGCCTATAGTGCTACTCAGTCTGCTCACAATGCTTTGGCTCTCACCCTTGCACAGTAGATAAAATGGGGGGGCGCATAATACAGGATTCCGCTGGCTCAATATCCACATTAATTCCAAACCCACTTACACACACACCTCAATCTATGCCTGCACATTCAAAACACAAGTATACTCTCCCATACTATTAGCGATTATTGTTCCTTTCAATCCGTGGCATACATAAAAAGGCCATATTGCAGCATCAGCAGCCTAATGCTATGAGGTTAATACCAAACGTAATCTAAGATTGCACCAACCAGTAATAATAATAATTCCCATGAGACTGAACCCCCTATACTAATTTAGAGGAGGAAGGAGGAACTGAGCTGCTCTTGGAATCTTCCACCAATGGCATTGATATAACTTAGTCACACCCAAAAGCATTTTTGTTGTTGTTTAGTTGTTTAGTCATGTCTGACTCTTCGTCACCCCATGGACCAGAGCATGCTAGGCACTCCTGTCTTCCACTGCCTCTCGCAGTTTGGTCAAACTCATGTTTGTAGCTTCGAGAACACTGTCCAACCATCTCGTCCTCTGCCGTCCCCTTCTCCTTGTGCCCTCCATCTTTCCCAACATCAGGGTCTTTTCCAGGGAGTCTTCTCTTCTTATGAGGTGGCCAAAGTATTGGAGCCTCAGCTACAACGTGCCATTCTTCAGCTGTAGCACAGAACATCCAGAGAGCATCTGGCTGGTGTGCGAAATTTTATCAAATAGTGCTTACAACAGAGGAAGGATGCATTAGCTTGTAGCCCATGTTGCTATAGCAATGAAGTGGCTTGTTCCTAGTTTCTGCTCTCTGGTGAAGACATTAATCCATTTTGAAGAGGAAAGGATATGTAATGAAGGGAAGTAGATTTACGAGGTTTTTATTTTAATGATGCCCAGTGAAAGTGCAATTTATTCTTCAGTTTTATGCTTTAATACCTCCAGGTTAAAGACCCTCCGCTCGTGAGATGCCAGTTAAAACAGCCACTCAAAGGAAGGCACTGTACAATATACACAGGCACATCCAGTTTAAAGTTTCAAAGTAACTATCTACATGCAAAGTGGTGTCAGGCTTTTAAAAGCTTGTCTGCTGCAATTATTTGTTTCCATCTATTCCATAATGCAAGACTCTGGTTTTTAGCCAGGCTATAGTTGTCACCTTTACTTTCATGTTGATTTTCATATCACAAGTACACCACCTATCAGCACCTATCTTTGCTACCTTTTGAGATGTCAAAGGATGTGCAGCCAGCTAAATATATAGATATTTTTAAAAGCAACACTTCAAATCTGAGGCCATCAGAAGTGGGCTTTTTATGTGTCTCTCTCCAAGAGACCTCCCTTGCCATTGGCTGCATTGCACTGTGGTGACATCACAGAAGCATGGAGCAAACAAAATGAAGGGGAAATGTAAAGAAAGTCCAAAGAGGACGTGATGAGAACAGGAGTGCAGGAAGCAGCAAAGACGCTAGGAAATAGATGGCAATGAGATTGTTAAAAGGGGCCTGGAAGAACAAGGCTGGGAAATGCTTGTCTGTCATCCGCTTTCCCCCTGGAAATCAGAAATTGAAATAATTCAAATATAGTGCCCTTTTACAAGCGTCACGTTGCCTATATGTTGTTTTAACTGTACTGTGATTTTACATCGCAATCCTCCCTGAGATTGTATATGATGGAGAGAAATCGAATCAGTTAATTAAATAAATGATTATATGCTGCCAAACTTTGCACAGATGTAGTACTCCTATACACTCATGAGGGTGCTGTGGGCTTTTTCAGGGATGGCCCAGCCGTTTGACAAAGTGAGACGGGGGCTTCAGCTGTCAGATGCTGGTGCCATGGAGTGTGTGCCACAACTAGCCTTCTGCCCCTATCTTTGTTCATGGCTTAAATGAAATTGTGCCCAGGGGCATCTATGGTGGGGCAATTGGGCTCACCCCTATGAACCATAATCCCCATATTCCAAATTAAATGGGAGGGGAGTGCAAGCTGCTACTTGGATAAGGATGACATTGTGTAGATGATACAAAAAAAAAGTGCACTCATGGGATGCCTTGAACCACCTTTAAACTGCTGTGTGAAAACACTCTAAATGTCTGCTAAGGTAATAAACAGACTATAAAGATTTTCTGCACTTTCCCGCTCTTTAAGCAGATGACTTTCCTTTCGCAACCAATCACACCTTACATAAATACCTCAGTATATTCCTCCCATTTCTGTTCCATAACCCCACAGTACTAGGTTCTTGGTTTTTTTAATCTTGAGGGCTATTGAAATATATTTTAATGTCAAAATTGTCATTAAAATGTCAATTATAGCAGGGGATCTACCAGAACTATGCAAGGAAGCCAGTCAGATAAGTTAAGTTTTATTGGGAGATGATTGCTATGAGTTAGGGGCAGGTAACAGCTGGCCTGGCCTGCTTTGGGGACTTTCCAAGAGGATTTGACTGGGAATGGTCTTAAACATATGGCAATGTAGTACACTTTCCATCAGCCAAACAGTTGGGGAAGGGCTGTTGTTCAGCGGCAAGGCATTATTTTGTATGCAATAGAGTTAAATTCCAGACACTTCCAAGTAGGGCTGTGGAGGAAATTCCACCTGAAACCCTAAAGAGCCACTGATGTCAGTCAGTGCCATAGGCAACAATGAGATAGCTGACCCTAGGTTTGATTTGGAATAAGGCACCTTCCTATGTTTCTCTGAGATCAGACTTCATTCTGAAATGTAAAGTGTGTCAATTCAGAAACTGAGCGGTTCTGACTGTGTAGACACAGAGTGGTTTTACAAATCTGCTTTTCTAGAGAACTCTGGGAATTGTAGTTCTGTGAGGGGAATAAGGATCTCCTAGCAACTCTCAGAACCCTTAACAAACTACAGCTCCCAGAATTCTTTGGGGGAAGTCATGACTTTTAAAATTTGTGTGAAGCTGCTTTAAATGTAGTATAGTAGTAGTAGTAGTAGTAGAAGTAGAAGTAGTCGTAGTAGTAGTAGTAGTAGTAATGCAGAGGAAGCCCTAATGTTATTCCAGGGCATTGTGTGGGAGAATGGCAGTAGCCACAAAAATGTGAGGAATATGAGGTAGGGGCTGGGATCGTCCACAGCCGTATTTTTATTTGGGTAGGTGATGGACACACGCTGGGTCAGCCTTTTCTTAACCCGACAACCAGTGAGCTCTGGTCAGACCAACAGCCAATCAGAAGAGAGAAGCTGGAATTTAAGTGAGCTGTTGACAGTTTAACAGTCAGATAAGGGCTGCCTTGGTTAGAGATAGGGGATTGGCTAGATGGGGAGAGGGACTTTCTAAGTGGGATGATGGGGGGGATCTTTGGCTACCCGAGTGGGTAGTAACTGTCAGTGTGGGCACTTAGGGTTTGAACTATCTGAGTGGGGTTAGCTAGGGAGAGCAACCCACCTTTGAGTCCCTGGGAGAAAGTTAAATTCTAGAAGGGACTGAGTGGGTGTTACTGGTTAGATGCAGGGGTCAGCAAACTTTTTCAGCAGGGGGCCAGTCCACTGTCCCTCAGACCTTGTGGGGGGGCAGACTATATTTTTTTTGGGGGGGGAATGAACAAATTCCTATGCCCCACAAATAACCCAGAGATGCGTTTTAAATAAAAGAACACATTCTACTCAGGTAAAAACACGCTGATTCCCGGACCGTCTGTGGGCCAGATTTAGAAGGTGATTGGGCCTGATCTGGGCCCCAGGCCATAGTTTGCCTATCCATGGGTTAGAGCACTGGTAACCATTTTAGGTGGGGAAAATCTACCTGAGACTTGTTCAATAAAGAGTGCTGTTTAAAGGTTTCTCTGAAAAAGTGTGTGCTTTAAACTAAGTTTCGTGTTTCCTTATGAAACCATCAAAAGTTAAATCTCTCACAGATTTTAATTAAACATACCATTTTGTTCCAGAAGTGCCTCCTCATGCTTTGAACCTCTGGGTGGGGAGTAAATGGACACTGGGCAGTCTTTACAGAAATATAATATGTTGCTGCTGTGAAGTCATAAATGTTTCCACAAATGTTTTAGTCTAGACCTCTAGAGAGAGTTTTAGCTATTAGCAAACTCAAACCCAGCACCCTTCTTTAGTGAGGATATCTGTCACAGTGTGGGTTCGCAGGGAGTGGAGGAAACATCTTAGATTATTGCAATGTGTTATACGTGGGGCTGCCTCTGAAGATGGCTCCAAAACTTCATCTGGTGCAGAATTTGGCAGCTAGGTTACTCACCGGGGCAAGAAGGTTTGCTTATATTACTCTGATCCTGGCCCGACCGCACTGCCAGTCAATTAGTTTCCAGGCCCAATTCTAAGTGCTGGTTTTGACCTATGAAGTCTTAAATCAGGGGTTGGCAAGATTTATCTTGCCTGGGCCAGATCGGTCCCACGGAGATCCGTCTGCAGTGCATGTGAGCAATTTTCTGCATCTGCACAGACGTGATTTCCGGTGCTGCGGAAGCGAGTCCCCGTGCTGCGCTGTGCCAGTTTAGTGCAGCGCATGAGTGGGCAACTCAGCTTGGGGGTGGCTTGGGGGCTGGTCAAACGACCTCTGTGGGCCACTTCCGGCCCATGGGCCTTAGGTTGTTGACCCCTGCCTTAAATGGTTCAAGACTGCAGTACCTCAAGAACTGCCTCTCTCCATATGAACCAACCCAGATCTTGCAGTCATCCCCTAAGGCTTTTCTTTGTGTGTCTCCCCCATAAGAGGTCCCAGAGGGTGGCAACACAAGAACAGGCCTTCTCTGCAGTGTTTCCCTGTTTGCAGAATGCTCTCCCCAGGGAAGCTCACTTGGCACCTTCATTATCATTCAATGTCCTTTTAAATGTGGTGGGGGTAGGGGCTATTGGTTTGTCTTGTTTTTTATTATGTTTTTTGTGTCTTTATTTTGTATTCTTATGCTGTGAACCACTCTGGGATTTTCAGATGAAGGATGGTATGTATGCAGGCATGACAAGTTAATAAAATAAGTAAATCAATAAATAAATTTATAAGGGAGGAGAACATGTTCTGAGAAAAATTTGCTCGTTTCTAGTAAGGACCTCTCTATTGCTTACGTTATACAGCTGAAAAGTGTCATGCCTGCTGATTGTTCTGTATAAATAATAATTTCTTTTGCCGGCAGTTACAAATAGCAGAAGCTTTATGAAGAGCTATTATACTCCAAGGCATATTGCCTAAAGTAGCTTTTGTAATAGCAACTGATTGGAGTGTTATCATCACCACTGGAGGCCTGTACATTGTGACGCTCCACCAGCTTCTATATATATTTTTTAAATGCTGTTGTTTGTCTCTCTTCAGTATTTTTTTGAAAATCACTCCCAAGGTAAATGTAGAAATGGAGATGAGCGATGAGAAAAGAACAGTAGGTTGCTGTGATCCAGCTTTCATTGCCTGCATAGCATGCAAAACTTTTCTTTCCCTTCCTAGAGAGAGTCTGTATATGTATACTTCCCACCAGGCAGGACAAACAGCAGGGACCTGTTGCTAATAGGAACCTGTGCCATCCCCCCCATGTTTGGCAGCAATTATGTCCAGTTCAAAAGTAATTGCTACAGGATGAGAGCACTTTAGCAATTAAAGGGCTGTATTTAGCACCTCACATTCCCTACAAGAAAGGCAGCTGAGGGGTGGCAATTTGTGTGGGAAATTGCAGTCAAATATAGCTAGCAATCTTAGCACTAGTTAATGCATGAAGGGGTTAAGACCATAGAATTATGTTCCTAGATGCCCCTCACTTGGAGGGAAGGCAGTTAAGTTCCCTCCTTTGTTCATTCTCCTTTTCACCCTGTGAACTCATCCAGATAGGATAGGCCTGAGCTGGCTCGCTACAAAACAGTAATATGGCTCAGCACCACACTGCCATGCAGTGGTGGCAATTAATCCTGCTTTACAGAGGACAGTTGTCTATTGGAAAGGCTGTCTGAAGACAGAGCTCTTTCTTTGAAGGGCTGTCTGATCCAGTTTCAGTTTAAAGATTGAGCAGGGACCATGAAGTTGCCCATCAACACTTCAGCACCTGGACAGCAGACTGAGCAGGCTGCCACATCACCTGCTCACAGTCTTTACTATTATGGTGAGATGTATGGTACTTCTATTTAAATTCTAGTACTGTACCCTTCTTCCTGGCAATGTGTTTCCTCTTTTTTGGTGCTTAATAAACAGCCACCCTCTGCAGGGCTTGCTCAGACTCGCTTTTCTTTGAATGAGGTCACTAGAGGCTTGTTGGTGTTTTGTAAGATTTGGTTTGATTTGCAAACATACAGGTGCAGCGTAGGTAAAATCTTTCTGAGCTCCAGCTTATCTCTCTGACCCTCAGACTCTGTAGACCCTCAACAACTGCAGCTCTCTTCCCTTTTCACAAAACCAGCTGGGTGACCTTATGCCCAGAGAAGGTGAGGAGATGGAGGAGAAAAGAAATTCTCCCTTCTAGGAGGAGTTTCTGTTTCCTTTAGCCTTTGATATAGCCAATCCCCTTAGCAACAGGAGGATCCCGGGCAACTTGTCACCGCAGTGTATTTTTCTTTTCTTTTGTTCTGTTTTAATTAGATTTCTTTTTTTCCTTTTTTTAAATAAATTTTTATTGATTTTGACAACATAAAGAATTACAACATAACCAAGAAAAGACAAAGAAAAAACATACAAACAAACATACACGACTTCCCCAAACCTTCCCTTCACTGCACCCTTATTTTTTAAAATAGCTTTTAGCAATCCTTTCAATTCTAATAAAACAACTTTCTTTAAATTTTCTTAAGTTAAAACTTTAAAAGCTATAATTCTCTAATTTCATAACCCTTGACATCTTAACATTCCGAAATTTTACAAAAGTTCTTAAGATAAACTTTAAATTTTTTCCAGTCCTCTTCCACCGTCTCTCTCCTCTGGTCACGGATTCTGCCGGTCATCTCTGCTAGTCCCATAAATTCAATCACCTTAGTCTGCCATTCTTCCAGAGTAGGTAATTCTTGAGTCTGTTTTAATTAGATTTCTTACCTGCCCTTCATCACAAGGTCCCAGGGCAGGTTGCAATTCTTAGTGGCCACCCCAGTCTCTACTGAGTGGTGTGAAATTCCAGGGGTTTTCGCACTCAGCCAGGGTTTGTTTCCTTTGGGGAAAATGAGGTGCAGAAGAGGCTGTAGTGCCTTTTTGAAATATGGTTTATTCAACACCCATATTTACATCTGTGTCTGGATGGAGAGAGGGTTCCAAGCACCACATCTCAAGAGGGGCTTGCTCCCACAGTGGCACAACATTGGATTCAAAGGCAGACAAAACACCATCTCTGTGTCTCCTTCAACATAGCTTGTCCATCCATCAGCCCACGTGGCTTCTGGCCCTACCCTTCTCCCCCAAAGCCCTTGCTAAAAACGCAGCCCAAGTCTCATGTAAAAGGTACATTTTTTCCTGTGGTGACATCACACCCCCTTCCGAGACTGAATGTCCCACCTTTCAACATCATTGGGAGAACTTGGCACCCAGGAATTTTAGGAGATCCTTGCCTCCTGCAAACCAATAAATTATATCTGCCTGCTGGACATGTTTGAGGCCCACCCTCTCTCTTACAATCAAGAATCACCAAGTTGTTAGTCAGCAGGGAGGTTGGCAGGTTGGCAACCAATGATGCAACTTCCACTGAAGTGGCCTCAACCCAGGACCCCCCTGCCCAGCCTTGCTCAGATAAGCAGCAGCAGTGGCGTAGCAGGACAGGGAACCTGTGGGGGTGGGACAAGGTGCCCGCAGGGTGTGGCAGGGTGTGCCAGAATTCCCGTGCCCATGCCCTGTTCCATTCCGGTGCCCTGCAGACCTGCCTTGCTTTTAGGGGCAGTACAGAGCCTGCGGGCGCCCAAGTCACCATGTGAATCCCAGGAGAGATGCGTGGCTCAGGTGTGGTAAGTGCTATCCCCTTGATGTGGCACCCAGTGCCCCCCCAGCTACGCCTCGGAGCAGCAGCAATTACTGTGTTTCATGAGGGCAGCCCCACCCCAGCCCATGGGCTGCTAGTCTAGGGATGGAAGGGTCTGCCAGTTGTGGTTCTCTCAGTTTCTCATTTTTCCATTCTTCTGTTCAGCTCTTCACATTTCTGCAATGATTTGTTTGCTGGTCTTTTTTATCATAAAAATTTAGCAGCATTTTAGTGGGAATTTCCCCTGAAATGCCCCTGAAATTAGTAGGAATTTTTTACTAATATTTACAGTTTTGCAAGTTTTCTTAATATACCGGTAATGCATTTTAGTATGTTGTTTTAAACTAATATGTTCATTTTTATTCACATCTCGGCCTGATTTGTGCATGTTTGTAAATACAGTTTGGTTGGAGAACTGCATTGCAAAATTTAGGTAAGTGTGGATTTTGAAGGATGGCTGTGTTTTGTTTCTCATACTGTTTCAGAAAGTGCAAATTTGCCTTGAAATGTGAACTGAATTTAATTTCTCCCTCCTTCCCTAGTCATTGCAACACCCAAAGACCAATTTCAAGCCCACAACAGTATTTTCTACCTGCTTGCCAGCTGCCCTCACCAATTCCTTACCAAGTGTCTACCTTCAGCAGATCTGTTGGTCTGCACTTCTTAGAGAGGATTATCAAAAGAGGAGTATCAAAAGTTTTCTGCACTCCACACTGTTTCCCCATGAATTCCCCATTGTACACTTTTCAGAGGCCTATTTGCCTCAACACTCTGGCCATTTGATCCAATTTTCCTTTGTCTTTTCACACAGACTGCTGAGTCAATAATAATAAGCCACCTCTAATAAATATTATTTTTAATAATAATAATAATAATAATAATAATAAGCCACCTGAATTCCAGGCAAACTGTATGCATTGCCAAAATATTCCACTGCTAGAAAAATGAAAGAAATGAAGGTAGGAAAAATAGGTAGGATGAACATGCAGGAGGCCTCCTCGGTATTGGAGAAACGTGTTGCTTGGTAATTTGCTGGAGTGTTCCTTGTGTTGTTTATTCTGTTTTTAAATCCCAAAGAGGCTGCTTAGTAAGAAAGAGTGTTTTGTGGTTGTTGTATTTTAATTTTTAAAAGTATATATGGGGAAAAGCAGTGAAATGTCATTAATATCTTGGCAAGATTGCTGAGGCTTTTTTGTGAAGTGGAAGGACAATGGCAACAAAATAATAATGTGTCTGCATAGTGAAGTTCAGAGGAAGTGGCAGTCTAAAAAATAATAAATCTTTGAGGAAGTAGGCCTGCTATAAATATTTCTCATTCCTGGAAACTCAATTTGAAGTCCAGAAGTTAATGTACAACTTAAAATTAGGGAAGTGGCAATGGGGTGAGGACTGTCAAAGGATCATGAAGCCTTTCCTGTTTTTTAAAAACCTTCTCCTGATGAAACATGCAAAAGATAGCCACGGATTTGCGCTTTGCTATCACATACTCCCAATAAATAAACACAGTTCTTCACTGAGCTGAGTAGATGCAGCCTGTTCAGGGAATTCTGTTTCAAGCTAACCCATGTGCGCAGCACTGGGATCTGAAGGGAAGGCAAACAAATCCCAGTGAATGACTCACTGGGCTTATATTAATTCCAGCAGATAATCATCAGACCAGACTGATGCATCTGCAGGAAGGTCATAGAGAACGTACCCAGTTTTATTATTCCAAGGAACCCACTCATCTTTATCCAGAAGTTTCTTTTCAAATCCACGTGTCTGATCTTCCACCCTATTGGATATGCTTAGGGCAAGAGAAAAAGTGCTCCGACATGGCGCTTGAAAGCATGGACCTGTGCCTAGAAACGTGGCGCAAGAGGAAATTTGGCTGAGCCCTTAGTCACAACCACCTACAGTCCAGCCCTACTCAGTTGATGGAAGGCACTTCTTGCTACATAGAAGCATGACTTTTCAGGCATCAAACATGGATGTGTATTAATGGTTCTGCGTCTAGGCTTATAATGAAGGATGCAGGCTGAGTACTGAGTTGGGAATCATCCTGGTCCATTAAGGCCAATGAGGCATTTCCTCACCAAACTCAATCTGCCCTCAGCCAGCCTCCACCTGTCTGCCTCCTTTCTTTCAACTGGTTCAGGAGATGGTGCTGGTTGTTAGTAGATGGGAGAGAGGATGAACAGGAGTGGGAAGAACTCTATGGTCTCCATCTACTGTTGGCTTGCCTGCCTTTTCCCCTATCAGCCCCAGTGGGCACTAGATATCATTGAGATCGGTGCTTTCTGCACATTTAAATTTGCTCTAAGTTACCGTCTTCACACTTGTGACTCCCACATATCCAATGAAGTCTAGCTGACACCTGGCCAGATTTAGCTGAATTTCATGCCTAGGTATTTTTGGAGGGCAAATGCATTTAAGGCTTGCCTGGATGATTTTGTTTAAAACAACAACACATGAATGAACATTCACAAATGTTTCTAATGAAATCCTCTCCAGCAGGCAGTTGGGTTATATCATGACTAGACGACACAGTGCCTTCCATATGTTGATGGACCACAATCATCCCTGACAATTCGCCATGCTGGCTGGGACTGATGGGAATTGTAGTTTAACAATATCTGGGAGCACCATGTTGACCAGCTCCTAGCCTATATGATTGTACATAGTCACAGCCCACCTGTCTTCATCTAAAGACTGGTCTACATCTTACTTTATTCACATGGAGGGTTGCTTCACAGTGGCAACTTTCTAGCTTTTATGTCAAGCATGGCTTCTCGTGTGGCTTCTTCCCATGGCATGGGGAATTTCCATGGGTTGTATCCAGGGAAGTCAATGCACCCACAAAATGATTTCCTTTCAAGCAACTGAATGTCTCCTCTTCTGCCTCCTCCCCGCCCCCTCTCTCTCCGAAGTCTGCTCCAGAGGGTTGGGAAAACCCCCTAGAGTGGATTGGGGTTGTTGCATGCAGGAAGAGAGGGTGGGGAAGTTTCGCTGTGCAAGCAGAAGTGGTACTACAAGCATAATGACCCCATGCCAGGAAGAATCATGTGACAAGCGACACCAGATGTTACTGCCTACTTTTTTTTGAATTTTTTTATTTTCAATGCAGAATCATAACAAAAATTACAAACATTGAATCCAAAATAATACTATACAGACAAAAATCCCTGGAACATATAGGAAAAAAAACAGAAAAGGAAAAGGAAAAAAAAAAGCAAAGGAAACAAAACTAAACTAAACAAAAACGAAAAAGCACACATCTACAGAACAAAACCATATCATTACGTACATAAACACAAATTGACTTCCTTCCTTTGTTCTAAGACCTCAAAAAAATTACTCTTACTGTATTGTTGTGTCTAATTAGATTACTTCCACCTTGGTACTTTTTTTTTTACACCATTTTTCTTTTTCTTTAACCCTGTAAAGCATCATTCATTACATACCAATATACTAACTCCAGAACAATGTTTTTTCATATACTCTTTAGCACAACCCCATTCTTTTAATAATTTCTGGTCCGATTGTCCCCTTATATAAGCTGTGAGTCTTGCCAGATTTATGTATTCACAAAATTTAATTTGCCAATCTTTCACTGATGGAATTTTTCTGCCTTTCCAGTTTTTAGCTATAAGCATCCTGGCAGCTGTTGTTGCATAAAGGAATACTTTCCTTTGATTTTCGGGGATATCATTTGTAATTAAACCTAAAACGAATGCCTCCGGTTTTTTACTGAAAGATATTTTAAACATCTTTTTGAGTTCTTCATAGATTCCATTCCAGAATTGTTTAATAGGTCGGCATTCCCACCACATGTGAAACATTGTTCCTATTTCTTTTTTACATCTCCAACAGGTATTCGATTTTAATTTGTAAATTTTAGCCAATTTTACCGGAGTTAAGTACCATTGGTACACCATTTTCATAAAATTTTCTCTTATTGTATAACATGCTGTGAATTTAATATCATATTTCCATAATTTCTCCCATTGGTCCAGCCGAATTACATATCCTATATCACATGCCCATTTAATCATAACTTCTTTTACTTCTTCATCCTTTAATTCTTTTTCCTCCTACTGCCTACTTGTAGAGTGTTACCGTGCAGGACCACATGGCTAGGATCACAGGATGGTTGTGAAATACAAAGAGATTGGGCAGCTTGCATCTTTGTGCCAGTATCAGTGAAATTATTTCCATCTCAGAATTGGCAAGCTAAAAATCATACAATATGATTGTCAACAAATACAGAAATTCCAGATGGGCGCTATGCCATGGACACTGGGGAACTAGTTGGCATGGTAAAAGGTAAAGGTGAAGTACCCCTGGATGGTTAAGTCCAGTCAAAGGCGACTATGGGGTGTGGTGCTCATCTCTCTTCAGGCCAAGGAATCCAGTGTTTGTCCACAGACAGCTGTGGCCAGCATGACTAAACCGCTTCTGGCGCAATGGGACATCGTGACAAGTGCCAGAGCGCACAGAAATGCCGTTTACCTTCCTGCCGCTGCGGTACCTATTTATCTACTTGCACTGGTGTGCTTTTGAACTGCTAGGTTGGCAGTTGACATGGACAGGCCACCAAAGAGTCAGTCAGAGCTGTGTTTCCCCCTCTTTGGCTATTCTACCTGCAAAGAACATATGACTATGTCATAGTTCTGATGCATGCTATTTTTCTATGCTTTGGAGTTTAAAGCATTATGAATCTATATGTGAGCTTTTTGTGTTAGCTGCTAGCAAAACACAATTACACATCTGATGAAGCAGCTCCTGCAGCCTCTTGATGGGATGTTTTTCCTTGTCATTTAAGTCAGGCAATGAATGCATGGGCAGGAAGAAGCATTTTTATAATGGCATGTAATGAATGAGCAACTTACGTGAAGGCTAGCAGAGAACATCAACAGTTAATTATCAACCCAGCTAGAAGCCTAGTGAGCTCTCTTCTAGCGTGTGGTGAGTGGGGACCCTGTTGCAACTATTTCTTTAATAAAGATCAGGCTTACGAGCCGCTTTGCTTCTCAATATACTCTGGTTGGCCTATGTTATTTTCTCCTGCCAATAGGGAACCCACTTAAGGACTCTATATGGGCTCTGGAATACCCCATAAGGGAAAGGGAGCAGTTTTTCTTGTAACAAATTCCTTTTTTTAAAAAAAGATATTTATTAAAGTTTCAAAAGTTATATAAAAACAAAACAAAACAACAATACAAACAAACACAAACAGAAACAAGTATAATTTCAATCCCTTATTTTCATGTAACTTACTTCCCCGACTTCCTCATACCTCTCCTTTCTGTATTCCAATTTCTAATTATTAATTCAGCAAATCCTCTCCCTTATTTTTCATTTAATTTTTAGCCTTTCTTTTCTTTTTACTTAACCATTACAGCTGAAAACCACATAATTTCTAAACCAACGTCATTCTAACATTCATTAATTTTGCAATGTTTCTTAAGATAGTCCTTAAATTTCTTCCAATCTTCTTCCGCTGTCTCTCTTCCCTGGTCTCGGATTCTGCCAGTCATTTCTGCCAGTCCCATATAGTCTATCACCTTCATCTGCCATTCTTCCAAGGTGGGTAGATCTTGTGTCTTCCAATACTTTGCGATGAGTATTCTTGCTGCTGTTGTAGCATACATAAAGAATGTTCTATCCTTCTTTGGCACCAATTGGCTGACCATACCCAGGAGAAAGGCCTCTGGTTTCTTCAAGAAGGTATATTTAAATACCTTTTTCATTTCATTATATATCATTTCCCAGAAAGCCTTAATCTTTGGGCATGTCCACCAAAGGTGAAAGAATGTACCTTCAGTCTCTTTACATTTCCAACATTTATTATCAGTTAAGTGATAGATTTTTGCAAGCTTGACTGGGGTCATGTGCCACCTATAAATCATTTTCATAATATTCTCTCTTAGGGCATTACATGCCGTAAATTTCATACCGGTGGTCCACAACTTTTCCCAGTCAGCAAACATAATGTTATGACCAATATCTTGTGCCCACTTAATCATAGCTGATTTCACCGTTTCATCCTGCGTATTCCATTTCAACAGCAAGTTATACATTTTTGACAAATTCTTAGTATTGGGTTCTAACAATTCTGTTTCCAATTTTGATTTTTCCACCTGGAAACCAATTTTCCTGTCCAACTTGTAAGCTTCCATTATTTGATAATAGTGAAGCCAGTCTCGCACTTTATCTTTTAATTTCTCAAAACTCTGCAATTTTCTTATAACAAATTCCTGACTCTTCACAGAGCACAAGGTCCTGAAAGATTTGACCAACTCTATCCCTCTGGAAGCACCTCCAACATGGCGAAGAAGACAGAGACAAAAAGTTTCCTATGCAGAGCCCAAGCTTTGATGCTGAGTGCCCTTTTATAAGACAGGGAACTGAAACACAGTTCATGGGAATCCTATGCTGTCTCTGGCCTGAAACCTTGACTAACCTTGCTGGGGATGCTGGTCAACCTCTGGAACACCCAAATGGCTCGGGCTATTGACTACTGAGCACCCTTCCCCACTTTGTGGAACCCCATTGGCCCCCTGGTACACTCCAGAGCTTAGGGCGAGGAAACAAGCTGGGAGACGGCTTGTGGAGGAAAGATCTGAATGAATGCAACCAAACACTGGTAAGGGCTCATTATCAAGCCTACCTAGTAACAGTGAAGGCAGCAAAGAAGGCATACTTTACTCACCGGCCAGGTTGCTCACCGGAGCAAGACGGTTTGAGCATATTACACTGATCCTGGTCCGACTGCACTGGCTACCAATTAGTTTCTGGACCCAATTCAAAGTGCTGGTTTTGACCTATAAAGCCTTAAACATCTCAGGACCGCAACACCTCAAGGACCGCTTCTTTCCATATGAACCTACCTGGACCCTGAGATCATCTTCTGAGGCCCTCCTTTGTGTGCCCCCTCCTCGAGAGGTCTGGAGGGTGGCAACAGAAGAACAGGCCTTCTCTGAAGTGGCTCCTCATCTTTGGAATGCTCTCTCCAGGAATATTTGCCTGGCGCCTTTGTTATACACCTTTAAATGTTCCTTTTTAACCAGGCTTTTGGTTGGTCTGATTTACATCCTATGCCCTTTTAAAATGTGTTGTCATGTTTTAATTTCATTTACTGTTAATTTTTATTGTCTTCTATTGTTTTTAACTGTTTTTGTTGATAATTTTAATACTTGTTGTAAACTGCTTAGGGATTTCGCTACAATCATGTGTTATATACATTTTGTTAAATAATAATAAATAATAAAAATGGGGCATGAAGAGAAAGTTGCATTTAAAAACACATCCAATTTGGCACCCTCTGCTAATGTAGCCTTCCCATCTTTCATGTATTGTTGGTTGTCAAACTCAGGGTGCAGTAAAATATGTGCAAACTGTTAAAAGGAGGAGGAGGAGGAACCCGAAAACAGTCTGACATCGAACTCTCTCTCTCTCTACAACTGCTTTGTCACACTCTGCAGACAAAATGCTTGTGGCTCTTGATCAAAGAGTGTTATGAGACAGAACTGGTTTCTTCTTGATGTTAAGAGAGCTTTTGAAATTGGTAGTCTAAGGCACACGCGTTAGGATACATGATTCTGCTGCACCGAAAGCAGGTTGCAGTGGGACAGTTCAAACACAATGCAATTTATGCTTCAAAGGGGCATTTTAGATAATTAGTTGCATACGAATTCATTTCCTCACCTAGTTATAAAAGCTGAAACCTGTGAATAGTGTTGCTGCATGCAAATGAGGCTACCAAAGATGTCAAAGAATGTTGCAAAAAGTGGCAGTTTTAATTGGAATTGTGGATCTGAAGGGGAAATGATACAGAGTGTGGTATGATAAATATTTATTGCTTGTAGCCAGAGGCCATGGCAAGTACAATAAAATAAAACAAACGAAGCCTCACAAGCAACAGTTGATAGTGCTGGTTATGTTTAGTGTGGAGAAGACTGAGAGGTGATGTGATAGCTGTCTTCAAATATCTGAAGGGCTGTCACATGGAAGATGGAGCAAGCTTGTTTTGCTGCTACAAAATGTAGGACCCAAACTAATGGATTCATATTGCAAGAAAGGAGATTCCTACGAAACTTAAGGAAGAACTCTGGCAGTGAAACCTCCTTCATTGGAGGTTTTTTTAACAGAGGGTTGATGGCCATTTGTCAGCAATTCTTTAGCTGTGATTCCTGCATTTCAGGGGGTTGGACTAGATGACCCTTGGGGTCCCAAGTCTACAATCCCATGATTCTGTGATATAATCGACAATTAAAATGAAATCAAAATTTAAATCAACCTTAATTTAATTAAAACATCTTGAGGTTGCTCCCAATTTAAATTTGTTCAAATTGTTGCGTCACCTTTGCAAACGGCACACATTTCATTCCAAATCATCAACTGGATATTTTCTGTGGCAATTGCAAGCAGTGCAACTCGATGAGGTATATGCTCCTATTCATCACGTGGTGGACAAATTTCAGTTCTTTATTGATGCCCCTTTTTTGTCTCTGTTTCAAACGTTTGTGGGAATAAGAAACTGAGAACTTCAACCTCACAATTCAGCAACTGCTGCTCAGTTTTGCTCAGCTGAAAGGAAAAGTGGGTTTAGCTGAGACTCAGAAACTCCCCCACCCCCTGATTCCAAAGAAAAGTTGCCTAACTTGTGGCATGTGAGTCATCCGTTTTGATTAAGACGGTTAACAAGATTTTATTTCTCTATTGTGGTGATGAGTCACCAAACAAAGAAGATCTAGATATATTTTCAAACACTTCGCATTCACTTTGCTGGGATAGTAGGTACAGGAAGTTGCTGCAACCTCTTTATTAAACTATATATGCAGCTTAGAACATACATCAATAAGATGTGGTAGGCTGGTTTATCTCTCTCTCTCTCTCTCTCTCTCTCTCTTAAAAAATCTTTTTATTTTGAAAAAGAAAAAAGTACCTTTTAGGATAAGGTGCAGCACTGTTGCCACATCCTCAGGGCAGTAGGACTGAATGATGTGGTGCTGCTGCAAAATGCACAGATACTGCTTTCTCTGACCTCTTGCCCTCTCTTGCTCGCTCACTTGCAAGGCAGGGAACCAAGTGCCCCAAGAGCCCCAGGTGTCTGGTGGCCTCTGACAGATCAGTTAATATCAACTAAGGTTAGTGGACAGACAGCTCCGACCTTCAGGACAGTGACTTCTTACACAGTCAAAGAGGAAGTCGTTTCAGAATTCCCTGCGGGTGACCCAAGGCTGGCATCAACAGTCGGTATGTTGGATCATTTGCCAAGCAGGGGAGCAACTTGAATAAAACATTGGGGGGGGCAGGTATGCCCTGCCCCACATAATCAAACACATGTTGCAATGCATGCACACCGTTTGAATGAAAATTCCCATCAACTTGGGGGGGGAGCCTCAAATTTTTTTGCGGGGGCCAAAGTCCCCACGGCCCCTAGGAGCTGGTTCCTGTGTTGCCAAGGGTCCATGTCCCTGCAGAGTCCCCACTGAGAAGAGTTCCCTGCCCTGCACTAGGGAGGAGGACAAGGAGGCCCAAGGAGTCTCCCCAACGTGGAGCTGACGTTGGGGTCTGCTGGAGTGCTGCAAAGCTTCCTTGGTGGTGTTAATTTGTTTTTGTTTTGTTTTTTGTGAACAATATTGGTGCTTACGTGCTCTTTTCATTTTACTCAATAATGGGCCCAACGGTTTGTTTCCTTTTCTCCTGCTAATTTCTGCTTTTTCAAAACACAGCTATTTAGTGCAGGGATGAGGAACCAGGCGACCCCAGTTATTTGCATGTCTGGGTACCTGTCTCATTCCTTTTCTACACACACGGGGGGGGGGGGCGAGATGAGATGAGATGAGATGCAGCCAACCAACCGCATTTATTCATATTAACAAACAGCAACAGCAATTGCAAGAAAACAGTAACCCAGACAAAATAACAAAGGCACTGCTGAGTTCAAAATGTCTTCCAAAGAAAGACAGGGAAATCTGAATCCTTTGACATGGCTCACAGTTAACCGAAAGATGCTATCAGCAAGCCGGGGTTGCTTGTTTGCTCTGCAAAGGAACAAAAATTGAGAGTGTAGAAAAAGAGAGAAAACAAAGAGTAGCATTGAAAAACAGGCAACTTGGTCCAGCAGGTGGCAGCAGAAGGCACTGATAATTCCTCTAAAAATGTAGGCTGTTGCAATACCTAATGCAGCCAGCAGGAATTTCAAAGAAGAAACCAACCGCTAGGATATCTCAAAATTCATCCTTGAGTAGAGTCTTGGGAAACATCTATTCATAGTACATCGCCACTGTTTTAAATGACACAAAATTTCTGTTATGAAACAGCCATGCAATTCAGACTAGTTGGGCTGCTATAAAGGGGGGAGGTGATTAAACTGGGGAAGTGGCTAAGAGACAAAACCAAGGACATCTATTACGCAACAGGAGGCCAGGGTCCCAGACGGCACGTAGGTTCACATCAGAACAGGGCTTTTCTGAAACACTGCAGTTGAAACTACAGCATTTGCTGTAGGGATGCGGTTAGATTTCTTTGAAAGCATCTTAGACAACTTGGTGGGGAAAGAAGTCTTTTGTATGTCAGCCTCCAGCTTCAGAGGGTGTAGCATATTGACTGCTCCCTGCTGGAGACGAGAAAGAGAGAGATCTGCTGCCTTCATGTTTGTGGGCTTCCTAGAGGCATCTGGCTGGACTCTGTAGGACACAGATAAACCACCTGGTCTCATCCAGCACAGTTCTTACTGTGTTTTTATGTGTCTCTTCTGTTACTTATTTCTTCACTCTGCTAAGATATTAACCCCCACATTGAGAGTTTTGCACTTGCCATACATCCTACAGATATAAAGTGAGTTTTCACAATTTGAAGACTTTTGTCTTAGGAACATAGGAAGCCGAACTATGTCAGACCTTTGATCCTTCTAACTCAATGCTGTCTACACTGACTGGCAGTGGCTCTCCAAGCTTCAGAGATCCCCCTACCTGGAGATCCTGGGAAATGAGCCTGGGACCTTCTGCATGCCAAGTAGATGCTCTGTCCCTGAGTTGTGGCCTCTTCCCTGTTTCCCTCCAGCATTGTGTCTTGATTGTAGAATTGGTGGGAGAAAAGACAGAAGCATAATTCTAGACACCCTGCTACAGGGGTAGGAAACCTCAGGCCAGGCCAGGCCTGGAAGCCAAATCAGTCCTCTAGGCCTCTCTTTCTGGCTCATGGGTCTCTCCCCTGGTCACACATCCTCCCAAGCCAGACCCTTGGCTGGTCCTGCTTTGCACCCTCCTTGAGAGTTTTTTGCCTGGCTGGAATATGTCCCTGATCTCTGGTAATGCTTCAGAGGATAGAGAGGGGTACATGAGTATGTGTATTGGAATCCATCTGTCTCGAGAGACAATGGAGTGCACTTTTGGGGGCGAAGACAGACCTCTGTGTTAGCACCAAAGGGAGTTCCCCAGGGTGCAAGCCTGAGCAGTGTGTATGGAGGTCCTGGGCTGTCCAGATGATAAGACCCCTCTCTCGGCCTTACAATATGTTTGTCACTAGCTTGGCTGCAGGAGTTGCTGGAAGGAGGCATACAAGGCACCATCCAACCATCTTAGGGACTCCACTCTGGATTTGTGTGGGGTTCACTCCTTAGCCATTTCTTCTCATGAAGCATGGAAGGTTTAGGATCAGAGTTTTCCTTCTCCTAGATGGGCTACATTCCCAGGTTCCTTCTCCTAGATGGGCTACATTCCCAGGTTGATGAGCCCCACCTGCCACTCACTCCCCTCTACAGCATGCGCAGAAACCACTTTCTTGACCATTGGACCCCCTAGTGCTCTCGTTCACTCAATCTGCAGGAGCCTGTCTTTGCATGCAGGGGAAGTCCCTAACTCAATGAGGGCTTCAGACCTCCCACACCTGGAGGCTGTTTCTCAGGGCATGCTGGCTGTCACATGCCACAGGTGGCAGCTGAGTGCAGGGTGGGACCAAAGGTGGACAAACTACCCCAGAAGGAGCACAACATGCCCCACCAGAGGTGCTACCCTTCTCCTAACACATCATACACCCAATTAGTATGAGTAAAGTGTAGAAAATAGCATACTCTGCAAAGGTAAAGTTTACCTGTGTTGTTCTGCTCACTTTCACCTCTGGTCCTGCCCACCTGGGAGTTTGTCTAGAAGGGAATGTGGCCTCTTGGATTGAAAAAGTCTGTCCCCCCCCCTCTAGTGCAACTGCTTGTACTTTCCAGTTATCTCATTCCTGGGTTTGAGTCATTTCCAATACTTCTAAAGAGGCAGGCACGCATCCCATTTGGCACAAAGTACATCCGATAAGAAATTCCCCCAGAACCAGAGGAGTGCTTTGTCTTAATTGGCCTTTTGTTCGGCTCCTTTGTGTGTGCCTTGATAGAGTATGCAGCAGGAGCAGTCGGCGCTTCTGAAACAGCGGAGGAAGTCTCTGTCCTCACTTGCCTTCCTTGTGTTTAGATTGTGGAGATGGGCTGGGATTTAATGATCACAAACTTCGGAGCCTTCTTGACTCCAGACCTCTCCCCCTTCCCTTTTCTTTATTTTAACAAAGAATGCTTTGAATCCTCGGGAAAAGCATCCTTGTGCAGTGATGATGAGGATCAACCTTTTGTTCACGGAGAATTATTGATTTCCAGAGCGACTGGCTGTGAAGCCCAACAGTAGCACTTAGTACGAAGGGCAGACCTTTCTGCAACAGAACGAGCGACTTTGCTGTTCTTTGTTCTGCTCCACCAGGGAGAAAGTGTATTATTTTCACCATATGGTTAACTCCACTTTCTCTCTCCCCCCCTCTCCCTGGTCCTTCAGAGAGTTGAATCATACTGCTTGTACCCGACTGCTGGACTTTTGGCTTAGCAGGCTTGGCCCTCACAGCTGCCTCTGTGCTATTTCTCTGCCCTGTTATGAATGGGAACTCCTATGGTATTTCATTGAATAAACACAGCACATCAGCCGAGCAAGTCACAACTGATAGCTCCCTCCACAAAGGACTTCTGCCCATCATTTTTTTCCTTGGCCTGGCTTCTCCTTTTGTTTATTCCTCACACACTCTGGGTGGTTTCAATCATATATAAAAACATGTTAAGCATTGAACATTAAAAACTTCCCTATACAGAGCCACTTTCAGATGTCTTCTATAATTATAACTGTATAATTATTTATCTCCTTGGCTCGTGGCTCACATAACTCCATGCCCACATTTCTCTCATGAAAATAGGGATGTCCTAAGGAAAAGTGGGACATTCCAGGATCAAATCAGAAACTCGGATGGCTTCTGTAAATCCAGGACTGTCCCTGGAAAACAAGGACACTTGGAGGGTTTGTATTTCAAAAAGCCCAATCGGGGGTGAAGGGGAAGGAATCAGTTCGTAGCAGCGGGGGGGGGGGGGGTAATTGCAAAGAATGGGGAGGGACCAAGCAACCTCTTCCAAGCTATCACTTCTCCTCTTCCAGGAGGAGACACATTAGAAAGCCCGTTTTGTTAGTGGTTAAAGCATTGGACTAGGATGTGGGAAGTGAAAACTGGACTATAAAGAAGGCTGATCGCTGAAGAATTGATGCTTTTGAATTATGGTGCTGGAGGAGACTCTTGAGAGTCCCATGGACTGCAAGAAGCTCAAACCTATGTATTCTGAAGGAAATCAGCCCTGAGTGCTCACTGGAAGGACAGATCATGAAGCTGAGGCTCCAGTACTTTGGTCACCTCATGAGCAGAGAAGACTCCCTGGAAAAGACCCTGATGTTGAGAAAGATGGAGGGCACAAGGAGAAGGGGACGACAGAGGACAAGATGGTTGGATAGTGTTCTCGAGGCTACCAGCATGAGTTTGACCAAACTGTGGGAGACAGTGGAAGACAGGAGTGCCTGGTGTGCTCGGGTCCATGGGGTCACGAAGAGTTGGACACGACTAAACGACTAAACAACAACAACAAGGATGTGGGAGACCAGGGTTCAAATCCCCATGAGGACTTGATGCCTACTGGGTGACCTAGGGCCAGTCACTGGCACTCAGCCTAACCTGCACCACAGGGTCATTGTGGGTATTAAATGAGAAGGAAGAAAACTGTGTGCACCGTCTTGAGCTCCTTAGAGGAAAAGCAAGGATATAAATGCAACAAATAAACAAGGGCTTCAAGGGACACATGGGGCTGGGAACCCCTGTTCCTCCAGTAATGTCTGGTTCCATCCTCAGTTTATGGTCTTGTATGCTTAAAGCACCTCCACACCAAGGACTCTTGGGAACTATAGTTTACCCCTCCCTAAAGCTACAATTCTCAGCAGCTTTAAGAATCCTCAGGATTCTTTGCAGGTAGAGGGTGTTGCTTCCAACAGAGCAGGGATGGAAACACTGGCCCCCCAGATGCTGCCAGGACTCCAGTCCCCATGAGCCCCAGGCAGCACAGCCAAAGGCCAGGGGTGATGGGAGTTGTAGTCCAACACCATTGCAGGCCCCCCGCACCCATTACAATCTGGCTAAGCGAATCAATGTGGCTTTAAAAGCGGCTTGTGAACTAAGCTGCTGAATATTCTAGACATGCATTTTATTTTTCCTGTTTCATGTGGTTCACCCGCCCCTTTGGCTTTTAACGGAGGGGGAAATGAGTCCCTTGCCAGTGAATTGTGCCAAGGAAAGGACATTAATACTGGACCTGCTGGCTGTTGGGTGCATTCCAGTTTCTAAGTGGAGGAAGGATTGCAGGAGCACTAAGAGCAGAATATGCACCAAGCAAACATGCTTGCAGAGTCTGCAGGGTGAATCAAAGCTGTTTCCCATTCAGCTCTGCTTCCCTTTAGTTTAGATGTGTGTTAAGCAATGGAAATTTGATGTGGGCATTTTCTCCTCCCTTCTAATTGCTGCGTACTTTCGTGGAAAATGTAACACCCTGAGCGCATTCTCTTCCAACGCCTGGCTAATGGTCTGGAACTTATCGGAGAAGAAATTGTCCGCTTGCTGAGACAGGGAGAGAGTAAGATCAGTCCTGACTGTGTGGTTACCAAAAGAGGCACAACAGGAAGTCCTTGCCGTCATTCTCAAGTCCCTTGATTTATTTCCTTGTGATTAGTGGCATAGCGGGCCTTAAACTATAGCTCATTAATTATAATGAAGTCATTTCAACATGGGGAACCCTTTGTCAATGATTGCCTTTATTTACTACAGCAGATTCCTTCAGATGAAGTTTTATTCAAGTTTGATACTGACCAGGCCTCTGGCAGGATCAGAATTAAGATTTACAAAATGAGATTTCCCATTCAAGCTTTTAGCATATACCTCGGTTCTATTGAGGACTCTCATTCAGTGCTTTTTTTCTGGGGGGGGGGTACACATACCCCTAAACATTTTGTGAATCTTTGTACTTTTGTCCATTTACTGTATTCCTCCCCCCCCATTTGAATTATAAAATGGTAATTTTCTTGAGTCAAAATGAGAGTACCCCTACATTTTTAAAGAAACAATCACTGCTCTCAACTATACAGAATTAGGAGGCTGGTTTCAGATGAAAGCATTTAGAAAACTGGAACCATCCTTTTCTTCAGTACTTTTGCCCATTTTTATATATCGCCCAGGCTGCATATACTTTTTTTTTTTTATAAAAATTTTTATTAAGATTTTTTACAGATACATATTTAACAAACAAAATAGGTTTCATAACATCCTTTCATTCTATTGTGGACTCCCTCACGTCTCCCGCTTCCACTTTCATCATTAAAAACGAATTTTTCCAAGCAAATTATCATCTTGTTTATACTCTTAAGTGCAATATTTAGGTTAAACTCAAATAAAAAAATTATAATTTAATGGTAGACAGTTATTTCTGCTCTGGCTTCCTTGTTAGGATTCAACCAAATTACAGTACTTTTGTAAATAAATCTTAAATTTCTTCCAGTCTTCTTCAACCCTCTCCTCTCCCAGGTCGCGGATTCTGCCAGTCATCTCAGCCAGTTGCATATAGTCCATCAGCTGCATCTGCCATTCTTCCAGTGTGGGTAGATCTTGGGTTTTCCAGCTCTTAGCAATAAGTATCCTTGCCGCCGTTGTAGCGTACATAAAAAATGTTCTGTCCTTCTTTAACACGTTCTGGCCGACCATGCCCAGAAGGAAGGCCTCTGGTTTCTTGGTGAAGGTATACTTAAATACCTTTTTTAACTCACTGTATATCATTTCCCAAAAGGCCTTCACTTTAGGGCAGGTCCACCAGAGGTGAAAGAATGTTCCTTCATTTTCCTTACATTTCCAACATTTGTTATCAGACGAATGGTATATTTTAGCCAATTTCACTGGGGTCATGTACCATCTATATATCATTTTCATTACATTTTCCTTCAGAGCATTACATGCTGTGAAGTTCAGCCCGGTGGTCCATAACCTTTCCCAGTCCTCAAACATAATGTTGTGCCCAATATCCTGGGCCCACTTTATCATAGCCGATTTAACCAATTCGTCTTGTGTGTTCCATTTCAGCAGCAAGTTATACATTTTTGAAAGTACCTTGGTCTTAGGTTCTAGCAGTTCTGTTTCCAGTTTCGATTTCTCCACCTGGAATCCTAACTTTTTATCAATCTTAAACACTTCCTTAATCTGAGCATAGTGTAACCAGTCTCGCACTTTATCTTTCATTTTCTCTAAACTCTGCAGTTTCCAATTGTCTCCATCCCTTTCTAGTATTTCCCAATACTTTGGCCAATTGGCCTCCATATTGGGTCTTTTTCGGGCCTTAGCCTCCAAAGGTGACAGCCACCTCGGTGTTTTGTTTTCTAATAAGTCTTTGTATCTTGTCCAGACATTAAATATTGCTTTTCTGACAATATGGTTCTTAAAGACCTTGTTGATCTTAACCTTGTCGTACCATAAATATGCATGCCATCCAAATGCATTGTTAAAACCTTCCAAATCCAGCACATCCGTGTCCTCCAGAAGTAGCCAGTCTTTTAGCCAGCAGAAAGCTGCGGCTTCATAGTACAACTTTAAGTCTGGCAGGGCAAAGCCCCCTCTTTCTTTTGCGTCCGTTAATATCTTAAACTTAATTCTGGGCTTTTTGCCCTGCCAGACAAATTTGGAGATATCTTTCTGCCACTTCCGGAAGCACTCCGTTTTATCTACAATCTGCAATGTCTGAAACAAAAATAACATTTTTGGCAATACATTCATCTTAATAGCAGCTATTCGACCTAACAATGAAAGTTTCAATTTTGACCAGCTATCCAAGTCTCTCTTAATTTCAGACCCACATTTTTCATAATTATCTTTAAACAGACTCAAATTCTTTGCTGTTATGTTTACCCCTAGGTATTTAACTTTCTTAACCACAGTTAACTCTGTCTCTCTCTGAAACCGTTCCGACTCAATATCTGTCAAGTTTTTTCCCAACACCTTGGTTTTTTGCTTATTTAGTTTAAATCCCGCCACCCGACCAAAATCTTGGATTAGTTGTAGTACTCTTTTCGTACTAGATTCTGGCTCCTGTAATGTCAGAACTAAGTCATCTGCAAACGCTTTAAGTTTGTATTGTTTCGCTCCGACCTGTATCCCTTCCACCAACCTGTCCCCTCTAATCGTGTTCAAGAGCACCTCCAGGACCGTAATAAATAATAACGGGGAAATCGGACAGCCTTGTCGTGTTCCTTTTTCAATTTTAAACTCTTCTGTAAGGCCCAGGCTGCATATACTGTGTCTGCCTAATTCAGTGGCTCTTTCTGTATGCTGGCGTTAAGAAGAAGAGCCTACTGGATCAGGCCAGTGGACCATCTAGTCTAGCATCCTGTTCCCACAGTGGCCAAATGGATGCCTGTGGGAAACTGGGGAGCAGGACATGAGCACTGGAGCGCTCTCTCGCCTCCTGCAGTTTCTAGCAACTGGTGTTCCAAAGTATGCTGCCTCTGACCGCAGAAGAACAGAATAGCCTTCATGGTAGAAACTGTCTCTCATGTCTTGTTATGCTGCCATTTCTACGGGGATATAAGTTCGGTATTTATCACTCCTGTTATACAAAAATCTCCAAATGGGTCCGAACTTCAATGTCTAAAACTCCTGGTAGAGGACAATGATCACGCTAAGGGTGGCCAAATTCTGTGCGACTGCCATAAAACTTAGGGAACAAGCTGTACTACCAAAATGATTAAAGTTTTAAATGACAATTTTAGGTTATATTTTAGTGATCAAGATTTAATATATATTTTTAACTGCCGCTATATCTGAATTGTCTCTGTTATACCCAATTGCAATTCAATGTATTCCTGTTGTGTTTTATGATGTTCCTGATATTGTAAGTGAGCCGGAACTGGTCTGTGACCGTAATAATAAAATTCATTCAATAGCCTTCATGGGCAGCAGCCAATGATAGCCCTGTCTTCCATGAATTTGCCTTTTCCTCTATGGATTTCTCTACTCCTCTCTTAAGGCCTTCTAAGTTGGTGGCCATGGACTCAGCTGCATTAGTAAAGAAACAACGATGTGAATGTGTTATAAATATGCACCAGAGAGCATGAAATTTTTATACATAGGGGTTTTTTCCTTTTGTTATAACGATCCAATTTCTGACTTATTTATAGGGTGTTCCTCCCGCCCCCCATTTGTAGATCCACCCCTTCACTGCTTCCTGTGGCAGTGAGTTCCATGGTTTAACTAAGTGCTGTGTGAGGACATTTCTTTTGTCTGTCCTGAACCTTCCAACATTAAGCTTCATTGGATGCCGCACACCATTTAATGCACTTCTCTCTCATGTCAACTCTTCTGCCGCAACATTTCATTATGGGTTAGTTACTTTATCCCCTCGATCATTTTAGTTGCCCTTTCCTGAACCTTCTCCAACTCTATAATACCCTTTTTGAGGAGATGGTCACCAGCAGCATACACAGCATTCCAAATGTGGTCACGCCACAGATTTGTATAATGGTGTTATGATACTGGAAGTTTTCATTTACGCTTCTTTTCCTTATGACCCCTGCCTTTTTCACAGCTGCCGCATCCTGGGTCAACATCCACAACAGCCCCAAGGTCTGGTCTGTCACCACGAGTTCAGACCTCATGAGTGTACAGTGGTACCTTGGGTTAAGAACTTAATTCATTCTGGAGGTCCGTTCTTAACCTGAAACTGTTCTTAACCTGAGGTACCACTTTAGCTAATGGGGCCTCCCACTGCCGCCGCGCCACATTCGTGCAATTTATGTTCTCATTCTGAAGCAAAGTTATTAACACGAGGTACTATTTCTGGGTTAGCAGAGTCTGTAACCTGAAGCATATGTAACCCGAGGTACCACTGTATATGTCAAATTAAGATTCTGCCTCCCTGACATGCATTGTTTTACACTTGTTTACATTGTGTTGCATTTGTATTGCCATTTTAATCACCCATTCTCTCCATTTGGAAAGGTCCTTTTGGAGCTCTCCACAATCTCTTTTTCTTTCCATGACCCTGAAGAATTTAGTATCATCAGGAACCTACTCACCCCTAACTCTAGATGGTTTATGAAGAAGTTTAAAAGCACAAGTCCCAGTGCATATCCTTGGGGGGCTCCACCTTCTACATCCCTCCAGGCCCCACGGTAAGTGCCAACCCCTCATGATGTGCCATTTTGTCACCCCCCCTCAAGGATGATACCCAGGGCAGACCGCACCCCCCCTTCCTACGCCCCTGCTTAGGACTTGCTGGTGGGGTGCTTTGTCGGAAGCTTTTTGAAAGTCCAAGCGCCCTCTAGCTGCTCCATCACCTCTGTCTATATGCTTGTTGACGCTGTCAACTCAGATCTGAGACAGGCCCTATCCTTCTGGAAGCCAGACTGGTTCTAGTTCAGAAAAGCTGTTTCTTCTACATTGTTGGTTATTTTATCTTTAACAATACTTTCTGACAGATTTCCTAGGAAAGACATTAAGCTAACCAGCCTGTAATTTCCAGTGCATTCTTTGAGACAGGATTCCAAGTTCTTTCCCCCACAGCAATCTTTCAGATGTGGCTGACCCATCGTGCACCCTTTTTGCCTGCCATTTTCCCACCAAAGAATCTTGTATTAAAGGCATACAAAGCATTATTTAGGCTGTCAATATAAAGGCAATGAAATGGCATTTCCGTTCTTAGGCTAGCAGCAGAGACATTTTCTAAAATCCTGATTTCTATCTTCTGTGTTACATTCCATTCTGCGTATGTTACATCTCTGTATTGAACAAATGATATTGGTTGGCATTTTCATTTTGCTTAGAGAAAAAGGAAAGATAGGGGTGTTTCTTTTGATGACTTTTAGGATAGAAATGGAGAAATCAAATGCTACCTTTCCCTGAATAAGCAGCATAAATTCATCGTTATTATAGTGTGGCTATTCTGACATTCTAGCCATCATCAAGAGCCACCTCGTTCCCTGATCCTCATAAGGCAAGGCTGGGGAAGTTGGGATTTTCCAGATGTTCAGCAGAACACCTGAACAGGTCTGCTCCGTGTGCAGAACCAATGAGTTAGCCAGATATATAGGAGTTCCTGGTGGGGGGAAGGACATGAAACACAGGGGTGAGGGATGGAACAGCATCCTTCCCCAAATGGTTCCTTCGCCCCACCTAATCAAGGTGGCCCACAGTTATTTTAGAACAATAGTAAGCTAAACATCAGTAGCAGACTTACTGGAAAGGAATGATGGGGAGGGTGTTGCTGGCGTGTCCACACTGCGCTGACCTCGCCAGTGCATCAGGTAAGTGCTTATGCTCTATCACATGGTTTGCTGCTGCCAATCATTCCATAATCAAGAAGAGGTAACAACTGCCAACCAAATGGACTTAGAAACCCTCTTCAGACCTTTGAGCAAAAGGTCTGAAGAGAAGCCTGCACACCTGGCTGTCCCCATTTTAAGTTCTTGCATGTTCAGAAAGAAGGTCTAAAGAGTGCTATTGACTACTGATAAACAGGTAACTGGACTACTTTACCTGGTATGCATCCCAAAGGAATAATTCTTTTCGGGGGGGGGGATTAAGTTTGAATTAATTGGATAGATTTGCTATACTATATAACAGCTTTAGCATTATGAGGAATAAAAAAGGAACCATCATGTACCTCTGCCCACACACAATTTTTTTTCATTTCAGCAGCCTAATTTGTAAAATAAAGAAATTGCCTTGTTATTAAACAATTGGGACTCAGAAATTATTTGTGATCTACTGCAAAATTAGTAGAAACACATTTTTATGAGGTCTGACTTTTTCTGCCTTCTGTTCAGAAGGTGTTTTCCCCCCCAAAAAAACCCTCTAACCAGCTTAGCATACATTAAGCATCCTATCAGTGGGAAACTACCTCAAGAGCCTATTCAATGAAAATCTAAACTCAATCCATTAATGCCAGTGGAATTATTATAATGCTTAACATTTGGAGAGCTCAAAGTGCTTGCATATATTATATTGTGGCAATCCTTCTCTCACAGTTTTCCACTGCCAACAGAACAGGGTAGGTATCAAGACTGTAGGTGTACAAATCCTTTATTTGTTAGTTTCATTGATATTTGTATCCCTTACCTGTAGCTTTACTCTTACTTCTATACTCTTATAGTTCATCCTCTACTGGCACTTCACACCTGGATTTCCAGGTGTGTGTGAGAGAGAAATATGCCAGCTTGTTTCACGCTTCACGTAGAAGAGATTACTGGAAGCTTCACCACTAAAAAACAGAGGCAGATGATACAGGGAACAGTCTTGAATTAGCAATGGTACACTGTTTTCTTCTTCTGTGTCTTTTTCTTAATAAGAATAATGACGGATCTGTGATTTCAGAGTGCTTTAAAGAGAAAGAAGGGCAATTTCCTGCCTCTTTAAGCTGCTAATCTGAAAGATAAAGTGAGAAGGAATGAGAAAATCAAGGTCCATTATTTTTTAAAACCCATTGGTGCGTGTTATGATGTTCATGCAGGGATGGCGCTCCCATTTGGCAACTTGAGCTGCTCATCTCAGGTGGAGCTTTGTTCTCCAGCCAGCTGCAGAGCTGCCTAATGCTCCCCTGCTAGACATTGTGAGGAAGGCATTGTGGGGTGAAATGGCCCAAGGGGAGCATGGGTGCTGCTGCTGCTGCTGCTGCTGCTTTGCCACAGAAGCAGCCAGAATCTCTGAAATTGTTTGGCCCTGGTAGCTCCAATGCCTCGCTCTGAGGAATCACCCTATAGTAGACGTAGTGCCTTTCCTCTGAGGTGAGGAATTTTGGGGTGAGAGCCTGCATTGCCACCACTGCGACAGCAGCAGCAAAGAAAGAAAAAAACCCTCAACGGCAGGGAGGTTTAGGGAGCAATGGTGGTGGGGCAGCCTATCCTGGGAACTGGATCTCTTCAGCTGGTGCAGCACTCATGTTGCAGACCTGAAAGTAGAGCAACTAAAATACAGACAAAGCTCTTCATGATGGGATTGGGATCCAGATGAATAATAGCATTGAGGTTTGTCATATTATTACCATGGCATGAAGGGAAGAGTGGAGTCATGCTCAGTGACCCTACCCCTCTCCGTTGCACCCTGTGGCCTGGCCCAGACACCCTCCATGCATTGGAGGAGGAAGTCTGAAGCAGGAAGCCTGTTCTGTGAACCTCAGCTCCCCATGCAACGTTGAATGTGCAGGGTTCGAAATCCCTGTGGGCAGTTGGTATGCATAGATCACTTCCCACTTTAGACCTACTATCCAGTGCGGTGGACTGTAGAGGCAGAAGTCCAAGAGGGTGTGGATGCAACTGGATGGCAACAGAGAAACATGGAGGTCCCGTGTCCTCACTTTCTTTCAAGGCAAATACACTCCACTTCTAGGGGAGAATTTGTGGGCAGGGAGGAGGAGAGTTACCCCATCCTTTCTCCATTTAACAGTTCTCCACTCTAATTTCAGTGATTTCTCCCAACTGGAGCCTTGAAGCTAGAAGTAGGGGTGGTGGTGGTGGCCTCAGCACTTACCAGGGAGGATCAAGGAATTTTATGGCCTCCCTTAGGTTTTGGTGAGCAACCTGTTTGAAAACTGACATGCCCCTGGGTCAAAACAAAACAAAAAAAAACACCTGTCAGTGTCCAGTCAAATAGGTCCAGAGGCTATATCGCTAGGTGAAGGCTTTGGATCCAAGCCTTCCTCTGACCATCCCAGATTTCTCCCAAACTGCTCCTTACAATATGGTTGGGTGGGTGTGACTGTAGAAGCAGTGCAAATAATTAAGGGCTAAAGGGGGTGAAGGGTATCAGGGAAAGAATGGAAGGATGCAACAGCAAATGGAAGGTGGTTGTCAGCTGGGTCCCATTGCTGACAGAGGGGGAGAGCTTGGAGAGACAGGAGGAGGTAATTAGGCGGGAATGCGGAATGAGGGAGGAGCAGTCCAGCTGCAGTAGAAGTCTGAGCTCCCGAGAACATGGAGAAGGAAGGGGGGAGTTCAAAGGGAAAGACACAGACTGACCGTTTAAGCTTGAGGCCTCAGAGGGCAGGCCACCTGAAATAGCCCATCCCATGATGCGTAGGCGAGCAAGAATTAATGAGAGGCGTGAACAGGAAAGGAAGCGAAGGGGGGCTTTAAATGTGGGAGGAGGAAGGGGTGGAACTCAGACTCGGCAACAGCTAATTTGGAAGCAGACGCTGAGTGACTGAGCTCCAGAGTGATTTGTGTGTTTTGAGCAATAAACCTGAGTTAATTGCTGCCGTAGTTGTCTTGCTTCTGTGGGAGAGACCCAGCCATTACAGAGGTGTCCAGATGCCAGGTCTATCTCTGGGTCGAGAGACAAACAGAGGGGTAGACCTAGAATACAGGGGCCAGGTCTGCCTAGGCTTCACTGTCATTCAGTCACCAGGTCTACTCGCAACAGTAGGCCTGTTCTCTGATGCTAGTTTTGTGCATATGTATGCATCTATTTATTTATTTATTTATTTATTTATTTATTTGGAGTATTTCCTTTGTCCCCCCCCAAATACCTTACTGTGTGCACCCATATAATAAGTGTTATGATCAAGTGCAGCTGGGAGTCTTTACAACCACTCCTGCCACGCTACAGGGCATACATGATGGGGCTGTTTACATCCTGCCTTGTAATCTCTAGAGAGTAATTGATCCTTCACACTTTCCTACTTACTTCCACTTAATGAATTTCTTTCAGAACTGCAGGATTACTTTGGCTTCCCTGCGTCGCTGTGATTCTGTGGAAGTGGTAGTGTTTATTAACATTGGTTTGAGTGTTTTGTTTTACCTATTTCATCCCTTGCCAATGAGGTTTCCATCAACTCTTTTTTTTATCAAATGAGTACACTGCAAAGCAAATCGCTCCCTTGATTATTGCTGCTGTGGCACCCTTTTACGAAGGGTGCGCACCACCCCCAATCTCTGCTGGGCGATACCGACCTCTGTAGAAATGCCCCATTGAACGCAGCTACAAGTTAGCGTAGCATGTCAAATACCAAAAACTAGGGCTTAATGTGAGGGCTGCCAAACTTTGTGGGCCTGTGGGCACATTTGCAAAACAGAAAATAGGCACCACACATCACAACCAAAAACACATTGTAGCCCTTTTTATTGGTTCAGCAGAATGCTTCTTTTACTCTTAATTTCAGCAGGGGTGTGCCTGGGAAGGGACCCTGGAGGCTCCAGAGGAGGTCTCTATAGGCACCATTCTAGAGATCCTTGGCTCAATGACTAAGTGGCTTTCAGCATAACTAGAGCATTATATAAAATTCAAACGTATTTCTATATCTTGGTCAACCCGCTTCATGAAGATTTCTAGATGTAGGTTGCATTGCAATATTCATGCAATACTAAGCCATGTCAAACCTAAATGAGAGATGCCAAATATGAGCCACGATGCATTTGATTAAGACTGAGATACACATGGAGATCAAATTGGTTTGCCATTGGTTTGATTTGAATTAATTTTATAATGAATGGTTTTAGAGTGTTGTGTTGTGTTGTACTGTTGTACTGTTTTATTGTTGTTAGCCGCCCTGAGCCCGGCTTCGGCTGGGGAGGGCGGGTTATAAATAAAATTTATTATTATTATTATTATTATTATTATTATTATTATTATTATTATTAAATGCAATATTGGGGCAGGGCAGAATTGCCTAATGCACCAAGAAGAGTACAGCTTGAACCACCACCCCTACATTTCGTTTGATGAGTCAGTTTGTCAATTCCATGCTTTCTCCTGGAATTTACCCTCTAAAAGCAGAGATAATAGCACCATTCTCTCTTTCACTGAAATTATGTCATTCTGAACGCACTGCACTTCAATCAAGAATGTGAGTCACATTGTGTGGGAATGTTCAGGGTGGCAGGAGAGGATATATTGTTTATTAATAGCCTTCCTAACTTGCGTTAGCAAGTTCCTTTACGTAGCAAAGTTTACATTCCCCTTCTCACGCACAGCAGATAGCTGGTTGCAGGCTTGTGTAAGCCTCTCACTGTTATACAATTCAGTCTGCCTCAGATTGAATTGTATAGTTCCTGGTAAATTCCCTTTAATTCCTCTTAAAAGAATAAAGACACGGCAATCATATTTAAAGTCAATAAAAGACATTTACTCACATCAGTTCACAGTTGGATTCCTGAAGGCAGACTTAGTTGCAAATATGAACATGTGGATCTACCCCATGTGGGGGAATAATCCAGTGCCTCTGCTAGCTGGCAGCTAGCAGGGCATTCCTAGTTGAGAAGCTGGTCGAACAAAGAAGGAAGTGAAAAAGATAGAGGGTGCTGTGTGACTTGTCCTTTTGTTACCTGGACAGGTACGGTCACACCCACCTCTAGTCACATGCAAAGGAAGGATGCTCCAGCCAGGAGGAGACAGGAAGTTTTCAACTGGCTGGATCAAACATTCCCCCGCATGTCTTCTCTAGCAATACAAGGAATGTTGTACTTGATTGCTCTCAGTGGATTACATCCCACACATTGCACTGATATCACATGAGATGGCCCAGCCAGGCAGTCTCTTATTATTAGTAATATTAATAGGCAAAATAGGCAAGGGGGTGGGGCTAATGGGCCCGCCAGACTCTGCTCAAACTGAGCCAAGTGTTCTGTTGGTTTGGAATTGAGGTCCCCACAGCTCTCCCCATGAAGCACTCCACGGTGATGCTTGGCCTGAGTACCACGACAGACAGACCATGTGTCCAGGCCCTTGTGGGTCCCACTGAAGCTGGAAGAGTGGGATCTGGAAGAGAGGAATTTAAAGAGACAGTTGCAAAAGACAGAAAGCAGGAAATCCCCCAGGAAACTTGGTGTGAAGGCACCATTGTTCTTCTTTTATCTGTAAGGTGCCTTGAGTCCTTGACAGGGAAAAAGGCAGTGCAATTATTATTATTATTATTATTATTATTATTATTATTATTATGGCTTCGCCACTGGATGTCCACATAAGTGACCAAATCCTCACAACAAATGTGAACCTCTCTGTCCTACTCTGAGGGCTTGCAGGCCTCTGAGTGGCTCCATGAGGTCTTTGGGCTCTGGTTGGACTCTGTGTTACTCACCTGACTGCAGAGTCGGCTGGAGAGGAGGCTGAGGTATGCAGGACTTTGATAGGTTCCATAGGTGTCTCCCCCTCCTGCCATGACAAGCTCCCCTTCCCCCAGTCTCCCAGAACCAGGAGAGGCATGAAATGGGTGGAGAAATTAGCTTCTTGCAGGCACAGTCTCAGATTGAGAGAAACCCTGGAGAGGAGAGGATTTACCCGGCTGTGGGGAGGCACAGTCTCAGCATCTGCTTCATGGGGGGAAGACATGCCGAAGATGAGTTGCTGTGCTCATTAGGCCTGACACTCCTGTGCAGATCTTGTTTTTGCTAATAAATAGTTAATTCCAACTTGCTCAGTGTGATTTACTGCTGGCTTGCTTCTGTCAGCTATGGCAATCCTTTACCTGTGGGTGTCAAGGTTTTAGACATGAGAATGAGAGTTGCAGAGACCTTCCCAAGTCAGGTCTGGCTGAGCAGTTGGTTATGAAACCTCAATATGGTGAGCCTCCCTGTGTCTCATTCTGCTTCCCCTTAATTCATATGCACAGAAACAGCAGGGAGGAAACAGAATCATGACAACTCCACAGCCTCCCGCTCGGCGAGTGCTCAGGCATCTGTTCTCTCACTTGTAAGTTATGTTGCTAAACTAGGCAAGGATAGGGAGAATTGCAGTTCTGTAATTATAGCGGCAGGAGGCTCAATTCCTGAGACCTGGTCTGCTGTGGCAGCCCCCTTAACACGGTGTTCAAAACAGCATGAAATAAATGAGATCAAGACTTTGGATTAGGAAGAATGGCATTGATAGGAACGAGCTACCTTTGACTATTTTGTGTGCATTTAAAAATTGCAGTGTTGTAGTTATTTCAATAATTGCACCCTAGCAGCTTTACAGCACCTCTGTCTGAAAGCTGAAAAAGGATACTGTTATGAGGGGTAGGGGGGCTGAATGCCTGGGTCCCCTTCTAATTCTTGGATCCAGCACAGATTCAATTGCTGGAATAGCCAGGCCAGCCATGAAGGGAAACAAAAGAGTGGTCAAAAGGCTAGAGTTGAGCTATGTGAGTTAAAAGCTGAACCAAAAGCCAGAGACTGGAAAGGCAGAGAGTGAACATGGTTGATCTCTGCTGGAATCCAAGGCTGTGGCGATGGGAGAAGCAAGACCCTCTTGGGATGTTGATGCTGTGAACCCATCCATCGCAGGCTCAGGTTGTATATAGGTGTAAATAAACCATATATCCTGAAAACACCATGGTCTCCGCTGTGCCTCTTTCCCAAAGGAAACACAAACCCCTCCATCTCTCCCTCCCTCTCTCTCTCGCTCCCTCTGCCAGAACTGGTGCAGAGAAAACAAAACCCCACGGTGTTTTAGCACTGAAGCAGCCACATTAGTCTAGCTTCCTGTTTTCCCCTGTCTATTTGTTCCTATAGGAACAGAACGTCAATAGCAAGCCTACCCTTATTTCCTGAATATTTGTGGTATTTGATCAAGACATCATTATGGTAACAAGCAACAATCACACTACTTTTGTCCTTTCTTTCAGTAGTTATTATGATACATTTCTGAAAACTGTACCCGAAACCCTCGAGATCCACTGCCAGTCAAGCGTAGAAAATGGTCCAGTGATTTGACTCCGTATCTGGCAACTTCCCAAGTTCCTGAGTGCATTGGAAAACAAACCCTGCAGTGATAAAGGTATTTATCCCAAAAGCACCTGTGATGTTCTTAAGGTCTAAGCATGATTTTCCTCTCTACTTCAGTCCCAGCTACCTGCCCCCAGCCATATTACACTTTATAGGAGCTCAGAAACCGATTGGGGGGGACGGGACACACTTGGCCTGGTGTCAATTTCTGGTGGACTTGTCTTTAAATGTCCCACACCAGCATGGCCAATGGTCAGGAATGATGGGAGCTGTAGTCGGACAACAATTTTGACCACCCCTGCCCTATGCTATCCAAATAATGTAGATGTTAGCAAACCAATATAATAAGTATATTTTAGTTAGTTAGTACCGATAGTTCTCTTACCTAGCCTTCACTGTACGGTCTCAGAGTGGGATACAACAATAAAATATATGATTATTAAACAAGACAATTGTAAAAACAATTAAAACCAGTTCCATATAGGAAACAATTAAAAAACAATTCCATATAGGAAGACAGTTAATAATTGAAATACAGACACAGACTGAGATAAAGATGTTCACTTCAAAGGCTTTTCAAAAGAGGAAGATTTTCAGTAGACAAGAAATACAGTGTTTGTATGACTGTGAATCAAGTAGTTTACAAAAGCTCAACAACACATCAAGTGACTATAAATATATTTAGATATTAAGCTGAAAGGGAAGGGAGAGCTCAATATCCCCAGAATGAATGAAGGTTGTTCATAATAACAGAAACCCAACTAGAATGAATACTACAGATCAGGAGAAGTACCAGCAAGTCTAGTGAGATTAATGAGCACAGTCAAGAAAGTCGCTGGAAGCAAGAAGTCTTCCTTCAGAAATGAGGTGGTGCAGGGAGGAAAGAACACAAACCTGCAGCACCAAATAAATAAATAAATAAAATTGCACACACATATTTATTTTAATTATTTGATTTGGCCAATTCATATACTGCTTATATTTAAATCTAAATCTGTTTAAAACATAGGTGAAAATGTCTTCGCTAAACAACAAATATAAAAATACCAGAGCATTTTTGCATTCTATAAAGCACAGTAAACAATTAGAGCATCTTCTTTAATATCAAACACAAAAATAAACTCAAGAAATGCAAAGGAAATTCATAATAAACATAGCAAACAGCTAAACAAAATATCCTCTAACCACCAGGAAGTAAAATATTACAAATCAAAATCAAAATTCATCCTTTTAAAATCACATGAGTTAAGAAAATCAGTTCACTTCCCAAGTACCACACATTAATCATACTATTAAAGAAACCATTCCAGGTAAATTCCTAGCCTCTTATATGCACAACTTAATCTAGCTACATAAAAAGTGCATCCCATTCAGGTCCAGTCGAGCTCACCCATACATGATCAATACACTTATTCAATCACATCAATACTCTAAACCAATATATTTAAGTTTACTATTCTAACACACCCTCAAATCACACTCTCTGTGCTCTGCAGGCATTCATATAATTAAATTCCACATCCTCAGCCAGCAACCCACTCCCATGTCTACACCTTGAGAACTGGCCAGAGCTAAATAAATACAGTACTAACACAGAAGGAAGCAAGACTACATGAACAATCCCTAATTAAAACATTGATCTCTCACTGGACAGGGGGAAAGATGCAGAATCTATCACCAATAACAGGATTTCACCCTGGTGGGTATAGAAACCAATTTATCCAACATTTAACATACTGGGCAATGACACTTCCCTTACTTCTCACCTAAGGGTCCAAAGGGACGTGGGTGGCGCTGTGGGTTAAACCACAGAGCCTAGGGCTTGCCGATCAGAAGGTTAGTGGTTCGAATCCCTGCGACGGGGTGAGCTCCCGTTGCCCGGTCCCTGCTTCTGCCAACCTAGCAGTTCGAAAGCACATCAAAGTGGAAGTAGAGAAATAGGTACTGATCCGGCGGGAAGGTAAACGGCGTTTCCGTGCGCTGCTCTGGCTTCACTAGAAGCAGCTTAGTCATACTGCCCACATGATCTGGAAGCTGTACGCCGGCTCCCTCAGCCAGTAAAGCGAGATGAGCGCCACAACCCCAGAGTCGGCCACGACTGGACCTAATGGTCAGGGGTCCCTTTTCCTTTACCTTTAAGGGTCCAAATATCAGTCTCACCCTAAGAAGAGGAGGAATTGATGGACATCTAGAACCTCACACATTTATCTCCATGGGGAAAAAAGAAAGAATACAAAAACAAAATGAGAAATTAAAGACTTTGAGGAGCACATCACTAAAAGCATTAAGACAACCAAGAATGATTTCAAAACTTTAAATACACCGGAAGGAGGAAATTGACTAGGGTGCTAGCTGGTGTGCTGGCTGACAAAAGAACTAAAAGTGTATTAAAGGAAGAAAATGAGGTCTATCTGTTTCCCTTCATCAAAAGACTGAGATTCAACAAAGAATAATTAAATAATTTGTAGATTCTTAAAGTAACAAAACCCTCCATGCTGAAAGCACATATCAGAGATGAAATAGTAAACCAAGTGAGCTGCAAATTAGGGCTTATTACGAACCCTCATTGAGGGTAATGCATGCTGGTAAGATCTTAAAATCACATTGCTGTGAACTAATAGAAAATAGAAAATAGTTATTATGGAACTCAGCTAATAGGACAAAAAGTTCCCAGGATGCATTAGCGTGCTTCCTAGAATAATCTCAGCATGCCATCCTGACTTTATACATCTGTATCTGAACAGATATTTCACAGACCGCACAGAAGAAGAAAAAAAAGAATTTCTTTGGAGATGGGATCGTTATCTTAATGATCCCCAAACCAGGACATGCGTCTTACAGACCATGCTCCCGCATGCATCACATGACCCACGCAAGAGCACCCCCTCCAAATGGGATGTCCTGAACACTTGATGGGTATGTGCCACCAACTTCCTGAGGTCTGCAGACCACCAATGGGGAAACCACTGTTCCATGCCAATTTCATTCCCACCACTCTCTGGCATCCAGCAATCCTTGTCTTTCCCTCACCCCCACTGAGCTTATCAGAAGAAAACAAATCTAACCCTCAAGATGCAAGTGGGGTGCCAATTCTAGGCATCCTCGAATCCACATGTGTGTTTATTTGTTTTTACAAGTACCAACAGCTTGGAAATGGCAAGTATCTTGTTTGTTCCCTTTCTATTACACTCTGATGTAAGCTGCTTAGGTACAACTTGGCATTATATAATCTTTTTAATAACCTGCACCAGCTAACCTGCTTCCCACAGAGGAAAATTCAATGTATTTTGAGCACCCCAACTGGCTATCGATGAGTTGGGAATGCTAAATGGCTTTTTAAACTCCAGAGGCAGAATAACTGAGAAAGCGGGTCACTTGTGTGTACAAAAGGAAGTAGTTCTATAGCAAGGCTGGAGCCCAGGACAGTCCATAGTGAGGATGGTTGCAAGCAATCGAAAGACTAAGACAACTCGTGGCAGCTAAGACATAACAATGTCACAACAAAGAAACACAGTTAACACACAAAAAAATTTACAGGGGAAGAGAATGCACTTGGATAAAGAACTGAGCACTTTCCTCTCATCTACAACTCATTTTCTATACTGAGTTTGTTTCTGCTATGATGTTTTCACTCTTTCGAGCTCTGCTTTGGGGTGACTGTTTTGCTTTTACAGTTTGTTTTATTCACCGCTTGAGTGAGTCTTGCTTTATTGGAACTATGATTTTAATCTGTTTTATTTTGTGCATCACGCAGAGAATTATGCTTATTAGCACCTGATTAAATGGAATGAACAAACAAACCATCCAACAACCACATCTGCAGCTTCTTCACCCTCTTATTTGCAGCAATTTAAAAACAAAGTATTATATGAAAAGGAAGTACATATAAACATCTCATAATGAGTAATACATAGCTTATCTGCACTTTCATTGTTGAGACACCTGGTGTTTCTAAATACACTCAATAGTTTTCATTAGGTCCTCTGACTGTAAAAGAACTACCAATGTGTTCTTTAGGGAGAAAGACTTTCTCTCCTGAATTGCTCCATTAGCTGAACACTGAAAGAAAAAGCCATTTTTGTTTGAATTGCCCATTAGCCATGCATTGATCCAACACATCTCTGCTACAGGCATAATCTGTGTTGTTCGGTGCTCCCCCTCTCCAGAGAATCCAACGAAACACAGTTGAGGGATGTGAGAGGGCAAGGTTTATTTGGGGTTGGAAGAGGAAAGCAATTTGTTCCAGGGCCTCAAGGTCAAAGGGAGACTCCAAGAACTGTTTGGGCATATAATAGAACTGTAGAGTTGGGAGGGACCCTGAGGAGCATCGGGTCCAACCCCCTGTCATGCAGCCAGTCCCTTATGGGGATCAAACCTGTGACCTTGGCATTATCAGCACCACGCTCTAACCAACTGAGCCAGCACAGATGGAACTGCAAACGTTAGCAAATGCGATTTGGTACAATAGATTGTTGGCTAACTGATACAGATTCAGTTACATTAAAGAGTTTAAAATGTTAATGATTTCCTGTAAGGCCATTCTGACTGGCTGTGAAGGAAACTCCTCCCCTTCACTGCTGGACGAAGAACTCACGCTCACAATACCAGTTCTGCCAAAGAACTGGTTGAACCTAGGCCTCCGGTCTTCAACCGTTTGCAGGGCCGGTCTCTGCTTTGTTTCAGACCTTCAGCTACTTCCAAAGCCTTTTCTGGAGCTTCCTCATTCCTCCAAATCCAGCTTTGACTGAGCTGACAAGTACAGTGGTACCTCAGGTTAAGTACTTAATTCGTTTCAAAGGTCCATTCTTAACCTGAAACAGTTCTTAACCTGAAGCACCACTTTAGCTAATGGGGCCTCCCTGCTGCTGCCACGCCGCTGGAGCACGATTTCTGTTCTCATCCTGAAGCAAGGTTCTTAACCCGAGGTACTATTTCTGGGTTAGCAGAGTCTGTAACCTGAAGTGTATGTAACCAGAGGTACCACTGTATCTACAAGGCTCACAGGCGTAGCCAGGATTTATGTTAGGAGGGGAAGAACCTCAGTTAGTTAAGTATTTTTAGTGATTTGCTTTATTTAGGAGAGCAGGTATCCTCTGGCTATGACTTCAGCCCCTGGTCCACTCAGGTCTGCCACAAAGCCTCACTTACCCCTTGCTTGCCTGAGATAGGTCCATTCAAATGCAGCTTGCTTGCGATAGGTTCGTTTGAATACAATCCTCCCAGCAAATGCAGCCTGCCTGTGATAGGTCCATTCAAATGCAGCTTGCCTGTGATAGGTCCACTTGAATACAAGACTCCCAGCGACACACATAGTCAGAGAAAGATGGGGTGCCATCTCCCAACAGTCAGAAGTTTGCCCTGGGTGTGGACCGTGGCTATGCCAGGGCACAACCGCCACTTGCCATCATAGGAAGGTAAGCAGTCCTTTCAGGGCTTGATATTCTTGAATCAGGGCCTGAATAGCCTGGTTGATATCAATGGGAACCCACTGCTTGCCACACCAGCATCATCCATCTCTATTTGTATGTATGTGTGTATGCATGCATGCATTTATTAAATTTCTATACTGCTTTATATTTTTAATAAAAATCTCAAAAGAATTTACAACATATTAAAACAATAAAACAATAGCCAGGCAATGTTCCTCTGGACTCATGAAGAGCAACATGGAGTGAAGGAATACAAAGTATTGCTTCTGGGTGCCTCTAAGTAAGGCTCTTCAGAAATCCAGTCTTAGTCATTCATTTGCTTTCTGAAAGCTTCTTTCCTTGAAAAGTAGGGGATAAATTCACATTGTAACCGGGCAACAAAAAGAGTAGTTCCAAGATCGTGGTGTATCATTTAATCAAGAATAGATAAGTAACTTGAATTGTGCCTGTAGAATAATGAGACTATAGTGAGCGGGGAAAAAAGCAAGGGAAAAAACTCTGTGATAACGATACTGATTGTTTCACAATCAAGAGTCTTAAGGGGCAGACATTGTGGGAAACTCCTCTGTTACTGGGTCCTATTAAAAGTGCATGGCTGCCATTCTCTTTTGCACCTGACCATCATATGGCCAGATGAATGAATAAGTGGATCCCTCCAACCTTAACATAAATGTTCTGTTTCACAACTGAGAGCCCAAGCCCAATGCATTTTGTGGATGTATAAAATGTTTTTTGGCATTAAATCTCTCATTTTCCCAACTCTGCAGTACATCTTATGGTCTTCCACCCCCATTTCGTGCAACGTGACATCCCTTGTGTTACTGAATCTTGCTTTCAGCAACCAAAATGGGGGCAGGATTATCACTCCAGATAGCTCCTACCTTGCAGAATACAGTGGTGCCCCGCAAGACGAATGCCTCGCAAGACGAAAAACCCGCAAGACGAAAGGGTTTTTCGGTTTTTGCGTCGCTTTGCTAGACGATTTTCCCTATGGGCTTGCTTCGCAAGACGAAAGCCCATAGGGAAATCTCCGGGGACCTCTTTTAAATGCTGGCAGTGGGGAGCAAAGCCTTCCCCCCCCCCGGACTTCAGAAGAGGTCCAGGAAGGCCGGCGGGGGCGAAAGGCTTTGCTCCCCACCGCCAGCATTTTAAATGCGGTCTGGGATAGCAGGGAAGCGCTTCCCGCTATCCCGGACGGCTTTTGAAGGCAGGCGGGGGGGAGCAAAGACTTTTGCCCCCCGCCAGCCTTCAGAAGAGGTCCAGGACCTCTTCCGAAGGCGGGCGGGAAAAGTCTTTGTCCCCCCTGCCTGCCTTCCCGGGAGAGCGGGAAGGCAGCGCTGCGTTTTCCGCTCTCCCGGGAAGGCAGGCAGGGGGGAGCAAAGACTTTTGCCCCCCACCAGCCTTCAGAAGAGGTCGGGGGACAGACTGTCCCCGGACCTGGTCTGAAGGCGGTTTCCATAGGAACGCATTAATTGATTTCTAATGCATTCCTATGGGAAACCGTGCTTCGCAAGACGAAAAACTCGCAAGATGAAAAGACTTGCGGAACGAATTAATTTCGTCTTGCGAGGCACCACTGTATTGGCTGTGGAAATGAAAAAAAAAGGCAATAAAGAAAGTTTTTTGCCACAACTCATTCTTTTTCCCCCAATAAAAGAAAAAAGTCTTTATTAAAAAAAATTCTCTGCAAATAATTATATATTTGAAAGTACGCAAAACTGAATCCTTCTTGAGAGTAACCTTCTCTAGTTTCCACAGTGGGTGACTGCCATTACAAACCAATTACTGCAGAATAAGCCTGAAGTGTCTCACAACACTCCCCCTGCCCTGCCCATTCCGCCAGGCAATCCATTAGCAAAAAGCTTCTGCTTATGTGCATATATTAACCTATTTTACCTCACAGGCCTCTTACAAAGACAGAAGGAGGGAGAAGGGAGAACAACTGATCCAACCCTTAACTCCTGGTAGAAAAAAAGAGAAACAAATATGGCATGCCATACACAGATCATATAAAGAAAAAGTGAGCCAGTAAATCAGCCCCCCCCCCCGATTTAACTGCAACATTTCATAGTCTCAATACTTACAACAAAATATTTCCCCCCCCCCCAAAAAAAAGTTTGCCAACCCTGATCAACAACAAGCAAAATAATACTTTAAGTATGTTCAATTTCACAGATTTGGTGTCTGAACTACCAACTCAGCCTACCTCACAGGGCTGTTGTGAAGATTAAAAGGGAAGAGGAGAATACAATTTACATAGCCTTGAGTTTCGGGGAGGAAAAGCAATACAAATATACAACCAGCAAGAGATACTATTAAGTATGTATAGCTTCACAGCAAAATACACACACATTTTACCAACCTTTCTGAAGTAACCACCCGTGTGCTAAAATTCATTCTACAGGAATAGCTCAGTTGGTTAGAACACGGTGCTGAAAACACCCAGGTTGCAGGTTCGATCCCCATAAGGGACAGCTGCATTTTACAGGGTTGGATTAGATGATCCTCAGGGTCTCTTCCAACTCTGATCTATGAGTCTATGAATACTGACTTGCTGCCGCTGTAGGGCATTTGATGGTTTTTTCATTGTATTTGCTGGTTCATTTTGTATTTTACATTTGTGGTTCCTGGTTCCTGTATAAATAACAGCCCAGTGATGACAAACAGCCCGTTAGCAGCTGTATGGGGGACATGGAAAATTGGAGAGGGTGGTGAACATGGCAATATCACAATTTTTCCCGAGTAGGAAGGAAGCCTCATTTATTTCAAGGGAAATACTTCAGAGTAAAATATGCCAAAGCCAGCTGGTTGTGTTTGATAATGTTAAGGCAGCACACTTGGGGAGTAAGTGAAATAATGTGGCTGTGGAGGAAGGTACCTCAGTACACAGGAAGACTATCCTCTGTTCAGATTGGCAGCAACAGAAACAAGCTTCTTCTCCTGTTTTTTCTGCTGTCCGGGGAGGGTCTCTCTCAAGCCCAGTCAGCATTCCTTCCTGCAATTGCATAGCAACAATGATTAAACATACCTAGCTTTTCTTCATTTGTCTGCCAAAGCCTGACAGCGTTATCTGCACATTTTCCTTTCTAACTTTCTTTATAGGTGTCAGATTGACTTCTTGTTCTAAAAAATTGAAAGCTGAGAGTTTGGAGCCCATGCTGGTTCAGAGCCCGAGAAAAGTATTCTCCACCAGCAGCCCCGATCGAAACTGACCACTCACCTTCTGCGGCATGAACAATTTCACCCGGAACATTTTGACAGGACAAGAAATGGCAAGTTCTGACGCATTTGAAATTAGCTGAGCTAATTTTGTTAGCAATTCTTGAGTGAGACATAAGGTCGAAGGTGCCAAAGGACTAAAGCACAGAACGCAATCAAAATGTAACATATTTTCATAGAGACACAACAGTGGTGTGACATGTGCTTTTGCTTCAAAGAGGAACGACAGCGTGTCTCGTTGTTTTGCAGCTGTTAGAAAGATGGAGGCAGTAATTGCATAATGTTAAATGATGCATTGCAAATTATTTTGAACTGCTTTGCGAAGACGTTGAAATAAAAGGGGGGGGATGCATTTCCCCTTCCGAAAATGGATAGAAAGGATACAATCCAGACTAACAGCTTCAAAAACTCACTGATTTCAGCCTGCACTTAGCACTACTTTTCAGATCAATGGGAAATAACAGTGCTTAAGCTTGAATGGTTCATGCCCTGACTTGTCTAATAATTACAAACTAACAACCAGATACAAAGCAGCCAAACAGGAGTTTAGTTGACATGTTGTGTGCATGCTTTGTAGCTTGCACAAGTGACGCTAACACACCATGCGGCATGCGTGAGTGAGATGAGCACGTCACATGATGCGCATCCACGGCATGCACACAGTTGCTGAAGAATTTTGAGGGGGCCTAGCCCCTTCCTTGAAATTTTTGGGGGACACTTGCCCTCCTAGATGGCCCTCCCTGCCCCAGGGAGTCCACATAACTCACCCAAGGGGTCCCTGGCACCACTCACATAACAAAAGCTATCATAGAGTTATCAAAAGTGGCTTTTGAAAAACAGGGGCCACAGTCCTTAGCTAATTGGGAGTCACTTCCCTAAAGTATCTATAATGACGCATTGCTAGAATAGGGGGGTCAGCAATCAATGCTTCCTGGGTCAATTCTGCATCCCAAGTGAGTGCAACTTTGCTGCTGCTTCAAGTTTCCAAAGCAGAGAGGTATTGCTGATGGATCCCAAATCAGTTCCGACCTGGGACCCTAAGTCCAGAGAAAAAGAGAAAGAAAGGTCTCCTGGCTGTGTTCACACTCCTGATTACTGTACACTCTCTGCATTTCCAGGGCTGGGTTTTTAATCTCTGTTCACACATTATCCAAAAGGTATGTGTATCCTGCACTTTGTTATCAGGTGCTGCTGTTGGGTGCTGTTTGTCAAACCAGCTTCACACCGATTGGAGTCCTTAAGGCACTTCTAATTCCTTACCTTGGGGTAAAGTTGTCCCTGCCTGTCAATGCCCCCTGGTGTGTAAACGATTAGCAGCCCATAATCTAGCCCACTTTGTGCCATTAGGAGAGCGCATCAGATTGGGCTGTGCGTACACCCAGCTCCAACTTCCATGTCACTTATGTGTCATTAAAAAAAGAAAAAAATCAAGCCCACAAAGACACAGTCTGTGCTTTCAGCTCCTAGACCAGAACAACCAAAAAGCTTTTATCCACAGATTACTTCTTTTCAGATGGTGCCAAGATGAAGCAATTTGTTGTGTTCTTAATAAAAGAAGCACTTGTAGAACCACAGTCAGGAGTTTTTGGTTCACAACAAAGCAATTTCACAAAAGTAGGGGGAGGAAAGCTGTTAAACCACAGACACAGTTTGTTCCTCACAGGTCCTTCCATCATCACCGCTGGGTCTTAACAGCACATGTTCTTCTAGGTGCATATCAGTTCACCACTGAGACACAGGCCACAGTCCCAGTACACATTTAGAGCACTATGCCAGTATAAATAGCCATAGCTTCCCCCACAGACTTCTGGGAGCTGTAGTTTGTTAAGGGTGTTGTTTGGAGGCCCCTGTTCCCCTCACAGAGCTCCTATTCTCCAAGTGGTATATCAATAAATCCAGGCATCCCTAAACTCGGCCCGCCAGATGTTTTGGGACTACAACTCCCATCATCCCTAGCTAACAGGACCAGTGGTCAGGGATGGTGGGAATTGTAGTCCCAAAACAGCTGGAGGGCTGAGTTTGCCTATGCCTGAATAAATCCCTCTTCACAGGGAACTCTGAAACTGTAGCTCTTTGTGGTGACTACAGGCCTCCAAGCAATTCTCAGCACCCTTGACAAACTACAGCACCCAGAATTCTGTGGGGGAAGCCATGACTGTGATGTCTCAGGGCTCTGATTGTGTTGTAAAGGGCCCCTGAGATGCAATAACAGCAGATCCTTCTGTTCAAACTTAGATCTGCCAGAATCATGTAGAAAGAGGAGAAGCCATGATTAAGGAGCAAAAAAATAACACTCAGGTGAAAAAGGTGGAGGAGCCCTCTGCTCCCTTGCCTATGCATCCTGTCTCTCACTCACAGTCCTCCTGAATGCTTTTTGCTAGCCAGCCTTGCTTCCTGAGCTGGTGCCAAGCAACAGGCCATGGGGATGGATGCTGCAGAGATCCGCACCTCTCTTTTTACAAAATGCCTGTCCCTGTCTTAAGGACACCAAGATCTATTCTGCGTGCAAGGATTTGCACAGTTTTTGTGCTCGATCCGTGGGATTCTAGAAACTTCTCTTGCACTGCGGTGACCTCTGTTTTCTCTGTGTGGGTCTCCTCTGGGCTCTGACGGTGGCTGCCTGTTGTGATGGATGCCCCATTATTACAGAATGTTACACCTGAAGCTGTGAGAGTAACTGGAGAAGTTGTGTTTCATTTTTATTTTTGCCTCTCCGATCGTGCTGTTGACTTTGCAGCTGAGATAACTTTCGTTTGTTTCTACGTTGTTCTGTTGCTAGGCCGGGCATTATGGATACCCAACAAAACTTGGTTATAGGATTGGAATGCAATCCAAATAAATGCTGCATGGAATTCCAAGTGTCCTAGGAAAACAGCTCCCTCGGGAAATTGTTCTGACAGTAAAACCTTGGACTATCAACAAGACAAAATTGGAGGATCACATTCACAAATGAGAACATTATTTTGCGTGAACAAACTCTTATTTCAATTTACATGTTCCCTCCGATTTCAGATAGTTTCCACTTGAATTATTGTGACAGGAAAGTCCTCTTGGTTACAGCAGAGGTGGGAATTTATGGTCCTCCAAATGTTGAACCCCAGCTCCCATCAGCCCCAGCAGGCCAAGATGGCCAATAGTCAGAAGTGTCGAGGGTTCAACAGATATGGAGATCTTCAGGATCTCTGCCCCCAACCCCAGAGCTACAGTTTTGCTGCCCTTCCTTTCTCTAACCTAAAAAACTGATCCCACTTTTCCCTTGAGAATAGGGACTCAGCTATACAGATGCAAGTAAAACGTTTTAAATGTGTTGCAAAGTGCAATATACAAATGTGACACTAGATGGCGAAAGTGAGCTATGCCAAATTCAGTGTATTTTTCAAAACTTTTTTTTTTTAAAAAAAACCCTTTTCACAGTGTTTTTTATGTGTGTAATTCCACCCAGGCTTCAAAAAATAAGGAGAGCCTTGCTGGGTCAGACCAAACAGGGGCCGCTTGGAGGGAAGGAAACGGATGGAGTATGCATGTTCATGCAGCTGCCTAACAGCATCCACGTCACCCAGGAGGCCGCAGCAGCAGAAATAAGAAAAGATGAGTTGTTCCATTGTCTGGAGAGGTCACTTCCGGTTTTGCATGGAGAAATCGTTTTCAAAGGTGCCCAGTGATGAAAGCAGGCAGCTGTATTGAGGCAACAGATGTTGAAATTTTGCACCCCTAACAATTTTGCATCTGGGGCAACCACCCCAGTGCATAAGACTTTAAATTTCAGGATTGGAAACCAAGCCTTAGGCAGAGTCTTACTCAGCTGCCTAAACAGCTCTCGCCTGTGGTGAGTCTGAACCATAAGTAAAACCTGGTTTGTATCTACTCCACACATTCTGGCGTGCTAAAACCAACAGAGATCATACAGGGATCATACATTCTACACTTTCCAGAAAGTTTCTGTCTCACACCCCTTTTTACGTCCAAAGCTAATAACTGGTGGTGGATAAATACTGATCTGGCTTCTGCAGTTTCACCAGACTTTCATAACTTCCAACATTTCTTTGATGAAAATAGGGACATCCCATTCTGTAATAATAATTATTCTACTATTTATACTCCACACATCTTATTGGGTTGCCCCAGTACTCTGGGCAGCTTCTAGCATATATAAAAACATAAGAAAACATTAAACATTTTTAAAAAAAACTTCACTATGCAGGATTTCCTTCAGATGGCTTGGGGGTCGGATAACCCCATACCCTCCAACATTTCTCCAGTGAAAATAGGAACATCCTAAGGAAAAGCGGGACACTCCCGGATCAAATCCGAAACCAAGACAGCTTCTCTAAATCAGAGACATCCCTGGAAAATAGGGACATTTGGAGGGTTTAGACTTTGCTGCACACTATATTCATAGGCCGAAGGACCTTTTTAATAAACCAGTATTCCAAGTACAGTATGCTGAATTATGCACTCTGTACCCAATTTTGCACTACTGCAATTGCAGAATAAACACAGCCTGATTATAGGCCCCCAAGAGGGAGGTCAAAACATTAAATTTTATATTGAGAAATGACCATTTTTAGTTTGGCTGCCAGAGCTTAGCTTTTAATGACTGAAAATCACTTCTTTGTATGCAGGCTATAATTTATCTTTTAAACAAAAGTGATTACACTGGCCCAAATGGAAATTTGCATCTGAATAAGCTGCAGCTGTAGCAAATGAAATCAGTGACAGCGCTCTTCAAAACAGCTGGTTAGCAGGCAGAAGGAAAGACTCCAATACCAGCCCTTTTATGCGTCAACATGGTGGGTGTAGTTTATTGATTGCTTCTGTCAGATTTGGTGATGTTCACAGTCCTTATGTAGAAGATAGAGACATTGTTTTTTAAACTGTGTGTGAAATAAAAACTTGAACATGGCCATGCAGATCTCACATGGGCAATCTCAGGAGGGCAACCAAGACGATCAAGGGTCTGGAAACCAAGCCTTAGGAGGAAGGGTTGAGGGAGCTGGGTATGTTTAGCCTGGATAAGAGGAGACTGAAAGGAGATATGATAGCCATCTTCAGGTATCTCAAGGGCTGTCACATGGGATGGAGCAAGCTTGTCTTCTCCTGCTCTGGAGGGTAGGACTCGAACCGATGGATTCAGATTACAAGAAAGGAGATTCTAACTAAACATCAGGAGGATCTTTCTGACAGTTAAGAGCTGTTTGACGGTGGAACAGACTCACATGAGAGGTGGTGGAACTCTTGTTTCTTGGAGTTTTTTAAGCAGAGATTGGATGGCCATTTGCCATGGATGCTTTAGTTGAGATTCCTGGAAGGGGGTCCCTTCCAATGCTATGATTCTATGGGGAGCCTGGGAGAAACACTTCAAATAACCAAAGGCCTTCTTGTGAGCAAGGAAGATCTACTAAGAGCCTCACAACGCAGAGTACTAACCACTATACCAGGGGTCTGCAACCTTTAAGACAAAAAGAGCCACTTGGACCCGTTTCTGAAGAAAAAAAAACTGGGAGCCGCAAAACTCGTCATTATAAAAATAACTTTTTTGTCACTTTTTTATTATTTCTTTGTTTGACCCCTCAGAATTACTCCTCCTCATAGAAATAAACGTTAAATTAACAAGTTACCTTTTTGTGTGTGTCTGTTCTTCACTCCCCTTCAAAACAGTGACCAGCGTACATGCCCCCTTTCAATTCAGTGACCAGAGTACATGCCCCTTACAATGTAGCGGGCAGGCGGGCGGGCGGGAAGGTGACGTCGGGACGGTGCGTGACTAACGCACACACCCCCATGCGACGTCACAGCCAGTACAGCGCCCGCCACAGTGGGGAGTGTCGGGGCGCACAATGCGCCTCCTCCCCTCGCTAGTATCCACCCCGGAGCCGCGGCAAAGGTGTAAAAGAGCCACATGCGGCTCCGGAGCCGCGGGTTGCAGACCCCTGAACTATACGATCATGGCCAGGAAAATCTGCTAAGAGCCTGATGAGTTAGGAACTGTTCGAGACTAGGGTCTGAGAATCCTGTTTCTCCAGTTTTGATTTGGTTTTGCTCCTAAGGGAATATTTTGGAATATTTCTGGTTTGTGTAATTTTGGGGGCATTGCATTTCTCCCTCTGTAACATTTACAGATCTTATACTTTTCTTTTTTAATCTTAGTGAATTCATCTCTTGTTCCATAAGCCCTGAGTGGTCTCAGCTTATTTTAACACCTCAGTTGATTTTAACACCACACACGCTTCAGAGAGACCCCAGGGAACTTTCAGAGGCTGTTTGATAAGAGGCAGCCTGGTGGTATTATTTTTAAGTAATCTCTCCAGATTATCAAAATCCTGAAGCTTTGATCAATTTAGTTTTGCAATCACTGTACAACTTTCCCAACAAGAACCATATTATCTGCTTATGGCGGCAGTTCTACAGATTTGAGGCACATCCATTTTGTCCACAGCCCTTTTACAAAACCACCATGACTCCAGAGGAATTAACTGATATAAGAGGGAGAAGGAGGAATTATTTTTTAAAAATCATTAAAACAATTAAACATTAATAGAATTAAAGTATTATTATATGACTTGCAATAACACAGACACTACAGTCTGCAGTTACTATTTTCTAGCACCAGAACAGGCAGTCTCTGAGCATGCTCAGAGTGCCTTGCCCAGAGTAAAAAGATATTTAGCCATGAAGCTGTCTGCATAGGAAGGAAGCCTCTGGACATACACTGGGTAAAAATATAACTTGTGCTACCAGACTTCTAGTATATCAATAAGCTTGCAGGGTGGTGGTTGTTAAAAGTGTGGTGGGCATTGAAGGTTCGGGGGGGCATACAGAATGCCTTGCAAAAAATAGAAAAGGAAAAGAAAGAAGAAATGTAGCCAATGGATAGTAGAGCCAAGGTTGGAGGCAGTGGCGTAGCGTGGGGGGTGCAGGGGGGCCGGCCGCACCGGGCGCAACATCTAGGGGTTAGGGTTAGGGAGCGCAAATCCACGGGTTAGGGGGCACAAATTATTTGCCTTGCCCCGGGTGCTGACAACCCACGCTACGCCACTGGTTGGAGGTTAAATCCTGGCATGGGACACTGCATATTCCTGCTGTTATGTATTCAGACTGGCTGCAGTTCCCACTCTGTGCCACCAGTATGCAAATGAAGGACTGAGAGTTGCTTTCACTGATTGGGTAGTTAGTTGGAATTTGTTACTGTTACAAGTTACTGAGCATTATATAAGGCAGCCAGCTTCACTGTTGTTCAGAGAGACTTAGAGCAGTGCTAACTGCTGTAATAAAGAGCTGTTTCTTTAAAGAGCTGTGTCTGTCGCCCATCTTTCCCACTATACAACACCTGCATTGTAGGGGGTTGAACTAGATCAGGCATAGGCAAACTCAGCCCTAGTGGCGAAGCTGCATGCTCCAGCACCGGGGGAGGAGAGCAGGCGGGGGCATGGCTGGCGTGCATCCCAGGGGCGTGACACGCCGCCTATGGGGGTGTGGTGTGCATCCTGGGGGTGTGTCGTGCTGCTTGCAGGGGCGTGGCACCCGGCGCAGTGGGGGGGGCGTGGTGCGTGTCCGGGGTGTGTGGCCATGATGGTACCCCACTCCCTGATGGTGCCGGGGGCAGTACGCTCCCCCTGCCCCCCGGTTCCTCCTCCAGTGCTTAGCCCTCCAGATGTTTTGAGACTACAGTTCCCATCATCCCTGACCACTGGTCCTGTTAGCTAGGGATGAAGGGAGTTGTAGTCCCAAAACAGCTGGAGGGCCGCGTTTGCCTATGCCTGGACTAGATGATCCTTAGGATCCCTTCCAACTTTACAGATGCTATGAAGTTGCCTGCATGGTTCAAGGGAAGGAAGCCTCTGGGCAAACTGTAATATAAGTGAGCTGTGCTTCTGGATTTCTGGTATTTCAGTAAACTTCCAGGCATCGTAAGGGAAGGGAGCAAAGAAACTAATGTGTTCTAGCTACAGATGACACATCCTGTTTGTTTGCAGAGGACAATGATTTGACAACTGCTCATGCTATTGGCACAGTAGAAAGGAATAGACCCTTGCAAAGCAGTCTCTACAAAAGGGCTTTTAGAAAAGCCCAAACCATGGGGCTTCAAAGGCTGATGTATGTACACAGCCTTAGAAGCTTAAAAACAGACAAAGTGGTGCCTTTGATTATGGATCAATTTCTGCCAGTTCCCAGAATGCAAATGTTTGCGGTTCAGGGTGTTCCTTTCAATGTCGGGAGTAGTTTGCCATCATTTCCGCCCCATGTCTGCTTTGGAAAAGTAAAGAGCTACAAATTTAGGGAAATGAAAGGCAGCATGCTCTTCTTTCTGGTGGTCAGCATGAGATGAAGGTCAGCTGTCAGCCGCCTTACAGGACTCAAAAGAGTGCCAGGCAATTTACATACAATGGCACTGATTTATTAGGTCACTTTTGCAATATGTCATTTACCATGGAAGCTGGGACGAAAAGGGGAACAGCACATGCAGGATTCACTGTCACCATCATCGTTAAAGATGTTGGGGAGGCGGTGTGCTATAGGCCGATGTCGTTGTCTCCTGGCACCTTTGCAAAGATATGGAAGACCCCAGGCAGCTGTACTTAAAGGTTGGTCCTGCCATCGCCAATGAAAGATCCTTTGCATGGAATTCCTCAGGAGTCCAGCAGCCCTGTTACAAACTGGCATACTCATACTAAAGGCACAAACAGTTAAGCTGGCAAATAAAGATTAGTCTAAATCAGGCTTCCTCAACCTCGGCCCTCCAGATGTTTTTAGCCTACAACTCCCATGATCCCTAGCTAGCAGGACCATTGATCAGGGATGATGGGAATTGTAGTCTCAAAACATCTGGAGGCCTGGTCTAAACTGAATTAAATCAAAGTACCCTGGTGCAGCTTGGTTGTCAGATGCTCAGCCAGTGGCCTCTTTTGTGACTGCACAGTACCAAGCCAATAGGAACTGCTAAGCAGGATCTAGGGTAGCTCTAAGCTTCCACTCCTGGGTGCATTTCAGCAACAGTGACTGCAGCCCATAGGGAAGCTTAGCAACCCCCCAGACTGAAGCATTCTGCACAAGATCACTTCAACTCTTCTGTCTTCTCTCCTTCACGATGAGAAAGTCTCTTTTCTCCCATAACAGATCTGTGACCTGTTATGTTTGGGGCAAACCAGCGCCAGCACTCTTAACTGAGGAGAGCAGCTGACCGAGAGACACAAGTAGCCCAGACACCCTTCTGTTCATTAACTCATTCCAGCAGTTGCAATAAAACAGAGGGCAACTCCATCTATCCAACATGCAAATGAGTGTGGCATAAAGGTAAAGGTAAAGGGACCCCTGACTGTTAGGTCCAGTTGTGACCGACCCTGGGGTTGCGGAGCTCATCTTGCTTTATTGGCCGAGGGAGCTGGTGTACAGCTTCCAGGTCATGTGGCCAGCAGGACTAGGCTGCTTCTGGTGAACCAGCGCAGCGCACGGAAACGCCGTTTACCTTCCCGCCGGAGCGGTACCTATTTATCTACTTGCACTTTTTGAGGGTGCTTTTGAACTGCTAGGTTGGCAGGAGCAGGGACCGAGCAACAGGAGCTCACCCTGTCGTGGGAATGCGAACCGCCAACCGTCTGATCGGCAAGCCCTAGGCTTTGTGGTTTAACCGACAGCGCTACCCGTGTGGCATACTGGGTCTGAATTCTACGTTTCCCCTGCACTTTCTGTTTCTACCACTTGGTGGAGTGCATTCTTTTCTCTGCAGCTTAATACTGGTACTCTTGCAGGCCTCCTCAATCTCTGAGCAGTGTAAGATCCCCAGGGGTTCCAGGAACTTACCCAGGGTTGGTGTTTCCTTTGGGAATGAAGCACTGCAGAGGCTGTGGTGTCTTGAGGATATACGACTTATTTACATATATATGGGCTTGCCGATCAGAAGGTTGGTGGTTCGAATCCCCATGATGGGGTGAGCTCCTGTTGCCCGGTCCCTGCTCCTGCCAATCTAGCAGTTCGAAAGCACCCTCAAAAAGTGCAAGTAGATAAATAGGTACCACTCCGGTGGGAAGGTAAATGGCGTTTCCATGCACTGCTCTGGTTCTCCAGAAGCGGCTTAGTCATGCTGGCCACAAGACCCGGAAGCTGTACGCCGGCTCCCTCGGCCAATAAAGTGAGACCAGCGCCATAACCCCAGAGTCATCTGTAACTGGACCTAATGGTCAGGGGTCCCTTTACCTTTACCATTACAACCTGAGCCTACAATGGAGGGGTTCACAGCATTAACACCCCAATAGGGTCTTACTTCTCCCATAGCCGCAGCCTTGGATTCAAACAGAAATCAATCATTGCTCTGTGTGTGTCTCTTTCCAGCTTGTTGCTTTGCTTCTAGATCACAACACTGCAACTCTCAACTCTGGCTTTACCCTTATAATTTTCTGCAAGTTGGGGGAGGGGCCCCACCCATTTACCATCTCACACAGAGCCCCTTTCATTTGTTCCCCCTAATGGCCCATCACCCAGGTAATTGCCTTAGCAGAAAGCTAGCCTGGCTTATTTAACATAAGCTGGATCCAGGGGTTAGAAGGGACTTCCCCCATCTCCACAAAAATCAAAACAGTACTGTCAGAGCTGCCTCTAGGTCCCAGCTCACAGAGGACCAACGCTAGTCTGTGATAATGTACAAAAGTCTTTATTGAAGTTCAGTTTCCATTTCCAAGCCGCAGCGTGCAGCTCTACGTCTTAGAACCTAGACCGGCGAAGCTCCGTCTGAGTCCCCGCCCCCTATACACCAGTTTAAGACTCTAGCCTTACTCCACCTTTTCCGTTGTTCTTTCCTCCTCTGGGTCCGTCTGCCCCCCGGGGTTTCCTCCTTTCTGGACTCTTCTGACGCTGACCCCCCTGACTCTTGTCCCTCCTTCCGGCGGGCTTTAGGACCTGGTTCCCTATCCGGGCTACCTGCTGTGCCGCTCGCCTGTACTTTTGAACTTGGCGCGCGCGCCCAGCCGGCAACCTTCCTCTTGACCGTTTCCGCGCTCTCCGATGGAGGCGTGGTCAATCCTGACTCATCTCCTCTCGCTGGTGGTGAGCACACTGGTCCCGATACCTGGGACTCCTCCCCCCCACTGCGCTCTGGTGGGGAAGCTGGTCCTGATTTCCAACTGCTGCTCTGGGAGTCCCCGCTGGCCCCTTCCTTCTGGGGTATCTCCCTTGGCACCCCCCTTGCCCTGGCCATCGGCGCCCCCTTCTGTGAATCTTCCAATTCGCTGGAGAGACTCAGGGAATTCCTCGGACCACTGTCATCGCCTACGCTCCCCTCGGATTCCTCCCCCTCGCTCTCCATTTCCTCCCTCTCCTGTGCCTCTGCTCCTGAGCCCCTGACAAGTACTATAGTGCGCTTATTGGCAAAATTGTCATGATTTCATTTTACTGTTCATTGTTGACTCTTTAATAAAACAAGCTGTGCGTGTATGTATGTGTAGTTACATAGTCCAGCAAAATTAACATTTGACCCAGATATTTAGAATAGGAAAGCAGAAAATTACATGGTATTTTCCTTTGGTAACCATGAAAAGTCTACAAAGAGCCCCCCCCCCCAATATCCTAGGGTTTTGTTTTGTTTTTTTGTCTAATATCCTCTGAGGGTTTTTGACCGTTTTGAGATGAAGAATGTTCCTTTTAGTTAGTTTCAAATATAGCTCATTAGTTGCATAGATGAGGGTTTTCCCTGCCTCAAGTTGGATTGGGGAGGGATTCAGTATGTTTGATACAGCTAGGAAATAGACATACTCTGCCATTTTCAGATTTACAGTCTAAAAGTCCAGGGAATTTTATTGGACTACTTCATTTTTAGAGCACTCTTCCAGACAAACCATCCAGGTTTTTGAGTATGCATCATTTTTAAAGTTTGAGGTTTGGTGGGCTTTCTGTATGATCTGCTTAATGCATACTGGTCCTACCTAGACACATTTTCCCTTGAAAACTCTTCCAACAGAGTAGTAGTAAAGATAAACGTCCCAGAAGAAAAGTGAAGTTGCTGGTGGCTGTACTCTGTGTTGGACTGCATTTCTTAAAAACAACTTGATTGACAAGAGGTAGCATAAGAAATAACTGCAAAAATAAAGTGGCACTTCATATCAGGGTGGGAGGTTGGATGATGTGAGAATGTTCCTACTTCTTTAAAAGAAACACTGAACATGCACACGCATGGCTTTTGTACATCTGTATTGAATATAAAATGTGTTGCTATCTATGAATTATGCACAGCATAATTATGATAGGAAAATAGCTGGATACAGTTTATTCCATTCAGCGTAAAGTAAAGCATAACCTTGCTACAATACATTTCTTTTCACAAGCCACCAGCCGCAACTTGTTATACATGACCGACAATGACGCAACCTTTACCTTTTAAAACATTTATTTTTATTTGTTTTCAAGTTACTATGGAGCCACAGAGACAAGTAAACAATAACAAAAATTCAAGAATACAAGAGACTAAAGGCAGGGCATCCGGAACCTAAACATATCAAATACGGTAATAACACCTGAGCTAAAATCATGACAGTCATATTTCTATTGACGGCACAGGGAGTGAGATAACTGTAAATCTGAAACCAAAACTCTGAATAGAAGTGATCAGGATCTTCCTATTCCTTAGAGACCCATAACATATGTGCTATTTTATTCTGCAATAACTAAATTGCAGGGACTTTTATGCCGTAAGGATATAGCCAGATTTGTCAATGATTTCCACTGTGTGACTTCACCCCTCAAGGCGCATGCCTCCATGATCTCATGAGACAGACAGAGAGCCCGTCAGCTGTCAGCAATGCTCTCAGCATCCACGTCAAAAGTTCATTTTGGTGTAACGACTTCATAGAGAAATACAGTCTTTACTAAAGCATTATTAGACCGCACTAAGCTCTCCCAAGTGTTGCAGCGCACTGTGCTTGTTACAACTAAATAGTTTCTGGTCTCACTCATGAAGAGTGCTCGGCTGCATTTGAAATACTGAGCGCAGCTCAGGGGATTTCTGTGGTGATTGAGATTTTGCTGCTGGCACAGAGTAGCAAGGGGCTGCAAATCTTACCTAGCCATCCCCTTTATATGAAATAAATCAATAGGCACCTGTTTATATCTAAGCCCCTTGAAATGGATTTTATTGAGCTGTTACTAGGAGAGGTTGTTTCAATATGTGGCCAGCTTACAAAAATAGATACGGACTTTGCTAAAAAATATAACCACATACCTTTTATCAAGCTGCAGGAGAAAACAACATGCTGCCAATTCTGCATATGTTTATTCAGAAGTAAATCCCACTTGCTCAGTAGGATTACTCCCAGGTAAGTGTGCATAGGATGATGTGAACACTTTGTCTTTGATGTGCTCGTGTTAAATAGGCCTTAGTGTTGCCCCACCCCCAAAATGCTAAACACTCCCTGAAGAATCTTAAAACTCTACTGAGGCTAGTGGAAGAGCAGTGCTTTTTTTTTCTTAAAAAGGTTTAGGAGTACAGTGGTACCTTGGGTTACAGACGCTTCAGGTTACAGATGCTTCAGGTTACAGAAATAGTACCTTGGGGTTAAGAACTTTACTTCAGAATGAGAACAGAAATTGCATGGCGGCAGCGGGAGGCCCCATTAGCTAAAGTGGTACCTCAGGTTAAGAACAGTTTCAGGTTAAGAACAGACCTCCAGATCGAATTAAGTTCTTAACCCAAGATACCACTGTACTCTCATTCCGTCTGAGACTCAGGAAACTCTGTGACAAGGAAACGAGGCTGCCATTGGGGGTAGCAACGGAACTGATGTTTCACCGTGCTAGAGAAGAACCTAAAAAGTTTTAAATCATTAGCTTCTTCTCCCGTTAGATTCACAAAATGTTTAGGGGTATGCGTACCCCTGCGTACCCCCCAGGAAAAAAGCACTGGATATAAGCATGTGCTCAATTCAGTGACTCCAATCACTAAGATATAAAAATGCTTCACTTTAGCTGTATATTTACAAGCATGAAGATTGCAAGTTCTATAACCCAATCCTAGGCATGATTACTCATAAGTAAGTCAAACATTGTAGCTCTTTCTTATAAGGAAATGCTGCAGAAATTCCACCCTCACCCAATTATGCCAGTTGTTCTTTTCTGCAACTTTCCCAGCTCTACGATATCCTTTTGGGGATGTGGAGATCAGAATTGCAAGCAGTATTCAAAATGCGGCTTTGCCACAGGTATCTATATGGACATTACAATATTGGCAGTTTTCTTTTCAGTCTCTCCCCTGGTAGTTCCAGGAACAAAAATGGTTTCTTCCGCAGCTGCTACTTGCCAGATGTGACCTCCTCACTGACCAAATATCTATTTCCCAATTAGTCATCACCAGTTCAGACTGGATCATTATATATGTGAAGTTTTTTGGGGGGGGGGGCGTTTCTGCATCATTTTACACTTAGATCTTTCCTTTTATTGCCAGTCTACGTATACACTTGCAAAACTTTAACCACAAAGCTATAGCAACAATAATAGTAATTTTAAAATATAATTTCCATTTCTGAGAAGGTATTTTTTTACATGCTATTTGACTTTAAAAAATTCCAGCAAAGCCATAATTTAGAATAATTTTTTTTAAAGGTGCTGGGAGAATATTGGAGTTTGTGGAATTCCCTAGCTCTTGAATAGGAGTTAATGGTGCAAATACATTGGTGCTGTGGCCTAAATATCTAATTGGCTGCTTGTTACAGTGTATTTTCCCATATCCAATTTTATTTCAGTTTCTGACATGCACATCACATTGTCACAATAATCATCTTACTTTTAAAACTAGCACAATAAGACACTAGCACAGTGTGAATGGAATCTTAATTATTCCCATTTGTTTCACTTACTCGTGAAAAATAACTTTGATGTAATGTATGAATTATAATTACAAGCAACATTTTGAATGTTCTGCATGGAAATGCAATATATACATCCACATCTGTTCAACTCTGGTGTGACAAAGTACGAGGGGAAAAACTGGAGTTCAAAGCAAGCAATTTCTATAAATTTGGCCCTATAGACCTGACAACATTGGTTCAGCTTTTACCAAATGCACTGGTCCACTTTGCAAGTACAAAAAGTAGTGTGTCTTCTGCCAATGATATGTTCAGATGTTGATTCTGAATGAATATATATATAACAGCTGCATTTCTCAGATTAGCTGGCTCCGCTTCTTCAGCCAGAAACCCCATCTGCTGGTTTTGCAATCCATCCTCCACTCCCAGCAATGCCATTTTTACAGATCTGGAAACTTTTTTTAATGGAGGGCACTTCCTTATCTTTATTTATTTATTAAATTTGTATACCGCCCTTCACAGGGCAATTCACAACATGAAAATACAAACCGAGAACACAGAATACACAACAGAAAACACAAAAACCAGCCAATAACCACCACCGCCCCCTTTACAGGCTGTACAGACTACAGGGCAGGTATGCACACAGTAGTAGAGGCTGATGGGACTGCAGAGCCAAGGAGCTGTCCGTTCAGCACCAGCATCATTACAGCTTACCTGGATTACAGGGCTGGGCTGGGGCAGGGAGAAAGAGAGGGCAGGGCAGGGCAAACCCAATAGCAGCTCTGCTGTGCCTGTGTATCCCCAACACCATCCAGGTAAGTTGAATGGATGCCAGTTTCAGGGGTCCAGCACACCAGCTGCTATGGACCACACATTATACAAGCTGAGAGCAAAGGTGCTCCATACACCCTTGACAGTAGATTGGCTCTTTTTATATTTGTAGGGCTGCTGGGTTTGAGCTAAAAGGAAACTTCTCTTGCAGCGCTATTTTTTCACTGTGGCCCACAGGATGATCTGCCAAAGTGGAGCAGGTATTCAGCCGGGAAGCCTTGCGGCACATGGTGCTTGACCTCTTCCTTTGATGAAAGTAGTTGCTAATGTGGAGTCGGAACTTGTTGTGGAGGGAGGCATAGATGAATGGATTGAAGCACGCAGAACTCATGGCGACCACATGACAGGACACTTGAATGACGTTGACATATCTCTTGTCTAGGACGACAAACTCCTCGTCTATATCTATGATCAGATTAACCACCTGAAGAGGGAGCCAGCAACAAGCAAAGCACATGACAGAGATGACGAGGATCCGGAAAGTCTTTTGCTTCTTTTTAGCCCATTTCTCTTGGCCGTGGTAGGCAGCCCCTGGGACGCTCCTGTTCCGGAGGCGATAAGTAATGGCGCAGTAGGAGATGGAGACGGCAGAGAGCGGGAGCATGTAGGACAAGAGGAGCATCAAGCAAGAGTACAGCCACCTCTCGGTCTTGTGGTGCTTCCAGAATTCTTCGCAGATGATCATGTCATGGCCAATGCTGTTGAGATCCAGGTAATGGGTGTGCATGGATGTGGGGACTGAGACCACGATAGAGAGCAACCAAATGAAGGCCACAATGTAGGCACAGGACTTGCATCTGACCCTTTTGCGAATGGGGTAAGCGACGACAATATACCGGTCCACAGCGATAGCAGTGAGGGAGAGGACGGACACAAACACAGTGGCCACTTGCATGAGGGTGACAAAGTAGCACATGAACATCCCAAAGAGCCAGCCGCGAATCTCAAACGCGTACGAGGCAGTCAGCGGGACACAGAAAATGCACATGATCAGATCGGCGGCTGCCAAGTTCCCAATGAGGAAATTGGTGGTGCAGTGCAACTTTTTGGTGGTACCAATGAGGAGGAGGAGGAGAAAGTTCCCCGTGCAGGCCACCGTCACCAGGATGGCGTAGAGAGGAATGAAGAGTGGCTTCAGTTCAAAGAGAAGGTCCAGGCCTGTGAAAACGGGAGCTGAGCTATTGGAGCAGGAGTCGTTGAGGAGCTGGTTGTCCACTGCCATGTTGGTTTTCCCTTGTGACGATGCTTCTGCAATAAGATAGAAAGGAAAGTTAGGTGGGAGGGAGAATTTATGAGATGTGGGGGACTGTTACATTCAGAGCCAATCTACACACAGAATTATTCTCCCCACAGTTCCCAGTATGTTAAATATCACTGGGGAATGGGGATAAGTTGTAGGTAAAGGTATAGGTAGAGGAGCTTTCCTCAGTCTGGTGCCCCCCAGACATTCTGGAGTAAAACTCCCATCAGAGCATGCAAAATGTCTGTATAACACCAAGTTTGGGAAGACTGTAGCAGCATGTGGCAAAGGGATGTGAATGCCATGCCTAAACTTCCAGTTCCTATCTTTAAAATCCCTGCACATCTTAGCCTTCATCTTCTATCACCCTTAGCACCTCCCACTTCATAATACATCCCTTAGAAGTCCTGAGCAGATCACATTTCATTGCGCCTCTTCTAAGTTTATTCCCTGCTCCTCAGGCATCTTTACCTTAAGCACTTTTCCTCCCAAAGCTATGGAGTCCTTCGGGAATTCTTATTTGCAGCTGTAAAAGTGTCCTTAACTTCTGTCTCTCCTCGTCTTCTTTCTCCCGCCTACCATCTCCAATGGCTAATCCTGTGTTGCAAATCAATTTCAGGTTGAGACTTGTTTTGTATTTTATGTTTGAACGGTGATGGGCATCACAGCTGGTCTTTTAAAAATAAACACTAAATTGCAGGATTACTCCCATGATGGCAAATTAGAAAGTGGCACCCTCTCATGTCTTATTTGTAAAGCCTTTTGTCATTTTATCTTTGCAGCAGCTTGCAGATACTGTTTGTCAGCTCCAGTAGTTCTTTAAGAGCGCTTATCACTTGTCCTTCCTTATCTGACCATTCACAGCATTGCATTGTAGCACCTCCGGTCCATCCACTCTCAGGACTTTAATCTCCTTTCTGCTATTCAGAACATGACCCTGGTCTTTTATTTGCCATGCTCTTCGGCTATGTCATGGTCGTGCGTAGTTTACAACTGGGAGAATAAGAAGAAATGAACATAGGCTAATGCAAAGAGCATTTTCATTTGGCAGTGGCTGATGTCCACTGATGACATAGAATCTCTTGAGGCAAGAAACGTGTTGGCTGGAAAGAGCTTTCTTCATTAGTCCCACCACCCCCTGCCGCCCTTGATACAGTGTGTCTTTTTTAAAGGAAGTTCACATGGTGCCTACTGTGATGCAATTTAGCCACCAGTCAAGGGTATTTTAGTTTCCCCAGGCTTCTATTCCACTTGAACTTCTCCCTTTTTAAACAGTTGAACTCAGCTGTTGTTGCTGTGTTTGATGCATTTTGCGGGTGCTAGCTCTGTGTGCATGTGTGTGTGATAGTTATGTTACATATTCATATTATTTGTCACCTTAGGAACACTTGGGAGTTGAAAGTGCAGGGTACAAATGTATTAAAGTCAATAAGTACTGGTTTCAAGATATTGCTGAAGAGCAGTGTTAGAAAATGAGATATGAAAGCTAGGAGCTAAAATGTCACTTTAAACCTAGGTTATGGGCACAACAACGGAATGTCTAGGCACACTTTTTTAATACAAAGCAGAAAATGAATGAACTGCAGCTAAAATATTATGTTCATTTTTCACATGGTCCGGTCCTTCCCCTGCCCACTGCCCTAATATTCTTAAGAGGGTCTCTTCTCCAGTCTTCAGAGAGTAGCTTGAAGTCGGGAGGCAGAAAAAGGTCCTCGTTTCATTCCACTCTGCAGTTTTAATCTGAAATCTTAGGTGCAGTACTGCGCCCAGAGATCAGAAACTGCTCACACTAATGAAATTCCCTGTTGCAAAATGCACCTAGAACAATGGGAGTTTCGAACACTGCTGAAGAACTACCTGACCTGTGCTCCCAATTTCTCCATGTCTTCTGTACCACGTTCAGATGCTCTGTAGTTAGCCATCATGTTGCTGCAGCACAATCCCCCTGTCTAGCTTTTAAAAGCTCTCTTCAGCCAATTCCATTGTGCCGCCTTCTCCCATATCCTGAAAGTCTCTTGCTCTCCAAAAAAACCCCTGCTCATTTCCACTTGCTGATGCATGTGCCTGAAATCCCCTTCTCAGCATAACACCTCCCTCCCTCCCTCCCTCCTTCCCTCTCTCTCTCCCCGCCAGGTCAAACCCTTTCTTAATACTCACCTTTTCCTATGAAACCTTTGGCTTAACCCCTTGGTCTTCATTAAATGTGCATTCATACATGATGGCCTGTGTGCACATAAACAAATGACACCAGCAATGTCAATAGTCTCACTTGTATGGATTTAACAAGAATTAGACTGAATTTACAAAGGCTGCTTCTCCCCAATGACAACCTTCCATTTCCAGTTAATGTTACAACTATTCTACTGCCATCCGATATAAAATGAACTCTGCAATATGCAAAATAAAGGCATACACATCATCCTCATCCCATTTAACTGTATTGCTTAGAGACACATATATTGCTGTATTGCTTAGATCCCACATAGAGACAAGAAGCTACAGTTAGAACTGGATATGGAACAACTGATTGGTTCAAAATTGGGAAAGGAGTACGACAGGGCTGTATTTTGTCTCCCTCTTTATTTAACTAATATGCAGAATTCATCATGCGAAAGGCTGGGCTGGATGAATCCCTAGCCGGAATTAAGATTGTTAGAAGAAATATCAACAACCTCAGATATGCAGATGACACAACCTTGATGGCAGAAAGTGAGGAGGAATTAAAGAACCTTTTATTCAGGGTGAAAGAGGAGAGCGCAAAATATGGTCTGAAGTTCAACATCAAAAAAACGAAGATCATGGCCACAGGTCCCATCACCTCCTGGCAAATAGAAGGGGAAGAAATGGAGGCAGTAAGAGATTTTAATTTCTTGGGCTCCATGATCACTGCAGATGGTGACAGCAGCCACGAAATTAAGAGACGCCTGCTTCTTGGGAGGAAAGCAATGACAAACCTAGACAGCATCTTAAAAAGTAGAGACATCACCTTGCCAACAAAGGTCCGTATAGTAAAAGCTATGGTTTTCCCAGTAGTGATGTATGAAAGTGAGAGCTGGACCATAAAGAAGGCTGATCGCCGAAGAATTGATGCTTTTGAATTATGGTGCTGGAGGAGACTCTTGAGAGTTCCATGGACTGCAAGAAGATCAAACCTATCCATTCTTAAGGAAATCAACCCTGAGTGCTCACTGGAAAGACAGATCGTGAAGCTGAGGCTCCAATACGTTGGCCACCTCATGAGAAGAGAAGACTCCCTGGAAAAGACCCTGATGTTAGGAAAGATGGAGGGCACAAGGAGAAGGGGACGACAGATGATGAGATGGTTGGATAGTGTCCTTGAAGCTACAAACATGAGTCTGACCAAACTGCGGGAGGCAGTGGAAGACAGAAGTGCCTGGTGTGCTCTGGTCCATGGGGTCATGAAGAGTCGGACACGACTAAACGACTAAACAACAACAAGGGTGTTTGTGCTATTTGTAACGGAAGTTAGTATCTAATTTCTGCCACTGGGGTTGAGGTGTGGTCCACTGCCCACCTTACTATAACAACAGGCCGAGGGCTGACCCCCCCAAAGGGGCTGACCCCAAAGGAAACCCTGGGCCAGGGGTGCACAATGCTGCCAGTCAGGCTATAGAAGTGTAGGCCAAGCACTGCATGGGACACTTTGGATTGGGACAACTATCGGGCAGTTGCTTTGGGGGGAAGGTATTGAAGAGGGCCATGGCGGGGCAGCTGCAAGCATTCTTGGAGGACACAGATTATTTAGATCCATTCCAATCTGGGGTCAGGCCTGACCATGGAACTGAGTCAACCTTGGCTGCCTTGATAGATGACCTTTGCAGATAGTGGGACGAGGGTGTGTGTGTATGACCTTGCTCCTCCTTCTTGATCTCTCCTTGACATTTGATAGCCATTGCTTGTGGTCTCCTCTTCGACCAGCTCTGGGGAACAGGACTCGGGGACACCGTATTGCAGTGGTTCCAATCCTATTTTCCGGACCGAATCCAGAGAGTAGCATTGAGAGAGCCTCTATATTTTGTTTACGAGTGATCCTTGCACTAGGCGAAACTGTTTCCTTGAGTGGTTTAGGAGTTGGGACACTAATATACCAGAACTATAAGGGAAGGGGATTATATATCCACAGTTTCCCACACCTGGTGAATAATACGTTCTTGTTGATACTCTTTTAAAATATTACTATCAGTGGGGAACATAAGGCATTCACCTGCCTTCCACTGAGTCAGCCCATTGGTTCCTCTACTCCAGCATTGTCTACCCAGACCTTCTGATGTCTCAAACAAGAGTATTTCCTAGCTCCACCTGGAGTTTCCAGGGATTGAACCCAAAGTTCAGCAAAGTTCTTCTGGAGTTCTGCAAACTACATCAAGAGATCTATCATTCGCTCAGTTGGCCACTTCTGTCTTCAGTATGATTTCTCCTTTTATAACATTATTTAAGACATGTTTTTATGTATGTCTTTACTCAATAGGGGCTCCATCCATAATGATCTAGGGTAGCCTGCTGTGTAGAAATGGGTGACAGATTGTATGACCTCACCTTTGGAGCTCTGGCACCTTTTCATTTTGGTGTTAATTGGATTTGGCAATTAGCAGTATATAAATTGTACAAAGGCTTTTTTTATAATAATTTTTTTATTCATTTTCCAAACATTTTTATACAATCAACTCATATTAACTCTCACATTCATCAATTTTTTACTACCCTCAGTTTCTCTGCCAATCTTTCGTTAAAATTTCTATTGTTAACACATTTCTGAACTTATTATTGCCTTTAACCATTCCTCTTCCTTTCTCCTACTTTCTTTTTTACAATATTTCTTAATTTTTCACAGAGACTCTTCAAAACCAACAAGCGTTGTCTGTGCATCACATATGCTTTTCAGATAATCTGTAAATATCCCCTAGTCCTCGATAAACTTTTGGTCTTTCTGATATTGAATCTTCCCAGTTTATCCAGTTCCGCATATTCGGTCAGTTTCATTCTCCATTCTTCCACAGTTGGAATTTCTTCCTGCTTCCATCTTTGCGCCAGAAGTATTCTTGCAGCTGTTACAGCATATTGGAAAAGTTTACAATCTTTTCTATCAATTTCATTACCTACCAATCCTAGTAAGAAGGCTTCTGGTTTTCTAACAAATGTATATCTCAACATCTTTTTCAATTCCTTATATATCGTTTCCCAGAAGCCTTTCACTTTTCTGCATTCCCACCACATATGATAGAAAGTTCCTTCTTTTTCTTTACATTTCCAACACTTGTTACATGTTTTATACATTTTACCTAATTTAACTGGCGTTATGTACCATCTATATACCATTTTCATTACATTTTCCTTCAACGCAGTACACGCCGTAAATTTTAACCTTTCATTCCATAATTTCGTCCAATCATCATATTGTATATTATAACCAAAGTCTCTGGCCCAATGTATCATTACTGATTTCACCTCTTCATCTTTTGTATGCCATTCCAACAACATACTATACATTTTAGGCAAATTTTTATACTCATTATTCAATACCTCTATTTGAAATTTTGATTCTTTTCCTTCATATCCACACATTTTACAGTCTTTTTTAAACATTTTGCTAATCTGGTAGTAGTGCAACCAATCATAAACAAATTCTTTCACCTCTTCATAAGTCTTCATTTTCCATTTCCCCCCCTCTCTTACTATCAATTCTCCATAAGTTATCCACCTCCCCCTCATGTTTATCTTTTTCACACTCATCACTTCCAATGGTGAAAGCCAATGGGGGAGACTTGGTTCCAACAAATTTTTATACCTCTCCCACACTTCTATCAATGATCTTCAGAAGACGCGGTTTTCAAATCCTTTATGAATTTTTTTCTTTTCATACCACAGATATGCTTGCCACCCGAATCTATTATCAAATGCTTCTAGATCTAACAACTCTCCATTCACTAATTTAATCCATTCCTTTAACCAACAGAGGCAGGATGCTTCATAATATAGTTTCAAGTCTGGCAGGGCGAAGCCACCTCTTTCTCTCGCATCTGTTAATAACTTAAACTGAATCCTTGGCTTCTTGCCCTGCCAGATGTATCTTGAAACTATTTTTTGCCATTCTTTAAAAATTGATGCCCCTTTTATTATCGGTAGTGATTGGAATAGAAATAACATCCTTGGCAGCACACTCATCTTTATCGTAGATATCCTTCCCCAAAAAGATAGCTTCAATCTTCCCCACACCTCCAGATCCCTTTTTATCCTGTTCCAAACAGGTACATAGTTATTTTGAAACAAATCAATATTCTTTGGGGTTAACCATACTCCTAAATATTTCACTTTATTCACCGCTTCCAGCCCTGTACTTTGTTGCATTTCCTCTATTAATTCTTGGTCCATATTTTTCGCAATAATTTTGGTCTTTCTCTTATTTAAATAAAAACCTGCAACTTGACCAAACTGTTCTATTTCTTCTAGGATTCTTTTAACACTTCCCGCTGGCTCTTCTACCGTCATTACAAGATCGTCCGCAAATGCTTTAACTTTATACTCATTTTTTCCCTACAGACACCCCTTTTATTTCTTCATTTTTTCTTATTGATTTTAGCAGAACCTCCAGCACCAAGATGAATAATAATGGTGATAATGGGCATCCTTGTCTTGTACCCTTTGTTATTTTAATGTCTTCCGTTGTATAATTGTTTACTATCAACTTCGCTTCCTTGAGTGGTTTAGGAGTTGGGACACTAATATACCAGAACTATAAGGGAAGGGGGTTATATATCCACAGTTTCCCACACCTGGTGAATAATACGTTCCTGTTGATACTCTTTTAAAATATTATCAGTTGGGAACATAAGGCATTCACCTGCCTTCCACTGAGTCAGCCCATTGGTTCCTCTAATCCAGCATTGTCTACCCAGACCTTCTGATGTCTCAAACAAGAGTATTTCCTAGCTACACCTGGAGTTTCCAGGGATTGAACCCAAAGTTCAGCAAAGTTCTTCTGAAGCTTTGCAAACTACATCAAGAGATCTATCATTCACTCAGTTGGCCACTTCTGTCTTCAGTATGATTTCTCCTTTTATAGCATTATTCAAGACATGTTTTTATGTATGTCTTTACTCAATAGGGGCTCCATCCATAATGATCTAGGGTAGCCTGCTGTGTAGAAATGGGTGACAGATTGTATGGCCTCACCTTTGGAGCTCTGGCACCTTTTCATTTTGGTGTTAATTGGATTTGGCAATTAGCAGGATATAAATTGGACAAAGGCTTGAGGTCAAAAACCAGGAGGAAATGTAAACCAGCTTATCCTGACAGAGTTTTATCCTACGGAAGGACTATCTAATAATCTCTAGTTAGGAGCAGCTCTTGGTTCAAAACAAACCAGATCAGTAGTTGGCATAACCAGAGCAATCTTCAGGGGCATCATTTCAGTTTTCAACTCGGGAGGGAAGATATTTCAATAGGGGGACAATATTCACAGCCAGCTTTAAATGTCTCTTTCACTATATTCAATTTTAAACTGCAAATAAAAATCAGTGTATTTTGAGATTGTGTTGTAATTTCCATTTACATCTTGTCTGAGAAACAATCAAACATGGACAAATAAAGCTGCCCTCCCTCCGTCTCTCCACACATAGCACGTTCTACCACTTCAAGATTGGTGCTATACCACACAACCAGTAACATAGAAATTGGGGGTGATAGCATTCATTGTTAGGGTCCAGGGACAGGGAAGGGGATACACAAATGGTGTGCTTTGGAGTGATGGTGAATGCAGGGTGCTGATTCCTAGCACTGGCATTGTTGGCCAGATTAGAAGTGTCCTGCATGAATGACAAATTACCCCAGTCGGGGGTACAGCATGGGGATGGGGCTGCGGGGTGATGGCCCCAGGCACATTTTTCTTGGGAGAGCTGCTCATGCCGCCCTGTCAGCCCTGTGTCGCTTTGCGAGGCAGAGATCTGATCTGAACGATTCTCCTGGTGAATTGTTCAGATCAGATCCCCGCCTCGCAAAGCAGAGGCATCAGCGGCAAGGGTTGAGATGGCACGGCAGGCTTCTTTCACCTTCCATGGTCCACCCCCTGGTGCACGCACATGCCCCTCCTGGGCATCAGCAAACCACGCTACACCACCGACCCCAGTAGCATCTGTGATTAGACAGGCCTATGTCTCCTTTGCATAGGAAGGAGAGGATACCAGCCACTGAACTTCTGAGACCACTACAAGGTAAGTGATACAGATATCCTTGTTGGGATTTGTGTGCTCACCAGCTGCGTGATAGCAGCACATTGTTTACATCATGTGATACTTCTGATGTTACTGAGCGTGAGACAGGATGTCCTACACTGTTCTCAGGGTTGTGTTCTCAGTGTAACTTGAGACCTTCCTGTTGTTGCTGCAATGGAGGAAGAGGAGTGAGTTGTACGGAGGCTGCTGAGAGAGCAGACATGATTTGTACTAGCTCTATGTACAGTGTACAGTCTGTGAATAAAGTACAATACTGGGCTACTTTCAGACTGTTTCTTTCTTCTGCTGAGATGCAAGGGGAAAGTGAGTGTGCATCTCTCAAGAGGGAGGTGTCTCCCTGGACTGAGCCAAGACCAGCCAGGGGCAGACCACCCGAGAGAGGCCTCGGAGGAGTCAGCCTTTCCTGGGGGGGCTGCTCGCCAACAGTCCTGTGCAGTTCTATCATCACTGCTGCATTCTATAGCTGGCAGTTGCTTTCGGACATAACATGGATATTTCACCTCCTGCTTCCACAACATCTCTGATGGAATATCCTTGGAAAAGGTAGACACTCCTATCTCCAGTGACACCTGGGCCCTTCATTCAGTGAAGTTACCCAGCTGTGCACATGGTCTAGCTCACTCTGGTTTTACAATGTTCCCCTGCCAGCTTCGCTGATGTACCAGAGACCAGACATGAGCATATGGTGTAGGTAAGATCCTCCACTTTATAATTGTCAGCTTTATAATTGCCTCATTTTACAGCAGTTACATTGAAAACGGCTTATGCTGAACCTCAGATCCAATTACACTCTGATTGATGGCAACTCCTCTCTTCTCTTTCTCTCTCAAACCTCTTGGTGCTTTTTCGGAGTGGTTTAGATTTTATTTCCCTTCTCTGGAAAAAAAAGGAAGTTGTTGTTTTGACACTGAAAATCTTCTAGCATTTTTCATTTCTATGAAAAATTGTGTTCTTTGTCTTCCATTCACCAGAGATTGCAAGAAAATTTGCAGTTATCATCCCTATGAAACTGGCAAAAAGCCCATACTCTTAAGATGAGCTGCTGAAATTGAAGATTTATCGGCAAGCTGTTGGTAGGTTTGAGAGTAAACCTATACTTATAGAATGGCTGTTGTATGGAAATTGGAGGGTAAATTAAGTTTAGATCCAGTTTCTATGTATAGTACAACCACCACCACCACCACCACTAGGAATATGGATTGCTTCCTCCTCCTTGATGATCACTTGTAGCTGAGTAAGATTGTCTTCCATGAACATGGTCTTAACAGTGAGTCAATAAGTGACTGTGGAGGCCAATTCTGGATCCACACGTCCTTCCACAGTGAAGACATAGGTTTCCAGGCAGGAGTTGATCTTGGTGAAGGTTTGCCAAACCTGCCTTCCTTTTAGCATGTCTCTCCCTTTCGTCCTGAGTCTGAGCATCTTCAAAGTCTGTGATACCTTTGGTAAAGGCTGTTCTCCAATTGGAGCACTCGCAGGCCAGTGTTCCCAATTGTCAGTCTTTATACTACAATTTTGGGGATTTGCCTTGAGAGAGTCTTTAAGCCTCTTTTGTTGACCACCAGCATTACGCGTTTCATTTTTAAGTTCGGAATAGAGTAGTTGCTTTGGAAGACAATAATCAGGCATCCGAGCAACATGACCAGTCCAAAGAAGTTGACGTTGAAGAATCATTGCTTCAACACTGGTGATCTTTGCTTCTTCCAGTACACTGGCATTAGTTTGCCTGTCTTCCCAAGTGATGTGTAATTTTTTTCACAGACACTGTTGATGGAATCTTTCAAGGGGTTGGAGATGGCGTTTATAAGTGGTCCATGTTTTCTCTTCATCAAAGACATGGTCACAAGCTTAAAATTGTAAAAAAAGAAGCTGTGGTGGCATCCAAAGGCTGGTATCATTGTGCAATTGTCCCACTCACCACCAGGGTCCAATCCCAGCATTTGCTTTTCATTCAGACAGGGCAGGGACGTCCAACCAGTAGATCATGATCTACAGGTAGATCCCCGGCTGATCCTGGTAGATCGCGCGATCCTTATGTACAAAAAGTTACAGGGGAAAAGCAAAAAAACTCTGTGCAATTCTTCCCCAAAAAAGCTCAACAACTCTGGGCAATCCACCCACCCCAAGCACGCTCCTCCTCCCTCCAATGACAATGCGTAGATCACTGCCAGTTTTTTGTACTGGGAGAAGATCACAGTCTGTTGGGAGTTGGATATGCCTGAATAGGGCATAGTCAGATGATGAACTTAGTCTCCAAACCTGTCAAGCCCTGCATGACACAAGAGGGTTATCCAGATTGAGCAATGCGTAGTCTACTCAATACCAGAGGAGTAAAGGTGGGGGAACACATTGTGAGTGCTTAACACTGGGATATTTAAAGGTCTAGCAACCTACATTTCCCGTGTTTTGCAAATGTTTATTTCAGTTTTAAACTCTGCTGGAGGTTCTTTTGGCTAGAGAGTGAGTCAACGCCACACTTTTGGAATTCAGGCAGTCTGCTGTTTTGTTTAGTAGTTTCTCACACACAAAGGACTTCAGGATTTATTGGTATTCACCAGTTCTTTCCCAACACCCCAAAACTACTCTACTGCCTTCAGGTTTGGTGGAGTACACTATCCCCTTACCAGTTTTGAAGAAAGATCTGACGGCCACTGTGGTTGGCTCCTGTTTGGGGAATGGGGATAGGTGGCAGGTATCTTGTTCTTTTCCTCACAGACAGCGGCATTTCCCCCCTTTATGAGCAAAACTGTATTCCAAGCCATCTGGGAGGCTACTGGGAGGCGGCCCTGTTTAGGGACGTTTTTAATGTTTGATGCTGTATTGTTTTTAATATTCGGTTGGAAGTGTCTGGGGAAACCCAGCCAGATGGGCAGGGTATAAATAATAAATTATAAAGTATAATTAATAAATTATTATTTATATTATAAATAATAGATAGATGATAGATAGATGATAGATAGATAGATAGATAGATAGATAGATAGATAGATAGATAGATGATAGATAGATAGATAGATGATAGATGATAGATAGATAGATAGATAGATAGATAGAGATAGATGATAGATAGATAGATAGATAGATAGATGATAGATAGATAGATAGATAGATGATAGATAGATAGATAGATAGAGATAGATAGATGATAGATAGATAGATAGATAGATAGATGATAGAGATAGATAGATATAAATAATATATATTATTTATATTATTACTGTGTCACACTGAGAATTTGGAAAGCACAGCCTTCAACATAACCAATGGATTAAAGGGGGAGGGGACACAGCAATCCCAACAGCAGTTGATTCAAGAATAACATTACCCACCAACAAAATATTATGAACTGAATGAGAATCCTCACAGTGGAAACACCTATAGAGCCAAAATAAGGATCTAGCACCACAAATGAAGAACCTCCATGTATGTTTATGGGGGTGGGGGAGAGAATTATTGCGTAAATAAAGCCATCAATAAAGCAAGCACACACACCACCATCCCTGTGTGACTAGTTACTCTTTGAATAATAGCTTGTAAAATTCAGGTTTTAGATTCCACATGATGAATGCCAGAATACTTTTTTGGTGGGTAAGGGTAAAGGTAAAGGTACCCCTGACCATTAGGTCCAGTTGTAGATGACTCTGGGGTTGCGGCGCTCATCTTGCTCTATAGGCCGAGGGAGCCGGCATTTGCCCGCAGACAGCTTTTGGGTCATGTGGCCAACATGACTAAGCCGCTTCTGGCAAACCAGAGCAGAGCATGGAAACACCATTTATCTTCCCACTGGAGTGGTACCTATTGATCTGCTTGAACTTTGACATGCTTTCGAATTGCTAGGTTGGCAGGAGCAGGGACCAAGCAACTGGTAGGTATAAGCAAAACAGGAAAAAAACAAATTGCCTGGAGAAAACAGCAGTGAGGTTGTCATCCTACATCCATTTGCATCATTTCTCTGTGTGTGACTGGACTCCAGGGACTGACTACAACTCAGATTAGTAGCTCTCTGCCAAGAAGGTACAATACTGTATGAAACAAAGCTGAGGATCTGCCAATGGATAATTTGGAGTATTTCATATCTTGCCACAAGGAGGAGCAAAATGCCCACTGAAAAAAAAGCACTGGGGAACTGATTCTTTTCACAGGGAATAGTGAGTTGTATTCACTATCCAAAGCTTTGCAGAGGAAGAAAACTCCCAGTCTATGCCAATGAATTATGCATTATGCTGATGTTTTCCATCTGGGGGGAAATTGGAAATGTGTGAATGGTTTTTAATAGGCACTCTAATAAGCAGTGGCTTCTTTACATAGCCAGGGATAGCATGAATCCCATAATAGATCTGCTTGTCGGCTCCTTCCGAATCTTCCCCCCATCCCACTCCTGATGTCAGCACTCTGCTCCTGGGGGTGGTGAGTGCAACACTGGAAGGGGATCAGAGCAAGTCTGCAAAGTGAAGCAGAAGAGGGGCTGATTGTAAGAAGGGCTTATGGAAGCAATTTCACATGGAAACAGTTCCAATAAAGGGTGAGGGATTGGTGAAATGTGGGGAGGACTTCGATGAGGGAAGAGCATGAGCATGGCCAATAAGCACACATGTTGTGGGAGGGAGAGATTTTCCATGCATGTGAGCGAAAAATCAAACATTTGTTTTCTTCACTGCAATACATTTTCTTAACATTCTTTGCTGTTTCCTACATTCAGACTGGTCCTGTTCAGTAGTGAATTCTGAGCAGATTGACTGGATGAGGATGACAAGAGTTTACAGTGCAATCCTAAGCATGTTCACTCAGAAGAAGCTCCTGCTGAGTTCAATAGGACTTACTTTCTAGAAAGAATGCTTGGGATTGTATTTTCCATGGGTAAGTCCTACATTTGTGTTGATGACATGCTAATGTCCGCAAAACCCAATCTAACATCTCTACTGGCTCAAATGTGCAGTTTTACTTCCATGTTCCATCCGGCATCGGTGATGTTCTCACATTCCACATCAGCAACTATCAGTACATCAATGTGAGATGCTTTTGGATATCTGGTGTGGAAACACTATAAGGCGCATGCCTCCTCTTGTAAGCAGCTTAGTTCATTTCTTTTCCTTCCCTCAGTCAAGCAGAAACATGAGTGTGTTAGCTCCTGTGTTTGAATGGGAAAGGGTTTTTGCAGGGAGTTGTCCTGGTATCTGCTTACGTAGGATCAATAAAATGTGTGTAACTATTACTTCTGTTGCCCTGTGTGCTGCAAAATGCACAAGGAATCAAAGAAGCTGCCAAAGCAGATTTGCTTCATGTGTTATATTCAAATTATGCATGGAAGCAGGTTTGATGAGGCCCTAAGCTACTGAAGGTAATGGGGCCCTTTATATGTCCAGCTGTCCTTTGTCAACAACAAATTGTAGCTGTTTTTTGTGTTGAATATATGCTATATGGTAACTTATGAACTTAATAGGTCTCTAAAGCCATTTGCACATAACAAAATATATATATTATCATAAAATACATATTTTATGTAAGCACCCTATATATAGAAATGAGCAAACCAGTGATATTTTAGGGAGCAGGCTAGCAGGCAGGGCCCATTACTTGCATCACAGGAGCCTACACAACACAAAACACTATTGCTGTATGTAGGTTTTATTTTATTTGTTTTTTATATTATATTTTGGAAATGTACATCCAGGTGTTTTTTCCTTTAATTCTTTCATTCAAGAGAATGGGGCCCTAAGCTATAGCTTGTTTAGCTTATACATAAATCTGGCACTGAATGGAAGATACTGTACATAGGAACTAACACCCAAACTGCACATGCACTATAATCCGACATGTGAGGGCTTTAAAAATGTGTATGTATTGGAAGTCATAGCTGCGTAGCAGACAAACAATCTATATCTATATACCAAGATAGGACTATCACATGCTAATATCTACAGATATGTTTCATAGTTATTCCTACTTGGAAGTACTTTCTGTGCAGGAATTGTGTGACTATCAAAGTGGCCCAGAGTTCCATTAATTATTTGCTCACAGTTGAAGTTACTTGCATGGACATAAATGCAAGGATTACTCTTGCATCTGCAGGAATCTAACCAAACTACACAAATCCTCTTAAGGTACTGACTAAGATGAATGCTTCAAACATGACACCAATGTTGCCTTGAGCTCCTTTGTCAGGAAAGGTTGGTTATAAACGTAATAGATAAAATAAACATAAATGTGATAAAATAGTGTTTTGCCCTGATTTTAATCCCCCTCAGATTGCAGGTGGGTGTGATTGCAGGGGGGGGGGGGAATAATGATGATTTGCCAACAAGAAGATGGGCCACCTTGTTTCTGCTTCCCAGCCTGGTTCATCAGGATTCTCTTCCAGGTGGTGTGTACAGCAACCCGCAAACATTTTACTTACATATGCCCAAGGCAGAGTTCACTCAGCCTTCCATCAGTAAAACCAACTTTGTATTCTTACCACGTTGCTTGACCATTTCAAGGGCACTTGCAACAAAGATTGTGCTGTCTGTTAATAGATTCTGGATTGGAGCATATCTCTTTCCCTTCTGATTCACTGCTAGGGAGACCCAAGGCAGCCTCATGTCATTCACACACACACTTTGTCACCTGACAGTAGAAAGCTGCTGGGTAATTGACCTTCTCATTTCAAAAGGTAGTGTGCCAGCAGCATGACAAAAGAGGGCACAAAACCTATCAGGATATGTAGAATGTTAATTAACATCACGACTTTTCCCAGTGCACTTTTTCTATAGAGAAAGCACTTCAGCTATAAGAGAAAGCAGGTAACCCATATGAGGTTTGGCCAATTCCAGCTGCTTAGCATGCAAGACACAGCTGCTTAGTAGCAAGACACAACAAGACAATAGGCACTTTCATCCTGCATGGTGGTGTTTTCTGTGGAGGGAAAGTGTAAGGTGTGGTGCAGCTCTTCACCCTTCACTCCCCAGCCCTCGCCACCAACGGGTGGGTACTTGCGCACTTGGCACAGAGGGCATGCAATAGGGATCTCCACAGGGGGCACCTGGTTCTGTGCGCCCGGGGCAACAGCCCCCCTGCCCCCCCCCACTATGCCACTGCTTGGAGGATTCAAAATACTTCATGCTGGTGTAGCATAGTAGCTTGTACAAAAACAAGTGGCGCAGTGGCTCAGAGACTGAGGCTGCATATACACGCCATACCTTTAAAGCACACTCAAAGCACACATATGCAGGGCTTTTTTCAGCCAGAACTCACTGGAACTCAGTTCTGGCACCTCTCGGGGGGGGGGGGCTTCCATTGACACTTTTAAGAGAACAAGGAAGGTGTTCATGGTGAATTCTGGCACCTCATTTAAAAGGGTGGTGTGTGTCTTTAGCTACATTCAAGAGGTGCCAGACTCTAATCATTCCTCTTCCGTGAACTCACTAGGCAACTGTAGTCAAGCCACACACTGACCAGCCTCATCAACCCCCCACAAAAACAACTATAGTATGGGGAATAATAATATTGACAAACCAGTAGTGAGATCAGGGCAATTTGCTTCTGTTCTAATAAGATGCTTGGCAGTTCCCACCTACAGAATCCATTATTTCACTACAGATCTGACAGTCCATGATTCAGATCTCACCTCTGCCATGAATTCACCAGGTGGCCTTAGGCAACCTACTCTCTAACCCAGAAACGTCTCAGTCTGCAATATGGAGAATACTGACCTACCCTATAGGGGATTACAACTAGATAAGGCGTGTGACGTAAGCACAATTAATAATTATCATCTATTATTGCTATTGTTACTATTGAGGGATTTGGGGAGAGAGAGATGTGTGATCTTTCAGCGTTTGAACCCCTCTCCCCTGCTCCCAAATAGGTGACTCCAAGGAACTTGAAACAGGCAGACTGAAAGAATGAAGAGAGAATAGCTAAATGCCCCAGAGAGCCCCGGGAGAATTCAGGGCACTCACATTTGTTTGCTCTCTGAACTTCTGTGGTCTTCGGCGATAGTCTCACACACACCCAGCCCTGCCGCGTTGCTCACCACTCACTTGCCGCTTTAATGAATCCCGGACACTTATCTCGATCCTCAGTCTAAGCTCAGGGCTGAGATTTTTGCGCACAGAGTCACGCTAGGGGGAAATAAGTTATAAAAATAAAAAATAAAATTTCCCAAACCTTTTCCTCCTGCCTTTAGGCTGCTGGCTCTTGCTTCTCCGCGAAGGAACACTTTAAATCCCCTTGAAGTAGAAGGAGAGCCACAAGTGGCTTTTCGGCAGGCGGTTAAGTGTCTTCTGTAGATCAGTCTGGAGCTGCTGCGAAGACGCGGTTTCTTAACAGTGTGTTGGCTGCTCCCCTCTCTACTCCCCTTGTCTTTCCGCTAGATGTTTCAGAGAAGATTCAATAGCCTTCCTGGGCTCTGGGCTCGTCCCTTTGCTCCGCAGCATCGTCCAGGCTGGATCAAGAGAGCCCCACGGGGAGCTGTCCGCGCCTGGTGGTGCTGAAGCAACGCGCGCACTGGCTCTGACTTGCAAAGCGAGCCGCAGAAGCAGACCCTCGCCCCCCTCCGACCGCCGTCTTTTATTCAAATCAGCGAGCTCCTCTTCTCCTCCCACTTCATCCCCTTGCATCAAATTTTATTCCGCCCTTACCGGAGAAGAAGGGTGCTTGCGGAGGCAAAGAGAGGTCGCCTGCTGTGATGACCTCTTCCTCCTGATCCACCAGCATTGACTTTAAATAACCTCGGTGGCTTTCCATCTATGCAGAAATTCCAAACGAAGCCTGAAAGCTCTTTCACGCCTAAAGCATCGAGATTTTAAACCCCACTGGTTTCTTTCTTTTTTTAAAAAAAAAGTTTTTATTTATGAAAAACAACCAAAGCACAACCAAAATTGCAAAACGTAGGAGCAGAGCAGTACAGAATGTTTTCCAAATAAGTAGAGAGCAGATATTGTGGAAAGATGCGAGCTGCAAAACACACGGTGAAAGCCAAATTTTGGGGGAAGAGCGCTTTGTATATCTGAATTTGACACGTAAGAAATGCAATCTCACCAAATGGTATAGGAACGTTCTGGGTCTTCCCTACTCTTAGAAACACGTAATATGTGAGTTATTTTCTCAGCAATAGTCAAGAGTCCACATATTCTTATACCACGACAAGAGTCTTGAAACATCTTTGACTTCTGAGCCAAATAAGTTCTTACTGCAATCTGCATCAATGTAAGATGTTCTTTACAGTGGAAAACATTTTTATTGATCACCCCACAAATTCAAAAGACCAAGTTGTGGGGAGGCTTAAATGGGGCATTTAATTAAAATAATAATAATTTCAGAATCATCAGCCCAAAATGTGGATGCCAAAGAGCATTCCCACCATTAAGTAGGAAAACTGCCCCCTGCTACCACAGCTATGCTAACAATCCTATAGTATGGGTTATTTGATAGCTTATCAGAAAGCTGCAAAGCTGTATGGTATTACCTGTACATAACTTTTTAAGGAATATTCCATTCCATAAAATGAGGTTGATTTATTAGGCTTAGACCCCCAAAAGTCTTTCCCCTTATATTCATCTATTTTCAGTTGTGAGTTCTTCTCCCAGGTAAGTTGAAGACCTTCTAATGAAACATAACAAAAAGTTGTTGTTGTTGTTTAAAAATTAAAGCACAAATACTAATACTCTGCCCCAATGACCCAGATTTAATTTTTTAAAAATCCTTCGAATTTAGTAAGGGGTCTAGCCATAAAGACAGAATTAGCCAATAAATGTTGAAACTGACAAATATGCAGCCAATTAAGCCCTGGGGCTCCCACAACTAGTCTGACTTATTCAGTAGAAATCGAAGCATCATTGTTATAAAAGTTTCATAACCTGAATAAGTTCTCCCAATATAAAATGATATACACTGCAAGCTCATATCCCCAATCTGTGGGTGGTAGTTTGTGGAATGAGTGGTGAACAAACTGGAGAAAGATGGTGCTGCCATTTCCCCCCCCATATGCTCAGTGTATAGATTGTAATGCATAAAGAGTTAGATTAAGAAATGGCAAGACCCATACATCTTTTTCTTGTAACCTACCCTATTCTAATGAAATTCATTTCTTATTAACCTTCCTAATAATAAAACAAAGCTGTCCTATTTGAAATGTGTCTTAATATCACAACAGATATGAAAGCTCCATCCCCTTCCATCTGGCCTGTAATACTAGTTTTTCAATGCTAATCCAGGGTTCTTTTTTGGAATACAAAATTATAAATTAGATTTTGTCAATTTTTAAGAATGTCAGGATGGAGGGGTATGGGGAGTATCTGAAAGAAATACAAAAAAAAATTGTATTATTACAATTTGGCCTAACAAAGACAATTGGAGACTGTTTTATTTGTATTTGTATTACAATTTGTATTATTACAATTTGGCCTAACAAAGACAATTGGGGACTGTTCCATTGACCAGTATCATTTAAAACAACCACAACAAGAATAGCCGTTGGGAATATAATTTACAGTATACAACTTGTTTATATTTTGTGGAATTTGAACTTGTAAAATTTATTGCCGTTTGGACTATTGGCTGCTTCTTTTAGCTTTGATTGCATACCTGGGGCTACATTAAAATACACGATTCGGGATTTGTGAAGGCTAATAGGAAGACCTGCCATCTGTTCAGCTTGAAGTAGCTCCCTTGAAGTAGGCAGAGCCTCTTGTGGGTTACTTACCATGCAGATCATGTTGTCTAGAAGTTTAAAAGATGCTCTTCCGCCTCTCTCCAGGACTCCTTTATATTGGGGTTAGAACAGAAAGTGATAGCTAATGGCTCCAGGGAGAAGTCAAAGAGCAGTGGAAACAAGGGGCAACAGGTGGATGCCCCTGTTGATAGATACAGGGCTTGCTTCAAAGGGATGAGAATTCCAGAGAACTGTTGCCACAACGCTAAAAGCATCTGCTCACACTAGAGTGTTTCTGACCACAGAGGTGTGTGGTACCATTGCTTCAGATTGAGTCCCCAGTCAGAATATATGCTATCTCAGCTTCCTGTTATTTTTTTTAAAAAATCAGAAATGATGTCAGTGTCTGACAATACCTGGTGCTTTGTGCCACTTCCATTTTTCGCTCCCTCGGGTGATTTGATGATTATTTCCTAATGCTAAGGAGCACAGACTTACTTTGACTGGCTTCAGGACATTCCCAGAGCCAAATGCAGGGAAATGCAACTGTTCGATTCTTAATGGGGGGGGGGGGCTCTCTTAAAAAATAATAAGAATCAAGGCAGCCTGAAGCTGTCAGAGGAACAAAATTTCCCAGAAAGATCAATATGCTTTCAATGCACCATGCTGAGATGTTTTAATTATTTCCTGAGGTCAGACTCTGCAGTGAGTTGGTACACAGATTATGCAATGGCAACAATATTGAGAACTTGAGCAAAAGCCTACTGTTTCAGCTGCCATGTATTTATTTGGGAAGCCCTGGATTTTGTATTTCGTGCATGTGGATTGATAACAATATTGTTTCTGTGAAATACTGAATAGCTTTCACCCAATAAACTGTACTCCAGGATGATAGCAAGCCGCCAAGTTGCTATCCCCAGGCTTTAAAAATTGCTATGGACCAAGCTTTTCCAGGTGCTACTAATATACCACATTTCCTACCCTCTGGTGATCAGTGTTATTGATTTTATTTATGTATTTTACCTGCCCCATTTGTACAGTTTGGATTGTTAATTTGTGTTTTATTGCTGCTAGGTAATTTTGAGCACCTTTTGATGGAAAGGAGAGATTCAAAGTTAACAACCAAACAGCCAAACATTAAGACTAGGTATGTGCATGTAGAATTAGAATTTAAAGACACCCTGAAGTGTTGGGACATCTTCATTTTGGAAATGGCAGCTGAAAGCAGGTAGGCTTCTTATAGTGGCTCAGATTCAAATGAACACACAGTGTTTTGAACCTGGAGCTTCACACTGGGAAGCGGGGGCTCTGTTGCGGCAAGTCACATCCCAGACCATCTCTGAGCCTAGCTGTGTTAATTGCAGGCAAGCAAGAATATCAGGATTTTCAACAGAAAGCAAACCACTGTTACAGCCTCACCCCCTTGAGGCTGTCAGGGTACATCCCTTTTAAAATGCACAACAGTATTAGGAAAATTTGTAACCTTTCCTTTGTTTGTCTCACTCCTATCCTTCCCTTCATCAGTTCATGATATAGGGATAGTGAGGTAGTGAGGATGAGAACCTTTTTCTCTCTTGAAAACTATGCAGAGCTGAAGGAAGAAGTTGGAAGAATAGCCCACTTTCCCACTTCTTCTTTCAGTCCTAGGTGCTTTTCAAAGTTCCGATAATTCTAGGGGCTCTGAGTTTTACACAGGTCTCTGGAAAAGTGAAGGGGTGTGGGTGTTTTCTCTCTGCCTACTCAAACATCCAAATGACCCATAGACCTGAAGAAGGTTGGCAGCCCCTGAACTAAAACATACATGCATCTCGCTTGTTAACAGAACAGCAGTGTTAGTATTAATTTAGAGCTGGCTGGGCTCTAAATTACATCTTCATGTACATCTTCAACTCTTGCAAAAAAAAAATCAGTACCAGGGGCAGCTGCATGCCAGAGTGGAAGGCCTCACTGAGATAAAGAATGTCCCTTTACTTATCGTCAACAGGTTTACCACACCTATCAGCCAATCACCCATTCCCACCACCCTTTTGAGTAATACCCCTCCCCACCCTCTCACTATATATAAGGGTCTGGTGACTTCTGTTTCAGTGTATCTGAAGAAGTGTGCATGCACATGAAAGCTCATACCGAGAACTAACTTAGTTGGTCTCTAAGGTCTACTGGACAATTTTTATTATTTTTTATATATTTTCCTTTACCTATGCGTCTCTCTTTCTGCACTATATCCACTGAGAAGTCCCACTGTCTTCACTTGGGCTTACACCCTAATAGGTGTGCTTAAGAATGCAGTTTTAAAATACATTTCTATTCGGTATGCTTTTTTATTCATTTTGCTTTTTTCATTTTTAACTGCTGCACCTGCTTCTCTCTCCCTCTTTGTCTTTCCTACTACAAACATACGTTACAAAGGTGGGACACCAGTCAATCTCTGCTGACTGGTAGCAAGATTCCAGAAGGTTCCAAGCACTCACCTGGGGTCTGTGTTCCTTTGAGAATCAAGAGGAAGCTTTAAGAAATATGATTTCACAGATCAGATCAGATCAGAAGAATCTTTATTTGCATCAGCCACTACCCATAGCAATAAAATAAAATAAAATGTATTGAAGGTAGAGGTAAAAACTTAACTATACAAAATACAGTTTGTTTGTTTTTTGTTTTTTTAAATATTTATTAAAGATTTTCTTAATACAATAAAGAAGAAAAAACAAAAAAAACAAAAAAGAAAGAAGTAAAAACACTTACACCTTATAATAACCATATTTTCTTCGCTTTTTGGACTTCCTCACATCTCTCGTTCCTGCGTTCCTAGTTTATAAAACTTTAACCAGCAATTTATCACCTTGTTTCAATTCTTATTTTATAATTTTCCAATACATTTGGGAGGTTTACATCAATAATCAAATAATAGAGATTTATTCACATATTTACACCTGAATTAAGATGGAGTGAGTGACCATCTTACGACATGGTCATCTCAAGAGGGGCTTGCTCCTCACAGCAATGCAGCACTGAAGTCCAAGACATCTCTCCCAGTCTCCCTTCAGCCAGCCTGCCAAGATCTGTTCTGTCTTAGTTCTCCTCCTTCTTCCTCTCACCCAAACAACTCCTTCCCTTCCATTTCCTATCCCAAGCCTAGTTTTGTAGAAGCACATTTTTCCTGTGAACGCAGCCTGCCTGCTCCCCATCACCTTGGTAATCCCACAGCCCTGAGACCCTTCCTTAGATGTCCTAATGACCAGTAATTAGCACTTTTGTCTGTTAGTGGCTTTGCTCTTAACTAGCCCTGCCAATATGGTTTGCATAAGCCAGCTCAGGGATTCCTTGTCTGGTACAGTTCTGCAGCTTGTATTTTTCATTCATATCCCAAATAATAAAAATCCTACCATTTGTTAATTTCTTAGGTTTAGGGGATCCCCTTCAATTTATAACAATACCAACCCTTCAGCTATTAACTGGGTTGTTCTCCGTGGGGACTGCAGGCACAGCTAGTATTTCAAGTCTACAGCTTCCATTAGAACTGCAGTCTGTTATTCAAAAAGTTATGTAATTATTTGTGAAGCTTGTACAATTCAAAGGCACAAAGAGTTAGGGCAGGCATAGGCAAACTCGGCCCTCCGGATGTTTTGGGACTACAACTCCCATCATCCCTAGCTAACAGGACCAGTGGTCAGGGATGATGGGAGCTGTCGTCCCAAAACACCTGGAGGGCCAAGTTTGCCTATGCCTAAGTTAGGGCTTATCTCCATACCTGTGGTGGAACAGATAGTCCATTAGCACCTTCTAACCAAAGCACCAATCCCCTTCTGCTTTGCTTCTTGCATGTACCAGTGCAAATTCCATTTCTAAAGCAGTTTTCTATGGCATAACTTAAACATGAGTCATTTTGGGGTTGTAGCTGAATACTTGTATTAATACTGTGACATTAAGGTGCACATGTGATGTTTGCCTTCTAAGACAATCAGATGAAGGTGGCCCTGTGGTCTAAACCATTAAGCTTCTTGGGCTTGCTGATCAGAAGGTGGGTGGTTCAAATCCCCATGATGGAGTGAGTTCCTGTTGTTCTGTCCCAGCTCCTGCCAACCTAGCAATTTGAAAGCACACTAGGGCAAGCAGATAAATAGATATTGTTTCAGTGGGAAGGTAAATGGCGTTTCCATGCACTCTGGCCTCTGTCACGGTGTTCTGTTGGGCCAAAAGCAGTTTAGTCATGATGGTCACATGACCCAGAAAACTGTCTATGGACAAATGCCGGCTCCCTTGGCCTGCAAAGCGAGCTGAGCGCCGCAACCCTATAGTCGCCTTTGACTGGAGTTAACCATCCTGGGGTCCTTACATGTGGTGTTTTCCTTCTAAGGCAATCAGCACTTAATTTTGAGTGCTCATGTTAATTTTGACATACTCAGCACGACACAAAACAGTCTCTCCTAAAACCATAATTTAAATTACCATTATGTCTGGAGACTCCAAGTGTGTTATTCAACATAATTATTCCATATTCGTGTAATTGGCTATTCATGGTGAATCAGGACTAAGTCTTGCTGTCTGAATTTCACTGCCAGATACATCTTGTGTGCTAACTTCCTTTGTTGCCTTTGGAGAAAAACAAGTGGGACCTGCAACAAAATGTTGCAGCATGGGCTGCCTGTGTTCATTGTTCTAATAAGACAGCCATGTCCTCCTCCAGGCTCATCCTTTCCAAGCCCTGCTTAAAATGACCATGCTGTAAGATTCGGATTTCCTCTATGGTGTCAATATGTGAATAAATCATACTTCTTAAAGCTCCAACAGTCACTGTCACACCTTCAATTCTCTAAAGGAGCACAAGCCTTGGGTGAGCACCTTGAAATCCCTGGAATCTTGCTACCACTGGGCAGAGAGTGAGGATGGCGCCCAACTTTTTAAACATGTTTACTCAGAAGTAAGTCACATTGAGTTCAATGGGACCAACTCCCAGGACGGTATGTATAGAATTGCATCCCAGCTCTCCAGTTGAATTTGGTGGGGTATGAGCAGCTTGTGGATCTAACGTATAGAATAAGAGAACAAGAAGAACATTCCTTTAAAGAAGATTGGAAAATGTTTATTGAATATATGGGGGAGGGGTTGTGTACATGTTGGGTTGAAATAAACGACAGACGAATGACAAGTGTCATATGGGAGGCATCTCCTGAGCATGTCTCGGGGAGTCCCTTTTATTGAATATTACAGCATTGCCACATATGTGCTTGTTGCTGATTGGTTAACACAAACACAATGCAAAGGTTGCATATAGGCATTAATCATCAATAGATTAAAGGTTGGGAAAGGGAACACAGAATTGGACAGGCGTGAAAACCTCCTTATTAAACTATTACTAGTGATTTATAAAAGCAAGACTTAAACTATTACTAGTGATTGATATAGCAAGGCTTAAAAGAACATAACTATCGCATTCCGTAGATGTGGTCAACCATGCATTAAGAACAGGTCAGGGTACAATGTTTCATGAACTCAATGTGAACTGAACATTCTAGGGTGAGGAAGGAATGCTTCAGCTTAGAACGGTTTGCCAGAGTCATGTGCAGAAGCAAAACTTCCCATCATGTACACTTGAAAACGTTGGCAGCATTAAGATAAATTCAACAGTGTAAATAAGTTTTGATGGAAGTAATAATCGACTACTGAATGGTTTAGTTGATATAAAATATGCCGGGATTTATGCTATGCAAAATGAACCATTGAAAGAGAAGAAAGGAAGTCATTGATATGTTAAGGTTGTATAAATGAATATTCTAAATTGTAAAATAGAAAATTTAATTAAAATTATATTTATATATGTATATATAGAGAGAGAGAATTTGGTGGATTCTAATAGTGTCCAATCTGCATTTGAATTTATTTTTTTTCAGTCATGTTCCTTGAGTACAATACATTAATGTCCAAAACAGAAGACCAAGAAGAGAAAGTTGAACAATCTTTTCTAAAAATAATATAACAGATTCCTCAAATTATTCCAGGAACATTCTCAATGTTCTTTCATCTCCCTACCTCCACACCAAATTAACATACAAAGAGATGGCAGATAAACTATACAAAAATAAAACAGAGTCAAAATCAAAACATGCCTTTCAATTAAATATGTAATTTGTGTGGTCTTTAGAAGTCAGTGGTTACCATGGCAATCCATATCCTTTAAAAGCACTCAGCACTGCAAATCTCCTTCATACAGTAATATTGTGGAAGGAAACTGAGGCTTTATAAGTCTACGCTGCTTTGGAAATGCCAATTTTTATAGTAGTGAAAGAAAATGCAAAAGATAAACACTGTTATTTCAAAAAGCAGCTATAATTTCATTGAATAGGGAAAAGAAAAGGAACAGATTCTGTTTTTCTGCAGATTTCATTTGTAGGCAAAGCATGTCTCCATCATCACCAATGAGGTGACAATAGGTATTAAATAGAAATATGAGGTCCCTGAAGACTGGAGATAGGCAAATGTTGTCCCCATCTTCAAAAGAGGGGGGGGACCCAGATAACTACCAAATGGATACTAGGAAAGGTCTTAGACAAAAGCTTTAGATGACAGTCCTGTACCCACTTACCTGTGAGTAAGCGCCATTGAACTCATTGTGCCTTACATCTCAGTAGACATGTATAGGATTGTGCTATTACATCTCTGTCATTGAAAAAATGAGAACTAAATGTACTAGAGTTTAGCAACAATCTGCTCTAAGTTTTTTAGTTATATATTTCTTGTTGCTACACATAATTCTCCCCCTGAGCCTTCAGCGGGAAAGCTGACAGAAAATGCAAATAAATAGATAAATTCATCACATGGCCCCTTTGTATTCGGGAAAGATTCACAGGAACACTTTATGAAAAATGCAATGGAAGAAGCAGGTTTCTGATACATAAACATAGGATACCATAAAGTGGCATTTATGCTCATTGACCTCAGTGGAAATTCTTATGTTAATTTAATCTACAAGAGGGAGTGCCAATATGATCAGACAGGAGATAATATTTAAATACAGCGGTGCCAGGCAATGCTGTAATTGCATTCTTACCCATTTTTAGAAGATCCTATCTAAATTTCTCTTTCTCACTGATGCATACTTTTCCTTGAGGAGGTGCAGGGGGGAAATGACTGACAATATGTTTGACCTTTTTGATGCTTTTGAATTATGGTGCTGGAGGAGACTCTTGAGAGTCCCATGGACTGCTAGAAGATCAAACGTATCCATTCTTAAGGAAATCAGCCCTGAGTGCTCACTGGAAGGACAGAGCCTGAAGCTGTGAGGCTCCAATACTTTGGCCACCTCATGAGAAGAGAAGACTCCCTGGAAAAGACCTTGATGTTGGGAAAGATGGAGGGCACAAGAAGAAGGGGACGACAGAGGACGAGATGGTTGGACAGTGTTCTCGAAGCTACAAACATGAGTCTGACCAAACTGCAGGAGGCAGTGGAAAACAGGAGTGCCTGGCATGCTCTGGTCCATGGGGTCACGAAGAGTCAGAAATGACTAAATGACTAAACAACAACATGTTTGACCCAGTGTAGGACCTCTTGTTAGGATACTGAATTTGGACATTCATCCTGAGGTAGCCTACTCACCTCTATCTTTAAGCATTTACCCAGGTTCACCCACCAAATTAATACAGTTTCAGACAAACATCTGGGACATAGATGAATACCTGCTCTAAACAAAGAAATGGATCTTCCAGGATGGTGAAGACATGGCAAGGCTGAAAAGACCTATTCCTATTTTATCTGGGAGTTGGCCCCATTAAACTTAATGGAATTTACTTCTGAGTAGGCATTACAATGTTGACGTTTCTCTGCTGTGCAGCCTTGAGTAGCTTACCACCAGGTGTACTAGCACACAGACCCAGAGGCCTTCAGTTCCAAGTCTCAGTCGATGGAGTTGTTTGCTATGAAATACGTAGCAGGTCATAATAAGGAAGGGAAAGACCCATCTCCCTCATCCCCCAGTACCTCCAAGATGGGAACCTGAAGGAATCCATTGCTGGAGTCTCCAATAATACTGTGTGGCTGTGTTTTTGTATCTATGCATTTGTGTGCATATGCATGCACACACACATGCACACACGCACGCACACACACGGTTATTAATGGATATAATTTGCCATTAGATCTCAGTAAAAATTCCTCATTCTATTTTGTTTTGTATTCGAATTATAGGATTGGATAGGGTCTTCATAACCTAGAACAGTGGTTCCCAATTGGTGGTCCATAGACTCCCCAGGTCCACGTAACCAGAGGGTATGTGGCCCATTTACATAACAAAAACTACCATAGAGGTATCAAAATTTTCAAAAGTAGTCCATTGCTGGGCTTTTGAAAAACAGGGGGTCTGCAGTAAGTACTTAGCTGGTACTTAGTAAGTACTCTGGCCTAGAAGATAAAACAAACAATAAGGTAGTACTCCATTTACCATCCCAATATTTCACAAAATAAGGCTATGTTCCAATAAAAGCATTCATTGGCTGGCTGGCTGCCTCTCCTCGAACAAAACTGGCTGGTTTCTTCATTTCCACATTATGCCAAGTTTTTAGACAAATAGGATGGTGCCATCACACTCTTCCAGTTAGCAGCACCTGGGTTTCCATGTACAGTGGTACCTTGGGTCTCAAACTTAATCCCTTCTGGAAGTCCGTTTGACTTCTGAAATGTTCGAAAACCAAGGTGTGGCTTCTGATTGGTGCCGGTGCCCCTGAAACAATAGCCGACAACCACATCGTTCAGCTTCTAAAAAACGTTCGAAAGCTGGAACGGTAACTTCCGAGTTTTGGGTGTTTGGGAACCAAGGTGTTTGAGAACCAAGGTACCACTGTACATATAATAAATAATATATGAAAGATTCTAAATCACGTGTGCATTTTACCTTTCCAGCCACAATAAGGATATTTTGACAAGATCTCGTGGTAAATTATATCCTGAGAAACAGTTTCTATCCAAATGCAATTTTGGTTTTAAACGCAGTGTAAGGTAGTCTCTATTGGAGTATATTGTATTTAATTATGGGGTATCAGAGTTTTTAGGGGGCTAACCAGGCTGGGATAGCTGGGATAGCAGACGTTGGTTTTTGAATGTCTGATGTAGATTTTTTCAATTTCGTTGTTCTGTATGGGACAATGACAATAAAGATTATCATATCGTATCATATCCAGTAATAATGTTATGTGATGTATGTGTGTGCGCGCATATAGGAATATTAAGAAACAAAAACAGAGCAACAAAATATCATTGGAGTAGCATGTTGCCAACAATAGATCCCATCTCCAGTTCAAGCAGACATTTGGATGGCCAGATGTTAAGGACGATCCTGTAGCTCTTGACTTCCTCCACTGAGTAGTGTGTGGGCAGGAAATAGGAGCATCCTCAGTATGTCTGTCCAGCCTCGAAGACCTCCTCCAGCATGGGAAAAAGCCCACCATCCTGGCTCCATTGTCAAGCAGCTCTTATTTGCAGACTTTTCTTTTAATATTCTACCAATCTCTTTCTCCCTGCTCACTGGCCTGCTGTGGGACGGATAGATCGCTCATGGAAGATATCTAAGCTGATCACATGCTTTTGAAATTGGGCAGGCATAATGAAATACAAGGAGGCATGCTGCCTTTGTGTTCCGCTTCTGGCCCTCCTTGAAACATCTGGCTGAATCCAGGTGACATCAAAAGGTACAAAATCTTGTATATTATATATTTATGCAAAAAAAATCTAGGGGTTTCATTTTCACCCTCTGCATGCTGCACCAGTGAGGCTGAGTTATTGGTTACTGGGGCCAGATGTCAGACAACAATGTTCAAGGCCATGTTAGGGAGGAATATGTGTGTGTTGTCTGGGAGGAAGCAAGATCTACTTTTCTCAGGCAAAGTGTTCCTCAAGAGGTATCAGAAGGAAATGTTTGAAAATTGATGAACGACCACTATAGATAAAGAGGATTTACTCCACACAACTATTATGAGGACAGGTTATAACAATGTATAAAAGCCATAGCAGAAATTGGTAATTGAACAGGCGATGTGTAGGGAGAAGGGATGAAAGTATTTTGAAATGATAGTTGGAAAAGTTATTTTATTGGGAGCAGCAAAGGAGGGAACATCTGTGGGTGGGTGGGAAGTCAGCTTTTAAATCTGTATTGAATTTGTTTTAATTTGGTGGCAATTTGTGAAAAATTATGGAAAATCAATAAAAAATATTGGCAAAATCAACAGAGAGGCCATAGAGGAAATGGAAAAGTGTTTTAATTGATGCTTCTTCAGAGTCTAGGGCAATTGCTGTGATTAGCACTAACAGTACAGTTTAAAATAGAAACAATATGATGTCACACCCACACAGCCAGGAGTAGTTTGACCTGCCAGGATAGCAATTGCTCCATGGATTTGTCATTTAGCAGGAAATAATATTAACTGTGTGATGAACCCAGGGTTTGTGTCCATATACTGCATCATGCACAGGGACCTAGTTCTGCTTCTCTTGTCTCCTGCTAAACAGGGAACACAGGCCTGGTTCACATGACATGGTCAACCAAATTGTGCCTTATGGAGACCATACAATCGTCCAGGCTTCCAGAGATGGGCTTGCAGGTGCTCTGCCCCAATTCTTCTTGCTCCCATGCTGAGCTTAGCTGAAGTTTGGCTTAGCATGTTATCCTAAGCAGGACTCCCAGTTAAGTTCTCTCCTCTAACCAGCATAACTGAGTATAAATAAGAAGGAAGGCAGGTAGACATGGAGGAATCTGAGGTTGGTGGGGCAGCACCACATTTTCCCTAATGGATCAGCCTCCACTGGTTCTTGCTGTTCCCTAGTTTCAATTTGCCTGTTCCTAATCTTACCCACTTAACTGTTCCCTCTTGCTACTTATTTCTCAGGTCCCGGTGTCTCCTTTTCATAGAATTATAGGACTGTAAAGTTGCAAGGGACCCTGAGGATTATCTAGTCTGACTCTTTGCAATGCAGGAATTTCAACTAAAGCATCCATGACAGATGGCAAACCAACCTCCAAGGAAGGAGGGACCTATCCTTTTAATTCACCGGGAAAGGGTGTGTGTGTGTTCCTAACTCCTCCATACTCTGTGTAGAGCCTAATGCACTGACGACACTAAATAAAGACAGCAAACTTTAAAAGCCTCAGTTCTGAAATCGCATGTTCTTCTATCACAACACAAAACCATGTGAAGAGCCACAAAGGTACATCATTTATACAACAGGCAAATATGTTTTGATGGATCAAGACAGAAGTCAGTGAAACTCAATTTTGAAAAGGCATATTAACTACGCAAATAGACAACCTAGAGACTATCCCACCAATGTGACAGTAATATATGCAGTTCATCTTCCATAACATATTACCAGAGCAGAAAAACTCAGAGGGAAGTGAAACATAAAATGATGGGAAATAATAAAATGTAAACTTCCCCAATTTTGAGATGTTTTGTCTAACAAATTTCCGGATAATTTCAGCAATTTTGGAGAGCAGGCAACCACAGCACACATTTCCAAATACTTCAGAAACACATATACCTACTTGCATACTTTAACAGTGCTATGCTAATTTTTCCCCAGGTTCAGTATTTCCTATTTTGCCATCTTGGCTTGCCAGCAGTGCCAAACCCAATTCAGCTATTGCTTTGTTACCTTTTTCAAAAAAAGCACTCTGAGACCAGTGAAGTCACTATATGGCCATTCAGACATAACATATCACGAATGGCAAAAAAAATATTCAAACCAAGTTTGCTTTCAATGATATCACCATGCAATCAGATCCAGTTGTTTGCATTATTGCAACTCCACTGTCTGCAAGAAGCAGAAAGTCAGTGAGGGGGAAATGGCACAAAAGCAGCAACTGGCCTGGGCTGCTACATATGTTGAAAGGTATCAGGGAAGGGAGCAGTGAAGGGCTATGGATGGCCACGGAGTGAGGGAACGTAATGAAGTCAGGGAATGACATGTGGCTGCAGCACAAACATTTTCACCTCCTTTTGCATGCACTGACACACGAAACACACACACACATAAGTGAATATGCCACAGGGAGTAAAAAGGTTAATGAACTACATCCTCCTTTTCCAGCTCACCACTGATTTCATACTTGGTCTTATTTATGCCAACTAAATTCCTACAGTTTTAATTCCATATTGTTTCGGAATACATTTTTCTTTTCTTCTTGCAGCAAGGGAAACTGAGAGTGAAGAAGAAAGCATGGATATTCCATTAGCTGGAAAAGATGCTTGGGGAAATCAGATCTCATGAATGGCAAAGCAAAGTAGCTCCATTCCAGAACAGTTTTAAATTCAGAGTTTTAAGAAAATAACTACATGAAGTGCTACACTTTTCAATTCAAGACCTGCTTGCTTGCAAGGACAAAGAAAACAATTTTAACCAAAAGAGGGCTGTGTGGGTTTTTTCTAGTAGAAGACGCTTCATCTCTTTAAGACTGAAACTGAATGTAAAATGTAGTGGTGTGTATTTTATTCCCCCCCCCCATTTTTTTTCTTCCTAAAACCAAAAGCAAAGGTTGCCAAGATCACTCAAAACTGCACCCGCGGTTGCTTTTCACTTCACAGAGGAAAAGATACAGGCATGTTTGGGCTTAAAAAAAAAAGTTGGGAAAAGAGATACACACAAGTTTCAGTCTTAGAAGTCATACATTTGGGGATTATATGCTGTGAGGAAAGGAATGTTTTCACGTCCTGAAATTTGAGAGTACAATGTTTTTGCACAGTCCATTGAAGTGCGAGGTGACGAATTGTCTGAAATAATGCAGTTTACAGGATCCATGTGCATGCAAGTCCTCCAAAAAGAACACAACAAAAACCTCTGGGAATGATGCAGACCCAAAGAAAAGAGACCATAAAGGAGAAGAGCGAAGCAAATGGATGAACTCTTCACTCCCATGCCTGACTCCAGTCCATCTCATTATTCAAAGATTATATCCACTGCCTTTTATGTTCAGTCATCTTAGTAGATTCTTACATATGACTAGATTTAAATCTGCAACTTCAAAGCCACTGAAATTTAAGAAGTACAGTGGAAAGTGTGGTCTACTATCACCAGCACTAGCACTTCCCTCCTCTTGCTGCTTTAACAGAAACTGCACCAGTCCCTGGACTGGAGGCAAAGGTCAACATTTCACTGTTCTACAGCCATCACCAGTTCTTCTTCTGTCTCTTGCTTCTCTATACGAGCCTCGAGCGGAATCAAATACTGCACTTCCTCGGTGCTGACGGCCACTTTCTCAGGCTGTAGCCAACGCTTCAAGTGTTCCAGAGTGCTGAGAGAAAGCAGAAAGGGCAAGGAACAGTAAAGAAAGAAGTCAAAAGGTCAGGACCAGCCCCCACCCCATCCCCACTAATAATTTCAATTATTTTCTACCTAAATGTAATGGAAGGAACTTTTGACTGTCAGATTAGAGAGGCCCAAATTCAAATCCCACTCAGCCCTCAAGTTGGGTGACCCTGGGCCATTCACTCTCTCAGTCCAAGCTACCCCACATCTTAGAAAAGGTTCGGGTTTGGGCTAAACTCCAACGGTTTAGGGAATTCTGTGACAAGCAGCTATTGAGGAACACCTGTCAGTTCAGCACAGGTCCTCTGCAGAGAGGGCACACTGCAGATAGGCGAGTCCCTTGTTCCCCTATGAAGAAACACACAGAAAACTAGCACAGAGAGAAATGGCTCAGCTAGAACAGTTTTCCAGTGGACTAGTTTTCTACATGAAGTGAGTTTTCGACCTAGAGCAGAAACAGAAGAATACACAGATAATAGGAATTGGGGAAAAGTCTCCTCTAGGGTCAGACTAACAGGGCAATCCAAACCCAGACCAGGTAGTAACAGGCCATGGTAAGAGTGGAAGAGACACCACTAGATCTGCAGCCCTGTCACTCAAATCAGTTGGGGCAGAAGGCAGTGTGGGAGGCAGGCAAATTGCTGCACCAGGCCATTGGCCAACAAGGGATGGCAACGGGGCTGGCTCAGGATCCAATGGATCTTGGTTCAGATCAGCCCATCTTCTGGTGTGCCCCATTTGAGGGCTTTGGGGGCTACTGCAGGCAGTAAATGCACCACACCTGCACATTTGGTGAGTGGAATGGAGTTCCATGCCAGCAGAGTGATGCTGGTATCACTTTATGGGGGAGGTCTAGGGGGGTGCTGAGCAGAGGGATGACTCTGCCTAATCCAGCCCTGCTTCCCCACAGCACAAAGGGGTTTTTCCAGTCTGCGCATGATGCAGTCTGCACACGATCAGAAAAACACCCTAGTGTGTTTTGACCTGAGCCCTGGCACTGAAAACAGGGCTGAGGGCAAACCGTGGCTTGAATTAAGAACAACCCTTACTCCATAAGTGGTGGGCACTTCGATAAGATGTACACTTCAAAAGCCACTGCATGAATAAAAGCCTCATTGAATTACCTCTCGTCCGATTCAGTTCCCTCCGTGTAAAATTCAGACTCAGACTTCTCCTGCAGAAACCTGTCCCAGCATTCTTTCTTCGCCTGAGAAAGAGTATGCAGCATGTCTTTGGAGGTCACCTCCTGTGACAAACCCTTTATCCTCATCAATCTTCTCTCTAGAGGCGGGGAGGGGAAATCACACAAGTGTTGCCAAGGTGTATAGTCAGCAATTTTCAATCCAAACCATTTCATGGGTTTTCATATGAATTGTAAATCACCATTTAAGGCGGGGTGACTAACCTGTGGCTGTCCGTTGTTGCTAGACCACCAGCTCCCATCATCCCTGACTATTGGCTGTGTTGTGTGGGACTAATGGGAGTTGGAATCCAACAACATCTGGGGTGGATGAGCACAGGTTGAGCTAGGGCTGGGTGATATATCATCCAAAACTAGTTTGAAGTCCTTATCGTGATATCTAGAGTTGCCATATGTCCAGGAAAACCTGGACATGTCCTCTTTTGGGGGCCAACAGGCCCATCTGGGCAGATTTTTACATTTTAAAGGAAATGTCCAGATTTTTTTGTTTTTCTGGGCTTCAGCTTGGGCAGCCCAGGCTCGGGCACGAGAGAGTGGCTGCATGCCTCTTTCTAAGGCTCAGGCTATTCTCTTTTTTGCTCTATGGCAACCCTATTATCGGTTTCATAATTTTTAACCTGGCAATATATATCGCAAATCATGGTGTGCGTGCGTGCGCATGTGCTATGCAAAAAGCACAATGAGGGAAGAAGCCAGCCATTGCCTCTACATACTTCCATCTTTATTTCAGACATCGTGATATATTGGTATATTGTGATGGTTAGCTGGTGACATAGCACAATGTTGAAAACCAGGTATTGCCCAGCCCTAGGTTGGGCACCTCTGATTGAAAGTATCCATTTTACCACAGCGCTATATTAGATATTTCTCTTCCATGTCCTGACTTTTGTTCATTTTAATTTTGTCAGAGAATCGGTAAAAAAGAACTAGCATGCAATGCCTCACTAAACTACTTTTCCCTCCACTGCCCACTCATGTTCTCATTCCCAAACCCATAATAAAAATGGAAATCAGAAATGGTTCTGCATTAAATCTGTATCTACACTAAAATAAACAATGGAAGTACATTTCATTCTAGGTTAAGGATCACTGCTCACCCATCTGCCTAGAAATATTTGAAAGGAGAGACTCAATTGAAATTATTGTGTGCAGAGCACACAAGCAAGAAGTTTAATGGAAGTTCTTGTTCTGGAAATTTAGCTGCAGCAAATTCTTTTCTTCTCCCAGCAGAACGCTAGATGGATTATATTCCTCTCTCGCTGCACAAAAGTTATTGGAAAGAACAATCTAATATACTCTTCAGAGTTTTATGCAGGAATAAATTAGATAAAATTGGTCAAAGGCTCTCACACATTGCCTGCTTCTGTAGTGACAATTATCTCGTCATTCCAGTGCTCTTAAAAATAAATTGTAGAACCTTTCTGAAGTCCTGAGAAGACCCAAAAATGTACAGGAGAGACTGAGATCAATGATTTACACAAAAAGTAACAATGGTCACAGATTTTCAGGCCACGTCCACCTATTGTGGAACAGATCCATTGTCTTTAACAGGCATAGGCAAACTCGGCCCCCCAGATGTTTTGGGACTACAATTTCCACCATCCCTGACCACTGGTCCTGTTAGCTAGGGATCATGGGAGTTGTAGTCCCAAAACATCTGGAGGGCCGAGTTTGCCTATGCCTGGTCTTTAACATATAATTTTGGACTGAATGGATTTTTAGTCCAAAAGCCTTGATTTTCAGCTGATCAAAACACTAATACTTGCTGTTTGAGATTAAATGCATACAGATGAACAATTCCCACCCACCCCGCCATGTTACAGTAATAATAATTGCAATTAATAATTACTACCCTCAAAGGTTAGGTATTGACTGCAACAAATTCTCCAACGCAGCAGCTCCCAATATACTGACCTAAAGATGCCAAATAGGCATCTGAATCCTTCAGTGGTGCCCAGGGCTTCATGCTTTCTTGGAAAGTGGTGTTCATGACTTCGTTCTGACTTTCCACATGAACGTGAGCATCTGTGAACGAATCTGCAAATGCATTGCTTGACTCATCATTCTTGTCCTGATGTGGCAGGGATGAGCAGATTTCAGCCCAGAGGTCCTGGCTGGAAATCGAGACTATGGAGTCAATACTTTCAATCATTATCATGATGGAGAAATCCTGGGGGGGAAATATGAAGTTTATGAACTGCGTAATACAATGTATACATCTATATATTTCCTCCCTCTTCTATCCTATAAAGATGAGAAGCCATGGGATTTTCAGTTTTCATTTGAAACAAAACTAACAAAAACAAAAACCAGAAGTCAAACTGCTCAAAGACTACTGAGTGCTTGTAAAAATCCAGGCACCTAAACATTTTGGCCTAACCAGTGACCCCCTCTACAGAGGTCACTCACTAGCTCCTAGAATGCCCAGCTAGTGCCTATTTTTTTGCAGATTTTACGCATTCCTGTTTCCATGCAAAGGATTAGGCTGTACAGAGTGGATTTATTTATTTATTTATTTTTGGTACAGTTAAAGCATCATGCTTATGTTTTAAATCTCACACGTAAAGTTACAGCTTGAAGTACTTTTCTGAATTTGCAATCCCATACCCACTTGCTTGGGAGTTAGGCTCAAGAAAGTTAATGATACATAGCTATGAGTAGACATGTGTAGGATTGCACTATAAGTGAACTTGCCTTGGTTGAGTAAAATTACTGATGCTATGCCGCAATGTCCTGCACAGAGGTTGTCCCTGTTCACCTTCCCTTTTAAAATCTCTAAAACTTTTAAAAATCTAAAACAAGACCTGTGTCCCAGGTAATAGCCTCCTCAGGTCCAATCTTCATCAGTTCCAAATATACCATGTCTAGGGGAAATGTTACGAATTTGGAGGGTGGATCTGAGCAGACATAGCGGATGTGTCACAGACCGAAACAAAATAAACTGTGGGATGGTTTAAAATATGTATTAATGAACTGCTTTGGTTGCTTAAATTGTTGCGATATAATGAATATTCTAATGTACTGCAGGGGTTTGGCTGGATTGGGGTCCCTTCCAGCTCAACAGTTCTATGATTCTAATTCTCTCAGTTAAGGCTGTAAGTTAAGTGATTGGGAAATAACTTAGAATCTTTCACCTGAATCTCAAAATCACCACAACAGTCTTGCACACAGTGTTGGAAATGTCTTAAGAGGCATATAAATGGTTTAAATAAATAAAAGCGTTTAGAGACTTGGGGTGGGTTTGGATATCAGTTGAGAAGCATCAGTTTGTAGGGGAGGGAGGGGTGTTGAAAGGAATAACAAGTAAAAAACAAGCATAAAGCTGGGGTATAGGAAAAAATGGGGTTATGCTAAAGAACACTTAATGTAACAGCCTAGATGGTTGTCAAGCCAGGATATTAAACCAACTTCATACGATGAAGGAACAAAGGAAGGAATGGAAGAGCTGAGTGGAAGGGCATAAGGCTTGTTCATATATTGGTTAACAAGCCAAGATACAATCATTCAAACTCTCCCAACATTTAGACAGAGGAATAGTTTGGACAGAGAAAAGTACATGTATTTCACCATGTATTTTTATGCATTTGAATCCCACGGTTCATGTTGCTGTGATAAATTTTATTAGTGATTTGTATTTTAATATTGTGTAGTAGGGGTTGTGAATAAAACCAGCTTGCTAACCTTTATTGTCTTATAGATACCTACCAACAAGATGGCAGGAAGCTGTTTGTTCTTTAATGTAGGAAGTTACAGCAATAGTGATGGAGGCGAATGCACAGGATTGGGGTGGGGGTGTCAGTGAAGTGTCCTACCTCAGCAAGGTGGGAAGTCACTGAGAAAATTGTCAGTGTCTGTTTCACCATACAGAAACATAAAACTGGCACGGGCATGTAAAAAATATCCAGGACAATTCTATCATTAGAGCCCATGACTGCTAGAAAAAGGACTACAACAAGGGAGCATAAAAACTCTGACCGTTCTAAATTAACAACATGGTTTAAATGTCAGGCCAACCAACCAACCACAAGGTTCAGGGCCAGTTCACATAAGCATGTATAGGAAATAGGGGGTATTCCATAGGCAGGCCATCAGATTTGGCAAACCAATCCATCCTACGTACCAATAGGTAGGCAAAAGAAGGAAGGTATCAGCAGGCTTGGAGGAAACTTCAAGGTGTGCAGCCATACAAAAAATATTTAGGAAAAAAATCTAAAGGGTGGGAATAACAGAAAAGGCTTTATTCAGCATTGCTGTGTGCTGAGTTAAATAGGATCCAGAATGCAGCAGTCTGATTGGTCCTAGAACAATAGGATCCAGAATGCAGCAGTCTGATTGGTCCACAGGAGCCACCCAATCCAGCTCCAGGTGGAAGTGAATCCGCAACCTGATTGGCCTACAGGAGAATCCTGGAATTAGCCAATCATGTGGGGCCCATTGTGTAAATAATGTATATAAAGCAGACATTCTGGGGGAACTTCCATTCCTCCTCAACACAATGAGCTGAATAAAGACCATGAAATCCACTCTTGACTCCGAGTATATTTCAAGCACAGACCTCAGCAAGTGTAATTGCCACATTCTGGGCAGAGTTAGCAGAAGTGATAAGTCTACACATGCAGAAGGGGCAAACTAGGTATGTGCAAAGCAGAAATGTCTTTAAGTCGCTGCTTGCAACAAGGAACCCAAAGAAAGCCCAACAAAGACTGATCATGCTCAGTAGGCACACTTAATACCATAGGAGTGGGAAGAACAAATAGAAAACTAGCAGAATGGATTATCCTGAAAAGGGGGGGGTGGCAAGCACCCTGATCCGTATTCCACACACTGCTGCAGTGTTAAGAGTTTTGCTCTTGTATCGCAGCGTGTACCAAGAAACCAGAATTAAACGCAGAACAGGACATCTGCTACCGGTATTTCTAAAGGACGATCGAGCATGTCTATATGTGGTGTATCCTTCGTGTGTGTGAATGTTTTCATGACCCGCGTTTCGCACGTACATCTTACAGCTACCGTCAAAACAGTCAACTGTTAAGCGACCGGCTCTTTCCAATGGTGTGAAGCAGCAGGTTGGGAGTAAGGCCTCAGGGGGGCTGGGGGGGTGGTTCGGAGAAAAGCTACAACAGCCGCCTCCCCTGGTCGCTGTGACCAGGCCAGGCTTCTGCCACTGGATTTCGGGCACACGACCCTCCAAGTCCACAGACCTGGGATCCCGCTGCGCACGAGATAAAAGCAACAGGACACCAGGGACAATAAGGCAAGGGGATAAAATCGTATGTCCCCCACCACCAAGAAAAAGTGGGCGCTTTTGCAATCATAAACTGGACACACCTCCTGACTCTGAACTGATTCTAGAATGAACTGATTTTAGAATAGGTAGTCGTGTTGGTCTGCCATAGTCAAAACAATTTTTATTTTCTTCCAGTAGCACCTTAAAGACCAACTGAGTACTCAGTTGGTCTTTAAGGTGCTACTGGAAGGGAAAAAAATTTGTTTTGATTTTAGAATGTACAGTATTTCAATTAAATGGTTATGATTTATGTAAAATGTGTTATTTTTACTGTTGTTAGCCGCTCTGAGCCCGGCTTCGGCTGGGGAGGACGGGATAAAAATAAAATTTTATTATTATTTATCATGTGTGTTTGTGGCGGCGATGACATTCGGAGCAATCCTGGGAGCAGCTCTTGGCGTTAAGGTCAGGAGAGCAAACGCGCCTGGCGGGAGAGGCCTCTCACGGTGGCTTTTCCAGGTGGTCCCCTGCCTCCCCCGGAGCCTATGGGCCCCCATGCACCCGCATCCCCCCCCCCGCCGGCGTCCCCTCCTGCGCCCCTCCTGTTCGCCTACCTGGAGCGGCTGCCCCCTCCGTCGCTTTCAGAGTCCACAAAGGGCAGAAGTCTCGGGAGCCAGGAAGGGCGGGGCGGGGAGCGAGGAACAGACTGTTGTCCCAAACTGGCCAATCAGTGAGCAGAGCACAGCTTTCCCGCTCCCATAGGCTGCGGAGGGATACCAATCACCATCGAAGCTTGGCAGGTAGCAAAGGAGAAGGCTGAATAGTTCGCAAACAAGACTTCCGGTTCCCCTTGACAGGGGAAGGTGCGGGGTAAGCACGGTGGAGAAATCAAGAAGAAATAACCTCTGGAGGCAGGGCGCGGCGGGCGTGATTATTTCAGAGCAGAGGAACCAGAAAGTCCTGTCAGCTTTATCGCTACGTCATTGGCAATTTTGCACGGACATGTGCCCCACCCCTCAGGCCCCTGAGCATGGAAGTGCCTAAGCAGAACCGGAAGTGAGGATATCTTCATTTTATACGATCTCTTTAGGAACCGTCGCGCGCGACATCTTAAAGCCGGGCGGAAGTTACTGATCGGCGGCTTCTCTCTCCCGCTTACGCAACAGCGTAAACAACCGCAGGCCTCAATCCCCCCAGTTACTCTCAAATGCCGTAATAAGCAGCTGCTGAAAGAGGAGGAGCTAGGAGGGCGAGAATGCGAGTGCGGAGGACTTAGTGCGGCTGCGCAGGTGAGTCCGCCTTTTTGTGGGAGGGGTGGGATCCTGGGGACGGGGTCCTGGGTCTTGGTTCTCTCTGGGAAGCGGGAGGGCTGCTCCAGACTGAGCTGCCTTTGGGGGGACAGCAGTCTGCTCTCTCTTCTCCTGGCGCTTGGGAGGGAGGCGTCAGAGGGGATCCTCAGAAAACCCTCAGAAGAGGAGTCGGAGCCCAGCCCAGCCCACCTCCTCTTACCACTAAGGAGCCTTCCCCCACCTTCCCCATCATAAGACACCAAGAGGGGAGGGGGCTGGCTCTTGAGTTGAAGTGCCTCTTTCTATGCTCATCTTTTAGTGGGGCGGACCTTTCCTTTTATTACGATTTATCAAATTCGTTTTTGCTTTGAGACACATGCTTTGAGGAACAAATATGTATGTTTGTCGATGGTAACAACACTGGTACCATTAAAGGCTAGCCCATTTATTATGGCATCGGGTTTTGTGGGCAGTAGTCCATTTCCCTCATATACATGAAGTGTTGTCCTAAGTTACAGGTAGATATTTATGTGGGTGGAAATTGCAATCTGTGGTCAGAAGGAAATGCAATGCAAAAAACAAAAAACGCCAAGTGAGATAATTGTTATTTATGTTATTTGTGTGACCACTCACAAGTAAGTTAGCAACCCATACAAATGGGTTGGTAATGCATGTAATATTTTATACATGTAGTATTTTAAAAATCCATTTTCCCATTCGTTCTACAAGTTGGTATACTGTAAGTCAGTGATATAGCTTTGCAGACAATTACAGGCACAGCCCAGTCTCTACAAAAAATAATAGATGAGCACTATTGCAAATTATTTCACTTGTTAGCTTAACCTGCCCACTCCCCTTTACTGGCCCTCCCTGCCCACACCTACAGCCTTGGCCGTGTGAGGCAGCTGCCTTGGACAACACATCTTGAGTCCCATTAATAGGCAGCAAAGTGTCTGTTGTTCTATTTTATAATTTTATTTTATAATGTTACAATTATTATTGTAGTCTTGCTGCCAGGAAGGAGGTGTTTGTAGGGTTTTCTGCCTCACGTGCCAAAATAGCTTTGATTGCCATTGGCTGCAATACACCCTGATTGTAGCGAGGAGGACATGCTGTGCACTGCTATGTGCTGTTTGACCACAGACAGTAAAATATCTTGGCCAACTCCTTACGTTTATCAATGTCCTTAGTTTGTATTTATTTTTGTCACTGTGATAACAAAAAATATTTCTTTATTAATACATTTGCATTCCACCTTTCTTTCCAAGGAGCTCAAGGTGGTGTAGACCCTTCTTTATCTACATACTCAGTGAGTTTCATAACACAGTGGGGATTTTAACCTGACTTTCCCAGAACCTAGTCCAATGCTCTAATGTCTCTCTTCTAACTTCTTGGACTGGTGGGTTTTTTTGTTTTTGTTTTTGTTTACTTTTTAGCAGTACTTTTATTGACATCAAACAGTCTGTTAGTATTTGACTTAGACGGCAAATGTGTTCTCCAGATTTCCCTGCATTGCATCTGTGCATCTGTTCTTAATCTTGGCGGCTCCTGCATGTGGAGGATTTGGTTTCTATGAGGCGTTACATGATCTCGATCTAAATATAAAAAAACTTTCTCTCTTTGGTTCATTGTGACTGGCTGGTCAGGCTTGGGAATCCCCTGCACATTTTTATGGGATGAGCTGTACGCTGCCTTTTGCTACCTTGCTCATGGGACTCCTGCTGACAAGAACCATGGCCTGGACCTCAACTGGAAAGACACATGCGGAACTGATCAACAATCTTTACAGTAAGTACAATACAGAGCAAACAGAACCAAGGACCAGCAGCAGCCTGACGTTCAGGGCGCACCTCTAAAACAGCTGATGAAATGTTTGGATACTGTCCAAAATCCTCACTTATTTTTAGCATTGTTGACTTGACACCTATTTCATGGAGTGGATGTCAGTGTGAAAACCTGTTTTAAAATTCTACCTGCATATGAGTTTTAAGATTCTGGGCTCGTGTCTGTCTGCTCTGCCTATGTATTCAGCTATACAAGCGGCCACAAATGATGCAATAGAGAAATCCATCCTAAGCATCTAATTTAAGAAAGGTTATTCAGAGCATGCAGAGGCTCAGCTCCCCTACAGCTGAGGCAGGTAGCCATTTCTTCTAATGAGTTTCTTTGGGAATGCAATAATCCATAATTGTCATCCTCCTCAGGCTGCCTGTCTTAGATGGGAGCTTACTCAGACAGTACAGAAACCAGGAGAGTCAATCTGCCAGTGGCTATGATGGCCATAAAAAAGCAAAACAATTAACTGGGAACCTTTCTGTATTTGTCCATCCAACGATTGTTTATTTTTTTAAAAGAAAATGAGTATATTTTGCAAGTTACAGCCCTGCCATTGCACCTGTTTTTCCTTGGGCTCTCCAAGGGCACAGCTGCAATGTTAGGCCAATTGTGTGGCTCTTTTCTGTGGAATGGATGATAATGTGTAAATGACATCCTAAGAGAGCACAGCATAATCTGTCCAGTTCTAGAGGTGAAATCTTAAGTCAAGTTCATTTCCCCAGTCACACTTTCCCAAGCTGTTTTATTGAACGTCAAACCCAGCTTAAAGCACTGTCTCTGAGAACAGATCTCTTTGTGTTTGGTATTTTTCGGTAAAGCCCTCATATGGAACAGGACTGGTCAGGGTTTATTTTTACACAAAGCTATTGAGAGCAATTGCTTTTTCTCTTATTTTACATGAAGTGTAGCCAGAGACCTGAATGTGAGCCTGTTCCCAAATTGTCTAGATGAGCTGATTTCTATTTTGCGGCTCATGGGAACAGAGGGACCAATTATATTTGGGGCCAAGGACGAGCAGAACCTCCCCTGCATCCAAATCCCAGCTTGCTATTGCTGCTTAGGATGGAAGGTAGGGAGGGTGGTCCATTGGTGCTGCGTCAGTTCCTTGGGCCCCTTGGGGAATTTGTGGGCTTTGGGTCTGAAACCTCTGTTGCCTTACTCCTATAATGCCCTTATTTGGGGGGGGGGGCGTTTCTACTGGCTGCCTCTGGCAGGAGACCCTCTGGCAGTAGTGTCCCACCATCTCGGGTGGAGCTTGGGCTTGTTATGTAGTGGAGCCACACTGCAAGCAAAGACGTGATGCATCCTAAACTGCCCACCTCTTAACACCAGAGGGTTAGGATTGCAAACCTGTGCCAGCTTTTCACAGGCAGTAGCAGGGTGGTCTGCATATGTGGACTTATTTGCATGAACTGGAGCTGAGCAATGTGGCTGGGTTTCAGCATCAAAGGTTTATTTGCTGAATTTGGAGTCTAGAGCAATAACCCCCTTTCCCTCTCTCTGGTGTGTTGCATGCGTGTGTATGGATAGATAGTGGATACAATGAAAGCCTGTGTGGTGTGGTGGTTAGAGTGTTGGACTAGGACCTGGGAGTAAGGTAAAGGGACCCCTGACCATTAGGTCCAGTCGTGACCGACTCTGGGTTTGCGGCGCTCATCTCGCTTTATTGGCTGAGAGAGCTGGCGTACAGCCTCCGGGTCATGTGGCCAGCATGACTAAGCCGCTTCTGGCGAACCAGAGCAGCGCATGGAAACGCCATTTACCTTCCCGCCGGAGCAGTTCCTATTTATCTACTTGCACTTTGACGTGCTTTCGAACTGCTAGGTTGGCAGGAGCAGGGACTGAACAACGGGAGCTCACCCCGTCACAGGGATTTGAACTGCAAACCTTCTGATTGGCAAGTCCTAGGCTCTGTGGTTTAACCCACAGCGCCACCTGCGTCCCTTGGACCTGGGAGACCAGGGTTCAAATCCCTACTTGGCCATGAAGCTCACTGGGTGACCTTAGGCTAGTCACTGTCTCAGCCTAACCTACCTCACAGTGCTGTTGTGGGGATTAAATGAGAAAAAAGTCGGATAGAAATGCAATAAATAAATATTTTTTAAAAAAATAAAAAAGCAGTGTAAATGTATACCTGTCTTTGGACCACCGTGCAGTAAAATTCCGTATCAAACAACATAAAAGCGATACTAGTAATAAAATAGTAATAAATAGTATATAAAATAGTAATAAAAAGTATGCTTCTGTCAGCCTTATTATCCCCTCTCATGTTTTTCTGTAGAAAATGGTGTGATTAAGTCTCAGCAAGTCCTTAAAGTGTTGTTGGCAACAGACAGATCCCACTATATCAAGTATTTTCCATATATGGACTCTCCTCAGTCAATTGGTAAGAAATGTTGCTGTAGATTGCTATGTCAGTTAAAGGAAATACTGCATATTTTAGAGACCGTATTGCTCATAGCATTGTCTTTTGGGAACTCTCCAAATCCTAGAATCTAAAATTGGGAGGGATCTCAGAAGTCATCTAGCCCAGCTTCTGCTTAGATATCTCCAGCTCACCACCTCCCAAGGCAGGACTGTTCTACCCTTGAGCCATTAAGAAGCTTTCCTAACCCTTTCCCAGCATCTGCTTCCCTGCCACTTCCACTTGCTGATTCTAGTCCTGTTCTCTGGAGCAAATCCCTGTGAACAAATCTATTCCTTCTACATGACGGCCCTTCAGATATCTGAAGGTGGCTGTCAGGTCTCCACTTAATCTTCTCTAGGCTAAACGTACTCGGCTCTTTCAAGCATTCTTCATAGGGCATAGTTTCCAGATCTCTTAATGATCCTGGTCACCCTGCTCTGGACACCCCCCTATTTTCTCAATGTCTTCCTTAAAATGTGGCATTCAGAACAGGACTCTACCTCAGATGCAGCCTGGCCAGTCTAGAAAGCAAGTGAAACCATTATTTCTTCTCATCAGGACACTATGGCTTCTGTTCAGGCATTGGCTTTTTAGCAGCTGCATCACACTACTAACTCATTCAGCTTGTGCCAAGCCAGGTCTCCTCCACTCTATCCTTGCACCTTCATTTGTGTGTTTTGCACCTAAATGCAGGACTTCGCCTTTATCTCTGTCAAATTCCATCGTGTTAGTTTCAGCCCAGCGTTCTAGCAGCCCAAGATCATTTGACATCTTAATTCTGTAAGACTGAGAGTTGTCCTTTGTTTATGGGCTGCAAAAGTAAGCTCTGAAAACTAGCAAAGTGGACAAAATATTCTACAGATAGTATGTCAAACTGAAAGCTGGAAATCCTTAGGTCTTTGAGTTGTCTAGGAAAACCGAAAGGCCGGATTTGTGGTGAGAAACGTACAAATCGCTAGAAAATGCTCCAATTGTTGTAGTTATAACATGAAAAGCAAACTTATCCACAGCTTTCTTTCAGGGTACAAGGCAACCATCAGTGCTCCTCACATGGTAAGACATACTTTTACATCCAATAATATACAGTATATGCATTGATAGCATTCAGTGGTTGAGGAAGCACAAAGGCCATGAACCATCGCAGCGGCCTTATGCAGAGTCAATTCATTGGTTCATTTGGCCGAGCGCTGCTTTCTCTGGCTAGCAATGGTGCTGGTTTTTGGCAATCTTCTGTGGTCCTGTTGCCTGAGATCCCCTGAATTGGTGACGATGGCGAATTCTTTCTGCTAGGCGTTGGCTGAACAATCCTGTGTGCTGGAAATGCGTGTAAACAAGCCCACCGGTTTTGGGGTGGTCCCAAACCCCTCAGAGCTTAGGACAGCTGTTCCTTGCTTCATTCAGGAATACAGGTTGCACTCGCTGCTGGCTGGCTATCAGGTCAGAAATGTCCTGCTCATCATGGGGCAGAAGTAGGTATCTTGGCCTACCGCTTGACATCACCTCCTTTATCCTGTCTCAAGAGACAGCATCTGCCTTCTTCAGTCTCAGGCCCTTCCCCTCCCTTTCCATGACTGCTGCTGAGGCTTTGAAGCCACCAGGAGGAGCTGGAAAACTTGCAGGCCCTCTCAGTCTCACCCCACCCCTTGCATATCATCGAGGCTCCTTGGGAGCAGGCAGTCTAGTCGTTTCTTCTCCACACCTTGTGTGTGCCTCTATTGCAAACTTTAACATGCCTCGGAGAAATTCCTCAGCTGAAATATCTGTGGGCATCAACTTAGCAGAAGCAACCTCAAAATCTTTAGTAAGACTGTGTATCTTAACCATCCTGCTTCTTGTTGCCTTTTGGCAAGGGGATTGTGAAAGATGCCGGTGTGGGAAGAGTGAAATATAGTTGCTTTCTCCCACAGCATGCTCATGCCCTTGAGTTACTGAAGGACCAGCTAGTGGAAGGAGCAAAGGCGTTAGATGTTGGATCAGGAAGTGGATACCTCACAGCTTGCTTTGCAAGGATGGTAAGCAGAATGGAAATTGAGAGGAAATCCTTTTTTTTCTGTTTGGCTAAAAACGTCTAATTGTAAAGCTTACCTTCTTAAAGAACAGATGATCTTATGCATATGTTTGGTGTTGCTTCTCTGTAGAGCAGGATTTGACTGCTGAAAATGATTGAATTTGGATAAATTGCAAGGGGTCTGCTAAAGTGAATTTTAGTTTTAACACAATTTTAACAAAAGCAACAAGAAACGGCTCTCTACATATAGAATTCTGAAACTATTCCTCCACTGTCCTGCCAAGTAAATTGCCTAGCACGGGGGGGGGGGGGATAGAATGAGGCTGCAGTCCTATACACAGCTACTTGGGAGTATGTCTCGTTAATTCAACATGACTTACGGTAGTTCTGAGCAGGCATGCATAGAATTGTACTATAAGATTTTCCTCCATTGGAATTGGCCAATTAGTATATTTAATGATCATGTGGAACGCGGGACAGGTAAAATTGTAGGAATAACTGCAAAGGGACTGTTCATTTTCAAGGTAACCAGTCATTGGAACTATCCTTCTGTCATTCTAAAACTGGATGGAGAAATAATTGGATAAAAATTATCAGGCATTGCAAAAAAGGGAACCTCTCTCTGCTCTCTCAGATAATTTTGTTTGTAGTAGTAACACAGATTTGAAGCACATGTGGCATCTCTTGACAGGTGGGTCCCACAGGGAAGGCAGTGGGAATCGAACACATTGAACAGCTGGTTCATGAGTCCATCAAAAACCTCAGAGAAGATGATCCCTCTTTGTTGAGTTCTGGCCGAGTGAAACTTCTAGGTGAGCATCGGTATCCTTTGCAAATTTGATGCTTTTGAATTATGGTGCTGGAGGAGACACTTGAGAGTCCCATGGACTGCAAGAAGAACAAACCTATCCATTCTTAAGGAAATCAGCCCTGAGTGCTCACTGGAAGGACAGATCGTGAAGCTGAGGCTCCAATACTTTGGCCACCTCATGAGAAGAGAAGACTCCCTGGAAAAGACGCTGATGTTGGGAAACATGGAGGGCACAAGGAGAAGAGGACGACAGAGGACGAGATGGTTGGATAGTGTTCTCGAAGCTACCAGCATGAGTTTGATCAAACTGCAGGAGGCAGTGGAAGACAGAAGTGCCTGGCGTGCTCTGGTCCATGGGGTCACAAAGAGTCGGAAACGACTAAACAACAACAACAAAGCTAGAACCCCTTCACACTTGTGAAAACTTTACTTAGCAGGAACGGTTTCAGCCTAGCAATAACCCTAAGATTTGTTTCATGAAAATAAATGAACAAGCTACTGCAGAGGATTGCACATTTAGAGCTAGTTTTCCGAGCCTGCAGTCTTAAGCACGCTTACATGGGAATAAGCACTATTGAGCGCAATTCTTACTTCCAAGTAACCACACACAGGATTGCAATGTAGAAGTATATTTTTGTAATGCAGTCTTCCCAGCCTGAAGCCCTCCAGACTACAACTCCCATTGGTCCCGGTCACACGACCATTGGTCAGGGATAACGAGGATTATGGTCTGAAACATCTGGAGAGCAACAGGTTGGGGGAAGCGAGAGTAATGATTTCTGAGCATCTAAAAAGTAATGGTAAAGGACCCCTGGACGGTTAAGTTCAGTCAAAGTCTACTATGGGGTTGCGGTACAGGAGCCAGTATTTGTCCATAGCTAGCTTTTCCGGGTCATGTGGTCAGCATGACTAAACCACTTCTGGCACAATGGAAAACTGTGACGGGTGCCAGAGTGCATGGAAATGCCATTTACCTTCTTGCCTTAGTGGTACCTATTTATCTACTTGCACTGGTGTGCTTTTGAACTGCTAGGTTGGCAGAAGCTGGGACAGAGCAATGGAACCTCACCAACGTCACATGGATTTGAACCACCAACCTTCTGATTGGCAATCCCAAGAGGCTCAGTGGTTTAGACCACAGCGCCACCCACGTCTCTCTAGCTCTGCTTTCCCAATTCCACCTAACCTTGGTAATATCAAAGAGCACAGTTCTCTTTTTTAGGTCTCTCACTATGGTTATTATACTTCATTTTGATACCCCCAGTGCCAACATAATCTGCATACAAGTCTTCCTTGCACGCAGATGCCAAGTGAAAGGAAAGGCAAAGGAGAAGTGTAGAGGAGAAGCTGCCATCTGAACAAGAACCTTCACTACACATTCTCTTTCTCTCTCCACAGTTGGGGATGGCCGAAAGGGGTACCCTGAAGAAGCCCCTTACGATGCCATCCATGTTGGAGCAGCTGCACCCACAGTGCCAAAGGAGGTAAGAGAGAAAGTTGCCTGTCTCTTTCCTCTCAGCTCTGGCTTGGAACCTTTTTGAAGCGGTTAATTTACTAAGTCTAGAAGACAGTTGTGAAAAAAGTGTAACAATATGTTTCAGCTGTTATCATAAGGAAAGAGAACTAAAATTGAATAGAACAGAGACAATGTTTTACGTTCTGAAATCTCTGATGGCCTGGAGATTTGACCACGCTTCTATTGACATGAGGTGTAAGAAAAATGGTTCACTCTTGGCATTTCTCAGCAGGCAAAACATCACACAGAGAGTGTTTAGGTATAAGTGAGTAGCAAATGTGTTGCCATTTTTAATTTTTATTTTGGAAATGGCCGCTTTTCATGGACTACTTCAAGAGCCAGAGAACAGTATAGTGTTCACTTTGTCTTTCTTCCCTTTTGTGTGTACGTGGAAACTGAATTTCTCCATTTTGTTTCTGTTTTGCCTTATTGCTCTTATTGATTCTTACTACTAGTTGCTGAATGAGCTGAAACCTGGAGGACGACTAATTCTGCCTGTAGGGCCAGAGGGTGGAAACCAGGTTTTGATGCAGTATGACAAAACCAAAGACGGGCAGATTGTGGAAAAGCAGCTGATGGGTGTGATATATGTCCCTCTGACAGACAAAGAGAAACAGTGGCCTCGGTAAATTATTAATAAGCTCCTACCCTCTTGTGTTCCAAGGCATTGCTGGATAAAAGCTCACTTTCCCCACAGTTACAGCACTACTAAAAAGAGAATCCCCACAGTTACAACACTACTAAAAAGAGAATCCCTATCACAGGGTGTGTTTATTAGGCAAAGATACTAATATGCTGTGAGCAACTTCGTAGTGAAACCATTTTTTAAAAAACTGTGTATTCTCTTAAAACAGAGAGTAAATGTCTTGGGAAACATACAGGAAGTGGGAACCTTTGTCCCATGGACCAAATGTGGCCTGGCCTGGGTCCGTTTGTCCCTTAAGTCCATTTTTTCCAGATGACACCCACCGGTTAAACCAAAAAGTTTCCCCACCCCAATACAGAGGTAACTTAATGTTCTTTTTAAGGCTATGTAACGCTGGGATTCCAGGCACTTTTGCAAGAAAGCCCAATTGAACAAAGCTAAGCTTATTTTTCAGTAAGATTGTAGGCTTCTCACAGGCATTCGGTTGTGAGAACATGATTCCAGACTAGATGGGCCACTCATCTGATCCAGCAGGCTCTTTTTATATGAATTTGTTTGTTTGTTTATTTATTTATTTATTGCATTTACCACCCAACTTTTTCTTCAAGGAGCTCAAGGTGGTCTTTAATTTAATCTCCATAGCAACCCTGTGAGGCAGGTTAGACTGAGCGTTTAAAAAATGATATTCAACTGCAGTCAGACATAATGGCCAATAGTGGTTTAATTAAAGCAGGATGTAAACGTCAATGAAGTGGGGAGGACGGGACACTGAACAATGGCAAGCCAAGAGCTGAGTTTCCAAACCAGGTTATTATAGCTAAACTCTTACTGGGCAAGAGAAAGTCAGTGTTTCCATTAGCCCTTGTTCACAGTGAAAATATAAGACCAAGTAGTAATTGTACTGTGCCTCGTGATACATGGGCTAAGGAAAACTCTATTGCCTCTTGTAAACACAGATGAATAGGTAGAATCTATGTTTAAAAAATCAGTCAGAATGTATATTTAAAAGGCCCACAAACATTTTGAAGGTCAAAACCTTGAAACAGGTCCATAATATTTGGCCCAAGAAGATCCAGCATCTGCTGGGGGCATTTAATACAAATGATGCTATTGGCATGATCCTTCCCTGTGTGGATGCTTTGCTTGCATGCAGAGACAACACCCACAAATGGCTATTTATTCCCGCTTCTATATGTAAAAAAATGTTTTTATATCTGAAGTTTAGAAAATCTACATTGCCCTTTCCCAATATTCATGTCACTTCCCAACATTAAGGTCTTATTTTTCTAAATGATGAGTAAAACTCCTGAATCAAATGAATTGCAGAGCCATCATTTTCCTGGAGTGATCAAGTCATCATAGATAGTAGCATGTTAACCTAATGGCATTTCCCTTTTTATCTGTGATTTCATTAACTGCTTATATTACGGTCTCTACCACTTAGCTGTATATATTATCTTTGAGAAAACTCAAGGCAAGGAATACCATTTCACTTTGGGCAATATTTTCATCTCTCCAGCTAAGTGCGAACACTTGATTTTTGCAAAAATATATTCATGTATGTTTATATTAATTGTCAATTGTCTCTCTTTCTTTAGGGGTGAACTTTAAAGATCTTAATCACTTTTAAAGGATCTTTGGAAAACCTGTGAACTGTGTTTGGAAAGAATAGGCATTCTTATGCTGTGCAGATAAATGCATAAGGCACTGCTTCTTAAATGGACTTCTTTAATACTATTAAAGATAACAACTCTTGTAATGTGAGGGAAGCTAGGATCAGTCCTTCCACTAGGCTAACAGATTCATTTTCTGTTAACTCCAAGAACTCTTGGAATTGGAAGGCAAAGCAGAGTGATAGGTTCAAGACTGATAACTAGCATCAGTCCAGCTGTTTCATAGGATACAAAAAAAATCCTGCATGCAGAAGCAAAAGAAAAAGTTGAGGTGGGTGTTTGTGCACAATATGCCTTTTTATTATGCAAGGAAGCAATGCTTATGTGGCCGCCTGCTGTGGGGAGAATAATTTAATTGGTCTTCTACTTCTGAAAAAGGACATAACTGAAAATAGCCCGCAGTTGTAACATCTCAACCTAATAAACTAATGAACTTGGATCTTGCTTTTCTTCCTTGTTTTTACTATTACACTCATAATACAATTTGTCCTGCTGGATGAGGACTCTCCTCAAGTATCTGTTTTCATCAGTAGCCACCCATCTGTTTAAAATCTCACATGTAAGTCAGGATACCTGTTTGTTCTTACCATTTGGTATCTGAAGGTGTACTGTCTCTACTCATGGAGGGAATACTGCTACCCACCAAGCTAATACCGTCGCCCTGCAGCTTGTACGTATTGTCATCTGTAAGGTTGGATCTTCTTGCTATTTAATACTGGATAGCAGTGGGCAGCGTTTCGGCATCTTGTGCTGTGCCAGAAATGTATGACTCAATACAGAATGGGGTGTGTGTATTTCTTCTTCTTCTTCTTTGGCAATCACTCATAGCCGAGTAAGATTGTCTTCCATGAACACGGTCTTAACAGTGAGTCCGTAAATGACTTTGGAGACCAATTCTGGATCCACAAGTCCTTCCACAGTGTCGGACATAGGTTTCCAGGCGGGAATTGATCACGGTGCGTGTTTGCCAAGCGTGCCTTTCTCTTAGCTCGTTTCTCCTTTTTGCCCTGAATTTGTGCTTCTTCAGAGTCCATGACACCTTTGATAAAGGCTGTTCTCCAATTGGAGCGCTTGCAGGCCAGTGTTTCCCAGTTGTCAGTGTTTATACTACTTCTTTTTAGATTTGTCTCGAGAGAGTCTTTAAACCTTGCTTGTTGACTACCTGCATTACACTTTCCATTTTTAAGTTTGCAATCAAGTAGTTGCTTTGGAAGGTAATCAGGCATCTGCACAACATGACCAGTCCAGCGAAGTTGATGTGTAAAAATCATTGCTTCGATACGGGCGATCTTTGCTGCTTCCAGTACACTGGCATTAGTTCGCCTGTCTTCCCACGTGATGTGTAAAAAAAATTGTAGTCCCCGGTGATTCTGATGGCGTTTATAAGTGGTCCATGTTTCACAAGCGTACAATCAAGTTGGTAGTACAATAGCTTTGCAAACCAGCATTTTGGTTTCCCTGCGAATGTCCCGGTGTGGATGCACAAATAAAATGGAGCATAAAATTGTATGGAAGTATAGGTCTGAAATTGTTTATGGTGAACACTTTTCTATTCTCTAAATTTCTATTTTTAACTTTTCTTTCTTCTTTTATTCTCTTTTCCCCCCTTCTTTTTGAATATTGCTTTACAGATGTATAAATACCGTATTTTTTGCTCTATAAGACGCACCAGACCTTAAGACGCACCTAGTTTTTGGAGGAGGAAAACAAGAAAAAATATATTCTGAATTTCAGAAGTCAGAACAACAAGAGGGATCGCTGCGCAGTGAAAGCAGCAATCCCTCTTGCTGCTCTGGCTTCTGGGATAGCTGCGCAGCCTGCATTCACTCCATAAGACGCACACACATTTCCCCTTACTTTTTAGGAGGGAAAAAGTGAGTCTTACAGAGCAAAAAATACGGTAATTATGTTCATGTGTATATGTATGAAAGTTGTTTATTTCTTTTCTTATTTGATATTATTTTATTTATTTTATATTTAATAAAATTTAATTCCAAAAAAATAGAGCTAGCTGGCTATAATGTCCGCGTAAGCTTATTGGAGCCGTTTCCCCTGAAGGGCTTGCTTTACATATAAGCGAACTTCTGGCAGACTGAGCAGTCGCTTGTCAGGTCTGTCTTGTCGCGCGACTTATCCGTCACCGAGAGCGAGCGAGCGCGATTGGTTTAAGTGACGACGTGTCACCGGGCAGCGCCGAGGAGCCGTGTCGCCGCGACGCGCGGATCATGCGGCTGACTCTGCTGCGCTCAGAGCTGTGCTCGGGGTCGCTCTTAGTCGAGCCGGGCGCCCGGCGTGGGTTGGCAGCCGCCGCGGCCTCGCTCTTGCCCGGCAGAAGCATGGAGGAGAGCCAGGCGGGCGGCGAGCAGGGAAGCTCTCCTCCGCCCGTGAAGAGGCTCCGGCTGTGGACCGGGAAGGGGAAGGCGAAAGGGAAGCGGGCCGGGCCGGCCGAGGAAGGCGAGAAGCGCTACGTGCCGCCTCCCAAGAAGCGCAACCCCGGCGTCAGCTTCGGCCAGAGCCACTTCGCCGAGACCAGCTACTACTTCGAGGGCGGCCTCCGCAAAGTGCGGCCCTACTACTTCGACTTCCAGACCTACTGCAAGGGCCGCTGGGTGGGCGAGAGCCTCCTGCACGTCTTCGGCACCGAGTTCCGCGCCCAGCCCCTCGAGTACTACCGGGCCGCCGCCCAAGCGGGCCGCCTCCGGCTCAACGAGCAGCCCGTGCGGGACCTGGGCGTCATCCTCAAGGTGAGGCCGGGACGGAGGGAGGATGTGGCGCCGGGGTCCGAGCGGCGGGCGATTCGGGGAAGCGACGGTGCGACCCTCCTGCTTGGCAGTTTGCAGGCGGGGAGATGGCATGTTCGTATGCTCCCAAAACAGGCGATGGGGAAGTGGGGAACCACGCACAGGAAAGTAGCATAGGTGGATCAGTTACCTTGCTTTCTGTTTTGGAGTTGACTTTCACACCTAAGTGGTAATAATAATTTTATTATTTATATCCTGCCCACCTGGCTGGGTTTTCCCATCCAGGAACAGTTTGCCACCTTGCCTGTCGAGCAAGTTGCAGAAAACTACATACATGGTTGATGGCCGGAGGGAGGGGAGTTATAAATAGTACGGCCAGAAGGAAATGGCATGCAAGTAGACAGTGAAAATTTTCCTATTTAAAGTGATGAAAACATATCTGTGAATCGTCACTGTTAATAAGCTAATTACCACTCTCTGTACTTACCTGCTTATCATTTCCATCTGATCTCACTATATTCAATTCTCTCCCCCCACCCCCAAACACACACACTTCAAAGTCATGAATATATTTGCCTGCAAGTCTGGACCATCATTTCATTGATCTGACAAAGTGGGCTGTAGTCTACATGCAAAAGTTTATACCATAATAAATGTGTTAGTCTGTAAGGTGCCCTAAGACTCTTCATTGTTATTGCTTCCAGTAGCACCTTAAAGACCAACTAAGTTAGTTCTTGGTATGAGCTTTCGTGTGCATGCACACGAAAGCTCATACCAAGAACTAACTTAGTTGGTCTTTAAGGTGCTACTGGAAGGATTTTTTTTGTTTTGACTATGGCAGACCAACACGGCTACCTATCTGTAACATTGTTATTGCTAATATTCTTACTGGTTCATGGGAGCATGTCATTATGTACATTAATGGCAGAAAGCATTTTTGTTTTAGTTTGTAAAGATGTAAATTAGAATTCACTTCGCTCCCTTTTGTTGTTGGAACAAGACATCATAGAAATTGACATAATATGAAGGCCTTTACCTGACATAGGATAATGCATTTTGGATACAACAAAATATTTTCAATGTTTTAGTTGGGATTCAATCCTAACCATCTCTACTAAGAAGTAAATCATATTGCATTCAGAGTGGCCTATTCCCAGGAAGTGAGGCTAGGATTGCAGTCTTAGCTAAGTGCTAGAGTTTTATGACTGTCATCTTAATTATTATATATAAAGTACACCGCTATATATAATGTTACCCACCTTGCGCATCCTTGGCGGATATATAACCAATAGATAATAATATTCCCCTTTTATTATTTTTCCTGTTGTTGTTTTTTTTAGTAAATGGAACTAATAACCATAATTATTCACAAACAGGTTATTCTAGGAAGTTTCCTGCTCCTAACATACAGTAATTGTTTTGCTTTCAGAATAATGACTTCATTCGGAACACCGTACACCGCCATGAACCTCCAGTCACAGCACAGGCTATTGAGTTCCTGGAAGAAAATGATGAGGTTGTGGTTGTAGACAAACCTTCATCCTTGCCTGTCCATCCATGTGGCAGATTTCGGCACAACACTGTCATTTTTATTTTGGGTAAAGAGCACAACCTGAAGGAGTTGCACACTATTCATCGGTTGGATCGCCTGACATCAGGCGTCCTCATGTTCGCGAAGTCTGCAGAAGTGTCCAAGAGGATCGATGAGCAAGTGCGACAGCGACAGGTGAAGCCCCGAAGGTTTTTGTTCACATTTATAACCCACCCTTCCTCCAAATAACTCAGGGAGACATACAAAGGTGGAGTTATACTCTCCTATTGTCCTCACAGCAACCCTGTAAAGTAGGCTAGAGTGACACCCATAGAGTTTCATGCAGCGTTCAAAATTCACCAGGCGCATTTTGCACCTGGCTATCGGCCACTTGCGGCCAAATGAAGATGTCCGGGTGCCAGGATGGCACCTGATGTCTCTCCTCCATTAGCAACACATCTTGTAGAATTCTATCTGTTATATTTTATCAGCACAATCTTAAAGAATTTCAGGAACCCAAAAGTCATATTGACCTTCCAGCCATCTGGCCTCAAAACGACAACTAGGCATTCTAATTGGCAACTGCAGCCCTGGTTTAAGGAGTCATTTGGCATCTAGCTTATATATTTGAGTCTCTAACACTGGCTTCATGGTAGAAGCAGGGATTCAGACAGGCCCGACACTCCAATCACTATAACACATTGTTGTCTATAGAAAAATTCACAGTGAAATGAATGGTTTTGGTGGACATTACCCTTGCATAAAGCACTCAGATAGGCATAGGTGCTGGTTCAGACCCTTGCCAGATACCATGCAGTGGTCTTTGTGGGGCTTCTGCATTCTAGAAATTAAACAGATTCTTATTTTTGTTTCCTCCACCCCACTTCCCCATACCCCCCCAATAGCTGGAGAAGGAGTATGTGTGCCGTGTACTTGGAGAGTTCCCAGAAAATGAGGTGACGTGCGAAGAACCCATCCTGGTTGTCTCTTACAAAGTCGGAGTGTGTCGAGTGGACCCCAAGGGTAAAGTCTGTAAAACGGTCTTCCGGAGGCTCAGCTACAATGGCAAGACTAGTGTGGTGAAGTGTTTTCCTTACACTGGCCGCACTCATCAGATACGTGTCCATCTCCAGTTTTTGGGACACCCTATTGTTAATGACCCCATCTACAACACCGATGCCTGGGGTCCCAAAAAGGGCAAAGGTGGCCATATTAATAAGACGGATGATGAGCTGCTTCGGGCTTTGGTGGAGGAGCATCTTTCAAAACAGAGCCTGGGTATCCTGGACGTTGCTGAGGAAGATTTGAAACCCATCGTAGGAGACAGAGTGCAGGAGGCTGTGTTGGACACCCCTGTAAATGTCAGTTCTGGCACTCGTGAGGAATCTGCAGATGGAGAAAAGAGCAGGATATCGGCATGTTCTCAGAATTCTGTTCCTCAGGCAGAGCTGCACAAGACGGAAAGTGGAGAAACTTGCTCAAATGAATCCTGGGGCGAAAAGGACCCTCTCTGTGGAGAATGCAAGATAGTGAGGCCGGACCCATCACCCAAAGATCTAGTGATGTATCTCCATGCTTTGCGCTACAAGGGAGCAGAATTTGAATATTGTTCTAAGATGCCAGCCTGGGCACAGGATGACTGGGAAGAGACCTGAGACTTTTAAAATATTCTGTAAAGACTGTGTGTTAGTGTGTGTGTGAAAGAAATGGAAACTTGCATTCACATTTTACATGTTTAGATGCACACTGAATTGGTCAGTTCATATGTAATAATCCTGGCTTAGTAGATGATTTATTAAGCTGGGAACAAGGGTCAGACCTGCATGCTCCCTGATCCCTTGTGGTTTCTTTAAACCAGTTTCCCATTACATCTGAAGTAGGGAACTGTGGGTTTACTACCCAGGACCTGAAATAATGGTTAGTAAACCAACCTTGAACACGTTTTCTGCTTCAGCTATAACGGGCAACTGTAAGAAACCATGCTCAAAGTGCCAAACAGAGAGAACAGTGCCAGTTAAAAAAGAAAAGAAAAAGCTGTGTCCGTGTTGATCCATTCTGTCCTAAGTATACAGTTTGGGGTGGGGTGTGAAGATGCTTTTAAATAGGCTTCCTTTTTAAGATCTCTTCTCTGTGGCCAGTGACTTCATTGATAATCCTGGTTCCTTTTCCATGAATGAGCACTCCAAAGATGGACCAATGGGTTTGAATGAGAGTACACTTCAGTGCTTGAAGCAACTCCCTTTATATCAAGAGGTGGGTAACGACTAGACTCTGGTCCAAATCTGGCCCATAGTGTATTCAGTCCATGGCTGCCTCTGCCACATTTCCATGTTCTCCTTGCCCAGCACAGAAGCCAAGCAGGTTGTCTAAGGAGGAATAGCTCAGAGTGTCTATCTCTCTGTAGTCAGTTGGGCTGTGTAGTGCTTAGGTTTGTATCAGCAACTAGCACTTCAGCTTTCTTCCAGACCCAGCTGGACCTTATAATTGCTGAAACCTTATCAAGCATCATTAGGTCTGTGAAAAGTTGCAGAGAGAGTGCTTTGAAGCAGCAGCTTGGTTTTGGGTTTCTAAATGGGTGCGGGTGAGGGGTGTGTGTGAATGGGGTGAATTGAGCAACAGTAGCCCCTGGCATACAGCTCTGTAAATCTTGCCCCTGACGGAATGCATCCTTCTGCAGAAAAAAAAGGTTCAGCTCTGTTTTATAAGAAGGAATGTGATGACAGAGCCTTTCAGATGGTTGCAACTACTAATCAGATGTACATCTGTGTAGGGTTGAAGCAGGGTATTTATATGAGAACAGTTTATTATATTCCTGTCTACGAAACTTTTGAGCCTTCTTCGCCTTGGGCTTGAGAGACAATGGAAATGTCTTCATTGCGTGGGAGGTGGGAATGCTTCTCCTTGTCTAGGACTAAGTGTTCCCCTCCCTCTCTGAGAAGAGAGGGCTTTTATTCGCATTTTCCTAAACACTGTCTGGTTCTTTCTCATGAACTGCAGTCATGATTATCTACCTAAGACAGTAGTAATATATTTTAATATCTAGTGGCCCTATTTTAAGATTTCGGAGCAACCAATATGACAAAAATAAAGGAGGGTCCTATCTAGGTGGCTTCTTTCCTATACAAAGCTTAATTGTAGAGATTACAAGAAAATAGTTTTACCATTGAACTGCATGTGTACAGTCACAGCTTCCAGTGCACTCAGAACTCTGCCCACCCATCCCCTTCCCTTTGGTGATTGTGTCATCAGTTTTTCTAGCTTATTGCTGGGTTGAGCAGGAGTTTTGCACCTGCTATGGTACACCTCTAAGGTCCAGGTGTCAGCCCTGTTACCATCCTGTGGGGTCTGGAATGTGAAACTATAAATAGTAAAGATGTTATAATTTGGAGTTCACTGGGAGTGCAGTGACTGCAAGTAAACACAATTCTTTGTAAATTTTGCTTATCCATATTTTTTTTTAAAAAAGGTTAAAATTGCTATTACTGCAGAGCAACTCATTTAAATATTGACGAGCCCAACCCTGTACTTAAGGCAGCCACTATATATTGTAATAAGCCACATTTTATTTGCCCATGGTAGGCTTTAAAATTGATTCATTCAAGCATGCAGTGGACTTGCACCATTGAGGTAAGTACAGATTGTAAGATCTGGCTGTCACGGTTTGGCAGGTTTTTCCACGATGCATGTTTCTATACTCCATGCTCAGTTTTACTGTGGCTGGCTGCCATTCAGCTAATCTGTTCCTTAATGGTTCTGTGTTAACCATTCCAATAAATTAACTGTACAAGGAGGCTCATTAAACAGTTGCAAAGATAGTTAACCTGAGGAGCAGAATTGCCTTGAGGGAGCCCTTCACCACCTACTTCATTGCTTGAAAAAATCTCTGTAATGAATAGAGCTCATTCTGGCCTCTTCAAAGCATTCATCTGTGGTTATAAAATCAGGAGGAAGCGAACCATTTCTAATAAAATACACACATTAAACTTCTCTTTGTAATTTTTGGGACAAGGTCAGTATGCTTGAAAGTGCCTGCATTATAGCCCCTGCCTATGCTTGTTTAATTTAGATTTTCTCACCTGAAGAAACAGCACTGTCCAGAGGTGCCAACTTGAAAAAAGTATTTTGGGGGAGCAGGTAAGCCACACGATGCAGCACACACACCATTTGAATGGCAGTGCCCATCAAGTTGGGGGGGACCCCTCAAATATTTATTTGGGGGACTGAAGAGACCTCAGCCCCTAGGAGTTGGGTCCTATGGTACAGTCAAAGGTCATAGAGGCTATATTGTTAGGTAGGTTTTTTTTAATTAAAAACCTTTATTTTGCCCCACCTTAAAAAAAAAAGGCTCAACGGGTAACAGAATTTAGCGATTTAGTAGACTTGTTACTGCAGAAATATTCCAACACTTTTTAAAAAGCACTAGTTCACCCACACCAGCAATTTGGCAAATTAAATACAGTAAAACCACAGGCTACAATGTGGAAATCTTAAAAGCAGGAAAGTTTAGATTAATTAACAAAAGAGGTTGAATTGTGCCTTCCTTAGGAGGGAGTTCAAGGGTCTAGACACAGTCCCAAAACCCTAGTTTAAGAGTGAAAGCAAACATAATGATGTAAACGAGGACAAACATGGCTGAAGAAAAATGGGCGTGAATTTCTACAATAGGAAATCTTTCCTCAGCAGGAGGATTTGGCCAAAGGTGATTGCATGTTTAAGCATTCTACAGCAGGAACCTAGGAAGTTGCCTTTATTTGAGGCAAACATTGGCCCGTGTATTTTAGAACTAGGTAGGTAAAAGGTAAATGAACTATCTTGATTTTTTAGATTTATTTTATATCTGACTGAGTGACACCACTGTTTCAGGAAAGTTTTTCCCAGCCCTAATTGAACTGCCAGGGGCTGAACCTTGAGACCTTTTGCAAACAAAGCATGTGCTCTGCCCCTAAATTCAGATTACAGTCATACCTCTTGTTATGTTTGCTTCAGGTTGCGTCCCGTGGCGACCCAGAAGTACTGGAAAGGGTATTTTTTGCAGATGCACAAAAAGACGTCATGCACAGAAGCGGCAAATAGCGATGCGCAGATGCAGATTGCGTTCTGCTCATGTGAACGGGGCTCCGGAACGGATCCCGTTCACAACCAGAGGTACCACTGTATAGGATTACAGAAGTGTTCTGCTTGGATGTGCTTCTACAATTCCCACTGCCCCCAACCCTACCGTCTGTATTTTCCTGAATTCTGTGCAAGACACTCTCATCCATCAAAGTGCACAGTGTGGTCATTGGTGCATGGTGATGAGGAAGTTAGAGTAGACTGGACTACCTACCTATTGGAGAAACGCACCATCACCCCTTTACAAGGTTTGAGAAAGTTTATGGGCATAGCAGGGGCAGGAACTGTATATTAGGGAATGCTGAGTGATTAAATCTGGGACATCCAACGCAGTGCATTTCAGGTTTGCTGGGATTCAGGGGTGCCAACTTGAAAAAAATTGGGGGGGGGAGAGCTCTGCCCACCATTTGGGAATTTCCCTCAACTTGGGGGGGGGGGAGTCCAGCCCCCTCAAATATTTTATTGTGGGGCAGAAGGGACCTCAGCCCCTAGCTGGTTCCTATGCTGGGATTATTAATAATAATAACAATTTATACCTCACCCATCTGGCTGAGTTTCCGCAGCCACTCTGGGCGGCTCCCAATCGAGTGTTAAAAACAATACAGCATTAAATATTAAAAACTTCCCTAAAGAGGGCTGCCTTCAGATGTCTTTTAAAAATAAGATAGCTGCTTATTATTAGAGCTCCCGTGAGGAGAGCTGCAGTCTCAGACTCACAATGAGGCATCGGACTCAAATAAGGCATCCAAAGTGCTCCTTAGCTACTTAATAAAATATTAAATCTTTAAGATAATCTTTAAATACAATCTTTAAGATAATAGTTTAGTTTTGTGTTACGTTGCTTTGACTGTATACTCTATATTTGACTTTCTTCAGATTGTTTTATGTTTTATTGATTTAACATGCTGTACTGTAAACCGCTTTGAGATTTATCTTAAAAATACAAAGTGGTATAGAAATTTTAAAAATAAATAAATGAAAAAATATATTTTTTAAAATCAGCGGTTGCTATCCTTTCTCTGCAAAGGGTAGTTAGCCTGTTGCAACAGAAACAGCTAAGAGATTTGTGCTACCTAAATACTTAAGGCTGACTTTTACAACGCTGGTCATATGCAGCGCAAATCTATTGAAATCAGTTGGCAAATTATGTGGACCCTTAAGTTCAATATGGGACTAACATTGGATGTCACCTTGTCTCCTTTGGGTGGGGGGCGTGAGCTCTTTCGGGGGGCTAGAATGAAGCTCATTCAGCACAGTTGTCATCCTGACTTTTACGATTTCGGGGTAACGCTTCCCAGGAAGAGAGAAAATTGCCTTCCTTCGCATTCAGAAGTTCCGGGGAAAGCAGTGGCCATCCTCCCAAGGACAGTACAATGATAATGATCATAATTGCATTACTGTTGTTTCTTTTCCCCAAAATTTCTTTTATTGATTTTCACAAAATTAAAAACATACTAACAAATAAACAAACATAAATCATAACCTTATTAAAACTAATCTTCCTAACATTGTTAAGTGACTTCCTCGTATCCCCCTAGTTGAATTTCAATGCATATCATTTTAACGGTTTTCCAAATGAATTACTATTGTTTCTATTGCACAGCGGCGGTGAAAGGGTTTTCCATTTTGCTTCTGAACTGAAGTTTCCCCACCTCAAATAGTTTTCTCAAGTAAACCTCACTAGTGGATGAATAAATCGAGATTCAGATTCTCACCCCCGACACACTTGGCTTTGCATTACTGCGTGTCCTGCACATATTAAAGAATTTGCCCGCTTAGTAAATAAAGATCAGAAGCCGCCACGCCGAATTGTTTTACGTTAAACAAAAAACTTCCGACGAGGATGGGATTCGAACCCACGCGTGCAGAGCACAATGGATTAGCAGTCCATCGCCTTAACCACTCGGCCACCTCGTCACAGAAACCTCCACTCTCTCCAAGCCTATAAGGAACTGTTCCAACCGTAAACCTTTCTCTCGCCACCCGCCGGCTTAGATGAATATACCGTCGCCCCTGAGCAAACGCTATGCCGTGTGCGGTACAACGAATGTCCTGAAGAATGACAACAACTCTCCCGAGAAGCCACAGAACGTTTCGTGGGCTCCTGCCTATCCCTTTCCCGGCGGTGGCTCCGTAGGCCTCACTGCACGGAGGCCGCCATGTTGTACGGAACGAGGGCGCTGCCGCGACGCCAATCCGAAACCGCCATTTAGGCCTTGAAGCGAGGTTGGCGGTTGGAGGCGCATGCGCGCGGTCTGGCGGTTATTTTGAATCCCGCGGAGCCTAGTCGGGCGCTGTGCCTTCAGTCGCGGGGAGGCCTCAGAGGAGACGGGTGTGCGGCTGGAGACCGGACCCGGGAAGGTGAGCGGGGAGCGAGGGCGTCGCGCCAGAAGTGTCGGCGTGAGGGGAAGGGAGCGAGGCTTAGTCCGGCAAGTGGGGCGGGGGGCGCTTCGCGGCCTCCCCAATCTCCTTCCTCGCGTGGCTCTGGGCTCGGCGCTGGCCGTCCTGAAGCGGCTCCAGCCGGGAGTGCTGCTCCCTCCCTCGCCCTCCTGCTCTCCACCCCCGCCGAGTTGCTTTAATCCCAGTTTCTTTCTTTTTAAAAAATATTTAAATTTCACATTTTGAAATTTACAACCAACCAAAATAAAAAGAGAATTCCATGCATTCCCCTGAACTTTCTCTCCTCCCCTTTGTGTATGTTAACTTTTTTCCTCCTGTATCTTCTCCATTAATCCAAATCTATTAAATCTCCATGACAACCGTTAAACTACAAGTCTCATTCCAACCCTACTATTTTTAATTGTTTGCAATGATTTTTAAGGTAAATTATATATTTTTCCCTATTCTTAAAAATGTTGGTCTTCCTGGTTTCTAATTCTTCCGGTCATTTATGCTATTTCGGCATAATCCATCCGTTTAATCTGCCACTCTCCTCTCTAGTCGGGACTGTGTCTTCTTTCAATCTCAGCAGCTTTCCCCTAATTTCTTTCCCGCCTTGACCCATTTCTAGCGCGCGACATTGACTTAAGCGGGGCTTACTTCCGAGTAAACCGTGCACTGCGGGGCAACCTCGAGTTAGCGCATTTCTTCTGGCGCCTTTGTTGGAAGTAAGGAAAAGGGAAGCGAGGTAATAGTTTATATAGTACTGCCAGAAGTTCCTGCCTCTGGCTTGCTAGATTTAGGCTGGAGGCCCACTTTCCTGGGAGTAAGCTCCCTTGCTTTTGGGTAGACATTTATAGGAGTGTGCTGCTAAAGGCCCAGTTTAAACAGTCATTTGTGATAATTGAATTACATCGTGGTGTTTTCCCCCCTGGAGATGCCCTGTGAAGAAGGAATACTTTCAAACTAACTCACCTGATAGGAAAAACTAAATGACAGCAGAAACTGGAGAAGTTTACCGGAGAGATGACAGCTGGCTTAAGATTTTATGTTGTGAACCATGGTCTACTACTACTACTACTACTACTACTAATAATAATAATAATAATAATTTCTATTATTTATACCCCACCCATCTGGCTTGGGTTTCCCCAGCCACTCTGGGTGGCTTCCAACAAACTATTAAAACTACAATAAAACATCAAACATTAAAAACTTCCCTAAACAGGGCAGCCTTCAGATGTCTTCTAAAAGTCAGATAGTTGTTTCTTTAAGTACAAATTCAATAAATAAATAATAATAAAAAGACTTGAGGGGGAGCATTTCTGCGGTCCTGTGAAGTTATGGAATAGCTTCTCCAGAGAGGCTCGCCTGGCATCTTCTTTATGGTCTTCCCACCCATTGAAGACCATTTTATTCACTCACACTTATGAATTTGTTTTAAAACCAATCCTAGTCTTTCAGTATTTAAATGTGGTTATAACTAAACTATACACTTTTGCTCTTTCAGTATGATTTTTATTATGGCCTGCAGATTGTGTTACTCTGTAGTAGAAGGAACATCTTATTGTTTTTATTGGGTTCTTTTTAAAAATTACTGTATTTTTTAGGTTTAATATTTTATAATGTGTGGTTTTGCTTTATAAGCTGTCTAGAGAGTTTTATTGATGGTAGTCAAATACTGTAGTGTCCAGCATTTTGCATTTAATTTTGTCTCAAAGAACACCTGTGGCAGCTTGTTGTACTGTGCTTTCACACAGTTTTAAGACTAATTTTGCACTTGTTGTAGGAAACCAGTCTTCCAAAATGGACAAGATTTATTCCGAAATAAATGATGAAAAGTAAGTTGTGCTTTCAGTGCATGCCTTTTCTATGATGACAATTTGTTGTTGTTTTTTGCTGATTGTTATGTCTCTATCAATTGGCGGCCTGTGAGATTACAATGCGTGTGCTTTGTATTTGAGTAATGACTGTTTACTTTCATAAAAGTTCTGAAATTTTAAACCTGTATTTTACTTTTCAGAAAGTTTCTTGCTTTTCATTGTAAACAATTTTGCATAAGGTGTGTTGAGGAGGATTGAGGTTTAACTTTCACAGAGTTTTCCTTTTTCTTTTTTAGTGACTTCACAGAGGGCAGAAAGAAAAGAAGGATTTCCTCAGTAAGTATAACTTTGAATAAGACCTATATATATAGATTTTCTTTTAGAAGAAATGTAGCAATTGGTTAGGCCAGTCAAATGACCACGCAGCAGTCAGAGAAATAAAGCAAGAAAGTTTTAATTATTTGCCGGCAGCAAGCAATGGTGCAGAGGAATAAGTTCCAAAGTCCGGCCCCTCCAAACAGGGGAGGCTTCCCTCTCTACAGTACATTCTTAAATCAGGTTTTTATCCAATCAAAAGTTACAGCATTACACATGCTGTACAGTACTCAGATAGATACATTAGGTTCTGCCTAGAGATAAGGCATGAGGAGTTGGACATTCATGTCTTCCATGTCCATATGTGGTAATCTTTATCAGCCTATCTCTGTGTGTTTCTGGGTAGTGGGTGTCTGAGTGTATTTACTGGATATGGGGGCCTGGCCAGATCAACAGAATGGCTTCCTTGCTTAACATTTTAACTTTCAAAATGGATTCCCTGAGCACGTTGCCACAGTAGATTGTAGTAATCCTGACTTCACTCGCTTGTACAGAGAGAATTTAGTTCATTGGTCTTATCCTCCTGTTAGTGATTTTGTATTTGTTGTGCTAATGATTATAGTTGGCCTGATTACATCCTACATTTTGTCATTTTATTGTGTAACCCACCTGATGAACAGTGGAAAATAAATGCATAAAATGAAAATAAATGCAATGCAAAACATTTGCAATTATCTATGTATTATCCACTTTATTCCTGTCCTAGGGATAACTTTATTCCTGACCTGCAGCTGCATACATACATAATTTTGTGTGCCACCTTTCCACAGTTAAAACCATACTCAAGGTAGCTTACAACATGAAAAATATATAGAATCATAGAATCATAGAGTTGGAAAAGACCACAAGGGCCATCAAGTCCAACCCCATGCCAAGCAGGAAACACCATCAGAGCACTTCTGACATATGGTTGTCAAGCCTCTGCTTAAAGACCTCCAAAGAAGGAGACTCCACCACGCTCCTTGGCAGCAAATTCCACTGTTGAACAGCTCTTACTGTCAGGAAGTTCTTCCTAATGTTTAGGTGGAATCTTCTTTCTTGTAGTTTGGATCTATTGCTCCGTGTCCGCTTCTCTGGAGCAGCAGAAAACAACCTTTCTCCCTCCTCTATGTGACATCCTTTTATATATTTGAACATGGCTATCATATCACCCCTTAACCTCCTCTTCTCCAGGCTAAACATGCCCAGCTCCCTTAGCCGTTCCTCATAAGGCATCGTTTCCAGGCCTTTGACCATTTTGGTTGCCCTCGTCTGGAGACGTTCCAATTTGTCAGTGTCCTTCTTGAACTGTGGTGCCCAGAACTGGACACAGTACTCCAGGTGAGGTCTGACCAGAGCAGAATACAGTGGCACTATTACTTCCCTTGATCTAGATGCTATACTCCTATTGATGCAGCCCAGAATTGCATTGGCTTTTTTAGCTGCCACATCACACTGTTGGCTCATGTCAAGTTTGTGGCCAACCAAGACTCCTAGATCCTTTTCACATGTACTGATCTCAAGCCAGGTGTCACCCATCTTGTATTTGTGCCTCTCATTTTTTTTTTGCCCAAGTGCAATACTTTACATTTCTCCCTGTTAAAATTCATCTTGTTTGTTTTGGCCCAGTTCTCTAATCTGTCAAGGTCGTTTTGAAGTGTGATCCTGTCCTCTGGGGTGTTAGCCACCCCTCCCAGTTTGGTGTCATCTGCAAATTTGATCAGGATGCCCTTGAGTCCATCATCCAAGTCGTTGATAAAGATGTTGAATAAGACCGGGCTCAAGACAGAACCCTGTGGCACCCCACTTGTCACTCTTCTCCAGGATGAAGGGGAACCATTGATGAGCACCCTTTGGATTCGGTCAGTCAGCCAGTTACAAATCCACTGAGTGGTAGCATAGTCAAGACCGCATTTTACCAGCTTCTTTACAAGAACATCATGGGGCACCTTGTCAAATGCCTTGCTGAAATCAAGGTAGGCTACATCCACTGCGTTCCCTTCATCTACCAGGGTTGTAATTCTGTCAAAAAATGAGATCAGGTTAGTCTGACATGACTTATTTTTCAGAAATCCATGCTGACTATTGGTGATCACAGCATTCCTTTCTAGGTGCTCACAGACTGTTTGCTTAATGATCTGCTCCAGAATCTTCCCTGGTATTGATGTCAGACTGACTGGGCGGGAATTATTTGGGTCCTCTTTTTTCCCGTTTTTGAAAATAGTGACAACATTTGCCCTCCTCCAGTCTGCCGGGACTTCGCCTGTTCTCCAGGAATTCTCAAAGATGACTGCCAGTGGTTCTGAGATCACATCTGCCAGTTCTTTTAATACTCTTAGATGCAGTTCATCTGGCCCTGGAGACTTGAATACATCTAAACTAGCCAAGTATTCTTGTACTATCCCCTTAGTTATTCTGGGCTGTGTTTCTTCTGCTGAATCATTTACTCCAAATTCTTCAGGTCGGGCATTGTTTTTTTTATCGGAGAAGACTGAGGCAAAGAAGGCATTGAGGAGTTCAGCCCTTTCTGTGTCCCCTGTTTGCATTTCACCATCTTCTCCTCTGAGTGACCCCACTGTTTCTTTGTTCTTCCTTTTGCTACAAACATACCCATAAAAGCCTTTTTTGTTGCTTTTAACCTCTCTAGCAAGCCTGAGTTCATTCTGTGCTTTAGCTTTTCTGACTTTGTGTCTACACGTGCTGGCTATTTGTTTGAATTCCTCTTTGGTGGTTTCCCCCCTTTTCCATTTTTTGTACACATCCTTTTTTAATCTTAACTCAGTAAAAAGTTCTTTAAATAGCCACCCTGGCTTCTGTAGGCACCTTCCATCTTTCCGTCTCATTGGTATTGCCTGAAGTTGTGCTTTTACTATCTCCCTCTTAACAAACTCCCAGCCATCATGAACTCCCTTTCCTTTTAGTATTACTGTCCATGGGATCTCACCCACCACTTCCCTACTTTTGTTATATTTGTAATATAATTACACATATAACAAAAGTAGTCATAAACAATAAGACATCAAAATGTATACAACCAAATTGAAACAATTTCTGCATAAATCATAACATCCAACATAAAGATACAAAAAATTAATAACAGCAACACCCATGCTTCCAAAATGGTGTCTCCGCCCCCAAATACCTTAGCAGCTGGAGTCAATCAGATCCGCACTCTCCTAGGCCAGTTAGAAAAAGGCCTGCAAGGCAGTGAGCAGGACTTCCCAGACTCAAAGAATGTATCATAATGAAATTCTGAATATTCTGTTCAGCAATCAAGACTCTAAACATTACATATATATTGTGCCTCTTTCTGTAATGGTGGCAAAAGAGAGAGAGCTAATTTTCTGATACTAAATGTACTCTGCTCTTATAGAGCTTCATGATCTAAAACTCTGCATTTTGTGACAATTCTGTCAATAATTGGCTAAAACATATTTTTTAAACAATAGTTTAAGCTGTCATATGAACCTATATTTAATACATATGCCAAGTTTTCTGCTTTCTGAGTTATCTTGCAAAGTGAAACTTCTAGAACAATCTGTAGACTGAATCTTAAGCCATTTGTGCGTAGGGAAGGGGGAAAGCCTCAGCCAGATTTTATAGAAATTCTTGCTACTGCAGCTCTGCAGACAAAAATGCAAGCAACTGTTTAGTTCCAAGTGTCTTGCAGTGTTATCTATGGAAATAATGCTACAACAGTGTATGAAGTTCATTTCCATACATGAAAATGTTTATTTGGATTGCAGACATAGCAAATACATTTGGTAATTTTCTTTAGGACAGTTCCATTCTTCTTTTCAGTTGGAGTGTGTTCATCTGCCTTTGACTTGAAATATTCAGACTGCTAGTCTTGGTTATTAAAAATTACAAGGATAGTAAGGAATGAATTACTATCCTGAGCGACAATTCAGAAATCTGCTTTAAGTGCATTAGTGCATTCTGAAAGGCTTTATCTTGGAGATATATGCATACAATACTACTATTTTGAATAGCAGAAGTTGTTCCACAAACCAGAAATCTGTTTACTGTGTAATATGCAATGTTGCTTTAAGAAATAGTTTTGTAGCTACTTCAGAAATTGTTTGCTCAATGATGCCTATTTCCTTTGTAGATTTTAAAAGCTCCCCAGACCCCTCTCCGTGACTTAGGGAGTGGAAATGAATTAACTCAGGTAGGCATTACATTACATACAAGTGAGGTCATCTCCAAATGTAAGTCAGTGTCTGTAACCTACCACTGGTTAATTTTTTAAAAAAGATGTCTATATTTTTAAAAGTGTATAACTTCTTGACATATTTATTTTGAAGTAGCCTTGTCTCAAGTTAGTGGGTGAAATTCACTGCTGCCATCCCACTTGCGGAGCAGCTTTCAATGCAGTGGAGTAGCCTGGTAATGTAATGTTGGGGAACCTCTGGTCTGCATGCCCAATTAAGCCTGTTAGGGGATCTAATTTGGCCAATAAGGCCCAGCCTACCAGTGCTACATCTGACAACATATGCTACCTTCTCAGCAGTAGCGCCCGCCCTGTGGAACGCCCTCCCATCAGGTGTCAAAGAGATAAAAAAAGCTGAAATTTAGAAGACATCTGAAGGCAGCCCTGTTTGGGGAAGTTTTTAATGTGTGACATTTTAATGTATTTTTAATCTTTGTTGGAAGCCACCCAGAGTGGCTGGGGAAACCCAGCCAGATGTGTGGGGTACAAATAAATTGTTGTTGTTGTTGTTATACACCTGTGCAAGAGCCATCTATCAGTTGATTGGCTTCAATTAAGAAGCCCAGTTCCTTTGCCCATAAAGTTTGATTTCATTTCCAGGGGACAAAAGAAAATGGCATGTGATTGAATCAAAATGGCTCACAGGGGTTGGAGGAGGTTTCTTCCACTTCCCCATTCCTGCTACAGCTCCTTAAATCTGCTTGGGGGACCTTTGAAAGCAGCATGAAAAATGTGTGGATGTGTTGCAAAGGGACCAAGGAATCAGAGAAAATTGCCTCCCTTCATTTTACATTAGCAGATTGCTCTGCTGGATCAAAAGCATTGGATTTCACCCAACGGGTTAATTTGCATGTATGGGTGCAATCCAAACTGTCTGTGGTACTGGGTGACTTGAAAACCAGCTCCATGAGCATTGGATATTTAGCATGTTTGCAATTTAAATGTGTTCAGGTACCATAGATATATAAGTCTGTTCCTAAAGGTTAATTTTCAATAACACTTAATATCAGGTATCCTGGTTGAAAGCTTTCATATAAAAGTTGCTGCCTATGCATTTAATTTCTGTGTTGCATATTCAGGACTGCAATGTTGAAAAACGTCAGAGAAACTCCAGGCGTGTCAGTTTTGCAGCTACTATCAGGTAAGCTTATTCTTAAAGTAGCAGATCTATAAAACTGGTCTTGAATACAAACAGCCCCAAACTCCACTTAAAAAGCTATAGATCCTTATCAGCTGTCTACATTCTCTCTTAGATTGATGAGTTGTTAAGGCAAGATTTAAAAATATCAATTTAGCTGTTCTTTACTTAATGAAAATGGGGTATGGGGTATTTTAAAATCCCAGCATGCTGTTCTGATGGTCCTAAACAATATGCACTGTTATGCTACAGACTAGTATTACCACTTTTTAACACATTTGGAAACAAGTTTGGAAGATGGATCATTGCTTGTGGTGTGTACTGACATCCCATTTCGTCTCATTGCTTTGCAGATTTTTTGCTATTGTCAGAATATACTAAATAGTGCTATTTGTGGAATGGAGACAGTTTCTAAGCACAAACAATAGAAACACATTTTTATTATTTGATGCTAGCATAGCTTAGTGATTAGGGTCAGCCTAGGACTGGGAGACCCAGGTTCATATTGTTCCATTCATTCTCGCTTTTAGCATGACCCATCTCCCAGGGTTGTGAGAAGCAAGGGGAGAGAACTGTTTTTCATTATTTAAAACATTTATGTACTGCTCTTCATCTAAACCATAACAAACCAATTCACAATATATGAATATAATGCATTTTAATATGTGGATTGTAGTGTAAGAAAACACACCAAGATACAAATGACTGTATCCAACAATACATTACAACCAAGCTAGGAATTAAAAGCAAATGAATGGATACGTTTTAAGAAACGGCCAAAAACTCAGCCTGTCAATTATAAAAGGTTAAATCAAGTTTTAAAACTTTTATGTTATAAAGGCTAACTGCTCTATCACTTGTGCACTCTCCCAATAGCATACTTTAGTTCCAACTTTGCATGAATGCAAGGGACTCCTTGTATCCTGAGCTGTGACAAAATCAAAGTCTGTGCACATATAGGGTTTTATTTAGGGGTTTTTTATTGGGTTGTTGTATTTTGATTTTATGTATTTGAACTGCCCTGAGACCTTCGGGTATAGGACAGTATAGAAAATAAATAAATAATATGAATGTTTGTTTTCTTTACAGCAAATATTTCCAAGTTAGTAAAACTGTAATTCCTTTTGTCTGTGTGTTTTAGCATCTTCCCATCAGATCCTCCAGCCACTGAGGTATCAGACCATACCGGTGAGAACTTTTGTTCATTTTTATGTTTTGGGATGATAACGAGAGCCTTATTACATTCACCAACATCAATGCTGATGTTTCTTTCATGATGTTTTTTGTTTAATTTTAGGAACAGCAACAGCAAAGAATCAAGACACATTTAATCAGTAAGCCTGAAATGAATTGCCCAATAGAACAGATTTCTTAGTTTTAAAGTACAGTGGTACCTTGGTTTAAGAACAGCTTAATTTATGAACAACTTGGATTAAGAACACTACAAACTCGGAAGTAGGTGTTTTGGTTTGTGAACTTTGCCTTGGAATAAGAACGTTTCGCTTCCTGTTGAGTGTGTTCCATTTGTAAATTGAGTCCCCTGCTGGTATGGGAAAGCACACCTTGGTTTAAGAACACTTTGGTTTAAGAACAGACTTCTGGAATGGATTAAGTTCGTAAAGCAGGGTACCACTGTAGTCTGAGACATGATTTCCAGTCATATAATACTTCTACCAGTGTTGACTGCTTAATGCAGTGTTTCCTAAACTTCTGGTAAATGGGAAATCATTTTTCATGGACTGAAATTCCACCTGATAGGGTTTGTTCCTAGAGTGTGCAAGATGGCAATAGTCAGCCTCCTCTGAGGGCATAAATTCTAACTCTGGAGTGATTGGGCTACTCAGTCTATTGCTTTCTCATGGCATGCTGGTATATTCCAATAGACAATGCGAGAATGATTGACTTGATGAAGGGATCTACTGCATAGGAAACTTTATTACATGCCTTTAGAGCTGGAAGAGTGATTTAACTGATAACTACATTTGTAATTGATCTTAACAGTGGGTTGGATTTCAATTAAAGTGCATGTAACAGGGTCATAGTATAATAGAAGTAGTGGTATAATTCCAGTAGTTATAGTTCTGTTAATTGCTAGTTTTCCTGTTGAGATAATCTTTGATATAAATTAAATCAAGTTATGATTTATTGTTACTGCCATTTTAAGGAATGCAGAACTGGAAGGCGACCTGTGTAATATCACTGGTACGTATGAAAACAGCGATTACCTTTAAATATCCACTGCTTTTTGATAATATGTTAAAATTTTGTATGATATGGTTTTGCAAATATATTTGCTACTTGGAAGTGACATAGATCTTACTTAATTTGTGGCAATAAAGCCTCAGAGCCCATGTGGTGACATAGAAAGTTTGCTGGAAGAACTAAACAGTCCAGCTTCTGTGAAGGATGAAGAAATTGTCGATTTTGAATTAGAACAGCAATCCAACACCAGTGCCCCTTACACCAGACTGTGAAAGATTTGGATTGGGTGGAAGTGTACCTTTGCTACTGGCAGTATCCCTGTTGGTGGGGGCCAGCAGAAAGTCTCAAAACCGGGTATTCTGAGAGAGAAGGCGGGTCTGAGCTGGCCGAGGTTCCAATGGGTCCTGAGCTGGTTTTGCTGCCATCATGTGATGGCATTGGGCCTGATAAGACCTGACTGATGCACAAGCCTGGAGCTGACACAGGGATCAGACCTGATCCTGCCCTACCTTCCACTATGGCCACTGAGAGCAGACTGGGTGGGTGTGGATGCAGCTGTGGCTCTACTTCTCTGTAAAACCACACCAGTGGGAAGTTGGCTTGCACCCTGAAGCAGTGGTTTTCAACCTTTTTGAGTCCACAGCTCCCTTGGCCACCTTCTTTGTGCAACTCTCCTATGTGATACAAGTGAGTCCTCATTTATGTGGGGGTTCCATTCTGGACCACTGTTCACATCACCTAAACACATAGGTGGGGATTCCCCTGTTCTGATCCTGCCCCATAGCTGAGCAAGTCTCGATGTCCCTGCTGCTTGCGAGCAGGAGGGACCCCAGGGCTTCTTTGCAAGGCTTAGCTGGGGGGGGCGATAGCAGCCCAAAGAAGCTGGGAAAGGAACAAGCTGTATTGTCCCAGTGGTACTCCTCTCTCTGCAGTGTGAGGGGCAGAGCAATGGCAGCTTCACCTGGCAGTATATCACAGGTGAAACTGCAGCTGCTTCTGAGTCTCTCTGCTGCTACCAACGGCCGAATGGTGAAAGCGGCGCTCAGGAGTGGTGCCAGTGTCACCCGCAATATACTGCTGGGTGAAGCCGCCATCACAGTCCGCTCCTCATACCAGTCCTGCTCAGTGTATCGCTACATTACCCAGGCCTAGCCAGACGTGAAGTAGCTGGGGGTGGGTGTGTTAGGGCTACTAGGGCTAACCTTTTCCAGATCATGGTCAATTCTCGAAGGGCCAAAGTGAAAATGGCCAGTTTTTACTTTGCGCAAAGTTTCTGTGATCTTTTTCATCAGTAAAATAAATTTATTTTTTTAAAAAAAATGGACGGATTTAGGGGGCTCTGAGTTAGAGTTAGGCCAAAAAAAGTTTGGATTCACAACATGGGAATAATTGGTTCTTTTTAAAAAATGGACAAACTTTGATGGAGGCTCACACAAGATCTCTTGGTCAGCCACCCCAGTCTGGAGTCTGATAGAATAATTGTGGCAGTTATGGCTCCTATGACCTAGCAACCCCCAGGTGGCAAGAAAAGCCAGGAAGCATGGTACGTCTGAAATTCATGCATTAATTTGAACTAACCAGCCAATACTTTGGTTTCAGAATGTCTGTTGCGTAAATAAACAATTTTTTGATTTTTTTTTTCCTCAACAGGGATGAACACCTTACTTCATGCTCCCATCAGGACACCTTTGCAACAATTGGAGGTAAAAAAAAACACCATTTGTTCCTCTAACATAATACCATATATACTCGAGTATAAGCTGACCCGAATATAAGGCGAGGCACCTAATTTTAGCACAAAAAACTGGGGAAAATTATTGACTCAAGTATAAGCCGGTTCACCACACCACAAACCGGGCAGTGGCAGCAGCGGACAAAGAACAAGCAGCCCAAAAGGGCTGCTCTCAGGCTGCTCGTTCCTCCGCCGTCACCTCTGCTGCTCAGAAGAGCAGGCATAGGAGCCGCGGTTGGGAGCAACGCAGCGCCTCTCCCAACCACGGCTCCTGTGCCCGCTCTTGTGAGAAGCGGGCGTCGGCGGCGGGACCAGCAGCAAGAAAGGGCTCCTTTCAGACCGCTCGTCCCTCCACCGCCACCTGCCTCACTCAAGTATAAAATTCTGTATACTAGCTTTCATCAATCAGATGTTTTTGGGCCTGCCCACCCCCCATGTTGTTCAAATACAACTTCAATGATGTCATGGTGGCTGAGGTTGATGGGCCTTCTGGTCTAACATCTGGAGGACACCAGATTGGCAAAGACTGCTGTCAACAAAATGAAGAGCAACACACTGAAGAATACAGTGGTAACCTCGGGTTACATACGCTTTGGGTTACATACACTAACCTAGAAATAGTGCTTCAGGTTAAGAACTTTGCTTCAGGATAAGAACAGAAATCGTGCTCCGGCGGCAGCAGGAGGCCCCATTAGCTAAAGTGGTGCTTCAGGTTAAGAACAGTTTCAGGTTAAGAACGGACCTCCAGAACGAATTGAGTACTTAACCCGAGGTACCACTGTACAGTGGTACCTCTGGATGCGAATAGGATCTGTTCTGGAGCCCCGTTTGCATCCTGAAGCTAACGCAACCTGCGTTTGCGCTGTTCGCGATTCGCCGCTTCTGCGCATGTGTGTGATGTCATTTTGAGCGTCTGCACGAGCAGCGAAACCAGGAAGTAACGGGCTCGGAGCGCAACCCGAAAATACTCATCCCAAAGCTACTTCAATCCGAGTTATGACTGTACTTATTTACTTTAGAAGACCTGGTTCTTCCCTGCCCCCAATCTTTACATTGTTCGTTCAGCTAGTCAGTAGTGTAATCTGGCCTTAACATTTTTGTATCTGAAATTTAGGTTGATTGTGCTTAGCAGTTAAGTATAGGCGGCAACCATTTTGCATGGGGGCTCTATTCCTGGACCCCACACGCATCAGTGGAACATGCATGAGCCCGTTCCACCCCCATTCCTCCCCTCCAAAAGGACCCGCGTGTTGGCAGTCGTGTGTCAGTTGGATGTGCTTAAAGTGTTCGCTGCCTGTACATAAATTTCAGTAAGCAGTTTGTTTCTTTTTCTTTTTTTTAATAGGATAATGTAAACACCAGGCAAGAATGGAGCAAAATGGATAGGACGCTCCTCTTCTCAGATGAAAATGAAATGGACATGACGTCTGGTCACACTATAATAATTAAGCATGCCACTGAATTGAAACAAGAAGTTATACAAATGAATGATCTCAGTTTTAATAGCTGCGCTACAAAGGGGAATGAGTCCTGTTTGTCTCAACAGAAGACAAACACTGAAAACACAAAGAAAATAAATTTTGATGACTTCTTGAAAAGCTTGAAGTCCACTAAACTATTTCCTTCACCCATTGCTTCAGAGGCTTCAGAAAGAAATGCGTGTCCTTCAAAGGAGAATGTATACACCTACTTAGAAGGGGGAAATAGCAAGAACACAGATTTTGGAAGACCCGCTAACAGGCAAAACTATGCAAACGTTAATGAAGGGGGTGTTAGCATAAAAAATGCTAGCAGTGATGCCTCAGTGTCTTGTTATCAGGGAACTATTCCATTTTCTATGCCCTTTGGATCTGTTACTTCTATGCCTGTTCTGCATGGTAACACTAATAGAAAAAGTGGGGTTTTAAACAATGCAGCATCCTTAAATTCTGCAGATAAAACTTCTATATTTGGATTTGGTGAGGACATGGAAATAACTAAACCCACATACTTAATTGATAATCCTATAAATGCTGCTGGATTCCAAGATATGTCATCTCAAGAAATGGGAATTGGTAAGAAAGGTATAACTCTATTAGATAAGACAGTTTTATTTTCCCTGAATGAAGACAATGAAATGGAGTTTACCAAGAGCTGTACAGTAGCAGCGCAGTATGATATACAGCAGTGTGAAAGAACATCTCAAGTGCCCTCCTTACAACCTTTGGATAAAACTGTTTATCATAACAACATGGATGAGACTAAAGCCATAACAACCATAATAGAACAACCTGTAAAAGCTGCTGGTGCCCAAGCTATGCAAAAACAAAGTGAGTTGGGGTCAACTAATGTAACCAGACCAGCTTGTGACAAAACTCTTGTATTTCCCCAGAGTGAAGACAATGAAATGGAGTTTACCAAGAGCCTGACAATGGCAGTAGAGGAAGCTCCTCTAGCACAATCATGGATACCTGCAGGGAGTACCAACATGTCTGTATTTAGCAGTAACATGGCAATAAGCAAGTCCACAGCTTTTCCAGAAGATAAAACGATTATGTATATGCACAATGACGGCATGGAAGTAACTAAGCCTATAAGTCACATAATCGATACATCTCGAGAAGATACTACTTTCAAGCCTTTGCAGCTGAAGAAAAAAGAGATGGACAAGGTGATTCGATCAAGTTCAGCCAAGGAAGAGACCATGTGTTGCTTGGATAAAGACAATGAGATGACGTTTATGAGGAGCCATACAGTGTCAGTAAACAGTGATATTATCCCATGGGCCAAGGTAGCTACTCAAGTACTGTCCTCAGCTCCAGTAGATAAAAACAGTATGTCCACACACAGCAGTGATGCAGCAATAACGAAATCCACTACTTTTGTTCCTGCAAATAAAACGATAATGTGTAATAACTCAATGGAAATAACAAAACCCATATCGAGTGCATTTTTAAACAGATGTTTCAAGTCTTTGCTGCAGCAAGAGATGAGCAATACCACAATACCAGGCTCAGTTACAGATAATAATGTTCTTGCCCTACATGATAATGAAATGGAGATGACAAAGTGCCATACAATAACTGTAAATGTTGATAACATCTCCCAGTCAGAAAACACCCCCCGTATACAATTTCATCAGGATGATATGAACATTGCAGGATCTTATTCCATTGCTAAAAACCCTAAGGGAAACTTGCCTTGGAAGGTGATGAAGCTGGAAATGGATGCTGGGTGGGAACCCTCGTCAGATCAACTTGCAACATTAGCTATGGCTGGCACAGAAATGGTTAAAAGGCAGACAATGCCATTTGACAGCAGAACATCCATGTATTGCCAGCCAGCTAGCCAAGCTCAGCTCTTAGGCCACCCCAATAAGACTGATTCATTTGCATTTAACCAGGATGGCACAGAAGTCACAATCCTGCCACCTAGTGCTGCTGTTAATGGGAACCTGGAGGCACCTGAGAAACAAGAAATGCTAACTAAAAACTTAAGACAGAATTTAGGTAATGTACCTTTCCCTACATGTAGGGGGACATTGCAAGATATAGAAGCTACTAACATGGACCTTCCTCCCAACAATAACATTACTTCAGAGGAGGTACCAATCCTTTTGTCTAAACTATCTGATGTCAGTGATTGTTCAAAGCTTAATGATAATGGGAAGAAGTCTGAACTTTTCCTACCCTCTCAAGACATTGGGAAAGAATTGCCCCAAATGGCAGTGAAGCCAGCTGATCATTTGGAGTTGAGAGAAGACGTAAAAAAAGTATCTAATATTCCTATTGCTTCTAATGAGTGGACAAACAATGATTTTACAGATGTTGCTCCTCTCTCTGTGCCCTTAAATGCCATGTGGAATGATAGCTGTAAGATGAAAAAATCAGCCCTGGGTATCTTCCCACCTAAACTGCCAAATAAAAGGAAGCCTACTATTTCTAATGTAGAATATATTGGTGCCAGATCAGAAGAGAAGGTAGAAACTCAAGGTTCAAAAATCACTCAATTTCTCAGGAGATCCCTGGACAAAGTTACTCCCAACTTGAGTCCATCTCATTATATAGATGAAGAGCTGCTTCCTGCATGTGTAGGTGAAATGGATTTTGATGAGTCTTTAGGTTGTGAAGTGCCAGAAAAGCTGATGAATGAAAAGGAGCTTGCTGATACGGAAGGCTGTCTGCTTGAAGTGTTTGAAACAAATAACAGGAAGAGAAGGTCTTGGAATCAAGATGGTGAGAAACTTCAGCAGGAAAAGAAGTTCAAGATAGACGAGGGCTGGAATGATGCAGTAGAGTTCAAGCAGGTGGGTTTAAGATGATTGTTTGGCACTTGGTCACATTTTCTCGAGTCTATAAAATCACCTATGAATTAATGAACAAAGCACATATTTAACAGTGGGTTTTATCCTAAAGGAAGCTGAAATGGTATAGTAGTTATAAATTCATTAAGTGGTTTGGGGCAACTGATTATTCTTTCAGTTGTAGTGCTGTGCTCCTGAAGTGTGGGTAAGAAATAACATTTTTTAAAATCAGCTGGTCTTTCAAATATTTGGTGATCCACAGCAAACAAAGAAATACTTGAGTTGCTGTATCAACAAAATAATCTTGCTAATTTAACTTTTATTGAATAATATATTTTTTTTAGCCCCTCTCCAGCACAATGTTAGCTCATGAAACACAGGAAGGTGAAAATGTTACTGACCTATTAGCTACAAATATGGAAAAGAAGCAAAGCAGCAACAGCAGCTCTTTGGATTCGGTTAAGGCTGATACAGACTTCTCTAGTAAGAATTCCTTCTTATCTGATTATATTGATTTCAACTAATTCCATCAGTAAAGAACACTACAGTATCTTGTATATGATAGAGGTATTCAGGAATGAATGGCTTCACAAGCACACCTATGCAAATAGGATAGACAAGCTTCTAAATGAGACACTCTTGTATTTAGTGTCATCTAAGGGTTCCAATGGAATTTCTCAAAATAACTTGTCAAAAGATTATACCTGATTTGTGCCCATATGCATAGTCATGCTTCGTCAGGTTACTGTTCTACTTTTGCAAGTCCAAGTAGACCCACCCCTGCCCCCTTTGCATTTCAACAATATCTTAGAGCAAGAAGCTGCTGAAGGAGAGGACAGTGAATTGAGGTCTACTTAGTTTGGGGCAATTTTCCTTTCTCAGCAGCCCTGTATCCCTGCCGCACCCACTCCAACCCTCTGGCGAAACTTTTGAGTGGGTGCAAATAGCTATAGTGGTGAGTTAAGCCAGTAAAAAAATATCCTGTAAACTTACTTAACATACCTGGAATCCAAACCATCACCTCTGATTAGAGGCTCCTCTGAGATGCTTCTTCAAAGTGGGAAGCTATAATGGACAAAAGTGCCAGGTCCTCTGTTCTCTTACAGTTTTAAGTCATACTCTTACCACAATTCACCCTTTCTTCCTTTGGCACTACTAAGAACGCAGTTGCCTTGCTGGCTAAGACTAGAAGTCCATCTCCTTCAGTGTTCTGTTTTCAAAAAGAGCCAGCAAGCCCCCACACAGGGTATGATGAATATAGATAGGCTATTTGCTCCAGTATTTATGGAAGTCTATTGACACTAATAAGAAGCTTATGTTCTTAGCTTTTAGGGTTAATCGCTATTGATAGATTGATCCTTAATAGCTATTGGTGGTTGATCCACCCTAAACTTGTCCGATGCTGTTGAAAACTCTAGCATTGTTGCATATTGTTTTGGTAAATTCAAGAAGATACCCATGTATTAAACTGTCCACCAAAGGCTATTAGATGGTGCCTCCTCTCTCTGGCAGGAGGAACATAATGGCAAGGGGGAAACTAGCCTGGCTCTGGCCATTGGTCAGAAATGAGCAACTGCAGAGAGCTGCTCTTCTCTCCCCTCCCCCGGAAAAAACTGTTCCAACTGCCAATTGCCCTGAGATTTAGAACCAAAGGAAAATGCACATGTCCTGCATTGGTCAGAGCATCAGGAGCTGCTGCGTGTAATCTGCCTTGAATAGCATTTGAATCATCTAAAGATTTTACCTAACATTTTTTATGCTTCTAGTATTTTGAGAGCAGCATTTTGTTATTAACTACACTATTTGTATTTTATTTTCTTAAATAAACCTCTGTATTATGAATTGGGGGTGCAGATCTACTCAGTTACAGGCACTTCATTGTTAAGATCTCAAAGATCACCAGGACTTGATCTAACAAAGATCACAATCCTAAATCAAATCACTTCAGACCACTAGTCTAGTCTGAAGTGGCCTTTACTTAACATTGATATGTTGTGGGTATTCTGTATATAATTGGGACACAATTTCTTGTTTAGCACGTCTGTTTTTCCCCCTAGTTCAACAAAATAGTGAAATGGAGATTCCGCTTCTCACGAACATTATTTGTGACCAAAATTTGAAGGAGGTATGTAAGAAGCTTAAAGCCCTTTAATTCTCTTTTCTGTGAACAGTGTATTTATTGCTGCAGTTATAGAATAACACCCTTCGTGATATTCAGTAGGCTTCCATTTTAGATGTGTAATTTAAGACATTCAGATAGTCTTCTCTCCATTACCAGATGCCTCTGAATGTTACTGCTGTTGATTTGTTGTGTTTGTGTTGTTTCTGCTGAGGCTGCTTTTTATTAATTTATCATTTTAATCTTAGTATTATGATTTGTGTTTGTTTTTGATCTTGAACCTCAGGTAATACTAAGCCTATTTTAAGTAGCTATGTGTGAACACTTCATTTTCAGAAACTGCAGGATGGTACTATCACAGTCGGTGAATTTTTCACACTCCTCCAAGTTGATGTGATACATTCTCCTCACCAGAGTTTGGTCTCACCCAAAGTAAGCATACAAACATACAGATCTACATTTAATAACATATGTAAAATATGTGTTTGGAAATTGTTACAAGACCCACACTATATATACTCATCAACTCTTTTTGACTTTTTGCTTCAGTTTCAGAATGAGCTTGGTGATGACTTGTACCATATGTACCATATGTTAACAGAGATCCATTAGTACTGTACGTGCGTTTGTAACTCTTCATGCAACCATTACAGTCGGCGACAGCTTCATTAACCATGAGCTTGGCCAAAGTTTGCTTTTGTCTTTCTTGCTCTTGGGCAATTTAAAAAGCCTCTATTCAGAACTCCTGCAGCAATAAAGACACACTTAACATCTGGCTGTAATTCTTCTATTTGAATATACATCATGTATTTTGGACTCTTAAATATATGAAACCCTGTTGACTTTTATTTTCCTCTCTACAGCATGCAGTTAACACAGCTCTTACCCCAGAAGATGAGTTTTTGAACGAGTACGTTTACTGTCCCAAGTTCCAAATTTACAAAGAAGATTGCCAAGCTCTCTACCAGATAATAGAAGAGTAAGATACTTGCAAATTTTGTTCATAGAGTATATTTTTGATTACTGCAACTTCTGTCAGATGTGTGTTATCATTGATATAAGTTGATCTCTTCAGTAGGGTTTGCATGACATTTTTGCTGGGAGTTTCACAAGCTCTTTTAAATGCAGGTATTGAAGTTGTCTGTGCGCCTTACAAGTATGCTGGAGAATGCAGGCACTTATCTCTTCCATATTTAGCTTTTCCTCCCTCCCACCCTTTGCTCCCAATTTTCTGGGATACAGTGGCCATATCCATTATCTGAACCCTCTTATTAATTAGAAGAGGTTGAAATTGGTGATAAAAAATTCAGGCAACTATAATGTGGAGATATCGATCTTCCCTGATCGATGGGGCCGCGATCTCAGACAGCTTTACGATCCCAATCAATCATTTACAGCGGTCCGGCACGCTTCCTCCGAAGCTGCGCAATAACTCCTGCTGTCTCTTCTCAGTCACGGCTTGTAGCAGAGTAGAAGCACAGCGTGTAAAGCAGTCTTGCTTCTTGTAAGCACACATAGACAGATTTGTCTATTTACAGCTCTTTATTACAACATTTCAGCATCAAAGTCCAGGGCTTCTTTCAGCCATGTCTCTCTCACAGATACACAGAGAGAAGAAGAAGTGAAAGTACAGGGAAAAAACTCCTCCTCCTTAGCTTCTAAAAGCTTCTGTCTCCGCCCAGCTTCTGTAAGCTGACGTCAGCAGGTGACACACACCAGGGAATTTAACCAGTTAAGTTCTGAACTATAACACCCCCCCTTGTGTCCCTGCGTGATACCTGTGCAACATCTTCAGTAACACCTTGTGAGATCGATCCCTTCCCCAATGCCTTGTGCCCTCCCTTGGCAAACCTGTTTGGCATTTGTGGAACCACCTCACAACTCTCAGAATCGCACTGTGCGAAACTTACCCACGCACCTGTGGCCTGGTACCTCTCTGGTGGGATACCTTTTGTTGTGCGACTGGACCTCCTAGGCACAAACTCAGGTGTTCCCTCTGACTCACTTTGATCAGCAGGTGTGTCCTCTGCATCATGGGATTCACCCTCTGACTTAAAGCGTCTTCGAATCCTCTCCATCACACTCACAGGAGAACTAGGCTCACTTTTGGGCTGTTGTTTTACAACTTGTGGAGATGCCCTATCCTGCTCCTGACCCTGGTCAGTGACCTGGTCGTCATCAGCAGCCTCAGCCTCTTCTTCCGCCTCATCAGAACTGTCTTCTGGATCAGAGAGACAATCTGAGAGAACATCACGCCTGACAGGAGTCTTTGACTTTACATCCTCCTCTAAGAATTCAGCGTGTTTACTGATCAGCACCTTACTCTGATCACCTGATGGGTAAGCAAAACGCCATGCACGGGCATCTGGCTCATACCCACAGAAGATCATTTTCTGGACTTTGGCTCCATCTGGCCCCTGCAAAGCCTTAGGCAAAGCGACAAGCGCAGGAGTTCCAAAAGTCCGCAGAAAGTGAACCTGGGGTTTGCGGCCATTTAACAAAGAGAACGGTGTGTCACCTACCAGTGAGTTGTAGACACGATTCCAGGTGAATGACACAGCCCTAGTAGCCTCCAGCCAAAACTCAGGAGGTAACCTGGCTTCTCTCAGCATCACCTGTGCAGCCTTAACCAGAGCTCCACTCCTCAGCTCTGCCACCCCCCCTTGCTGGGGTGAAGTAACTGTGTGGCGTATCCCTCTCTTCTGCAAGAACTTCTGCAACGCAGAACCAGTGTACTCAGCATTTCTGTCACTGATGATCGCTTGAACCCTGGTGGAGAACCTCTGTTCCACCCCCTCAATCCAGCTCTTGATCAGCTGTGCTGCATCCTCCCTGGATTTGAGACCGTGAGCCCAGGAACTCTGCGAGAAATCATCCAGAAAAGTTAGCAGAAACCTGGCCCCCCCTAGACTTGGTTCCTTGACAGGACCGGCCAAATCTATGTGTACCAGCTCAAAAGGTTTAGTGGTAACACGTTCCACCTTTGGGTAACTGCACCCTCTCACCTTTGCTTGCTTGCAAGTGTCACAATTAATGGCACTTTGACAATTTTTAATTCTGCAACCTGTAACAACCTCAGGTAACACCTGCAAATCCTCTACCGGCCCATGAATTGTTCTCTGATGCCATACGCATGCACATGAAACATTATGAGCGGGAATTGTAGCACGCTGGTTGGGAACTGTAGCACGCGACGCTTGTGCTTTCTCAACCTTCCCCTCACCTCCAAGAGACGTTTTAAGAATGAAAAGATCATTCTGTCCCTTCCGCACTTTGGCCAGTAACCTCCCCCCTTTGGAGATTGTGCAGACATTTTCAAAACAAACTTTGAACCCCTTACTTAACAAATAAGGCACAGATAGCAAACAGTGATGAATTTCTGGAACAATACAAAAATCCACCGTCTCCTGTAAAACAGAAAGATAGGCATTAGTACATTTGAGAACTCTAGTTTTCTGTCCATTCGCGAACTTAATAGTTTGTCCCTTCGGAACTGCCGTGCAATTCCACCTCTCGACTGCAGGGGTCTCTGGAACCATGTTGCGGTTAGCTGCAGAGTCTATTACAAGGGCCATTTCGGAATTTCTCACTCGGCCGTCTTCAAACACTGCCATACTCGCAGAAACTTGATAAGACTCTTCCTGTTGTTTACCACGACCACCTGGCTCAGCTCCACGCCTGCCTGTCTTCCCAGGCCTGTTGCCATGGAAACCTGCCTGATTCCCATGGGAAAAGTCCTTGCAAACATCCTGCATCGGCTCTCTGCTCCGGTGGGGGCAACTGCCACGCCGACGTTGAACTCCAGTGGAAAAACACTGCCCGGGGCTCCTCCCAGCTGGCCTGGCCTTCCTCCTTCTGGAACGACGCCTTCCACCAGACTGGCCCCCCCTGAAGCTCCTCTCTGCTTCAGCACAAAGCGAAAGTTGTTTAAACTCGCCTTTGGAACTCTTCGCCCCCCCGATCTGCTCACTAGCGCTCCTAGAGGCTAAGACATCGGGAACAGGGCCTGCCAGTCCAGCGTCTCCAGGACCCAGTCCATCACACAGACGTGTAGAAGCATTACAACAGCTCCCCAACACTGTCTCAGCCCCCATTGGGCTTTCTGGGCATCCTTCTGCCTCTCCTGGGCCTCCTTCAGGGCTCTGGCCTTTCGCTGACGCCTCACACAAGCACGGTGCAGCACTAGTACAGCTGCCAGCAATAGTCCCTTCTGCCCCCTCTGGGGGCCCACAGCTTCCCTCAGCTGTGTGTTGACTCTCAAGAATGTGCCCAGCGCCATCTTGCCTCTCCCCTTCTGACGCAGCCGCGTCTAGGCCATGGCGTTCCACTCCTGCTTCACAAGCCTCACGGAGTGCTAGCCATGCAACCTCAGGCCTCTCAGCATCTAGGACAATAGGCTTCAGCGCATCACTTACATTCTCTGCCAGAAATACTAGCACACACTTCTCAGCTTCGCTCAGCTCTGTTGCTGCTCCAGCCGCTTTCTGTAGTGGCTGGACTGCCTCCCAAAGGCTTTCTCCGACCAATAACAGTTCTACGTGGAGACTCCACGTCCACCAGCCCTCGCGCGTCAGCTTTTCACATGGTAGCTTAAGCTCAAAACCATGCTTCTGGAACTGCGCCATCTTCTCCCCCCAGTGCCCCAGCTTACTCACGTAGCAGTAGCCTCCAGCACCTGTCTTTGGAGAAGCGATTTTTCAGCTGCGTTTCAGCTCTCTGTATATCAGAAGCTCTCACTGTCTCTCGGAAGCAGGCAATTAATCATCCTTGCTCTCCGGCACCCACGCTGACTTCAAAGCGTTCCTGGAGCTCACACCGACTGCTTTACGAGCGTAGGCTGACCACCCATAACCTGTGGAGATATCGATCTTCCCTGATCGATGGGGCCGCGATCTCAGACAGCTTTACGATCCCAATCAATCATTTACAGCGGTCTGGCACGCTTCCTCTGAAGCTGCGCAATAACTCCTGCTGTCTCTTCTCAGTCACGGCTTGTAGCAGAGTAGAAGCACAGCGTGTAAAGCAGTCTTGCTTCTTGTAAGCACACATAGACAGATTTGTCTATTTACAGCTCTTTATTACAACATTTCAGCATCAAAGTCCAGGGCTTCTTTCAGCCATGTCTCTCTCACAGATACACAGAGAGAAGAAGAAGTGAAAGTACAGGGAAAAAACTCCTCCTCCTTAGCTTCTAAAAGCTTCTGTCTCCGCCCAGCTTCTGTAAGCTGACGTCAGCAGGTGACACACACCAGGGAATTTAACCAGTTAAGTTCTGAACTATAACATATAAATGGTTATCTCCCCGCCCCCCCAGTAGAAATGCTTCCTCAATTGTTTTATTGTTTACGTATGTATACAGAAAAGAAGTGAATGAAGAAAGATGTGGCCTAGGTAGAGATGCTGGAGGATTTAATTTACTCTACCTTTTAGAACAAACTTGGCTTATTCACTATACTTCAAGAGATGCTCTAAGAAGCAACTGGATATCATTCATTACATGTTGCCTCTTCCAGGGTAATTGTACAGAAAAAAGGAGGCTGTCAACATTGGCACCACCGTTACACTTACACACACACACCACTATAATTATTTAGGAATAATTATACACATAATAATATATGGCTGCTTCCTAGAGCATTTTCACAAATATTTTCAACCTGTGTAGAAGGAGCTGTATTTTCTAGCTGTTCTAATTAGAATAAAACTGAACAAGAAAAGAACTAAGAGGCATCCTTCAGTTCACCATATTACAAACCTAACATTTGTTTATTTACTAAAATGTTGTGTTTAGTTGTGAAAAAAATTAAGGTTGTTTTAAATTGACACAGAAATGGGGCTTAATGGTGAACATGTGCAGAACAGAAACGGTTGTGATAAAGTACATTACTTCCATCTCTAGATATAAGGTGCCTTTGATCATGATGAAGGGAGCCCAGCAGTTAAATATGATTGAAGGTCAAAGTGAGCTGAATTAAATGTAGGTGAAATATGTGGCTAGGTAGTAGATCATCATGTTCTACAGCAGCTAAACCTCATTGAGATATATTTTCCTGGAAGAGCTTGGAAGGTTTCATACAGATGATGAAGAAGTAGAAGAGTTTGGATTTGATATCCTGCCTTTCACTCCCTTTAAGGAGTCTCAAAGCGGCTAACATTCTCCTTTCCCTTCCTCCCCCACAACAAACATTCTGTGAGGTGAGTGGGGCTGAGAGACTTCAAAGAAGTGTGACTGGCCCAAGGTCACCCAGCAGCTGCATGTGGAGGATCGGAGACGCGAACCCAGTTTCATAGATTGCAAATCTACCACCCTTAACCACTACACCACACTGGCTCTCTAAAACCTCAAAACCCTTAAGCAGTGAGAGCAAAAGGCCCATGTGAGGTGCTGCTACGTCTGCTTTAGGGCACCTCAGGCCCCTTTTTCAGAGGCACCTGAAAACCCTGCAGGTGACCTCTGACACAGCAGAATTAGCTAGAGTCAGAAAAAGAAACAGAGGATATCTAAGTGACACAGATGGGGCTTTTTGGATCCTAGCCAATGTGTTCCTGCATTGGCTTGGATGCTGTCAACAGCATACCTGTAGTCCAGTACACATAATCTCTAAATAGGACAAATCCTGCTGGATGAGACCAAAGGACGGACTAGTCCAGCATTCTGTTCCTACAGTGCCTAGGAGTTGGCCACAAGTGGAGTTGGCCCAATGAAATTATGTTCTCAGAAATGCTAGCTTAGAATAGTTTCAACATTAAAATCTATGAAGAGCAGAATATATTCTAGGCCAGAATCACAGGTCATTTGAAGGCGCTGCTTATTCTCTTAAGATAGAAGCACATCAGAATGCTAATATTATAATATATTAAAATGTTATATATAGCCTCAGTTCTGGCACCTCTTAGGTGGGCACCATTGCCATTCTAAGAGAACAAGGGAGGCATTCATGGTGAGTTCCGGCACCTATTTTTCTAGGAAAATTGCACAATATAATTATTACAATCATTATTTATAATTAATATTTCAGATTAAAATTGTATGCCGAGTACCAGCATAAACTTCTGGTGAATGTGAACAAAAGTCTATGGGGAGTAATGAGAACCTGTTCGGATGAGGAGGTATGGGCAGCTGACTCATTCTGAATAATTAAATGTTTGTTTGTTTGCTTAGAAAGCTACAGACTTCTAATGCATTTGCATCTCTCATGGCAGTCTGCAACAATTAAAAACAACAATCCCATACAGTGGTACTTCGGTTCTCAAACGTAATCTGTTTAGGAAGTCCGTTCAACTTCCAAAACATTCGAAAACTGAGGCACAAAGGGCTGGCTTCAAGTTCAATTGGAAAACACGCAGTGGAAGCCGTTCAACTTCCGAAGTTAATTTGAAAACAAAAGCAATTACTTCCGGGTTTTTGGCGTTCGAAAACTGAAATGTTTGGCTTCTGAGACGCTCGAAAACTGAGGTACCACTGTAATAGGAATAAAACAATTTAAAGGCAGAAGCAGGCTTGGCAGATCAAAAAATTAAAAAATGAAAGACCAGTGATTGCCAAAAAAGTAAACTTTCTCAGTTAGTGGAAAACTGTAAGAGAAGGAGCCAATTGGATCTCACAGGAAGGGTATACCACTATTTGGGCATTGGAAGTTCCTCTTTTGTCTCATCAACCATACCGTGGTCACAAGTGGGACACAGTATAGGCCTCTGCAATATATTGTACAAAGTGGTCAGGCTAATGTAAGAGGAGATGGTTTCTCAGTGATGTTTCTAAATCCGTATAATAAAACACTGAAAAAATGGCTGTTTAGTTGGTGGAGGGAGGAATAATGCAATAAAATCTAGATCTGTGGCATTGAAGGGTACTTTTAATCAAATGGGGTGCAGTCTGCATAAACTAGTTTTGTGGTATGTTCTTATACAAATAATGAGCATACACAGAGAGATATCTGTTGCAGACATGCACCAAGGACCAAACTACACATTGCAAATGAAGGGTGAAGCAACTTACTCTAGGGACACCTCCATAAAGAACTTAAATTTGCAGCTGGTGAGCAGACAAGCAACACACGGGGGTGGGAAAAGAAGGTGTTTCCTGGGACAACTTGCCTTTGAGGTGCTTCCCACTGCCAACCAAGGTGCGCTTGAGAGGTTCTGTCATTAAAAAATAAAATAAGACTATCATGTTCACTTCCAGTTCCCTTATTCTGCTAATGTATTCTATTTCACTGCAGCTGAAACGCTTTGGAGAAGGGCTACGTGAAATGAAATCCAGTTTCCTCAAGAAGAGTAAAGTTCTTGCTCACAAAGGAAAAGCAACATTATATAGAAAGCTGGTGCAAAATGGACAGGTAAATTTTTGAGGTAACCAGTGAGATGAGGTGAGCTTCATGCCTAAACAAGGATTTGAACCAAAGTGTCTCTGGTTAAAGTCCAACACTGTAACTGCTGCATATGAGAGAGGTTGTCTTATTTCCTCATGTCCTTAAACACAGTTTGGTTCCTGGATTTAGCTTCACATTTATATTATGGAATAAAATGGGGAAATAGCATGGGTGCTAGAGGAGTTGTGTATCTTAGTTTTGAAAGCAGCGGGAAACGATAGTTTCAATGTAACTTTTAGCTCTATGGCTAAAACATATAATCCTGTTCGGTGGATTCTTATTTTTGTTTATTAACGTATAGGTTTAGACTTTGAGATAAAGGCTACATAGTGAGCGGATTCCCTACTTGAACAAGACCCTGCATCAAAATATAGCAGTTCATCTAGTGTACTAAACTGTCTCTATTCTAGTCCTTCTCCCCTACAAATCAGTAAAAAGGCATTGGTGTTCTCTCCTGCGTGTTTTAATCTGATACTGTAAACTGATTTCATTTGGGGCCCAATAAAAAGTCTGGGACACCTACTGTTGTGATATTGCTGAAACAGCTTCTGTGGGCCAGAGCCCATCCTTTGGTGGAAAGACCATTAGGAAATATATGTAATAGATAAATGTTTTTTTTAAAAAACTGTTTTTATTTAGTAGCCAGAAATGCCCTTTAATAATATTTGCTTGCTAAAATAGAATCTAACCATATTTTACATATTATATTACTAATAATAATAAACAATTAACCACATTTTTACCTTTAAGCTTCAGTGGGAAAAACTACAGTCAAGACTGGCTAAAGTAGAAGAACTTATAAAGGAAATGGACAGCTGTCTTCTTGCTCTGGAAACAGGTACAGTCTCAAAAATTACTTTTCCAGTAAAGCCAGTTTCTTTGCAGACTAAAGAAAGCAAAAAATAAAAAACAACACCCCTGTTGACATAATTTGGGCATACTTTGGTGTCAAAAAGAAATCAACATTCTTATACACATTAAGATCATAGGACTAATAAGCTAACAACCATGCAGAGAAACAGGCGACGTAGAATAAGTCCTCTTAGACAATGGAAATTATTTGGCTTCTGAAGCTTTTGTGGGTACAGTCAGCATGTTATTAGTCTATATGTAAATGGTTGAACTGCTTTTTTAGAAAATTGAGCCTCACAGGAAGTAAAATGTTCTGCTGTGGTGATTTACAATGTCCACTGGCCGTTGTTGTTGGATGTCTGTAGAAAGATAACTAATATAGAGTTTTCTCTTTTTCTCACTATCCTGTCAAATCAGTGAGCATGACTTGAAACAAGAACTCTTTGAATGTTCTCAACTGTGTACCAAAAGTGTAGAGCAAAGCCAATCTCAAACTACAAATATATCATTTTTGGGAATACACCTGAAACTCAAAGTTGGGAGCATAATTTCAAAGGTTGTATTTCCTGCTAAGTTGACCAGAGTATATGTATAGCATTTTTGAAGTGAATGTTCTTATAAAACACTGCTTAATTTTAGAAACTTCTGCATTGGAAGAGTCTGAGCCAGATGTCAATGATGCCTTGGCAGAATACAAGTCTAAGATGAGAGACACTGAGAAAGGTACTGGAACTGTTTTGAGCTGCATGATACAGAAGGCTGTTAGGACACTGAAATTGCTGTGGCTGTGTTTATTATATAGTCTCCAGATCTTTTTTACTAACGTGAGTTGTAGAATGCATCTTTCTGTCCTGCCATTGCTGACGGATATTTTCCTGTACTTGGGGCTGTTTTGACTGATCTACATGGAGGTTACTACATGTATGAGCTCTGGAAAGCTATGATTGGCTGCATCGTTTCAGTGCATGTACTGTACATGCTGTGAACGGAACACCTATAGGTTCTTCATATACAATATCCTGTATGTAGGATTCACTCAATTCTACACAAATTACATCCATGTAGGAATTTAACTGAACACCATTTGGCCTTGGAGAATAAACCTAATAGCGTGTTGAGGACTAGACCTGCTTAATCAGACAGAATAAACAGTTAATGCTTTTCATCAACATTTTGACTCTTACTGTGTATTTTCACATTTCTTAGAGCTGGAAAACTACAGAGCCAAAGAGGAGGCACTTCAAAGGTAGAATTAAGCATTAGTGTTTGACATGTATTTATGTGTTGTGAAAAACTCTTGGCTTTTAATACTATTCAGGGTATTTGGCAAATGCGTTGCACTTTTGTTGTACTCCTTCAGAGAGCAATCGAATATCAGAGACAAAAAGAAACAGAGAACTTCTGAAATAAGCCATCTCAAGGAGTATGCAAACAGATGTCAGGAACTTATGAAGAAATACAAGTAAGTAAATTCAGTCAATTAATATCTTGCTGTAAAGGGAATCCAAGTAATATATTGTCTATGTTTACGTGACATCAGTGGTATCTTCTAATTTTGTCCCCATGAGCTGGCAATCAGAGTAGGGGTGGGAAAACCATGGTTTCCAGATGCTGGCCATGTTGGTTGGGGCTAATGAGAGTTGTAGTCCCAGAAAATCCACAGGTTTCCTATCCTTGCTCTAGAGTATAACCAAATTGTTTCAACATTCCTCTTCACCTTCAAACAGAGGATGGCATGGTCCTTATAGGAATGACGTTTACTGCTTGGGGAAAACATTTACAAATAATTACATTTAACATCTATATCCTAAGTAAAATGAACAAGTGGGCACACACAAGCAGTTTTTATCTTTCCTTCTTTAATGCTTTGTTCCGTATGGTCCATGTGGTTCAAAAAGATTAAGAAATGGGCCCCCAAATACATGTTTTGTTTAAAAGTGGGTCCTAGGTCTGAAAAGGTTGAAGGTACCTGCTCTAGTCAACTTAGTGTGTGAGGGAGAAATATATAGGTTTTTCAACTTGCAAAGGGGACAGATGTTTTAGATAAAGTAGTTCATGACTACTGAACCCCAATTAAAAAAAAAATTAAGGTAGTATTCTTACCAAGTGTCCAATAACTGTACGTGCACTATCCTTCCCATTGTCTTTTGGTGAATTCATTTTTGATAATTTTCTGTTTGTAGCTTCTCTGAGTGGGCAATAAAAGAGTGGAATGATCACCAGGCTGTTTTCACCTTCCTTTATGATTCTGTTGAGCTCACTCTCAGCCTTGGGTGCCCTGTAGGTGAGTTGCAAAAATACTAAAAACTCTATCTGCTATAAAAGCACCACTATCTACTCTAGATGTGTTTTTTGATATTTTACTCCTGCCAAGAGGTCCCAAAAGAACTCAGGTCTACTCACCAACATCATAACGTGATTTTTTTAAAAGCTAGAAAAACACTAAAGCAGACTACAGGCAAAACTGATTAATTTGATAAGAACTGAGCTGTAAAAAAAAATTGCATGCAGACTGAAAAGGCATTTGGTCTTCAATTTTAATGAGTGACATAAATTTAGCTCTCTAAAGTGGTAAACCAGTGTTTGGGCTATCTAGATTACAGGTATTTAATATTTATTACAATTATTCCTACAACTATTCAGGATCCAAATTCTTCCAAGCCAGTTTACAGCATAACAAAATTAAAATATTAAAATAAGTCTGATTCCTTCCCACAGTTGGTGGTAGATGACCATGTGAAGCACAGTAGGGAGTATAGTGTAGAAGGAGCAGACAGTGATCTCTTTGCCAGCTTCTGTCCCTTGTCTGAAATCCTCCATCCAGAGCTGCTGGTAGTGTATGGATCTAATCACCTTATAAAATTGTGTTACCATTCACTGCTCCAAATTTGGGTCAGTAACTCTTTGCCATGTCACTGTGCAGGAAACTTTCCTCAATGTTCCAGGAGTTTGCAGGGGTAGAGCTGGGAGTAGGATCTCATACAGATGACCACGGATGGCTAGGCCTCATCCTAGCGGTTCCCACTCTTGGTGTCTGCAAAATCAGATCATCAAGCAGATCAGTGAGAAATGGAGCGTGGATCTTTGCACGAAAGTCTGCAGAATTGTGTCTTTAGTACAATGGTATTGTAAGCAGCAGGGAGGGACTTGCATGGTTGGCTATTCCACTATACAAAAAAGGTATTTGTATATATACATCTCCCCACATCCTGCACATCATGGCAAACGCTGGACCCTGGCATGCAGGTTTTTTGTGCAGAATGATTTATCTATTTGAATTCTGACCTATGTGAAGAGGGACAACCCAGACACAGGTTGACCATCTCAGTGAAAACTAGACCTCATTCTGAAACAGAATCATAGAACTTATAGTATGTCTGCTTTCTCATAGATGGTGCTGTTTTCAGCAACAGGTTCTGCGTGAATATTGTTGGTGTGAACCTCGAATCACTGTTGGATGGTAAGGCTTCGAAGCACTTTGCTTCTGTGATATTTTTTTCTGGAAGGAGATCTGCATTTTCCAGCTTCTCTTGTGAAAAGTATTGCTAAACTTCAAGAAAACATGAAAAGGAGTCTTCTGTGAAGAACCTTCGTTTTTCTCAGATAAAATTTTCAACTAACAATGAAATTCCCAGTGTGAAGCAAAAAGCAAAGCAGTTAAATGAAACTAAATATAAAATGCCTTCAAGGTTTTGAAGGCATTCAAAATCATCCATGAGTTGAATAGAATGAAATGACTTGAATATAACTTAAACCTAAGACAGAGTTTGTTGTTTCTTTGTTGTCCTATACAGAAGCAAAGGCTTTGCCATCTTCAAAACTAGTGCATAGACTCATCTTCCAGTTTATAAACAGTCAGAGTTCATTGAAGGAAAAATGTTCAACAGTGCATCATCTTTATCAGGTAACTTAACAATGAAAAGCAAAAAGGGGTTTTTAAAATGTTGCTATAATTTGTTCTATGCTGCTTGGAAGAGTCAACAAAGAAGATCCAGAAGTACATGAAGTACATTTTGGAGCAATTCTAGGTGGAAGTAGCTTCCCAGCAGAACTTTTTCACCTGCTTGAGTGACACTGTAGTGACACTTAATGGAGGCTATGAAGAATGAATGGAATTCAGCATCACACTCTTCCAATCATTGCAGCTTGCCAGATGGAACAATCCCCCCCTCCTCCCCCTGTGCGCAGTTCTGGGAGTTCTCCCGACCCCTCCCCACAAGCCAATTGCGGAGGAAGAAGGGGGAAGCCCTGTTGTGTAAGCAGAAGTCCTTGCAGAGTTTCCACTGATAAGGCTGATTAGGTGAATCCTGCCCAGAGAATTTGTGTTGTGATTTGCTTTATTGTTTTTCTGCATTTGATGACCATTTTCTAGGGTAGAAAAACAATTTATAAAGTGATTATATTGAGTGTAACTTTAAAAGTATAGGAATGCAAATACAGTGGTGCCCCGCAAGACGAACGCCTCGCAAGACGGAAAACCCACTAGACGAAAGGGTTTTCCGTTTTGGAGGCGCTTCGCAAAACAAATTTCCCTATGGGGTTGCTTCGCAAGACGAAAAAAATCTTGTGAGTTCCCGCGGGTTTTTTCCGCCTTCCCCCCCTTTTCCTAAGCTGCTAAGCCGCTTAACAGCTGATCGCTAAAAGCCGCTAGACCGCTAATAGCGCTAATCCGCTAAGCTGTCAATGGGCTTGCTTCGCAAGACGAAAAAACCGCTAGACGAAGAGAATCGCGGAACGAATTCTTTTCGTCTTGCGAGGCACCACTGTAAATGACAAAATTATAGAATAGGTAAAAGTCAATGGTCTAGTTCAGGGGTAGGCAACCTAAGGCCCGGGGGCCATATGCAGCCCAATCACCTTCTCAATCCAGCCTGCATACAGTCTGGGAATCAGAATGTTTTTACATGAGTATAATGTGTCATTTTATTTAAAATGCATCTCTGGGTTATTTGTGGGACAAAGGAAATATAGTCTGGTCCACCACATGGTCTGAGGGATGGTGGACCAGCCCACAGCTGGAAAAGGTTGCTGACCCCTGGTCTAGTTAATGTTGCTTTGTGTCCGGAGAAGGTTTGCACACATCTTCTTGCTGTGAAGAAAATGTAGAAGAGGAGTGGCGTACCTTTTTTCCCATCCTATCTCAGGAAATCTGGGACCTAAGTTGTCATCATTACTTGCTTTGATTGTCCAATCAGGTGCTGCGTGACATTTCTCTTGTGGTGAGTCGTTGTGAACTTCTAGGAGAAGAGATCGAGTATCTAAACAGATGGGGTGGAAAATTCAATCTGCTGAAGACAGATGTGAACGATACAAAGTAAATGCTTAACAAAGTCTATTCTAGTTCTCTACATGTATTTGTTTGGTGTACAAGTTAGGATTGGTGTAAAAGTTAGGATTGGTAGAGGGTGTGTTACAATCCTTCCAAAATCTTTCTGGCAAGAATTTAATATTTACAGTGGTGCCTCGCAAGACGAAATTAATCCGTTCCGTGAGGCTCTTCGTATAGCGGTTTTTTCGTCTTGCGAAGCAAGCCCATTGACAGCTTAGCGGATTAGCGCTACAGCTGTCAAGCGGCTTCCAGCGATCAGCTGTTAAGCGGCTTATCAGCGGAACAGCTGATAAGCGGCTTAGCGGCTTAAGAAAAGGGCGAAAAAAGCGAAAAAAACCCGCAGGGGGATGCAAGATTTTTTTCGTCTTGCGAAGCAACCCCATAGGGGAATTCGTTTTATGAAGCGCCTCCAAAACGGAAAACCCTTTCGTCTAGCGGGTTTTTCGTCTTGCGAGGCGTTCGTCTTGCGGGGCACCACTGTATAGCACAAAATTCTGGTGTGTTTCACCTCAGCAGGATTTTAAAAAGCTGTTTCCCCCTATATAGTACTCAAGATAGCAAGCAAGGAATGAAGTATCTTAAAATATACAGTACAGTGGTATCTCTGGTTGCGAACGGGATCCGTTCTGGAGGCCTGTTCACAACATGAGCAGAACGCAACCCACATTGGCACGTCTGCGCACGCGCAGGTTGCGATTCGCCACGCATGCGTGCGCAGCGAAACCCGGAAGTAACCCTTTCTGGTACTTCCGGGTCACCGTGGGACGCAACCTGAAAAAAGTATCATGAAGCAAATGTAACATGAAGTATGACTGTATTAAAAATGCATTGCATGAACAGCAGTTCAGCTAAAACATGATAAATAAAAGAGCAGAACCGAATTAAAACATTGTACTTCCAGAGTGAAAGATGAAACAAAATCAAGTTAAAGCAACTTCTAAACAAAAAAGAGCCTTGTCAAAACAAGATAGACTGTCTGGCACCTAAAAGATAACAAGAAAGAGCACTGAGTGGATCTCCCTGGCAGGGGGTCCTGCAGGCTGGGTGCAATCATAAAAGGATCCTCTTTGTAGTAGCTAGCCACCTAATATCAGAAGGCAAGGGTACCCATAAAATGGCCTTTAATGAAGGTAGATTCACTGAGGGAGCACACAGTCATCCAGGTGGCTTGGACTAGGTGTTTTAGGTCTTTATAAGTCAAAACCCAGCTGCTTCAATTGGCCTTGGTGGCAAGCAGGGTCTCTATGAAGGTCTTTAAGAGCTGGTGTAATGTTTGCAATGGAAGGTCCCTGTTAACAATCTAACTGCTGTATTCTGAACCACTTAAAGTTCTGGAAACCTTTCAAAGTCAGCCTGAATTGTTACTAATCAAGCCTGAATTTTTATTGAAGCATAGGTAGATAGTAAAGTTGTTTTATTCCAGGAGGCGGCACAGGCATAATCTGGAATTGGAGAAAGGAAGTCAAAGGCAAAACTATCACATTGTGATCCCAACAGCAAAGCTGGATTCAAATACTGTATATTCCTGAGTTACCAACCTGATCATTAAGGGGGGTGCAATTCATCCAGTACAAGCTGAATGCCTCCACCATGGTCCATTCCATCTACCCACAGTACCTCAACCCTGTCTGCGTTCAGCATCAGTTTATTAGCTCTCACTGTGCCCTTTAGATAACTGTTTAAATATCAGTGCATCACCTAGATTTGATGAAAGGGAGAAATTGAACATAAATAGCATGCAAACTGATTACCTCTCCCAACTGTTTCATTTAGGATACTTAAGTGTGCATGCACACGAAAGCTTATACCCAGAACAAACTTAGTTGGTCTCTAAGGCAGTGTTTCCCAACCGGTGTTCCGCGGCACACTAGTGTGCCGCCAGGCGTTGCCTGGTGTGCCGTGGGAGGGAGGCGGGCGAGGCGGGCGGCGAGAAGCGGGGCGGCGGCGGCGAGGAGAGGCCGCCCAGCGCGGGGCTCTCGCCGTCTGCCTGCCTGGCTGCCTGCCTGACGCGCAAACCCCCGGCGCAGGCGCCCCGCTTGTTGACACGGGAGGGGAGGGGGGAGAGGAAACGCTGCTGGTGCCGCTGCTCCTCCTCTCAGCCCGCCCTGCCTATATTTGCACCAATCCCCGTCCACTAAAGCATTTGCGCCTCCCAATGGGAAGCCTTGCCGGGCGGCGGGCGCTGCTGCCTGAGAGTTCTGAAGCCACGCCCACTTTCCCAGAGACTGGCAGTTCTGAGGGATCCAGGGCAGGGCCGGTGCGCGCACGCGCGCTTCTTGCTGCCCGGGCGCTTGCTCTAATCCCGCCTTCCCTGGGAGGGAGGGACGGCGGTGGCCGCGAGCGTCCGGGGCGGGGCGCGCGCTGGCTCTCCCTGGCGGCCCCCGTGCCTGGCGTTCTATCAGTGCGCCTCCTCTCTCTTTCCCCACCCATCCTCCACGTGCTGCGCTCTAACCCGGAGTTAGAAGCGAATTAGAACACGCCCCCCGTGTGTGGTGTGTTTTTTTTGCTGCTCCTCTTTTTTTAGGGCTTTTTGGCGGCTTTTGGGACGGCGTCGAGGGGTGGCGCCCACGCTCCTTGTGCGCCCGCCCCGGAGGCTCGCACGCGCGGTAGTGCTAGAGGAGGAGAGAGGTGGGCATGGCGGCTGTTTTGGAGCTGTTGCTGCAGGACGAAGTGGCAGCCAGCGCTGTCGTGCGGTGGCTGAAGGCGAGCCAGAGCCCCTGCGCCGTGGAGGTAAAACGCACAGCGCCGCCCTTGCTTCACCCAGCCCTCGGTTCGAGCGGGAAGTATCCGGGAAAACGGAGTTGATGCTGGCCTTCAAAACTCTGCGCTCCAAAAGGGAGGCAGGAGGGGAAAAAAACAGGTCGACCACTTGAGGTTTCCTCCTCTGGCGGGATGCTAAGTGGGAAGCTGCAGCCTTCAGGCCTGCGCTATGTGAACTCCTGAAGGGCTCTTGCGGTAGCTTTTCGGGAGCCCAGGTGTATATATGTGCCCCCCTGAGGGAGCCCTTCACTGAACCTGCGAACCCTGCTGTGGAGTTGGTGGGACTGAGTTGCTGTGCGCCCTTACGAATCCTTCCCAAATGCAGCTTTAATGATTCAGAAACAAGACCTACAGAATTCGTTGGAAGTTACTATTTTATTTTATTTTTACATAAGTAAAAAGTGACCTTTCCCCATCTGGCATGGTGGTGTGCCTCGAGATTTTTTTCATGAAACTAGTGTGCCTTTGCCCAAAAAAGGTTGGGAAACACTGCTCTAAGGTGCTACTGGACAATTTTTTTTATTTATTTTAACATTCAACAGTTACTGAGGCACAACACAAATAATTCTTTGGACAGTGGAAACTTGTGTTACGGACGGGATCCCTTCTGGAGGCCCATCCATAACACGGAACTGACGCAAGCCAAAGTGCCGCATCTGCGCACATGTTCAGCGCAATTTAGTGCTTCTACACATGTGCGAGCGGCAAAACTTGGAAGTAACTTGTTCCGGTACTTCTGGGTTGCTGCGGGACAAAACACGAAAACACATAACCTGAAGCGGACGCAACATGAGGTATGACTGTATCTATATTTTGTTTTCTACATAGAGTGAAGCTCTTATTCTCCAGTTCTGTATCATTTGCAAAGTTTGAAGTTGAACTGTCTTTATCTGCCAGCTATCCTGCATCCCCAATAGCTTTCACCATTCCAAAATGCACCGGCAAACTTAAGTGAGTAAAATAAAACAGAAGGTGTGAGAGCAATAATTTTTACTATACTTTTATGGGAAGGTTTTCATTTATTTGATCCTCATATGTATGCATTTTCTCTTCACAGCCAAGAGGAAATTTCTGCTGTTTTATCCAGTGTTCCAGTGGGAGCCAACTACTTGAAGAGAATGGTCAATCAGATTCATCGTAATCTCCTCCAGTGTCCTTCAATCCAAAGATAGCAGAGCAGCGGGGGGGGGGGGTGTAATGAGCAATCATTCAGTAGTCAAATCTTTGCTTATTTTCTTAGTAAGGATCACCACTTAGTCCTTTTTGCCTACTGAAAAGTGTATAGCTAAGGGATATTGCATAGTTCTGTTGTTGTTTTCTAGCACTTTTTAAGGCTACTCTTAATTTCGGATAAATTAATTTTACTGCAAAACTGATGTTGCAATTCTACTGCAGTAGTTAGTGCAATTTCATAGGTCAAGTACTGCAGAGATGTGTATCTTCCAAGGCCTACATGTGTATTAATGGCTAGCAGTAGCTTTTGACCCCTACAAAAATAAAGAAGTTCTATTTTTAGAAAGTTGCCCCAAGATTGATTAATTACAACACAAAAATTAAAACATTGCACATAGAAAAGTAGGTGTGCCATCCAATGTTTCGGACTTGTTAATGAAGTGAGTATTGGTGCATCCATGCTTCTGTTGACTGAATTATTTGGCTTTAGAGATGTCTGCCATCGTCACTAGTCCAGTCTGACTGTTAAGATTTTTAAATTATTCAGATAGATGTGGTTGCATCTCATATCTACAAAGCTTATATTATTATAATAAGGCATCCATATTTTCTCCACTGTGATCTCTAGTTGCTGGACGATGTATGTATATGTGTAAAGTAATTTTTAATGTTTTTTGAATTGTTTAGTTTTTTAAATTTTGTTACTTTTTGTTAATGGGGGAAGTATAATAAACCCACCTACACTAAAAAAAATTGTCTTAGTGGTGACTTGTAAGTTAAAGTAATGCTGCCAACACTTCCTCTAAATCCACTATTTTTTTTTTGTGTGTGTGTGTGTGTGTGTGTGTGTGTTTTAAATCCTTTAAACTGTTTGGACAATTTTGTTTTTGCTGTTTGTCTTTCCTCCTTCAAAAATGGTTTCATATCAAAAGACTGAAAAAACAAATTACTCATTAGAAAACATCAATGGAATAAATGCAAAATATTACACATTCAGTTCTAAGAAGATTGTAAGTTATATTAATCATGGTATTGTGCTCATTTCTCCCTGCTTTTCCTTTCTATAATGTGGTGGTTGTGGTAAAATAACTTGTTTTGACAACCTATTCCTTGTTTAACTTTCCAGAACTGTTTCAGAAAAATTCTGAATATTTTGGATGAAAGGATTATTTCTACTCTTCCTTTCAATTTAATAACCTCACAAAATAAGAAGATAAATAAATGTTATTTCACAGACAAGACAAGGCCAAAGTGTATGCTTAAAAAGAACAGCATACAGTGGTACTTCAGGTTGAGTACTTAATTCGTTCCGGAGGTCCGTTCTTAACCTGAAACTGTTCTTAACCTGAAGCACCACTTTAGCTAATGGGGCCTCCTGCTGCCGCCGTGCCGCCGGAGCATGATTTCTGTTCTCATCCTGAAGCAAAGTGCTTAACCTGAAGCACTATTTCTGGGTTAGTGGAGTCTGTAACCTGAAGCGTATGTAAGCTGAGGTACCACTGTATACCATTTTATACTGCCCATTAACAATTAGGTATCTGAACCCCATAAACCAGACTAGCAACCACTTGCTCAAGCTCCTTGCTCAGAAAGGAGATGTTAGCAACCAGCTATCATTTATATTTTCTGGGTCCAGCTAGGTTTTTTTAGGAGTGCTTAATTACCATTTTGTTTAAGGAGGTTAACACCACTTCTCTGAAGGGAGGTGCTTGCAACTCTTGGCCAGACATCCCCTTCTTATTAGATGAAATAAGCTGCAAATGTCTGGTTTTTGACGGGTGGTCAGCTGGTGTTTGCCCAGCACCTTGTCCACATCCTTGGTCCTCAGCAACTGAAAGTTGCCCTGTTGTTGCTCTGTACACTTCTACTAGCACAAAGGCATTAATTGTGGAGTCCAAGTCATGACTGTTCCAGCTGACAATCAACTGAGGCTGCAAAACCAAAGAGAAGCAGACCAGCCTCTGTAACCAGCTAGGCATCACTGGAATATTACACTGCCTGCCTCCCAAGAGACAAGCCAGAGCAACTGCACCTTCTGGTCCTCTGCTTTCTTGACTACTGAGCCTTGCTGGGGTTGCACTGGGCTGAGCAGATGAAGGGGTTCCTGGCTCTGCCTCGTTAATTTCTGCATCTATCAAATTTACTCTTATCAGTACCAATCAGTAATCATTTGATAACATTTCTTAATCAAATTAGAACAGATATCTCATTGGATTGGTTTTAAATTGGCAGTTTTAAAAAATCCAATGTAAATCAAGTTTCCTGTTAATAAGTCTCTCTATATACCCTCAGAGCAAAATTTGGATCTCACAGCAATCCCACCTCTTGTCACCTGGCAAGAGACGATCAGGATGAATGTTGGCATCCATCTGTCTGGAAAGACAATGGAGTGTGCCTCTGGGGGTGAAGTCAAGCTGCTGTATTAGCAGCACCGAAATGACTTCCCCAGGGCGCAAGCCTGGACAGTGCATACGGAGGTCCTGGGCTGCTCATGCAAGACCCCCATTCTCAGCCTGTCTTCACATGCAGGGAAGTCTAATTAACTGAGGTTTTGATACCCATTGGCTACTCCCACCTGGTTTAGCTGGCCAGTCAAAGCCATTCTGAGGTGTGGGTGCTACCTATCCCATGCTGACAGCATATAGAACACACATCTGCATCTATATGAATGCAGGGTGGGGACCAAAGGTGGACAGAGGCAAGGTTAAAAACAAACTCATAGGAGCCAACTCCTAGGGGCCGAGGAGTCTTTGCCCCCCAATAAAATATCAGAGGGAGCTGGGCCTCCCAACGTTGACGGGCATTGCCATTCAAATGGTGTGCATGCATGGCATCGTGATTATGTAGGGCAGGGCTTACCTCTCTCCCCCCCCCATTTTGTTCAAGTTGGCACTCCTAGACAAATTACCCCAGAAGGAGCACGATGTGTCCCCCACCAGAGGTACTACCCCTCCTTTATACTATATTTTAAAGCCACATGTGCGTGCATGCACCTGTGCGTCAACATTCCAAGAGTGAATTGTGTGAGGAGAAACGACCAGTGGTAGCGTTTGGGTTTCAGGTTCCTCTCTTCCCCAACATGTGTTCCACAGATGTGGCCACCGAGTCCAAACCTCTTCAGCCTGCTGTGAATACAAGGTCTAGACTACTACCCTGAGTGGACCACCGCCCCGCCCCTTGAAATCTACCAACACCCCCAGATGATGTTGGACTACAACTCCCATCATCCCTGAGCTCTGGCTAGGGGTGATGGGAGTTGTAGTTCAAGAACTTCTGGGGACCCACAGGTTGAGAAAGGCTGCCTCAGAACTTTTGGAGGGAGCGGGACGTGGCTTAAGAGGAAGGCACGCGTAGGCCCCGCCCCGCTACAATCCGCTAACGAGCCCCGGACGAGCGCCAAACCCGGGAAAGGGAGCATGCGCGCTGGAGGCCTCCGCCCTTCCGAGACGTGGCTACGCGCGTGCGCGTCCGTTGCGTCACGCAGTGGCGGGCTCGTCTGAATCCGGAACGGGGACGGAGGGACCAGAGTGTGTGAGCGGAGGTGAGTCTGTGGGCCGCTCCTCTCGTCCTCCGCTCGTTCGCCCTCGCGGGACGTAGAAACGGCCTTTCTCCGCCACCCCCCCTCCAAATGGCGTCTGTCGTTGTTGGGTCACTGAAAGACCCAGGGAGCGGGCTGGGCTCGGGCTTCCCGGCCTACCTGGGAAACGGAGAGGCTAAGGAATAAGGAGCTGCTCGCGAGGCCTCCTGTTCCGTGTGCTTTTGCCTCTGCTGCGCTACCTTGTTTGCTTATTGCGGTTTATGCCTTTCTTCCCCGAGCAGCCCAGGGAAAGCGCAGTTAACAAAGCAAAAACACCCTGAAACGATTTAGGCGCTCTAAAAACAGAGGCAAGCTTAAAAACAAACACGTGAAAGCAGTTACAGTTGAAAACTGTTACGTGGCAGTTCGCCAATAAAATGTGAATACAAAATGTGGGAAGGTGGGTTAAGCGCACACCTACTCCAAAGCGAGTGAGCGAACCTCTCTGGTGTTACAGTAGTGGTGGTAGCGTCCTGTGTGACCATAAGGTTGTAGCAGTAAGATGAAATCGTTGTTTACAAAAAAATTACATCACTGAAATTGCATAACTCCTGCATTAGGTACTTCCTGTTTTGATATAGGAGCATTGACTGATGTGCGCCATGGCCATGCAATTGCAACGTGAGGAAGATGAAAGTCTGGAAACATCAACAGAGGAGGGACGCTTTGGTCCTCAGCCCATTTCACGGCTAGAGGTATGTGACCAATGGGGAACTTAAGGTTATAAAATGCACGCTTGCGATTAAATGTCTAAAGTGGCCCAAACTTTCTGTAACTCAATCTTTAAAATGCTAAAGTACAAGATTCATTGCAATTGCTCATATCATTTTTAATAAAATATACACAGGCACAGATATACACAGCAATATGTACCTCAGAGACCTGCTTTTTGCCACTGACAGCTTTATTAAAACTTTACCGAAAGTTGTTTATCTGATCAGTCTTTGAAGGAATGAAAATATAGCAATTTTAAAATCAATTGTATTCAACTCTAAAATGTAATGTTTTTAGAAGCAATATTATGCATGAAGTGAGAGTTAACACTCAAAGCAAAACCCCATGTGTGTCTACTGTACCTGTTGAGTTCAATGCTACTTACCGCCAGAGAAGTACAAAATTATGTTAAAATGTGATAAGCTGCAACAAGTGATTTATTCAAGAATCTTAATGTTTCATACTGAATAATATATATTGTCTTGTATAGCAATGTGGTATTAATGCCAATGATGTGAAGAAGTTAGAAGAAGCTGGATTTCACACAGTTGAAGCTGTTGCCTATGCACCAAAGAAGGAATTGCTCAATATTAAAGGCATAAGTGAAGCTAAAGCAGATAAAATCCTGGTAATTATACTTAACACTGTTATAATATATATATATTGTTTTCAAGAGGCTATGGGAATACAATGCTCTTTGAAAGTTTTTCAAGTAAGAGATGAATGCATACTTTTTCTAAGTCTTATTATAGTATAGTTTGGAATAAACAATCCTAGCGACAAAAAGAGTGGGAGTTTTAATATAGGGATGCAGGTGTTTATTACTCAGTCTTTTGATTTTACCGTGTTTCTCAGGCAGAAGCAGCAAAATTGGTGCCAATGGGATTCACCACAGCAACAGAGTTTCATCAGCAGAGGTCAGAGATCATTCAAATCACAACTGGGTCCAAAGAACTTGATAAACTGCTTCAAGGTATATATCTTGGTGTAACCCTTGATTTTTTTAATGTAATTTTATCACACATTATAAATACAAAACCAAATATGGAATAGTTGCTATAGGCGTACATATAAAATGCATATTTAAGTGTTTACGGGCTGCCTTTCAGGGCATAGCCTTCATAAGTTGGTGTAGAGAGCTAGCTAATATATATAAAGATCATAACAAACACTCATGCAGCAGCTTATAAAGTAAGATATGCACATAGCTCACTTATATAGCTTCAAAATGCTATGTAGGCTGGATCCTTATAGACACTTCACCTGAGAGTATGTCCTGTTGAAATCAATTGAGCTTCTGAGTAAACATGCCTCCTTAAAGACTAGGGTGATCTGTATCCCTGCTTCACAAAACATTTTTGATTTGTTCATTATAAATCACATTCCATAGCTGGGAAACCAGTTCAAAAATAATTTCAATAGTAACTTCACAAAGAAATGTACATCTAGTTGAATAGTACTAAATACTTTTTCTTCCCATTTTATTATTAAAAAGTGGCTGTTATATAATTTACTTGTCATTTAAGAACTTTAATCTAAATTCTGTCCTCAAGAGTTCTGTGATACTCTGACATTGCTGTTTATATGATTATTGATAAGAATCTGAAGTATGTTGCATTTCTTTCTTGTAAAGGAGGAATAGAAACTGGGTCTATTACGGAGATGTTTGGGGAATTCCGCACGGGAAAGACTCAGTTGTGTCTCACACTGGCAGTAACCTGCCAGGTAAGTGGCTTACATAAGTACTGGACAAAAAAATTAACCCCCCCCCCCCCGTTTTATGCATTTTTTATGAATTGAAGTATAATTTGCACGATTAGAAAGAATGCATGAGATCTTGTGATACTGAAGGCTGAGCTAGACATTTAGCAGACTTAGATTTGAAACTTTAGGCACCCCTGAGCAAAGGCACCCCTGCAAAGAGATGGGAGGAAGTGCAATCTGCAGAAAGAGAATGCTTGATTAATTCTTCTTAAAACTTCTGTTCGCTGTGATGTGGCAAATGCATCCAGCACACTTTTAGATAAAGCAGCTAATAGGAATGAGGATTATAGCGTGGGGGGGGGTCCAGGGTGCAAAACACACCCTTCCCTCACTTCCTTGCAGTGTTTCCTAATCACAGAAACTTCCAGGTCTTGATCTTTCTTCAAATGGATACTTCAGCTTTCAACTTCCAGGATAAGCACACACTAACACTATTCCTATCCCTTGGAGATGATACCTCTCAAATAAGGGTTGTGGAGCAGGGCTTCTTAACCAATCAATGTGTGAGTTTACCTGGTTACGTCTGTCCCATAAGTTTTGTTAAATAACTTATTTAAGGTTTAAAATTTACTGTTCATATAATGGGTTTATTTTTTATTTGCAGCTTTGCCATCCTCTAATGTTTCCCTTAGACTTGCCTCTCATATGCATTCATCTTCTAATATACCCTTTTCCTCACTATCTTTCTCACTGTCCTTATAAAAAAAATAAAAAATAAAATCTAAGCATTGGTGGCAAAATCACCAATCTTTACTTTTGTCTCCCAGATTGTCTAGAATTGCAGACATGTTTTTCCCCTGTTCCTGCATGATCCTGAGATAATACTTTAATTAAACATATTAAGCTGTATGCACATTGTAGAAAGATGCTCTTAGGTTTAAGTTTCACAGAGATTAAAACGTTGTTGTGACTAACTGGATTCCCACCCTTTTTTTGTTAGCTCCCTGTTGATCGAGGTGGTGCTGAAGGGAAGGCCATGTACATTGACACAGAGGGCACATTTCGTCCAGAGCGATTGCTTGCTGTGGCTGAGAGGTCTGTTGTTGGAATAATTGGTGTTGCATCCAGAGTTCTGTAGAAGATTGTATAACAATACTGCCATCTACTGACAGTTTATGAAATAAATGCATGGTACAGTGGTGCCTCGCAAGACGAAATTAATTCGTTCCGCAAGTCTCTTCGTCTTGCGAGTTTTTCGTCTTGCGATGCACGGTTTTCCATAGGAATGCATTGAAAATCAATTAATGCGTTCCTATGGAAAACGCCTTCCCCCGACCTCTTCTGGCGGGCGGCATTTTAAAATCACCCGGGACAGCGGAGGACTTCTCCGCTGTCCGGGGCGATTTAAAAGCCCCTGGGAAGGCAGGCAGGGGGGACAAAGGCTTTCTCGCCCCGCCGCTCGGCTTCGGGACATCGTTCCGATGCCGGGCGGCTGGGGGAGGCGTTCCTGCCCCACCGCCCGGCATCGGGACGATGCCCCGAAGCCGGGCGGCTGGGGGAGGCGTTCCTGCCCCACCGCCCGGCATCGGGACGATGCCCCGAAGCCGGGCGGCTGGGGGAGGCGTTCCTGCCCCACCGCCCGGCATCGGGACGATGCCCCGAAGCCGGGCGGCTGGGGGAGGCGTTCCTGCCCCACCGCCCGGCATCGGGACGATGCCCCGAAGCCGGGCGGCTGGGGGAGGCGTTCCTGCCCCACTTCCCGGCATCGGGACGATGCCCCGAAGCCGGGCGGCGGGGGGAGGCTTTCCCGCCCGGCCGCCCGGCTTCGGGACATCGTTCCGATGCCGGGCGGCTGGGGGAGGCGTTCCTGCCCCACCGCCCGGCATCGGGACGATGCCCCGAAGCCGGGCGGCTGGGGGAGGCGTTCCTGCCCCACCGCCCGGCATCGGGACGATGCCCCGAAGCCGGGCGGCTGGGGGAGGCGTTCCTGCCCCACCGCCCGGCATCGGGACGATGCCCCGAAGCCGGGCGGCGGGGGGAGGCGTTCCTGCCCCACCGCCCGGCATCGGGACGATGCCCCGAAGCCGGGCGGCTGGGGGAGGCGTTCCTGCCCCACTTCCCGGCATCGGGACGATGCCCCGAAGCCGGGCGGCGGGGGGAGGCTTTCCCGCCCGGCCGCCCGGCTTCGGGACATCGTTCCGATGCCGGGCGGCGGGGGGAGGCTTTCCCGCCCCATCGCCCGGCATCGGGACATGGTTCCGATGCCAGGCGGCGGGGGGAGGCTTTCCCGCCCCGTCGCCCGGCATCGGGACATGGTTCCGATGCCAGGCGGCGGGGGGAGGCTTTCTCGCCCCGTCGCCCGGCATCGGGACGATGCCCCGAAGCCGGGCGGCGAGGGGAGGCTTTCCCGCCCCGTCGCCCGGCATCGGGACATGGTTCCAATGCCGGGCGGCGGGGGGAGGCTTTCTCGCCCCGTCGCCCGGCATCGGGACATGGTTCCGATGCCGGGCGGCGGGGGGAGGCTTTCTCGCCCCGTCGCCCGGCATCGGGACGATGCCCCGAAGCCGGGCGGCGAGGGGAGGCTTTCCCGCCCCGTCGCCCGGCATCGGGACATGGTTCCAATGCCAGGCGGCGGGGGGAGGCTTTCTCGCCCCGTCGCCCGGCATCGGGACGATGCCCCGAAGCCGGGCGGCGAGGGGAGGCTTTCCCGCCCCGTCGCCCGGCATCGGGACATGGTTCCGATGCCGGGCGGCGGGGGGAGGCTTTCTCGCCCCGTCGCCCGGCATCGGGACGATGCCCCGAAGCCGGGCGGTGGGGGAGGCGTTCCTGCCCGGCCGCCCTGCATCGGGACGATGCCCCGATGCCGGGCGGCGGGGGGAGGCTTCAAAAGCCGTCCGGGGGCTTTTAAATCGCCCCGGACAGTCCCGGGGCGATTTAAAAGCCCCCGGTTAGGAAGGCAAGCGCTTCCCTGCTATCCCGGACCGCTTTTAAAATGCTGGCGGTGGGGAGCAAAGCCTTTCGCCCCCGCCGGCCTTCCTGGACCTCTTCTGAAGTCCGGAGGGGGGAAAAAGGCTTTGCTCCCCACCACCAGCATTTAAAAAAAGGTCCCCGAGATTTCCCTATGGGCTTTCGTCTTGCGATGCAAGCCCATAGGGAAAATCGTCTAGCGAAGCGTCGCAAAACCCTTTCGTCTTGCGGGTTTTTCGTCTTGCGAGGCATTCGTCTTGCGGGGCACCACTGTACTCGGTATCAAGTCCATAGTGAACTTGATTTATTGTTAAACATTTCCCAGCGAAAGTGACATATCATTTGCTCGGGTCAAACCTGTTTAATAGATTTTTATTCCATTTTTCAGATGAATCTCCTCACAAAGGGACAAGCATAACACTAACAATACAAAAGCACAATTTAAAACTTTTATAACACCTCAGAACATTACAAATAGCCACTACATTAAAACCACAGTCTACCCAGCACAGTCATATAAACAGAATTAATTAGATTAAATGTGAGAATATGCTATTTGAAAAAGAAAACTATTTGAAAAGTCACACAGATTTGGCTACATGCTTCTACAAAAATGGACTTGGAGAAGTGATAGTTATATTAATTAACATGATAGTTACATTGCTTCCTGGGCAAACTTGAAAAGCTTGAGTTTTCTTTAAAGGGGATTGAATAAAAGTGCACATTTGTAAGCTTGAATGCAACAAAGCAGAGAAATCTGACAAAATTATCTCTGCAGAGAGCAGCAGGAAGGGTAATAAAGAAAAGCTGTTCAATATACAGTGGTACCTCAGGTTATATACGCTTCAGGTTACAGACTCTGCTAACCCAGAAATGGTGCTTCAGGTTAAGAACTTTGCTTCAGGATGAGAACAGAAATTGGGCTCTGGCGACGCAGCAGCAGCAGGAGGCCCCATTAGCTAAAGTGGTGCTTCAGGTTAAGAACAGTTTCAGGTTAAGAACGGACCTCCGGAACAAATTAAGTACTTAACCTGAGGTACCACTGTAAATGGAACATATAACATGGAAGTATTTTTTTAAAAAGCAAAGTTTGCTTTATTAAGAGTTCTTTTTATCCAAAGTACAATATGGTGGAAATGGTGTGGGGGAGAAGTAGCAATAGATACTCTTTGTCAAGCAAGCTTTGATCAGATTTATTTAAAAGGTGTCTTATAATGCCTCCCAATTTGTTAGACAGAATCACATTCTCTTTTGTTTGGTTTATTTCCTAGGTATGGCTTATCCGGCAGTGATGTGCTTGATAATGTGGCATACGCACGAGGATTTAACACAGACCATCAGACCCAGCTTCTTTACCAAGCATCTGCTATGATGACTGAATCAAGGTAACCTCAGTAGAGGGGACTTTATTCTTTAAGAAAGTGTATCTGCTAAGCCCAACTCCAACTGACAGAGCAGACGAATACCATGGTAAAGGCAATGACCAATTGACTTGCAACTGCACACATCGCGGCAACCCGGATATGGGCAGAGGAGGGGGTAGGGTTTGCTTATGTGACCTGCCAACACACACAGGGCTCAGGAATGTAACCCCCATTCAAATTCACCATTGCCTGTAGTATCAGAAGCTGCTGATTGGGGCTGAACTAATAGTGTTGAGTAGAACTAATAGAATTGCACTCTCACCATCCAGATGCAGACCTTAGTCATGTACCACTCAAGGTTGTGTTTCTATTTTAAAACAGGGTAGGGTCCGGACTAGAATGGGTCTAAGGCAGATGTTGTCAACCTTTTTGAGTCGGCGGATGCCTTGACCAACTACGTTTGTTCTGTGGCGTCCCTGTGGAGCTCAGGAGCCCACTTATATCAACCCTGCCTGCAGAGCTAGCAGACCCTCACTGCTTTTCAAACACCCTCTCTTGTGGAGTGTTGCCTCAGCCTCCTCTCTTATCCCCTCTCCTTGGGAGTCCTCCGGGCAGTCACTGCTGCTCATCTCCCCCCCCCCCCGCCCCAAAGAGAGGTGCTTCCTCACACTGCCCCACAGGGGCTTGGGACTTGTCCGTCCATTCCCAACAGCAAGGGCTGGCTGGTTGGGCTCCCTTGTCTGCCTGCCTGCTTGCTTACTCCGAGGTCACCTCAGCTCCTGGCAACCAGCACCCTGACCGGCCCCAGAGGCACCATTCACCTGGGGAGCTTGTAGCCAGGGCCTCAGCAAACAGCTGTGCAAGCCTTTGGGAGGCAGAGACACGATAGGGCATCAGAGGGAAGGAAAGAGGGACTGAGGCCATTGTTACCCACAGCACCCCTGACCATCATTCAAGGCATCCCAAGGTGCAGCGGCACACTGGTTGAAAACCACTGGTCTAAGTAATCAGCTAAGGACCCTCTGGAACAGCATAGGAAGTAGTACTGGGGGCTGCATGAGGAAAGGGGGAGAATTGGCAAAATCCAGTTGGATAACCAATTTTCTTCACAAACGAAAGAATGTGTATTATCCAATAACAAGGTTAACTGGCAAACAAAACTTTTAGAATAAGTAAGAACCAAAGCAGTAAATAAGATTTGAAGGCATATCTTGGTTGAGACACACAGTTATTGAACTCCCTCTCCCTAAAATGGAGTTTCACCAGTGTTCTCCTCCTCTGCCCGCATTTTTCTTTGACATATATAACTGCATCTATTTTTTAAGCTGGCTTTTAAGATCTGATCTGCAGTTCTTCTTAAATCTAGTGTATTTGTTCTATTTTTATTGCTATGATATATTATTATTGTTTCCATTTTTAACTAAATGATTTTTACTCTGGTTTTATTGTATTTTTGTTGTAAGATGATTTAGTTATAAATAGAAGAGCTGAGTCTGCATTAAATAAGGGTAAAAACAAAGTTAGAAAGCTGTTTTTATGGGGGATACTTAATAACACTTACATTTGCTTTCTAAATAACTATTTTAACTAGGTGGCTCACTTGCGCAAAAAACCTCTTCTCATGCAAATGGAATTCCCCTAACCCCCCCTTCCCCCCATCACCACCTCACCTTTTCCAGAGGGTTGGGGGACTCAGGAGCAAATTGCTGGTGGAGGAAGAGGAAGTCCCAACACATCCATTAGTGTGGCACTGGATCTCACAGAACTTACTGTATTTAGTTAAAATAGTTCTTTAGAACATTGCCAGCTGATTTGTCAGTAAGCCACATTCTAAGCAGCAAAATAGATAACACCCCTTACTACCACTGACAAGATGAATTCCAAATTGGCCGTTTCCTTCTCTCCCAAATATTTCATGGAACAATGATACCTGTTTTACAGAAAGGAAGCTACAGGTATTGATCCTGGTATTGCTTAGCCAATTACAAGAACTTGTTTCATCTTTTATAGTTTTAAAGTAGTTTTACCTTGAGGGAAGATGATGGATTTTCATCATTAAGAATTTCCGCCAAACAGTAAGGTTTTAGAATTTAGTGAATACAAAGAGAGAAAACAAGATGGCATTTGAGCTTGAGTTTGTTTCAACCAAATATGATTTTAGGTAAAGATTGTGTGGTTACAGATACATCTTTTCTCTGACAGATAATTAGTTCCATTGAATTTGCTTAAGACAAGACAAGCTGCACACAAAAGTAAGATTAATCTCTTCAAGCCAGGAGTGGAAATCTATGCATAGTAATGCCCACCTGTTGCATTCTTTCAGGTATGCTTTGCTGATCGTGGACAGTGCTACAGCCCTTTACCGGACAGATTACTCTGGCCGTGGGGAACTGTCAGCCAGACAGATGCATTTGGCCAGATTTCTACGTATGTTGCTTCGAATTGCAGATGAGGTAAATAAATAATCTGACCAACCTGTCATTTTTCTTCCAGTTGCAAAGTTCAGGGCAAGTGTTTCTGGACACGCTTATACTGGTGAATAGGAACAGACCACTGGAAAATATTTTTACATCAAAGAAATTAAAAATTATCACATTTTTTTTTCTATGGCAGTTTGGTGTGGCAGTAGTCATCACGAACCAGGTGGTAGCACAAGTAGATGGAGCTGCAATGTTTGCTGCAGATCCCAAGAAACCTATTGGAGGAAATATCATTGCACATGCTTCAACAACTAGGTAAAATGTCAAATTATTAGTCTCTTGTCTGCATTACTTTTTCAGGTTATCCTTTGACCAAGTGTGAAATGTTTATATGGTTGGAGGTCTATATGTGGGGCTTAGTAGTTTCATTCTTGGAGCAAGAACAGGTTTTGTTCTTCAGGCAGAATTTGAAAGTTGATATAATCATCATTTTCAGTTTGTGCCCTAGCTCAAAGCAGTTGACAGCTTTAACAAAATGTAAGATACATTGAAACTTGATGGCTTAAAGATATAAAGCCACAAACTAATTCCTAAAAATGGCCAGATTTGTATCAAGTGTACCTTTAAAAAAAAAAGTTCCTGAGCTCAAGGATAGCCAGAATTGAGTGACTTTGTGCCAACCAGCCATCTCAATAGGTTTATAGAGGACATCGGCTGAGAACTGTTTGATGGACAGTTATGATAGGAAAATAAGAGAGGGGCACACTCTTCAAACAGTGTTGGGTCTGTTAAATTGATTTATGGTGAAACTTGATGGTAGGGATTGTGAATAGTAGTAGAAATGCAGTGCAAACTAGAAGCACTGGCAGTCGTGTGCTTCCAGTAACCCTTTCTCATCAGTAGGTGGCCTGTGTTAGTCTTTTTTCACTATGTCTCTAAAACAGCTTTCAGAGAGTACTTTGCAGATATAGCCTCAAGGTTATGTAGACAGAAAAGCAGTTGCTGAGTGTGAATGTGATAGAAAGGCCTCACAGTTGACTTGCCAGGTGGTATTGGTGAAGGTGTTTATGAGAAATTAATATAAACATAAATGCAATTATCACTAGGAAGTTGCTCCATCATGCCACCTGATGCAAGCTAAGGTGGTCCTATGATTTGGAAGCAAACAGGGCCACCCAAAATGAAGGTAGTGGTTTTTGCATTCTTGAGGCAACTCCCTTGCTATGCAGAAGTATATTAGTTTGCCAACTAAAAGAAATATTTGTAAACATAAACCAATGAACAGTTTTCAGGGCCTATAGAATGTTAAGGGCAATTGAATTCTGAGAGTGACCATTGAAATAGATACAAGTAAAAGAAAAATGGAGGGAAGGAATTGGTCTGCTTCAGCCCTTAGGACTGCAGGAGGAGAATATATGTCATGTCATTCTTGCACTAAAAAGGGAAGCAAGGCAAAAAAACATCTACACCCCACCCCACCAATCTCATTCCCCAGAACCCCTCAGCAATAAAACACTGGTTTCATGCTGGCTGCTAGCCTTGAACTAGTGTTCTTCAGCACATTATAACGCAACAAGAGAAGGTTTCAGAAAAGTGGAGGAGAAAAAAAGTGTCCCTTTTCCTTTTACACATCATGAAAGCCCCCAACCCACAACCCTAAAGCACTATGAGGTTCCAGGCTGAAGGAGTTCTCCTGTAAGTGGCTGCAGATGTGCCATAACATTCTACTGTGAATCCCCATTTGCGTGTCTGAGGTTGGGAGGAGCTACCTTTCATAGTCTCTTTAACTGTCCTGTTCCAAAATAACTTCTGATTAAGTTATTATGAAGCAGGCTAGCTGACCAGGGAGCAGTGAGACACAAACTGCTGTGGATTATTGAATATTATAAGACTGCACAGTTGGATGTTGTGTCATATATCAATCTCTACTTGAAAGATAAAATTTGCATGTTGAATGTAACTCAGCATTTGTACATGCCTGCAAATTGCCTCTCACCTAACTGGAAAGAAAGAATTGTCCCCCGTTCTGTTTTCTAGCCTTAAGTTCTAGAAGACATCAGGTTGCTTCACCCCCTCAAAGGGGAAATAAATAGACCTGAGTCTATAGACCTCAATTCCTGTTGTTCCTCTGTGAGAGAGTACTGCTCAGTTGGGGGGGGGGGCGGGGGGAAGGAGGAAGGAAGTAGAGAACAAGGAATCCTCACAACTCAGCAGGTGAGTTGTTATATTAATAGTCGTACCTGTTTGTTTGCCTGCCTGCTTGCCTTCCCACTCAGAAAGGAATGCTGCAACCATTTTCAACCTGCTGTGAGAATAAGCTCTTTGCCTCACTTACCCATTCTCACCCCCTTAATTCACAATAATTTATCACAGGTGGGGAGAATTAACTTGTAGATAATTGATCTGGAGTCGCAAGGCTGCTAAGTATTTTTACTTTAAATAGATAAACAGTTGCAATTGAATAAATGCATTAATTTCTTCCTGCCAGGCTGTACTTGAGAAAAGGTCGGGGTGAAACTAGAATATGCAAAATCTATGATTCGCCTTGCCTCCCTGAAGCAGAAGCCATGTTTGCTATTAATCCTGATGGAATAGGAGATGCTAAAGACTGAAGAACACCATATTTCAATTTGCAAGAAGAGAGTGGTCAAAAAAAGGCTCTCCTTTCCATATGATCCTTCAAGATGATTCTTCCACCATAGCTTTAGGCTTCAGACTGCCAGAGAAAGCTTCCATACACTATACTTGGACTGACTACTCCTGCTGGTGTTGCTGCAACTAGTTGCAAAACAAACCTCAAGGATTGTTTGTCTTGCTGACCCACATCTGATGTTTGTCGGCGTGATGGATCCCTCCATTGTTTAATACAGTAATGTGGTGAGAAACAACTTAAACATTTACAAAATGTGTGCAAAGCTTATGGATACAGAAAGTATGAAATACTGAACATTTCCTGGTTATAGTGACTGATGCCAAAGCAGAATGGAACAAGTATGTTCAGTAAAGGAGATTTGCTTATCCTAAAATTCAGGCAGCTGCCAGTTCAGATTAGAGGCTTTTTAATAAAGGCATTAACAGAGAACCTGTTTGAACTGATAGCTTTACATCTTTAGAACAGAAACTGAAATTAATTTTTTATTATTACTCTGTTTGCACTGCTGTAAATTGAGATGTTATTTGCATCAACCCAGAAAAGCTTGGCATCTTTCTATGTAACAGTGTTGCTGAGATGTGCTCTGCATCTTTATCTTCTGCCTGTAAATACTTTCTGGACAATTTGATTTAATTAAAGTTAATCATACACATCTAGCAGTTTGACTTTAGCAATGGGTGCCTGTTGTGTTCTTACTCTTATTCATTGCTCTGTGGCAAACACAAATGTACTGGAAGGCATATTTAAACTCCTGTAAGCCCCAACTAATATGGCCTAACAGTCAGGGAAGATGGGAAGTCTAGTTCAACAGTAGTATCTGGAGAGCACCATGTTGGCAACCTCTGACATAGATTACAGGTGTATCCCAATGAAAGAATAATGTAGGCAGAGTTTGTTATGCTTTGCAACAGAAAAATCAAAATGATTCTAATGCAGACATTTCATTTGTATGCTTTGGATTAGAAATGTTGGAAGCTACTTTATACTGAGTCAAACCATTGGTCCCTCTAGCTCAGTATTGTCTACACAATACTGAGCTAGAGCTTTGGACATAGAGTCTCTCTTAGATGCCAGGGGTTGAACCCAGGCACATCTGCATGCAAAACTCTCTGCATGCAGAGCTCTCGTCTTTCCCTGGAGCACTGAGTTGCATTGTTTTAACTTCTACAAATTCAGTGGATTTTCACAAAGGTCCAGTGGGTGAAAAGCAAGCAAGGTAGACATGAGCTGCCCAGAGCACAAACAAAAGCCCATTTAGCATTACTTACCAGAGCTTTAAACAAGCACTTAAGATTCAGACCGCCTCCCTACAAGAAGGACACTTTTGCTGAGGGGCTTGTATCATTAAAAATGCTGTTACATAATGGGTAAGCAAAACGTCAATACTGCAATATGCATAGCACATATGCACATAAGACTTGCATTTTTGTGATTGCTTCTCACATTGGTTTTTTTTCTTACTTTCATCTTAAAAACAGAGGAAAACAACCACAGGTTGAGAGCCTTAGTAAAACAGCACACAAAGTTCTTCCTGAGCTTCTCTACTATCTGTGTAATAACAACTACACATCTAATTGTTCCAGCCAATACCCTACACATGTTTTAAGCATGCAAGCATTCACTGAGTAGTGTAAAAAAGAGACTATGACTCATTAATAACACTAACTTTTAGAATCTCAGGTGAACTCCATTACTACACCTTGTTGTTGTTGTTTAGTCGTTTAGTCGTATCCGACTCTTCGTGACCCCATGGACCAGAGAACGCCAGGCACCTCTGTCCTCCACTGCCTCCCGCAGTTTGGTCAAACTCATGCTGGTAACCTCGAAAACACTATCCAACCATCTTGTCCTCTGCCGTCCCCTTCTCCTTGTGCCCTCCATCTTTCCCAACATCAGGGTCTTCTCCAGGGAGTCTTCTCTTCTCATGAGGTGGCCAAAGTACTGGAGCCTCAGCTTCACAATCTGTCCTTCCAGTGAGCACTCAGGGTTGATTTCCTTCAGTATGGAGAGGTTTGATCTTCTTGCAGTCCATGGGACTCTCAAGAGTCTCCTCCAGCACCATAATTCAAAAGCATCAATTCTTCGGCGATCAGCCTTCTTTATGGTCCAGCTCTCACTTCCATACATTACTACACCTAGTGAATACCAACCCTATCATAACTCATTGCAGCAGTAAAGAGTTTGTTGAAACAACTGGCGTTCTTTTAAAAAACTGAATTCAAAGGTTTACACAATTCATTCAACACTATCTGCAGTCTTATAAGGTCTAGCTGAAATACTGTGGCAATGTAAACAAATGATAAATGCAGCAGTAAATTAAAGCTTTGCTGGAATTTTCAGGTACAGAAATCATGTAGAATGGAAAGGGAAAGACATTTTTTATTTCCAAAAATGGTGTTGAGTAAATTCTATGTTGTATGCCAGTGGGCCTGTTTTTTAATGTTTAAGTTTTAAGTTACATTCAAGTTTCATATATTTCAGTGGGCCATGTTTTCAGGGGTCAAATATGTTTGCAGTTCATCTGATGCCAACTAGCTAAATACTACATAATGTGCATTTTATCTCTGCTTATCACTGGGTTGTACAGCCATGTGTCTGCACTGTAGATGAAGGCAATCACAAAGACAACAGAAGCTTCCCTTGTGTGCCTCCTAGAGGCATCCGGTTCGCTATTCGATGAGAACCGGAAGCTAGACTAGATGGGTCTTTAGTCTTAATCCTCTTCTTACATTATGTTCCTCTGCACCACATTGTTTTTGTCTTTTGGAAAACTTATTTCCTATGCTTCCAATTTAGTGCCGAGTCTCCTATCACATGGCAAGGTGATTAGCAGTTGAATTGCTCACTATTTTTCTGCCCCATGTGCCTGATTATGGGCAAAGGCTACACAATGTGCAGGTAGTGCTTTTTAATGGCAACTCAAATATTTCACTAGAACCCAAACGGATGTTTAGATGTAACTTACTTTAAAAATCAGAAATTAGCCGATATACAAATAGTCTGAGACCCTAAATGTATTGTACCAGTTCTTAAGGACTGCACGGGTTTCAAAGAAATTTGACTAATCAAAACACCATGTGTTGAACATGAGTTTCTGGTTTTGTGTTTTTCTCCCGAGGATGGTTTGACAGCTGGAGAAGAGGCTAGGCATCCTGCTGCCTAAACTGACCCAAACTGTTTGAGTACACTGGTTTAGTTACCAGTCACGAACATCCTGCTGCCACTCTTTGGAGGTCTAACACATCTGCTCTACATATCCAAGAAAACTGGCAACACCATGGGGTATACAATTAGCATGTTGTACACAAATTAAACTGCTGCCTAATATATGTGAGATGTCGAGGAACCGCAGAGCCAGAGGAACTGAGCCAGCATCTCAGTTGGATGAAGAAATAGGGAGTTAGCGTTGAGAAATCTGTTCTATAATTTCTGGAAAGAAAATCCACATCTTGTAACAAGTTTGCGGGCAGAGAGCTGGCTGAATTTGACACTGTGTGTGGTCAGAGAAGTCTAGTTCTTTGCCCAGCTTTTCAGAAGCATATGATAATTTTTTCCATATGTTGGCTTAATTGGCCTAAAAATAGGGAGATTGATGGCATGAATTAGAAATCTCTTAATTTTTGCGAACATTTTTATATAAGCAGTACCCAGTGTTAGGGATACTCCGAGAAGACCCAATGAAATCAATGGGCTTAGTTACTTAAGCTCATTGACTTCAGTTGGTCTAGTCTTGAGTGTGACTTACCATGTGAGATGTCACCAATGCATTATACAGTAGTTGCATGCTACACCCACTATGAATATTGATTTCCAGGGCACAGATGTATCTTTGAAATGTAGTGTGGGTGATAGAAGTATCCAGTTAAATAGCACAATGGAAGTGGTGGCACTTTCTGTTAATCTACCTGGGAAAAAATGCAGGCTGAAGGGGATGATCCTGCAACCTCTCCTTCCATATTCTGTTCACATGTTTCTCCCGGTGAAAGTACGGTTGGTGCCTACCTGAAGCAACACTTTCCACGACCCTCAGTTGATTGAAAGGGAGTTGGGTTCAGATCTCAGTGTCCGAAGTGATGGAGGTGGGTGCTAAGAGATTCCATTTCAGTAACACGGCCAATCCCAGAGAAGCCAGCAGGAGCCCCTGGGAGAGTTTTCTTTGTGAAGGTCAGGGTTGCCCTGGAATGGGTTCGCCCTGAGAGAGAGGCCCGAGCCTTGGAAAGCATTATGGTTACAGCAGTGTCCAGCAAGATCTCAGTGGCCCTTGAAGATCTGAGGGAGAGGGTCTAAATCTCATACCCATAGCCACAGCAAGTCTCCAAGGTGAACAGCCTCTGGCATGGTAAGAATTTATACAACTTGATGTTGGCAAGGGTCCTGCTAAATGAAATAGCTTTGTGCAGTAGTCTATATTATGATTGTTTGTGAAACTTTTCTTTCCTGTGTGGACAAACTTGAGAACTTCAATATTGTGCTGTTGGGTTCAGCTGTCACTAACAGGACAATCCTTTCTCAATTGTCTTCCTTGTCATAACTGTACCTGCTTTGTTGTTGACATCCGTCTGTCTTGAGAGACAATGGAGTGCAACTCCAAAGTGACCTCCCAGGACGCAAGCCTGGGCAGTCTGTATGGAAGTCCTGGGCTGCCCAGTTGAAAAGACTCCCACTCTCAGCCTCACTGATGTGGTCCATAGGAAAGCAGAGCAATACATTCGGCACTGGCTTGGCTGCAGGAGTTGCTGGAAGGAGGCTTACAAGGCACCATCCAACCATCTTAAGGACTCCACTCTGGATTTGTGTAGGGTTTACTCCTTAGCCTTTTCTTCTCCCAAAGATATCCCACAAGGCAGCAGAGGTTTAGGATCAGTTTTTCTTCTCCTAGATGGGCTACCTTCTCAGGTTGACAAGCCCCACCTGCCCCTCACTTCCTTCTGCAGCACATGCAGAAGTTGCCTCTTTGACCATTGGACTCACTATTGGTCTCATCCACTCAATCTGCCTGCATTCACTGTAGAAGAAGTCCTTAACTCACTGAGGGTTGAGACCCGTTGGCTGCCCTCACCTGGTTTAGCTGGCCAGGTGAAGCTGTTTCCAGGGCTGTGGCTGCTGTTGGATGCTGACAGCTTCTGGGGGCCACAGGTGAGAGCTGAATACGGGGGGGGGGGTGGACAAACTACCCAGAAGCATGTTCCCCAGCAGAGGAACCCCTCCCCTAACACCCCATGCCCCCACACCTGCTTTGTAGTACTAAATAAAATACAACAGTTGCTCTGGAAGGATCGTTGTCCAAGAAGTATAGATTTCATTTGCTTTTTAATGGAAATGTTTCTTTCTTTATTTCACAAGATTTATACACCACTTGATTGTAAGAAAACTTCAAAGTGGTTTGTAAAAAGAAAACTACAAAATTATCAATAAAAACAAGTTAAAAATCAGCAATAAGCTAAAAACCAGATTGAAACACATGTTAGCATTCTACATGTCTGGTTGTTGTTGTTTAGTCATGTCCGACTCTTCGTGACCCCATGGACCAGAGCACGCCAGGCACTCCTGTCTTCCACTGCCTCCCGCAGTTTGGTCAGACTCATGCTGGTAGCTTCGAGAACACTGTCTAACCATCTCATCCTCTGTCGTCCCCTTCTTCTTGTGCCCTCCATCTTTCCCAACATCAGGGTCTTTTCCAGGGAGTCTTAGGTTTGCCTAAACAAAAATGTTTTTGGCAGGTACCAAGATGAGTAGTGAAGGTGCCTGCCGGATGTCATTAGCTAGGGAGTTGACATCTTACAAACGCTGAACAAGTGTTATGTAGCACCTATCTCGTGTCTCAGGAAAAGTGAGTTGGTTTCACATTCTAAAGTTAACTGTAATCTTCCAGTATAGTCAGTATCTATAAACGCACATACTGTATGGATATCCTACCTGTACAAAGGAAAACATATAGTTATCCATGCATGTGCATATTATTTGCACAGCATATGATTTGCACCAAGCATAGGTAGGAGTTATGCTCTGAGAGAGTTCTACACTGCAAATACTTCAGCTAAGTTTTACTCAGATTAAACGTGTTGAATTCAATAAACATGGCCCATTCCAGTGGCTCTACTCTTGAGTACAACTCAGTTGACTATCACCCATTCTCTCAAGAGTCTGTGGTCCTTGGAGGTTCCATATTACATCAGAACATACAGAGAGTCTGCTGGATTAGGCCAATGGCCCATTTTATCCAGCATCCTATTCTCACAGTGGCCAGCCAGATGCTTGTGGGAATTTGTCTAATCCTGCTTTAAAGCCATCCAGGTTGACGGCCGTCTCTGCCTCTTGTGGGAACGAGTTTATATGCTAGGTAAAGAAGTACTTTTGCTTTTATCTGCCCTGAGTCTCCCAACATTCAGCTTAATTGGATGTCTATGAGGGAGAAGCACTTTTCTTGATCTGCTTTCGTGCCTCCTTTTATAAACTCCCATTGTGTCTTACTTGCCTTTCCTCTAAACTGAAAAATCCCAAATGCTTCAACCTTTCCTCCTAGGAGGGTCGCTCCATGCCCATGATCAGGGGAGGCCTGGTGGGCTTTCTGGGGCCGATGGCAGGCAGCTTTTCCCTTTAGCCCTCCGCCCTCCCTCCACAATCTTGTGGATGGGAAATGAAGAGTTAAGGGGAGGCTGTCACAAGGTGAAAGCGGCTGGAAGGGAGAAGGGAGGCAGTCACGCAATGAAAACAGCGCTTGCTCAAAGGGGGCAGGGTTCTCACGCATTGCCGTGTAACCCTGTCATCTATCTTGTCACGGTCCAGGCCCTCCTGTCAGCATTAATCCACCCCGACAGTGGATTAATCTTCCCCTCACACACACTTCCCTCCCAAGGGTGAGACGGGGAGGGGGGCCGAGTTGAGAGAGAGTCTGTTCTTCGGCCAAGAAGCCTCCACTCCTCTGGCTTGCACCCGTCCTGAAATAACAGCTAGTTAGGGAGAGCGGTGATTATGTCTCGATTTTGCACGCCAGAAGGAACTTTTTCATTTCAATTCCTCCTTTTCATTGGCAAGATATCCTGACAGCTAGCCCTCCCTCCCTCTCACCGCCCCCCTCCCTCCACTAAGCACACAAACATACTGAGGGCAATTCATGAGAGGAATGGAAGGCCCATTATTATAGTCCAGGCAGAAGCCTTCTTCCATCAGACTTAGGTGCAGGTGCTCAGGGTCGGGTAGAAACCCCCCCCCCAAAAAAAACCTACTCTCTGCCATTCTTTGTACATGAAATGTTAGCTGGAATGGGAGGAGAACAGTGTTTGAGCAAAGCACTTGGATAACCTTTGCCTGTTGGTTTAACCTGGAATGTATACAGAGGCACTTGTGCTTCTGAAATATTTGACAGAAAGTAACGGGGCAGAAGGAACTCTTCTTGAATCTTGGCTAGAGTAGGTTTGCTGCAAAATGTTACTAGGTCTCCCACACTGGACGTGGATTTGGAAAATCTGTTTGGAATATGGCTCTGCAAACACTACAATGGAACTCCGGTGCAAACACGACATTCACTTTAAGAAGGATTGACCTGGTTGCTTATTCCCTTGCAGGCATGAATGTCATGTTTCCCGCTTGAATAGTGTATTTAAAATCATATTAATATTTGGCATCTAACAATATTTGAGGTTTCATATTGCTTATTATTCAATAATGATACGTAATGGTATTTAACGTCTGAGAGTTCTGATGTATGGTGGCATTTGCTATTGGACAACTATTGGCAGAAAACCAACAGTAAGTTACTGTTGATAGCATTGGTATTTGATTTTTTAAATTTAAATTGAGGTTAAATTTCAATAGACTGGTGCTCAGAAGGAGTGAAGGGCTGGATGTGGGACAATAAACTGAATTCTGAAATAACCGAGGTACTATGTGTCCTGAGTTCTCAAGTCCGGGAGGTGGGGAGACAATCTGTCTTGGATGAGGCTGCACTCCCCTTGAAGCAGCAGATCCACAACTTGGGAGTATTCCTGCATTCAACATTGTCACTGGAGGCTCAGTGGCTAGAATGGCTAAGAGCCCCTTTTTCCAGCTCTGTCTACTTTGCTAACCACAGTCTCTTTTGGACAGAATTGACTTGTACTTCCAGATTGGATTATTCCAGTACGTTCTGTGTGGAGCTGCCCTGGAGGACGACTTGGAAACTTAAATAGGTCCAAAATGCAGTGGCTGGGGTTCCATTTAGATTTCAATGTAAGTTTTGATTTAAAACAGCTGCATTGGTTGCCCAAATTCCGGGCTCATAAATGACTTAGGCTCCAAAAACCTGCCTCCTTCCCTACAGATCCTCTCAGCAGTTGGGTCCTCTTGATACTTCTGACCCCCTCAGAATTTTTTTTTGGTGAGGGCACTCTGTGGTGGCCAGTAAGGTGTGGAACTCCCTCCCCACAGAAGTATCTCTAACACCTTCACGGTACAGTTTTTGGTCAATGCTGAAGATGCATTAAGTCACTTTGACCTGAGATGTGTATTTTCAGACTCACTTTGTGACTGTGATTTGTTTTAAACTGTGTTTAATGTTATGCTTTCAATTTTTGTGACCTACCCTAGGACACTAGGGTGAGGGGCAGGTATCCATTCAGATTTTTGTTGATAATGACGATATCTTACATTTCAAAAAGTTGGATTGTTTTCATTTCGCCCCCCCCCCCCCCAATATTTTTTCTTGCCAGCTTCTCATATGGTGCATTCCTAATCCTTTATTATTGCACTCGGTGCAACCTTGAGCACAAAGAGGTTTGTGATGGACAAAATTCTGTTTTCTCTTTCATAATTTGAGATGAGCCCCACACTGTGCCAAGCAACAAGAAAGCCATACACATCATGCTAATGGATCTTTTACGAGCTGCTGAGGTCATGGGTAAGAAAAAGTTCAGTGGTGAGGATGGGGGAGTAGGGGAAGACAGGTAAGGAGTTCAGGTTTAGTTAGTAGAGCAGAAGCAGTTCACCAGAGGAAAAATTAGAGAATGGAAAAGGCACTGAATCAGCTACAGGAAAATGCAAGGTAACACAGAGTACAGTTATTCATTCAGTTCCCTTCTGACTTGTAAAATGGTAGCTGCTTGCATTTTCCATTTATATCTCCCCTTTTTCTCCGTGGAACTCAAGGTAGCCGAGTTCCTCCTCACTTAATCCCCACAACAAATCTAATTAAGGCACATCCTGACTCACAATATGCAACACACACGTCCCAATACATCTCACACCTGAAATCCGTCTTGCATCTGCACAAATCATACCATAACTTGCTATGCAACCCATTCTACTCACACACATCCACCAATTGCTCCTTTCACTCTACTGAAAACACCAGGAGACAACGAAACCATTGTCACCGAATCACGGCAATTTTGTGTGGAATTAAGTTTCATCGAACTCAGTGGGACTTTATTTTGCACTAAATGCCTGGCTAAAGTGCCAGACAGGACAATACCAAATTAACAGGACTTAATTCAGATATGTAATGTAAGGGAGTTCCAAAACATAGGTGCTGCCATACTTAAACATTGAATGAAAAATATTTTCAATTCAGTATACAAAGAACAAAATTATATTTTAAGCATTGTGGTCCTTGGCTATATAAAGCTTTGTATACTTGTACCAAGACCTTGAACTTCACCCAACAGTTAATTAGCAGCCAGTGCAATTATTTCAGCAGCGGTATAACATGATAGCAATTTTCTGCCCTACTGAGCAGTCAAACCACCACATTTTGCATTAGCTGCAGCTCCCAGATCAACCTCAAGGGCGGTCCTACACAGAACACATTGCAGTAGTCCAGGAAGTCACCATAGGATGAACAACAGTGGTCAAGCTGTTCCAGTCCAGAAACTGTTCTGGCAATTTTACCAGAGAAGCTGATAGAAGGCACTCCTAGCCACTGAGGTCACCTGGACTTTAAACAGTATGGGAAGTTTTAGCAATAAATTACTTTGGCTCAGTTTATTTTGAAAATACGAAAAGGTGAAGTAAGTTATGGCTAAAACCTAGAAACTCCCATAAGGCTTGGAGACACTATAGCTACCAAGAATGGAAAAATGATAACTGGAAGCATCTGCAGAGAGGAATCTCTCCTCACTGGCCAGAGTTTACCCAGGAGAACTGCTGCCTCATTCACCCTGCTGCCTTGACAGCAAAAAAGGTCAAGAAATTCCTCCAAATGTTACCTGAACCTAGAGTGTTCTTTAGTTGTTAAATGTCAGCTGCTCTTTGGGTTGTTGATGGAGTGGAAAATCTGTACATGATGGGGATGAAATAATCATGAAATCGTATCCATCCAATTACACAGTTCATTTATGATCCTGGCTGTATGACAGAACTGCGTGCAACAGGGGACATGTTTGGGACAGAGAACAAGAAGCCGAGAATGAAACACACACTCAGCTATTCCTGCTGAAAAGGAGCTTGACGCTTTAACAGAAACAGTAGTTAGTAAATGTAAGTAAATATACATAGGCACATACACACAGAGAGAGTTTTTATAAAAGTTTGAGTCGCACATACTTAACAAAACATCTTAAGTCATCTTAGGATCTCTACAGAGGTGAGGCTGCTTGAGTATTTATTTATTATCCTGTCCCCAACTACCAAAGGATCCCACTCTGTGTGTGCGCTGAGTTTGGGCAGCAAAGGAGCATAAATAAGAATTCTCAGTGGGTCCCTCACAATGGCCCATTTAAAATAATTCATTTAAAACTGCCTGTTCTCTCAAAGGAAACCCTCCCATCCGCATTCCCTCTTCCTGTCCTTCTCTCTAAAACCCCAGGAAACATACTCTACAGGGTGGCCAACATCAAAGTCCTGATTCCTGAAGCTTCTTGGATTCAGTTTCGTAAAGGGAAATCCAGCTGTTTTCAGTGCTCAACAACCTGCGGCTCAAAGCTGGTGCAGTGGCTTTCAGGGTCCCTGTGTCAAGAGGCCAGAGGAAGAGAGCTCTTTTCAGATGCAGTGACATCATGTCAAAGACCACTTTGGCCAAAATTTGAGTGAGCATCTTTGTCAGTGGTCCATAGAAACATAGAAACATGAAAGATGGTCTGGTTGGAAGCAATATGGTACAAATAACATTGGGGATGTTTGTTAATTAGACAAACTTCTGATTTGCAGGAAATAGCTTGGGGAGGGAATTGGACACAGCGAACAGCAGATGGGAAAGGGTTAAGTGCGCACACATGCACACTGTTCCTTCTTTGTTCATAGTCACTCTCAGCTGAAGTGGCTGTAGGTGTAAAAAGAACCATGGGATGAAAGTTACACAGTGTGGTCCTCTGTGCTTTGCCCACTGGAGTGCCTTTTCCACTTAAAAGAATCGCAGCCGGCTGAGGAGGAAAATACTTCTCCCTGGTTCTCTGGTGGGGTTAGCCAGTCTTGGGCTCAATTAATAAAAGGCCTGACTCTCAATATTAGGCCATTTTCTATGTCTGCTTTCTTTGCATTTCCAGTTTCTGAATTTTACCACGTCAAACTAGCTCCTCTTTAAAGAGTCACGTTTACATAAGAAGAGGCTTCTGGATCAGGCCAATGGCCCATCTAGTCCAGCATCCTGTTTTGACAGTGGCCGGCCACATGCCTTTGGGAAGCCTGCAAGCTGGGCGTGAGCACAAGAGCACTCTGTCCACCTGCGATTCCCAGCAACTGGTATTGAGAGGCGTTTCACAGCAAACTTGGATCTAGATCACACCCTCTGTCTGCTTTCGTTTCTGCTGCAGGGCTCATATGACATTAATTTCACCAAAGTTTTAATGGGTTCTTGCTTGCAGTTTGGGCAAGGTCTAAAGAAAAATTGGAAAGCGTGAAATATAGCTTCCATTTCCCCTGTGTGCTGGAAGCACTGAATATTGCCTCTTAAGTTTATATAACAGACACAAATACATATTTACACTGTCAGCTAACTTTGTTTTTCCTTCTAGTCTTGTTGAAATGGTTTTGTTTTCATCTGTCCTGGTTCAGCCACAGATTCCCGAATCACTCAGCACTTGCAAAACGATGAAGTATTTCTGTGTATCTTCTATACAGTGTATGGAAGAGAGGCGACAATCCTCCTAACTCTGGAGTAATTTATATGTAACAAAATAGATGGGAGAGTTCCAGGGCTGGATTACCCAACCCTTTATAAACAAAAACCTTTAAAACAGATGCACTGCAGGGCCTCTGATTTTGATTGAAGTAGATGCACTGAAGGATTTGTTTATGTGCTCTAAACTAGTCCTCCTTAAAGCTGTTAAGGCTACTAGCTCTTGCTGAGGAAAAGCACAGGCACTTCGTAGTGCAGAGGTAGCCAAGGTGGAATATCCTCCATATATTGTCAGACTCCAACACCCATCATCCCTGACCATTGAAAATGCTGGCTGAGGCTGATGGGAGTTGGAGTCCCCTGGCATAGTGCATCTATATATTCCCTCACCCTCAGTTTGACAAACAGCAGCTTCGAGGAGGGAGGACAGTTAGATAGCAAAAGGGTCAAACAGTTCCTCCCTCAGACCCACTTTAAAACATGCAGTAAAAGCATCCCTTGGACTATGCACATTTACATATAAAATGGGCCTGCATGGTAAAACTGAGGCAGAGAAGAGGGAGTGCTTAACCCTTCTTCTGCCAGCCATTCCCCCCCCCCCAGCTCCCTCCCATTGGATGGTGCAGTTAGCCTAGCTTAGACTCTGGACTTAATGGTATTATGGAGGGGAAGGGAGAACTGTCCTTGTGTTTTACTTCACTCACTTCAAAATGTGGTGAGCTGGCCCTTGCTGCATTTGCGAGCCCTCCTCCTCATTCTGCTGTGTGTGTGTGTGTGTACATGTGTGTACACATGTGTGTGTTGTGGAAAATCCTGCCCCCAGACACTGCTCCTACCGTCACCCAGGGGCTTCTCCTCAACCCTCAAGTGTTTCGGATCAATATTTACCTCACAAACATGGGTCGATAAGGTGCAACCATATGTGGGGTTGACAGGAAGTCCTTTTCTGATGCCGCACACCCTTCACACTTCACAATGGAGAAAGAGTTGTTGGGTTAACAGTTGCTGTGCAACATGTTGCTAATCCCTGAACGGGATTTTGGAAGCTAGGGATCTCCATCCAGCCCCAACTAGCATTCTGCTTACTGAATTAAGTTATACACATGTAATGAAACATTTGAACCACAGCAGAAAATTCCTTATTATCCCAAATTATTCAGTCCCAAACTTTAGTTTACCAGGACGGTGGAGAATGTCAACCTGACGCCATTTGGCCACAATAACTTGTACTGGATGGTATGTTCTTTCTGTGTCAAACTCACATGTTGTGTGTTTAGTATTACACATGGTATGAGCTATTGCAAAAGACTTCTAATAATTGAGCATTATCGGAGCCATACGTTCAGAACTGAGAAAATGCTGTCTGGCGTACTTTCAGTTTACTCACCATATGCTTGTTCCTGGCTGATTCAACATGTAGATTCATAGCCAGTTATAACCACATTGTTTTATTACTTGCACACACGGGAACATGTTCAAAAGTATTTCCTCCCCCCCCCACTTGAAGAAGAATGTGTCTGTTTATGTGTCTTATTGCTTATAGCAAATCTGTATTTCTTTCCCATCCATCATGCTAGCTGTGTTCATATAAATGTTTTGCTTCTGTATCCTTGCAGATCTGGGGCAAATGAGTTTAATGCTGCTGTGGTAACATTGTTCACCATTACGCAGGTTCCCATTTAGAATAAATAATATGGGTTAATTGTTGTTGTTGTTGTTTAGTCGTGTCCGACTCTTCATGACCCCATGGACCAGAGCACGCCAGGCACTCCTGTCTTCCACGGGTTAATTGTATCCAGTGTGAAACATACACAGAATAGACCCACTAAAATTAATCAGCATGACCAACTTAGGCCCGTTACTTTCCCTTTGTGAACTTTGCTGGAAACAACTCTTCCTGAGATGAAAAGAAAATTTAACAATGTTCCCCACACTGACTTGGCTTTATGAATTGATAAATTAAGGTTGCATGGGCAAATAGGCACTTGAGATCACATCCACATTCCTTGATTCCCCCTCTCCTGAAATGCCTATAAGGAGAGCCAGGCGTCTCCTGAAGCATGAGCTTCAAGTACCTCACTTGCCCTCACAGTTACGCATTACCTCAAACTGACTTTTCCTTTTACATGCACTAAGCAACCGAATTTGTGCAGGTCTCTGAGGAAATAGCTGTGAGAGTTTCTATGAGGGAAATAAACGCAGGCCAGAATTTTGCTGCCATTATAAAACATTTTAGCGCTCTTGAAACTGGCTCTTGTCTGGGGGTTTTGTGAGACAATGCAGGCCTTGCACAAGTAAATTAAAGCCATCTGTGCTGGAAAAGTGTGCATCTTGAATACCTCTTTCCAGGCCCTGGTCATGACCCAGCGCTTAGAAATTTAGCATTGATTTAGTTGAGAATAATTATTACTGTGTTTTAAAGCTCAGCATTGCAGAAGCAGCCAGGTTTACAACCCTGGAGATAATCTATTCTCAGGTGTTCGCAGGATAAACACCCATACAAGCCTCGGTCCTGCTTCTAGCACTGACTCTGGAGGCAAGTGAATTGTTGCTGAATCCCACTCTGAATTCTATGCTGCCTTTTATTACAAAAGCGCCAGAACAAAGCTGAAGATGAGAGCAAATGAAGTATTTTGTCTCTAAGACTGGGACTATGTGAAGAAAACAATCACGAGGTTGCCATAAACTGGTAACACTAATGTAGGTATATGGGGGGGAGGTATTTGCAGGAGATAATCAGTAGCTGAGGAATGCCCCTTTCCTACCCATCGCTCCCCCCACAACACACACAGCCCCTTCCCTAGCATTCCACTTTCAAAAGGTTTTTATCTGTAGCCAAGCTGCAAGACCCCCCTGATTTGGAGTGGGGAGAAGGCTCTGGAGAGCGAAGCCAGGGGAAAAACAATGGATTTGGGAAGGGGTTAAGTACCTTCCGCTTTCATCCACTGATTCTCCTCTGCCATCTCCCCCCTCTACATAAGTGTTGCACAGCAAATGCCTGTTTACCAAGATGGCATGTAGTTCCAGTGTAAGCCCCACCACCACCAAGAGAAATGCTGCTTGCTTTGAATATGTTAATTATTTGCTTGTAGGTGCTGTTAGCCACATCCTTCCTTCCTTCCTTGGCAGAAGCAGTAATTCCCCATGAGCAACCAGATGCAAAACAGCACCTGCCCCTTTTCCAGTGCTGGATTTATGTATAGGCTAAGTAGGCTGAAAGGGTGGTGCTGTGGGTTAAACCACAGAGCCTAGGGCCTACCAATCAGAAGGTCGGCGGTTCGATTCCCCACGACAGGGTGAGCTCCCATTGCTCGGTCCCTGCTCCTGCCAACCTATCAGTTCGAAAGCACGTCAAAGTGCAAGTAGATAAATAGGTACCGCACCAGGTAAACGGTGTTTCCATGCGCTGCTCTGGTTCGCCAGAAGCATCTTAGTCATGCTGGCCACATGACCCGGAAGCTGTATGCCGGCTTCCTCGGCCAATAAAGCGAGATGAGTGCTGCAACCCCAGAGTCGTCCGCGACTGGACCTAATGGTCAGGGGTCCCTTTACCTTTACCTTAAGTAGGATGAAGCCTAGGGCCTCTAAATCTAGGGGGCCTCTCTAACCCCCCCAGCGAGCAGTCTCCCCTCTCCCAAAATTGCAAACCCAAGATTTCATGCGAGGGCAGGGCAACTCGGGCCCAGCAACTATGAGACTCAGGGCCAGCCAGTGGGGCCCAATTTGAAACTCTGGGGCCCAACTTTAACTATTTTTGTGGGGCCCCAGTTCACAGCCAGTCTGCAGAACCTCAGGGATATAAATAAAATCCATCTAGATTGCCCTGGTGCAGCGGCCCCCTTAGGAGTGGCCCACGGGGCCCAATTTGGCCCAATTGTTCCAATTGCCTTAAGGCCATCCCTGATGAGACTGTGCAGGGGTTGGATTGACAAGCCCTGCCCCTCTTAGATCCCTGATTTTTCCACCCAACCTATGGTACTCTTTCTCCTCTCTGATTATAGCTCAGAAGTTGAGGGCAGGCTATAGGTGCCTCAGACTACCACTGTTTTGTGGGAAGGATTCAAGGGTTGTTTGCAACAACATTTGTGCCCCACCCATGTGATTGTGTTGCCCCAGCCACTCTGGGTGACTTCCAACACAGTGAGACATCAAGCATTAAAACAGGCCCTCCAGATGTTTTTGGCCTACAACTCCCATGATCCCTAGCTAACAGGATTAGTGGTCAGGGATGATGGGAATTGTAGTCTCAAAACATCTGGAGAGCCGAGGTTGAGGAAGCCTGCGTTAAAAACTTCCCTTCAGATGCCTTCTAAAAGTCATTGTGTTGTTTATTTCCTTGACATCTGATGGGAGGGTGTTCCACAGGGTGGGTGCCACTACCAATAAGGCCCTCTGCCTGGTTCCCCATAACCTCACCTTTTGCAGCGAGGGGATCACCAGAAGGCCCTAGAAGCTGGACCTCAGTTTTCAGGCTGAATGATGGGGGTGGAGATGCTTCAGATGTTCAGAGCCAAAGCTGTTTAGGGCTTTAAAGGTCAGCACCAACACTGAATTGTGCTCAGAAATGTACGGGGAGCCAATGCAGGTCCATGAAAGTGAATTAAAAGGCTGTGTTGCAAATCCAATTTTAAAAATGAATAGGAGTTTTCTGCCATTGGTTTAGAAAATGATAGGGGAATGCATTGAAAAGTGTGGGATGAATGGCTGATGAATGGGAAGAGGTATAAGCACACTGCAAGAAATAAGGGTGAATGCAGGGTAAATGTTCCATAACACACACACCACCTCATGCAAATCAGAACAAATGCTCATTAAATACTGGATATAATCTAACCTCTGCACAAGCAAATCTGGATGATTGCTCAACAGACTGGTCCCTTGGAGGGATGGCTGAGCTTGGCTTGTGCCCCTAGCTGTGAGTAGCTTCTCTCTTTTCTTTCTCAAGCCTCCTTGCTTTCAGCGACTGGAGGACAGTAGTGTTAGGTTTGTTTATGCAAAGGCTTCTTGAGAACAAGTTGATGATTGAGGGAACTTATTAAAAGACTGCGCACTTGGCAACAGAGGGAAGCAACAGACTTGGCAACAGACTGCAGGACTTTGCAGCCTTGAGCCTGACAGCTTGCTTATAAGCTATCTTTATCCCTCTCCATCCTTCACTTTCACTATTCTGGACTCAGACAGTGCACCACGAGTGATCCAGCAGGAATGTCCTCCACTCCTGCGTTGATTCAGGGCTTTGGGTCGGCTCAGCATGAATTCGGTCTTGTAGCTGCTCTTAGAGCAGCAGTTTCCATTTGAGTTGCCAACTAGGTGTTGCCACCCGTTGTTCATCTTTGTGTTGGAGGACCAAACTGGACGAATGGGGCACTGGGGAGGAGAGCGAAACCCAGCCCCCTCCCTTGAAAACCAGCCATTTAGTGAAGTCCACAAGGAGCAAGAGCAACCTATTTTGCTGCTTGCTTGGAGCTACAAAAGCAGCAGGGTGTGTTGGTATGTAATCCAGCTGCCAGCAGGTACCAGTACATGGTTGATGGGCTGAATCTAGTTTGGTGAATCAGAAGTTGCGCTGGCCTTTATTCACACAGCATTCATTAGTTTACTCCTCTCCAACCTGTTTGCTGGATATTTGTCCTGATGTGTTTGCAGGAAAGCTGAACTCTATTAAGGAAAGCAAGCATTATCCCACACTTCCCAGTGTCTTTTCCTGTCACTCCCTTTATTGCAGAAAGTGTGATTTGGGGTGCAGGAATGGGGTAAGCGGGTTTGTTGTGCAAAACCTCCAGATCAACTTCAATGGCGCAACCTGAATTTGCTAGTATGCAGTTGAATCCCACTTGAAAATAGCAAGAATCTGGAAGCCACCCCAGCAGCATTACTCCCACTTTTCAAGAGTAGCATTTAAATCTTTGAACATGGGGAGAATTAAAAGATCAAAACAGCTGGTGGGCCAGTGGGACTTAGGTTAAGTGGACTGTCTTGATGAAGAGAGGAATCAAGGACTGGGTGAGAAAGGGAGGGAACTTTTCTTGTAGCTTGCCAGCTTATGAATTGCACTGCTTTGAAAATATCCAATGCTTTGTGTTCATATGTATAAGAGTTGTTGGGTTTCTAATTTAGACCCTTTACTTGATAAGCAGACAGTAGCAGTGGCAGGCTAGAAAGCGCCCTCCTTCCTGCTCTCATAACTAGCGACAAGCAACATTCCTACAGAATCCCAGCCAGCAACATTATTCTGGAATTAAATCTAAGGTGTGGAAGCATCTGGCTGAACTTAACGGCAATTGCACAAACGCCCAATGGGATGAGCTGGAAATTTAAGGAGACAAGGAAGGGTTGATGAAGCTGAGACCACCAGAATGAGTGGCATGCTTTGGCATGCAGACCCCAGTGGCGTAGCGTGGGTTGTCAGCACCTGGGGCAAGGCAAGTAATTTGCACCCCTAACCCGTGGATTTTAGCACTCGAGTCTCTTCCACTAGATTAGCGCGTGCCCCCCCCCAGATGTTGCGGCCGGGCCCCCCTGCACCCCCCACACTACGCCACTGGCAGACCCAAAACTAAGGAGTGGGAAAGAGTTTCTGAGGGTTTTACACAAGAGAGAGCAACCCTGGAAGTAGAGAGAGCTGCATTTGAGACTTTACATTCTTGCTGGAAAAGTTAATGTAGCTGTTTTTCTTAAGTGAAATTTCACTTAATCACGGCAGGAATACTGTGTTCCCTTCTGCCTGCCACACTTCAAAAAGGATGTTGTGGAGCCGGAAAAGAGTCAGAAAAGGGCAACAGAAAGGTTAGAACAATTGGGGTTCTTTCTTCTTTAAAGAAAAAAAAAGACAAGCAGGGGAAACATGATAGAAATGTACAAAATTATGCGAGAAATTTTGTTTTTCTTCCCCATCGTAATACGAGAACCCAGGATAACCCAATGAATCTGAATGTTGGGAGATTCAGGCCACATGGAAGAAAATACTTCTTCAAACTTTGCATAGCCAAAATATGGTATCCACTATAGCTAGCTATAGTAATGGGCGTGGGCACCAACTTGGATGGCTTTAAAAAAAAGGAAAAAAATTCCTTCCAGTAGCACCTTAAAGACCAACTAAGTTAGTTCTTGGTATGAGCTTTCGTGTGCATGCACACGAAAGCTCATACCAAGAACTACCGTAACTTAGTTGGTCTTTAAGGTGCTACTGGAAGGAATTTTTTTTGTTTTGACTATGGCAGACCAACACGGCTACCTATCTGTAACTTTAAAAAAAAGGGTTAGGCAAATTTATGAAGGATAAGGCTATCAGTGGCTTCTAGCCAAGGCAGCTGTGTACTTACCACTTTCAGGGTTGGAAGCAGACACTGGTGGAGGAAGAGAAGTGGGAGGGAGCTCACTACCCCCAGCAGCGCAATCCCAGTGGGGTGCCATCATGGCTGCCACCCTGCCTGCGCTGGGTGCCACGCCCCTGCAAGTGGCGTGCCCTGCCCCCAGGATGCATGTCCCGCCCCCACCTGCTCTCCGCCCCCCGGTACTGGAGCATGAAGCTCCACCACTGGAAGCAGTACAGTGGTACTTTGGGTTAAGAACTTAATTCATTCCAGAGGTCCGTTCTTAACCTGAAACTGTTCTTAACCTGAGACACCCCTGCTGCTGCATGAGTTCTGTTCTTACCCTGAAGCAAAGTTCTTAACCCAAGGTACTATTTCTGGGTTAGCAGAGTCTGTAACCTGAAGCGTCTGTAACCTGAAGCGTCTGTAACCTGAAGCGTCTGTAACCCGAGGTACCACTGTATGCCTTGGAATACCCACGGCTGGGGAGCAGAAGTGGGGAGACTGCTGTTGTGGTTTCATCTTCTGTGTGTAGACTCCCCGCAGGGATGTGGTTGACCGCTGGAAGAACAAAATGCTGAAGCAGATGGACCTTGGTTTGCCCCAGGAGGGATGCTCTCATGTTCTTATATTCACTTTGTAAAACAATGGCAGTGGGTTTTGTTTCATTTTTAAATGTAATGTAGTGAAATGAATTCAAGGGGGGAACTGTGAATAGCGGTTGACTTATTCTTAATTAAGCAAATGCTTTTCATAAAGTGTAAGGATGAAAAATGCATTTAAAAGAATCCACCCAGTGCAAAATTCTCAGAGAATTTCAGCTCAGATGGATCCCCACCAGGGCTTTTTTTTCCAACCAGGACTCACCGGATCTCTGTTCTGGCAAGGGAGAAGTTCACGGTGAACTCTGACACCTATTTTTCTAGAAAAATGGCACTGGTCCACCCCACCAGACATCCATTCAATTGTGCATTCACGATTATATGTGTGGTTATACATGAACCCAGAACCCATGTTCAATACTGTTTGACCCTGCTAAAGTTTTGTGGGTGGACAGACTGCTTTGCTTCCAATTCGTGCATGTTTCCTAATATCCTGCTGAATTGTCAATGGGGGTGGGGGATCCAACCTTTGTTGCACTACAACACAAGAGTGCCCTCCAGATAGCAGTAAGGTAGTAGCACTGGAAACCTAGATGGAAACCTAGACAGCATCTTAAAAAGCAGAGACATCACCTTGCCAACAAAAGTCGGTATAGTTAAAGCTATGGTTTTCCCAGTAGTGATGTATGGAAGTGAGAGCTGGACCATAAAGAAGGCTGGTCGCCGAAGAATTGATGCTTTTGAATTATGGTGCTGGAGGAGACTCTTGAGAGTCCCATGGACTGCAAGAAGATCAAACCTATCCATTCTGAAGGAAATCAGCCCTGAGTGCTCACTGGAAGGACAGATCATGAAGCTGATACTTTGGTCACCTCATGAGAAGACTCCCTGGAAAAGACCCTGATGTTGGGAAAGATGGAGGGCACAAGGAGAAGGGGACGACAGAGGACGAGATGGTTGGATAGTGTTCCTGAAGCTACCAGCATGAGTTTGACCAAAGGCAGTGGAAGACAGGAGTGCCTGGCGTTCTCTGGTCCATGGGGTCACGAAGAGTCGGACACGACTAAACGACTAAACAACAACAACAGTAGCACTGGGGAAATATTGCAGAACAATTATTAAAGTGAAGTGGTATTTGGTCAGCTCAGTATAATCTTGCAGAATATACCTGGAAAAAAGAAAAACAAGTCTGGAGGAGGTTCAAGATGAGGCAGGCACCTTAATTTCCATTCAAGATAATTCAGTTCTTCCTCTGAAAATCATGGAGAGTAGGTCTTGGGTTATGTATTAGAAGCCTCTCAAGCGGTAGCAAGTTTCTTTGAATAAACGAATAGCTAAAGATGAGGCAGGCACCTTAATTTCCATTCAAGATAATTCAGTTCTTCCTCTGAAAATCATGGAGAGTAGGTCTTGGGTTATGTATTAGAAGCCTCTCAAGCGGTAGCAAGTTTCTTTGAATAAACGAATAGCTATTAACTTGGAACAGCCCATTATAAAAGGTCCCCAGAGGACATTTTCAAGACAGCTGTTTAATTTAAACCTGACTGGTTCAATATGTGTTCTTTCATCTCACGGGCTGTATGTAAAAATAAAATAAGGGAGGACAACAAAGATGGAAACCAACTGTCTTGTAATTCCTCAGTCGTTTACATGGCTGTATGATGGCAAAAGTAGGATAAATGCTTATGCAGCCTGTGTGTGTGTGTGTGTGTGTGTGTTGTAAAAATGTTCTTAATGTTTCATTTTAAATTGTTGTAACCCACTCTAGGACCTTAAGGTGAAGGTGGAGGAGGAGGAGGAGGATTCTCAGTATAAAGCAGAAGCATTAAAAACTTCCCTGTACAGGGCTGCCTTCAGATGCCTTATAAAAGTTGTATTGTTGTTTATAGGGTGTTCCATAGGGTGGGTGCCACTACCAATAAGGCCCTCTGCCTGGTTCCCCATAACCTCACCTTTTGCAGTGAGGGAAACACCAGAAGGAGGAAGAAGAAGGAGGAGGAGGAGGAGGAGGATACAGTATAAATTAGAAGCCTGGTTTAGCAGCTGACAAATCCCTATGGAGTAGCAAAACATTGCTAAAACAATAAAAATGTCAACTGTATCCCCCCCCCCCTTTTAAAAGTTAGTGGTTTGGGTGGGCAATGCTCTTCTGAGAACTGAAAGCAAAGCTTGGAGTCCTCCGATGAAATGCAGTGCTAGAAAGTTGAGGCTTTGTTGTTGTTTAGTCGTGTTCGACTCTTCGTGACCCCATGGACCAGAGCATGCCAGGCACTCCTGTCTTCCACTGCCTCCTGCAGTTTGGTCAGACTCATGTTTGTAGCTTCGAAGACACTATCCAACCATCTCGTCCTCTGTCATCCCCTTCTCCTTGTGCCCTCCATCTTTCCCAACATCAGGGTCTTTTCCAGGGAGTCTTCTCTTCTCATGAGGTGGCCAAAGTATTGGAGCCTCAGCTTCACGATCTGTCCTTCCAGTGAGCACTCAGGGCTGATTTCCTTAAGAATAGATGTGTTTGATCTTGTTGAGGCTAGAGGAGCTTAAAAGACTTCATGGAGGAGAGGCCATTCGCCAGCTTTTACATAAATAGCTAAACGGAACCTCAGTGTGCCGAGGCACGATACCTCTGCGCATCAGCCAGTGAGAGGTGTGCCGAGCATGTAGGAAATATCTACAGGTAAGCAAAAATTTCAAAATCCCCTCTCCAATTAATATTCATCTCTTCTTTGGTCTAAACATTTGCTCTTTAAAATAATATGGGTTTGTTGCCACAGGTAATTCCTGACCAGCTACTATCCTTTTGTGTTGAAATTGCAGATGTTATAAGAATTTAAAGGTAATATATAAAAAAATAAATGTTTATAACTGTATATATAAACCACGTGTCTGAAACCCCACAGAAATGGTCCTGAACAAATTGACCTCAACTATTTCTCTGCAAGGTCAAAGTGGGAAACCTCCCCATTGTCTCTTTCCTCACAAATCCTGTCCTCACAAATCTTGTCTTAAGGGCACATTCAAAATATGAACAGGGTGTGAGCCTGTGACCTGTGACCTAGATTCAGGAATTAAGTAGTTATAATAACAAAAGAGTGGCCAAAACCCAGATAATGCAATCAGGTAACTTGCCAGACAGGAGATAAACAATGCACTCAGATTTCTGTTGTAGACGGCCTTTTCTGTGATGTAGGTATGGTGCTTCTGGGTGGTGGTCTTGGGCTACACCCCTTCTGTGATGTATGTATGATGTTTCTGGGGATGGTCTTGGACTCCAGGGCGGGCAATTTAAAATGTCTATATAAGGGCTTGCGCGCATGGCTCGGGATCCTCCTCCTCTCTCCTGCGTAAAAATAGTAACTTATGCTGTTAATCCCAACAGGAACTGGTCCAACTGTGGCAACAGTGTTATTTCAAATCCACCTGCCTCCAGTTCTAGACCACTTGCCTTCTGTCCAATTGCAAAGACCAGAGCCAATGCATGACCTGCCAAATGCGTTCGACCAGTGATGCAGTGAGACAGCCCCACGGTTGTCATGGCAACCATGAAGCTGCCATTTCTGCTGCCACCCAAGCATCTCTGCCGTGGATGCTAAAGTCTCCTAACACCAACGCCAGTGGGGTCTCCAGTACCCAACACTTTTTTTATGTGAGCATACTCATCAGTATGGATTACTGGGACCTCTTTTTTTGCCTGCTAATGGCAGCCATTTTGTGCTGGCAATGAATACCGGCCGGCCTCATGTTTCGCCAGAATGAAAGCCGCTATAACCTCATGATGCTGCAATGTTACTTTGTTTGTATTGTAGTGTAATAGGGCTATAACACTATATTACAGCAACTGCTCATTTTTTTTAAAAAATGATTTTTTAAAACTTTCTGATGGGTTAAATTCCCCTATAAATCGATATCTGGGAGGTTCAGAGAGACATCCTGTAAGATTGTTCAAAAATGGTACTTGACGCCAATGAGACTGGAAACATCTACAGCAATGTGTTGGAGATGCTGTGATGATGAAGTAGGGTTGTTCACTCACATGTGGTGGGAATGCAAATCCAAATACAGTGGTACCTCTGGTTACGTACTTAATTTGTTCTGGAGGTCCGTTCTTAACCTGAAACTGTTCTTAACCTGAAGCACCACTTTAGCTAATGGGGCCTCCTGCTGCTACCACGCCCCCGCCGCGCAATTTCTGTTCTCATCCTGAAGCAAAGTTCTTAACCCAAGGTACTATTTCTGGGTTGGTAGAGTCTGTAACCTGAAGCGTATGTAATCCGAGGTATCACTGTATTCGGATCTAATTTTCTGGAAAATCTCAAAGAAGCACCAACCCCTAAAATAAACAACTTCATTGAGGCCCCAAGAATGAGATTGAGGTGGGAGAGCTGCCATAATCAGATCTGGCCTCCCTATTAAAGTTAGTGCAAGGGATGTCTAAGGAACTGGTGTTTGGATGCTATTAAGCACTGGCCAATTATCAGTTATTTAACACATTTTATTGTAAAGGGAGGCAAAATATTCTGACCATAAGGGCAATCCTGCACTCCCTCCAATTCAAGGCAACAGTGTATTGAGTCGCAATCCACTGAGCGAAATTAGAGAAATGGGAGATGCCAACCAACACATCTTTTTCCCAAGCCCTGCTACCTTTGAGGCCTGTGAGTATTGGCAGAACTAGGAAGACAAGGAGACAAACAAGAGCTCACCCACCAATTTCCAGCCCAAAGGCTGAAGCCTCTTCTTTTAAGGGCAATGACTACAGTTTGTCTTGGCTGGCAAGGTGCACTGAGATGGGGGAGCGCAGCAAACCCTTCCCTAGCAGCCTTACTGACTTTATGTCTTGTCAGAACCAGGAAGAAGAGGAGAAAAATACAAGCTGTGGCTTATTGACTTTCAGCCCATAGCTTTTGCTCTGTTGCTGTGGGAAAAGAGGGCGAGAGGTTTCCGCTGTGGATGCTTGTGGGCAACAATTTATGCCACTCGGGGCGAGAGCCTGGGTGGTTTGAGGTGGAGGGATGGAAGCTGCTGAGGGAGGAACTGTTGGAACAGAGCGGGGCTGTCTTTGTGAGACAGAGGGGCGACAGCCCTGAAGGAGAGATGGGAGGGAACTGTTAATCAGGCCATTTGGCAGTTTCATCTGGTTGGATATAGTATCTTCTTTGCCCAGATATTTGGTTAAATTGGAAATTCTAATGGTTGTCTTTACTGGAATTTAGTTTTGTTTGTCTTATGATAATAATAATAATAATAATAATAATAATAATAATAATAATAATAATAATAATTTATTATTTGTACCCCGCCCATCTGGCTGGGTTTCCCCAGCCACTCTGGGCGGCTTCCACAAAAACCAGAAATACACTAAAATATCACAGATTAAAAACTTCCCTGAACAGGGCTGCCTTAAGATGTCTTCTGAAAGTAAGGTAGTTATTTATCACTTTGACATCTGATTGGAGGGCGTTCCACAAGGCGGGTGCCACTACCGAGAGCTCTTAAATTGGTTGCTATTTATTGGACTACTTCTTACGGATTCTTTAAATTTTATAAATTATCTCTCCCTCCTGTGCCTTTTAATTTTATGTCATTGTTCCCCAGTCTGGTGCTTAAATGCTCAATGAAGAGCTGTTATAAATGCACAGAGATCTAATTAAATTGGGCAGCCTTTGCTTAAATAAAGGCACTAGTGCAAAGATCAACACTAGCACAAGGGGAGTCCCCCGCTCTCGTCCCACTGCATAAGTGCCCTGTGCCATCCCCAAATCTGCTCTGGGCAACCTGCATTGCAGATTTAGGGGGTGCACAGGGGCATGGGAGAGGAGAACATCCCATTGATTGCATGTCATGGAATATTCTCCTTAGCACCATGCTGAACACAACCTATTGAATTCATTAGGTTGGAATCAGACATGCCGTTTTGTGAAGGGAAAAGGCCAAAGATCCAGAAGAAGCTCCCACTTTAGAGGGGGGTGTAAAGAGACAATTACCACCAATTTCCCCACCCCCTAGCAACCCCCAGTGCCATTTTGAATCCTGTTCTGGGGAGGGTCCCTGCTTGCAAAAGTACTGAAAACATATCATTTTATTTTTTTTAACTGCGGCCTCTGAAAACATTATTATATATTTGTTCAAGACACATTAGGAATATTTTCCTGGACAAATAGCCCTGCTGTCAGGCTAAAAGAGGCAAAGGCAGTTTTCTTGGCATAAACAAAAAAATTCCTTGTGGGCCAAGCTACTTCATTCATTTCCATGTCAGCTGTGTGCACACTGCAAAATCCCTTAATAAGTGCTATTGAGTTCTTCAGGCTCATGCCAGGTCAGAATGCCAGACCCTTGAGACCAAATGTTGGAGCAGACCTCAGGTTCGTGCTCGATTTAATTGGATCCTGGCTCCACCCTGCTGTTCTCACAGCATGTTCCTACTGGCCATTCCACAAAACTACTTCCAATGTCTGAATAAGTTGACAGTGCTTCAAGGTTTTACAAATATATATATATACACATGTATATATATATATGTATATATATATGTATATATATGTGTGTGTGTGTGTGTATATATATATATATATATATATATATATATATATATATATATATGAACTTCCATAACTTTTTAGAAAGCCACAAACAATTTTTTGGAATGATAAAACTCTTCAAATTAAAATGAACTCAATGGTCTTATCCCTAGATGTGTTTTATCGGTGTTCATAACTTTATGTATTCTTTTACATTACCAGTGTGGTGTAGTGGTTAAGAGCGGTGGACTCGTAATCTGGGGAACCGGGTTCGCGTCTCCGCTCCTCCACATGCAGCTGCTGGGTGACCTTGGGCCAGTCACATTTCTTTGAAGTCTCTCAGCCCCACTTCACAGAGTGTTTGTTGTGGGGGAGGAAGGGAAAGGAGAATGTTAGCTGCTTTGAGACTCCTTTGGGTAGTGATAAAGCAGGATATCAAATCCAAACTCCTCCTCCTCCTCTTCTTCTAACTGATAACAATCACATTTTGGAACCGGTCAGCAATCCTGTTACACGGTGCCTTCGTGTGATGCATTGCACTGAGTCGGAGCTTTTTTTTCAGTAGCAAACAACTCGGCTTCAGAGGGTACAAGGCTCTCTACCACTGCCACCTGCCACCCCTTTCAGGGACCTGGCTGTAACTGGGAGGAGCTTTTCCACCCTTGTATGGAGCTTGAAGTGGCTTGGCTTAAACCAGTCACAAAGGTACCTAGTGACTAGTAGTGGGAAAGCACCAACAATAGTTTTGCAACTACTCCAAGGTATTTGGAGCTGCTTGTATTCAGCTGCCTGCAGTACAGCTGTGGGGATGAGCGCCCAAGAGCAAGTTGTTGAGGAGAATAAGGGAAGGGTCATAGCTCTGTCAGAGAGCATGTGCATATACATACAGAAGGTCCCAGATTCAATGTTCCCCAGATTACGAGCCCACTGTTCTTAACCACTACACCACACTGGCTCCCATTGGAATTCTCAAGCTGTATGGACCCAGTGAAATAGATGCTATGCTAAATCTCCCATATGCTTTACACAGATTTCAGCCTCCCACCCCCACTCCACCCACTTCATTTGTAACTCCTTGGGCCAGCTGAAAACTTTTTAAAAGGAGAAAAAGGGGAAGTTGGATTTGTCTGGGAAGCATCCACATGGGAGTCAGCGTCCCAGTTTCGCAATCAGAGTTCCGCTTGCTAACCGTCTGTCAGTCTACATGTCATGTAATTCAATCCAATCCAGGCTACAAAGCATTGTTATTCATAATCATTGCCAGCTCTGCTGGCGAGCAAAGGGAGGGAGGGCTAAGAAAAAGTGTGTGTTTGTGTGTGTACGTGTGTTGGAGTTCAGCTTCCTGCCTCCCTGCACCTCTTCATAGGATATAGGCCTTTGCAGGAGCTCTTCCCCTCTCCAAGCATTAGATGCAGAGGCATAGCTAGCCACTCGGGTGCCTGGTGCGGCCCACGCGTCCTGCAGCCGGGGACGGGGTGAGATGTCCATGGGCGTGGGGTGAGCCAAGTCAGGGCGTTCTGCGTGGAGCCTATCTGCAGCCTCCCCTCAGCTGTAGGGCAGCTGAGGCGGTGGGCAGACATAAGCAGCACAGAGCTTGCAGGCAGTCCGCCCCCCACCTCCCCCTCAGGAGAGACATGTGGCTCAGGCACACTGCAGGCCCCGCGGTGTGGCACCCAGTGCCCCCCACCTCACCTAGCTGCCAGTGGCATAGGAAGGGGGATGCTGGAGTTGTTGTTGTTGTTATTTTAAGTGTTGTGAGCTCATTTTTTTATTTTAATTTTAAAAACACATATTTTTGCCATTTTGTCACCCCTCTATGATGACAACTGGGGCACCCCGCACCCACTGCACCCCCCTTCCTACGTCACTGATTAGATGTAGGTTTTGTTGCATGCCCCCCAATCTCCAAGAGGTGTTCGATTCCAGGGGTTCTAGGCACTTACCCAGGCTTCGTGTTTCCATTGGGAAATGAGACACAGCAGAGACGGTGGTGTCTTTGCGATACATGATTTACACATATACGCAACCTGAGCCTGTGATGGAGGGGTTCACAGCATCAACGCCCCAGAAGGGTCTTGTTTCTCCTGTAGCCACAGCCTTGGATTCAAACAGAACTCAAACATCTCTCCAGCTTGCTGCATGTTTTTCTGTTGCATTTTTCTTACGCTTGGGAAATAAGTATGCAGTTAAAGTCTCCACTGCCATGAACCCAGAGTAATGAGGCACAGGGGGAGGGAGCCCGCTCTGTCTCTGCATGCCTCTAGATTAGGTGGGATGGGATGTAAAACCCAAGCTACCGGTATTCTTCTGGGCCTCCTTCCTTCTAGATCAGAAGACACACCCAGCTCAGTGACTCATGATGAAGAGCAGAATAGCCTCTTTTGACAGTAGGCAGGATTCAACCACTAAGTTCCATCCATCAGTGGAAGGTGTGAAAACGGTTCCCTAGCAAGTAAAATAGCTTATGCTACCACATTGCTTGGTAGCACATCTACAATGTGGTAAGGTAAACACGGACACTTAAATGATTTCCCTTGAAAATTGCAGCATACGTGCAAAAGGCAGTTTTCAAATGTTGGCAGATTGAATGGTTTTAATTAAAACAAATACCAAAAACCATTGCTGAACAACTTTCTTTAAAAAGAAAGCTGACTTTGAATTCATAGAACAAAACACACATTTTAATCCAGCAGCTATTGTTTCTCATTCATGCAGACATGGTCAGATTAATGATTAAAACGTTGTCCTGAAGTTCTGCAACTATGTGTATATATATTGTTGTGCACGTCCCAGTCTCCAAGTAGTAAGAGAATCCAGAAGTTCCAGCTCTTAACCAGGGCTCTGTTTTCCTTGGTCAGAGGAGACTGCACTAATACGAATGGAGGCTTTAAAACTTGCAGGTGTCTTTGATACTTTTCCAAACTTGATCCTGCACAGGTTGCCCCCTGTTCTGGGCAGTCCACATCACTGCAAGGGACCAGCCAGGAATTATTCATCAGCTGCAACAATCACCTGCTGAAATCGTGTTGCCGTTTCAAGGCAGGAAGCAGAGACTTGCCCTGTACTACCACTTTTGTGCTACCGTTCAAAGCTGTTGGGGTGGGGGCATTAGATAATTGTTTCAGTCTTAAATGCAACTAATTAATAGGCTACACAGCGCCTTCTGAGCACACGCAATTACAATGTACAGTGGTACCTCGGGTTACATATGCTTCAGGTTACAGACGCTTCAGGTTACAGACTCCGCTAACCCAGAAACCTCAGGTTAAGAACTTTGCTTCAGGATGAGAACAGAAATTGTGCAGTGGCGGCGCAGCGGCAGCAGGAGGCCCCATTAGCTAAAGTGGTACCTCAGGTTAAGAACCGTTTCAGGTTAAGAACGGACCTCCGGAACAAATTAAGTTCTTAATCCGAGGTACCACTGTAGTATACATGTTTAGCACAGTGTCTCTTTCACCTGTGTAGTAAAAAAAAGTTTCTGAGAAGCTCCACGGTAGAATCTTGTTGACATTCGTCTCATACTTTGAAATGTGTTTTTCTGGAATTTCATGCCAGCTTATTTAGAATCATTGACCCATAGAACTGTAGAGTTGGAATTGACCCCAAGGGTCATCTAGTCCAACCCCCTGCAATGCAAAAATATTCACTAAAGCAACCATGACTGATGGCCATCCAACCTCTGTATAAAAACCTCCAAGGAAGGAGAGTCCACCACCTCTCATGGGAGTCTGTTCCGCTGTTGAATAGCTCTTACCATCAGGTGGTTTTTTTTTTAATACTTAGTCAGAATCTCCTTTCTTGTAACTTGAAGCCACTGGTTTGGGTCCTAGCCTCCAGAGCAGGAGAAAACAAGCTTGCTAAAAGAAAGCGCTTCAATTTTTAAAAAGTGCACTCCCAGAAAGTCTAGTGAAATGAGTTATCCCATCTTCAGTTTGCTACCAGCTTCCCCTTGGGGCTATAGGCTCATCTAAAAAACTACCAAAACGCATACTTTTCAGAAATCCACACGAATACTTCATGTGGTCACAATTATTCTGTATTGGAAACGTCCCTCGCAGAGACCCTTGAGCAACAGACGGGCTCAATTTGGCACCGCGGCCATGAGTGACATGTTGATAGTGCAAGCTGTCAATTTATAATGCGACAGTATTTCCTTCCTCCCCAGGAATGTTAGGGGGATACACCGGAAAACGTTTGAAGTCGCAAAGGACTTAAAACCATATCGCATCATCTCAGACAGCAACAATAAAGCTTAATCTTATTTTACAACAGAAAGTTTGCAAAAAGTTTGGCTCCAGTCAGGCTCTCCGGAGCGGCAGATTCTCTGCTCCACTAAAACATGACCTGCAGATGCTCCCTCTTCAACATGCTCTGCCAACAGCTATGATTACTCACAGCTACCCCATTAAGCACATTCTTTGACACTCTGAGGCTGCCTAGCTCCGTCAAGGTGATCTCTAAGTGGCACGCCACCGACAGCCCCTGATAACTAGAAGCTCAACCTCCCTTTGCTGCTTAAGAGACCAGTCCAATGTACATTAACCTCTTGCTTTGGATCTGTGTCCTTTCTTAGGCCCTCCCAGTGTATAATTTTGGCACAAAAGGACATGCAACTCATCATTATTTTAGTGAACCTATCTGTTCTGTGATTGTAGGGGGCTGGACTGGATGACCCTCAGGGTCCCAGCTCTGCAATTCTATGGAAGGGTTCTGCAAAGCTTGGTACGCATCAGCGTGGCTCAACGGTTTGCACAGTGGATTTGTGTTTAGGCAACTTGGAGATCAATGTCCACTCAGCCGCAGGCTCACTAGCAGAGGTCTCCTTCTCCCAGGCTCAGTTCCCTTTTTGTAAAATGTGGATAATGACTTATTTCTAAGAAGACATATGGGAGAAGGATTATATTGGCAGCTCCTTTGCACTCTGATTGATTTTACAGCCCTATTGATATGTGTGCACATTTTTGTTCAGGGCTGAGACAGAACCTAGGAAGCCAAGCCACTGGTCCATCTACTATTGTCTACACTGGCTGGTAGGAGATGCCAGGGACTGAACCTAGGGCATTCTGCATGCCACCCATGTGCTCCGCTACTGAACCACAGCCCAAGCTCAAGCAAGTAGAGCACACAAGGATATTCCATAGAATTCAGCTTCAAGAGAAGCTCAGAGTACAACTAAACGTACAGGCTTTAAGTCAGTGGTTCCCAATTTGGGGAGGGGCACTGCCTTCTTGGTTCCATAAACACCCCCCCCCCCAGGGCATGGGTGTAGCCAGGATTTTTCTTATGGAGGTCAGAACCTCAGATTTGTATTGATTTTAATTGATTTAGGAGGTAGCAGCCGCCTCCCTTGGCCATGCCCCAGGGCCTCCTACCCTATAGGAAGCATTATTCAAAATGGCAGCTTGCATGACCCACTAAGGAAAATAACACCACAGTAAAATCCATTCAGAAAACAGAAACGGCACATTTATTCAAAATCCAGTTCAAGCTATGTAGTTTAATTAATTCCAACAAAACTGATGAGCTTGATCCACCGATATGAGCTTTCCAAAGTCCGATAGTCATTTATATATCAAAAGTGCCAAATTGGATAAGCATCCCTACAGAGTCCTCATCTCTATATATCAGATGGGAAACTGAGATTATGAGACAGGACATGGCTGAAGAGGTATTTGAACCATGGACAATCTCTGCAGTGCAAGGAAGTGCTAGGAGATGCAGTGGGGTGGACTAGGAGACTTGGAGCATGGACAAGGCACTTGCAGGAGCAGCGACAGGTTTGGCATCAGCGGAGCAGTGGGGGCAGGGAGTAGGAAACTTGTAGTAAAATTCACAAGCCCCACCAATTCACTCCCCACTCCCATTTTAGCCAAGCTATCTTCCCTCATAGCCTTATGACAACAGTAACTTATGCAGCAGCAAAGCTGAGGTCCTATGTGCTCTCCCATCTTTGAGCACAATGCAGGAATGGGGCTGAGGTGTGTGTTGTGGGGATATGTCAGTGATTAAAGAAAGAGCTGGCAGGGGATTTGGGAAGCTGTGCAGAGAATCGCAGGGCTTTCAGACACTCAATGATGGCCGAGATGGCAAGCATTTCCAATGAAGCTGTAACTTTATCAGAAACAACACTTTGTCTCAGAGGAGCAAGTATCTGAGCGACTCCTTTGCAGGAATAGAACAATTGTGTTTCCTTTATTTATGAATTGCAACCTTTTCAAAAGTATCCCCCTCTGGATAACCAAAAGTCTTTCCAGGTCATCCACTCCTTTTTTTATTAAGCCCCACAACAAACCATGCCAGTTCTGGGCATGATAAACAGCTGAGATGTTTCTGCAAAGCAAAAAGAAAGAAAAAAGTCAAGTTGTCTATATCTTACTCCAAAGGCAAGGAAAGTCAGGCTGCCAGTCTAGTAATTGCTGACCAATTGCTCCTGACCATCCCCTCTACCAGGCTTTGCTGAAGTGTCCTCGCAAAGCAGAGACACCAAATGCTCGCTTCCGCCCTTCCCTTCGGACTGGACTGGCATTCGCATCCCTCGCGGTCTGGGGCAGCAGCAGCCGCAGCGTCGCTGGCCAGTTTGTCTCCAGTCACGAAAGCAGCAGCCTTTCCAAGGCAGCCAAAGGTGCCTGGCAGAGTTCAGTAGCTCTCACACTCCGCTCCCCTCCCGCTTCTCCGGCTCCTGCTGCGAGGATCAGGCTGTCTTTGGCAGGAGGAAGACCTTGGAAAGTTGCACACATTCCTGGTGCGAGGGATCAATCTGCTGCTTCCATTCTCTCTCTCGGAGGAGGAAAGCACGGAATGGCTGCGCTCGGGGGACTCTGGGACCACCGCGAGGGGAGGAGGGAAGCTCAGCCCCCTTCCCAGACGGCTATAAAGCCGCGACGGGCATCCTGCGAACTCCTCAGAGCAGAGCCAGGAGGCATCTGGCAGAGGGAGGGGGCAGTTCACCGACGGGACGAAGCGTCTGGGGCGAGAAAGTCCCCACCCGACGAGCTCGGTCGGGGCTGAGGCGGAGGAAGGGTCCCCCGACGGCTTCCCGCGTCTCTCCACAAAGAAACCGGTTTCTTAGGAGTCCCGCGGGCGGGCGCCCCCCATGGCGGAAGGCGGGAGCCACGACGGGGCGCCCGGCGCGCTCCTCAAGAGCGCCGTCCAGCCGGCGCTGCTGCTTTCTTGCGTCCTGCTGCTGTACCTGTGGGCGAGAAGGAGCCCCCGACCGGCGGGCAAGAGCCTCCCCGGCCCCGTCGGGTGGCCGCTGCTGGGCAACGTGCTGCAACTGGGCCGCCTGCCGCACCTCACCTTCGGCGAGCTGGCGCGGCGCTACGGCGACATCTTCCAGCTGCGCCTGGGCCGGCGCGCCATCGTGGTGCTCAACGGGGAGGCGGCCATCCGACAGGCGCTGGTGCAGCAGGCCGTGCCCTTCGCGGACCGGCCCGACTTCCTCTCCTTCGGCCTGGTGTCCGGAGGCAAGAGCATGGCCTTCGGGCGCTACAGCGAGCGCTGGCGGGCGCAGCGGCGGGTGGCGCACGCCACGCTGCGCGCCTTCTCGACGGCCAACACGCCCAGCAAGCAGCTCTTCGAGCAGCACGTGGCGGCCGAGGCGCAGGAGCTGATCGACGGCCTGCTGCGGCTGAGCCAGGGCGGCGCTTACGTCGACCCTTCGCCGCTCTTCGTCGTGGCCAATGCCAACGTGATGTGCGCCCTCTGCTTCGGGCAGCGCTACAGCCACGCCGACGGCGAGTTTCGCGCGCTGCTGAGCAGGAACCACCGCTTCGGGCAGACGGTGGCGGCGGGCAGCTTGGTGGACGTGCTGCCCTGGCTGCAGGCCTTCCCCAACCCGGTGCGCAGCGTCTTCCGAGACTTCCAGGCGGTCAGCCGCGAGCTGTACGACTTCGTGTGCGCCAAGGTAGCGCAGCACCGCAGCACCTTCCAGGCCGGCGCCCCTCCGCGCCACATCAGCGACGCCATCCTGGAGTGCATGGAGCACGGCCCCGGGGCGCAGCAGGGCCTGGGCGGAGACTACGTCGAGGCCACGCTGGCTGACTTGTTCGGCGCAGGTCAGGACACCACCTCCACCGCCCTCACGTGGGTGCTGCTGCTCCTCCTCAAGCACCCGCACCTTCGACGGCAGCTGCAGGCGGAGCTCGACCGGGTGGTGGGCCGCTCCCGGCTTCCGACGGGGGACGACCGCGCCTCCTTGCCTCGCCTGGAAGCCTTCCTCCACGAGACGCTCCGCTACAGCAGCTTCGTGCCCGTCACCATCCCGCACGCCACGGCCGCCGACGTGCTGCTCGACGGCTTCCACATCCCCGCGGGCACGGTGGTCTTCGTCAACCAGTGGTCCGTCAACCACGACCCGCTGCGCTGGAAGGACCCGCACGTCTTCGACCCGACGCGCTTCCTGGACGCCCGGCAGGAGAACGTCGACCGGGACCTCACGTCCCGGGTCATGATCTTCTCGACGGGCAAGAGGCGCTGCATCGGCGACCAGCTGGCCAAGCTGCAGCTCTTCCTCTTCACCGCCATCCTGCTGCAGCAGTGCGAGGTGGAAGCCAACCCGGCCGAGGAGCTCACCTTGGATTACGTCTACGGGCTGGTGCTCAAGCCCTTGCCTTACACAGTGTCCGTTTCCCCGCGAAGCGCTCTCCCTAGCGGAGAGGAGGAGGGAGGGATCCTCGGAGGGACCGTCGAGGGCGCCTCTTAGCAATGGCGCTTCCCTCCACACCAGCAAGTTCTCCATAGCCCCTGCTGGCTTTTCAGAGCTGCCCTCAGCCAGAGGAAGTTGATGTTCCCCCCACCAGCCCCTCCCCCTAACTTTCAGAAGCTCATGGCTTCAGACGGTGCCTTTCATACAGGGATGGGGAACCTGCCGCCCTCCCAGATGATGGTGGCTTGGCCTGAAGCTCCCATCCGCCACAGCTAGGATGGCCAGTGGTCAGCCAGGATGGGAGTTCTAGTCCAGCAACATCTGGAGAGAGCCAAAGGTTCCTCATCCAGCTTAAACCTGCTGGAGGTGTTTCTGAGCCTGCTCAGCTCACCTGGGTGACCCATCCAGAGTCCTCCAATCAAACATCTTAAATCTGAGATACATTGAGACTATTGTGACTGGGGGGGGGGGGGGAAGAAACAGGTTATTGTGATGGTGTGGGAAATTGGCATCAGTTACTTCCTTTGGGACTGTGAACTTTTGTAATAAATGCCTCTTTGAAGCAGGCACCCATGCAGACAGAAAAGGTCTCCTGGATTCTCCCAGCTCCCCCCTCCCCAAAAAAATTCTGTTAAGAAGTTTGTCACTTAACAGTATTGTTGATCAAAAAAGGAGGTAAGGTTGTGTTATGTGGAAAGCATTTTTATAGGAAGGATTTACTTGGAAATAATGTGTAGTCAGTGTGAAGAGTATCACAGCGACAATGCCTTTAACTGCAGGTCCATCAGCTGGGAAATGACACATAGGGGTGGCCCAGCACTTAGTTATTATGTGTACATGTGCATAGTTGTCACCTGGGACAATCCCCATGCAGTTTTGCGTCCCTCCCACACTTGTCATATTTGAAGCAGAACAAGAAGAGAGATACTTCCTACCTGTGGCAGCCAGGAGCAAGTAATCTGTGCTCTGACTTTGCTAAGAATTAACCTCATCCCATCTCATAGGGCGAGTCATATATAGAGTTATCTTTCATTTTTTTAAAAAAGACATGGAGGAAACCTTCGGTTGGTTAGTGGTGCTAAATATGGGCCAAATTATTCCTGTAGCAGCCTCTCCCACTGCCATCAAAGTAGGTACAGGTAATCTGTAGCCCCCCAAATGTTGATTAACTACAATTCCCATGCTCCCTGAATATTAGCCATGCTGGCTGCAAACAACACCTGGAGAGCCACAGTGGTCCATCAAAGGAAAAGCAGTTTCAGCAAAGCAGCCGCAGTGGAGGGGACCTTTTCTGTGGAGACAAGCCTTTTCTGTTCCACTGGCTTTCTGCTGAAATTCCTCCACACTCTCGGGTTGAGATACATGCCTGTGACAGCTATGGTTGGAACACTGCCAGCTGTGGGAGGGAGCCACACAGAACATAAGAATAGCCAGTGGCGAAATCAAGCTCAGCATCCTGTTCTCACAGTTGGCCAGCCAGAGGCCTGTGGGAAACTTGCAAGCGCGACTCCACGCACCAGAGCACTCTCCCCTCCTGTGGTTCCAGCAGTTGGTGTTCAGAAACATTACTGCCTCCAACTTCGATGAAAGAGCGCAGCCATCATGCTAGCAGCCGCTGGAAAAATGGCAGGCAGGGGAAGGGTTAAGCAACTCTGATGCTTCTCTCAAAACTTGCTTTTTCTTAGAAGCACCTGGCAGCAGAAGCTTGCCACTTGTAGACCTAGTGCTCCTGCTCTGTTCTTGACCAAGCCTCTTCAGTATCCATTAGTGGATTACTCAAGTTGCAGCACAGATGTGGCACGTCTTGGCGGCTTTGTCACTTCCAGTTTCAGCAGAAATGTAAATGAAAATCTCCTTGTATAGTGTGCACACTCAGCCAGCTTGCCCCCTCCTAGCCAGGGAACAGGAAATACTTTGGCTGCATTTTTCTGCATTGGGTTGCGGGACAAACTGTTCTTTTTCTGTTATCTATCAGTGGTTCCTACCTTGAAATTCAACTCGGAACCTACCAACTGTTTTTAATAAACGTTACCAGATGATTGATTAGAAATAGCATCTAGACCATTACGCTTTAACATGATATGAAATCAAGACACTTAAATTTTCTCGTTTGCCAGTTCTACTCTTAACAGCATTTCCCCTGTACTCCATTGGGGATTGCATTCTTGCTGTATGCCAGACCTCATAATGGAGCCTCTTCTGTCTGTCTCCCACCTTCTTCCGATTTCCTTCCTCTTCGCCACTCACATGAAATTGGACCAGGGCCACAGATTGTCCACACACACACTCTGGTGCCTTCCAGGTTTTCCCACCCCCAAAACCCGGTCATGTGGCTACAGCTATGGTGGACAAAATACTCAGTCCTCAAAGCCAGTTACTGTAGAGTTGTTCCGCTGTCAGCATTGGAGCTGCTCCAGAGGAAGGAGTTGGAGATGCAGACTGTTTTGAACCTGCTTGGCTTTCTGTCTGCAGAGGGGCATGTTCATAAGCAATTGGGTGCATGTGAGGTTGACGAAGAAGAGCATCAGCCTAACACATCCCCCCATTTTACCGCATAGAAGTTAAGCTCATGAAGGTCTTGCAAAGAGTAACCTGTGAAGCAGCCGTATGCTTTGGAAGAAGCAAGGAGAACTGAACTCTTCTTAGTACAATGATGGTGACCCAGCTGCACATTGCGTTGCATAGTTGTCTATTATCAGGGTGATCAAGGATAAATAGGAGTTGAGAGTCCAAAAACACCCAGAAGCTCCCCATCCCTGTTTTAAACATACCTGTAAGTGGAATCTGCACTTGTTTGCTTTTTGCTGAAAATCAAGTAGTTCACTTGCGTAGCTGTTTCTTCTTTCCAGCAGCCTTTATATTTGTCTAGTAAGCCACATATTCAGGAAAGGTTTTGAAATGCATAAATAATATAGCCTATTTTTGAATCTACCATTAGGCGTTTCCTTATTCCTATGTTTGGGTGAAGACCATAAGTAGCACTTTTAAAAATATTCTTTTATATTAAACATTACTTGAGTGTTATTTAACATTTTTAAAAATGTGACTATTATTACCTCCGAATAAAGATGCTGTCACAATTGTTTGTCTTCTTGCAGCAAGGGATTAAAGAAATAAGAGAGATATCCTACACAAAGTAGAAGTTTCAGATGAGCGCAAATAGCAAGCACTTTGGCAAAGCCACATGGCTATTCACTTACTGTCAGGAAAGCCGCCATCCAACATTATTTCTCCAGCGCCAGTAAGGTCACCATCAGTGGTAGTCAGAAACATTTTTCATGAATCCTCTCCTTTGAAGTGATTAAAAAGTGCTGTTAATACAGGTACCTATGAAAGTTAGCTGGATGGTGCTGCTCTCATGCCCTTATACTTGTAAACTCTGCTTTGTTAACACCTGTCAGAAATGTTTGTGAGTCTCAAGCATTCCTGTCCTAACTTAGTGGGTAGAAAAAGGATTGGAGGTAGGGAGAGAGAAAGTAACACTCGGAACCTTTGAGGGGTAGCAGGAAAAAGCTAGCTAAGTGAGAGTCTACAATGGTCGAAATGTGGCAGAATATCACTATATGCACCTGCTGTCCTCTGGGGCCAATCTAGCAACAATCCTCAGTCTAAGCAAAAATATATGATTAAATTTTGAAGTCCTTCTTTCCTGCCAGTAGGGGAGACGATATCTCCCGTGGGTGGGTGTTGTCCCCATACATGCAATAGTTAGGAGCCAGCTCTTCATAGCTACCACTAGAGAGAACATCTGTGCCCTTTTCACAGCTAAGAAATGTGCAGATTTTATTTAACACATTAGTCAGCAAAAGCCTTCTTTTAAAGATGCTTATTGGGTGACAGTTGAGAAGTCATAATGCAACCAAGGAACTTGGGGAATCTGGCAGGCAATCGCAGCCTTTCAAGGGAAGATCTCAACATTTCCTCACGTAGTGCAGGATTTGAACATAGTGGTGCAGAGGTCTAAAGAAATTTTAAATGCGTGCTTCTAAAATACAAAATCACATATTGTCTGGCACTTCTTTTTTAAAAAAAGTTAACTTTTTATTGGGTTTTATAAACAGGGATCTTTTGTGGGCATCCATCTGTTTCGCAAGACAATGGAGTGTGCCTTCGGGAGTGAAGCCAAACTGCTGTGTGAGCAGCACCAAAGTGGCCTCCCTGGGGCGCAGGTCTGGCAGTGTGCATGGGACAAGACCCATCCCCCCTCAGCCTCACTGATGTGCTTCAAAGGAAAGCAGGGATCACAGGAATAATAAATTATACAAATAAATAGACCAAGTCTTCTCATGTCACATGTGCACCATAAAAATAGTATATATTTGCTGTAATATCCGTAACATGGTTCATTGTAAGTAGTCAATGTCCAGGTTCTTGGTTCATGGAGTGGTTTAAATAAAAACAATAACAAAGGATAAACAGGCAAGAACAATGTTACAGATAACATTCAACACTGCATAGCTAAAATGCCTAATCGGCTAACGCTTGTTTTCTGAAAGCTGAACGCTTATTATTTGTTTTTCTCCACCCCCATAAAATACAAGTGGAACTTGAATTTGTTGGTAAACGGTAAAAAGGTAAGGTAAAGGATCCCTGGATGGTTAAGTCCAGTCAAAGGCAACTATGGGGTTGCTGCGCTCATCTTGCTTTCGGGCCAAGGAAGCTGGTGTTCATCCACAGCTAGCTTTCTGGGTCATGTGGCCAGCATGACTAAACCGCTTCTGGTGCAACTGGACACCATGACAAGTGCCAGAGCGCATGGAAATGCCATGGAAAACCTTCCCGCCACAACGGTACCTATCCGATTGCACTGGTGTGTTTTTGAACTGCTAGGTTAGCAGAAGCTGGCACAGAGCAACGGGAGCTCACTCCATCATGGGGATTTGAACCACTGACCTTCTGATTGGCAAGCCCAAGAGGCTCAGTGGTTTAGACCACAGCGCCACCCGCACCCACATTTGTTGGTAAACGTCTGAATAGGGGTATCTGGCAGGGGCTGGAGAGAGAGGGGGAAAGTTACGAGCCTTGCAGAAGTCAGGGTGGAAGCTGATAGAACTTTTTACTATCTTTTAAAACCATCCTGCAGTCAGCACATCTAGGCAAAGGTGATGCCACCAGAACCATCACAGCAGTTATGACCGCCAAACACACATGTTCGACCCAGGCTCACGTGGCAAATGGGAGCAGGGAATCTGTTTTTTTTTTCATCAGTCCATAGGAAGATAATTCAACCAAAATGATCAAGGGGATGGAGCAACTTCCCTATTAGGAAAGATGGCAGTATTCAGAGCTTGAGAAAAAGCAAGTTACATGGTAGAAATTTATAAAATTATGCGTGGCATGTAGAAAGTGGATAGAGAATTATTCTTTTTTAAATAACACTAGAACTCATGTATATCTAATGAAGCTGCATGTTGGAAGATTCAGGACAGAGCAAAGTACTTATTCATGCCTTGGAACTCACTTCCACAGTGATGATCATCAACTTGGATAGCTTCAAAGAGGAGTAGGAGGTTATCATCACCTGCTTTCCAGAATGGTGATGTTCCATCTGTACTGTCAGGCAGTAAGAGTCTGAATACTGTACCAGTTGCTGGAAATCGCAGGCAAGCAGTGCTGTTGCACTTATGTCCTGATTGTGGGCTTCCCACAGGCATCCAGCAGCAGTGTGGTGTAGTGGTTAGAGTTCAAATCCCTGCTGGACTAGATGGGCCATGGGCCTGATCCAGCAGGCTCTTCTTATGTTCTTATGATTGTTTACAGAAGGAAATCATGAGCCCCTAATAAAGTCCACCAGACATCCCCATTTGGTTAAGCCATGCCTATTTGCCCTACGCTAACATATGACATCAGGAGTGGGGCAGATAATGTCATGGCTGGGTTAAAAAGGAGTTGAAGGCATCACCAATGCACTGCAAGTCTTAACTTTGTGTGGCCTTTTCCTTTATTAAAATAATTCCTGTAATTTTAAGGAACCAGTAATTGACTAGGGTCACCAATACAATGTTTGTTAATTACACAGTCTATGTCACAATACACTTCTTGAGAAGTCTGGAATCAGATTTGGGTTTCAATTTTCATCCCTTCAGCCAAGTTATTCCTGGAAGAGGCTCTCCAGCCCTGCTGGAGCAGCTTTTCAGAGCACTGCAGGGGGAAGTATGAATCAGTAAACGTCACCTCCCTGCACTTCCTCCTGGGAGAAGTCCTACGAGAAGAGTTTTGCTCACAGAACTCTGGATACAAGCCACAGTCATATAAAAAGAATGCAGATATTTTTATTTCAGAACTGTTACATACTCATCATTAGGCAGTGTTGTCACTTTTATTTCAAATAAAGTTGAAGTTAAAACCACCCAGTTTTACAATTAACTCTTGTATTAGCTTGATTTTTAAAAACAAATATACAGCTGCATGAAAATAATTGTCTTTTGTTCCCTGTAAAATAGATATTGGAAATAAGTTTTGTCAGTAATGCAAACTGCCGTTTTGAACTACCTCTTGTCCATCAGACTTTTAAGTACTTAGTGACCCTCTGGGAGGGCTGCAGTGCAGTCATAAAAGATTTTCACCTTTATATTCACAGTTTAGTCAACAAAACTTATGCAACTTAAAAAAACAACCACCACCACCACACACACATAAATCATTTCCATCTAAGGCTGCTAAAAGTGCACCTCCTTCTAAATGAAAAGAACCACTTTCCCCAAACCATCCTTCCTCAGAGATTACTCTTCTCCAAAATACTGATCTCAAGGTATACCATCTACCACGCTCAAAATGACATTGCCTTGATTACTTAAACCAATTTCAGAAAGCTATTCTGTTTTCAACACATGATTCTATGGTGTTAGTGATGATAACAGCAATCTCCTGAAAAGGAACAAAAGGAGGCAGGCAGGCAGGCAGGCAGGCAGGCAGAATTCTCTTTCCAGCTCCTTAGACGAAGGGCAAGGCACACATACATAGCCAGAGGATCTTGTCCAGCCTATCAAAGCTTTTCCCTCCCAGCCTGCAAAATCTCACGCAGTGCTCCCATGTGGCAATTCATTCATGGAGGGGGGGGGGCAGAGAGAGAGATGTTAGTCAGATATGGAATGCAGTTAAAGGACCATTCTTGTGCTATTGCAATCATACTAAAGACCTTGCTTTGGTCAAGTGCAATAAGATACTCACTGCTTTGTGGGCCCTAAAATGATCACACAGTGCAATTTTACATAGGGCACCAAAACATGACTATGTCTGTACTTGAATTAAAGGTTGATATCATGTGAGGTTACTGAAGGATCCCTTTCTTTGTTTACTTCATTGGCATTTTAGTCAGGTTCGGCAGGCTTACTTGCAGAAGCACAATCAGATCAGTTACTTAATTCATCCATCTCACATAAAAATAAATGTGCTTGCAATTGACATCATTTCTCTGTGGTATCAGAATATCACACGTGGAAATTTAAAGCTTTAAACACATTAGGAAATGGATAGTGAAAGCAAACACTGAATCACCAAAAGTCTCATAAATAAGTATGTGGAATGTCAAAATTTGGGGCAGGGATGACAACAACAGAAAAGTGTACTTAATAGTGCAATCCTATCACATCTACTCAGAAGTATGTCAGTTCAGTGGGGCTTACTCCCAGGTAAGCAAGCCTTAGTTACAGTTCTCCATCTTCTATAAATGCTTTCAGAGCATAGTTTTTTAAAAAGCAGCACTCACAGAAAATACTTTGGTCACTGTCTAATAATTCTTACGGCTCTCCCAAGCATTTCAATTAGTTCTTTCACTGGAATAATAAATAATTTGGTCAGGCACAGAAATCGAACGAATTTTTAACTTCAGAAAAATGTAAGCACTTCTGAATGCAAATATATGGACTGGTCCTTTTCAAGTAATACTTGTGAGAGCCTCAAGGCCAGATGGGTGGGGTATAAATAATAAAAGGTATTTATTGTTAGTCACTCCAATTTTCACTCAAACAAAATGTCCAATATCCAGATGCACATTTTGATTAGCGGTTTTAGAATGGGATGGGGAATCTTTCTGACTCCACCAGCCAGGTCCCATATCAGTGCTGTGGACCAAATGTGACTGGTGTTTTTTCCTTCGTTTTAGCAGCAACTTCCAATGCAAAGCGCTCCCTGAATCATGAAGGGGTTTGCATGGAATCCTGCTGAACTGACTTATTTTAACGTCTCCATCAGCCATCCCTTGCAAGGAAGAGGTGCACACAGCCAACTCAGGTCTTAACTCTGCCCTCCCACCCATCAGATCACACTACAAGTGAAAAACAACCGACGGTTTGAGGGAAATGGCCCACAGGTCTAAGCTGAAGATACAATTTGTACTTCACTTGAATGAAGTATGGAGTAAGTATTAGAGTAGGACATTGTTTAGATTGTGTACAATGGCATGGCCTAAAATTCGCAATGGGCATGAACTAAGTTGACTGCAAGGTGATGTTATTACAGTAAATTAGCAAGGGCAACAATGATTGATCCAAGGACTTACTCTATTTAAAATAAGTATTATTTTAGGCATTTATACAAACCTTTAAATACCGGGAAACTTTCACTATGTTGAATTAACTTGAGGAACCCTTCACTGAACATTTTATGGCCAGTCATTTTGAACATGCAAGGAACTACCCTAGTGATTTAGTAGTTGGCAGTATGTTCTCATCCCAACCACATGGTCACAGGAATATATAACACTGCCACCTACTCAAAGGGCAGTATCCAATACTTCTCTTACTCAGAGTACAGCCACTTAAGTTAATGCACATGACTAACGTAGGTTAATTTATTTCAGTGGGTCTACTCTGAATACAACTTAAGTTGAATACAACCCACATTTCTGATTTTGCAATCTTAACCGAGTTGCATTTCCTTGTGAGCACAGTAAAAATAGGGCTATAAAAGTACTTGCTTCTCTGAACGTTTATAGGACTAGGGTGACAGCCTATCTAATGTTTTTAGATATAAATATGAATTAAGAAACAGGAAAATACGCACCAGGAAAATCTTTGGACAGAAATATTTCTTGTCTTCCAACTTGATTTGTTGTAATGTTAAAAAGCAATTCTTGTGTAATGTTATATACATATTTGGGTGAATAGATTAGATGATTTTTATATAAAATATTCTCTCTAAATGTGCTTTCTAGAAATGTTAAATACAGCAGCGTGTATTCAATAAAAATCACTGTAATTATCCAGCTAAAGTGAGCTGTAAATTAGGTTTCAAGGGGACTGAGAAATCCCACTTGAATTCCTGGCAAAAATTACAGGACACAGAAAACAGAATTATTCTGCGCTCTGGAAGTAGTAAGATTGTTTGGTTTACAACAGGCTGAAACTGAATGGTAATTTAATTCCACCTCTTAGACATTGCATATTCTGTACATCTGGAAAATACAGAGCTTGGTTCTCTTTCAGAACCAAGAATTTCCCCCTATGCTGTATTCTACAGTAGGCAGGTAATGCTCATGGCTGAAGAGAAGGAATGAAAGATAATTTTTAAAATATATCTTGGAATATACTGTTTAAGGCCAGCAGATGAAGAAAACTCTTTGTTTTTATTCCTTAACAGATTTTAATTGCCCTTTGCAGCAGTGATGTTAGTTCTTTCAAACACCTCCAAAAACTGAAGGCAAATTATTTGGTCCCCCAACATTAAGGTTTTTCTAAGTTTTCTGCTGGGTGCCCCTCGTGACTTTAATGAATGGCAGTGCCACGGTTATAGCGTACTGTGCAGAAGAAGTGGAGTACTCCAAAAGGAACACAAAATCCACAAGCAGCTAGTTGAATATGCATATAGCTTATGAGGTGCATGTGTTAGACACAATAAATATTTTCAGAGTTATTTGTAAGGGCTCATACAGAAGTCTAGCTTGTGGAATATTGTATTGGCACCCAATGTTCTCCTATCAATCCCCACCTGGATATTAACAATGGAGGCAATGGAAAGTGACAGTACTACGCTGCCTTGAGTAAAAATGGCCACGTCAACAATATTTATCATGTGCAGTGAACAGAGTGTCATGCGTCCACGGATTAAGCATTAATCACTTTGCCAGAGGAAGCCGTGGTCTATAATTCTACCTTATACACCCAGTTCAAACTAGATGCAACACAGGGGAATCCAGAAAACAAGATCTGTTGCCTTTTTCCATTTAGATCAAAGCAGTAATTGGGTTTAGGCTGAGGCTGTGGGGCCAGTAGAGCAGTATTGCTTACCTGGCCTCCTAATGTGAAGTCACTGCCAGTAGCAGAGAAGGAAAGGGACCAAGTGACATGGATTGATGCAGATACAGCATTGGGAATATTGGGTTGGTCCTGCTATTGTACCTGCGCAGCACCAACCTCCCCATTGCCTTGCTCCTCCCCTTCCTATTTACCAGCAGCAACCTCTATGCTGAGAAGCCAGGTAAGCAATGCCACCTTGCCCTGCTGATCACTACAAGTGTGAGGTATTAGAAAAGGGGACAATTAAAGCTTTCCCATAAACCTTATTCCCAAATTTACTCCCCCCACCCACCCAGTTCAAGCTATTTGTCTTATGGCAAATAAACTGGAAAACATAAAGGTATTGGGTATATACCTAACATATAGCTGGGGAGATTCTAAATGGGAAACTGTTTTTAAATGAGAAACCTTTTAAAAACCCTCCCCAGGTCTCCTTTAATCTAAAAACCATGGGAGATCTTGTGCCTAATTCTGCCATCACATCTAATATAGGCCTTCTTGTTACTGATTAATTTCTAATGTATTATGAAAACAGGATTAACACACAAAGTGCCATGTTGATCACATCACAATTAAGGAAGTGTGCAATTAATGTGTCTTGGAAATGTCTGGCTGGTGAATATGCAAAACACAAGCATGAAAAAATAACCAACTTGGTAACTTCTGTTTTGAGGACACTTGAGCATACTGATTTAGCAATCAAGGGATATGAGCTGAATCACTTTTCTTTGACTATCATGCCAGCCTAATTCTTTGAAAAAGGACTGCTGAAACCACAGTTTGATTTTTCATTTTCATTCTGCGGCATGTTCATGAAGCCCAGCGAGGATAATAATGACTGTGAAACCTTTCAGACTGGAACTTTCACTGCATTTGCACAACTATTATGCAGACAGATCTTTCAACTTGCTTAGCCTTCTGAATTTGCTTCCATCTCTTCCATCTCTCTACTGCTTTCAGCGTCCTGGAGGAATGAAAAGGAACAAAGTAAATTTGTGGCTGGCTGGTTTGAACTAATCCCATCTGCAAAATTATACAATCAGGATGATCAACATGCTATTCTTCTCCCAACCTCCTAGGGAGAAAATGAAACAAACAACCCTGACTGACTCTTCTTCCTTTTCCATACTGTTTATACTTCAAAACAGCGGTGGAAACCTTTCGCTTGTGGCCCTAATTTGGCCTAGCAGGGGCCCTAATTTAACCTGTCAGGCTGTTTTCACTAAACTATGTCTACCTACTAAAGACACAATTGCATATGAACTGCTGAAAAGTCTTCTCCCAATGTTTCCTTGGAAAGCCAGGCTCAATGATGGTCAGCTGATCAGTGCTGATAGCAATACCCCCTAAAGTTGTCCATTTGCAGGCACAGTTTGAATCCAGCTGGGGAACCTCAAACATTCTATCTCCCTGCCCCCCTTCAAACACAAAGCCTATACAGTGGTACCTCGGGTTAAGAACTTAATTCGTTCTGGAGGTCCATTCTTGACCTGAAACTGCTCTTAACCTGAAGCACCACTTTAGCTAATGGGGCCTCCTGCTGCCGCCGCGCCACCGCTGCACGGTTTCTGTTCTCATCCTAAAGCAAAGTTCTTGACCCGAGGTACTATTTCTGGGTTAGCGGAATCTGTAACCTGAAGCGTATGTAACCTGAAGCGTATATAACTCGAGGTGCCACTGTATTATACAATTACCAGAAGTGGACAGCAAGGAGGAGGAGCTAAAAACAAGATCCCTGCTACAATCCTGTACCTCGCCAAGTCAAAGATATCCAGTAGTACAGTAGTAAAACAGCCACAGGTAGAGCAGCACAGTCCTTTCCGATGAAAGTAAATACCCAGCCTATCAGATCTATCTAGGGCATATCACAACCTAATCTCTTTGTGTTAAGTCAAGCATAATCAGCAGAAGCAGCTACCCATCCTAGTCCTAGGCTCTCACCCAGAGCCATCCACTTCCAGTCCTGTTTCTCACTCTGGGGAAAGAAATACTGGACAAGATCACCAGCATCTGGCCTCTCACCCCAGACTCCCATTCAACAAAACTCAGTATCTCTTAGGACACTAACCATGCTGTAATATCACTGGCTGACGCTTGCCCTGATTCCGAAATGGTGACTGTGCCCTTGCTGACACCACTGGGGGATGCCAGCCTGGTCTTTATGGCCATTAGATGTTCATTCTCCACTTTTGACACTCAATTCTGATTTATATAGATGCACACTCCCCCTACAGCGTGCAACTTGTTTTCCTAAAATGCCTGGTTAGCAAAAGTCTTCCCCTAGCCAAGTCTGACAGGTTTTTGCTGCCTGAATTGATGGATCTAACCTTTTCTTGATCTCTGAAATTTCCTGTTCAGTGACTGGAATTCTTAAGTTTGACATCTGGTTTCCCTAAGCTTGGCAGCCTGCAGTAGAAGATTTGCTAGTGCAATACTAGATATTGTTCTGGAGGTGGCAGTAACACCAGTTTCGCATAATATAAAATAGAGAGCAAAATTCAGTATATCCATAGTCCGAAACGTCAGTTAAAGAGCTGTGCAACAAAAGATAAAACCCCTTTCAGGTGAAAACTTTTAAAAGAAAGAAGATCCTCAAAACCACTGCAGGCATTATAGCCTAGAATGAATATTCCAGCTTAAAAACATCTGACAGGGTCCGTGAAGATCTCACCTCTAGTTCAATAGAGCAAGTTCAATGCAGCCAGTTTCATCTTATTTAACTCAATATTAATATTATATTAGCGGCCTGTTACCTAAAATATATCCAAGCAACATTACAGAATAGAAAATTCATATAAAAGGTTAACATTCCATCCAACATTTATAAAAAACAGCTTCACCATAACAGCGATAGAAAAAATACTTATCGCCACTTACTACTTACTTGAAAGATTTGCATGGCCTACCAAGATGCACCAGGCAGCCACTTTGCTTCTCTAAGGTCATTTTTCTGCTGTGCTGCACTGAATTCAGCCACAGTTTGGCTTTGTGTGCTGTCCAAACCTGGGTTGTGGTTTAGTGCTCTCCATACTAACCATGAGCTGCAAACCAGGAAAGCTAGACTGCAAGCCAGAGTTCATGCAATATAAACCATGGCTTAACTTGGCAAAGCACAATGGCTAGAGAGCAACAAAGTGGCCGTGATCTTTTCTGCCAGAGCCTGGCTAAGTCACGGTTTGGCTTAGCATGACGTATGAATCAGATCAGTAGGATTCAGCAGTTTGAATATTTATATTCACCTACTACCTATTTAAAATGACATTAAAGTTAACATCTTTTTATTTTAAAAATTACTCAGGAATAGGTTTAGAAAACTGCTCAAAAATGAAGAAGGATAAAATAAAAACTAAAGTGTAGATTTAATAGGCTGTCTATCTCTGAAGACAGATACAGCTAAATATGAGATGGCATATTATTTGGATCTGTTAAATCATCACATTCACACATGAATGACACTCAAACACTACCTCTTTTGTGATGACTGGCAACTCTGAAGCCAAACTCAGCCAGTGAGCAGCTGCCGAGTTATCTCCTAGTTCCTTGTAGCACTGCAAGAGAGAGTGGGGAGGGAAAGCAAAATTAAAACAAGATAGAACATTTTATGAGGATGTGTATCCCATTAATAAAAAAATATAATTTATCTTTTCAAACACTGAAACCCATAGAGAACAGAAGAGGAGATGCCCAGAGAAAGCACTTTCCAAAATATATAGTAGATTGAACTCTAAGAGAGAGGCATCAGAATGGGTGACATCATCAGTCCATGTACAAACACATTAAGCTGTACTATTCACTTCAGAATGATGTTCAAGAGACGGGGCAATAGCGACCGCCACAGGTAAGGTGTTCTTCATATGCACATCCAAGAGGATGTTGTGAGCCGGTGACGCAAGAGTGAATGTGACGTTACATTCAGCACTGCTCTAGTGGTTGTGAAGTTCACACTTGCACCCCTGCAGCACAAGACTGCATAGTGCTGAGGCTGCCACACCCCTGGGGGGGGCATGGGGCTGACACCCTCCTCACAGGCCCATTTAGCAGAATTTGTCTAACCATCTTGGGAGATATTTCACCCTTTGCTTTCACAGAATCACCAGTGGAATCAAAATACCCTGATTCGCCTCCAAAAGGCACACTCTTCCATTGTCTCCCGAGACAGACGGATGCCGACAAATTTATGTACAACAGATCATTTTCTTGGAATATAAGAATTTAGTCATTTAGTTGTGTCCGACTTTTCGTGACCCCATGGACCAGAGCACACCAGGCACTCCTGTCTTCAAACACTAGCTAGATATATATAAAAGTCCTAGTGTCAGACTGTGAAACCCTATGCACATTTACTTGTGTTAATCCCACCATGGCATGGCCAAACTTGGCCCTCCAGCTGTTTTGGGACTACAATTCCCATCATCCCTGACCACTGGTCCTGTTAGCTAGGGATGATGGGAGTTGTAGTCCCAAAACAGATGGAGGGCCAAGTTTGAGTGTATGCAAGATTGCAGCCTTAGTTAAAATGGAACATTACGGTGAGTGATTTTCAAGTGACTCAGATAAGTTATTTTGCTAAGAGGTATAGGATAGTCTAAATACAACTACTAAAAAATGTTTAAAATATTATTTATTTGTTTAATAAAAAATTTATACCACTTGATTGTAAAAAAAACACACCCCAAAGCAGCTTACAAAAGATAAAACAGTAAAATCGAGAAAAATTCACAACCATACATATAAAAGTTAAACTACTAGAACAGATTAAAATTACCTCAACTTTCTAATGATACCATGTGTATCATCATGATGTGGTTTAATTGCACCAGAATCCCAATTCACATTTCAGCTGTATCATATGCAACACTGAAATTTAGAACAGTCACTTTCCTATTTTATTAAAAGCAAACTTTTCTTGAAATGGAAGAATGATGAAGAAATCATAATTAAAATGAACTTAGATCTAGGCTTCTTAGACATATATATGGAAAACATTCCATGGGGGGCGGGAATTCTTATAGTCCTGTACTTATAACTAAAGATTATATTCATTTGACATCCTAGTCACGTATGAGATACACAATGGCCCACAGTGTAGTAAAACAAGTAAAAAAGTAACCTGCACAAATATTTCTGCATTTTGTTGACTTCTTTTTTAAGTTTCTTACCACCTTCCAGTTTTTACAGAAGACTGTCAAAGCAAGTAAAACTTGTGGCAACTTCAAATTTGAATATATTTCAAGCCAGGAACAGAATCTTAAAAACTTGTACACTACTCAACATAAAATGAGGTTGTTTGGGACTTGGGGAACAGAGTGATTTTACAGGGAGCAAATCCCTCTACACTCTTGCTTGGCTTCTCCTCTGGCTATTGTAGCAAAAGCCATTTGGCATTAAAACTTTCATGGGCTCCAACTGGAGGTCACAGAAAGAGGACAATGCAGCTCCAGAAAAAACAACATTCAGTTTGTGCAAACAAGAACATATTTCAAATCCTTTGTGGAACCAAACCGAATGATTTCCACGTAAATCACAACACGTTCTACAATATAGATACAAAAACCCAACAGCAACAGCCACCACCTAGTTGGAACCATAGATACTAGGGGCTAGAAAGCCTAATGGTCATCTTGAGTGACGCAGACCATTGGAAGGGTGTAGCATGGTTTTTCGAAATAAATAATGGTCTGACTCAGTATTAGGCAGTTTCATGCATTCAAACCAAGCCGTCAATTCTGAACTTCTAATGTACGTAAACACACAACTTTTGTGGCCCAAGCAAACATACACTTACCTTGGCAATGTATATTCTTCCCACTTTTGAAAAACCAGCACTCAGGTCTTCGGCCTACAACGAATATAAAGAATTAAAGATGATTCAGAGAGATTAGACTTTAGCTCAGGCTATGCAGGTTCTACACTGCTCATCTGACAGAAACTATCTGCACTCTAATGGGTCATGAAAATGGGGAGGGGGGCCTATTAGAGAGAAACTTCTGCTACGCTCACATCATTTTAAGAAGCAGGGCTTTCAGATCCTTCTGCATGTAGCCCATGTGAGTCAGTTATCCTTGCCCATCAAAATACATGACTGGTACACCTAACGAAACATCGAGAGGAGCAGTCGTATTAGTCTGTTGCATCAAAAAGACCACAAAAATCTTGGAAGCTTATCCCATAGTATTTATTTTAGCCTTTAATGCAAGGGTGGGGAACTTCAGGCCCAGGGTCTGCATGCAGCCTTCCAGATCTATCTGACTCTCAATGGTCCTGAATTATACTCTCTAAATATTTTTGCCTGGCTGAAATGTGTCCTTGAACTGTGATAATTGTCTCATATTTGACGATGGAAGCTGGGAAAAGATGTGTGCTTATGTGTGTAAAAGTTTATTATTTATTGCACTTATTAGTCACTTTTCTTTTACAAAAGGTACAAAAAGTTTGCAAAATAGTACAAAGATTAAAACCATTATACAGTGGTACCTCGGGTTAAGTACTTAATTCATTCCAGAGGTCCGTTCTTAACCTAAAGCACCACTTTAGCTAATGGGGCCTCCTGCTGCTGCTACGCCGCCGGTGCACGATTTCTTCTCATCCTGAAGCAAAGTTCTTAACCTGAAGCACTATTTCTGGGTTAGCGGAGTCTGTAACCTGAAGCATATGTAACCTGAAGCATATGTAACCCGAGGTACCACTGTAAAACCAAAATAGATTCATACATCTAAAAGGTAGGTCCTAACATATTCCACCCACTGAAAGAGGCCACAGATATCTAAACCCTTCCAAATTAAGGGACAAAAA